>NC_064614.1:872114983-873347125 GCF_023898315.1 Schistocerca nitens | reverse complement strand
TGAACCAAGAATACACGGGCTCGTGAACCTTCGCCCATGGACATTCATGTAGTTCATTCCACTCCGCCCAGTGCCACTCTCTCTACCAGTGACTGTGTTCGTCCCACAAATAGTGTGCGTCGACATCGCAGGAAATCCCGTCATGTCGCAAGTGATTCTGTACCAGTGTCAGTTCACGTTGCACGAGACAGTCGCTCTTGTCGTCAGCAGGACAATAAACTTTTTGTAGACTTGGACATTAATGGCAACGTGGTCCCATTCCAGCTCGATACCGGAGCTGCAGTTTCACTAATTAATAAAGACACGTACAAACAACTGGGCACACCTCCGTTGCATGCCGCAAATGTTACGTTAAATAGTTATTCAGGACAAGCTATCCCTGTGTTAGGACAGTGAAGCCTTCTTGCAACATACAAGGGACAAACAAAACTTGTGTCATTTTACGTACTTCGTTCTTCTTCTGCAGTGAACTTGTTTGGTTTGGATTTATTTCAGTTGTTTAACTTGTCTATAGTCAATCAGGTCCTATCAGTGAACCAGACTGTGCCTTCAGCCAGTGTTTCTCGTCTATGTGAAGAATTTGCAGACATTTTTGCACCGGGCCTTGGTTGCGCTAAGAACTATAAAGCCCATTTGGAACTGAAAGCAAACGCGCAACCGAAATTTTTCCGAGCGCGCATTGTTCCCCACGCATTGCGTGATGAGGTCGCAAGAACCTTACACGATTTGGAATCACAAGGTGTGATTGAACGTGTGCAGGCTTCTCTCTGGGCATCACCCTTAGTCATTTTGCCAAAACCTTCCCGAAAATTGAGACGTTGTGTGGACTTCAAGGCAACAGTGAATCCACAACTAGTGATTGCAACTTTTCCTTTACCCCGCCCGGCAGATCTTTTTGACAAACTGTGCCTGGGTAAATATTTTTCGAAGTTGGACCTCGCAGATGCGTACTTGCAAATACCAGTGGACGACGAATCCCAGCGCGTCTTGGTGGTTAACACGCATCTTGGTTTGTATCGATTCAAAAGACTACCATTCGGGTGTGCATCTGCCCCTTCATAGTTTCAGCAATATTTACAAACTGTTTGTGCATCGGTCCCTACTGCAGCAAACTATCTGGACGATATTGTGATCTCCGGAAAGACGGAAGAAGAACATTTAGCCAATCTCCGAACATTATTTCAGGTCTTGCGACAAAATGGTCTTCGCTTGCGGAAGGACAAATGTGTGTTTTTTGCTCGTGACTTACCCTATCTGGGACATGTAATCAATGCCGAAGACATACATCCTAGTCCCGAGCACCTCCGTGCCATACAAGACTTGCCTTCGCCGCAGAATTTGAAGCAGCTACAGAGTGTGCTGGGAAAAATCAATTACTATAACAAATATGTGCGCCACGCCTCTTCCATTTCATCTCTGCTTCATCGCTTACGCCGTAAAGGTGTTTCGTTCGTATGGACGACGGAATGCGAACGCGCCTTTCGCCAGTTGAAATCGGCGTTGCTTTCCACTACTTGCCTTATGCCATTCGATCCCCAGAAACCCCTTTAGTTGATGGTAGATGAATCAGATTTCGGGATCGGTGCTGTGCTTGCGCACAAAGATGGATCGCATGATCGCCCTATTGCCTTTTCGTCCAAATTGCTCTCGTCTGCGCAAAGAAATTATTCACAGATCGAGAAAGAAGCCTTGGCTTTCGTATTTGGTGTTACAAAGTTTCATGATTTCTTGTATGGTCGCCACTTTACCATCATCACAGACCACAAACCTTTGAAGTCGCTTTTTCATCCGTAGAAGCCTGTACCTCCACGTACAGCGCAGAAATTCATTCGCTGGTCTATTTTCCTCTCGCAGTACCGCTACGATATCTTGTATCGGTCCACTGCTAAGCACGGAAACGCCGATGCGTTGTCCCGTTTGCCTGTTGCTGAGGATAGAGCATTCGATTCTTACGAACTTGCTTGCATGTTCATTGACTCGGAAACCGATGACGTGGTCGAATCGTTTCCGATTGATTTTCGTCGTGTAGCTACGGCCATAGCTGCTGACCCTGTCCTTGCTACAGTTCTGCGTTTTGTTGCTACGCAATGGCCCTTGTCAAAGTCAAGGATCGAGGATCCGTTGGTTCGCCGATTTTTTGCTCACAAGGAGAGACTTTTTTTCGACGTGGTGTTTTGCTGTAGCGTTCTGACAATGATCAATCCAGGGTCGTGGTCCCACGTTCGTTACAGTCCTCTGTCTTACGGCTTCTCCACCAAGGACATTGGGGTATAGTGCGAACGAAACAACTTGCTCGACAGCACTGTACTTGGTTCGGAATCGATGCTGCGATTACGAATATGTGCTCTTCTTGCATGGCGTGTGCCAACCAACAACCCGCCCCACCGCGGAAATTCTTTGCATGGCCGAAAGCCACTACCCCTTGGCAACGCTTACACATCGATTTTGCTGGTCCCTCCTGGAATGCTCGATGGTTGGTTGTAGTCGATTCCTTCAATAATTTTCCTTTTGTTGTCAGGCTGTCTTCCACGTCGTCATCTGCCACCATCCAAGCGTTATCTGCTATCTTTTGCATAGAAGGTCTTCCACAGACTATTGTTTCCGACAATGGCCCACAATTCATGTCTGCAGAATTTCAGTCATTCTGCAAGGGCACTGGTATTCAACATCTAACATCCGCGCCGTTTTCGCCTCAGTCGAACGGTGCCGCTGAACGATTGGTCCGGCCTTTCAAGTCACAGATGTTGAAGCTGAACAAGTCGCATTCTCGGGAGGACGCGTTATTGCTCTTTTTGTCCTCGTATCGCTCTCAGTCCCGAGATGGTCGCTCGCCGGCTGAGTTGCTCCACGGTCGTCCTCATCGAACCTTGATGTCTTTGCTACATCCGCCGCAACAGGTTCCTGTGCAGCGGCAGCTACCTGCTTTTGCTCCAGGCGACGTTGTGTCCTATCGCAACTATCGCGGTTCACGGCGTTGGCTCGCAGGGCGCATTCTTCGCTGCCCGGCCGCGCTATGTATCTTGTTTTGGGGGCCTCTGGTGAGGTGCGTCGGCATCTCAATCAGCTGCGCCTCTGTCGTCGCACGGGTTCTGCCGCTCCCCGTCTGCTTTCAGCGACGGTGCCGTCCGATCAACGCCCTGGGGACCCATCTACTGGCTCGCCTCATCCCCAGGTGTTACCGACGCTGCCTTCCATTTTGCCCCATGGCGACGCGCCGCCGCCGCCGCCGCCGCCTGTTCTCCCGCCGGCGACGCCCGCAGTGGACGCTTCGCTGCAGCCGCCAAGCGCCTCCCTGGGTCACGCGCCGCCGATCGCTTCCAGTGACCAGCTGTCCTCCGACATAGAACTCTTGCCCGCTCCGGACCAGATGTCGTCTTCGCCCGGCGGGTGCTCTGCCCCGATGGAGGTCGACCCTTCGGCCCCTCCTGTCTCTCTTAGGGCGCATCCACCGCATGTTGGCGTGCACACTGGACTAGGATTTCAGGCGTTTCCTAGCTCCCCTTGGACCGAATGGCCGGTTGCGGGTGGCACAGCCTCGCCTGTTGTTAGGCTCCCACCTCGTCGCATACGTCAACATGGGGTCCTCCCCACGTCGGGCGGAAGCCTTGTAACACAACCGTACGCCGATTTGCGGGGGAGGAATGTGGTGTCACCGTCAGACACCACACTTGCTAGGTGGTAGCCTCTAATCGGCCGCGGTCCATTAGTATACGTCGGACCCGCGTGTCGCCACTGTCAGTGATTGCAGACCGAGCGCCACCACATGGCAAGTCTAGAGAGACGTCGTAGCTCTCGCCCCAGTTGTACAGCCGACGTTGCTAGGAATGGTTCACTGACAAATACGCTCTCATTTGCCGAGACAACAGTTAGCATAGCCTTCAGCTACGTCATTTGCTACGACCTAGCAAGGCGCCATTACCAGTTAATATTGAAATTATAAAACATGTACCGTCAAGAGCGATGTACACCAATTATGGATTAAAGTTAAGTATTCCAAGATCTTCGTACTTTATTTGCAATTCTCAAGACATTGTCCTGTTCCAGACCTCACGCCAGTCTGTGTGAGATTAAACGCGTGTATTTCGGCCTCCTCTAGCAACACGGTGTTGGCTCTTCTGCCAACACTACACAGCAGTTATACTGAAAGGTAGAAGTCTTTTCTCCTCCGCCAACCTATCTAGGACTAGCTAGCACACAGTTCCCTTCGTTATTTGTTGTATATATTCCAGTCTCTCTCTGTTTTTCTCGGCGTGATTAATGAAATGCGTTAGGGAGCTGGTGTTGAATGGAAAGTTACTGAGCCATAATGATTTTATTAAAGTTTGTGAAACACTAATGAATTTATTTTTAAATCAAAAATCCAAGAATAACATTGACTGAAAAGACGAAATTACTAACTCAAGTAAAAAGGAACCTCTACATTGCAAACAGGAAAACATATTATCAAATGGTTATGTCACAGATAGCAACCATCGGCTATCGCCAGTAATTATCAAAACTCCATAGTCTTCGAAATAGCCAAAATGACTAACAAAGGTAGTTCAAATTTATGATAATAGAAGCGGTGGCAGAGGCGACGCCAGCTGAAATAAATCCTCCTTCTCTACTAACATAGGACGGCGGTTGCGGCTAAGGGCGCAAACTGCTTACAACTTCAATAGCAGAGGACACGCCGAATACTGTGCGTCCTGCCGAAGTAGCCTTCAACGAGCTATGTTCATGGCTGCGAACAACACTCGGCCCCGCTAAACCCGCAGTGAGCAAAGGTGCCAATCTTGCCAACAGGCCACGGCAGACGCTTCGCCACAGCGACACCCCGCCCCACTTGCGCTTTTCGCTACCCGTGTCAGACTCTCCTCCAGGTCGTCGCAGCCCTGAACTGCCTTATCCTCCGACCTGCCCTCTACCGGAAACCGTAACGATTCATGCTCTCTTGTGGCCAGAGGGATTCCATATCCGCCGGAATTACCCGAAATTAAACGCCGGCGGACGGCACTGTTAACGGCCTACTGCAGGGTGTTAATCCGAGTTATACTTTCCAGGAAGCGAGTACTTACCGGCACGACTCGCAGCACGTAAAGAATATGACTGAATAGGTCGTCAAAATACTGCGTGTAAAACGGGAACCATAACTAGCTTGATCACCCACAAGCAGACTATTCTTCTGCGTTCTGTCTTCCCATATTGTTTTTACACCCTACAGCTTCTTCAGGTTCTATGGAAGATATTCCTTGATGCCGCAATACATGCCCCACTATCATGTCTTTCTATCATGTCTTTCTTCTTGTTAATACTTTCAAATGTTCCTCTTTTTGCTGATTCTGTGAAGAACCTCCTCACTTCTCATATTACGAGGTGTGTTTTTTAAGTAAGGTCCGTTTTGTTGTAGGCAGTAGTATGTCGCGCACATACCGCAACGAGCGTGTGCGCCGTCTACCGGCATGCCTCGGGAACAGCTGTGCTCAGTTTCAGCTCTATAGCTAACCTGTAAGGTTCTGTTCTGTGCTTTCAAAATGTGAGGTGTGAGGTTCGCTCAGTGATATTTTTTCGTCAGCAAGGAACCTGTCTGCTGCAGAAATTCATCGACAGATTTCCGAACTGTTCGGTGATACTGTTATGAGCAAAGGAAAGTGCGTAAGTGGGTTCGAGAATTCAAAGATGGCCGTTACAACGTCCATGATGAAGAGCGCTCCGGCCGCTCTTCTTTGATTACAGACTATTTGGTGGCTTCAGTTGAAGCGAAGATTCGTGAGAACAGGCGCTTCACAATAACAGGTCTCTCAAACGAATATCCTGTCGTGTCGAGATCAGTGATTTATAACATTGTTTCCGAACACCTGAACTTTAGGAAACTGTGCTCCCGTTGGGTCCCCAAAACTCCTAACAGAGGACCGCAGAAACAAAGAATTTGAGTGTGCGATGAAGTTCTTGACTCGTTATAACGAAGAAGGTGACGGCTTCTTGAGTCAGATCGTAACTGGAAACGAAACATGACTTTCGCATATCACGCCAGAATCGAAGCAACAGAGCATGGAATGGAGACACACACACTCTTTTGCAAAGGTGAAGGTCAAACAGACTCTGACCCAGCGAAAAATCATGGCGTTGGTGTTTTGGGATAGGCATGGTGTTTTGCTGGTCGACTTCATGCAACGAGGAACCACTATCAATGCAGAAGCATACTGCAAAACCCTGAGAAAACTCCGCAGACCGATTCAAAACAAAAGACGCGGCATGCTAACAAAGGGAATTGTCCTTCTCCATGACAATGCAAGACTTCACACTGCAGGTCAGACCCGCTATTTATTGGACTGTTTTGGCTGGGAAGTTTTAGACCACCCACCCTACAGTCCTGAGATTACGCCGAGCGATTGCCAACTGTTCCTCCACCTCAAACAACACCTCAGTGGCAACCGTTACAATGATGACGTGAAAACGGAAGTGATCTCTTGGTTAGCTGAGCAGGCGGCAAGTTTTTATGAAGAAGGTATTTTAAAATCGGTTGAAAGGTACGATACGGGTTTCAACAAACTTGGCAACTATGCCGAAAAACAGAGTGAAGTATATGCTTTCTGAATATAAATTAACTTTTTTTGAAATAACCTTTCGTTGTGTACTTATGTTCAAACGTGTCTTACTTAAAAAACACGCCTCGTATTACTCCACCTAATTTTCAGTATTCTTCTGTAGCTTCAGTGGTCTTGTGTTCCAGTTTTCTCGTAATCGATTCCCTTCCAGACAATGCTGAACACCGAACGTAAATTCTCAGAAATTTGTTTCCCAGCTTAAGACCATTTTACATACTAGTAGGGTGTTTGGGATAGTAATGTCCTCTTTGACTGTGCTGATCTGCTTTTCACGTCTTACTTTCATCACTTTCTTTGGTTTAGTCTGAATTCAAAGTCTGTGCTCACTAGACTGTTCATTATGTTTAAAAGACCCAACAGTTCTTCCTCACTTCCACTGCAGATAGCAGAATCATCAGCGAGTCACTGATATCTATGCGTCTGGAATTTTAATCCCACTACTTATCTTTCTTTTATTCTAGTCACTGTTTCATCGATGCACAGATGATCAGTAGGGTGGAAGACTCTACCTTTATCTCATATCGGTACTCTTTCATATCTGAGCAGCTCCTGTTTGGTCTTGTATACATTTTTTTCCTTCTTCATTCCTACAAATATTGTATATTACCCGTCTCTGGACACACCTTTGAACATCTTGCACCGGCCATTGTCAAAGTCTCAAAATATCTATAACACATTCTTAGGTAAAACTAATGACGACATCTGAGAGCAGACGCCATCAAGTTACGTAGACCAGATACTTCATATCCATGTTTGACAAAATCAGTTTCTTTTCACCTAAGAACGTGTTATAGACATTTTGAGGCTCTGAGAACATCTAAGGCCGATACGCCTAAGACAGTATAAATCTGATAAATACGCTGGTCAAGACTAATAACGGTTTTTGAGTGTCTAGTACATTTACAGTTCCTAAAGCTAAAATGATCTAATAGAGCCTCAATTTTCTTTTCCATTTATTTGTATATATTCTATTGTCAGTAACTTGACTGCATGAGCTATTAAGCTGACTTATCTGGTAGCTTGCTAGATATCGTGATACTACATCAGACCAGCCTCGTGGCTGTTTGGCAAACAACAGTTTGTCATGAACGAGACAGTCCTCCTAAGCACTGTTGCTTTTAAATTAAACACTGCTGTATACTGCCGTTATTACTGGAGTAGTTAATGCGGTGGGGCTGCGGTTCGCCTGCGGTGGAAACGTCCTCCGCCCCAGGAACAGAGGCGGCTGCTTGGAGAGCCTGAATACTCATCTGTCCCTGGGGGTCGTGTCAACAGGCAGCCCAGCCAGAAGCTGCCCTAATTGCGGTAGCTCGGCCGTCTCCAGCACTCCAGTACTCCAGCGCTGTGACGTATGCAGTCGGGAGCAGGGGACGGCTTCTGGAGAGATACTAGCGACAATATTGCACTCGCCATCCCAGATGCAGCAGGGCGTTCCTTGGGGTGAAATTGCTGCGTCATCTGCAACTAAATAACATTACGAAATGTCCTGCCATATGTTAAATTACACAGGATGTTTAAAAATTGCTTATACAAAATCGTAAGAAAGATAAAAATAACTTACAGAAACATTTGATGCAGCACTGAATGCAGTGTGTCTTCAAGTTTTAACGAAGTTCAGTGTTGCTATATTTGTAACATGACAAATGTCCCATCTGTAATCAGTTTCCTGCCAAATCCTATGAATTAAGTTTTGATGTATGGTGGCCACAGCTTGTGGTATCCGTTGTCGCAGCTAGCCGACGTTCCCAGGAAACGGAGGAACAAAATCTTTGTCTTTAATGCAAACCCATACAGGCAAGTCGATTGGGATCGTGGTGGCCACGACATTGTTCCTTCACGTCCAATCCAAATCGGCACACTCCTCTGCAGATACGCGACAACATGATGACGATGTGGTCGCGCGCCATCCTACTGAAAATAAATTCTGAGCCCCTATCCTGCTGTAATTCCCGCCGGAGATAATGTTCAACCACGCCTGGAGGCAACATTCCCGCCACCAAACTGCGTCCATTAACGGGCTGATCATACCTCGTATCGACGACAAACCCAACACGGTTCGTCAGTCCACAGGCTGAAAGGGGAAATCGCCGGGCGCTGAGTTAAACAAGTCAGAAAGAGAAAGAAATAATTAACAGAAAGAGAGACTTTCCCAAACGGGTGCGAAATTGACTGCAAGAAAGAACAGTCCCCCATCCCTTATGAGGCTCACATCACTGCTGCAGTCCTGTATTCACCGCCTTAGTGCAAGATGCAATACTGATAGTGGCAAGTACACACTTCGTTCTTATACCGTGTTATTTATCTCGTTATTAAAGTTGTGAGTCTACTGCTACCTTAAATTTTAAATATATTTTGTGACACATGAACTTCTTAAGTTTTCGGGACATTAAGATGATATTATTTTTTGCGTTGCAGTTTCTCGTAAGCTATGCTAAAGGAATTTGTTGCATGCTGACGTAAACAAATTATTAGTAAGTTACGAAAATAATTAATACTGATTAACAATATTTATTAAAATATTACATTTTAATGACAACCAATGTGAATCGTATTTAGATCATCATAATATATCTCTGAGGGGGGTCAGAAGAGACATGGTCTGTTGGTGACCTAAATATGACTGAAACGGGATTACCATTTAAATACAATATTTCTGTAAATAATAGCGATAAAGACTGGTTGTTTCTGTAAATTATAAAAAAATTGCTATTATTTCCGATAACGTTTAAAAAATATTTGGATTATTATTATGTTAACACATTTCCATAGATTTTATTGTTACTATACAGACCCTAGGCAACTGTGGTACATTGAAAGTGGGGGGGCTAGTAAATTACAGTACAAGCAGGTGGAACAAGATCCTTCGGGAAGCTTCGGGACTCAAATGGGAATCCCTGGATTGAAGATGATATTCTTTTGGAGAAACGCCATTGTGAAAACCCTGGAGAACCGGCATTTGAAGCTGACTGCCGAACGATTCTACTGCCACCAATATACATTGTGCGAAAGGACAGTGAAGATAAGATGCGAAAAATTAGGACTCATACAGAGGCATACGGACAGTCGTTTTTCCCTCGCTTCATTAACGAGTGGAAAACGAAAGGAAGTGACAAGTGGTATATTGAGGGTACCCTTCGACCCCCCCACCATACGGTGACTTGCGGTTTATCTATGTAGATGTAGAACCTTTAATCCCCATCAATTCATCCTCCCCTCCCTCAAACATCACACTGGATCCGTGTTCACATTGAGCACAGAGACGGTATAAAGTTTCCTCTATTATAAAGAACGGCGGTTCTTATCCAACCGGATATTTAATGGAGAAAATGGGCCACGCGAAATCAATAGTTGGGCTTCCTGTCGGTCCACTGCCAGTAAAACTCCAATTCTGTAAGGAATTTGACACCAATGTGTAAAACGGCTTAAAACTTCTGTTTACTTTCTTCTTATCACTTTATAAATGTGGTAACGTACTATAAATGGTTCAAATGGCTCTGAGCACTATGGGACTCAACTGCTGTGGTCATCAGTCCCCTAGAACGTAGAACTACTTAAACCAAACTAACCTAAGGACATCACACACATCCGTGCCAGAGGCAGGATTCGAACCTGCGACTGTAGCAGTCGCACGGTTCCGGACTGCGCGCCTAGAATCGCGAGACCACCGCGGCCGGCTAACGTACTATACATTTCAAGTTAAGGACTCAAGCGAGAAGAGGTGTAGACTGGATGAGCATAGGTTTTAACGCATTTCAATGTTTATGACTTTATACCCACTGAACTATATGTCGTACAATGCTATAATTTAGCATGTACACTCAGTAGTATAAGTGTATACTACCTAAAAATGTGTTGCGAATAGAATTAGTGGTAATGAAGTAATAAATTAGAACTTGATGCCTGATGCAGCAAGTATTGCTGCATGTTGTTGTGGTCTTCAGTCCAGATACTGGTTTGATGCAGCTCTCCATGGTACTCTATCCTGTGCAAGCTTCTTCATCTCCCAGTACCTACTGCTACCTACATCCTTCTGAATCGGTTTAGTGTATTCATCTCTTGGTCTCCCTATACGATTTGTACCCTCCGCGCTGCCCTCCAATACAAAACTGGTGATCCCTTGATGCCTCAGAATATGTCCTACCAACCGATCCCTTCTTCTAGTCAAATTGTGCCACAAATTTCTCGTGGTCGTGCGGTAGCGTTCTCGCTTCCCGCGCCCGGGTTCCCCGGTTCGATTCCCGGCCGTGTCAGAGATTTTCTCTGCCTCGTGATGACTGGGTGTTGTGTGCAGCTATGTTAGTTCGGTTTAAGTAGTTCTAAGTTCTAGGGGACTGATGACCATAGATGTTAAGTCCCATAGTGCTCAGAGCCAGAGCCACAAATTTCTCTTCTCCCCAATTCTACTCAATACCTCCTGATTAGTTACGTGATCTACCCATCTAATCTTCAGCATCCTTCTGCAGCACCACATTTCGAAAGATTCTATTCCCTTTTTCTCTAAACTATTTATTGTCTACGTTTCACTTCCATACATGGCTACTCCATACAAATACCTTCAGAAAAGACTTCCTGACGCCTAAATCTATACTCGATGTTGACAAATTTCTCTTCTTCAAAAACGCCTTCCTTGCTGCATAAACACTGAAAATGTAATAAGCGATAAACATTTTTCCTTACATCATTTTGTTATTCGCTGTCACCGAGGTAAAATTTGTGTGAAAGTTTGAAATTATGTGCAAGTGCTCCCACACTCAAGTACTGGATGAATATATCTGTTGTGAAACCTCAAGATCTACGCACGGTTTTTAGCATTAATAGCAAATCTTTGTCGTAAGTCATACCCCTTAATAAATAGATTACAGCAGCATTTTATGCTTTTAAATTCAGTCAATAATTACATAAACTATTGAAAATCAAATTTTTGTTGCTCCTGGAAGCCGTAAGATAGGCAACCAGAGCCGTACAGTGATACGGAATCTTATATATGCTGTGAGTGTGTGTTCTATTGCTCCGCCCAAGAGTACTGTCTGGTCATTCCGTTTTTCACCTCCCAACACCAACCGGCCGTTGTGGCCGTGCAGTTCTAGACGCTTCAGTCCGAAACCGGGTGGCTGCTACGGTCGCAGGTTCGAATCTTGCCTCGGGCAGGATGTCCTTAGGTTAGTTAGGTTTAAGTAGTTCTAAGTTCTAGTGGACTGATGACCTCAGATGTTAAGTCCCATAGTGCTCAGAGCCATTTGAACCATTTTTTCCAAACACCATGTTTGAGTTAATTTTGCTGACTGCATCTCACCCCAGTAAACTTGGTGATCCTAATTCTTTGTCATTTTCCGTTTATTTGTATCAGTTGAGTGTTATAATATAATTTCACAAGACCTATAAAGGGCAATCGCAGCTGTGGTTGTCATCTTGTGGGTTAAAAAGCCGCTTGAACTTTGTTTAAACTTTTTATTATCAGATCACAATCATTTATGTGCCACTGATAACCACAGCTTCGGGAGACATCAGCATAAAAACTAATCCGAAAAGAGTAACAGACCCTTAAATACCAACTAAAATGAAAAATTATTTTGTACACGTAGTGCGTGTTCTTCATTTTTACTTTTTCCCTTTATTCCCTCTCCCCTTCCTCTTGGTGTTTCCCATTTCTGTCCTCTTCACCTCATTCCCCCCCCCTCCCCAACACCCCTCATCCAGCCCCTCTCCCTTGAACTTCCCTTTTTTACTCTTAATAATTTATACGGTCCTCTTTGGTACTAGGAACACGTGTAGGTTTTTGCATGCTTTCTCTGAAGTGTATTTTTAAAAAAGCTTTAAACGTTATCTATTCTTACGTTGTTAGATCTATCTGAATTGTGAAAACAATAGGTTTTAAAAATTGTTATATAATTAATAATTTAGATTTTTATGATTGTTATTGTACCCAACTGGATATGTTCACCATATGATAACGTACGTATCTAGCAGTCTTTATTTATGTCCTTAAGCGCCCTTGGTTCATGCTGCTTTTCTTCATTTAACACTAATGTTTGACAATTATTTTTATTATAGATTAACTGTAATTGTTACTTTTCCATACAAGTCTGGAGATATCGTACTTAGACATCCGAACATTCCTTGTTCCTTATTTGACTCTGCTTACATTGCCCAAAAGATCGCCGCACCCGCACGCGCTCAGATTCGACGGATCTTTTCGTGCTACTGAAAATCAATAGACGATTTCGCTACAGTAGGTTTAATCATAAGTAAAACACAAGACAACACTGGACAACACTTAATCCCAGTACAGATATCATAACGTATCTGAGGACTGAAATGGCTAAAATCCTCAATGGGTAGTGACTGCAGTTCTGGATACGTCTGTTATTCGTCACTTTCCATACATGGACGTCGTTCCAAATTATTACTTTTGACAGAGAACAGACTACTTGCATAATTTATGGAGGATGAACGCTGCAATTATAATTGTAACCTCTCCGGCTTGATTCACAGATATGTCTCTCTGCGTAGACTTCGCCTTCAGCATCGTATTTCGTACAAAGCAGAACTGCCCTTCACATTACATGAACACCCAGAATAACTTAAATTGTCATTTATCAAAGCGAAACTTTACCGTTACTGTGTATAGGTTAACGTCGCATAATGCCGGTACTGTTCATGAATGTAACCTTCTCAACTTTGGGCGACATTTCGGCAAAGCACGACGTCATGCGCAGTCATCTTTCCTATTTCATGTGGGTAGCGTAGGATGCAGTCTGAACTGCGCAGCATCGTGTGTTCCACTGGTGACATTAACTGCCTGCTAAACTGCTGCTCTGCGTCCCGCCGAAGCGCAGGTGGAAACACACATAAACCTGTGCGCCGGTGTTCCCGATCGCATACGCGCGAAATTTACACGCGAGTTTGTTTTGTTATTGCTATCGACTGTCATTCCGCAAATGTTCGTTGAGATAGATCTCTGTGTTTGTTTCGACATAGCGGTATATCTCGCTTTTGTAGCGCACAAAGGGCCACGGGAAATACGTGCGACAATGATTTCGTTCGATCCTTTTTTTTTCTCGTGTGGGGAACGCAGACTGTTACTTTCCGCGGACTATAACTCAACGCACTGATAACGATGTGCACGTGTGTATTATTTCTTTGCACTTTTAGAGAGTATATATCACGCTTTTACGAGTGCTCACACTCTTGGCTCTGGAAAAAGCTGGTATTCCTATAGCATGTAGTGCATTAGGTGGTCGTGCTTCTCTTACGTAAACAATTTAAGGGAGAATACAGTAAACGCTTCTTTTAACCTTCGTAAACAGTTGCGTGGACAAGTATCCCAATTTTCTGACTGTAACTTGTAGGTGACTGGAAATTAGATAGACATTTAGGCATGCAAAGGAAACAGAGGTAGCTCGGGGAAAAATGTTGACCCAGTGCGAGTAGCACAAACATACTGAGGGTTCCATACAAATTTAGTTGTGTTTACTGACAATCGATCAATTGCGTAAATCGAGAATCTCGACGATTTTGGCCGTTTGTCGATATTGATTCTGACTGAGCCGTGGGGGAATCGCTGGCGCCAATGATTCTCTTTCTAGTTAGGGCAGCAATCCTGAGTGTTCTGGCGTGCTTGTTCTCTCTTTGGCTTTCCTCTTCTGGCCGCCTTTTAAACTCGGCGCTTGCAGCGATGCGAGTCTTGGTTTTCCGTTCCGCGGCTCTACAGGTCGTGCTGGCCCGTGGTATGGGCGTAGGTTGTTTTGTGGATGGTCTCGCAGTGACCGTTACCTTCAGCGTTGGTTGCTCGCGGCGCCGTGTTATTACTTGAGGAGTGTGTCGGCGCCGGACTGGTGGTGATGGCCTCTAATGTACTAGCATGAGTGTATATATATTACGACTTGATGCTGGGTGCCTATGTACGCCATTGTGTGGAGTCGCGTCGCTTGCTACTACTAACGGTGGCCCCCACTGTTTTTTTTTTTTAAGTTGCATTGGTGATCAATCTGGTCGTAATTTGTGTTAAAACCGGAAACAGTATTTGACTGCGATTATCCCCGCTGAGGCGGAAATAAGAAATTCACTCTTGGTTCCGGTAGACATATATTGAATAATGGTGTTGAGAGTATAAAATACTGTCCAGTGACGAGAGTACTAAGCGTGAGTAGTGTGAAACCTGCGTGAGTCATTCTAGCACAGCGCGCAGACCAATTTTGTATTAAGAGTGTGGGTTTCGAATTTACTTAAGTATTTTGTGATTTATACTGTGGTCTCCGTTTAAAGGAGCCGTCACCTTCGTGTCTCGTATAACAGTTTTAATATTCTTGGTTTGGTAGGACGTTAATTTATCCTGACTTGATTCTCGTTAATGGAGCGGCTGCCTCTAAAAATTTGTAATTATGAACTGTAAGAAGTCAATAATTTTCCACGTCATTTATTTGAGGTTTCTTTCTGTTAAAGGTATTAAATTTAAAGGGGCATAACTTCAAAATTTGAGAGTTTTATGTTGCTCTTTTGGTTTGGTTGCCTGTTCTTGCTTTGTTTCAAAAATGTTCTAGTGTACAACCAGCGGCGGTCGCAACCAGTTCCGGATTTACCGATACAAGGGGCGGCGGCTTAGGCGAAATCATATTTGGACGCCATTAGGTCGGCCAGCTACGTTTTATAGTGACGCTCCACGCTACTTGGTAGTATCCTGTCAATGTCGCAGCTCGTCCCAGTAGTTAACAGAGGCTAATTTTCTCTAACTATTATTTCGAGATTTCTCTCGTTAGGGTTTTCTAATTGCACCAAGCTGCTGCCCCTGTTCCTAGTAATTGGTTTCTCTTGCATTGGTGCTGCTCATCGGTCGGGGTGTGCCCGCTGTAGCATGGAATTTAAATAGACTATTAAATTAACTGTTCTGCAAATATTTGGTGTTATACTTGGAAGGAACTCAACGATTGAGTTCTGTGGAAGAGTCATTATATTGTTACTAGAATTCCGTTGGTCTGTTTACTGGACTAAGCTTCCCATTGCTGATACTGCTCTTTAACAACTTGTTACAAAATTTTCTATACTGTTGCTTAATGCACCTGTGATGATTTTGTCCCAGAAAATTCCTGTTACCTTTGTGGGGAATGAAGATGGTCATTCATATACATTGGGGTCCGTTTATTTCTTTAATTAAAAAGGAAGCATTTTTACGTGTTTCATTCTATGTACTCATGTAAAGATTGTAGGGCTTTCATTATCCTTCATATTGGCGGCTATTGGAAAGTCGGTTGGGTATAAGATTTTGTAAAATTATTTTGGGGATATGTGTAATAAATCTTTGTCAACTACAAGCGTGTGTGTGCGTTTCCCTGTGATTGCTCTTGGTGATTGTTGAAGAATTTTAAATTTCACCGTCCCACTGGCGAGATATCGCTTGCAGGGATTACAAGACTTCCAAGTATGTTTTAACTTCAATGTCGAACAACAAATGACGAAATAGACACTTCTCGTGTGATGTGATTACAAACCAACATTTTTCTTTTTTTGCTTTACTTGTTCTGTGGAAACTTCCCTCCTTGTGAAATTTCATGGTTCTACGTCAAGGAGTAGTATCCTCCAGGTTTCAATTAGTGAGTTGGCGAGCATTAAAAAATTAAATAAATGGCCGTATCTGTTGATTGCAGTGACTTAGATGTTTCTGTTTTTTGGCTCTGTAACGGACCGTGGCCCTTAATATGTGTCATAAATTTCAAGTTGATACGTCTACCAGTTCTGAGAAAAATGGTTTCAAATACTCTGACTGACAGACGGATAACTACGTGATCCTATATGTTGTGGATTGGCAAGACAGCCAACCCACTATAGGGAAGCCGAAAGGCACGCGTTTAAACTCACGCAGGCTGGCGTGAGGTCTGGAACAGGACAAGGAATTGAGACTAGCAAAAACGTACGTATCTTCTGGAATACTTAACTTTAATCCATAATTGGTGAACATCGCTCTTGACGGTACATGTTTTACAGCATCAATAGTAACTGGTAATGGCGCCATGCTAGGTCGTAGCAAATGACGTAGCTGAAGGCTATGCTAACTATCGTCTCGGCAAAGGAGAGCGTAATTTGTCAGTGAACCATCGCTAGCAAAGTCGGCTGTACAACTGGGGCGAGTGCTAGGAAGTCTCTCTAGACCTGCCGTGTGGCGGCGCTCGGTCTGCAATCACTGATAGTGGCGACACGCGGGTCCGACGTATACTAACGGACCGCGGCCGATTTAAAGGCTACCACCTAGCAAGTGTGGTGTCTGGCGGTGACACCACACTATAAGAGTTCTGTTTCCACCTATTGAGGTACGGAGCACTAGAAAAAGCAGCACAATGTGCTCGTACCTCAGATGGTCGTCATGCATTGGTTAGTATATGTTATGGAACTTTATTCTTGCTCAGAACGAGTGACTGTTCAGGTTACTTTGTTTTTCGATTGCTCACAGTTGACGCTCTTCTGATCTTTTGCTTGCCCCTCTTTTCATCTTAATACAAACTTTATTGGTCTGTTTAATTTAGTTCATCGTATTACGCAACATAACCTGTGCCACTCGTTGATTCGACTGCTGTCACGTTATTACAGTTTCAGGACCTCTCAGACACTTTTCTTATTGTGTTAGGTAATGTGTGACTAATATTAGCTATAACACTAAAATATTTCATAATGTTAAGTAGATCATTTACTTCTTTTCGCATTCTACCGATCGTCTTTCTCCGCGAACCATATAATACTGCTGACGTAATGTCATTTATAGGGAAATGGTTGAAACCACTGCACCGAAGATTTTAAATGGAGTGAATAGAGTTACAGAAATAATTATTTCAGTTCAGAACAGAAATAATTATACAAGTTTGTCAGTTCTGCTGCAAGCGTTTCGAAAACTGCACATATAGCTAACAAGTGTTTTTCAATAGCACATCGGTCTGCTTTCTAGCGTTCACTTATGATTGCTGTTCTTTTAGTGTGTACGCGTTATCAACCTCAAAATCCGAGTGGGATCATCTGTACTCTATTACGGCAGAGACACAATCCCTCCAAACAACGCAATGTACGTTCACGAAATGTCCTACCAGATGGTACTGACCCACTTCTTGTCAGGTGATAATATTCTTTGAGATTACATACAAGTAGCTCGAAACGTGATATTATACAAGAGTAAAAATAAGCGAAGTTAAAAAGTTTTCGTTGCTCAATGACAATCAAAAAGGAGATTGTTCTTTAATTAAATGCAACAACACATTATTTCTAAAAAATATCTTGAATGTTATACTTCAAAAAATTCTTTTATTTAATTTCAGTATTACTAACTCCAATGTTCCTGCATTACTTATTATTACCAACGTTAAAATATCCATTTTCATGATAATGAGATAAACAAAATTTTGTAAAGAATGCTAGGAAATGGAGACACTGTTTACTTGATAATTATTGAAATATTTTTGTCATTTGGCTTCCCAGTTTCTTTTTAGTGGTAACCGGCTTTGTTAGAAGCAAATGTTGGGCAGAATATAGCACCTAGTATTAAAAGTCGTTGTATTATTTCTGATGCTGAACTGATTTTGTTTCTTAGCTTCATCCAACAAACATATTTCCTATTTCCTGAAGATTAGAAAATGGAGACTTGAGGGAACGAATGAGCCATATCAATATTCTGACTTTTGAGAACGACGTAGTTATGTAATTTTCCTTGTTTGTATCGAAAAGAAGAATAACACGCCATAAAATTTCGCTTTGATATGTTTGTTAGAAAATAATTACATCTGATAATCAAATTAACGCTCAACATATAGTGCCAGTAGTTGGGGACAGAGAAAACAGTTGTGACTTCTATTGTAGGGAACCTAGCACTTTGAGTACAACAAGACCATGTTCACGTTACACGATTTCATTGTAAAAGTTACTGAAGTAAATGCCTACATTTACTACAGCACTACAATTCTTTCGTTACTAGTGCTGGAGCGTCTGGATTCATTTCTGTTCCTCTTTGACACCGCACCATATACCATTATTAACTTCTTCAACTGATGCTATATTCATGTAGAACGCATGCTCCTCTGTAAGGAAGAGTTTTCTTGATGTTCTTTAGCTTCCCTGAGGCTCTTTCTTGCTGCCTCTGTCTACAGCCAAGGTACATTGCTTTCCTTCGTCCATTTTAAATATGGTTGCCAGTTTTAAATTTAACACATATTTTGGAAGCGTCTTTTTTCATAATGTAGGAAGACTGATTAAAATTTATACCAAAGCGTGAAACGTCCCCTTTGAAAAATTATAGATGACTGTGCTTAAACTGACACACAATATTTTTAGTGCAACGCAATCTGACTTTCAATAATCCCTAAAAAAGAATGGCACTGACTAACAACCTATACCTTTCATGAATCACTTACCACACAAAAATCTTCGTTACTCAACCTACTGCAATACAGCGAGCGCCAATACAGCTAGCTAAATAAAAGATTCAAACTACTGAAGGCACTAACTACTGATAGGCATAGTCAGCAAATGAAAGATTTTGATAGAGAACAAACAATGTATTTACCTTAAAAGTGTTCAAAAGTCATAATATATATAGCAGTTCATGACATCCATTCTTACAAATGTACTGTTTCTGATAGACACACGTCCAGATCATCCACTCTCAAATTTCCGCCATTTCTCTCCCCACACCCACCACAGCTGGCGGCTCACCTCCAACTGCGCAACGCTATGCTGTTAACAGCCAACTACCCAACGCTACAATAGCAGTATTGCAACAATGCAGACCAGCCACAGACTTCACACAGCATAGTCAGTGATTTTCATATAGAGCGCTACATGGCGTTACCAACATAAAAACCTAAACAGCCCACTTACATAGCCCCCACGCTCCCCACAAAAAATTTTACAAATAGTTTTGGGCCATGGCCAATACAGATTTGAAAAAATCTTTCATAATTACAATAACAAAGAAATCAAATACACACACTTATCGATACAATGTTGGTCAAAAGCTAAAATTTTCTCACAGTCCATAAAGACAGTCCTGATCGTTCATCACAGTAAAATAGCAGTGTTTTTCTCAAAGTTTGAGCAGTAAAAGAAAATGCACACGGAAGTAGTCGAGTTCCATGCTGTCTTGAAGAAGTAGTGTTGTCCTTCCAACGGAAAGACAGCGCTGACTCTTGACATGCAGACAGGTAATGGGCCACAACAGAGCAAACCCACATCAGAGTCAGTCGAAGTTTTGAAGAATGTTAGTAGGTAGGTCATCACAGAGCAGACCCACTATAGTCTTGGTAGAGAGTATGGTATTGGTGGGCCACCAGAGATTCAGACCCACTGCAGTCCTTGTAGAAATAATGGTATTGGTGGATCATTAAAGGTGCAAACCCACTTCAGTCCTTGTAGAGATTACAGCATTGGTGGGCCATCGAAGGTGCAGACCCATTTCAGTCCTTGTAGAGATTATGGTATTGGTGGGCCATTGAAGGTGCAGACCCACTTCAGTCCTTGTAGAGACGGCCATCAGCCATCTGTTGCGACTGTGTAGGTGCACAATTACCATCGAAGAGTCTTGCGGACAATATAGCAAGTCCATAAACCACCACTTGTGCGCTCACAAAGTTTTCGGAATTGTCCTTAGAACCAACAATGCTGTTATCCAGTCCCTTGCTGAATTATTAACACACGTGCAAACACTAACAGTTACAACTTCTCACATATTGCGCATTACTATGACCAACAGAAACGTGTGCAGTGAAATGTAACTTACAAGTTACTTAATTTGAAGAACTGGTGTCAATTACAATTTTATAACATAAGAATACAATAACAAAGGTACAAAATACATCATTAAAGAACATAACAATACAGATAACATTTGTAGTAAAACATGTTTTACAAAAGAATAGAAATAGACATATACATCAGTGTTACAGGAATTATGACTTAAATATATAAAATAATGAGAATAGTTTTCGAAAAATTTATTTCACGTATGAGCATTGAAACAGAACATAATTAACAATGTCTAAACATCTGTACAAAGTAAGTAACATATTATTAATGCAAATTATATTTGAGGATAACAGTATTCCTCATCATAGTGAATATAGCTTAGTACTAGAAAAATTCTAAAACATAAATCTTATTAACTAAACACATAAACATAGCAAGAAAACAAATACACAAGGGTACACAAACACATAGAGGGATAACACAAAAGGAAAGGACAGGGTTTGTTTTACTGCAGTATTTTGCATGGAGATCTCCCTTCGTTCATCATTATTCCCAAAAAGTCCTATCTAAGCCTGCTTTGTGCATTCTGTTCACATCCTCTTTCAAAAATACACTCCTGGAAATTGAAATAAGAACACCGTGAATTCATTGTCCCAGGAAGGGGAAACTTTATTCACACATTCCTGGGGTCAGATACATCACATGATCACACTGACAGAACCACAGGCACATAGACACAGGCAACAGAGCATGCACAATGTCGGCACTAGTACAGTGTATATCCACCTTTCGCAGCAATGCAGGCTGCTATTCTCCCATGGAGACGATCGTAGAGATGCTGGATGTAGTCCTGTGGAACGGCTTTCCATGCCATTTCCACCTGGCGCCTCAGTTGGACCAGCGTTCGTGCTGGACGTGCAGACCGCGTGAGACGACGCTTCATCCAGTCCCAAACATGCTCAATGGGGGACAGATCCGGAGATCTTGCTGGCCAGGGTAGTTGACTTACACCTTCTAGAGCACGTTGGGTGGCACGAGATACATGCGGACGTGCATTGTCCTGTTGGAACAGCAAGTTACCTTGCCGGTCTAGGAATGGTAGAACGATGGGTTCGATGACGGTTTGGATGTACCGTGCACTATTCAGTGTCCCCTCGACGATCACCAGTGGTATACGGCCAGTGTAGGAGATCGCTCCCCACACCATGATGCCGGGTGTTGGCCCTGTGTGCCTCGGTCGTATGCAGTCCTGATTGTGGCGCTCACCTGAACGGCGCCAAACACGCATACGACCATCATTGGCACCAAGGCAGAAGCGACTCTCATCGCTGAAGACGACACGTCTCCATTCGTCCCTCCATTCACGCCTGTCGCGACACCACTGGAGGCGGGCTGCACGATGTTGGGGCGTGAGCGGAAGACGGCCTAACGGTGTGCGGGACCGTAGCCCAGCTTCATGGAGACGGTTGCGAATGGTCCTTGCCGATGTCCCAGGAGCAACAGTGTCCCTAATTTGCTGGGAAGTGGCGGTGCGGTCCCCTACGGCACTGCGAAGGATCCTACGGTCTTGGCGTGCATCCGTCCGGTCCCAGGTCGACGGGCACGTGCACCTTCCGCCGACCACTGGCGACAACATCGATGTACTGTGGAGACCTCACGCCCCACGTGTTGAGCAATTCGGCGGTACGTCCACCCGGCCTCCCACATGCCCACTATACGCCCTCGCTCAAAGTCCGTCAACTGCACATACGGTTCACGTCCACGCTGTCGCGGCATGCTACCAGTGTTAAAGACTGCGATGGAGCTCCGTATGCCACGGCAAACTGGCTGACACTGACGGCGGCGGTGCACAAATGCTGCGCAGCTAGCGCCATTCGACGGCCAACACCGCGGTTCCTGGTGTGTCCGCTGTGCCGTGCGTGTGATCATTGCTTGTACAGCCCTCTCGCAGTGTCCGGAGCAAGTATGGTAGGTCTGACACACCAGTGTCAATGTGTTCTTTTTTCCATTTCCAGGAGTGTAGTTTTTCTCCACTGTACACTACTTTTTTGCCCAAACCATTTTCTTATAGCTTCTCAATGCATTTCTTCCAATTCATCACAACTCGTTCTCTTATATAGCCTACCCCATCTTAAGCTAACTTAAATCTACTGAGCTCAGATGTTAAACTAAGGGACGACGCAATGCAGCAGCACAGAACAATTAACACAAACAGCAATGACAAAAAAATGGAAATTGGCAAAGCAAGCAGAAGTATATATAAATTAGCAAAGCAATTGAAACGTCCCCTTTGAAAAATTGTACATGACTGTACTTAAACTGACACACAATATTTTTAGCGGAACGCAATCTGACTTTCAGTAAACCTTACAAAAGAATGGCCCTGACTAACAATAACCTATACCTTTCATGAATCACTTACCTCACAGAAATCTTCGTTACTCGAACTACTGCAATACAGCGAGCGCCACTACTGCCAGCTAAATAAAAGATTCAAACTACTGAAGGCACTAACTACTGATAGGCATAGTTAGCAAATGAAAGATTTTGATAGAGAACAAACAATGTATTTACCTTACAAGTGTTCAAAAGTCATAATATATATAGCAGTTCATGACATCCATTCTTACAAATGTACTGTTTCTGATAGACACACGTCCAGATCATCCGCTCTCAAAATTCCGCCATTTCTCTCCCCACATGCACCACTGCTGGCTGCTCACCTCCAACTACGCAACACTACGCGCTGTTAACAGCCAACTACCCAACGCTACAATAGCAGTATTCCAACGATGCAGACCAGCCACAGACTTCACACAGCACAGTCAGTGATTTTCATATAGAGCACTACATGGCGTTACCAACATAAAAACCTAAACAGCCTACTTACAAACGTTATCTGTAGTCCCACTCCTTAATTGGGTGAAATTCTCTTTTCCAGAGAAAACGTCAAGTACATGTCATTTCAGTAACAATCGTTATGTTGAAATTATGGTATTCTGCTACACGTAAATTTTAACCTACTACATTGAATACAGAAGAATGTAACGCAGTGTAACTGTTTTTCGTATTTCTCTTGGCTCCAGCATTAGTGTAAATGTGAAACTCCAAAACATCGAAGGCCAATTATATCACTGAATAAAGACATCTCAAATCATAGAAATACACAACTCCATTAACAAATAGAGAGGAAAATAAGCACCCTATGACGCGGTCCATTCCATTTGTCTGATATGCCTCTGTATGAACTACAAAGAACAAGTCATGACTCAAAACTGTTAAGATAGGACGAGGTTCACTTTTTTTTTTACTCATGCGTCCAATTATTTTGCTGACGAAAACAAAACATAATGGTATAACTATCCGACACTACTAACTTAAATTTAGATGAATACATCTCCTTTCTCATGTCAGCAGAGCTGCATTGGTATAGGCGTTCCACCGTGCGGTGTGAATCTGCACATTCGGCATGTCGGACGGGGATTTAGTTGTTAGAGCCGAGGCCAGAGCTCTTAAGGAGCAGGTGAGTGCGGGCAGCTGTGGGCGGACGCGACGGTCTCCATGGCAACGGGCCGGTACATGGGAACACTCTCAGGCGAGCCCAACTAGCGGCGGAGCTGCGCAAACACTGCCGGGCCCCTGCCGGCATGCCGCGCCGCAGAGCAGCTCAGCACGGCTCAGGTCAGCCACTGCGCCCTCCACCTCTGGCGCACACTTGCTGCAGCTTCGCTGCCCGCGCCCCACTCCCTGACCTGCAAATTGCTTAGCATCAGCTGGTTTCTTTCACCACCTTGTAGGTCTTCCCAAGATGTCCGAAAGTTTGAAACATTAAAATCATACCATAATAACGAAATCTTCCACTGGTTCGAGGGTCCTTTGGCTCATGAAACATAGATCATCTTTATGATCACCAGCCTTGTGACAACCACTGTTGGACACCAGCCGGCTCTATAGATTTTAATTTGCTATGGTGTTGTAAAGTGTCTCGTCTTAAAATAGTTGTGCTGAAATGAAAGCTAGTCTTAGATTTTGTGTGACTGCTACATTTCCCAATTTATGCAAAATATAATATCTAAACTAATATTTTGTTAATATTAATTCACCCGATGTGTTCGGCATTCAAATGTAGAGGTAAAATATAATCTTTTGTGCATTTCAAAAATATCGTTTAATTTTAATTTGGTGTTACATAGCAGAAACCTTCGTACATACGTGATACAGTGTAGTAGAACGATTAATGAGAAGCTGAACTATTCTAAGACCAAAAAAACACGCAATAGGAATGAATTTTCCGAATGGGGCGGTAGTATGTTGATGTGATGTACATATAAAGACAAACAGGTGATTACAATTTGAAATCAATTTGAAGATTTATTCAAGAGGAAGAGCTTCACAAATTGAGCAAGTCAATAATTCATTGGTCCACCTCTGGCCCTTAAGCTAGCAGTTATTCGCCTTGACACTGAGTGATACAGGTTTTGGATATCATGCAAAAGTCTGTCCAATTAGTGCATTAGATCGTCAAAATCCCGAGATGGTTGGGGGGACCTGTCCGTAATACTCCAGACATTTTCAACTGGGGAGAGATCCGGCGACCTTTCTGCCCAAGATAGGGTTCGACGTTCACGAAGACAAGCACTAGAAATGCTCGCCGTGTGCGGGCAAGCATTTTCTTGCTAAAATGTAATCCCAGGTTGGCTTACTATGAAGGGCAACGAAACAGGGCGTAGGAAATCGTATACTTACCGTAGTGCTGCGAAGGAACTGCAGATGACAATCAAGCATCTCGTGCTATGAAGGGAAGTGAGACCCGAGATCATCTTTCCTGATTGTCGGGCCGTATGGCGGGCGAGAGTCAGGTTGTTATTCCACCGCTGTTTGGAGTGTCTCTGTTCATCGTGCTCAGTTCTGAGCGGGACAGCGCTGAAAATAACTCTACTCATTGAGTTTCAAGTCCGAAAACGTCGTTCTTCAAAGCGCGCCAATCTGGGCTTACGTTTCAGTAGCCCTCCCGTACGTGGTGAGAGTTTCTACTACCTGTCGTTGTGCCCGTCAAACCCTACTTTGACCATTAAGGTCGCCTGATCTCTCCCCAACTGAGAACATTTGGAAAGTTAAGGGCAACCAGATCGAGAATTTGATGATCTACCACGCCAATTGGACAGAATTTCCCACCATAGCCCTCAGGAGGATTTCCAACAACAGTATCCATCGATGCCAAACCGAATACCTGCTTGTGTAAACGGGCCAGAGGTTGGCGAATGCATTTTTTGTCTAGGGGTGTACATGTACAGTAACAGTGCAGAAAGAATTTACAACTTACGTCACGTTGTAGAGAAGCAAAGTCAAATCATAAAAATAATAGAAGTCGAGTCGATTTTAAAAAGTTTGGCGGCCAATGACGTCATGAAAAAATCCACTGGGCCTTTGCTGATCTATCGTTTACTATTAGCATTTTATCTGAAAAATGTGCAATGTAATTTTAATGTTGATGACCATCAGACAACTATTTTTATCCTAGCCATGTTAAAAATTGTGAAATATACGTTTTTAAAGTTTATAAGATCATGATGCGCACCTTCTTCTCATGACGTCATGAAAATTTTTAAAATCTACTTAACTTACATTGACTTTGTCATTTGATGTTGCTTCTCTATCGTATAGCGTATATGCCAATCATATTATGCACTATCATTCAGAATTTTCAGATATACTTTATAACAGCTTAATATAAAGGATTAAAGTGGTGGTGTAAATTTAATGCTTTGAAAAAATGAGTGGAGTGGGTTTTCGTTAATTTGTCAACAGCTGCGGAATCAGCATCATCCAGAGATGGAGACATTAATAATTTTGTAATTAACCAAACAAAGAAGGAAGCCCTTCAACCCTATTACTCTACTGTGATCATTAGTTGTTATAGATCGTATACATATGATAGCAAAATATGGACTGATAGGTTTATCATGTTTCAACATCGAAGCATAGATTTGTTATAGGAACCTAAAAACATATCTACAGAATTAGCAAACAGTAATGTTGATAGCCGAATCTAAGATTCATGATGAAGATGTCCCAGTTAGTCCGATTATTAACTGTTTCCCTATCCCTACGTATAAGGTTAGTAAAAAGTTTGACAACTTACTTAATGCTAGAACGGTTGGGCTACAAATAGTTTCAAGAAAGGTCAGGCTGAGTCTTCAGAAACCAATAAATAAAACAATTGTAATAAGTAAAAAACAGTATAT
Source organism: Schistocerca nitens (assembly GCF_023898315.1). Classification (NCBI taxonomy): domain Eukaryota; kingdom Metazoa; phylum Arthropoda; class Insecta; order Orthoptera; family Acrididae; genus Schistocerca; species Schistocerca nitens. The sequence goes on along the minus strand of NC_064614.1, from coordinate 873,320,580 downwards.
ATACATAAAATGTCTAATTTTTATTTTGTTCACTTAGTAGCACATCCTATAGTGATATTTTTCTAACTTTTTGAAATATACAATAATTGTACAAAATGTAAAAAAAAGATTCTTCTTGGTAGTACTAAATGTAACTAAGCTGGAAATACAAGTAAATTTGATTGAAATACGAATATAAATGACTGTGATGTAGAACTAGGATGCAAAGCTCTGGAATTTTCATTATACTTATACAAATAGATATTATGAATACAATGAATAGTTTATGAAATACTCTTCTCTAAAATAATCATGTTTCAAAGCAGTCGTTGCAAACCATATCCGCATGAACCACGCATAACCACATATTGCAAATTTTGCACAAGTATTTAGTTTTGCTGTCCTTGCATTTTTCGCATCTTCCCATTTTCCCTGGTTGTGGATCTTACTCTTTGTTCTTGGGAATCAGAAATGTTAAGTGTTCGAATTCCACGTGGGAGGTTTGGTGGTTTCACTCATTGTCAAATATAGTGCTGCGAGAGACTTTCCTAGGGTTGTGAGGTTGTCTTTTCCAACTGAAACATTTTTGTTGGCCTTTAATACAATGTGGCCATTGACAGCTGCATTGTTCAACAACTGAGAAAAGAGACAAAGCGGTCATCGTCTTGTTCCTCTGGCAACATATATTCAACAAACATAGCATCAACCACATCTATCCCAACTTTGTTTTGCTGTAGTATGTTATTAAACTTTCTTTTTATTTTCACCACAGTCACTGTTAGTTTCATCATAATGAAGCAGTGACAAAATAAGGAGCACTGATTTTTTTCGTTTTGGTACACATGAAATAATATGACGTCTTTCTGAAATCCAAACAGACTTGAATACCTTTTTCTTAGATTTTTTGGGTAAAACCTTAGCTGGTACTTCAGGCTTCTTTTTAAAGTACCAATAACGGTAATAATCTTTTCTTGTAGCAATTTTTTTATTATTGAGTAAGAAGTAAACTAACTGTCTAGTGTCAGACTTTTTCCAGACCCTTCCACTGGTTCTAAAAGACGCAAAACAATATCATCTGTTTATCACTGACTTTTTACTGCCTTTGTTATTGTGCACCTGCATAGGCTTCACAATGTTTTACATAGCCCATTTTAAAACAGGCCAGGGTGAAAACATTGATAATATACTTGACAGGTGTATTTGGGATATACATCCTGACCTGCACCTGTCTCTGTATGTAACGAGTCCGATGGAGAAAAATATGCATTACAGCTGGAGACAAATAAGTCAAGAATGGATCTTATGGCAGCAAGATTACCTTGTGCCTTTCTTTCGTCACCCATATAGATGTCAAACCTGATACGAACCACAAAGCTGAACCTTTTCGTGGCATAATTGCTCGAATGATTTCTATTTCGATCCCATCCGTTCTCCAGATGTCTTCAATATTGATTTTTTTCGCAATGCAATGTTCCAGATAAGCAAAGTAATCCAAAATGTGCCTTCAGCTCATCAAAATTTATAGCCCTAGCCATATATGGGTCACTTCCATATTCCTTTCCAACTGACTCAAGAACTAAATCAATCAATGGATTGTTAAAGAAAATAACTGCCATAATTCTAACGGTGACTATATATCCATCACAGCTCGAATACTTCCAGGCAATTGCATGATGTGACCTCTTGTTCGAACGCTTTGTGAGAAACAAGTTTTTCTCCATTTAACTGCTGCGTTCATTCCTTTATAAAAGCGCGTAGGTGACATACCTGAGTCATTTATAAGAGTTGTGTATGACTCAACAACAGTGGGTGCGTCGTTGCTAGCAGAAAGTTCAACACCTTCCTCTTCACCACCAATTACATGAGTATTACTGTCACGATCAGTGCTTGTTTCGATGTTTGGATCCGCATCAGAATTGTCTACTTCACTCTCATGATCATATGAATTCCGTAAATTTCACTGTATAAAAGATTTTCTTTTACCATTTTATTCGGTAAGCTACTGACAATAGTAATTCGGTTTCAGGACATCATAAATAGTTCGGAAAGTAACTCTATGACAGGAGTATATAAAAATGGGAATCGCCCTCGCAGAAATTAGCAACGTAAACGATCGACCTGGTTCTGGCAGACCCGCGAACTTTTTGGAAGACTGCCAAACAATGACTAAACAAAGCAAAACCTCATTAACGACGTGACCACTCTCTCTCTCTCGGATGTTTCAGGAAGCTAGCTGAGCCCTAGAGTCTAACCTACAATTGTAAGAATATAAATCCTGTGGAACAAAAGCTTGTTGTCTCACAGACACATCGAGACCGTTATAAGTTGCCCGTAGATAGTAGTTTAGCATTCTTACAACTAATTCAACTAATTTTGACTGAGTGTTCACGCACGTTTGTAATTACTGTGACAACCAACTTACAGTCATGTAATTTTCCGGATCTTCTATTGTTTGAAACGAGATTCATATTTTGTGTTTTCATGTACATTATTATCGTATACACTAAGCACTACTAGCTTCCGATGAAGTGGTACAGCAGGTAAGGGGAGAGCTCCCCCTTTACAGCGCGTAGCGTTTTGTCGTTATTTAGCAGTTGCCGGGAGTGTCTTGCGACACTTTCCATTGCAACACTTCTCGTCTCTGCTCACAAAGTAATGGTACAAAAATCTTTCTATTTTATTGTGAACGTGTTTGTATATTAGATGAATTGCAAAATTTTGTTACCTGTTACCTTCTGAGGACATGTTCTGATGATGATCTAGATAGGATCGAAACTGGTTGCCAATGATGTGTGACTTTTATTTTTATAAAAAGAAGTTTTCGACGAAGAGTGATTATTATTTCAAAATTATCTAATCACATCGCTGCCTCTTCCAACTACGTATTAAAAAATTATTTATTTTGTACTACTTCTCTAGTTTTAAACATTTCTTTTATCATTATCTTCAAGTGTAAGAAATACGGCAAAAAATAATTTGAAGGCAGTAACTGTGACAAAATTCATAAATATCCATCGTCAGTACTTTCCGAAGAATTAAGGAAGAGAGCAGATGCTGATACATTTTAATTTGTAACTGAGTGAAAACCGACACTAAAGCCATGATCACTCCCATTCCCAGCTGACAGACACAGACGAGAATCTACAGGGCATAAATCAATAGACTACTCCAGATAAGTGCACTGAAAAAAAAAAAAATCAACCCCGGCACACAACACAATAATACAGTGTAAAAATACATCTAGCCGTGGTAACGGTATCAGGTCTACGAGAGTCAGTCCACAAGTTACTTTCGTTTTCCATATCCAACTGAAGCCGCAGAAGGAAAATGGCATCCCACATAGCTAAGAAATTTTTGGGATATTCACTGCTATGTTTCAGTTGTTGTTCCTATAGTTTCATATATTTTCTGTGCTTTTGTGATTGCATGATCACTGCATACTAACGAAGATGCGAGAGGGTCTTGCCTGTTCATCAAATAATGACTGTAGGCGTGCAACCCTGAACAGGGCTGTTGTTTTGGAATACGGAAATGCTCACAGCATACTCACAATGAATAAGTAGAAAAGATGAGAAATGCTTCGTAACGTTGAACGTTGAAATAAACACAAGGTCTCACGTTCATGATAAACAGAATGTGCAGGTCCAAGACACGTTATTTGAAACACTGCCAAACTGTAAGATACCAAACTGTAAGACCTCCACACACGGCTGGTTAAACGTCTCATTCGAGATTCAATGCAGTCAGCGCCTTGCATTGTTTGAAAAGAGGTAAAATGGAATAATGTCGGACCACACTACTCGCCTCCACTCCGATACTGTCCAGTTTGTCTGTTGTTTCGCCCATTTAATGTGTCTCTGTGGGGAACGCTCTGCTGCGGTACCCGTCCACAGAAGCTAGTAGTCCGCTGAGCTTGCTGCAGTTAAGTTTAATTACCTCTGAAAGTCGAATACGATAAGACCTTTTACCATAAAAATAACATAGTCTGACCCAAAACGGCACGTAAATGTCACATCGGATTAGTGCGCAGCCAAGTAGAAGTCAGGAACGAAACGGAACGTTTGCAGTCAGGCAGATGTACACTAACCGACGAAAAAAAGAAATATAAATTATGTAGCAACATGTAACATAAATTCGCTATACTTGCAAAAAGAGACAGCATTGGTCGTATATTTTTTTATACTATTGCAAAATCGATTTTCTGTCACTGAGTGACCATCTTCAGTGCCAGAAGTTAAAAAATTTTTCACATTACGATCAGAGAGTACAACATAGAAAATCACAGTTACATCTGTATATGAACATAACACTTGTTAAAAACAAACCTATGTTGTATAACTTAAATTGGGATGCACTGTTGTCACTATGCTTACGGCGATCACATAGACTGAGGTCGCTGTTTACCTGCACTTGTTCAGCAGACCTCGGTGTGACGGGGCTTGACACGCCCTCTATGTGACATGTGTCACGTGAAGACATAGTATTATTGGTTTTGCGAATTATTAACACTAAATAACTCTTGTACTTTTGTGAATGGTGTAGTAATTCAAATTTAAAATATACGTACAACACATAGCAGACGCAGGAGAATATCTAAAATACATTGGCATATTGTTTTTTATAAACTATAAAACATAAAATAGATCGATGATAAGTTATTAGAGTGCAGAACATGTAAAAAGCAAAAGACAATGCCGAAGAATAATAAATGAACAACATAAAAAGAGGCGCAACACAGGTCTTTCTTAAAAAACATAACACCCACCATCTGGCGTGGGAAGTCAAAAGTACAACGTTCGTAATTTAGGTAACAAACGTTAATACCAAGGAGTCAATATATAAAAAATAGTAACATTAATACCAAGGAGTCAAATATATTAAAAATAATCACATTACGAAACTGCCGTTACTTAATAATTAAATTAAAATGCCGTGCAAATGTAAGGTGCGAACAAGTAGTATACATCAATCATCGAGAAACCAACATGAGGAAGGACAAGTAACAGTGTCACTTATACCAAAATGTACATCGTACTTTAGAGAAATTAAACATAGACTATGCACGATATCCAGCACTTATTCAAATAGCAAAAGAATTGTTAACCTACATTAAAAATAATTACGTAAAGGGATAACCGGTTTGTATTACTTTGTGTCAACGCCTACGAGATGTCGACTGTCGTAAAATTATGTTCAGTAGGCGTCCATAAGTTCTGTAAATTACAGAACAAACAAGAAAGAAGCATCTTTTAAAAACCGAAATTAGTAATGTTATTAAAACAAACTAAAAACATGTGTGTCAATGTGTTGAGACAGTTGAAATAGCGACCATTATACGTGTTCTCGTAGCGACTATGACTGAGGCGTTGTATATAAGGGATAACAAGCAGCTGACTATGAAATGCAAATTGTGATAAATGACCACAAGTTGACTTTATTTCATAGTAAATCGGAGAAGCATTCCCAAAAATGTGTGCTTCTCGATATCGTTTGCTCGTTGAGCAGCGTGATATCTGGAGCTTTATTATGACAAAAGATCTCCATCTCTTCCATAAGGTCGAGAAGGCGACCTTTTTTACCCTTGTGCAACAATTTCAATTGCGATGTCAAATCTGGAGTTGTATGACCAGTTGCTACCAGATGGGCTGCGAAATTCGATTTTTCAGCAATATCTTTCCTCTCAAGTGCTACGTGCTCACGGAACCTTGTTTCTAATTTTCGTCCTGTTTGCCCTATGTAACCTGCATTACACGCGGCACACATAAGTTTGTAAACACCTGATTCATGTAAGACTTTGCGTTCATGAATGTTATTCCTTAAAAGCACGCCCAGTCTGTTCGCCGTCGAGAAACCTACGTTAATATTTCTCTTCTTGAATACACTGGCAATTTTATTGCTAATGGGACCATAGAAAGGCAATGTGATAAATTTTTGATTTTTAGTTTCGCTTATCTCATTCCGCCTTAAATTGTCTTTACTATATTTTTTGGATGTCATCTCATAAATGTTCATGACATATTTCAACGGGTAATTATTATTTCTTGCAATTTGTTTAACTATGTTTAACTCTTTCTCATGGTTTTCCTTAGATAATGGTAATCGGAACATACGATGAAATGCAGAGTGGAAAAACGCTTTTTTGTGTTGGTCTGGGTGTTGTGAACGATAATCCAAGATGATATCTGTGAATGTTGATTTTCTGTACATGTCAAATGTATGTTTTCCATTTTCCCTTCCAATGGTTAGGTCTAAAAAATTAATGACTCCATTCTGTTCTTTTTCAACTGTGAAAGCAATTTTGTTGTGTAAGCTATTAAATGTACTGACGACTTCTTCAATATCAGATTGACTACCATTAATAAGCAATAGCGTGTCGTCTACATATCTATAGTAGTATACGATCTTTCTAGCTACTGTTGGAAAATCTTTTAGTAATTTCAATTCAAGATAGTTAATAAAGATATCTGCCATAATCCCTGATACAGAGTTTCCCATGCTGAGTCCGTCTTTTTGGACATAGACTTTATCGTTAAATGTGAAGTAGTTATATTTTAAGCAGAATGATAATAATTCTATGAACTCGTTTATTTCCACGCTGGACATATTACTGTGGTTTCTGAAATTAGCGTCAATAATTTGTATTGTTTCATCAATCGGGATATTCGTATATAAATTGACAATGTCCAGCGAAAGAAACGTCATAGTGTCTGTAATAGGTATATCTTTTATTTTCTCTACTAATTGGGTACTATTTTTAATCGAGAACTGTTGCACAAATTTATAATGCTTATTCAAAATAGTTAAACATTTTTTCGCAATATTCACCAACGGGCCCCCTCTCCCATCCACTATCGGTCTAACGGGATTAGATTGCTTATGAACCTTGAATTGTGATCGTAACTTAGGGATTTTTGGATTCATTATCTTGAGATACTGTATCTCACGAGGGGTTATTATATTTGAAAGTGATTTAAGTTTTTCATTTAACTTTCTTTGGATCTCATTCGTTGGGTCTCTCGCAATTGATGTAATACCGATTTCTTGAAAAAATTGTAAAGTTTTTTCTACATACATTTCTTTTGTAACAATAATAACAGAGTTCCCTTTGTCTGCCTTTGTGACAATTGCATTACTTTCTTGTAATTTATTATTCAAATTTTTCACTGTCAAATGGTCCCTCCTGTTTTGGTTATTTTCTTTTTCTACCTCGTTCTTCAATAGCTTTTCTACCGCTACAGCCATTTTATTCTGTTCTACCTTATTTATTTTACAACTATCCATCCCAAATTTTACCTGCACTAGTGTATTCTTAATTGCCCTCCTATCTAATTGTTTATGTATGTTGTACTTTAAACCTTTATTCAAAAGTTCCTTTTCTTCCTGATTAAATACTATATCCGTTAAATTTTTAACTCTAGGATAGAAGTTATATTTATGTTCGCCATTTAACATTTGTCCTTTCCCTTGTCCCACTAGCTTAGCTATTTTTTTGCCATGTTTAGCTCTTACTTTACTAACTACATTATACACAATCTCATTTACTCTTGAGAGTAGCAAATCTAAAATTAAAGGAGAGACAAGTTCACCCAAATTGGCGTGTGCTTCGAACAGTTGTGAATTAATAACACTTTTTTTAAAAAACAGTTTCCTAATTTCACTTCTCATCAAAACCAGTTCGCATTTTTTCATTGTCACTACGCACATTTGTCGTCGTATATTAAAATAACTCTGTACATACCGTGGGGTAACATTTTTCTTAATACACTCTTTGTTGAACTGGATATGTTGACTTGTGATCGCCAGCTTGATTTTTAACTTCTTGTATTTAAAATACGCTGCACAAGCCCAGCTAGGCAAAATTTTATTGATTGGCGACTCCATGTTGTTTTGTGCACAACGACCAGATAACAGGTATACTTGAAAAAAGAGACAGCATTGGTCGTATATTTTTTTATACTATTGCAAAATCGATTTTCTGTCACTGAGTGACCATCTTCAGTGCTAGAAGTTAAAAAATTTTTCACATTACGATCAGAGAGTACAACATAGAAAATCACAATTACATCTGTATATGAACATAACACTTGTTAAAAACAAACCTATATTGTATAACTTAAATTGGGATGCACTGTTGTCACTATGCTTACGGCGATCACATAGACTGAGGTCGCTGTTTACCTGCACTTGTTCAGCAGACCTCGGTGTGACGGGCTTGACACGCCCTCTATGTGACATGTGTCACGTGAAGACATAGTATTATTGGTTTTGCGAATTATTAACACTAAATAACTCTTGTACTTTTGTGAATGGTGTAGTAATTCAAATTTAAAATATACGTACAACACATAGCAGACGCAGGAGAATATCTAAAATACATTGGCATATTGTTTTTTATAAACTATAAAACATAAAATAGATCGATGATAAGTTATTAGAGTGCAGAACATGTAAAAAGCAAAAGACAATGCCGAAGAATAATAAATGAACAACATAAAAAGAGGCGCAACACAGGTCTTTCTTAAAAAACGTAACACCCACCATCTGGCGTGGGAAGTCAAAAGTACAACGTTCGTAATTTAGGTAACAAACGTTAATACCAAGTGTTGCGCCTCTTTTTATGTTGTTTATTTATTATTCTTCGGCATTGTCTTTTGCTTTTTACATGTTCTGCACTCTAATAACTTATCATCGATCTATTTTATGTTTTATAGTTTATAAAAAACAATATGCCAATGTATTTTAGATCTTCCCCTGCGTCTGCTATGTGTTGTACGTATATTTTAAATTTGAATTACTACACCATTCACAAAAGTACAAGAGTTATTTAGTGTTAATAATTCGCAAAACCAATAATACTATGTCTTCACGTGACACATGTCACATAGAGGGCGTGTCAAGCCCCGTCACACCGAGGTCTGCTGAACAAGTGCAGGTAAACAGCGACCTCAGTCTATGTGATCGCCGTAAGCATAGTGACAACAGTGCATCCCAATTTAAGTTATACAATATAGGTTTGTTTTTAACAAGTGTTATGTTCATATACAGATGTAATTGTGATTTTCTATGTTGTACTCTCTGATCGTAATGTGAAAAATTTTTTAACTTCTAGCACTGAAGATGGTCACTCAGTGACAGAAAATCGATTTTGCAATAGTATAAAAAAAATATACGACCAATGCTGTCTCTTTTTTCAAGTATACCTGTTATCTGGTCGTTGTGCACAAGACAACATGGAGTCGCCAATCAATAAAATTTTGCCTAGCTGGGCTTGTGCAGCGTATTTTAAATACAAGAAGTTAAAAATCAAGCTGGCGATCACAAGTCAACATATCCAGTTCAACAAAGAGTGTATTAAGAATAATGTTACCCCACGGTATGTACAGAGTTATTTTAATATACGACGACAAATGTGCGCAGTGACAATGAAAAAATGCGAACTGGTTTTGATGAGAAGTGAAATTAGGAAACTGTTTTTTTAAAAAAAATGTTATTAATTCACAACTGTTCGAAGCACACGCCAATTTGGGTGAACTTGTCTCTCCTTTAATTTTAGATTTGCTACTCTCAAGAGTAAATGAGATTGTGTATAATGTAGTTAGTAAAGTAAGAGCTAAACATGGCAAAAAAATAGCTAAGCTAGTGGGACAAGGGAAAGGACAAATGTTAAATGGCGAACATAAATATAACTTCTATCCTAGAGTTAAAAATTTAACGGATATAGTATTTAATCAGGAAGAAAAGGAACTTTTGAATAAAGGTTTAAAGTACAACATAGATAAACAATTAGATAGGAGGGCAATTAAGAATACACTAGTGCAGGTAAAATTTGGGATGGATAGTTGTAAAATAAATAAGGTAGAACAGAATAAAATGGCTGTAGCGGTAGAAAAGCTATTGAAGAACGAGGTAGAAAAAGAAAATAACCAAAACAGGAGGGACCATTTGACAGTGAAAAATTTGAATAATAAATTACAAGAAAGTAATGCAATTGTCACAAAGGCAGACAAAGGGAACTCTGTTATTATTGTTACAAAAGAAATGTATGTAGAAAAAACTTTACAATTTTTTCAAGAAAACGGTATTACATCAATTGCGAGAGACCCAACGAATGAGATCCAAAGAAAGTTAAATGAAAAACTTAAATCACTTTCAAATATAATAACCCCTCGTGAGATACAGTATCTCAAGATAATGAATCCAAAAATCCCTAAGTTACGATCACAATTCAAGGTTCATAAGCAATCTAATCCCGTTAGACCGATAGTGGATGGGAGAGGGGGCCCGTTGGTGAATATTGCGAAAAAATGTTTAACTATTTTGAATAAGCATTATAAATTTGTGCAACAGTTCTCGATTAAAAATAGTACCCAATTAGTAGAGAAAATAAAAGATATACCTATTACAGACACTATGACGTTTCTTTCGCTGGACATTGTCAATTTATATACGAATATCCCGATTGATGAAACAATACAAATTATTGACGCTAATTTCAGAAACCACAGTAATATGTCCAGCGTGGAAATAAACGAGTTCATAGAATTATTATCATTCTGCTTAAAATATAACTACTTCACATTTAACGATAAAGTCTATGTCCAAAAAGACGGACTCAGCATGGGAAACTCTGTATCAGGGATTATGGCAGATATCTTTATTAACTATCTTGAATTGAAATTACTAAAAGATTTTCCAACAGTAGCTAGAAAGATCGTATACTACTATAGATATGTAGACGACACGCTATTGCTTATTAATGGTAGTCAATCTGATATTGAAGAAGTCGTCAGTACATTTAATAGCTTACACAACAAAATTGCTTTCACAGTTGAAAAAGAACAGAATGGAGTCATTAATTTTTTAGACCTAACCATTGGAAGGGAAAATGGAAAACATACATTTGACATGTACAGAAAATCAACATTCACAGATATCATCTTGGATTATCGTTCACAACACCCAGACCAACACAAAAAAGCGTTTTTCCACTCTGCATTTCATCGTATGTTCCGATTACCATTATCTAAGGAAAACCATGAGAAAGAGTTAAACATAGTTAAACAAATTGCAAGAAATAATAATTACCCGTTGAAATATGTCATGAACATTTATGAGATGACATCCAAAAAATATAGTAAAGACAATTTAAGGCGGAATGAGATAAGCGAAACTAAAAATCAAAAATTTATCACATTGCCTTTCTATGGTCCCATTAGCAATAAAATTGCCAGTGTATTCAAGAAGAGAAATATTAACGTAGGTTTCTCGACGGCGAACAGACTGGGCGTGCTTTTAAGGAATAACATTCATGAACGCAAAGTCTTACATGAATCAGGTGTTTACAAACTTATGTGTGCCGCGTGTAATGCAGGTTACATAGGGCAAACAGGACGAAAATTAGAAACAAGGTTCCGTGAGCACGTAGCACTTGAGAGGAAAGATATTGCTGAAAAATCGAATTTCGCAGCCCATCTGGTAGCAACTGGTCATACAACTCCAGATTTGACATCGCAATTGAAATTGTTGCACAAGGGTAAAAAAGGTCGCCTTCTCGACCTTATGGAAGAGATGGAGATCTTTTGTCATAATAAAGCTCCAGATATCACGCTGCTCAACGAGCAAACGATATCGAGAAGCACACATTTTTGGGAATGCTTCTCCGATTTACTATGAAATAAAGTCAACTTGTGGTCATTTATCACAATTTGCATTTCATAGTCAGCTGCTTGTTATCCCTTATATACAACGCCTCAGTCATAGTCGCTACGAGAACACGTATAATGGTCGCTATTTCAACTGTCTCAACACATTGACACACATGTTTTTAGTTTGTTTTAATAACATTACTAATTTCGGTTTTTAAAAGATGCTTCTTTCTTGTTTGTTCTGTAATTTACAGAACTTATGGACGCCTACTGAACATAATTTTACGACAGTCGACATCTCGTAGGCGTTGACACAAAGTAATACAAACCGGTTATCCCTTTACGTAATTATTTTTAATGTAGGTTAACAATTCTTTTGCTATTTGAATAAGTGCTGGATATCGTGCATAGTCTATGTTTAATTTCTCTAAAGTACGATGTACATTTTGGTATAAGTGACACTGTTACTTGTCCTTCCTCATGTTGGTTTCTCGATGATTGATGTATACTACTTGTTCGCACCTTACATTTGCACGGCATTTTAATTTAATTATTAAGTAACGGCAGTTTCGTAATGTGATTATTTTTAATATATTTGACTCCTTGGTATTAATGTTATTATTGTTTATATATTGACTCCTTGGTATTAACGTTTGTTACCTAAATTACGAACGTTGTACTTTTGACTTCCCACGCCAGATGGTGGGTGTTACGTTTTTTAAGAAAGACCTGTGTTGCGCCTCTTTTTATGTTGTTCATTTATTATTCTTCGGCATTGTCTTTTGCTTTTTACATGTTCTGCACTCTAATAACTTATCATCGATCTATTTTATGTTTTATAGTTTATAAAAAACAATATGCCAATGTATTTCAGATATTCTCCTGCGTCTGCTATGTGTTGTACGTATATTTTAAATTTGAATTACTACACCATTCACAAAAGTACAAGAGTTATTTAGTGTTAATAATTCGCAAAACCAATAATACTATGTCTTCACGTGACACATGTCACATAGAGGGCGTGTCAAGCCCCGTCACACCGAGGTCTGCTGAACAAGTGCAGGTAAACAGCGACCTCAGTCTATGTGATCGCCGTAAGCATAGTGACAACAGTGCATCCCAATTTAAGTTATACAATATAGGTTTGTTTTTAACAAGTGTTATGTTCATATACAGATTTAATTGTGATTTTCTATGTTGTACTCTCTGATCGTAATGTGAAAAATTTTTTAACTTCTAGCACTGAAGATGGTCACTCAGTGACAGAAAATCGATTTTGCAATAGTATAAAAAAAATATACGACCAATACTGTCTCTTTTTTCAAGTATACCTGTTATCTGGTCGTTGTGCACAAGACAACATGGAGTCGCCAATCAATAAATTCGCTACTTAAGAAAATTCAAGAATATCACAGATGAATGAAATAAACAAAAAAATTTAATATTGGGATTGCTAGAAATGAGAAACGCTATAGAGGACCCGTTAGAATCACAAGGATACAGAATTTATAATACCATATTCGATGAGTGATTTTCAAGCCGTATCACCAGGAATTGCAAGTTTTTTTTTAAATAATGGACAAAACTTGCACAGTTATAAATTCTAATGATCCTACAAACCAAAAAATTTTTCAACAAAGGCCAAGGAAAAAGATGATAAATTTTGGGAGTTCCTCCAACAAATTGTGAACAGATTACATAAAAGGAATGTAAAAGTCCTGTTGGGGAACCTCAATGTCCAGCTGGGAAAGGAAGCGAAATACAAAGACATACCGTAACTGGAAAATGGAGTCCACTTAAGTTTACAAACAAGAAGGGTCAAATGCCTATAGAACTCTGCAGAGAACACAGCCTTATATCTAAAGAAACAACTTTAGCAGGAAGTCAAATAAATTTAAAGCATGCAAACATCCAGATTTGATGACTGGCAAGTCTCAGCTAGACCCTGTATGTATAGACAAAAATTGTCGTAAGGAAATCTAAAGTTCTGAAGTACTGAGAAGAGTAGACACAAGCTCAGCTGGGAAAGGAAGCGAAATACAAAGACATACCGTAACTGGAAAATGGAGTCCACTTAAGTTTACAAACAAGAAGGGTCAAATGCCTATAGAACTCTGCAGAGAACACAGCCTTATATCTAAAGAAACAACTTTAGCAAGAAGTCAAATAAATTTAAAGCATGCAAACATCCAGATTTGATGACTGGCAAGTCTCAGCTAGACCCTGTATGTATAGACAAAAATTGTCGTAAGGAAATCTAAAGTTCTGAAGTACTGAGAAGAGTAGACACAAGCTCAGCTGGGAAAGGAAGCGAAATACAAAGACATACCGTAACTGGAAAATGGAGTCCACTTAAGTTTACAAACAAGAAGGGTCAAATGCCTATAGAACTCTGCAGAGAACACAGCCTTATATCTAAAGAAACAACTTTAGCAGGAAGTCAAATAAATTTAAAGCATGCAAACATCCAGATTTGATGACTGGCAAGTCTCAGCTAGACCCTGTATGTATAGACAAAAATTGTCGTAAGGAAATCTAAAGTTCTGAAGTACTGAGAAGAGTAGACACAAGCTCAGACTACTGCTTAGTTAAAATTAAAATCAAATTCAAACTGTTAAACAAAAAGAAAGAAAGGACTAATGAAATAAAATGGAAGTGTTATCCACATCAGATAATTAGAAATTACAAATACCAAAAAATAACACAAACCATTAACTTAACGGATGATCTAGAACAACTGGTACCAAGTCTCAAAAACCATGTCGAGATTCTACCTAACTTGAACCCAAGAAGGAAACATTCATGGTAGACTCCAAAATATGACAAACTCCGTGGAGAAAGACACAAAACACTGTTAAAATTTCTAACATACAAAATAGAAGAAAATGTCATCAACCTCAAGAATGAAGGAGGAAAAAATCATACAAAACATCGGGAGAATTAAGGGAGGACTCTATAGCGACGTAATAAACTCTATAGGATTTAATTATCACAAAATAAATTCCAGAAACTACTTCTAAATCTTAGGGAAACACGTAAAACAGTATGAGCCCACTACGCTAATTCTGAAAGATGAAGAGGGACGAATGGCACACAGCAACACTAAAAACGCTGAAATGAAGGCAAAAGCATTTTTAAAAAAATTTGAGCTGCGGAGGACGCTGAGAACTCTTACCGACCAACCTGAATACCGCAATAGAAACTGAACCTAAAAAATGAAACCTTCCATCTTTCCAAGAAGTCGAAAAAACAACAAAAAATTAAAATTAACGTGGAGATGATCAGGTTTTTAATAAAATGTGGAAGTATTCGGGTCACACAGTCAGGACCTCCTTACACACGCCTCTAACAAAAATTTGGATAATGGAGCAATTTATCAACCCTTGGAGCATGGCCGTCAGCTGCCTCTATGCAAGACGAGAGATAAGAGGAATGGACAACTATAGCGGAATCTCTCTTCTAGAGTCACATAAAATATCGTATCGAAGATCCTATATGGAAGAACGAAGTGACAACAGCAACAGCAGTTGGAGGAATACCTTGGAGGTTCCAGACCATGGAGAAGCTGTGCGGAGCAAATGATTTGTTTCAAAACTGATTATCGCGCACTACTGAAAACTAACCAAAGTCTGGTAATAACATTTGAAGACATAAAGAAAGTATGTGACGGTCGGCATAGACCTTCAGTAGTAACAATTTTAAGGAATCTAGGACTCCGTCCAAAACTAATTAAACCTGCAGATCTTAATCTAGCGAACAGAAAATCGATAAAGAAATTTAGAGGGCAAGTTCCTGACCTATATTCGTGAAAATAGGATTAAGATATGGCGATAATTGCCATTACTGTTCAGCCGTGTACTGGAATACGTAATGAGGGAATGGTACAAGGATAACTCCAATAACATAAGAGCTGGAAGTGCGGAAAATGATTTCAGTTTAAACTGTTTGAGGGTTCCTTACGATCTTACTCTGCTAGCCAACAATGTTCAAGAAAGCAGTCAAATTAAATCACTAAGAGAAACAGAATAGAAAATTGGGCGTAGAATATCATTTGAAAAGACACAGATTATGCTAAGTGACCAATTGGAGACTAATATACAATAAAAGGAAAGGAAATCGAGACTGTTGATAAATATTTGGGTGAAATCGTAACACACAATCTAAATGAGAAAAAAAACAAGACAAAAAATAAAGAAAAAACTGATGGAGCATTATTACATTACCAAAATCACATACAACAAGGGAAGCCTACCTATTACTGCCAAATTAAAATTATAAAGCAATGAGACAACCGGGAATAACATATGCAGATGACAGAATCTTCAAAACAACTTATACAGCAGAAACTGACATAACGTTGATGATAGAAAGAAGAATAATTAGGATATGTACAAATAAACAATACTAAGTAAATGGGCATTGGATATTAGCTTCAGATGAAAGAATAACTTAAATAAAACTTTGGACAGTTGACTAGAGTGGTGCAATGATGGCCATAAAATAAATACTAATAATCGGCCGAGTCGTATCTGTATTAAAAATATCCATCCTTTTAAGAGAGCAAACCGAGGGTTGCGGTCGTCGTCACTGAAATGGTGATTTCTTCGTTCCCATGGAAACACACAACCGTACTGACTGCTCTTCCAGCACCTCAGGCACGTTCATTCGGACTTAATTGTATTACGGTTGACAGATCAAGAAGAAACACTGGACAAGTTAACATTATACACTCCTGGAAATTGAAATAAGAACACCGTGAATTCATTGTCCCAGGAAGGGGAAACTTTATTCACACATTCCTGGGGTCAGATACATCACATGATCACACTGACAGAACCACAGGCACATAGACACAGGCAACAGAGCATGCACAATGTCGGCACTAGTACAGTGTATATCCACCTTTCGCAGCAATGCAGGCTGCTATTTTCCCATGGAGACGATCGTAGAGATGCTGGATGTAGTCCTGTGGAACGGCTTGCCATGCCATTTCCACCTGGCGCCTCAGTTGGACCAGCGTTCGTGCTGGACGTGCAGACCGCGTGAGACGACGCTTCATCCAGTCCCAACCATGCTCAATGGGGGACAGATCCGGAGATCTTGCTGGCCAGGGTAGTTGACTTACACCTTCTAGAGCACGTTGGGTGGCACGGGATACATGCGGACGTGCATTGTCCTGTTGGAACAGCAAGTTCCCTTGCCGGTCTAGGAATGGTAGAACGATGGGTTCGATGACGGTTTGGATGTACCGTGCACTATTCAGTGTCCCCTCGACGATCACCAGTGGTGTACGGCCAGTGTAGGAGATCGCTCCCCACACCATGATGCCGGGTGTTGGCCCTGTGTGCCTCGGTCGTATGCAGTCCTGATTGTGGCGCTCACCTGCACGGCGCCAAACACGCATACGACCATGATTGGCACCAAGGCAGAAGCGACTCTCATCGCTGAAGACGACACGTCTCCATTCGTCCCTCCATTCACGCCTGTCGCGACACCACTGGAGGCGGGCTGCACGATGTTGGGGCGTGAGCGGAAGACGGCCTAACGGTGTGCGGGACCGTAGCCCAGCTTCATGGAGACGGTTGCGAATGGTCCTCGCCGATACCCCAGGAGCAACAGTGTCCCTAATTTGCTGGGAAGTGGCGGTGCGGTCCCCTACGGCACTGCGTAGGATCCTACGGTCTTGGCGTGCATCCGTGCGTCGCTGCGGTCCGGTCCCAGGTCGACGGGCACGTGCACCTTCCGCCGACCACTGGCGACAACATCGATGTACTGTGGAGACCTCACGCCCCACGTGTTGAGCAATTCGGCGGTACGTCCACCCTGCCTCCCGCATGCCCACTATACGCCCTCGCTCAAAGTCCGTCAACTGCACATACGGTTCACGTCCACGCTGTCGCGGCATGCTACCAGTGTTCAAGACTGCGATGGAGCTCCGTATGCCACGGCTAACTGGCTGACACTGACGGCGGCGGTGCACAAATGCTGCGCAGCTAGCGCCATTCGACGGCCAACACCGCGGTTCCTGGTGTGTCCGCTGTGCCGTGCGTGTGATCATTGCTTGTACAGCCCTCTCGCAGTGTCCAGAGCAAGTATGGTGGGTCTGACACACCGGTGTCAATGTGTTCTTTTTTCCATTTCCAGGAGTGTAGTTCATCAGCAGTTACTGTATTTCGGTCTAGTTCATCGATTCGATTTCACAATTCTCACGTTAGGAATCTCAGTGTGTTCATTAGAGCTTTTATTTGTAAGAAAGTCAGTGTGTGCTGCAGGCTTCCGTGTGACAATCAATTTGTAGTACGGTTCGCGCATAGACACAGGCCGCGCACGTGTCGTTCGTTATATACGGTATCACAGGTGCCTGCAGCAACGGAGGGCTGCAATAAAGCGCTCGCCGCAAAAACCGCAGTTTCGAAAACTAGCACAAGGAAAATATTGGCGCCGTTACTGCCTCGTTCGTTTTCATTAGCATTCTGCGGTCGAGCTATTCAGTTAATGTAAATTAGCTGCTTCTGTCGAGGCACGATTCTGCCCGAACAAGCTTAACGAGCAGTTTAATATCGAATCATTAGAGTTTCTTTGCAGCAACGTGACGGAGGAACAGTGATAGGTATGTGAGTCAGTAAAATTGATGATATTTATGTAGGGTGTTCCACAATTCATGTTGCGCACTTCTAGAGTTTGTTGAGGTGACTTAGCACATCAAGTTTTACGTAGGAACCCATGTCAGGAAACGGTTCGTTTCCATTTTATGAGGAAAACAAGATGTATAGATTTCACTCCTATTTGCTGTGACATTACAATAGCCGTTCGAAATGGCGACCACCAAGTTCTGTGCGCACAGTGTGCTTGCGCGTTAAGTTCGCATAAACTCTGTCCAACATGTATGTATATGTTTAATTGCTTTTTCTGCAGCCATGATCCGTCCAACCATATCTTCCGCCGACTAGAGAGGAGTCTCATAAACAAGGCTCTTCATGTGGTTTCACAAAAAAAAGGCCAAAAGCGTCAAATCTGTTGAAGGTAGCTAGCTGTGAATGTAGATAACAGTGTAAGTTAATGCGGATGATTAGTTAAAATACACCAGTAATGTTCGGCATCAGCTTTAGTAGTGTCCTGCTTGACACGGTCAGCGTTTAAATATCTGGGCGTAACACTGCAAAGCCATATAAAATGGAGCGTGTATGTAAGGACTGTAGTAGGAAAGGCAAATGACCGACTTCTGTTTACTGGGGGAATCCTAGGAAACTTTGATTAATCTGTAAAGAAGACCTCATATGGGATGTTTGTGCGACTTTTCGTGATACTGCTCGAGTGTCTGAGATCCGTACTAGGTCGGGTTAAAGGAAGACATCAAAGCAATTCAGAGCTGGGCTGCTAGATTTGTTGCTGGTAGGTTTGTAGAATAAGCAAGTGTTCTGGAGATGATTCAGGAACTCAAATGGCACTTCCTGGAGGGAAGGCGACGTTGCTTTCGAGGAACAATATTGGAGAACTTCAGAGAACCGCCATTTGAAGCTGACTGCTAAACGATTCTGTTGACTCCAACGTACATTCCGCTTAACGACCACGAAGATAAGATACAAGAAATTTGGGCTCATACCGAGGCATAAAGACAGTTGTGTCTGCGTCGTTCTGTCTGCGAGTGGAACAGGAAAGGAAATAAATATTACCGATACGGGGTACCCTCCGCTACGCGCCGTAAGGTAGATTGCGGAGTATCGATGTAGGTGTGGATGTTGATGTAGATGTAGATCGTGGTGGCCAAGCAGGTAATCCACCTCGAGCGATCCACCTGTAGCCATAGACTACATTAGGAAGGTTACGGGCGCGAACTGCAAATTGTACGGTCACGATGAAACCAAAATTCATGTCGAACGACCCGTGGCACATCTTCAAAAAATCCCGCCAGCACTTTTTGTGGGAATAAGAAGTATCTGGCACCCGTTAGGTGAGGAGGTAGGATGTAGGGACCATCGCAGATCCTAAATGGGGCCATTTCAAGCGTTGAGAAAAGCTTCCCTGTTGAAATACACTTCGTCAGCAAACTTCGCTTTAGAAATTGATGAAAATTCACAAAACGGCGTAAAAACCAACTACAGAAATTGATACGTGGCACAAAATCCGCCGGGAGTACGGCGTGTATCTTCTGAGGGTTGTATGGCTGGAGTTGCTGTTCATTTAGAACAAGCCAGACACACGAATGAGAAACCTGGAAGTCAGGAGCAATGATTCACGTACTCACTGACGGGTTGTCTTCAACTTGAAGAAACACTTATCCTCCAATACGACAGTGCGCCCCCACCTCGAAGCACTACATTGTACTCTATCTCTTGTGAATTCTCCGCTTTGTTGTTCTATACTGGCAAAGAGTTAAGTATCAGGCTGGCAAAGAGTTAAGTATCAGGAAGTCGTTTCTGAAAGTATTTGTATGTAGTGTAGCCATGTATGTTAATGAAACATGGACGATAAATAGTTTGGCCAATTAGAGATTAGAAGCTTTTGAAATGTGGTGCTACAGAAGAATGCTGAAGATTAGATGGGTAGATCACATAATTAATGAGAATAATTGGGGAGAAGAGGAGTTTGTGGCACACCTTGACTAGAAGAACGGATGGGTTGGTAGGACATGTTCTGAGGTATCAAGGGATCACCAATTTACTATTGGAGGGCAGCGTGGAGGGTAAAAATCGTAGAGGGAGACCAAGAGATGAATACACTAACAAGGGGAGGCCGCCAATTGTGAAATTCCGATTCGATTCATACTGCGCATAATAAAAGCTCATGGCCAGAGGTGTAATGTGGCAAAGCACCAAGATGCACTTCTCAGCCGTTGTCGAGAAAATCGAGTTAAAAGAAACCGTTGCGGATATAAACTATTAATGAATTGCTTATGCATGTTGGTGAAGGCGGATCGCTCTCCAATTGTACCGCCTCCATTTTTGCGATTGTTTAACAGGGTGTACCAAAGCTCTCCCGTCCGCAATGATTTTCGACGATGTTATAAGTTGCGCTAGGGACCGCATCTACCTTCTTTCAAAGTTAGCAGGCAACTACGCTGTTATGCGGCGGCTCGTTTCGGCCCATTCAACATCTGTTCTTCAAGTGTAACGAGCGAGTAACGGAGTTTATATTTCATACCTGCCACAGCGAATTTGTATTCGTGGGGTCTCTATTCTAATTCGAACGTTTGACTTACGCTATACGTATTCGTTTCGGAATATCGTTTCTACGTCTTCCGTTAACTATTACAAAAAACAAATACTAAAAAAAAAGTTGCATGGTGCGAGATTCTATCCGGCGACCTTCGGATTACAAACCCGAGCGCTTACCGCTGCGCCACGACGCTGAGGAAAATTATTAATCGTAGAGAGTATTTCACGGCAACGGTTTCTTTTAACTGTCGATTTTCTCGACAACGGCTGAGAAGTGCATCTTGGTGCTTTGCCACATTACACCTCTGGCCATGAGCTTTTATTATGAGCAGTATGAATCGAATCTGAATTTCACAATTGGCGGCCTCCCCTTGGAAGCAGATTCAGAAGGATGTAGGCTGCAGTACGTACTGGGAGATGAAGCAGCTAGCAGAGGATAGAGTAGCATGGAGAGCTGCATCAAACCAGTCTCAGGACTGAAGACCACAACAACAACTACAACAAGTGGCAAACATGGGATGAGATGGGGTCATTCGATCAGAAAAGTACTCGTGGTACAGACGTCGAGCGCCTCTTCCATTACGGCGACCTCAGCCATAAATTAACAACGTATCGGTGATCTAGGGGTAGCGTCTTTGATTCATAATCAAATGTCTTCGGTCCCGGGCTAGAATCCCACCGCTGTTTAAATATTGATTTGTAATCAGCATTAGCAGCCGAAGACTTCCAGCATAAGAAATAACCCTCATCCTGCCAGCCACCTTGTTAAAGAAGGGGGAGGAGCGGAAAGAGATCCAGGGTAATTTCTTGTTCTAGGGGGTGGGAAACTGCCCGTGAAAGCAGGAAGAATCAGCAGTAATCAACGACATGAGGATGCAGAAGGAAACCACTGCATTAAAGACACGTAACGTGTATCCACAGGACATGTGGCCTGTAACTGAAGAAGTGTCATGATGATCTCTCCATTGGCAAAAGATTCCGGATTAGTCCCACATTCGGATCTCCAGTAGGGGACTGTCAAGCGGGAGGTTACCATGAGAAAAAGATTGAATAATCAACGGAATGATAATGTTCTACTAGTCGCGGCTTGGAATGTCAGATCTTGAAAGTGGTAGGGAAACTAGAAAATCTGAAAATAGAAATGCAAAGGATCAATCTTGATGAAGTAGTGGTCAGTGAAGTGAAATGGAAAGAAGACAAGGATTTCTGGTCAGAAGAGCATAGGGTAATATCAACAGCAGTAGAAAACGGGAGTAGGATTCGTTATGAATATGAAGGTAGGGCAGAGAGGGTGTTACTGTGAACAGTTCATTGATAGGACAGTGTTTATCAGAATCGACATCAAACCAACACCGACAACGATTGTTGAAGTCTACATGCCGACATCGGAAGCTGTGAATAAGGAGATAGAGGAAGTGTATGAGGGTATTCAAAGGGTAATACAGTATGTAAAGGGATATGAAAATCTAATAGTCGTGGGAGACTGGAATGCAATTATAGCGGTAGGAGTAGAAGAAAAGGTTACATCAGAATATGGGCTTGTGACAAGGAATGAGAGAGGGTAGAGATTAATTGAGTCTTGTAACAAATTTCAGCTAGTAAGAGCGAATTCTCTGTTCAAGGATCACAAGAGGTTCAAATGGTACAAATAGCTCTGAGAACTATGGGACATAACATCTCAGGTCATCAGTTCCCTAGAACTTAGAACTACTTAAACCTGACTGCTGGAGGCAGGATTCGAACCTGCGACCGTAGCAGTCGAACGGTTCCGGTCTGAAAATCACAAGAGGAGGAGGAATAATTGGAAAAGACCGGGTGATACGGGAATATTTCAGTTAGAATACATCATAGTCAGACAGAGATTCCGATATCAGATACTGGATTGTAACGCGTACCCAGAAGCAGACATAGACTCAGATCACAATGTAGTCGTGATGAAGAATAGGCTGAAGTTTAAGACATTAGTCAGGAAGAATCATGCGCAAAGAAGTGAGATACGGAAGTACTAAGGAGTGACGAGATACATTTGAAGTTCTCTATGGCTATAGGTACACCAACGAGGATTAGCTAAGTAGGCAGTACAATTGTAGAGGAATGGACGTATCTAAAAAGACCATCACAGAAGTTGGGAAGGAAAACGTAGGTACAAGGAATGTAATTTCGAAGAAACAATGGGTAAAAGATGAACTACTTCAATTGGTCGATGAAAGGAGGAAGTACAAAAATGTTTCGGGAAACTCAGGAACAGAGAAATACAAGTCGCTGAGCAATGAAATAAATAGGAACTGCAGGGTAGCTAAGACGAAATGGGTGCAGTAAAAATGGGAAGACCTCGAAAACGAAATGATAGTAGGAAGGACAGACTCAGCATACAGGAAAAACAAAACAATTTTCGGTAATTAAAAACAAGGGCGATAACATTGAGAGTGCTACGGGAATTCCACTTATAAGTGCAGAGGAGAGAGCGGGTAGGTGGAAAGAATATATTGAAAGCCTCTATGAGGGGAAAGATTTGTCTGATGTGGTAGAAAAAGAAACAGGAGTCGATTTAGAAGCGATAGGGGATCCAGTATTAGAATCAGAATATAAAACAGCTTTGGAGAACTTAAGATCAAGTAAGGCAGGGATACATAACATTCCATCAGAGTTTCTAAAGTCATTGGGGGAGTGTCAACTAAACGCCTATTCACGTTGGTGTGCAGAAAATGTGAGTCTGGCGACGTACAAGCTGACTTTCGGAAAAGCATTATCCACACAATTCCCAAGACGGATATAGCTGATAAGTGCGAGATTTACCACATAAACAGCTTAACAGCTCATGCATCCACGTTGCTGACAAGAATAATATACCGAAGAATGGAAAAGAAAATTGAGGATGTGCTAGATGACCATCAGTGTGGCTTTAGGAAAGATAAAGCATAAGAGGGGCAATACTGACGTTGTAGTTAATAATGGTAGCAACTCTAAAGGAAAATCAAGAGACGTACATAGGATTTGTCGACCTGGACAAAGCGTTCGACAATGCAAAATGGTGCAAGAAGTTCGAAATTCCGAGAGAAGTAGGGGTAAGCTATAGGGAGAGACGGGTCATATGGACGACCAAGAACGAAGTGCTCGTATTAAAAAGGGTGTGAGACAAGGATGTACCCTTTCGTTCCTACTGTTCAATCTGTACATCGAGGAAGCAATGATGGAAATAAAAGAAAGGTTCAGGAGTGGAATAAAAATTCAGGGTGAAAGGATATCAATGATACTATTCGCTGATGAAATTGCTATCTCGAGTGAAAATGAAGAAGAATTACATGATCTACTAAACGGAATGAACGGTATAGTGAGTACAGAATATTAGTTGAGAGTAAATCAAAGAAATACGAAGATAATGAGCAATAGTAGAAATGAGAACAGCGAGAAACTTAACATCAGGATCGACGGTCACGAAGTACATGAAGTTAAGGAATTCTGCTACCTAGGCAGTAAAACAAGCAGTGACGGACGGAGCAAGTAGGAAATCAAAAGCAGACCTGCAATAGCTAAAAGGGCATTCCTGGCCAAGAGTAGTCTACTAGTATGAAGCATTGCCCTTAATTTGAGGAAGAAATTTCTGAGAACGTACGTCTGGAGTACAGCGTTGTATGGTAGTGAAACAAGGACTGTGGGAAAACCGGAAGCGAAGGTTGAAATGGCTCCGAGCACTATGGGACTTAACAAATGGTGCAAATGGCTCTGAGCACTATAGGACTTAACTGCTGAGGCCATCAGTCCCCTACAACTTAAAACTACTTAAACCTAACTAACCTAAGGACATCACACACATCCTTGCCCGAGGCAGGATTCGAATCTGCGACCGTAGCGGTCGTGCGGTTCCAGACTGAAGCGCCTAGAACTGCTCGGCACACCGGCCGGAGGAACCGAAGAGAATCGAGGCATTTGAGATGTTGCACTACAGACGAATGTTGAAAATTAGGTGGCCTGATAAGGTAATGAATGAGGAGGTTCTGCGCAGAATCGAAGAGGAAAGGAATATGTGGAAAACACTGATAAGGAGAACGGACAGAATGATAGGACGTCTGTTAAGACAGGAGTGAATGACTTCCATGGTACTAGATGGAGCTATAGAGGGCAAAAACTGTAGAGGAAGACACAAAGACAATGTTTGGAACACATCCAGCAAATAATTGAGGACTTAGATTGTAAGTGCTACTCTGAGATGAAGAGGTTAGCACAGGAAAGGAATCGGTGGCGTCCCGCATCAAACCAGTCGGAAGACTGATGACCAAAAAACAAAAAATATTAGGTATACTCTGCTTAAGAGGCATTCTGTTACTGTTGTACTAGTCACCGTGATATCAACTGACTCATCACCAGGAAGCATGAAATCAAAGTAGGTGGAAACAAAGAGCATCAACATTGCATCATTAAACCAAGTGGGTAGCCTTCCACAACAGGCTAAATGAGTAAGAGATACCTAGCTACCGATTGATTAGCTCTTGTTTTCCATGTAACATGGAAAAGAACCGTTTCTGGACATGGGTTCCAAAGTAAATCGCTCGAAGTGTATAACATGAATTGTGAAACACCCTGCGTATTTCAGAATGTGGTTTTCACTCTGCAGCGGAGTGTGCGCTGATATGAAACTTCCTGGCAGATTAAAACAGTGTGCCGGACCGAGACTCGAACTCGGGACCTGTGCATTCTGCGGGCAAGTGCTCTACCAACTCAGGCACCCAAGCACGACTCAGGACACGTCCTCACAGCTTTAATTCCGCCAGTATCTCGTCTCCTACCTTCCAAACTTCACAGAAACTCTACAGCGAACCTTACAGAACTAGCATTTCTGGAAGAGAGGACAGTGGGGAGACATGGCTTAGCACAGCCTCGGGGGTGTTTCCAGAATGAGATTTGCACTCTACAGCGGAGTGTGCGTTGATATGAAACTTCCTGGTAGATTAAAATCTTGTGCCGGACTGAGACTCGAACTCGGGCCCTTTGCTTTTAGCAGGCAAGTGCTCTACTAGTGCACACTCCACTGCAGAGCGAGAATCTCATTCTGGGAACATCCCCCAGGCTGTGGCAAAGCCTTGTCTCCACAGTATCCTTTCTTCCAGGAGTGCTAGTTCTGCAAGTTTCGCGGGAGGCCTTCAGTGAAGTTTGGAAGGTAGTAGACGAGGTACTGGAGGAATTAATGCTGTGAGGGCCGGTCATGAATCGTGCTTGGGTAGCTCAGTTGGTAGAGCACTTGCCCGCAATAAGGAAGGGTCCCGAGATCGAGTCTCGGTCAGGCACACGGTTTTATTCTGCCAGGAAGTTTCATCCTGTGTATTTGTTTCTAGTCATTGTCGAGAATGACTCCTCAAACTTTTTCAGCGTTTTTGTTTCTAGTACCTACTGAACCCCTTACCCGAAACGACGCTTTGGTCAAGTAGTAAATGAATAAGTCACAAAGACTCGCCTATAAGGAAAAGATTACTTCGGCTTTTGCGAGTGTTGATCATGCTGATGGTGTGCTCATTTGACAGTTACTTCGTGGGGCTACGGTTCACATTCATACTGTTGTGATATTTTAATGGCTAGGTAGCGATATTATGTTGCGCTTTTATAACAGCGAGTAGTCATAGTTGCATAAAAAGCTATAAAAAAATTAAACTCCGTACGAACAGGCCAGGAAGGCCCAACGGTACTGACCGGTCGTCGTGGCATCCTCAGCCTACAGGCGTCACTGGATGCGGATATGGAGGGGCATGTGGTCAGCACACCGCTCTCCCGACCGTATGTCAGTTTACGAGACCGGAGCCCCTACTTCTCAATCAATCAGCTCCTCAATTTGCCTCACAAGGGCTGAGTACACGCCGCTAGCCAACAGCGCTCGGCAGACCGCATGGTCACCTATCCAAGTGCTAAAAGCTATAAAAGGAATATAAATGCAATAAGGATAATTTTATTATATCCCAATAATTAGAGAGTATGACGTATTAAAAGGCTCGTAAAATAGTTTTAATTTTGATCGTTTAGTTTTGAAGCTGCTGCAGCAGGAGCCGTGTTTGCAGATTAAATTGTGAGAATCCAGATCTGTTGGCTAAAAATGCCCATGCATGTTCCGGGACTTTCGTGTCATCATCAATGGGTGCTTTTATTCATTTCTGTAATAGTCAGAGAGGTTTTAAGTACTAATTATTGTAACAAAATTAAGCGTGAAAGCTGTACATGTCTGTTATGGATATTACCTCATTTTACAGGTTAATGTGTTCTGTACGAGCCTCTTCAGATTACTACCTTATTGTATGGCATTTGTCGTCTGCAACTAAATGATGTTACTCCGAGTTTGGCTGGTGGGTCGACAAAATCACATTAGGCATATATATGTTTTGGTTGTCTCAAAATATTCTGCAGTTATACTGTTCTTGTCTACTGAAATTTGGGTCAGGTTTCTTGTTGTGTCATTTGTGGTAATTATTTTTCATTCTGGTGATGTTTTCAGTGGGTACATAAAAGAAGTTTGTATTTCACAGAATCCACTTCTGAGATTCCTTCACTGTACTACAGGCTTACCCCCTGAAGTGTCTTAGTCTAGCTAACGAGTCGCGAAAGATGGTATAAGAAGCGTATAATATGACTGCCCGGCTTTTACATCCGAGATTTGAACAGATTAAGACAATGCGTCCCTGTGTCGACCATAGAAATGAAGCTATAGTGGGAGTACGCTTCGTGAATGTAAACAATGCTTCAGTTACACAAATCGCAGGTGACGGCCATCAGAAGTGGATCATCTGATTGTAGAGCTGCTACATGACGCAAAATGAGTTTTTTTTCTCTTTTCCCCAGCTAAGTAAAAATTCAACTGATGGACATAAAAAGGAGGCACTAAGTGTTTTCTTTCAATAAATTTTTCAATGTGTCACACATCCTTATCCTCTCAGAACTTTCCCAGTATGTATGACGGCATGTTGTATGGATTTCTGGTGGCTTTCGGGAGGTCAAGGTTGTTCCAAAGATAGTGAAACGATGCAGTAGGCTTCTCAAAAGAGACACTAGGGAAACGTAATGTTTGGATTGATAGAGAGATTTCAGAAAATCGGTTCCGAAGAGTTTAGATGACGGAGGTTACCCTTCAGCCAATAGGAACGTTGCAACTCAAACAAGGGTGGTGCCCGTTAGGTAGTTATGCTGCAGTTAGGTGGGACGCGGTTAGGAGAGAACGCAAATAGCTGAGGAGGCGCTCCGTTTGGATGACGGTAACATTTGGTAAAATGCGATACATTGTCACTGATACCGTTCGTGGTGTATTAGTTAAGTTTGTCATTGGTACAGAAGTGTAATGAAGTCGTAATCGTGATTATTTTGACCGAATATTGAACTCTGTGGGTATTAGGTGCAACAATTTTGATCTGTAATGAGCCATCAGCTCCTTACGCTGTATTATGAAGGACAGAGGCTAAAACGTTTGTCATTTAATCAACGGATAGAAATGGTAATTCCGTGGTATGATTTCGTGGCAAAATTATCTTTTACGACTAGTTGTCTTTGTAATGAGCACATTTTTGCGCCATTTCCATGTGGCACCCTTGGGGCGAGAAACGAAGTGTTTTGAGACCGGAAAAGAGGAGGAAATTCTTGCTAATAGTAATAGAAGCCGAATCGCGTCAGTTTTTTAAATTTTGTTTTTCCCTATGTTTGCGCCACGTGCATGCACTACGCGTGAATGAACGCCGTGGCAGCCATAGTATCTCGATTTTGCAATGTTTAGTCATGTTGAAGGATTCATATTTTTATTCCAAATTAAGGGAGATATATTTTAAATAATTAACATTGCTTTTCTATAGATTTTTCTGTGTGTTATAGCTAATGACATTTTTTGTGCTCGTGCCACGTTGTGTGTGTGGCTTATATGAGGCAGGAAAATATTAGTGCAATGTTTTCATGGCTCTTTAAGAGTAATTAATTGAAAATTAATTTTGTGAATATTAAGACACAGTGTCTACATGTTTCAAACAGCCATGTGAGTGGTAATGAATATAGTTCCTTTAACCCTTATGTTTCACATACAGTCCAATATAAATCATAGGAATCTAGACTTCAGCTCCCCTCTCCCATCCCTACCTCCCGTTGCAACAGATTGTCGGATTTCATTGAAATACTTTAAAGATAGAATGAAGCTTTGACCGTTGCCGCCAGCGTGTATTTGAAGTTGTATAAAGAGAAATCCATCAAGTCACTGTTGCTGATGACGTGCATCCGTATTACCACAATAAATCAAAAGTGGTCTTTCTAGATTCTTTAGTTAGTTAACGTCGCTCTTGGCTCACCTCTCGAGCGCAGATCAATGTTGCGTGTCCTCAGGAATTTCAGTGTGTGGCTTCCCAGCCTTGTGTGATAATGCATTCACTTTAATTTATATAGCCCTGTTATTTCGCGTAATGATTCGTTGTATATTTTAGCATATTGATGCATGGGAATGTTGTGCCCCAGAAATACAGGGAACTATACCCCCAGGACCTTCTTATAGTGTGACCATTGATAGCGTTAGCGCAAGAGACCTATCAAGAATTTCATCACATATCAAAAGTAATAACAGTGTAGGCATTTGGCCAGAGAGGATGTTCAGCTTCTCAATAAATTTTCAGTTACGTTAAAATGTGTGTTAGAACTGAAGATAATTACCTTTTATATGGAATTACTCGATGATTACTTTCGTTTCACAGTTATAGAGGAATAGGAGCAGCATGTAGCAATCGTAAGTGATACTAAATTAAATACTCATTCCCCCTTCACAATTCAGTAGAAATTTGATGTCGACATGGGTAAAGCAAGCAGTAACCGCCCCCATTACTGAGCGCATTGGTTCGTTGTGCGTGTCGCGTTATCTGTTTCATGAATTAGTCCTAAGCCACTAATTATAATGAAGTCCGTTGTAATTAATCACACAATAAAAAATTTCACACGCACACCCAGCATGCACTTGAGCAGAAGGATATACTACAGCACAATGCCACAGTATTAAATGAGCTCAGTTCAGTCAAGGCACTCGCTCAATTGCTTCATATCTAATGGCATAAAAAAGCTAAGGAAAGAGAAGCATATGGTACCCTTTCAGGATTTCCTCTCACCTACTCGGTCGTGAAGCTCTATTGGTTGATGTCCATCGCAGAAGTTGTAGCAGCGCCATCGAAGTCTCTGGAAATTCTAAGTGACAAATCCGGTGGCTGTCTTGCTTGAAGTACTTCTCTGGAGGCCGTTATATGTGTTTATTTTGCGAAAACACCGTAAACTGGTTACAATGAAACAATATATAACTTACTAAGTCAAAAACTGTTGCTTTTCGAGAGCATGATGTTACGGCAGAACTCTCTCGGACGACAACCTGCCGGCGACTGGCAAGGAGGCGCGCAGTCGAGATCTCGTCCTTGCAATCGAGAAACACCGCAGCGTTGGTACAACCTCATTAGCTGAAACATTATTCAATTTTTTACTTAAACGGTTACTTTCTTGCATAGTAATACTGGTGAAAGAATATGCTTATGACCCGTGGATTTCTCCCAACATCTATAGTGGGAAAATGGCTTCTGTCAGTGTATATTTATTACACAAAAATAGTTTCCTTCGCGCCAGAATGGCTGGTTTCCCTGAGAAGAATGCGCTGATGTACCTGTCGTTCTTACGGCTAACCGCTGCCCTCCCCACACCATCTACTGGCAGCGCCTTACGTTACAGCGATTACTTCAGCTAGCTTGACATGCGTTCTGCAGTACTGACTGAGCTCACTGAATACTACTGATATCTGCAGGCGCGACATAAAATGTAAACTTGGAAAGTAAATGAATTGTGGTTTGCAAATAAGGGAAAGCTTACACATCCCCTTCGCTAATTTATTTTCACAATTGGAGTTTTTTGTAAACAAAATCCGAAATCTGGAAACACTAGGATGGCGGTTTTACGGTTCATAAGAACAAACTGAACAAAAAAGAAAGAAATTGATCATATGGCATTGCTGGCCAGGAGGGATCAAACGGGAAAGTTCGTACGCGAGTCTTATTTCAGGCGACACCTCATTTGGCGACTCTCGCGCCGATGATGAGTAAGACATGATAGTGGGGGCAAAACAATACCCAGTCTACGAGCGGAGAAAATCTCCACCCCTGACGGGAATCGAACTCGGGTTCGCCGCGTGGGAATCAAGCACATTACCACTTTTTTTTCGTTTTGTTCTCTATAGTTCGTTGCATCTGTTTGGGGCGGACGTCGTAAGACATCCATGTAAGTTCGTTGTTGGTCTGTTAACTCAGTTTCTTTATTACAGAGGGCACGTTACCCTCTGACCGAACACGCTGAGCTACCGTGCCGGCACCACTGAGCTAAGGAGGCGAACAGCATGGACACTCTAGGTCAATTTGTTTTTTATGTACTTGTTTTACATGTTTCTCCTACAAATTTCTTGTACCATTTTGTCAAGAGAAGTTTTACACAGAAAATCTAATTGCTCAAGAGATATCATTAAATAAGCAGCTAATAAGCTGATTTCCTCTGGTTTCCAATTAATTATAGGCCTAATAACCTTTGAATCGTATCTTCAAAACTCTCAACTTACGGAACTTTACTCTTTCTAGCTGAGAACCATTGAACACAAATAGCAAAAGGGAACAAAAGACTTCAAATGCAAAACCCTGTACAGAAATTATAAGTATCTGAATATTAATTATCTGTATAAAATTTGCTGATCATCAGCAAAATATTATTGACTCCGACTATTTTTTTTTATGAAACAAAAAAAAAACACTTCCCACACAGTTTGCAGTGGTCAGTTGGCCGTCCCAAGATAATTTTTCGAGAATTTACGCTATGCAGACACGAAACAGACAGGTAGCTCATTATTCGCAATACACAAACACATTAAACGTAACATATCCGATAAATTTATATCTCTTTGCTCTGCTACGGTGCACTGCGGTTCACCATAACCTTTTGTAAATGAATTTACGATTCCATGTCGTTCAGTGAGATACAAAATTTTGCTTGTACCACTTTTATTCGCTGGCTGAAGTTGGTGGTCCGAAGTGATGTGTTTTTCCTGCTTTCCACTGATGACAGCCATGATTTGCGCGTATGACAACTGCGTATCCCGTTGTTGACTGTTCAGCTGCTTTGTCTCTCAGTGCACGTCATCTGGTTATATGTACTTCAAATTTTCCCAAGTTTGCAGCCACTATTAGATTCAGTATGAGTAATTGCAACAAAACAACATAATAACAATTGCTTACATTTCTTGTGTGATGAATATTTTAATAATAATTTTTCTTATTCTGGCCAAGTGGAAGATAAAAAAAAGTGCTTTTTAAATTTTAATTTTGTTAACTAATGATCTCTTTGTCTTCAAACGCATTACTTCTATTATATGCTCAACAGTAAATAACAACTCATTATGTGAGACACTGTATTATCACTATCTCACTGGAATGTTTTTAGCCGGCCGAAGTGGCCGTGCGGTTAAAGGCGCTGCAGTCTGGAACCGCAAGACCGCAACGGTCGCAGGTTCGAATCCTGCCTCGGGCATGGATGTTTGTGATGTCCTTAGGTTAGTTAGGTTTAACTAGTTCTAAGTTCTAGGGGACTGATGACCTCAGCAGTTGAGTCCCATAGTGCTCAGAGCCATTTGAACCATTTTTTGGAATGTTTTTAAAATTCTGAGTCCATTAACTAATGATATCATTTCTATTTACTTTAAGTAATATTCTTTAACTGATCATTCAACAATAAGTGATAATCCCCTACCTAAAAACAATTGCATGTACAAAGATCGTTTTGAGTCAGTTCCATACTACTGGTTTGTTTACTAACAGACACACAGCGAAGCGTCCTTGATTAGGTCAGTCGGCGCTCATTCATTCTGACACTCTGCCCGCGTCAACTGCCTGCCGTACTTCAGAGGTTATTACCGCCGGGGCTGTCTGGGCTCCTTAAATGCCTCGATCAGGCCACAACACGCTTGACCTTTGGCTCTCGCGGAATTCATTCAGCTCCTCCTGCTTCTTGTATACAAATAAGGAACTGAGCACACGTTATCTCAAAATTTCTGAAACTATTCTATCACTTGATTCTCATACGACATTACTGCACTACTATGTACAGTGAAATGCCGATTATTTATGGGTTTTTCAATACACTCCATATGCTTGTTTACCAAAGAGATATTCTCGTCGAGCCGGCGGGAGTGGCTGAGCGGTTCTAGGCGCTACAGTCTGGAACCGCGCGGCCGCTACGGTCGCAGGTTCGAATCCTGCCTCGGGCATGGATGTGTGTGATGTTATTAGGTTAGTTAGGTTTAAGTAGTTCTAAGTTCTAGGGGACTGAGGGACTGATGATCTCAGAAGTTAAGTCCCATAGTACTCAGAGTCATTTGAACCATATTCTCGTCGATAGTTCGTATTCAAATTTGTCAGAGCCGGCAGGCTTCCCCATAACTACCAAGGTATCTCTTAAAAGCATCTGCGCTGTACATACCTCTTATTACTTCATACGCAGAATGCCCCATTTCTACTACGTTTGTATGATTTACCCTGTTCACCAAATATGATTCTTCAAAAACT
This sequence comes from Schistocerca nitens, assembly GCF_023898315.1. Lineage (NCBI taxonomy): Eukaryota > Metazoa > Arthropoda > Insecta > Orthoptera > Acrididae > Schistocerca > Schistocerca nitens. The sequence goes on along the minus strand of NC_064614.1, from coordinate 873,287,226 downwards.
TTGTAAAATTTCTTCATCTCAGCGTCTATCATAGACTGTTCCCCACCATCCCTGATCAGTACAGTAGCTCCAAGTAAATATTTCTTTGGTGCTGCTGCCTTCTTATGTCCCACCTTTTGAGACTCTCCTTTTGCTATTAACTTCTCCAAAGCAGTATTTCTCTTTTCTTCTAAACTCATGTAATATGTGTTTGGAAATTTCGACAAGCATACGATCATAATGTTAGGTCTATTACAAATCAACTATTCATATGGTGATATCTCGGCTGATGAGTGAGGTAGATTGGTGAGCAATTCTTTAAATTCTTTCTCACACTAGTCTGTTCATATGCATGAGACTTTTTTTCGTTAAATTAAATATAGCTGCAGCATTTAAGACCTGTTAACTCACGAATTTGCGATAGAAGTTGCCGAGGCATAGAAATGACCTTATTTGTTTCTTATTCCTTGGCTGTGGGAAATCCTTTATGGCCTTCAACTTCGCAGTATTCGGACTAATAACTTTTGTTGACATTTAGCGCCACAAAAGTTGTATTTCATCTTTTCAGAACTGGGAATTAGGTTAACTGACTGTAAGATTACCCATTTGAAAACCCCTTCTCGTAGTATCTGTTTATGCTCCTGTCAAATGCTGGATGCAGTTGTCAACTACAGTGATTTTAGACAACATTTCTTCTCCAGGTATGGAATCAGCACTCGTACGAATGCTGCAACTAATCTATTTAATCCAAGTGGCAGTAGCTATGAAATTGACACATGCCATCAGACTAGAATTTTCGTTTACACAATATCGTAGATACCAAATATAGGTAAGTGCGAGAACTATAGCACAATCAGCTTGATAATTGTGCATCCAAGTTGATACCAATAAGAGTATAGAGAAGAGTAAAGAAGATAAGTGAGGATCCCTTAGAAGACGGTGTTTGGTTTTCGGAAAGGGAAAGCTATCAGAGAGGTAGTTATGAGCGTTTCAGTTGATAGTGGTAGCGAGACAAGAAAAGTGAAGGAACCTTCATATGATCTGTCGGCACAGAAGAAGCATTCCACGAAGTAAAATGATTCAGTATGTTAAAAATGCTTGTTAAAATAGGTGTAAGCTATTCAGAGAGGCTAGTAATACAGCAGAGAGTGTTGTGACTTCTTAGTGCACTATTCTGATTTAGACCTCCAGTCGGCCCTGTAATAGAACTTAAATATATTGCCTTATTGAATTTTTAAATGAAAGCATTCACTGTTATGTGCTGCAGTCTTTCTCCGCCATTAAAAAATTATTCTACAAAATTAAGGTTTCTCCATATGCGAAAACATGTTCCATGATACAACAGGGTCATGTACCTAGGAACAAATATTCGATTGAAATTTAAAGCCGAGCGGTTCTAGGCGCTTCAGTCCGGAACCGCGCGTTTGCTACGATCGCAGGTTCGAATCCTGCCTCGGGCGTGGATGTGTGTGATGTTCTTAGGTTGGTTAGGTTTAACTAGTTCTAAGTTCTAGGGGACTTATGACCTCAGCTGTTGAGTCCCATAGTGCTCAGAGCCATTTTTGAAATTTAAAGGCGTTGCAACCGAAAAAATCTTGTCAATACTGTATTAAATATATGTTACTTTATTACTCTACTGTACACCAAGCAAGTGAAATCCAATGAAGCCGCGCGCGGTAGCCGCGTGGTGTGGGGCGTCTTGTCACGGTCCGCCAAATACACAGCGTCACCCTGGAATTCCCAGCCACGCGGCTGGACCATGCGCTGGGACTACCCGTCTCGTTCTGCTAACGTCCACCACCACGTGTTTGCTGCCGGGCCCCTATTGCCCGAGCGGCCCGTGCGGCTACGCCAACATAGACTATTTTCAGGGCGCCACAATTAAAAAAGAATGGCTCTGAGCACTATGGGACTTAACTTCTGAGGTCATCAGTCCCCTAGGACTAAGAACTAAAGAAACTTAAATAACCTAAGGACATCACACACACACATGTCCGAGGCAGGATTCAAACTTGCGACCGTAGCGGTCGCGCAGTTCCAGAGTGTAGCGCCTAGAACCGCTCGGCCACTCTGGCCGGCCGCCACAATTCGTCCGTTACCTCACAAGTTTTGGTGCCCAGTGGTAGATGGCAGTGAATCAGAGACTCCGGGTACACTGGAAAAGAAGAGAACTGAAGCGTCTGAGATGTGATACTGCAGAAGGATATAGAGAAAAAGTGGAATGATGACATAAAGAAAGAAGTGGTTCTCCGATGAATTAACAAAGAACTGTTAATTTGAAGAAACTGACAAGAAGATGGGATAGAAAATCTATAAGTTAAGAAGGAGATTGGAACATGTCCAACAAACTGAACGAGTTGGCGAAGTGGTTTGAAGACTGGATTCGCCTTCGAGGGGACGACAGTCCAAATCCCTGTTCGGCCAACAAGATTTAGGCTTCACGTGATTTCCCTAATTCGCATTAGGCAAATTCTAGAATGGTTCCTCTGAAAGGGCACGGTAGATTTCTTTCTCCACTAGTTCGTAATCCGAGATACAGCTAAGTCAGACCGCACTGTCGACCGGATGTTAAACACTTAACCTCATTTGTATCCGATACGGAAGTGAGTATTTATGAATGCCTGTGGTACTTTAAGATGAGACGCTTAGTGGGCCGTGGCGGCTCGCTCCGAGTCGATTTCCGCGTAGAGGATAATTTGTGGTCGGCTGTTGAGCGATGAAATTAGGTGGCGCTCGGCTGAAGGGAGGTGACTGCGTCGTAGAGCGAAATATGGTCAGCAATCGGTGGAGTGGGATCAAGTTCGCACAAGGATGATCGGGAAGTATCTTGCTTCGCCGTGCAGTGTGGCGATTGTGGCCGCATTTTGCTGTGGGAGGTGGAATGGTCACTGTCTTTATCTTGCTGGCTTGGATTTGCCACGCGTTGCCTCACCTGCAAGTGGCTTTGTTTCTTTTCTCCTTTCCAGATGGTTGTTTTTGGGGAGACTTGGAGGTGAAGACTCCTGTTATTTGGAAACAAGGTACACTATGTTGCTCTAAATGCTTTGTGGTCGCTTCTGCCTGAATAGCGACTTGCTATTTGTATGAGAAAGAAAGCTGCTGTTGCTTTACAAAAGCAACAGCTCCTTGTCATACTGAATGTACATTCCATGCTCTGGTTCGCCTGATGTTGCATTTTAGTATGTTTTAGTGTTGCCTACGGAGCTCCGGTAAGACTACAGGCTGACAATTATTGAGCTACTGTATACGAAATAAAATCTTCTCAAAGGTTTGCGTTAGGATGTTAAAACTGCACCGTTGGCCGCGGGGCCTGATGGGAATCAGTATGCGTGGCTTGGTTTAGCGACGAAGCCCAATTGTATTTGGCTGGATTCGTCAATAAGCAAAACTGGCGTATTTGGGTAACTTCTCGTAATCAAAATTTGCACGTTGGCTATTGAGTGGATCAGGTCGGCATGTGATATTTGTACCTCAAGTAATAAGTCTGTCTGAATTTCAGGTTCGCCTGTCATACTTATTACTGAAGGGACTTGGTAATGTTTAGTCGACAACGTGTTCGGCCTGACTGGTTTACCCTAGAGCCTTGATATCCAGACAGACAACTCACACATTTTAAGTGTCAGGTGGTGTATCTGCTGGTGGCATTCTGTAATCAAAGCCCGATGCTTCTTTGTTGCGGTCTCTACAGAGAAGTAAAGTTTCATGAAATTTGATGTCTTGGCTAACCGTCTGACCTGTGTGTTCATGTTGGTGTCATTTTTTCTGTTTAAATTAGCCGTGGTCCTTGAAAGCCATGGGGATTAGCAATGGTGGCAAAAAAATCATTGTTGAGATCTTTGTACGTACCGGGTGATCAAAAAGTCAGTACACATTTGAAAACTTAATAAACCACTGAATGATGTAGACAGAGAGGTAAAAATTTATGCACATGCTTGAAATGAGATGAGGTTTTATTAGAACAAAAAAAAGTTTACAAAATATCCGACAGATGGCGCTGAACAGCATGTAACTGCTACCGTGACGGGTGTTACAGAATCACATAATCCCCAACCTGGCTGATAAACACCTGCTGGAACGTACGATGTTTATGCAGGATGGCGCTCCACCCCATATTGCTAGACGCGTAAAAGATCTCTTGCGCGCGTCGTTTGGTGATGATCGTGTGCTCAGCCGCCACTTTCGTCATGCTTGGCCTCCCAGGTCCCCAGACCTCAGTCCGTGCGATTATTGGCTTTGGGGTTACCTGACGTCGCAAGTGTATCGTGATCAACCGACATCTCTAGGGATGCTGAAAGACAACATCCGACGCCAATGTCTCACCATAACTCGGGACATGCTCTACAGTACTGTTTACAACATTATTCCTCGACTACAGCTATTGTTGAGGAATGATGGTGGATATATTGAGCATTTCCTGTAAAGAACATCACCTTTGCTTTGTCTTACTTTGTTATGCTAATTATTGCTATCCTGATCAGATGAAGCGCCATCTGTCGGACATTTTTTGAACTTTTGTATATTTTTTTGGTTCTAATAAAACCCCTTGTCATTCCAAGCATGTGTGTCAATTAGTACCTCTCTAGCTACATTATTCCGTGATTTATTCCGTTTTCAAATTTATAGTGTCTTTTTGATTACCCTGTATATCTGGCAATCTTATGTAGCAGATGTATTCTATTGCATCATACAGAAGAAGAGCATAAGTGAGCCTCACTCACGTTTCGCGAGCTGTGATTTTCTAGTGTTAACGGAAGGATGTTTAATTCGAAGTTGTGTAACGAATTGCTGCTTCTGTCTTTAGCTTAAGGACGAATGTGTATCTGCTCAAATAGTTTACATTTTCTAAAAGAGTTCTTATTAGCGAGTTTGACACAGCTAATTCTTTCTATGGCCTTTTTAAGTTTTTTTAGTTATTTAATATGTCATATTTACTCCCCCAATTTGTTTTCTTTTGGTTAAATAAAGCTGTAGGATTATTTTTGGTTACACGGTGAGTGTTGTTGGAAACAAAACCCCTGGGTTCCAGTCCTTCCATTTAGGCGCGAATTTACCGTTACAGTTGATACAATAGAGGACTTGGCGCCGGCCCGCATTAAAACAGTTAGGAAGAAACTGTTGCCGTACTTTAAATGGTCTATGTTACTAAATTCTGGTGAAAACTGTTTCGCAACTGTGACGTATCAGCCATCATTACTGAGACGTTACTGCTCCCAGGCAGCAGCATTTCGGGGGGGGGGGGGAGGGGGGGGGGAAATTTAAGGGCTGATAACTGTCTGTGAGCGTTACCCATCCTCTGACCGTTGGTAGAAGCGCGACACTTCATGCCTGGATTGCTCTCGTTTCATCGCCCTCATTAACAATGAAAACACTCTAATGACCTGAGCGAGCAGAGGACCACATTAGAGCCATTCCGTGCCGTAAATCATGGAAGATTTGAGGAAGCCTGTGTCGGTTAACTGAAATGCCTAATGAGCAAGCTGAGTAACACTTTCAGGGTCGCTGTTAGTTGCAGAGTGCTGGTTTTACAGAACTCAGTACTCAATTTGGCGTAATGTAAAGTTCTGTTTAGAGCAGACAGTACCACGTTTCAGCACTTCAGACCAAATAGTCTCCTCATGTAGGATCGTTGTCTCACTTAACAACTATTTTACTACAAGTTTCATTTTATCGTCTAACTCGATCAAGAATGAAGAGAGACTTAAACGGATGTGATCTGCTGGTATAGCACAACTCAGAATTCTCCTACATTGATTTCAAAGTAAATTTTTGTTTGGAGGTATTCTAATTTAGTCATCAGAGACGGCAGGTACCTTATTTCTCCGACGTTTTTAATTTACTCATTTGCCAGGCACTAAGGTTTACCGCTATTCTCCAGCGATATTCTAAGATTAAATTACACTTTACATTGGTAGATGATTTCATAAATTTACAGTTACTGTATACTGAAAGAAAGCTAACTGACCCTGATTGCAGTTTCATTTCTAGTTTTACAGTCAGGCGACCATTAGAGTACTTCTCCAATTTTTTATACATCCTTGAGTGTTTATTTTGTCTCCTATAACAAACAACAATATGTGACTCTTCAAGCTTTCCCGGCGGATGTGTTGTAAGTAGTCTTCACGCGTATGCCGCCGGATCACGTTGTGCAAATTCCACAATTTTCCTCGCAGAGGCGTCGTTTGGCATTTACTGGTGTGATGTGTGGCTTACGAGCAGCCACTCGACCATGAAATCCAAGTTCTCTCACCTCCCACCTAACTATCATAGTACTTGCCGTGGATCCTGAAAGAGTAAGGAATTCCTGTGTGACGGTCTGGATAAATGTCTGCCAGTCACATTTGGTACCTTTAAGGGGAGGAGATGGCGAAGAACATTACGACCCCCTTCCACTGTCGGTCTGTACACTTTTGTGCTGTATGTGTCCCTTCACGTTTCCACTTCAGTATCACATCGGAAACACTGAACATGGAGATGCTTAGGAGTGTGGAAATCTCGTGTACAGACGTATAACATAAGTGACAACCAGTCATCTGACCACGTTCGAAGTCCGTGAGCTACGCGGAGAGCCCCATTTTGTTTTCTCATGATGTATAATGACTACTGAGGACACTGATATGAAGCAGCTGTTAGTAGGTAGCAGCACAATGCACCTAATATGAAAAACGTATGTTTTGGGGTGTCTTCGGTTACTTTTGATGACATAGTGTACATGCCCTTCCATTTACGTTTTGACAATGTACACTCCTGGAAATTGAAATAAGAACACCGTGAATTCATTGTCCCAGGAAGGGGAAACTTTATTGACACATTCCTGGGGTCAGATTCATCACATGATCACACTGACAGAACCACAGGCACATAGACACAGGCAACAGAGCATGCACAATGTCGGCACTGGTACAGTGTATATCCACCTTTCGCAGCAATGCAGGCTGCTATTCTCCCATGGAGACGATCGTAGAGATGCTGGATGTAGTCCTGTGGAACGGCTTGCCATGCCATTTCCCCCTGACGCCTCAGTTGGACCAGCGTTCGTGCTGGACGTGCAGACCGCGTGAGACGACGCTTCATCCAGTCCCAAACATGCTCAATGGGGGACAGATCCGGAGATCTTGCTGGCCAGGGTAGTTGACTTACACCTTCTAGAGCACGTTGGGTGGCACGGGATACATGCGGACGTGCATTGTCCTGTTGGAACAGCAAGTTCCCTTGCCGGTCTAGGAATGGTAGAACGATGGGTTCGATGACGGTTTGGATGTACCGTGCACTATTCAGTGTCCCCTCGACGATCACCAGTGGTGTACGGCCAGTGTAGGAGATCGCTCCCCACACCATGATGCCGGGTGTTGGCCCTGTGTGCCTCGGTCGTATGCAGTCCTGATTGTGGCGCTCACCTGCACGGCGCCAAACACGCATACGACCATCATTGGCACCAAGGCAGAAGCGACTCTCATCGCTGAAGACGACACGTCTCCATTCGTCCCTCCATTCACGCCTGTCGCGACACCACTGGAGGCGGGCTGCACGATGTTGGGGCGTGAGCGGAAGACGGCCTAACGGTGTGCGGGACCGTAGCCCAGCTTCATGGAGACGGTTGCGAATGCTCCTCGCCGATACCCCAGGAGCAACAGTGTCCCTAATTTGCTGGGAAGTGGCGGTGCGGTCCCCTACGGCACTGCGTAGGATCCTACGGTCTTGGCGTGCATCCGTGCGTCGCTGCGGTCCGGTCCCAGGTCGACGGGCACGTGCACCTTCCGCCGACCACTGGCGACAACATCGATGTACTGTGGAGACCTCACGCCCCACGTGTTGAGCAATTCGGCGGTACGTCCACCCGGCCTCCCGCATGCCCACTATACGCCCTCGCTCAAAGTCCGTCAACTGCACATACGGTTCACGTCCACGCTGTCGCGGCATGCTACCAGTGTTAAAGACTGCGATGGAGCTCCGTATGCCACGGCAAACTGGCTGACACTGACGGCGGCGGTGCACAAATGCTGCGCAGCTAGCGCCATTCGACGGCCAACACCGCGGTTCCTGGTGTGTCCGCTGTGCCGTGCGTGTGATCATTGCTTGTACAGCCCTCTCGCAGTGTCCGGAGCAAGTATAGTGGGTCTGACACACCGGTGTCAATGTGTTCTTTTTTCCATTTCCAGGTGTGTATGTAACCTTCAGATCATGTTCTGATGTTCCCTACTCGAGACTGACAATGGTGGCAAGACAGATTTCGCACTCGAGTCGGCGATTAACCATTTTTGTCATTAACTCTTAACTATCAGTGCTACAGCTGCCAGGGCTGGTTGAATTCTACGGGGGTTTGTCTAACAGGGATGTCAGCATAACTATCTGGGGACAACGGGTGCGTGGTAGCTGTGGAGTGATGAATGGATGCCTGGTCGCCGTCCGTAGCTCTGTCATCAAAACAGCATTTATTTCTTGTTTCGCAAACTACGAGTACAATAGCCATGACGATGCTCAGAGGGACCTACGCCCCAAAAGCATAAGCTGTACATGGTCGGCGAGAATATTCTGCTGTCATCAAGTGGCTGGTTGTCTCACTACGCCCGCTGCGTCGATCTACATCTACATCCATACTCCGCAAGCCAGCTGACGGTGTGTGGCGGAGGGTACCTTAAGTACCTCTAGCGGTTCTCCCTTCTATTCCAGTCTCGTATTGTTCGTGGAAAGAAGGATTGTCGGTATGCCTCTGTGTGGGCGCTTATCTCTCTGATTTTATCCTCATGGTCTCTTCGAGAGATATACGTAGGAGGGAGCAATATACTGCTTGATTCCTCGGTGAAGGTATGTTCTCGAAACTTCAACATAAGCCCGTACCGAGCTACTGAGCGTCTCTCCTGCAGAGTCTTCCACTGTAGTTTATCTATCATCTCCGTAACGGCTTCGCGATTACTAAATGATCCTGTAACGAAGCGCGCTGGTCTCCGTTGGATCTTCTCTATCTCTTCTATCAACCCTATCTGGTACGGATCCCACACTGCTGAGCAGTATTCAAGCAGTGGGCGATCAAGCGTACTGTAACCTACTTCCATTGTTTTCGAATTGAATTTCCTTAGGATTCTTCCAATGAATCTCAGTCTGGCATCTGCTTTACCGACGATCAACTTTATATGATCATTCCATTTTAAATCACTCGTAATGCGCACTCCCAGATAATTTATGGAATTAATTGCTTCCAGTTGCTGACCGGCTATATTGTAGCTAAATGATAAGGGATCTTTCTTTCTACGTATTCGCAGCACATTACACTTGTCTACAATGAGATTCAATTGTCATTTCCTGCACCATGCGTCAAATCGTTGCAGATCCTCCTGCGTTTCAGTACAATTTTCCATTGTTACAACCTCTCGATATACCACAGCATCATCCGCAAAAAGCCTCAGTGAACTTCCGATGTCATCCACAAGGTCATTTACGTATATTGTGAATAGCAACGGTCCTACGACACTCCCCTGCGGCACACCTGAAATCACTCTTTCTTCGGAAGACTTCTCTCCATTGAGCCAGCAGCTAGCAGCAGGCCACTACAGACACTGCACAGGCTGCAAGGAACCACGAGACTCGTGAGACCGCGCGTCACTGGGTGCGGAACCTGCCGTGGCCCTAACGGGAATGTTGCGGCTCTCAGTATCAGTGCCTGCCCAGAGGCAGAAAGTGAGGAGTGTCTACACAGACACGACTCAAACTGTAGATCACCTGGAAGGAGGCCAGGACTGGCAGCAGTTGGCTGGCATGTGGCCTACTGGTTGGTAGGGATTAAGTTCACAGTATTGGACTTAGCACGGAGCTGCAGTAGCAGCGGCAGAATGAAGGAGTGGAGCCTAGTTGATCCGTACAGATTCATAAGCCGATGTAGCTGGCTGCCAGACTGAATACTTGTATGTAGAAATGAGCAGTACTTCTAAGGGCCTTGACCCATCACTTTTTTGCAAAAGCATCCATTCGTGTCAGTACGCTACACATGGCCGCACCTCGGATGTCAATCAGTCAGGTCACCCAAGCGCAACTACCTTGCCTTTTTACTGCATCAGTGGTACAACAGCTATGGCCGTTCCACTCAGCCGGGCTCTGTGGTAACTGCTCGACGCCATGGTGACACTACACGTTGTATTAGCAGGTCGCTCCTCAAGGGATCGGAGAGACCCGCTCTGTCCCACTTAAAGGACGCCCTTGTATTACCCAAGGCGGTGTCTTCATTTTAACCAGTTCTGCCAAGTATATTAGCCGTTAAAATTTTGTTTATGTTGGGAACCACACCCTGTAAATGCCTAATACAAGAAAACATAGTCTGTAGTAGGCTTAATAAAGAGAGCTAAGTGAAGATTGCCTTATACAGCGGACTACAGACCACGTTTACCAATATCAACTTAGTTCTGGCGCAACCGTGGCAACAGTCCCGGAAAGCATCTATATACTGGTAGTAACGGTTTAAGGTGTCGATCGGGTTTAGTGCAGTAGACGCTGTCGTTGGAATGCACGTTTCGAGTCGGAGAGTGGCGGTTACGCGTTCAGGAAGTCCCAGAGATGGTCGCTATCTGACCCACTTGCATAGAAAGTGGTGCTGATCCAAAGCTTCAAAAATATTTGTATGTGCTAGGAAATATAAACCACAGTATAAAATAAAACACGCACACCAGCTTAACCATATCTTTGCAAATAGTATAATTAACTAAGATCTCATCTGTACTCCAGAACCCCGATCACTGTAAACAGTGTAGCTTAATTAAATATTACTGGAATCATACATATTTATGCTGTGTAAACGAAAAGGACATGAACACAGATGGTGAGTCAGATCATAACCAAAGATGTTACTCACAACAAGACCCAAAGAAACCTAGTATCAACTGTACAGTTGTGGCAGCACCACATCTAATTGAACAGTGACACATAAACCGATGTTTATTAACTTGTTCTTAGTGAATGCAGATACAGCCAGTTACGAATGAGGAATATTTTGATAGCATTAGCGACTTCATTTAGCACATGTACAAATATACTTCATACATGTATACATGTAAGCATTTTTTAACATTGTTAGAGTATGTAACTTCTGATACACACACACACAATACACCATTAAAAAAGAAAATTATTCGAAAATTAGGATAAGTAGACTTAATACAGTGTTTTGCAGACATAATTAGTAATTAAATTTAACACTAATTAGGATAAGTAGAGTTTTCATAATGAAATTAGGCCACAATGCCCAAACAGGAACGGTACTTACGACCTCGCTACATGAAGTACAGTTCGTAATAGACTATTGGATGTGTAGACAGTAATTATGCAATAAGCACCAAAGGTGTATTTCAGATTTTAACTGAAGTGTGCATCAATTATACAAGGGCATGCTTCATATTTTTATTATATATGAAAACTCTTAAAACTGAAAGGGAACAGCAATGCCCGAGAAGATCGCAGTGAGCGGGAGCGGACCGCAGAGGGAGCGCCTGGTGAAGGGGGAAGGCCACAGGCATAAATACTGGACCAGGTCCACTTGAGAAGTAGTCTCAGGTCGCACCTGATGAAGGTAACGAGTTACGCTACCGAAATATCGTACAAGTACGACACTGATATCCGGCAGAACACCCGACAACCCAAGATGTCATTACATCGGCGGGAAAGCCTGAACAATTGTATCAATTAATGAGAATTGTTAATTTTCTAACTTATGCTAAAAAGCAAGTCAGATAAAACAGTTGCATAAATTTACTTAAAAAACTATGTGTACTAGTTATGAACTAATTATTGAACATTTAACAAAAAAGAAATACGAAGGTGAATTTTTATCAGTTTCATAAGCAACGATAGGAGCAACTAGTTCCTTAAATGCTGGAGCAGCAGCTATTCCAAAATCAGTTCACAATAAACAAAAAACCTGATGCTGAATTAGGAAAATAAAAAGGACACAATGTCCTAGTAGGGAAGAAAGGAGCTTGTGTAAAGAAAGGAAGGAACAAAAATTCCCAAAAAGTAATTGAAAATATAATAAACTTTAATCACATTTGGTTATAAAAAGTCTTGATAATCAATTAAAAATTAAAAATTTTAGAGGAATTTTTATGACTAACAAATTACCTAATAAACCAAATATCTGTGAAAGTAGGTTAGTTAATTTAGATATTTCTGATATTGTTGGTACCCATCGGTTTCCTTATTGCAAAACAAATAATAGAAAAATGGTTTTTGGTTAACCTGGTGGCAACATATCAAAATAATTAATTTATTATTTGGTGCCGGCCGCGGTGGTCTCGCGGTTCTGGACGCGCAGTCCGCAACCGTGCGACTGCTACGGTCGCAGGTTCGAATCCTGCCTCGGGCATGGATGTGTGTGATGTCCTTAGGTTAGTTAGGTTTAAGTAGTTCTAAGTTCTAGGGGACTTATGACCACAGCAGTAGAGTCCCATAGTGCTCAGAGCCATTTGAACCATTTTTTTTGTTATTTGGTAAAAATTATTTATATAATTATTTTGAGAGTATACAAAATGATGGTAAGTTTATTTTGGTCATTTGTGTTTAGTTGTGTTAACACTAACATCAGATGTACATAAATTTAGTCATATTTTAAATTTAATAAAATGATATATTTGGCAACAAAAAATCAGAAAGCATTCAGAATAAAAAAGTAATAAAGAATTAGAATCAAAACTAGAAAACATGAGATAAAAAATACATCATAAAACAAAAAATTTTGCTCTAAAAATCGAAAGAAAGAGATCAAACAATAGGCAATATGGACAAATGACTTAATAAGAAATGTATTGAGATCTTTGCAATTGGAAATAGTTGTGTTAGTTTTCATGGAAGATGGCTGGTCGACATAAAAGAGCCTATGAGCGATTATTATGCCAATACAAAACGATATTTACAGATTGAATTAAAAATATTGTAATCAAATTTAAATATAAAGGTTTTCTCACACCATTTAACAATTATGCCATCAAAGATAAACCTAAAATTCTTGTTACAAAGGATGAATACAGTTAGATTTTCTCAGAATTCAATAAAGGAATTTCGATTTACGATGTTAACATAGGCAACTACCGTGGAAAGGTAAATAATGCATCCACTACCATTAGTAATGCACTACATAGAATTAAAATGCTACAAGTGAAGTTATATGACTGACAAATCGTTGAATTGAAATTTTGACAAGGAAGTGATCAGAAAATATGCCATTTTGAGTACGATTTTGTCTTTAAAAAATTCGTTGGTACTGGCAAAACTGTTGATGAAATTTCTTCAGTCAATGATTTTGATATCTCATTTAGTGCTTTCGGTAATTTTGGCCCGAAATAATTCCTACCATCCCGCCAATAAAAGTAGTGCATGAAACCAATTTTTTATGTAAAAGATTAAAATATTCTATTAAACTGTTCCAGTTAAAGTAAAATGTATAATATTTGGTGAAATTTGACCTTATATGAATAGATGAACATGCTTGGTGTTTGAAGTGCAAAAAATTTTACTGTAACTTATCAATCTCGAAAGTTAACAACAAAAAATAGAACACAAAGTACTGAAGTTCTTTTTATTGTTCATAAAAATAGAAGAGTGGCTCTGTCAAAAACATTTTGTTGGTGATGATTTACAGCCTAATATGTGCAAAGAAAATAATTAATGAATTATGTACAATGATAAGAAATTTTTCTTAAGAAGGTATGTTGTTCCTTTTGGTACAAATAATTTATGTCAAGTAGGTTAAGTAGAGACGGATTTAGCGAAATTGAAAGGTATCTCAAAAATAAGTATAGGTTATAAATATTTGTTGATGACAGTTCATGATTACTCAGACTATGCTTTTGCTTTCCAAATTAAAGAGAAGTCTAGTAATATAATTTGAAAATCTTTTGAAACAATTTTAAAGCTAAGATACCCAAGAAAGTTATAAACATATATTTATAAAAAAATTATAGTAAAGATGTCCAAGAACTAATTAAAAAATTTTAAAAAATATCTACTGCGATATTTCACAGCTAAAGAGTTCATAGGATTTAGTACAACACTGAATATAGTATTTAGAAAAGGTTTGCCCTTCTGGCTAATTTTAGATGGGTTGCTTAAATTTAAAAAAAAAGGTCTAGGTGAATACAATAACAAAATGCATTTAATAATAAAAGTAAAGTAAACAGAAGTGAATTAAAAAATTACAAAGCAACTATTGTTGTATATAATAAGAAAATACGAGGTCAAGTTCAAATCAGTAAACCGACAAGAATTATCGATGTAGGATACACTGCTAATTGGTCAATAGTATTTTACTGTAATTGAAGATGGTGCTTAGTTACAGAAAATTACATGTAAATTAGAAGCCATAAAATGACTTTTTATGAACAAGAACTAAAAAACAGTTTTTCCCGACCTATATCTTGTAGTAACAGTTATAAATAAGAAAGATGATAAAGATTTTGCTGAATAGGCCAGTTTTGAATGTTCTTATAATGATAGGGTATTGAAAAGTAATGCTGTAGTATAAATATTTAAAATTAATTTTTGTTAGTGAATAATATTAAAATTAGAAGTGGATATCGTAAAGAATTCTATTTACTATATCATCAACAACCTGTTGTGATATGTCTAATGCATGAAAGTAATTCCAGGATATACAGTTTTTAAATTTCCTTTGTTTCTTTGATGTAAATTTGTTGAATTGTGTTAATCATCAAAACTTAACATTGCTTCACATTTAGGATGTCTATTTCTAATTTCATTTATTTTTTTTGTCATTTCCTTTGTGTTCTAATAACGTAATAGTTATATCATCAGATGATCTTAAAACAACATATGTTGACTTTAAAACATCAGTGTTTGAGATAACTAGTGTGGTAATAATATATCTATTTGTGGTATTATTAACTAGCTACAAAAGTTACAGTTACGCTGATGAACCAAAACATTGTGAATACTTGTTTAATAGAGTGTTGGTGTAGCTATGAAATGCTAATACAACTGCTCCTTCGCATCTCATGGACCTACAAGTCCTTGGTTGGCTTCTCCTATACCTGGAAACAAAAATTTATGCTCAGATCAGGCGATTCCCGTAAAGTATCGTCCTGTGGTTTGTAGACTCATTGCTAGTACCTGACAGAATTCCAGATGTGTTCTTTCAGGAACAGATTAGGCGTATTCGGTTGCCAAGAAATCAATGTGAGTTCATTACCACACTCCCCAAATCGCTGTAGCAGAGTTGTGGTCCTGTGACCCAGACAGTTATTCTACTGGCCAATGAAACCGCTGTCAGGAATGACATCAAACATTCAGACTGTAGCTGGACCTCAAGTAATGTCCTTGTAGTCCACAGGTGTGTTGGCGCCTTTCGTTCCTGCCAGAAGTCTCTTCTGATCCCAGGTAAGGTAATACTGACTTCACCAGTCTGCATCCATGGATTGGTGCACACTTAGTGCAGATACTTGTATGGAAGGCGAAGTATCCAGACACGACTGTAGACCTGATGATAAGGAAATGGGATTCATGTCATGTGAACAGAGAACACGTTTCCATTAATCCATGGTCCAAGTCTAGGTGACCCTGCAGTAATAAAAATATATTGCCCAACAAAAAATGGAAGCTTTCACAAGGTAAATGAAACTTCACCGACTGAAAGAGAGTGTGAAAGTATTTCTGTGATTACAATATGGAGTCAAATATACAGTAAATTAGGTACCATTGGTAAAGGTGACATAGAACCATTGTATCCTCTTCTGAGGCCAGCTAGCACAAAGCTGTTGCAACTGGTCCTTGATATCTGGATACTGACAGTTGGATAGAGTCGTCGTCTGAGGCGGTCCAACAAATGCTTTATTGGGGATAAGTGTAGGTATCTTGCTGGTCCCAGGATACCTCAACATCAGGCAGACAGTTCATCGAGACATGTTCCGGATGTGAGGAGAATGGTCTTGTTGAAAAATGGCACCACAATATTTTCAGGTGAGAGATAACACAGGAGGTCACATCGTTGTGCCATCAGAAAGGTCTCAGTTACCATCAACTGTGACCTGTAATTCTATTCAATGGCGCCTAAGACATTGTGCCAGGAGTAAACACGACTGTGCCTCTCCAAAGCTGTGGTTGAATGGGAACTCTCCCCTGATCACCACTGTATTCGCCGACGATGGTCATTCATTATAGTGCAGAACTGTGGTCCTTGCTTCCCAGTCATGGCACCACTTCAAAAGCAGCCATTTGTGATTTAATGTTAACTACAGCCTACACATGGGATGACAGTTTCCTGGTCCTGCTGCTGTTCGTCTCTGACCAGGTATGCCATATGGCAGATTATTTCAGGTAATCCATTTCTTACTCTCACATGACAGATGCAGAGCAGAAGGTGTTACGATGTACTTAGTGCACAACAAGGGGAACATTTGCGGTGGTTAGATGTGCTCGACTTGAACCTTGAATACAAGCACAGCTGCTTTCTCGTTCTCATGCAGTCCAAAAACCAGACCACTGACGCAATCTAATGTCTCACAAACCTTGCTCCAGCACGATTCGGCCAGCCGCCCAAATACAGACCCGCAATGAGGCCCCTTTCAAAATCTTTCAGATGCTAATGAGGGTGCATCACATGATTACCACCTCCGAATCCTTTGCAGTGATTGTTTAATATCTGACGCTGTTGATGCTACTTATGTACATTACCAGTTACGTTAGTATATTAACGCAATCCATAGGCCGTTCTACCTGTCACAGACAATTACGACTCTAATGATTTACATATCTGCTGATTGTGTGTACGTTTGTGCGAAGTTACATTGACATAAGATCATGTTTCTGGATGTCCCGAATTTTTTGTTATCCTGTGAAGTTTGACGATAGTTTCTATGGTATACAAGATACACTGGGTGTCAACATTGAAGACAAACATTCTGGAAACGAGGCTTCGTGGTCTAACAGGAGGCCGTAATTGAAGCATGAAAACAGAATTAGCTCCTGAAATCTTAAATTACAACTGGGATACGCACCCACAGTCGACCAAGTGATGTCACATTTTGCCACAACGGCGCCGAAGACGTATCTGTCTACGGTATGCACGAGAACTAAAGATGATGGCGTGTCATCCTAGCCCAAATGCTTTCAACCGACAATCAAATTCACCTGTTTTGGGACCAGCATGAGAGCACGTTTCAGAGAATGAATTTCCATCCGTCGTGGTCACTCACCTTATTAAGAAACATATCCCACCTTTTGCAATGTCCAAATGTGTAGTTTACGTCGTAAATCACGGTAGCTTCAGTGTAATTTTTGTCTTTAACAAAAATGTCATTACTTTTGGTCTTATTGCGACTCCATTCAAATTGCCTTCTGTACTACAATGTAGCAGTTTTTTCTATGTATTGTCCGTGTTTCATCGAGGTATGTTACTTGGTAGTGACACATCGGGTGAAGGTTACTTTCGTTCTTAAGTTTTTCACACCAGTGTATATCGATTTCATAAACATGTATACTGGTACGTAGCCTTGAGTATTTTATCACTATGCAGGGGAGTATGTTTTCTCTAGTTGAAAATCCTTTTAAAAAGTTTAGACATTCCTACGAACATCTAGAATGAAAATATATATTATGTAACTATAAAACTAGTGCTTTTGTAATAGTGGCTGCCACGTAATTTCAGATTAAAGAGAACAAAATGAAAATACTGTAACTATATTTTAATATTATCAGTGTTTCAAACGTGACTAGGTGATGAAGGAAAAAATACCGTTTTGTACACAAAACTATAGTGTGGACTTCATGGCTACAGGTGTACAGTAATGCGGTCCTACAGGCCGTCTTTAAAAACGTCTGTTGTCCAACTTGGTGACAGTCTAATTTTGCGCAGAGCAGCTCGCTGCACTGCGGCCATGAAATCTCAAGTCTGTGGCTCTGCTAACATCTGAGAAAAAGACAGAAGCAGCCACATATTCAAAGAGAGAAACTAATCCAAAGGTGAAAGTGACGTTGGGTTAAGCCTTCTTTTCACCGGAAAGGAAAATGAACAACTAATATAGCTCAACAAAATACCTCAGAGAAATTAAACAGCTGCTGAAAGAAAAACCGCATAGCCCTAAAGGGTTTTCAGCTGTAAATTCAATGACAGTGAGTCTTAAAACGGAAATAAATAGTCGGTTAGTAAAGATATTAATCTGAACGGTTTTAAACAACGGTTCTGAATCGCGCATGCTGAGGAACCGGGATGGTAACAATTAGCAATCAAGATGTGGGAATGGAGCCACAAGCACTTGCCTTAGTTAAGGAGAAACAAATTAGTAAGACTAAAATTAATGCACCGTAAACGGACCTTGACACCATACGACTGACTTCAATATCTGTTGAATCACAGCCATGCCACTTCTTACTGCAACTTTAAAGACATGATGACTGACCTCATGTGTTGACGTAGTTGATAATGGAGACGTGTATTATCAGCGACGTCACAAGATGATGATGTGTGATCATGTGTCTTATCTATGACGTCAGCAAATGTCTGTGATTTTTGCCACTGTCACAAGTTATGGCCAGTGCAAGACGTACTGTAGCTTCTAGATAGGTATTTTGTATTGACGGTAGCTACCTAAAACTGGCCATAATCAGAAGTGTCTTGTTGTAGCGTAGTGATTTATTATGTTGATAATATCTGTGTCGTGCTATAACGTTCTTCTTAGATCGGTAAGTATGAGAGATTGACGTCGCTGTCAGCCCTCTTACATCACTGCGACGTAACGTGGTGGTAGCTTCTGACGTAGATGCGATGTACGAGAGTTGCCCAGAAAATAATGTAACGCATTTTTTCTTCATCAAAAAAAGTGGCTCTGAGCACTATGGGACCTAACATCTGAGGTCATCAGTCCCCTAGAAGTTAGAACTACTTAAACCTAATTAACCTAAAAGTAACACACACATCCATGTCCGAGGCAGGATTCGAACCTGCGACCGTAGCAGTCACGCGGCTCCGGACTGAAGCGCCTAGGACCGTTCATCCACTGCGGCCGGCTTTCTTCAACAATTTTTCTTTGAACATAATTTGAATTACACACACGAAAGAATGGTGATTTATCTGCACACCCTATTTTTCCACGTAATCTCCATCCCGTTCTATGGCCTTTCTCCAGCGCGAAACAAGAGCGTGTATGCCCTGGCCGTACCAATCCTTGTCCTGCTGGCGAAGCCAGTGCTTCGCTGTGTGAACTTCCTTTGCCGGTTCTCAGGCGCAGCGCCAACTGCCGAGTTGTTATGCGTCCGTCAACCGAAAGACATCAGGTCGGTGTAACACGTCAGGTATGACAAGTGGTCTCCCCGACCTCCTTCTAATGACCTCACCGTCCGTGCCCAGTAACTAGCTGTACAAATGTCGACAGAAGATGCTCCATAGACTCTGCACAAGCTTTTGTCAATGATCCCCACAGTTTCTTTCTCTGCAGTGAGAAAATCAATGACGGCAAGTTGCTTGCAACGTACATTACCTACAGATGCCATTTTGAAACTGTCCTGCAGCTACGCTATCTGCCGGAAGTGACGGAAACTTGGCGCGTCCAAATGGTTCAAATGGCTCTGAGCACTATGGGACTCAACTGCTGTGGTCATAAGTCCCCTAGAACTTAGAACTACTTAAACCTAACTAACCTAAGGACAGCACACAACACCCAGCCATCACGAGGCGCGTCCACCGAGGGGAATTGAAGTAATACACACGTAATGTTTCGCATTCGTAGCATTTTATTTTTTTTTTTGGCTGAGAAAAAAAAAATGCGGTGCATTACGTTCTGGGCATCCCTCGTAGTTCACAGCCTCCTCGATGACAGGGGGAGGGGGTTATTCCTGTTTTGGGCGATCTTATTGCGGTGTTGATGTCACAGTGACGTGCCCGTACACTTCGCTGCTCTATACTTTCCAGCTTTAGTGTTGGCTGAGGTTTTAATGTATTCATGTTGCAGTGAAATCATCATGCTTGGCTACTTTATGCATGTAGCCTCTTGCTCACTGGTCTTGCACCTTTCTACGCACACACACACACACACACACACACACAGAGAGAGAGAGAGAGAGAGAGAGAGAGAGAGAGAGAGAGAGAGAGAGAAGGAGAGAAGCAGAGAAACACGAACACATAAAGAGATGTATTGATAAAAAATAAATTTAAATCCTTTATTAATGATGTTTACGTAAAGAAAAATTTTATAGTCACTAAGTGTTATGTTTATTTCAGGATGGCTTATCGAAAGGTTTCTGCTTCAAATAATGTTATCCATAAGTGATAGTTATCAGTAGAGGAAGAACCGGGATAAGTGCTCCTTCCATGGATCGTCACCTCCACCTCAGTCAATCATAGTAAAATCAGATAGTAAAATCTGTATGCCCAGTATAGAAGGATAAGAGGAAGGTTGTGCTTAACGTTCTGTCGACATCGAGGTCATTAGAGATCAAGCTCGGATCGTTTCAAGGATGGGGAAGGAAATAGGCCATGCCCTTTGAAAACAACCATCTCGGCGTTTGCTTCGAGCGATTTAGGGAAATGATGGGAAACCTAAATTTGGTCGGCCTGACGAGGGTTTGAACAGCTGTTCGCCGGAATGCGAGCTCCGTATCCTAACCACTGCACTACCTCGCTCGGTCCCAGTACATAACAACTAGCCTCAGCTAACTCGCCTGGATCAACTTGGACACGTGGTTTGCCGTTCAACTTGGACTCGTGGTTTGCCGGTAACAGTACAGTAACCATGCAGGTCGTCTCGTAAGCGCAATACTATGTTCAAGAATAATACATGGCCTACGTAGATCAATAGCATACGTTGGAGCATTTTGAAGATGAACGTAGGTGTCTCGCTAGCGGCTCTTCACCAGGTTTCAGTCGTTCTTTTCAGTGTGACAAGAAGCACTGTACATTTTACAGTGTCATCAGTACGTCGGCGATAATCTCTGTGGAATCCCCTGTGTGCTAGGTGTTCAAACTGTGGAAATTCCCTGGACTAGTTTCCGTCCTGAGAAGTTTCTAATCGTTCAGGTGATGTGTGGTCCATCATGAAGGTTTTTGCTGGGAGTCATCAGTGAATGTACGGTGCAGAGAGATCGGTTTAGTGATTGCAGCTTATATTTTACATTCACCCCGAACCCTACTGGTAGCTTAATTATTCAGTTACATAACTATTCCACCTTCTTTCAGTTCTTCAACAGAAATAATGTTATTGTCATGAAATGAATTGTCCACATCTCTCAGACCACGTAAAACCAAAAGTCGTTCGAAGAATTCGTTGTGATCATTTAAATAAATAAAGTTCATAGGTATGCTGCCATTGTACATTCCCCTCTGCTTTCTGTCAGGAACTTCTTATTTTCTATACAGCAGGCAACACCTTGTTGTTTTTGTGGTCTTCAGTCCTGAGACTCGTTTGATGCAGCTCTCCATGCTACTCTATCCTGTGCAACCTTCTTCATCTCCCAGTACCTACTGCAGCTTACATCCTTCTGAATCTGCTTAGTATATTCATCTCTTGGTCTCGCTCTACGATTTTTACCCTCCACGCTGCCCTCCAATACTAAATTGGGGATCCCTCGATGTCTCAGAACATGTCCTACCAACCGATCCCTTCTTCTTGTCAAGTTGTGCCACAAGCTCCTCTTCTCCCCAATTCTATTCAATACCTCCTCATTAGTTACCAACCCATCTAATCTTCAGCATTCTTCTGTAGCACCACATTTCGACAGCTTCTATTCTCTTCTTGTCTATACTATTTATCGTCCACGTTTTACTTCCATACATGGCTACACTCCATACAAATACTTTCAGAAACTACTTCCTGACATTTAAATCTATACTCGATGTTAACAAATTTTTCTTCTTTAGAAACGCTTTCCTTGCCATTGCCAGTCTACATTTTATATCCTCTCTACTTCGACCATCGTCAGTTATTTTGCTCCCCAAATAGCAAAACTCCTTTACTACTTTAAGTGTCTCATCTCCTAATCTAATTCCCTCAGCATCACCCCACTTAATTCGACTACATTCCATTATCCTCGTTTTGCTTTTGTTGATGTTCATCTTATACCCGCCTTTCAAGACACTGTCTATTCCGTTCAGCTGCTCTTCCAAGTCCTTTGCTGTCATTGAAAGAATTACAATGTCATCGGCGAACCTCAAAGTTTTTATTTCTTCTCCATGGATTTTAATACCTACTCCAAACTTTTCTTTTGTTTCCTTTATTGCTTGCTCAATATACAGATAACATCGGGGATAGGCTACAACCCTGTCTCACTCCCTTTCCAACCACTGCTTCCCTTTCATGCCCCTCGATCTTATAACTGCCATCTGGTTACTGTACAAATTGTAAATAGCCTTTCGCTCCCCGTATTTTACCCCTGCCACCTTCAGAATTTGAAAGAGAGTATTCCAATCAACATTGTCAAAAACTTTCTCTAAGTCTACGAATGCTAGAAACATAGGTTTGCCTTTCCTTAATCTTTCTTCTAAGATAAGTCGTAGGGTCAGTATCGCCTCACGTATTCCTATATTTCTACGGATCCAAACTGATCTTCCCCAAGGTCAGCTTCTACTAGTTTTTCCATTCGTCTGTAAAGAATTCGCGTTAGTATTTTGCAGCTGTGGCTTATTAAACTGATAGTTCGGTAATTTTTACATCTGTCAACACCTGCTTTCTTTGGGATTGGAATTATTATATTCTTCTTGAAGTCTGAGGGTATTCCGCCTGTGTCATACATCTTGCTCACCAGATGGTAGAGTTTTGTCAGGACTGGCTCTCCCAAGGCTGTCAGTAGTTCTAATGGAATGTTGTCTACTCTGGGGGCCTTGTTTCGACTCAGGTCTTTCAGTGCTCTCTCAAACTCTGTACGCAGTATCATATCTCCCACTTCATCTTCATCTACATCTTCTTCCATTTCCAGAATATTGTCCTCAAGTACGTCGCCCTTGTATAAACCCTCTATATACTCCTTTCACCTTTCTGCTTTTCCTTCTTTGCTTAGAACTGGGTTTCCATCAAAGCTCTTGATATTCATGCGAGTGGATCTCTTTTCTCCAAAGGTCTCTTTAATTGTCCTGTAAGCAGTATCTATTTTACCGCTAGTGAGATAAGCCTCTACATCCTTACATTTGTCTTCTAGCCATCCCTGCTTAGCCATTTTGCACTTCCTGTCGATCTCATTTTTGAGACGATTGTATTCCTTTATGCCTGCATCATTTACTGCATTTTAATATTTTCTCCTTTCATCAATTAAAATCATCATTTGTTCTGTTACCCAAGGGTTTCTACTAGCCCTCGTCGTTTTACCTATTTGATCCTCTGCTGCCTTCACTATTTCATCCCTCAAAGCTACCCATTCCTCTTCTACTGTATTTCTTTCCCCCATTCCTGTCAATTGTTCCCTTATGCTCTCCCTGAAACTCTGTACAACCTCTGGTTCTTTCAGAATACAACACCTTACCACTGCAACTACTAGGCAAAAGTTCTGAAGTTTCATCTCTCAGCTGACGATGTCCTCATAGTACTCTCGCTCTGGAACTCTGAATGCTTCACGAACATATCTTATATGGGACCCGCCGGGGTGGCCGAGCGGTTCTAGGCGCTACAGTCTGGATCCGCGGGAACGCTACGGTCGCAGGTTCGAATCCTGCCTCGGGCATGGATGTGTGTCATGACCTTAGTTTAGTTAGGTTTAAGTAGTTCTACGTTCTAGGGGACTGATGACCTCAGAAGTTAAGTCCCATAGTGCTCAGAGTCATTTGAACCATGCTTGTATGGGGTTGTAGGTAAGTGTAAAAAGTTTTTACTATTATTTTATGCTTGAAGCTCTTATTTGTCATTAACTGGTTTATGAGTAGGATAGTGCAACCTAACGGCATTAGTAGATTTCAAAATTCTTGTGGGTGTTAAAAGATCACCGTTTTTAGACATTTTCGCAAAGAAAAACTATAAATTGCAGAGCCCTCTATAATCTTATACGTTACATCGTCAATGACCACATGATCTCCATTAATTCTGATAGTTTCATCTCTAAGCTAACATCACGTTCTTGATATTTTTTATTTTACTTATTTATTTTTTGAAAAATCGAACGTGACGGCAATGGGGTCCGAGCGGTTCTAGGCGCTTCAGTCCGGAACTGCACGACTGCTACGGTCGCAAGTGCCAATCCTGCCTCGGGCATGGCTGTGTAATGTTCTTAGGTTAGTTAGATATAAGTAGCTCGAAGTCCTAGGGGACTGATAACTTCAGATGTTAAGTCCCATAGTGCTCAAAGCCATTTGAACCATTTGAAAATAGGGCGATTATGACCGAAGGAATGGCGTCGACATGATACAACGTTGTGACAGGTTCCTTAGTCTCCATCTTCATGCGAAGCATCGTGTGATGATCATCGTCTGAGAACGTCAAGGTAGAATACTTATTTTGTATGGTATGCCAAAGCGTTTCGACGCACTGTGAGCTCTGAAGAGCTGAATGACATTAAGTCAGTCGAGGTTCCCCTTTTGTTTGTCATTGATACTTTTGTTGTAGTAGAATCGAAATAAATAATGAAACTACGTACTGTGTCTATGACACCGAGCTGTGACAGAGGAGTCCACCGTCAGGCGAGTCCGCCGTCACATGCTTCCCTTGTTCCTGGTCAGATAGCGCGTGTCACGGGAAACCCAACTGCCAACGGCCAGCTCGCAGAAGACCCAGCTGCATCGCTAATTTTTAATTATTGTACGTTCTTTAAAAATGTTTTATTTTAAGCGTATGACATGTACGGAAACTGAAAAATGCATTTGTTTATGTCCACCTGCAAAACCGCTCGCAGTAGTGAACATGCTGTCGTTACTTGCGGCAGAAAATATGTTATTCACCCTGAGGATAAAAACAAAACTCACTGTTAAGATAAACTTTTATTATATTTACAGTCAGCGTAAAGTGTTATTGAACTTGACAATTTTATTAGAAATATGGTCGTAAAATTGTTAATGAATACCTCTGAAAAAGTAATCTTAACCTAGCTGAATTTAGTAGCGAAATGTTTGTGCCGTGGTAAAAGCAGTTTCAACAAGGTATACAAAGTGTGGTTCAAATGGCTCTGAGCACTATGGGACTCAACTGCTGAGGTCATTAGTCCCCTAGAACTTAGAACTAGTTAAACCTAACTAACCTAAGGACATCACACACATCCATGCCCGAGGCAGGATTCGAACCTGCGACCGTAGCGTCCCGCGGTTCCAGACTGCAGCGCCAGAACCGCGCGGCCACTCCGGCCGGCTACAAAGTGTGAAATCTACATGTATGTAAACATACCTCTTCAGTTTTACGAACATTGACAAGTTTCATTATCAATACATTATTTGATACATATAATATACAGAACATTTTTGCAGCTACAATATCAGATATTCGATATGTCTCCTTATCTACGATAAAGTGATTCGACGTAAAGAATTTTTTAAAGCGACAAAGTTTGTTTTATTTTTACTTCAAATCTGTATTAGCCCAAGAAGAACTTTTTAGTAATGGAAAAAGGGATGTAAGTAGCAAATATAATTACGACAGGTGTTTAAAGTAAAAAATTCTCTGAATAATGGTCGCGATTCGTGAACTCAGTTCCACTATATCACGGCAGCTGAGGAGCGTAACAGAAACAGCCCACTTGGTGCACATGCGTTTTGGACATTGTGTTTAATACAAGTCACAAAATCTTATAAAGAAAAACGATTATATTGCCTTTTTCAGCTTGACTCGCAGTTCATTGGATGGTCTTATAGAATTACGTGTAAGGTTATTCAGTATATTACGATTCAGATTAAATACTGATTATAAGTTACAAAAACGTAAATATATTTGTAATTTTGTGTCTGAAAAAGAATAAAAAGAGGTATTAAACTGTTAACGTTATAAATTACACTAAAATAAAAACGGAAACACTTTTAGTAATTGTAAGTGTGAGTAACATTTGATTTCTGAAAACAAGAAACAATCCATTGTTTTGTAGAGCTATATAATAAAGAGATGTTGCCATTTTATATAGTAAAATTAATGTCTTATGACAGCTTTTCCGGGGAAATGTGGGTTGGTGGCGGGAGAGGTTGGTGCGAGATTTATAACAGTTGATATATTTTCAACCCACGTGACCCATTTCAGCCGCACGATGATAACAGCGATCCACTGCGGTGCGCCTCAGAACAAAACAGGTTGCTGTGACAACCGAATGGGGATCAACTGTGGCCAAACCGCAATACGTATCCGCGTGACGCTTATTCTATAGCGGTGATAAATGCTGCACTCTTTTTCTTTCACTCTTAGTTAGCTGATTCATGGCATCATTCTTGCTTAATGAACAGATCCATCATATTGTTTCGACAAGAGGTGGACACGAAAAAGTAAAAAAAAACGATAAGTAAGTGAAACTAGTATGAAAGGAAAGGTGGCGGCTGAATTGTAGTGAATATTCCATGAACGCCAGAAGACTAGATTTATGCATGTACTCTATTTTTCAACAGAATATGTTAAATCCCCGACCAACTTTCATTTGAGCAGCATAGTTAATTTTCTGAACTTATTAATTAATGATAAACTTCGTGTCGACTAAAAAAATGGTTCAAATGGCTCTGAGCACTATGGGACGCAACTGCTGTGGTCATTAGTCCCCTAGAACTTAGAACTACTTAAACCTAACTAACCTAAGGACATCACACACATCCATGCCCGAGGCAGGATTCGAACCTGCGACCGTAGCAGTCGCACGGTTCCGGACTGCGCGCCTAGAACCGCGAGACCACAGCGGCCGGCCGTCGACTAAAAATGTCAATGATCATTATGCATTTGATTTTTTATAGTGGTCATGATAGTTTACGCAGTTTCCCAACAGACGTCAAGACCCTCGTGACGTCCTAACTTTTTTTTACATCTTCTCTTCGTGCAAAACGCAGTAACGAATTGCGTGACCAATTTTCAAAAACTGTTGGCTTCGTAAACGTCTGAGAAACGGCACACACCTATCCATTATTCTGTTACAGGTCTGACTACATTACAGGAAGTATCACGGTTGTCAAAATGAATAAATGTTCTTATTACAGTTCAGTCATTAACAGGTTTATTGGACCCATGCTTAATATTGTGAGTGCGATGACAAGAGTGATATTCATGCTCGATCACGTCCGCCTCACCTAATTGTTATTCAAAGTTAAAGCTCGAAAATTCAGTTATCGATACTTTGAAAGTCTACGCACATAACCAGAATTATCATAAACATCTACAGAGGAGAGTCCACGAACGTGATTATCAAAAACTTACTTAAGGTACATAACTCTAGCAAATGTTTTAGAAGTCCGTAGATCCGTCACTCGAAAAATTACATATAGTGTAACGACTAAGCATATTTTCGAACAGATTTCTGGGAGAACATCCATCTAAATTAAAATGAAAGTTTTTTTAATAAAAATAGTCTAGTATCGCGTGCAAGTTATTAAAATTTATTTATCAGGTGGCCGGTTTCGATCGTGGTACTATCATCTTTAGACCGTTAACACTGCACGATGACAGCTGGAAAGAGCGTTGAAAAGCGGAGCCAGCTATGTAGCACCGATAAACACTGCTCTAATATCTTAGTAGCGCTCATGGACTATTTTCGTTTAAAAACCTTAATCACTACCGTCACATTGCTCATCAGAGCACATCTTGACTCTAAGATCTCGTAAACTCAACTGTTGTAGGCCAACACTTGTGATGCTCTTATATACATTTAATCTGTCGTGCAAAAATTCACAAAACACATATTGTATGTATTACTGTAAAAACTACGCATCCAGCTTGTACATGAGTTATGCTTCAGTATTGTTTCTCTTGAGATATTAAAAGAACAAGTTTGAAATCACTTTACTGAGTAAAGCTAAGAACGCCTGTCAGAGCTTACGCATGATCTCTATAACAATTAATATCACCATCATAGGCATTACACCCGAATAATACTATAATTTCCTTTCTTATATTAGTTTCTTGGTGCGTTACTTGGGTTTGGATTATTTCAGACTCATTCGGTGAAAAGCTAAAATTAATATTTTTTTACTACCATCTGTTCTCAGACTAAGAAGGGTCAAACTCTATACGCAGCTTCCGTAATGTATTATCTAATACTGCCTTCACACTTACTGGTTTTTTATTCATTTAGTACTAAAATGTTTACTTTTACTATTGGAATCACCATTCGGGCTCACTGTTCAGATTGTAGTGCTCAACAGAAATTGGTCTTAACGGATGCCTAAGGCATTCAGGAGGTATTTACCTTTCTGGGACCATCTAATTTCACGTCTTCCATCTGTAAAGCGGGCTGTAGTCGCGCTTCACCAACTCGTGTCTCTGTCTTTGATGTGGTGTCATTGGTTGTTCTATACATGTATTTGTATGTAAAAGTATTTCACTTATTTGGTGGCTATGAATACTTTTCGACCTCTTGAATTTTCGCAATGGCGTCAGCCACGTGCTACGACTGGACCTGCCACGACCAACCACTCTCTTGGGGAAGTCCACTTGTATTGCCCATCCGATGGCCAGCTTACGTTGTAGTCGGTATACACTCATGCTCATAAATTAAGGATAATTGCAGACTGTGGTGCCACACAACGTGGCACTACATAAAACTGGCGCCAATAACATAGGCACATAGGGAACACACACGACACAGATCTGTAAGTCCACGCCATTGGTGACAAGTTGACAAAACCGTCCAGAAACACATTTGCTACAAAACGCCACTGTTCCCTGCGCATATACCTCGACATCAATATTGGATATGATCACCATGCACACGTACAAAGGCCGCACAACCGGTTGGCATACTCTGGATCAAGTGGTCGAGCTGATGCTGGGGTATAGCCTCCCATTCTTGGACCAGTGCCTGTCGGAGCTCCTGAAGTGTCGTAGGGATTTAAAGACGAGCAGCGATACGTGGACCGAGAGCCTCCCAGGCGCGGTCTATGGGGCTTAGGTGTGGAGAACAGGCCGGCCACTCCATTCGCCTGGTATCCTATGTTTTAGGGTACTCTTCCACTTTGGCAGCTCGGTGGGGCAGTGCGTTATCATCCATCAAGGCCGGCCGTTGTAGCCGAGCGGTTCTAGGCGCTACAGTCTGGAACCGCGTGACCACTACTGTCGCAGGTTCGAATCCTGCCTCGGGCATGGATGTGTGTGATGTCCTTAGGTTAGTTAGGTTTAAGTAGTTATAAGTTCCAGGGGACTGATGACCTCCGATGTTAAGTCCCATAGTGCTCAGAGCCATTTGAACCATTTTTTTGAACCATCCATCAGGAGAAAGGTGGGACCCACTGCACCCCTGAAAAGGCGGACATACTGGTGCAGAATGACGTCCCAATACACCTGACCTGTTCCAGTTCCTCTTTCAAAGACATACAGGAATGTCGCGCACCAATCATAATCCCACCCCACATAATCAAACCACGACCCCCATACAGGTCCCTTTCAAGGACATTAAGGGGTTGGTACCTGGTTTCTGGTTCACGCCAGATGAAAAGCATGAGAGAATCACTGTTCAGACTATACCTGGACTCGTCCGTGAACATAACCTGGGGCCACTGTTCCAATGCCCATGTACTGTCTTCTTGACACAAGACTTTACGGGCTCTCCTGTGATCAGAGGTCATTGGAATGCACCTTGTAGGTCTCCGGGCGCATAAACGATGTCTGTTCAGTCGTCTGTAGACTGTGTGTCTTGAGACAACTGTTCCAGTGGCAGCGGTAAGGTCCCGAGCAAAGCTATTTACAGCACTCCGCGGCCGTCTGCGGGCACTGATTGTGAGATATCGGTCTTCTTGTAGTGTTGTACACTGTGGACGTCCCGTACTGTAGCGCCTGGACACGTTTACTGTCTGCTGGAATCGTTGCCATAATCTTGAGATCACACTTTCT
The DNA here is from genome assembly GCF_023898315.1 of Schistocerca nitens. Classification (NCBI taxonomy): domain Eukaryota; kingdom Metazoa; phylum Arthropoda; class Insecta; order Orthoptera; family Acrididae; genus Schistocerca; species Schistocerca nitens. The sequence goes on along the minus strand of NC_064614.1, from coordinate 873,257,350 downwards.
GGCAGACGGAGGGCCCGTGTTTGGACCTGCTGTGTTTGACCAGCATCCAGTCGCCCTAGTGTTCTACCCCTCATAACGTCATCAATATGTGTTCTTTGAGCCATTTTCAATACACAGCATTAGCATGTCTGAAAACGTCTGCACACTTACTCGCTGCACCGTGCTCTGACATGCACCAACACACGTCTGCGTATGTGGACTGCTGCCAGCGCCACCGTGCGACGACTGCAGGACAAAAGCACCGCATGGTCATACACCGAGGTGATTTCAATCCGCAAACCGCCCACCAGAGCGTTGCATCACCATACATCAGCATTATCCTTAATTTATGAGCATGAGTGTATTTCGGCAACAGCAGGCGCTCAGGTGTCGTCCGCTGGCAGATAGCTTCACTCGCTACCTCTTCGCGAGCTGTGCTCACCTGTTTCTGGACACGAGCTCCACCAAGGCACTTTAAATCAGCGTACATGTATTCCCACATTTCGTCCATCTCAAGCCTGAAAGGCACACATGCTACTGTGCTTGACAAAGAGAAGAGAGAATGTTCAGAATAGGCGTCATAGACTTGAAGGTGGAGCAAATGCTGAGACATAATTACTTTCGCTAAATATATCAGCAAGAGGTCACAATTGGACCGTATTTCCATACTTTATTCATCACTATGAATCAATTTTAAGAGCCTACATTTTTCAATCCAGGTATACGAAAGTATTTTGTAGACAGCAACTGACATCTTTCATCCATCAAACATATTTATACTTTTTTTAGCATTTGGTTTACAGAATTTTATTTGATAGGTAAAAAAAATTAAGTTGATTCAAGTGAAGGTAAAATGATACGAATCAGTACATGCAGACAATATAAAATGGTGTTTTTTCCACCGTGTTCAAATTCTAGGGACTGGTCGATGAGAGAATACGGAACAAAAAAGGATCTGAAGAACCTACGTCCGGAAATGAATGGTTTCCATGCTAGACACTATTCATTCCATCATACTTCGTTACACAGACTGCGGTCCAATATGCACTGTACCATGCAGCCACAATTACACTATACATGGTTTCCTCCTAGAGGGTGGTACTGTTCCTCATACGTCATGCCCTAGCGCCCTCTCCTACCATAGTAATTGGTAATGCTATGTCCGGTTCACTTTTCTTGCTGACTCACCTTGTAGTGGGTATGATACAGCGTTGTACACAACGGTTCAGTATTCGAATCGAGAGCTTGTCGACATAGTGTTTACTTGCACAAAGGCAAATGGCAACGGGCGGCGGGCAGCAAGGTTGTATCGGGTAACCTATCCCCGCCGACAACAACCACAGCGTTCTATGTTTGCAACAGTTTGTCTGAGACAGGGTCGGTCCAGGAAGCAGGAAATCATGAAGGGCGTAACCGAAATTTTCAGACGGCAGTGGCAGCGCTACAAAAGAAGAGTTGCACGGTCTACAGACAGTACAAGGTACTTCAAGAGCAACCGTAAATAATTTAGGATATGGAAAAATGGACTAATACGAATAAAACATTTCATGTAACAAGTCTCTAAGTTTTACTGGTTATAGAGCACAGGTGTTAGAATATAACTCAAAAGAAATGTCTTAGTCGGAGACAAATGGTTAAATGTTAGTGAATCACTCAACATGATACAGATACTTTTAAATTATTTCAGTGTCATAACAGGTTTCCGACTATCACGCTCGTCATCAGATAGCTAAAGTTTCCAATGAAATAAATGTTTTTGTCAGCAGCATGTCATCCGCTTCTGCAGTATACTCGCGTGCATGGTCCATTGCCTTGCTATGGCTCTTTCGCATTTCCAGGATAATGCGCAAGCTGTTGCAGTGTGTAACCTCCCCCTCACTTATCGACGTTAATGACAGTGAAAAATTAAACCGCGTGTACCTAATGGAAATTTGGGAAAAGCAATCGTCACCGAAGTTAATCTGTCGGTAAAGAGGGAGGAAAGGGTTACATCTAAATGAAAGGAAAAATGCAAATGAAACTGGTGGAAATTGGTTTTGAAAAGGGGTAAAGTTAATAAAGAAAGTAAATGTGCAGCCGTTACGTTAACAATTAACCAGCGATAATTAGCTATTTGAGATTTGGGGGAAATTACGGTCGCCAGTCCTATGGACAATTACTATAGTAGCTGAAAAAGAAAGGTTATTACACATATAACTAGCACTAGAAGCGTGGCAACTGAAGGTTGACACGTGTAGTGTGAAAACTGAAAGTTTGTCAGAAGTAATAAATTTCGCTACACTCTGACTTAATTTAGCAAAAGAATTAATAGAACCGGAAAATTGAAAGTTAATTTAGTGACTGAAATTAACAGTGAGCTTTGTTTCTGAAGCATATCGAAATTCAGTAAAATACGGTTAGTCTTGGGCTACCTCAACAATCATTTCAAAAGCTACTTCCATCTACGCAATTTAGAAATAAGAGATTTAACTTTGAACTTGAATTAAATGATTCTGAACAATTAAAAATAGTAAAATTTAGTACGTACTAAGCTGAGCTGCAGTCACAGGTAAGCTAAAATACGGTAACAAAACTCGCACTCTTAATTTGTGCTTGTGTAATCTAAATATTGTAGCCAGCTATGAATACCTTAACTGAACATTGAAATTAAAGCAGTGAAATCGAATGATTTCACTGAGAATTTCAACGACACTCGGGTTCATTCCGGAAAAGGAAGGGACCCTGCTTGGTAATGCAATTGGGACAATGAGCAATAAACGTTCATGCTAAGTTGCTGTAATTTTGTGATGCAACAATTTTAAAAGTTTGAAAAGCTGAGGTCTGCCATACATTTCTAAAACTTTACGTGCTTCCAGCCTTCCTTGTTGGTTGATTGAAGGTTTGAAGCCGTCGATCGAAGAGGTGGCGACCGACAGTCACTCATTGTCGGCCGTCGCTGTTGCAGAAGCTGGATGTTGGCGCGCCTTCTTCTCGACACGGTCACCAGACGAAACGGGCTCCTGGTGCGCGCCAGCTAATGCTTCCCGTCCGCGACACCGTTTCAGAAACTATCATAGCAAGTCGAGCGCAATTATATGCTGCTCAACCCCGAAAGCGCGGCAACTCGCGGGAGCGTCACACAACACACCTGCTCCACTGCACTACTCCAGCCAAACTTCCTCTGCCCGCGCTCCACGCGACAGAGTTAACACTACCAAAGATCCTAAACACTTTCGTTCTCCACACGACCTATCGATGTATTCGTTCGATAGTATAGTTTTCCGTAGGCCAGACCCAGCGTAAAATACAAGTAATATTTACAAAACAAACCAATTATACATCGACATAAATGCATAAATACACTGCTGGCCACCGTAAATGCAACACCCTGAAGGAAGCATCCGAATCAAGTGAAATTTACACCATGGGTTTGCAGCGATGAGATATGCAACTGATTAGAATTTCAGCGCAGACGCACATCACGCGCGCCTGTGGCGCCACCTCATAGCGCCATTTAAGGCTTGGCGATTTCGACGAGTGTACGTTCGGCACGTGTGTTTACCTTGTGGTTGTTTCACAAGAATATCAGTTATGCCTCGTAGACAACAGCGAACATCTTTTGATCAAGTATCCGAGTTCGACAGAGGAAGGATAGTGGCTTACCGAGATTATGGATTATCATACAGAGAAATCGCTAGTCGTGTTGGACGAAACCAAACAACTGTAATGCGGATATGTGACCGTTGGATGCAGGAGGGTACGACAGACCGACGTGGTCGATCGCATTCACCTCGGTGCACCACTGCACGTGCTGATAGGCAAATTGTGCGCATGGCAGTGACGGATCGCTCAGTGACATCCCGAACCATAGCACAGCACATTGCGTCTGTAACGCATCATCCAGTGTCTGCGCGTACCATTCGACGCCGTTTACAGCAGAGTGGTCTGTCCGCAAGACGTCCATTGCTTCGTCTGCCATTGACGCAGAACCACAGACGTCTCCGTCGCCAATGGTGTGATGACAGACGGATGTGGACGGCAGAATGGAATGACGTTGTCTTTACTGACATGGCTCGCTTCTGTCTGCAGCTCCACGATGGTCGGATTCGAGTGTTGAGACACCGTGGAGAGAGGATGCTGGACAGCTGCATTATGCACCGCCACACTGGTCTTGCACCGGGTATTATGGTATGGGGCGGTATTGGATATTACTCTCGCACGCCTCTAGTATGCATTGCCGGTACTTTAAATAGCCGGCGCTACATATCCGAGGTGCTGGAGCCAGTTGTCCTTCCTTACCTTCAGGGCTCGGCCACAGCCATATTTCAACAGGATAATGCACGACCACACGTGGCACGCATTGTCCAAAGGTTCTTCGTCAATAACCAGATTGAATTGCTTCCCTGGCCGGCTCGCTCTCCGGATCTTTCGTCGATAGAAAACATGTGGTCCATGGTTGCTCAACGAGTGACCCAGATTACATCCCCAGCTGCCACACCAGATGATCTTTGGAGACGTGTGGAAGCTGCTTGGGCTGCTGTACCCCAGGACACATCCAACGACTCTTTGACTCAATGCCGAGACGTGTGGCAGCAGTGATCTCCAACAATGGTGGCAACTCTGGCTACTGATTCTGGCAGGAACCACATGTCACAGACGTCTGTAAACGTAATCATTTGATACTTGGTCAACATGTTATCTACAAAATAAAACTTGTTGTGCTACCTCTTGTCTTTCTTGGTGTTGCATTTACGGTGGCCAGCAGTGTATATACATATAGAAATAGTAAAACATTTACAATATACACTCCTGGAAATGGAAAAAAGAACACATTGACACCGGTGTGTCAGACCCACCATACTTGCTCCGGACACTGCGAGAGGGCTGTACAAGCAATGATCACACGCACGGCACAGCGGAAACACCAGGAACCGCGGTGTTGGCCGTCGAATGGCGCTAGCTGCGCAGCATTTGTGCACCGCCGCCGTCAGTGTCAGCCTGTTTGCCGTGGCATACGGAGCTCCATCGCAGTCTTTAACACTGGTAGCATGCAGCGACAGCGTGGACGTGAACCGTATGTGCAGTTGACGGACTTTGAGCGAGGGCGTATAGTGGGCATGTGGGAGGCCGGGTGGACGTACCGCCGAATTGCTCAACACGTGGGGCGTGAGGTCTCCACAGTACATCGATGTTGTCGCCAGTGGTCGGCGGAAGGTGCACGTGCCCGTCGACCTGGGACCGGACCGCAGCGACGCACGGATGCACGCCAAGACCGTAGGATCCTACGCAGTGCCGTAGGGGACCGCACCGCCACTTCCCAGCAAATTAGGGACACTGTTGCTCCTGGGGTATCGGCGAGGACCATTCGCAACCGTCTCCATGAAGCTGGGCTACGGTCCCGCACACCGTTAGGCCGTCTTCCGCTCACGCCCCAACATCGTGCAGCCCGCCTCCAGTGGTGTCGCGACAGGCGTGAATGGAGGGACGAATGGAGACGTGTCGTCTTCAGCGATGAGAGTCGCTTCTGCCTTGGTGCCAATGTTGGTCGTATGCGTGTTTGGCGCCGTGCAGGTGAGCGCCACAATCAGGACTGCATACGACCGAGGCACACAGGGCCAACACCCGGCATCTTGGTGTGGGGAGCGATCTCCTACACTTGCCGTACACCACCGGTGATCGTCGAGGGGACACTGAATAGTGCACGGTACATCCAAACCGTCATCGAACCCATCGTTCTACCATTCCTAGACCGGCAAGGGAACTTGCTGTTCCAACAGGACAATGCACGTCCGCATGTATCCCGTGCCACCCAACGTGCTCTAGAAGGTGTAAGTCAACTACCCTGGCCAGCAAGATCTCCGGATCTGTCCCCCATTGAGCATGTTTGGGACTGGATGGAGCGTCGACTCACGCGGTCTGCACGTCCAGCACGAACGCTGGTCCAACTGAGGCGCCAGGTGGAAATGGCATGGCAAGCCGTTCAACAGGACTACATCCAGCATCTCTACGATCGTCTCCATGGGAGAATAGCAGCCTGCATTGCTGCGAAAGGTGAATATACACTGTACTAGTGCCGACATTGTGCATGCTCTGTTGCCTGTGTCTGTATGTGCCTGTGGTTCTGTCAGTGTGATCATGTGATGTATCTGACCCCAGGAATGTGTCAATAAAGTTTCCCCTTCCTGGGACAATGAATTCACGGTGTTCTTATTTGAATTTCCAGGAGTGTATAAAGACACAGAAATGTCATATCTTGAGGTAACAAAACAAGGAAAAAACATTATAGTACAATAGATGGAAATAGGAGGATATGCATTTCCGGCGTTACAAGTGCCCACAGACAGATATTCTAAATAAATGACTCCGATGTACGAACACTTCATAGTATACTTCACATAAGCTTGAGCTTTTGTGTTTTACATTCAGTGTCTTTGTTTGAAATGCGTTAGTTTTTACTCAGGTTTCATATGGTAACTGCATCATGTAACCCAATTGGTAATAAAAAATAACCAGTGTAGGCACGTCGCAGGCAGCTGTATACTACTTTCCAAAGCAATATCACTAATTTTGTTGTTGTAAAAGTTTTGATTAAAAAAAAACGTCCCACACGCATTTTTATGAAGTGTGTTGTATCCTCTGTAATGTTCATTTTAAATCCTCAGCAGTTTTGATAACTTTCTCTCTGAAGGTCATGAACAACATGGTTTCAGGTGGGTAAGCGTAAAAAGGTTATTCATGTACTGACATAAGGAGCAAATGGAGATACGCAAAGAAAAAAATGAAACTTTGTAACAGGTCTAGATGTCAGCTGAATATAACATCAAATGAAAATTAAACGGAAGAGAGAAGAATGGGTACAAACTCATGAACAAACGAAGGCTGCCGATACGCTAGATGGACGCTTCACACCATATGTAACGTGGGGGCTTAATCGTATATACACGGGCCACTGAAACATGTCACTTCAAAGTCACTCCCCAAGCGCCCTATAGTTGGCAACATAAGTGGCAAACAAGGGAGGAACGAGAGGCGCTGCATCTTCTGAACCAATAACGGCGCCGAAACAAAAGCCTGTTCCGGCGGTGACGCTACCACGTTGCAGGCTTCGTTGTAAACTTTGTATGTTAGTGCGCAACCGCCTGCCTTCGTGTTGTGTTGTTTTACCGCCTCGACTACAGTTTCCGATTAGTAAACAATGTCAGCAAAACGACGTTGTTCACCAAGCGAAAATCCTTTGCGCCGTGGAGTGCATTAAACAGTCAGGTTTTGGAATTGATACTGAGGACACTTGTTTTTTATATATTTTTTTTCTGTTCCTGGGCATTCGTCGATTCCTGCCGATAAAGTTTTAGAGCGTACCTCAAAAGCTCTAGGGTTCAGTCAAGAACAGTTAAAAGGAAAGGGATGCTACTTCAAGTCTTACATTGTACTGAAATAAACAGTATGGAACAAAGCCCAGTGGGAAAAAAGTGTCTTTTTAAGTACTCTTGGAAAGAATAAAAAACAGCATATGCAGTTACAGGTATTGATTCTTTCCAAACCGATGCAAATCTTCGGCACATATACAGATGTTATAGAAGGAAAGACTACCCCACTATAAGGAAGTTACTAATTTCTTTAAAAGAAAGTGAAGTCTTGTCGGGGAGGGGGGGGGGGGGGGACGTCACTTAAGGTGGTATTAAAAAATATAGGCCTCTGTTTTTAAAAGTTATGTTGTTGTTGTGGTCTTCAGTCCTGTGACCGGTTTGATGCAGCTCTCCATGCTGCTCTATCCTGTGCAAGCTTCTTCATCTCCCAGTACTTACTGCAACCTACATCCTTCGGAATCTGCTTAGTGTATTCAACTCTTCGTCTCCCTCTACGATTCTTAACCACCACGCTGCCCTCCAATGCTAAATTTGTGATCCCTTGAGGCCTCAGAACATGTCCTACCAACCGGTCCCTTCTTCTTGTCAAGCTGTGCCATAAACTCCTCTTCTCCCCAATTCTATTCAATACCTCCTCATTAGTTATGTGATCTACCCATCTAATCTTCAGATTTCTTCTGTAGCACCACATTTCAAAAGCTTCTATTCTCTTCTTGTCCAAACTATTTATCGTCCATGTTTCACTTCCATACATGGCTACACTCCATACAAACACTTTCAGAAACGACTTCCTGACACTTAAATCTATACTCGATGTTAACAAATTTCTCTTCTTCAGAAACGCTTTCTTTGCCATTGCCAGTCTACATTTTATATCTTCTCTACTTCGACCATCATCAGTTATTTTGCTCCGCAAATAGCAAAACTCCTTTACTACTTTAAGTGTCTCATTTGCTAATCTAATTCCCTCAGCATCACCCGACTTAATTCGACTACATTCCATTATCCTAGTTTTGCTTTTGTTGATGTTCATCTTACATCCTCCTTTCAAGACACTGTCCATTCCGTTCAACAGCTCTTCCGGGTCCTTTGCTGTCTCTGACAGAATTACAATGTCATCGGCAAACCTCAAAGTTTTTATTTCTTCTCCATGGATTTTAATACCTACTCCGAATTTTTCTTTTGTTTCCTTTACTGCTTGCTCAGTATACAGATTGAATAACATCGGGGATAGGCTACAACCCTGTCTCACTCCCTTTCCAACCACTGCTTCCCTTTCATGCCCCTCGATCTTATAACTGCCATCTGGTTACTGTACAAATTGTAAATAGCCTTTCGCTCCCCGTATTTTACCCCTGCCACCTTCAGAATTTGAAAGAGAGTATTCCAATCAACATTGTCAAAAACTTTCTCTAAGTCTACGAATGCTAGAAACATAGGTTTGCCTTTCCTTAATCTTTCTTCTAAGATAAGCCGTAGGGTCAGTATTGCCTCACGTGTTCCAATATTTCTACAGATCCAAACTGATCTTCCCCATGGTCAGCTTCTACTAGTTTTTCCATTCGTCTGTAAAGAATTCGCGTTAGTATTTAGCAGCTGTGACTTATTAAACTGATAGTTCGGTAATTTTCACATCTGTCAACACCTGCTTTCTTTGGGATTGGAATTATTATATTCTTCTTGAACTCTGAGGATATTTCGCCAGACTCATACATCTTGCTCACCAGATGGTAGAGTTTTGTCAGGACTGGCTCTCCCAAGGCCGTCAGTAGTTCTAATGGAATGTTGTTTACTCCCGGGGCCTTGTTTCGACTCAGGTCTTTCAGTGCTCTGTCAAACTCTTCACGCAGTATTGTATCTCCCATTTCGTCTTCATCTACATTCTCTTCCATTTCCATAGTATTGTCCTCAAGTACGTCGCCTTGTATAGACCCTCTGTATACTCCTCCTTCTTTCTGCTTTCCCGTCTTTGCTTGGAACTGGGTTTCCATCTGAGCTCTTGATATTCATACAAGTGGTTCTGTTTTCTCCAAAGGTCTCTTTAATTTTCCTTTAAGTTAGAAGGGCGAAAAATGTTACTTGCAAAAGCTCACGTAGTTGCAGCTCCTAGCATTTTCTTACACAAAATTGTAGGAATGAATATTCAATCAGTCATATGGTTAGACGAAACCTGGGTCAGCGCTGGACAATCAGTTGACAAATACTGAACAGATGATATTCCGAATAACAGCGCTCATTAGCCATCTGGAAGAGAATCCCGTTTAATTGTGGTCCATGCAGGATCTTCAAATGGCTTTGTGCTTTTCGAACGAGAAAAACCGGTGACTATGATGACGATATGGACACCCATGGTATCTACAGCGGTTTAAAAATGTGTTGCTCCAGTTTACTGTTCTGACAGTGTTTGTGATGGACAATGTTCCGTACCATTCCGCGAATTTCGACAAAACTCCCACCACTAGTTACCGTAAAGAAACTATGGTCTAATGGTTGAAGGCGGGAGACATTGCTGCGGAACTGGGAAACACGACGCTGTTGTTATATTCACTCGTAAAACAAAATAAGCCTGTGACGCCTAAATACATAGAAGATGAAACTGCAAGCGAATAAGGTCACATGGTAATTATGCTACCGTCTTATTCCTGCCATTTTAATCCATTTGAATTGATTTGGAGTGATGTCAAGGCGTACATTAGAAGGAGCAACGATACTTTTGCAATAACCGAAATGGAAATACTGTTACATGAAGGCCTTGCTACAGTAGACGCTACTTTATCAAGGAAGAAGCCAGACCATGTTGTTAAACTCATAAGAGAAGCACAGAATATAGACGGATTTATAAACGAAAACACACAATGATTTCTCTTGATGACGATGATTATGATGACGATAAAAGTCAAAGGTTTTGGCGCCGATTCCGATGATAGTGAAGGAGAACTGGATGGAATTGCGCCACTGACATCTTAAATTGGTGAGTGTAAATGTATAAAGAAGTAATTCTTTCTTTCTGTAACTGAGTGGACTGTGCCTGTTTTGCTTTATTTCTTTCTACGTGTTCTTTGGTATGCTTAGGTTTACGTTGTTATACGACGTTTTATATGCAGCTATTACGATAACAGTTTGGAATGACTTTTCATAGATTTTGTCATCAACTTCGGTTGTTTTTATTTCCAGGTTTCATATGCTATCAAACGCTTTGTCTCTGTCGTCGTTCTCTCCATTGTTAGAAAAGCGTACTTTGTTGTACTTACATATAACTATTGAGTGTATTTTACATGTACAAAACGTACTTCGGAGCTGTGGCGTGTGACGTGGCAGCTACGGCGAACTTGCATTCACAGTATAGCCAACAACACGCGAGCTGTCAGATGACATGTTTACCGGCCCAGGTATAGTCATTCTTCCGAATTTCATAGCGGAGAAGTCAAAAAGAGCGCATGCAAAGACGTGGCTTATGATAAATGCGATCTAGGGTCTCTACGCCTTGTTGCAAAAATTTATTTCCATGAAAGCCACCATCACAAGTTCCTTGACTAGCAATTAATTTGCACAGCAACGGCCCTTTTTCCTTTAACAGGCTAGTCTCTTATCAATCCTATTACTACATTCATCTACAGTTCATCTACATCTACATTTATACTCCGCAAGCCACCCAATGGTGTGTGGCGGAGGGAACTTTACGTGCCACTGTCATTACCTCCGTTTCCTGTTCCAGTCGCGTGTGGTTCGCGGGAAGAACGACTGTCGGAAAGTGTCCGTGCGCGCTCGAATCTCTCTAATTTACATTCGTGATCTTTTCGGGAGGTATAAGCAGGGGGAAGCAATACATTTGATACCTCATCCAGAAACGCACACTCTAGAAACCTGGACAGCAAGCTACACCGTGATGCAGAGCGCCTCTCTTGCAGAGTCTGCCACTTGAGTTTGCTAGACATCACCGTAACGCTATCACGCTTACCAAATAACCCTGTGACGAAACGCGCCGCTCTTCTTTGGATCTTCTCTATCTCCTCTGTCAACCCGACCTGGTACGGGTCCCACACTGATGAGCAATACTCAAGTATAGGTCGAACGAGTGTTTTGTAAGCAAACTCCTTTTTTGATGGACTACATTTTCTAAGGACTCTCCCAATGAATCTCAACCTGGCACCCGCCTTACCAACAATTGGCTGGTTCAAATGGCTCTGAGCACTATGGGACTCAACTGCTGTGGTCATAAGTACCCTAGAACTTAGAACTACTTAAACCTAACTAACCTAAGGACATCACACACATCCATGCCCGAGGCAGGATTCGAACCTGCGACCGTAGCGGTCGCACGGTTCCGGACTGAGCGCCTAGAACCGCGAGACCACCGCGGCCGGCTTTACCAACAATTAATTTTATGTGATCATTCCACTTCAAATCGTTCCGTACGCATACTCCAAGATATTTTACAGAAGTAACTGCTACTAGTGTTTGTTACGCTATCATATAAGGATCCTTCTTTCTATGTATTCGGAATACATTACATCTGTCTATGTTCAGGATCAGTTGCCACTCCCTGCACCAAGTGCCTACCCGATGCAGATCTTCCTGCATTTCGCAGCAATTTTCTAATGCTGCAACTTCTCTGTATACTACATCATCCGCGAAAAGCCGCATGGACCTTCCGACACTATCTACTAGGTCATTTATGGAGTATTCTGTCGGTATATTAAGGAACATAGGCACATAAAAAACTGGAACACAAAGCCTTAAAGTTCCACAATAATACAATATATATCGGATTTCTAGGCTTAGAGAATCGAAAAAAATGGCTCTAATCACTATGGGACCTAACAGCTGAGGTCATAAGCACCTAGACTTAGAACTACACAAACCTAATTAACCTAAGGACATCACGCACATCCATGCCCGAGGCAGGATTCGAACCTGCGACCGTAGCAGCAGCGCGGTTCCGGACTGAAGCGCCTAGAACCGCTGTGTCACAGCGGCCGGCTTGAGATCCGACTGCTTGTTCAAAACAAAATATAAAATATTAATACCGTGGTTTGAGTTTTTAGTAAATCTTGTGTTATCTAAATACAGGGTGTTTCAAAAATGACCGGTAAATTTGAAACGGCAATAAAAACTAAACGAGCAGCGATAGAAATACACCGTTTGTTGCAATATGCTTGGGACAACAGTACATTTTCAGGCAGACAAACTTTCGAAATTACAGTAGTTACAATTTTCAACAACAGATGGCGCTGCGGTCTGGGAAACTCTATAGTACGATATTTTCCACATATCCACCATGCGTAGCAATAATATGGCGTAGTCTCTGAATGAAATTACCCGAAACCTTTGACAACGTGTCTGGCGGAATGGCTTCACATGCAGATGAGATGTACTGCTTCAGCTGTTCAATTGTTTCTGGATTCTGGCGGTACACCTAGTCTTTCAAGTGTCCCCACAGAAAGAAGTCACAGGGGTTCATGTCTGGCGAATAGGGAGGCCAATCCACGCCGCCTCCTGTATGTTTCGGATAGCCCAAAGCAATCACACGATCATCGAAATATTCATTCAGGAAATTAAAGACGTCGACCGTGCGATGTGGCCGGGCACCATCTTGCATAAACCACGATGTGTTCGCAGTGTCGTCTAAGGCAGTTTGTACCGCCACAGATTCACGAAGAATGTCCAGATAGCGTGATGCAGTAATCGTTTCGGATCTGAAAAATGGGCCAATGATTCCTTTGGAAGAAATGGCGGCCCAGACCAGTACTTTTTGAGGATGCAGGGACGATGGGACTGCAACATGGGGCTTTTCGGTTCCCCATATGCGCCAGTTCTGTTTATTGACGAAGCCGTCCAGGTAAAAATAAGCTTCGTCAGTAAACCAAATGCTGCCCACATGCATATCGCCGTCATCAATCCTGTGCACTATATCGTTAGCGAATGTCTCTCGTGCAGCAATGGTAGCGGCGCTGAGGGGTTGCCGCGTTTGAATTTTGTATGGATAGAGGTGTAAACTCTGGCGCATGAGACGATACGTGGACGTTGGCGTCATTAGGACCGCAGCTGCAACACGGCGAACGGAAACCCGAGGCCGCTGTTGGATCACCTGCTGCACTAGCTGCGCGTTGCCCTTTGTGGTTGCCGTACGCGGTCGCCCTACCTTTCCAGCACGTTCTCCGTCACGTTCCCAGTCCGTTGAAATTTTTCAAACAGATCCTTTATTGTATCGCTTTTCGGTCCTTTGGTTACATTAAACCTCCGTTGAAAACTTCGTCTTGTTGCAACAACACTGTGTTCTAGGCGGTGGAATTCCAACACCAGAAAAATCCTCTGTTCTAAGGAATAAACCATGTTGTCTACAGCACACGTGCACGTTGTGAACAGCACACGCTTACAGCAGAAAGACGACGTACAGAATGGCGCACCTACAGACTGCGTTGTCTTCTATATCTTTCACATCTCTTGCAGCGCCATCTGTTGTTGAAAATTGTAACTACTGTAATTTCGAAAGTTTGTCCGCCTGAAAATGTACTGTTGTCCCAAGCACATTGCAGCAAACGGTGTATTTCTATCACTGCTCGTTTAGGTTTTACTGCCGTTTCAAATATACCGGTCATTTTTGAAACACCCTGTAGATGCGTCTAATATACCTATATTTCTTATTGACTGAACATTACATTTTCTCCCACACATAAAAACATATTCGGGGAGCGAGGATACATCAGTAATGATAGTCCCCTGGAATACCCCTTGCCGGCCGGGGTGCCGTGCGGTTGTAGGCGCTACAGTCTGGAACCGCGAGACCGCTACGGTCGCAGGTTCTAATCCTGCATCGGGCATGGATGTGTGTGATGTCCTTAGTTTAGTTAGGTTTAACTAGTTGTAAGTTCTAGGGACTGATGCCCTCAGAAGTTAAGTCCCATAGTGCTCAGAGCCATTTGAACCATTTGAATACCCCTTAAGGGAACAGAATCATCATATAGTTTCTACTGAATGTTGTTTATCAAAATTCCACATTGAAAATGAGGGCAAAATTTAGGATGTACTCGAGGGAATGGAAATTCACGCAAATAACCACTTGAATCGAACCCTCTCGATCAAGGAACAGATAGCGAGCAACCATAACTGGCTTTTTAGTCATTTCGAAGAAGTGTTCTTCACTCGAAATAAAATCAGATAATATTCTTTCCCGCTATTGATTATCCCATTACCTGTGCTGTTGATAACGTCTTATTTGTGAAATTTTAACTATATTTAATGCTATACGAATTTTGTTTTTGGTTGGTTAAGCAACGACCAATGAACCTAATTTTGTAGCAAAAATGAAACTGAAACCTTCCATTTGTGAAATTTTAACTTCATTTAGTGCTGTACTTATTTTATACTTTGTCGGATGACCAACAATCCATGAGCCTCAATTTTCTAGTAAAACTGAAATTGTATTTCTGTGCTAAGTTATATGGCCCATTTGCACTCTGACATATTTGCATTTCCTTTGGTAATATCTTGACAATCTTATATATTTTAGTAAAGATTTTTATATGCTGGTTTTATGATAACATGTTACCTGAACTTTTATTAAATAGACGGGGTTTTTGTCCGTGTATGGACAGCAGTTCTTAAATGTTTCATACATACATAAGCAACTTCTGCAGTTGCCTCGTAAAAATTTAAATACACTGACGGAAAAAAATGGCAACACCAAGAAAGGGCTGTGCAACATAAACGTAAGTTGGTAGGTTGCGTTTGTACATCTGAAAGATGATGTGTATTACAGTTTCGCACCAGTGACGTAAGAGTGGTGCTAGTAGCGTCTCTATAAGGATGCAAATCAAACTTGCCTTTATTACAAGCAATAACTTTCGTCTGCGTTAGTTCTGAGAATGGGACGTGGTGCTTTGATGTTAGTGAAGGGTGCCTTTAAGGCGACAAAGACAACATTATCAACACCTCGCCGAATTTGTACCAGGTCGAGTAATCTATTTAAGGGACGCTGCATGTTCCTTCTGCGATGTTGCAGAAAGGCTTGGCAGGAATGTAGCCACTATACATGATTGCTGGCAACGGTAGTTACCGGAATGTAAAGTCGCAAGGAGACGATGCTCTCGACGGTCATCTGGCACTATCGTGGGGGAAGACTATCGAGCTTGGTATATGGCTCAGGCGCATCTCTCTGCATCTGCAGCAGCAATTTGAGCAGCAGTTGACACCACAACGGACTGTTCCAAATTGGTTACTTGCAGGACAGCTCCCAGCCAGAGGCCCTGCAGCGTGCTTTCCACTGACTCCAAACCTCTGTCATTCGCGACTTCAGTCGTGTCAAGCGAGAGCTCATTGGCAGCCAGAGTGCAGGTCTGTTGTATTTTCTGATGAAAACTGGTTATGGTTGGTGCCAGTGACGGCCGTGAGTTGGGTAGGAGGAGGTCAGCTAAGGGCCTGCAACCAACCTGTCTGCACTCTAAACACACTGGACCTACAGATGGAATTACGGTCTAGGGTGCGTTTTTGTGTGACAGTAGAGCACACTCGTGGTTATCCAACGCATATTGACTATAAATTCATACGTCAACCTATCGATTAGACCTGCTGTGCAGCCATTTAGAACAGCATTCGAGACCATGTTTTCCAACACACTGCTGTTGTAAGCCAACATTCTTTGTCCTGCGCCATTACCAGATCTGTCTCCAATAATGCACATACCGGACATCATCAGGCGGCAACTCCAGCGTCACCCACAAACAACATTAATGGCCCGTGTATTAGGTGACCAAGTGCATCAGGCATAGAGCTTCATCCCACAAACTGACATTCGGCCCCTGTATAACACAACGTATGCACGTTTGTATGCTTACATTCAACATTCTGGTTGCTGCACCCGCTCTTAATGTACCAGCATTTCACGTTTCCAATTGCCTATCCCGCGCTTACAATAAATTGAGATCTTGCAATGTTAGACGCTTATATATGTTATCTACACAAATGTATATTCAAAGTTTCATTACTCTGCATTGATTATTTTTTGGTACTGAGATTTTTTCCGTTAGTGTATAGTACTTACTTTGACCTAAAATCTGTGTAACATTCATTAACCAAGCATCGACACACTTACACCACCTAACGTGACCCAGCTTCCTCCACAGCACACACGGCTGTGCTGGTCAAATTGTGTAGTGAAAAGTTCAAAAATGGTTCAAATGGCTCTGAGCACTATGGGACTCAACTGCTGAGGTCATTAGTCCCCTAGAACTTAGAACTAGCTAAACCTAACTAACCTAAGGACATCACAAACATCCATGCCCGAGGCAGGATTCGAACCCGCGACCGTAGCGGTCTTGCGGTTCCGGACTGCAGCGCCTTTAACCGCACGGCCACTTCGGCCGGCCTGTAGTGAAAAGTGCCATCTGACGTTCTACATTTTAGTAGTGACATTCTTTTGACACCTAGATAAAACTGTCAAATAATTCTGTCTAAAATGGTATTTATTTCTTTGTGAAAAGTGGTTTGTTCCCTAATTTTGCTAGTTTAGAGCTGACTTTTGTAACACCTTTTCGCTTCTGTAAGGGTGTGTAAGTAAATATTTGTTCCTTTGTCTGTTTATCATTGCTTATCAGTTTTAAATTAAACTCGAAATTCGTCATAACAGTTAAGAAACAAATTCAGAGAAAACCAGTGACCTTGAAAGATGGCGAAACTGATCGTTTCGTCGCCTTTCAGATTGTCTATATTTGATAAGCAAATGATATGGAGTGATACATAGACCGAATTAATTTGGTTTGAAAATAGTATATTCCTTAATGTTGATTAAAGATTATCCAATAATGATTTCCAATACATGAAGTACTCATAGGCGTTTTACTTCCTGAGAATTACATTTGTCTGGGCTGTCAGTTTCACAGGTATTCAGCTGATCGACGTGATTCGAATGGCACAATTAACATAATCCAGGTACTGAAAGGTGACGCCACATAGTAAAGCGTTTGCCGAAAGCTGTTGCGTGTAATGGAGAGGATGAGGGGATGCGCATCGCAAGCTGACACAACACGGAAAGAGCTAACGCTGCAGCCGTCCAGATCGCCCCAGAAGAGTCACTGGAATTATGCACGAGATGACCGCCGCTCCCACATTCCTAAAGCTCTTTTACGTGGTCAGGACGTTGTAAAATACTATAAAGGTTCCAAAAGGTGGGATACATTGAACCTTTGGCAGAGAACGCAGAGAAGACGGCGCCAGCGTGCCAGAAGGACAGCAATTTACTACTTTGTACTATGCAGGCTCTGTGATAACTACATATATTTATGGGTCTGTGCTCTTGGCAGAATACAGCAGGCGAGTTGTGAGAATTATATAAGAGACTGAAAATTTCTCATTCCAAAAATGGCTGCAGCTGGCCCCTCGTAAACATAAAGGAGATAGGAATCTTAGGAGGGTCATAGGGAACAACATACTGTAACACAACAACGAGCTACTTTGAGGCACCCACAGGACAGAGCCAAGACATATACACTTCTGTAGCTGTAGGCGTCTTGGAGTGAAAATGCAGGATTTTTATTGCTCATCTTGGTCTGACGAGTTAGTTTTGGAAAATTATTGAGGTGTGGGAGGACGCTCCAGGAGACTTTTTTGCTGTGAGCTTGTTTAAGGTAAAATCGACACCCAGTCCGTTAGGAGAAATAAGCGGAAGGTACCATACAAAAAGTCGATAGAAAGTTCTTTACGTGGAGTAGATAAATGGATGTAGACAGAAACTGTGTTGTGTTAAAACTACGTGGGGGCTTGACGATGTACGATTACACCAGCATCACGCTGATGAAGGGTTAAGGGATGTTAAATTATTGAAAGCGCTAACATAGTCCACTCGACTACATACGTAAGTTATTATAAAGGACTAAAAGTCCACCTGGTAATCTATTGCTATTATTACTAGTAGATTACAAATATATATTATAAATACAGAATTTCTTGTATCTCTTGGAATAATTTTAGGCCACTGAGCCGAAGAGGTTAGTTTTCATAAAAGAAACACTAACTACTTAAGGACATGCAGCCGTAGTACATACATGGCAATTTCATAAATAATTTCCTAAGTAATTTCGGTTAGGATTTAATCATGTTAATTTTTGGTTTACAAGTGTTCGTAAGTATGTAATGTTTAGTCAGAAGGAATGTGCAGATGGGGCAGTAGACGACATGGGATTGGCAAGTGGGTCTCACTTACGCTTGCGAGACAGGAAGGAAACCAAAGTAAGATGGCCAGCAGCTACAAAAGGGAAAGTATGGGCTGTATGACTCACTTTCTGCAAGGCGAGATCATAGAGGCGGGAAGCACGCACCGCACGGCGGCAGGGTCGCCAACCTATCTGGCGTGGATGGCCGTGTAA
Source organism: Schistocerca nitens (assembly GCF_023898315.1). Taxonomy (NCBI): domain Eukaryota; kingdom Metazoa; phylum Arthropoda; class Insecta; order Orthoptera; family Acrididae; genus Schistocerca; species Schistocerca nitens. The sequence goes on along the minus strand of NC_064614.1, from coordinate 873,238,665 downwards.
TACCTGCAGACTGGTTTCCTCAAGGCCAGAAACCTAGCACTCACCCGTTACGACAGACACTGACGGTGGTGTACAAGGTACTATACCCGCCAGTGGCCGCGTTCGGACGTTGACAACAACAGTGGAAGTCAAACAACGACACGAGCTGGCACCAAACGAAAAGGCGCTATACTAATCCATAATCCGAAATCGATATTAAAACGATCCTTTGTGCCATACCGTGAGCTACGGGGTCAAACGAGATACCCCGTTAACTCATTCCACTACCACCTGCCACAGCTATTTTCCTGCACCATATCGTGATGAATGCCTCACATAACAACGCTCTCCACTAGTATATGGAAGGTACAGCAATTCATAGAGCATCTTGATGAATGGACTAACAGCCACGCCAGCCAACAAAAGAATCACAGAGGGGGATCTTACAGAAGAAGACACATGTACATGCTAATGCAACGTCATATTCAGAACCTGACTCATCAGTTACGAGCGCAGAGTATGCCCACGCCAGCTGTCATTAACGGATGGGAGGATGAGATGCGACAGAGAACGACAGTAACGGTATTTGATATCTCTCCGCCTAGAACCAAGGACAATTGCACTCCTTTTCGCTGAGCAAATAGTCGTCGCTCCCCCACAGACGAGATGGAGCGAATAATGGTCCCATAATGGTGTTAACGCTGTGTCTCCAAAAGTATGGAAACAGGTGCTGTGCTGTGTGTCTTGTGCCATCTGTAACTGAGTGTAGAAAGAAGTGTTTTGGGGTTACATTTATATTTTTCTTGACAAATTCTCTTTCTTTTTCAACAAGACCATTCTGCAATTCTTTGTGAAGTTTATATTTTATGTCTATGTCATTTATTTGTTTACCATTATCTAATTCAATCGTTTCCCAATGTTATGCTGCATCATTTACTTACAAATTTTTCATTATATGATTTTGTTTTTGTTGTACATTTTTGAATGGTTGTAAATGTGGGTATCTCAACTTACTACTTTTTGGATCTCTTTGCAATCTACTAGTCTATTTGTGAATCGACTTGTGGTGTTTAAAAAATGTTTTCAGTTGTTATTTATAATGTATAGTTCTTGTGTAATTGATTACTTTTCTCATTTGTTCATCTTTAATTTGAAGTAAAAGACTCTCAATGGAAAAGATAGATGTTTGTGTCTGTCGACCTCATGTAAAGTCTTGGTTGCTTCGTAAAGTAATGTTAAGATTGTACCACCATTTTCATAGGGAAGAGTGAACAGATGACACTGTAACTTAACACACTCATTCCCCAAGTAAGTGTGACTGAATGTATCCCACTGGAGAGAGCTGGACAGCAAGTAAGTTTAAGTGGGGATGATTCCCATTAGTGTGGTAGTAAACAATATGTATTCACTTACAGATTGGCAGCGATCCCAATAGTCGTAATCAATTTTGGTTCCAGATACCCTGTGGGCCTGTACATGCTGGAGTCTGTCACAGACAAAAGTAAATGGATGTAGTGAAAGATGGCGGATCAGATAGTTTCGTCGGTTTTCGCGTTATCGACATCTGATATGCAAAATTATGTAGGATGACATGTAGATAGAATTAATTTTATTTGAAAACAGCACCTCAGTTTACAAAATGTTGCGAGTTGTTATGCCGTGGTCGAATGGATTTCACTTTAAAAGACGACGTTTCGTCCCCATCTGCGAAAGACATTTTCAAGGGGGATCGTAGCGCTGTCGAATGTCCGATTATAAAATTACGTAGGGAACTGAGAATAAAGTTCAGGGGTGCATGAAATTTAAATTAATTATCAAAAAAAGGACCGGTGAAGACACATTGGAACAAAGTGGTGGCTGCCGAAATTCTTCCACATATTGCAATCAATATAAATTACCTTGCGATGATATATCGTGTAGCACTGCAACACTTGTAGAGGGTTCTTTTCTATTTCACGTTAATAACTTGCGGCAGTTTTCACAACATAAGAAGTGAATTGATGTATGAGTCCCATAAATAGTAGGCGTTTGGCTCGCAAATGCAGTACATTTCTTTAGAAGTATGATATTTCCGAATAATCGGCTTAAATTATTTCCGCACTACGCTATTCACGAAGTGTACTTTATATTGCGTTTAGTGAAGAATATTATAATTTACTTTTCTTCTTGTAACCGTACAGACACAGAGTTAGCGAAGTAACGTTGTAGGGAAGTTATCTGCATTATCGTTAATATGAAGTGTCAGATTTGCCAAGCACCCCCTGAAAGCTATAAAAGTGTTTGCTGATGTCACTCAATTCAAGAAAAAACCTAGGTTCTGAAGGTGAAAGTAAAAAATGAAAAAAAATATGCAATTACAAATCAGAATGGAAATGTCGAATGTATGGATAATATTCTGCTGTCGCCATCAGCAAAGTACTGAAGAAAACAAGAAATTTACGTAATTTTCGTGATGTGTAGTGTTGCGAAAATATTTCTTAAAAATCCCCACAGTATGTGTTATACATATCAGTCAGTTAGGATAGAGGGTTGCGTTAATCGAACAGAGGGCATGTGGAGTAAACGGTGGAGGAGGCAAAGTATATACCGTACGAAGAGGTTCGTAATTTTCACGAAGTTTCGAAGTCTGCGAATGCCGCAGGGCAGAGTTCGGTGTAAGATTTATTACGTAATTTCGGAAGTTGTATTTTGAGACTGAGAAAGCAGAAGGCCGGTTATCGGTCGGAGGGGAATTCATTCGTCCGAATGAAGCGAAATTCTGCAGTTTAAATGAAATAAGAGCGGCGGTGCGTTTGCGGCGGCGTCGGCAATTTATTACCCTATTGTAGTGGGGCGTTAAAGTTTTAATTGTCGGACAATTTATCGTGTGAATTCCCTCGGCCGTGACTGACCTCTGGCGCCCGGCGCTGCGCTTCCAAATTAAACGCGTCGCACCGCGCCGCGCGGCGCCGCGTCGGTGGCCCCCGGGGAGCGACGGCTGCCGCACGGCGGAGGCCCGCCCCGTTTCGTCGCGTCGCCAAGTTCAGTGCAGCGGAGGAGACACTTGCTGTTGGTTTTTAATTAAGCCGTGTTCCTTCTCTGTCTGCACGTTGATGAAACAGGTCGGCTGCACATGACGCTGTCGTAGGCAACGACGGAGGTGGCAGTTCCCAGACAGAGTGGGAGCACCTCACGGATGTCTCTGTGGTTGCCAACAGCAGATTGCGTCTGGTCTGTCGCTTGCCACTGGATTATATTTCCATGCACCTTTAGACGAGGGGGTGTCAAGGGAACTTCATTCTCTTCCAGAATGGAAGAAAAAAACTAGATCTATAGAACACTGGACGCAGAATTGAATATTGAAGACAGATTAGGAATACGCGATCTGAGGTTTTCCCGGCGTATTTCCAAATTCAACAGTTCTCGGGTATCCGTCCGGGCAGCGTCGTAATTTCTCCACAATATTTCGCCAGACGTACACGCTGCCATCTACAGGTGGTTCCTGACGAATGCTGTGCTGTTCCTCTCGGCGCCCTATATATACTAGCCGTTACTCCCTCCACCGTTTCTCTCCTGGTGTCTTCGGTGCGGCCGGCGTGGCGGCTACTGGAGGTGGTGGGGGAAGCGGCGCCTGGGTCTGAACTGGGGTCTGCAGTCTCCCTGCTGCCGCCGTCGGGGGCGGTCCTCGATCTCTGAGACCGCATCTTTCTCTCCAGGCTGAGTGCAGGGTTCCAAGCCTAAGTTGAAGGCCGCTGTCTTTATTAATTAGATCGTCCTGTAGTCGGATTTCGATTTCCTCTTTAGTAACGCAGTTCCAGAAGTAGGAAGACTGACAGAGTATTTTTGTTTTTTCATAGTTCATAGTATGGCCAATCTTTTATCGTACAATGCTCAGCCACGGCTGATTTAGTGGCCTGGCGCAATTCGGTGTGTTCGGGGCACCTACAGTGCGGACTGTCTCCCCAGTGTATGATTTTCCGCAGTGACAGGTAATTTGATAAATACCTAGTTTTCGAAGGCCTAGGTCATCTTCAGTAGAGTCAAGGTTTTTGCATAGGGTCGGAATACACATTTCACATTGTGTTTCCCCAGGATTCCACCGATTTTTCATGAGGTGTTTCCGACAAACGGAATGCACGCCAATGACTTGTCTTCTTCTGTTTCTTCTTGTTGTTCTCTTGGCGCAGTCTGTCTGAGTGCGTGTCTTATTTGCTTCTGGTTGTACCCATTTTTTCGGAATGTTGCCTCGATGTTCTGCTGGATGGCTCTCCTGATCGCAGATCGATCGTGCCCTGTGAACAAGTGGCAAAACGCCTTCACGCTGGGAGTTGTGGTGGCAACTGAAGGCATTTCGGTGGCAAATCGGTGTGTGTAGGTTTTCTGTATACACTGCGTCCCAGGTTGCCGTCAGGTTTCCGTTTCACCACAACGTCAAGAAACGGTAGGGCACCACCCTGCTCCACCTCCATCGTGAACTGTATGTTGGGGTGCAGCGAGTTGAGGTGTTCGAGAAATTCATTTAGGCTGTCCTGTGCATGTGGCCAAACAACGAACGTGTCATCCATGTAGCGGAAGAAACAAGTTGGTTTTTGTTTGGCTTGTTCTAGTGCCTTCTCTTCGAAATTCTCCATAAAAAAGTTGGCTACAACCGGTGAAAGCGGGCATCCCATGGCTACGCCATCTGTCTGTTCATAATAATTTCCGTCGAACAGGAAGTATGTTCAGGTGAGCACGAACTCGAAGAGCTTTGTTAGTTTGTTGTCGAATTTCTTGCTTATCAGATCGATGGAGTCTTTCAGTGGTACCCTAGTGACGAGGGACACTATGTTGAAGCTTGTAACGTCTAGTAGAAAAAAAAAACATATTATGTAGTAATGAGAAAATTATATGTATCATATTGTGTTATTGTATAAAATTATGTATTTTTTTTTATTATTTATTTTTGAGCACATCTGCGTCGGCGAGTAATGAAACCGCCACAGACGATAAATGTCGAACAAAGATTAAAATAAGTAACTAGTATATAATACGTGATGAACATTAATTTCTTTGTCTTCTTCATCTGGGAGTCGAGCGAGTAAGATATCCTGTGTCGTAGTAGCGAACGCTAGTGTAGCATTCTTTTGTCGAGACTAAGAGATGTACGCCATTACGTGTGAATTCATAAAGGTGTGTAACAATTGAAATATTTAAATGTTTTAATAGAGTTATTTAAATGAAACTTGCATTATTAATTGTTAAAGCTTGCTTGCTTATTATCCCATCCTGTTGAGACATTTTTCAGTTATATAAATATTATCTGTGGTGCTGAGCTGCGTGGCGAACGAAAGAGCCGCTGCCGCGGCGTATTCAAACGACTTCCAATACAGTCTATCATACCGCAAGGAAGCGGTAAAGTAATAGTAAAATAATATTATTTATTTTAGCTTCCAGACTTGCAGTGCAGATCAGCAGATTTTATGATGTGTTGCAGGTTGACGCGGGCTGCTGATAGTATATAATTCACAGTACAAATAAATTAATGTACCGTCAAAATCTAATAGGAATCTTGCTGTGCTCCGTTCTGGTCTGGCAAACTTTATAGTGAAAACGTATTTTTTAATAAGAGTCTCATGTTCTTGTGCTAGTCGTGGTATTGAATGGTGTTTTACCGAGAAACAAAATCCACTGCAAAATTTTGTTGTTGAACGATCATACGAACTGTAACATCAGTATTCATAACAGAGTAATTTCAATTTTCAATAATTATAAAATAGGGAAGATATGTTGATTTTTAGAATGAGTTACAGTCACGAAAAAACGTTCCTTTAATTGTAGGCCAGATACAGAACAATAAGATCTCAATATATATATTTTATTTTGTTAAAAGGTAATGATGATAAAGAAATTCAAAGCACAGCATTGCTAAAAAGTATTTCGCGGCTCTTTTCATATACGCGAGTAATAACAAAAACAAAACCAAAATAAATAAAAGAGATTTAAATTTACGACAGAGACGCGAAAAGCTCACTAAACAAGTCGCTACCCTGGAGGTGAAGTTCTTGTATACGTTGCACATAGTGGACGGAATTGCGGATGTGGTGTTCGCTTTTTCCCCCCATCGGACTAAGGAGACCCGTCTGGTGTTGGGCCAGTTCATAGATAGCTGCTCCTATGTAGCTGACTATTGGACGCATAGGTGTCCCATCCTTGTGGACATTTGGTAGCCCAAACAGACGTGGCGGTGCAGCCGCTCGTGGTCGAAGTTTCTTGACACTTTTCCCATCAAAGGTACTGCGAAGAAGTTCAACAGTCCTTTTTTGAAGACGACTTTTCGGGTCTCCTTCTATCCTTCTGTACGCTGCGTCATCGAGAAGTTCGTAAATTTTTCTCTTATATTGTGAGTGCAGGAGCAGTACTGTAGCATTGCCTTTGTCAGCAAGTAAGACCACCAACTCACGATCGCTGCGTAAGTCGCGAATGGCCGGTCTCTCCTCCTTCGAGATGTTCTGTTTCAGTGGTGTGGCCCTGGTGAGCACACGGCAAAAAACAAAAATACTCTGTCAATCTTCCTATTTCTGGGACTGCGTCACTAAAGAGGCCTTAGAAATCCGACTACAGAACGATCTAATTAATAAAGACAGCGGCCTTCAACTTAGTCAGGCTTGGAACCCTGCACTCAGCCTGGCGAGAAATATGCGGTTCCAGAGATCGAGGACCGCCTCCGACGGCGGCAGCAGGGAGACTGCAGACCCCAGTTCAGACCCAGGCGCCGCTTCCCCCACCACTTCCAGTAGCTGCCCCGCCGGCCGCACAGAAGACACCAGGAGAGGAACGGTGGAGGGAGTAACGGCTAGTATATATAGGGCGCCGAGAGGAACAGCACAGCATTCGTCAGGAACCACCTGAAGATGGCAGCGTGTACGTCTGGCGAAATATTGTGGAGAAATTACGACGCTACCCAGTCGGATACCCGAGAACTGTTCAAATTAGGACTATGTTATGGGTTTCAGCCCATACACTTTGTGGTGATACAGCGCTATTTGCAGCGCCAGTTATCGCAACATGCCATATGTTAAGTATCCATCTTATTTTTATTAGTTTAAGTATTATGTAGAAAAGACGATGTGTACACTGAGGTGGTAAGTCGTAGGGTACCACTTAATACCCCGCCGGAACTCCTCCTGCCCGGCGTACCGCAGCAACTCGACGTGGCATAGACTCAACACATCAATGGTAGACCCCTGCAAAAATGTTGACACGTGCTACCTTTACAGTCGACCTGTGTGGCGTCCCCACACTCCAACCGCGTGCTGATATTGTCGACGCCGTAGAGCCGCTACTGCCACAGCTCTCGCAGTGGAGTTGAGACACGATGCGCGATGACGTAGGTCCCCTTTGGTGAAAGTAAGACAGAAGGGCGAACTCGTACCATGGATGCTTCTTCTGGTTTAAGATTGAATGATTCATTGCCCGGATATGCAGTAGTTGTTAAATCTTATCCGCATCGTACACATCACCATTTCCGAGGAAACATTGTAATTATCAGTCTTCTCGTACGTTGTTGGCTCGTTGCTATGGAGTTGTTGAACCTGTATGAAGCGAGATCCACAGATACTCTTTGATCACGTCTGAGTGAACCTACACCGTAATGTTAAAAAATGTTCAAAGGTTCTCTTTTCAGTTAATGAAGTTGATATTTTGATATTCAGATTAAATTGTCCCTGCTGAACAGTTATTGGTTAGCTATCATTGATTAAATCACTTAATAATGTAGTCCACGCTTGATATTTCACTTGGAACGAACAGTTTATTGTTCCCTAGTCACTAAATACTTTATAACTTTCGCACCACACGCACACGCAGTTGGTTGGTAAAGTCAATTCTGTTAAAATTAAGTTTCTTGACAATTACGACAACTTGACTCTTAAGCGTAATTGTATTATCTTCGTGAAGTCCTGTAATTGTGTCCTACTCGAGACTAATTGAGTGTAGGCCTTTGATATACTATCCACTCTTCTTTTAGTTCAAACTATTTGAAAGTCATGTCCAATATTCATAAGTTTCGTCAGTAAAATTCAATTAACCCATTATGCACTGTTGAAGGCGTCTATCAATTCCTGTCTCTGCTTAGAAAATCAGTTGCCGAAGTTCGTGAATCACGTCTCGCAAGAAACACTTCTGAACGCAAAACAATCTCGTCGCGTTCCGTACTCTCAATAACTAAGACAAGAATTGTTCTCGCACGTCTTTACAGGACGAGAGCCAGCAAGCGACTTCTTCCGTGGAAGAGTATTGTAGGCGCATTGAATTTCTTCGTTGCGCTTACAACTCTAATCCACATAAAAGTTATCTCTGACTAACATCACATTGAACTTAGCTTTCAAGACATTAATTGCAATTATCACTTGGATATTTGCCCATTAATTAAATCTGGGGTTTCTTCCTCCTCTTTTCATAACAAAAACTCTCAGTGATGTGTAATGTTGTTGTTATCAAAACTTCTTGGTGTTAGCTTATCGGCAAAGATGTCGTATTTGCCAAGATAACTCTTCCATACTTCATATTATGATATTCTCTCTTAATTGACTTTAAGGGGGTCGTTGGGGTGTTATAGACCAAAATTGTGAAAGTGTTGCCGGTGCAGGATTTTGTGCACTAACTGATCTCTCGGTCATGTTTCATTAATGTTCGATGTGATTCTTGTCGAGCGATCACGGTGGTCAAACCATTCGCTTGAATTACTGAGAACTTCCCTCCAACCAATCGCGAAGAGTTGTAGCCACTGACATGGTGCATTTTAGCCCATAAAAATACTATCGTTGTGTGGGAACATGACGTCCATGAAATGTTACAAATGGTATCCAAGCAGAAGAACATCCAGAGGACACAGTCCATTCCACGTTAGCACAGCCCGCACCGATGTGTAGAAAAACCCACTTACACAGTATCTTGTTGGCAACTTGTATTCATCACTGTGCAGGGTCTGCGCCACACTCGAACCTTATCATCAGCTCTTACCAACAGCAATTAGCACTCATCTGGTAAGGCCACGGTCTTCCACTTCCCCAGGCTCACGACCACAGAAAAGCCCTGCAGGCGATGTCGCGCTGGCAGTAAAGGCACTTGCGTCGATCGTCTGCAGCCATAGCCAATTTACGTTAGATTTAGACGCACTGTCCTAGCGGATACAATCGTCGTACGCTCCACATCGATCTTAGCCGTTATTTCAAGCATTGTTGCTTGTCTGTCAGCACTGACAACTTTGCGCAAACGCCGCTGATGTCTGTAGTTAAATGAAGGCCTTCGGCCTGTGCGTTGTGAGTGGTGAGAGGTAATTGCTGAAATTTTATACTGTCGGCACAGTCTTGACACTGGAGACCTCAGAATACTGATATGCGTAACTATTTCTGAAATGCAATGCTCCATGAATCTAGCTCCAAAAACCTTTCCACGTTCCAGGCCTCTTAATTCTCGTCGTGCGACCATAATCGTGCGGCTATAATCAAGTCAGAAACCTTTTAACATGAATTAACTGAGTGAAAATGACAGCTCCACCAATGCTCTGCCCTTTTATATGTTTTTTACGTGATGGTACCGCCATCTGTATATGTGCATATCGCTATCCCGTCACTTTAGTCATCTCAGTCTGTATGAATGATGCCAATTTTTTGGACAACTTCAAATATGTGTATTTGTTTGCCTCTTATGTTTCATGAGGGACACAGCAGCTGCACAATGTGATCAAAAGTATCCAGACACCAGCAAAAACATACTTTTTTTCATATTAGGTTCATTGAGCTGCCACCTACTGACAGGTGTTCCATATCAGCGACCTCAATAGTGATTAGACATCGTGAGAGAGCAGAATGGGGCGCTCCGCGGAACTAACGGACTTCGAACGAGGTCAGGTTATTCGGTGCCACTTGTGTCATAATTCTGTACGCGAGATTTCCACACTCTTAAACACCCTTAGGTCCTTTGTTTCCGATGTGATAGTGAAGTGGAAATGTGAAGGGACAGCACAAAAGCGTGCAGGCCGACCTCGTCTACTGACTGACAGAGACCGCCGACAGTTGAAGAGGGTCGTAATGTGTAATAGGCAGACATCTATCCAGACAATCACACAGGAATTGCAACCTGCATCAGGATGCACTACAAGTACTATGACAGTTAGGCAGTAGGTGAGAAAACTTGAATTCTATGGTGGAGCGGCTGCTCATTAGTCACACATCGTGCCAAACGACGCCTCGCTTGGTGTAACGAGGGTAAACATTGGACGATTGAACAGTGGAAAAACGTTGTGTGGAGTGACGAATCACGGTACACAATGAGGCGATACGATGGCAGGGTGTGAGTATGGTGAATGCCCGGTGAACGTCACTTGCCAGCGTGTGTAGTGCCAACAGTAAAATTTGGAGCCGGTGGTGTTATGGTGTGGTCGTGTTTTTCATGGAGGGGCTTGCACCCCTTGTTGTTTTGCGTGGCAAGTTCACAGCACAGGCCTACATCGATGTTATAAGCACCTTCTTGCTTCCCACTGTTGAAGAGCAATTCGAGGACCACGCTTGCATCTTTCAACACAATCGAGCCCCTGCTCGTAATGCACGGCCTGTGGCGGTGTGGTTACACGACAGTAACATCCCTGTAATGGACTGGCTTGCACTAAGTCCTAACCTGAATCATATAGAACACATCTGGGATATTTTGTAACGCCGAATTCGTGCCAGGCCGACCGACATCGATGCCTCTCCTCAGTGCAGCACTCCGTGAATAATGGGCTGCCATTCCCCAAGAAACCTTCCAGCTCCCGATTGAACGTAGCGAGAGTGGAAGCAGTCATCAAGGCTAAGGGTGGGCCAACACCATACTGAATTCAAGCATTACCGAAGGAGGGCGCCATGAACTTGTCAGTCATTTTCATCCAGGTGTCCAGATACTTTTGTTCACATAGTATAAGTGGCAGCCGAAGTGATATTCAACTTTGCTTGGAATACTGACGTCGCCGAATGTCAGTTTTAGAGAGCCGACGGCTGCACATACGGACATACGGAGAAGATGCCAGAAGCTTCCGTCTATGGCTCTCTGTGTCCTATGTTTATAAAACAATGTGAATGTGTCTCAAAACGAAAAATGAAACATCTGAAATTCAGTTGTGTGATAGCCTTTATATGACAGTCACATTAACTAAAATATGTATGCAAAACTGCTTACGTGGCAGTGTTCTGTATTAGGTGTTAAGATATGAAACGTGTAGTGATTCTGAAGGGAAGAGAAAAGTGTTTCTGGAATTTATATTTTTGCAGAATGATCAATCCAAATTCTGTGCAGTGAGATGTGTGAAGATGTGTTTAAGAGTCATATTTTTCTGAAAGGAAATTTAAATTCTATTACGATGTCATGGGGGAATACTGTTTACTCTCTGACTTAGTGAAATCATGAAAACTTGTTGTGAATGGAATATTTTCAAACGTTAAGAAACCGAAAGACGTTATCAATGAAAACTGATCGGTTTTATAACTCAGGAATTTACAAAAATGATTAAAAATTATTCAGATTTTCAATACGCCAGCCAGATATATTTGCATTTTCTGATCTTGGTGCTAACAGTCGTCCTTGATCAGCATCGTAACCGAAATAAACTGATAGCGAGACTCTTTGATTCAGCTCGTGTAATTACATTTGCACGACAAATTTTTAAAGTACCAATTTTACTCATTGTTCGCAAGTCAGTCACTAAGGCAAAATGAACGTGTCTAAATAATATAATTGCTAATGTTCGGATAGCCCTAAAAAGAGATTTGCTATGTGACCACCCTGAAATAATATCTCAAGTCCTTTACTGGACGACGAAGGTGGATTGGTATGTGGTTAGTCTCCGCAAAACAACGTTGAAGTTGGTTAAGTAAGACATTTCTGCGCCGTTATCTAGAAAACAAAATATTAGCACACGGCGAACGGGAACTGGTTTGCGACTGAACTGAAGATATGCCATACAGTACAACACAGTGTGTCGTTTGTAAAATCGAAAGTGGAATCACGGTCTTAATCGAACGGAGCGTCCAGCGTAACTCACGGACGTCTGACAGTTCCGTTACAGATCACTCATGATTGGACAATTAGTGGACAAAGATTTTAGATCGCAGAGATAATTCGCAGGAGGCTCAGTTGTATGCAGAGAAGTAATGTCGTTAGAAAATATTCTGTCAGTGCAGAGAGCGTTGCTACAAAATCTGACATCAAACATAAATAAAAATGTTCTAATGGAGCCAACTGCCGAGAAATATGATGCGGTTCGACTCCAAAATCGGTAATCTGTTGTAACCTCCCCACAAAATAATTTAAAAATCATTAATATTAAATAAATATCGTCATTCAGTGTAACCTGCCCACAAAATTCATTCTGATTTAATCTAAGCTCAACATTCATTCACATTTAGCGTAACCTCAAAACAGAAAATATTAACATAAATAATATTCACGTTTAGCGTAAGTTCAAAACAGAAAAATTCCTAAACCTCTCAACAGTAAAAATTATAATTATGTCGTTCACATTCAGTGTAACGTCCCAACAAAAAAATAAATTCAGTAACCTGGTGATAATACAATGTAACTAACGTCTCAAGTAAATTGTCACTCACTTATGATTTTTCAATATTTCACTGTGAATTTAACCTGGTAAATTTTGGACGTCAGCAGTGCTGCTTCATGGCCCTGAAAGTTCCTACTGCAGTCAACACTGATCTCTGGTCAGAGATTTTCTTATACCTTGCATATCGCAGGGACCTCTTCCCCTTTTACTGGTGGTGAGCCTAGAAGTAGGTACCGGTGGAACGATATAAAAGTTAAGAACCAGTTCTTGTGGGAAACATTGAGAACAAACCGATGTTTATCGAAGAAATTAGTGGTCGAGCGAAGATAATGCACGTCTTCAATACTGCAAATTCAATAACTTTTCCCTAGATCCGACGTTATTCCTTATTTTGAAGTGAGCTACATCGAAAGACACACCCATATACGAAAGTATGAAGTCTGACGTCTTGATGGTGGCTTCATTGCTTTCTTTGGAGGCTTGATAACGACCGCAGGTTTTCTGTTGGTAGAGCTATCGAGAAAATAAACTTATGAAAGGATCCCTGAAAATCGGGTAATTTTAAAAATACTGGTATGGTATGGTATGTAGAATGTATGAGACTGACGACATACTGTCAGACATTCGCAAAAACCTCATCCACACAATTCTGACAGCAAGATCCGACCAGTGCGAGAATTATTTCACAGAAAGCTTAACAGCTCATTATTCCAAGTTGCTGATGAGAAAATGTAGAGAAGAATGGAAAAGAAAAATGAGGATCTATTAGATGACGATCAGTTTGAGTTTAGGAAAGGTAACGGCACGAGAGGGGCAGTTCTGACGTTGCGGTTGATAACGGAAGCAAGAGTGAAGAAAAACCAAGATACGCTCTATAAATAATATGAATAATAACATTACTTCTGCGTGTCTGGTTGAGAATACGGATCGGATAATTAATAATATTTCAAAGTATTCAGATTAAACAATATTATTTCCTCACACTTTGTCTGGCATGCGAACAATGTCATTGGTGGCTGAGGTCGTCCGTTTGCTAAATATTTTTGCATTACTGTGTGCCTTGCAAGTTCCCAAAACAAAATATCGGACATCTTGCAGTAAAAATTGCCGTGAAGATTGACTTATGGTTCTATTATGCTAAGACTTTATAACTTTCCATTAGATTGCACACAAACGTCTGCCATGTCACATCATTATCAAACTACTAAAATTAAGACATAGAGGTTAATGAAATATATACTCAAGAAGATGAATAGATAAGTTAAGGAATGAGGAGGTCTCCTGCAGAATCGGCGAGGAAGGGAAAATATGGAAAACACAGGGAAGAAGAGGGGACAGGATAACAGGACATGTGTTAAGACACCAGTGTATAACTTCCATGGTACTAGAGGGTGCTGTTCGGGGTAAAAATTGTAGGGGAAGACAGAGATTCGGATACATCCAGCAAGTAATTCAGAAAGTAGGTTGTTACTCTGTGATGAGAATGAAAAGGTTGACACAGAAGATGAACTCGTGGTGGGCCAAAAAGGAAAGGAAAGATTCGAATTAAAGTGTCTGAACTTTTAATAGTTTCTGCAACATTTCACATATTAATAAGGCACAATATGAGTAAACAAAATGAATAATATAGCTGCTTTCTGCAGCCTCATGAAACGACTCGACTTCCATTTACAGCCCCTTCTCGCCAAATCTCTACAGAATGAAGATGAAAAGAGGTACTACGGAAGCAAAGAGACAGTCCCTGGTACATACTGGGCAAAAACAATACAACTGTCAATTAAAGCAATAACGACATTAGCTGCTAGAGGGGCTTGATACAACTCAGTGGAGAAAGTTGAAAACTTGTGCCGGATCGGGACTCGAACGCGGATTTTTCCTTTCTCCGTGAAGGGTCGCCTTCCTTTATCCGCCCCTTTTCAACCTAGCCATACGCTACTGACGTAATGACCCCGCCAATAACTCTCAGCAGTCGCAACGGTCGCTGCTTCCCTTAGCAGTTCGGGATTGATCATGGGTCCCCACCGAAAAGATCATTGGGCTGTCTCGACCTAGTTGTATATATGATAAAACTGAGTTTACTATATTTAATGTTAAAACTACATTGCCTTAAATACGTAGAATACAAATATTTTGACGTGAAATAAGTCATTTTTATGAATAATTTTTATATAAATTTCTCTTTATGTATACGCAGAAATCTATATTCGCAGGGAACGTGGTATTACTAACGTGTAACTGTCGTGATCACATTACACCACCTATAATGTCGCTCCACAATTCCTCGTACTGCTGAATTTTATGTGTACTTTATCGGTCTGCTGCAGGTAGCAGGTTGGAAGAACGGAAGAGAGAGACACAATTCGAAGAATAACATGGAATTTGGTCACGGATTGGTTTATTATACAGTACGAATTCACCGAAGCAATTAACCGGACACGCTGCGGGGAAGGAAGCGCATTTCGCGGAAAGTCTTACTCTCAAGTTTCGGTAGCCATGTAGCAATTGCAAGCGACAGACGAACATGGAGAGCGGCTTTGTGCTGTCTACAAAAACAATGACGAGGGTAGCGACATACTGTCTTTAGAAGTTCACGCTCAGATCAGAGATGCAGCGGGAGTATCTGTTATCCTTTTCTTCGTGTAAGAGTGGCTGCGCACACTAGGAATCAGTAACGGTGTCAAGCAGAATTTGTAGGTCTCTGTTGTGGGATGTTAGGCTAAGGTGGTAGATACGAAGGTGACAGAGAAATGAGAAGCTGGGTTGGTTTACTACTCTGCTTTGTATTGCTTCTTCACATGTTAGTAAGGAATAAAAAAAAGGGTTGAAATGGCTCTGAGAACTTTGGGACATCTGAGGTCATCAGTCCCCTAGAACTTAGAACTACTTAAACCTAACTAACCTAAGGACATCACACACATCCATGCCCGGGCAAGATTCGAACCTGCGACCGTAGCGGTCGCGTGGTTCCAGACTGAAGCGCCTAGAACCGCTCGGCCACCATGGCCGGCAGCAAGGAACATGTAGATAAGTCAAGACGCTGGTTTTATACACTGATAAATTAAAACATTATGAGTACTGCCCACCGAGATGTTGGATGTCGACTGGTGGCCTTGCGGGAATGTGACGCGGTCATGAAAGTGTAGAAGTGGACCAAAGAGGGATTGGGAATCAGTCTAGCGACGACACAGGCAGCAAGTGGGAAAATCTACTGACATAAGCGAATTTGACAAAGGTGATCCCACATTACCCAGAGCCTGTGAACTAGTATCACAAAAACCGTGAAGCTGGTTGAACGTTCACCTGCTACTGTAATGAGCACCTACGGAAAGTGGTGGAATGAGAGTGAAACTACCACTGGTTGATATATGGTTGGACGTCCACGACTCTTCACAGAACGTGGGGTTTGGTGGCTAGCCTGCTAAAGCAGGATTGGTGACGATCCGTGGCATCTCTGCCGAAAGAGCACAATTCTGGTGCACTCATAAGTGTTTCGGAGGTCATCGCACATTACTTAACATGGGGCTCCCCAGCAGATGACGCCTGCATGTTCACATATTTGCCCAATGACATCGTCAATCACAATTGCGGTTGGCACGTGATAGTTGAGGTTGGACTCTGGGTCAAAGAATATATGTCGTCGGATGAATCAGTGTTTGCTACACCAGGTCGATGGTAGTATCCACAAATGCCTTCATCCACGCCAACTGTGGTTCGAAATGAGGACCTCGCCAGGGACGCAGTTTGGTGGGAGCAGTAATATGTCATAGGCGACATTCTGCTGCGCTCGCATCGGACCTGTGGTAGTAATCGAAAACACGCTACCGGCTGTGGACCACCTGCACCCCTTATTGCTTGATGTTTTTCCCGCTGGCGATGTCATCTCCCAGGAGGATAATTCTCCTTGTCCCAGAGCCAGAAGCGTGCTAGAGTGTTTTGAGGAGCATGATAGTGTACGATATCCCAGAGCCAGAACCATACTACAGTGGTTTGATGAGCACAATAGTGTACTCACGTTGATATCTTGCCTCTTAAATTCGTCTGACGTTAACCAGATGGAACCCTTTTGGGTCGCTATCAGGCGCCATAACCGCGTACACACATCAGCGGCCAACTGCGTACAGAAATTACATAGCGTATGTGCAGACATGTGGTGCGACCTACGCTCACTAACCTACCAACGACTGTCGAGTCCATGATACACAAAATCGGTGACCTGCCGTGTTCCAAAGATGGACCAACTAATTTTTAAGCAGGTGGTCATAATGTTTTGGCTCGTTAGTGTAAGAACGTACATGAGGTTTCCAACGAATTACCACAACAAATGGCCATCCTGGCCTATAATTTAATTAAGAATCGTTATGTACAGGCGTGCAAGGTACCACAGACCACGAACCCTGGAGGTGTCAGATTGTCAGATTCTATTGTTGCAATTGAACCCTTTACCATAAAGTACTGATCAGAATAGGTGACATACAGACATAGGTATTTGTAGACTAATGTACTATGGAAATCAGTTACCTAGGGTAGAGGTAAATGCAGGCAGTTTTTGCAAGTCCCCCTTGGTGGACAAAGTTAGCTGTGTCACGTTATTCATTTACATAGCATCTGTTGTATGCTCGTCCATCCGACGCTGCCATCGCTCACTGGAATTTCCGAACTCTGCCAAACTCTACTTTACTTGCCGTTTGAGGGCCTCTGTGTACTACATTTGTGGCTATATGCTTACACATGATTCGTGACTGCATAGCTTTTTGCCTGCAGCTCATATTCGGTGAGCATAAAATCAGCAGTTTCTCAATGTGTATTACTTCTTATTGGACTGATGAAAGCTACATTGTGCGTCTCTACCTAAGATACAAGACGTAGAGCTAGCATTCATACATGGATGGATTTCTTTTTTTCTGGCAACATTTCATGATTCGATCCTAACACATTGCTCATGCTTCATCCTAAACTCTGGTGTAAGCGTGCCATACAGGATGCTTCCTCTTCAGCAGTTCTTCTGCAACCTCTTGCTAAACGTAATACCAAATCATGTTAGCTCCGTGGTCCAGGAGTAGCGTCTTCCATTAATAATCAAAAAGTCATAGATCCCGGGTTCGAAACACAACAAGACTTAAATTTTGATTTATAATCAGCATGGGCAGCGAAGGCTTCCGGCATAAGAAGTTACCCTCATTATGTCAACGGCCTTATGAAAGAGGGCGGACACTCTTTTGTCCTTGGGGTGGGAAACTTCCTCTAAAGGCGGTAGAATCAGCAACAATCAACAGCATGAGCGTGCAGAAGGCAATTGGAACCACTGGATTAACGACACATAACGTGTGTCCACAGGACATATGGTATGTAATTGAGTAAGTGTCGTGAATCTCTCCATTGGCAAAAGATTTCTGAATATCCCCAATTTGGATCTCCAGGAGGGAACTGCCAAGGGGGCAGCGACCATAAGAAAAGGATTGAATCAGCAACGAAAGGAGATCAACCAGTCGGGGCGTGGAAAGTCAGAAGCTTGAACGTGACACGGATGTTAGAAAATCAGAAAATGGATATGCAAAGGGTCTAGACACAGTAGGAGGCAGTGAAGTGAAATAGAAAAAAGACAAGGATTTCTAAGTATTGTAATTCTTTATAATTTGGAAGATAGGGCAGAGAGTGTGTTACTGTGAACAGTCCAGTGATAGCGTTGTTCTTACCAGAATCTACAACAAACCAACAACGACAACGATAGTCCACGTATACATGTCGACGTCGCAAACTGAAGATGAAGATATAGAAAAAGTAATACTGTAGTTAACGGCATATGAAAATCTAATAGTCATGGGTGATAGAAACGCAGTTTTAGGGGAAGCAGTAGAAGAAAGGGTTACAGAACAATGTTGGCTTTGGATAGGGAATGAAGGAGGAGAAAGACTAATTGAGTACTGTAATAAATTTCTGCAACTAATAGTGAATACTCTGTTCAAGAATTACAAGAGGAGGAGCAATTCATGGGAAAGGCTGGCTGATTCAGGAAGATTTCAGTTAGATTACACTATGGTAAGGCAGAGATTCCGAAATCAGATACTGCATTACAATGTGTATCCAGGACGAGATATAGACTCTGATCACAATGTAGTAACTGTGAAGAGCAGGCTGAGGTTTGAAAGATTAGACAGGAAAAATTTTAAAGTGGCAGAATGAATGAAGGTCAGATTCGTACCTTAAATGAGAGCCATATATATCGCAACGGGAAGGTGAATACGACATCTAACTCAATTAGGCAGTAATGAGCAAATTCACCTATCAGTGTAACGTAGAAAAAGGTAATGATTTTGGAAGGAGTGGTAATCGCCCATGGCATAACAATAATAGTTATGGTTTTGGAAACGCACAGAGGGCGAATAACAATTAGGGTTTTTTTTTTTTTTTTTTTTTTGGTGGGCCGCGGAATTACAGTTGTGGATTTGGTCCTAGAAGCTACGGTGGTAACTATGATTCGAGATACAATCCCGGAAGGTTTGGATGTTTTCAGCAGAAAAATCCTGGTTATTCAGGTGGTAATTGAATGGCCAGAACGCAGAAAAGTTGAGAAAATCAAGCTTCAGCAGTACAAAACACGCGAAATGAACCGATAGGAGAAGTCGAGTTGAGGCTACCAAACCCAGGTAAAAGACGGAATTTACGGTATCAACGGTACGAAGACAAATAGCAATACCCTAGTTACAAGTACCTAAAATAAAACATCGACATTTTGTAAAATTAGCACCAAGCAAAGGGAAGGTTACAACGTTGAAAACAAATTCTTTTCTATATACAAATCCCCATGAAAGTAAGTTAAGTAGCCCATAATAATGCAGTCGAATTGATGAATCCAAAAACAGGAAAATTATTGGGTTTGCACTACATGAGTCATTTAGCAATAGACCTTTATTAATGATTTTTTTTAATTTTATCTTGACAAGTCAATTATATTTTCTTATATTGCATACTTTTTTTCAACATGTTTAAGTTAAGAAAACCTAGTACTAACATTTTTTGAGGGTTAAGAGTGTAGTGTAATGTGTTCACTAAAATATAGGATAGATAAATATGAATGGATTTAGCTATTCCACGATGCCAATTGAATTTTGTAAAGTAAAAAGTGGGATTAAAAATTTAATATGTTAGTAAAAGTCAAATTTCAAAATTTTTGTAAAGTCATAATGCATAGAGTTAAGAATTTTGGGCAATATAACCAAGTTAATCTATGTGACTATGCCTGTAAAGTCATGGATATGGTTGAGTTATAGATCACAAAGTTTAATTGTAAGAAATGAACATGTCTTCAATTAGGATTAGTATGAAAGCTAGAGAACACTAACATTTGTTATAAAATGTAAGGATATTATCAAATGAAGGTTTCATCATCTCCAATACATATCCATCATCATTTAACAGAAATTAGGTAAACAAAGAAACCCAAGCAGCCTCCAAAAAAAATATATTTTTGAGATGATACAAATTTATATAATTATATATATTCAAATTATTTGAATTAAAATTAAAATTGAAGTGTCAACTATTTAGTAAGAAAAAGTTTGTTATATTAGTTAAATAGAATTGTATGATAAAATCAAAAAAATTGGAATCAATGTCAATTTCTAAAATAAAAAAAAAAATCATTTAAGAGTTCTACTCCTCCGACATGAAATGAAGTACAATACAAAATAATTAGACTGAATCGAACCACTGTTTAAGTTATACAAAATATTAAAATAGGAAGTTGGTCAGTAAATATGTCAGTTGCTACAGTCAGCAGTTGCACTGACTTCAATCAGTTTCTCAACCATTGAATGACCCAGCACAAAATTGAATGTGGATGGAGTAGGATATGTAAGAAGGCAGAATCAATTAAGGTCAGATTCTCAACTCACATGAGAGCTTTATAAATCGCAATGGGAAGGTGAATATGACACCTAACTTAATTCAGTGGTAATGAGCAAATTTGCCGACCAGTATGTAATGCAAAAAGGGATGACACTCAATCTATGGTAATTAACACACCATTCCTAAAATGTATGTTTGAGCAGGAGGTGAAACACGTAGTGAGAGGTGTTTTAGTTTGGAATTCAGAGGGACGAGGGCAGAGGCAAAGCTGCACTTCAAGGGGTACCACTGAAACCACTTAAAGTGACTGACCAGGTGACTCAGATGGGGAGAGCGATTCTAATGGCCATTCTCAGGGAGGACGGGAAAGAAAACTTTTAGAAAGCAGCATTTCGAAATTCCAAATAGATACGAAACAAGACCAATGACGCATTTTCCATCACGTTTCCTGTGAGTGGTAAACACATGAGAGAGTCAGTGTACACTTTTAGGCGTCTTCAATGGGCACAAAACGTCCGATTGGCGGAAACGCGGTAGGCAGGAGAGAAGAGCCAAAGTTTCGACGAAATTTAATGGTAGGGACCCTGCAATTGGCAAAAAGAGTTCCCACAAAATAAGAGGAACGCTCCTTTCGTCGAAAAAAGCTGTTATGTGTAGAATGAAAGAATCCAGGTGGGGAGACGGTTTGGCTATGAGTAAGACAAGACATAAATTTTCTAGGACTCTTCTCTAAACTGGCATCAAGTGCAGAATGGAGCGCATAACGCTCTGTATGATACAGAGGAGTAATTTGTGTGAACACTGCGTTCACAGCGATTGATATCCAGCTAGAAATTAGCTGCAGCATCGTTTAGCTCCACCTGTGGAGAAACGAACCAGCCAATTAGTTAATTGTTCTTGCGAGAACTGAGAGGGCATTATAATATGCACGCTGCTCCAACCATGCACGTGTATATCGCCACCTTCTAAGACTACAGATGAGTACATGTTCTCTCGCATAACGAGAAACACAGGGAAAGTTTCTGCTGGAAAATTCAGCAAAGGTGTAATTAGTTTTATAGGCATTCGAGCTTAAGATAACGGCCTAGCAGATGACAGCTCATCGCTGCTTAAGGTAACTTGTTGGATCACCAGCTTGGATCCACTGTCAACTCGAGCGACCTTGGGTAATCTTTTGCTCAATTTGTCACATAACTAACCATCCACCGTAGACTTGGTAGACTTGATTGTCATCCGAAAAATAGTACCGAACTTTGAACCGGAATCGGACGACTTTCATAGTACTGACCAACGTCATAACGTAAGTGTAGGAAGAATTGTGTAAAAAAACATCTAGTTAAACTTTAATATTGTCGTATTAAAGATAATTCAACCTTCTGAGAGCTAATATTCAATATTTTTATGTTTAGGATTATTTCACTTTTGATGTTGACGAGATGCGTGATCCTGACACCTGTTTTTTTTTTTTTTGTTGTCATATTGAAAAATGTCTAAAAGCATGTATTTTTCTGCTAATATTGCGACATTAAACATGTCATTTCGACTTACACAGTTATCTTCATTCCTAGAATAAGTAAACCACAAATATTGCACCTTAAAAACTGTATACGCAGGTAGGTGAAATACGGGGGTACTAACGAATGAGGTGATGTAGTTTAAGTACTCTGAGGTTGTAGATGCAGGAATAAGGATTAGCTCAGTATGCAGTAGAGTCGAAGAAGAATGGACATCTCTAAAATGGGCAAACACAGAAGTCTGAAAGCAAAATGTAGGTACAAAGATGGTAACTGCGAAGAAACCATCGATAACTGAAGAAATACTTGTCTATCGATGAAAGAAGGAAGCACAAAAAAATTCAGGGAAATATGCAGAAATACAAGTCGCTGAGGCATGAATTAAGTATGAACTGCCAGGAAACTAAGACAAAATGGCTGCATGAAAAATCGGAAGAAATCTAAAAAGAAATTACTGTCGGGGGGACTGACTCAGCATAAATCAAACATCCGTGAAATTAAAAGCAATGGTTGTAACCATAAGAGTGAAACGGAAATTCCACTGTTAAGTGAAGAGGAGAAATCGGATAGGTGGAAAGAATACATTGAAGGCCTATATGACGGGGAAGATGTATTTGATGTGATAGAAGAAGAAACAGGAGTCGATTTAGAAAAGATAGGATCCAGGATTAGAATCAGAATTAAAGAGAACTTTGGAAGACTTTATATCAAATAAGGCAGAAGGGATAGATTATTTTGCATCAGAAATTCTAAAACAATTTGGGGAAGTGGCAACAAAACGACTGTTGGTGTGTAGAATGTATGAGTCTGGGAATATATCATCGGACTTTTAGGAAAATATCATCCCCAAACTTCCGAAGACTGCCAGAGCTGACAATTGCGAGAAATAACTCACAATCAGCATCCAAGTTGCTGGCAAGAATAATACACAAAAGAATGGAAAAGAATTTGATCTTCGAAAATATGATCAGTTTGGCTTTAGGAAAGGTAATTATGACCTTGCGGTTGATAGTGGAGTAAGACTAAAAACAAATCAAGGCACGTTCAAAGGATATGTTGGCTTGGGAAAACCGTTCGACAATGTAAAATGGTGCAAGATGTTTGAAATTCTGAGAAAGATGGGGATTAGCTGTAGGGAGAGATGCGTAAAATACAATATCTACGCGAGCCAATAGGGAATAATAAAACTGGACGGCAAAGAACGAACTAAAAAGGGTGTAAGCCAGGAAAGCACCCCATCGCCCCTACTGTTCCATTTGTATATCGAGGAAGCAGTGATGGAAATAAAAGAAAGGGTCAGGAGTGGGATTAAAATTCTAGGTGAAAGGATACCAAAGATACGATTTTCTGGTGAGACTGCTATCTTGAGTAAAAATGAATATGAATTACGTGATCCGATGAATGGAATGAACTGTCTAATGAATACAGAATATGATTGAGTGTAAATCGAAGGAAGACGATAGTAACGAGCAATAGCAGAAATGAAAACTTCGAGATGCTGAAAATCAAAATTGATGATCACGAAGTAGATGAAGTTAAGGAGATCTACTACCTAGGCAGCAAGATAACCGGGGACGGGCGAAGCAAGGAGCATATCAAATGCAGACTGGCACAGGCAAAAATGCATTTGCAGGCCAAGCAGGGTCTACTAGTATCAAACACAGGCCTTAATTTGAAGAAGAAATTCTGAGAATGTACGTTTGGGGCACAGCATTGTATGGTAGTGAAACATGGACTGTGTGAAAGCCGGAACGAAAGAATCGAATCATTTCAGATGCGGTGCTACAGATGAATGTTGAACATTAAATGGATTGATATGGTAAAAAATGAAATGAAATGTCGTGTGGCTAAGGCCCCCCGTCGGGTAGACCGTTCGCCTGGTGCAGGTCTTTCGATTTGACGCCACTTCGGCGACCTGCGCGTCGATGGGGATGAAATGATGATGATTAGGACAACAAAACACCCAGTTCCTGAGCGGAGAAAATCTCCGACCCAGCCGGGAATCGAACCCGGGACCTTAGGATTGACATTCCGTGACGCTGACCACTCAGCTACCGGGGCCGGACATTGATATGGTAAGGAATGAGGAGGTTCTGCACAGAATCGGTGAAGAAATGAATATGTGAAAAACACTGACAAGAACGGACAAGATGATAGGACATCTGTTAAGACATTAGGGAATGACTTCCACGGTATTACAGGGAGCTATAGATGGCAAAAACTGTAGAGAAAGATAGAGATTGGAAAACATCCAGCGAGTGTGGTGGTAGACATAAGCATGTATGCTGAGGCAGCCACACAGTAACAGAATAAATTTGACTTGTCCATAGATTCCTCAAAACCATTGTTCTTATATTTTGACGTGTTTGAACGTTTTCAGAATACATTTTAAAAGAATTAAACATACTAGTACGAGGATACACATAGAACCAAGAAAGATATGTGACCTAAGAACATGGCATATTTAAAAACAAGTACATTTACCGTGATGTAATTAATCTTTCTACCAAGATTCATTGACATAGGTGTATAACTTGAAATGTATTCGCAATTGCGAATATGGACAACCTTTAGCTGTATAATGGAATGACAATGACAATTTGTGCCGGACCGCGCTACCAATCTGGATTTCCCGACTATCGAGGTATTTGGCCTTCGTATTAAGCTATTCGACTACAACTAATTTTGAAACATGGAGAAAACAACTCAACTAACAGATGCTCGTTCTTAAAACAGCTACGAAAATACGTCTGATATTCCATACAAGAGATCTTCTCTATGGCTTAAAGCGAAATTTTACATCTGTAGTCGACAGCGGTGATTCATGACACTACGATAGCGTTCGACCTAGTTGCTTTTTAGTCCCGAGTGTGTGGCCTGTAAATGGAATAGAGTTAGTTGTTCCAGACAGCCTTAGCACTACTTTTCTGGATTAAACACCATATCTATCAACAGCGCCTCCAGATTTCAGAACTTATTGTATTTGACATTGCTGATGATCTTTAGCACCTAATATACTTCTCATGAACCCTGCGAAACAGCGTAGACAGAAATACTTGTACTATTCATCACAAGAGAAAACGAAGTAATGAGACAATAATATCGATAAACTCATTTGAACTTATTTTTGTAGAAAAGTCCGTTAACAGTTGGTACCCGCAGGAGGTTTTATCTGACTCGTTCGGAAATTCTAATAAAACATGCTACCTGCATCGACACAAGCTAATTACTCGTAAGCCAATATTGGAATATCGACAGTCCTTCGATATCTAACTATGTCGACTTACTGTGAGGCAGAGAACCTACTGTGCCGTGGTACGTAATTATCTGCGAATACAGAGCAAACTTCGGTAATTAACCATTAATGTGGAAGTGCAAACTTCCGAGACAACGTTGTAACTCATTGGCTTCACGGCTGCTTTGTTACGGTGAACGACTTAGAGACGATAACGATACTAATGTATATGTTACGCAGAAGCACCGAACCAATCATATGAATGGACGGTGAACTGTAATTATTACATTGATTAGGCTATATCCCGGGTACGATGGGTAGGCGAATGTTACGAGACAATAACTTCAGACGTGGCGGAGCACGCCTGTCATAGCATTCTCGTCGCTGCTGATCAGGCACGCGTGTTATTCTAGCAGAGAGCTCTGTTGCTAATTTCCAGCGGATGGCGTCTCCCCTCCTAACAGGTGGCTAATTAAACAGCGACAGATCGCGCACAATCCCGTGAAATTAACCAACAATCGTATCGGTATTAGGAGTATGTGAGCAAGTGAGTGTGTGTGAGCGGTCTGCTGTCAATAGAAGCCAGTAGTCGAGTAGCTCGCAGTGCAAGGCTGCCTACATATAGGCCACTAGGCGCGCGGCACTTCGACACGGCGGAAATTCAAGCAGCACGGGACTCACAGCGTAGTCTACTATTACCTTTGCCATTATGTCTCACAAAGGAATCGTTCAATAAGACACGTCGAAACCAACCCTGAAAGTTTTACACAGGAAGAAGACAACGAAAGAAATGCGCTGCCAAAATTTTTGCTGCAAAGAGGCACTGCAAATATATTTTTTTTTAAAAAAAGGCGGTGCATTTGTAAACAGGAAACATGACACAACCCGATCGTAGTTAATAAAGGTCGTTCCAGGTTACAGTTCGTTGACAGTTCTCTGACTCTATAGTACACAGTTATTATTCTCTCGAATTACCCACTCACGTAATATCTGTTACAAACCATTAAGGCATGCCTGCTAATAGTATTTTCTTTTCGTTCCAGTTTCACAGTAATGTGGGATCCAGTTAACGTTCTCAGTTTAGCAATGATGAAATATGAAGAACGTAGTTTCCTGCCGAAATCACCCACTTCTCCTGAGGACGTACATATGTGTCATGTGTTAGTTGGTTTCCTTGATATCGGCATTTCGTTTGAAATTGTGGACACGTTGGAAGAAATAGGAAATAACTGCGACGGTTCGGTGAATTGTGGTACAAGTGGTACGGATAATGTCCGTTGTGCCAGTAACAGTTCTGAAGAAGAATACCTTAAAAACCTAAAAAAAAAAAAAAATGTACTGCTACAGCTTTCAGCGACAAAGAAAAGGTAGTGAAATATTGGTTAAACGAAGGAGGGAAAAAACGCTTAACGTTACGCAGTGTGCTAAGGCGTTTTCGTTTCGTAAAATCGGAGCGCGAGTTTTACAAATGGAAGAATGAATTACATGAAGTAACAAATATGCACCGAATAGAAACCAGAAACCATCTGATTGAAAAACTGTTAGAAAGATTTAGAACCGTTCGTGAGAGGCTTTGCAGCGTGACCGATGGAGATCTACCAGACTGCGACCTCCGAATTGCATCTGACATGAACATTACTAATTTCCAGCCTTTGTCGACCTGGCTACGCAGGTTCATGACATCGTGCAGAATAGGATGTGGCAAAATTACCAAGTTTACGTCACGTAAACGTGTAGAGCAGCTGCCAATGATGGACAGTGCTAAAGAGAAATTCATAGCTGACGTAAAGAAGAAACTTGCTGTTACCCCGCATTAGCTATTTATAGCGCTGATCAGTCAGGTTTCGTGAAAGAACTGCGTGCACACCGCACATTATCATTTAGGTGTGGAAAAAAGGCGGAGTCGGTTGCCCAATCAATGAATGCAATGACACTTTCATATAAGATAATGCTAGTGGTAAGTGTGAGTGATTTACTGTTTCCGTAGCTGTATACATGTACTTTTCTAGAACCGTAAGGCAAATTAGGTCCGAAATTTAAAAAAAAAGTAGTTGCAAAAATCTTGTAAATGACGTATCAAAATTTGGAAAACTGAGAGAGAATAACTTTCAAGATTTCGTTCGAAACGTATTCCTACCGGCGGCACAACTAATTCATTGCTTTTGTTGGGTTCATGATCTGGACATAACGACACCTCTGTTTTTGTGCAGGACGACGAAAGATATGTAGATCTAATTTGGATTCCGCTTGGAACTACTAGTGCGATTCAATCTCTCGGTAGGGAATTTTATTGACAGTGAAAAACATTTTCCAGAAAATTATCAGACAACATAATGTCTCTCTCATTTCAGGTTTATCAGTGGAACAGTATGCTTCAGCTCCAGTCATTTGTGCATTACCAGTTTTCTTCACCACACTTTACGAATTTGATCAAGAAAGCCTGGTATGCAACGCGATCTGCAGAAAAACGGCTAGGACCATTTCTGACTCCATCCCAGTTCTGTCTAGATAAAATTAGTGGTTACTGTGAAGTGCCTGACTGCATCATTTTTCCTTTGTCCGTTGTGCCTGGTGCAGGAAAAATGCTTGTTTTTGTCATTCAGTATACACTTTGCATTTTTGTGACGACATCAGCGAATAAACAAAGAAATGTTCCACTGATAGTCAAATCTACAACTGCCAAAAGTTATTATAAGGAATTGCCTACAGGAATTGTTATAGAATGCAGTACTGCACGAGGCACTTAATTTCAACAAATTACAAGTCCGCATTGACGGAAGTCGTCTGTGACATCTAACACGGCGCCGGCCAGGGTGGCCGAGCGGTTCTAGGCGCTACAGCCTGGAACCGCGCGATCGCTACGGTCACAGGTTTGAATCCTGCCTCGGGCATGGATGTATGTGATGTCCTTAGGTTAGCTAGGTTTAAGTAGTTCTAAGTTCTAAGGGACTGATGACCTCAGAAGTTAAGTCCCATAGTGCTCAGAGCCATTTGAACCATCTAACACGGCCATGATTTTTATTTTCTCTGCTAGCCACTTTTATGAGAATTACATGTGCAAGAAGTGAACTGTCGATATGAAGTTATTCAAAACAGTGTTTGTATAGTTTATGCCACGTTCTCACCGGAGCAAACAAGCGAACATGGATGAGCAAAAGAGAATTCGGTCTGGTGTACCCCGTAGGCCTCTTGCAGGTGTATGGACTGGACTCCACAGCAGCTACTTATGTATCTCTAACCTTCCCCAGTTACCTAATTGGAAAATGGAGACCTGTAATTTAACGTGGAATCCGAACCACATGTCTTTCGTAGCCACCCCAGCATCTGTGAGAAGTGAATGCTCGGTTAAAAATCATAGAAAAAAAGCTATGATCTGAACTGGATTTGATCCCACGCTCTCTGAATCACGAAGCGCGCGCTTAGCCACTGGACCATTCTTGTTTTAGGAAAAAAACCAAAAAGAATATGACCATTAGACCTTAAACGCGTAGTGGAAACGCTAGCTATGTCAGATCTTGAGATGATGCTCGACATCGGTAATTAGTGCTCTGTTTATAAATTTCCCCATAATGGTAATAAAGAAGACAGGGAAAAATTTTGCACCAGTGCGAAGGAGAGAAGCAGATGCAATTCCGTGTAAAGAGCGCGATCTTCTCGCAATTATGGCTTCCATACAAATTGAGACACTTAAATTCTTTCTTTCCTGCACTATTTTGCATACTGCGTCAAGAACAGTGCGCTCGCCAAGCAAAATAATCCTCACTGAATAGAATAATTTCGTATTGTGGCTCTAGCAAGATAGATTTGTATCCTGTATGCCGAATATTAGCTCCAAAAACTAAAAACTAATAGAACTGCGTTCATAGGCACGCTACCTCGTGTTCTC
The DNA here is from genome assembly GCF_023898315.1 of Schistocerca nitens. NCBI lineage: Eukaryota > Metazoa > Arthropoda > Insecta > Orthoptera > Acrididae > Schistocerca > Schistocerca nitens. The sequence goes on along the minus strand of NC_064614.1, from coordinate 873,209,656 downwards.
TGCCGTTCCCTCTAGTATAAACGATTCTACTCTTATACAAGCGAATGGTAATGAATGTTATGCAAATGCACATTCGCACATGTTCGCTGCCATTCGCTCTATTGTATACCATGCTTTAGGCGCTTCAAATTGGTGTCTGTGAACTCCGGATAATTCCGCTACGCAGCGATGCGATAGTGTTTCGCCAAGTCGTGCCTTAGGCGGGCAGAGCAGTACAAACCGTTATTATAAGCTGTTATTCGCTCCGAATAAAATGTGTAACTTCAACATTTCTTACAAAATATTTGCAGTGCCTCCTAGCAATTAAAATTTGGGCAATGTATTACTTTCGTAGTCTTCTTCCTGTGTAAAACATTTCAAGGTTGGTTTTGACATGTCTTATTGGACCATTCCCTTGTCAGTAACAGAGATGTAGGCTAAAGGATTATGCATGCTCTTGCTAGACACTGTTCACACACGTATCTGTTCAGAAAGTAAAATGCAGATGAGCTGCTGACACTACCGATATGATAAGTACATTCATTATCATTCGTAAAATTGCTAATACTAGATTGTGAAACGTCCCCTTTGAAAAATTTTACACGACTGTGCTTAAGCTGACACACAATATTTTGTTAGCGCAACGCAATCTGACTTTCAGAATTCCCTACAAAAGAATGGCCCTGACTAACATTAAACTATACCTTTGTAACCTTCCCACAAAATGAAAGTCTAATGTTACTCAAATGGAAATGTACCTAGAGCTAAGTGTAAGCTCCCCGCAAAAATATTAATGACAATGACAATTAAACAAAATTAGCAATCTGACGCAAGTATAAGTTCGCATAAAATAATGAAACATGATCCCATGACAATGGAACTACAGTGACAATCAAAACTCAGCTTAACCGAAATGTCGGTCTTTGGCCCGGTGCAAAAATCGGAATTAATTTCTTACCTTAATATAACTGCATGTCAAAATTCTGCTCTTATTCTGCGCCACAGCTTGCAGCAGATGTATCCCAATAACTAAATTTTGAAGTTAATTGAAATTTTTTTTGTTTAAAGGAAATGGAAGGAAACGAATGATTCTTTGTTAAAAATTGCTTTTAAATCAAAATTATTATTGGGGCGATTCTTTAAAGTTCATTACATTTAATTTACATTACTAGCTGAGCGCGATGCTGCTTAATAATATACCTTGTCCTGAATCTCGACCATTGTGGTGCCGACGCCCGCCGACTGCTCTGCGCTACCACTAGCTTGCAACTATACTCGGCTACTACTGCCGACCGACTGACTGCTCGCTAATGCGAGTGGAGCGCAACTGCACCAACTGCATGCTCTCTGGTCAGAGATTCTACAATGCCTCGCCATCGCCGCCGCACAACATACGTGTTTCATAACCCTCCACTGGGGGGGGGGGGCAAAAATTTGGCAGCGATGGTGAGTCATTTGGACTTGCCAATCGCGGCAAAATTTTTCTGTAATTAATTAACTTTTACATTTTACAAACAAACAAAATTCAGATGTAGTACATGAATTAAATGTTGTGCACATGCACCTAGTACAAAACACTTCAGACAAGACAAAATATAAGTACAATGAGTAGAGAGCGTATCAGCAAATCAGAAAAATGTATTTACAAATTATTTGACAAATAACAAAGTGCACACGCACTGTAAGATTCTGTAGCATTTTTTTTTTTTTGAACAAAATCATGTTGACAAGGGACATGAGTGCACATGCACTGCAGTGGAGAACATATCAGCAAAAGACGAAATGTATATACAATGAGTAACAAATATAAATCATAAAAAGTATACAGAATGAACACAAATCATATCGAAAATTGAGAAGAGTGCACAGGCACTGGAGTTCAGTTGAAAACATATTCACATAAGTGCACATGCACTGAAAACTTTTGAACATTTTTATAACAAATAAACGCAAGGGTAGAAAAATCATCAAATCACAAAAAGTATATACAATATATATGACAAGAGTGCACACATACTGCACTTCAGAACAAATCGAAAATGTCTTTAGTATTTTCACAATAAATAAACATAATGGCAAAAAATCATGTCGACAGGTGACATAAGTGTACTCGCACTGGTGTTCAACAAATCGAGAAAAAATGTATAAGCCATGAACATAAATGGTGTTAGTTAAAAATGATTTTCACTATTAGGATAGGAAAGGAAAGGATTGCATCATGGTTGTAGCACTTTAGTTTGCACACAGCTGCACTGAAAGTCCATATCTTTCCACAGAATCACAACACTAAGTGATACAATCTGCAGTTCCGTTCCCAGAAGTATTTATCAGCGTATTAAGACACTGAAACGTCGTAGTAATATTCCATGCTATCATTCGGCAGTATACCAGGTACACCAAACAGTGGGACCATAATAACGTCTTCATCGCTTACGGTGGTGGACAGCATGTCGTGTCAACACCACGCTCTTAAGAGGCGGCACACCAACGTAGAATTAGTGCAAAAACCAAATATAGTGCTCCATGATAATGAGGATGGACAAGACAAATGGATGTTACAATAATTTCAGGTAGTTAGGTCAGAAGGTGAAGGACATTAACTAACACACAAGTCTTGATTAGTGATTACATAAGTAGTTTGCGGCATCCATACTCTAGTTATTGAACATTTCTGTACCAAGTATTTTAGTATTACAGAATAATGTTCATAAAATTAAATTATTGCCATCATGGGTAGTCGTATTACAATAAACAGCGGCAATCTTTGTTCAGTTACACAATTACAATCATAGCATTAATAATCATGGGCATAATAAGTAGTCTCATTACAATAGACAGTGGCAATTTTTAGCCAGTTACACAATTACAATCATAGCATTAATAATCATGGGCATTATAAGTAGTCTCATTACAATAGACAATGTCAATTACTAGCCAGTTATAAAATTACAATCATAGCATTAATAATCATGGGCATAATAAGTAGTCATTATTAAAGTGACATACTATTCAGAGCTGATCAGTATTATTCAGAATTATCATAAACTAGTGACATTATATGAGACAGGTAATACATTTTTTTTTGTGCTAGCAATGCATTGCTTTGGGTAATTATAAGGGAAAGCAAAAAGAAATAAGAGAAAAAATTGCTTCTAGGTTGTTCCTATAAATGAAAAAAAAAAGTGTAACGTCATTCGTCATGAGTCAGCTGTAGCAAGGTTATCACTTTATAAATGATAGACACAAATGGGTAAAAAAAAAAGTAAGTACTAGAACAGGTATAATAGGTAACAAGTTTAGTATCATAAAAAGCTTCTCCTGAAAAAAATACAAAATGGATTATTGAGCTGAAAGAAGGAACGCAGACTATGCTGAAAAGTAGTGAACTTCGAATTAACAGGTAGTGAAATGTGTATAAAAATGTGTTCCATAGCTGTCCTTTCCAAAACCTTCAGTCATCCTACTATGCAATATAACACCTACTGTCAAAGCAAACTGCAACAAATACTTAAATAACTACATAGCATAAATACATAACTTCAACATTATCCTCATCTGTAAAGAAAAAAAACTTCATTATCCATATTATCATAACTTCATTATCATCATCACCTGTAAAGAAAAAACTTCATTATTCATACTAGCATATTCTTCATCATTACTCTTCATCAGCATTAATTATCATCTGCAAAAATCACTTCATTATTCATCACACAATTATTCCTTATCTCTAGCATATTTCATCACTTAAAACTAAGATGTGTAGTTCTGTCTGACAGCTTGCATCAATCGCTTCGTATTCTGAAAGAAAAAATTAGTTAAGACTACTATTCTGCGATGTGTATAGTATATTCTTGTTAATGCTTGTTAATCCTAATCCATTTACTCTTCTTCATAAAGTTATTGCATCTTCTTTCGTTTATTCCGTAGGTGAAATTCCCATTTCTGTTTAATTTATTTCCTTTACGCATCATTTCTTTCTGAAATTGATGAACAAAGATTAATGTCTTGTATTTAAATCATATACCCATTAGATAATGATTGGTTAATGGTGACACAATTAAGCATACAGCATAACATGACAGAAAACGTAATATGTCAAAAGCATAGACAGTGTTCAAAGGCAAAAAGTGTACAGAGAATATCATAATGCAGCAGCAAAAAAAAAGAAAAATGTAAAACAGTCACGATGTTGAGATATCATAGGGCAAAAATGTCAAAGTCAACTGGTGTGTGTTTACCTTAACTCGTTCACAGTGCATACAAACAAAACATGAAAACAATCGTACATACATAACAAAGACAAAATGTGACATTCGTTGTGTTCAGCTTGTATGTAGTGTAGTTAATAGAGGCGATAATTAAAGACTTCAATGGAGAGAGAATTTGATAAAATTAATGCGTCACTACAGAGAATTGCATAATTATTCATAAAAATGCGTAAGTTCATCTGGAAAAATATGCACGGTCTAGTGTGTAACGACAATAAGAGCGACCTGCTAACCTTACCTTGCCGGGCACTTGCCAAGAAAAAATACGATAATCATCAATAAGTAGACATGTGAATATAATTGCAGAAATGTTCATAAAAATTAGCAAATAGCATTACGGCGTGATAAATCATAAAGTATGTTCACTCAATAAAGGGTTTTATGTTTGACCAATGGTGGTTGCCTTTCGATTTCCTGGTTCTCAGAGTTTCGACGTGTACAACATTGGGCTGAGGAATGCTGCGAATCCGATATGGACCTGCGTACAGAAGTTCAAATTTACTGCACTTACTTTTTAATTTGCTGGATAAATAGTGTGTACGTACTAATATCTTCTGTCCAACGTGAAAGTCTCGGCGTCTACAAACCTGTTTTTGCTGTCTTCTCCGGCGCTCTGCAGCACGTTTGATGTTGTTCAGCGCAATGTCAATTATTTCGTGGTGGCGTAATCGACGAGATGTAGGAAATTTACTAATTCTTTAATTTTGTTTAGTGGTTCAACATTTTTCAGTATTACAGACGGAGATAGCATAGTGGATTCATTTGGAATGGAATTAATTACATCTTGGAATGAGTGTATGTGTGTGTCCCAATTAACATGTCTTTTGTGGCAGTATATTCTACACAGTTTACCAATTTCTTTCATTATTCGTTCACAAGGGTTCGAAGAAGCGTGGTACTTGGATATATAAATCGGAGAAATGTTTCTAGCTCGTAACATGCGTGTCCATATAGCAGAACGAAATTGTGATCCATTGTCAGAAATTACTTTCATCACATGCCCTACATGAAATAGAAAATGTTTTACAAATGCTTTCGAAACGGTTTTAGCAGTAGCTTTGCGTAACGGAGTGAAGGTAACAAATTTTGAAGTGAGTTCAACAGCGACAAAGATGTAGCAAAAACCTCTGTTAGTTCTCGGAATTGGACCAAAAATATCTACTGCGGCCATATGTCTTAATTTAACAGGTACAATGGGATATAATGGAGGAATGTGTGAAGTTGTGTCTGACTTAGCTTTCTGGCAAATTTTAGATGATGCTAAAACTCGTCGTATACGTTTTTCCATGTTGGCAAAATAACAGTTCTGTCTCAGTATAAGAAAACATTTTCTGGCTCCGTAATGTGCATAACTTAAATGAGTGTACCAGATTAATTTTTTAACCAGTTCGTCAGGAATGCATAATAACCAATTGTTGCTGTCTGGATGAGAGCGGCGAAACAGAATGTCATTGCGTACAGTGTAGTGGTTCCTAATCGTAACATTATTCTTATCTTGCCAAAGGTGTTTAATTTCTTTCGATTTGACGCCACTTCGGCGACCTGCGCGTCGATGGGGATGAAATGATGATGATTAGGACAACAAAACACCCAGTTCCTGAGCGGAGAAAATCTCCGACCCAGCCGGGAATCGAACCCGGGACCTTAGGATTGACATTCCGTGACGCTGACCACTCAGCTACCGGGGCCGGACATTGATATGGTAAGGAATGAGGAGGTTCTGCACAGAATCGGTGAAGAAATGAATATGTGAAAAACACTGACAAGAACGGACAAGATGATAGGACATCTGTTAAGACATTAGGGAATGACTTCCACGGTATTACAGGGAGCTATAGATGGCAAAAACTGTAGAGAAAGATAGAGATTGGAAAACATCCAGCGAGTGTGGTGGTAGACATAAGCATGTATGCTGAGGCAGCCACACAGTAACAGAATAAATTTGACTTGTCCATAGATTCCTCAAAACCATTGTACTTATATTTTGACGTGTTTGAACGTTTTCAGAATACATTTTAAAAGAATTAAACATACTAGTACGAGGATACACATAGAACCAAGAAAGGTATGTGACCTAAGAACATGGCATATTTAAAAACAAGTACATTTACCGTGATGTAATTAATCTTTCTACCAAGATTCATTGACATAGGTGTATAACTTGAAATGTATTCGCAATTGCGAATATGGACAACCTTTAGCTGTATAATGGAATGACAATGACAATTTGTGCCGGACCGCGCTACCAATCTGGATTTCCCGACTATCGAGGTATTTGGCCTTCGTATTAAGCTATTCGACTACAACTAATTTTGAAACATGGAGAAAACAACTCAACTAACAGATGCTCGTTCTTAAAACAGCTACGAAAATACGTCTGATATTCCATACAAGAGATCTTCTCTATGGCTTAAAGCGAAATTTTACATCTGTAGTCGACAGCGGTGATTCATGACACTACGATAGCGTTCGACCTAGTTGCTTTTTAGTCCCGAGTGTGTGGCCTGTAAATGGAATAGAGTTAGTTGTTCCAGACAGCCTTAGCACTACTTTTCTGGATTAAACACCATATCTATCAACAGCGCCTCCAGATTTCAGAACTTATTGTATTTGACATTGCTGATGATCTTTAGCACCTAATATACTTCTCATGAACCCTGCGAAACAGCGTAGACAGAAATACTTGTACTATTCATCACAAGAGAAAACGAAGTAATGAGACAATAATATCGATAAACTCATTTGAACTTATTTTTGTAGAAAAGTCCGTTAACAGTTGGTACCCGCAGGAGGTTTTATCTGACTCGTTCGGAAATTCTAATAAAACATGCTACCTGCATCGACACAAGCTAATTACTCGTAAGCCAATATTGGAATATCGACAGTCCTTCGATATCTAACTATGTCGACTTACTGTGAGGCAGAGAACCTACTGTGCCGTGGTACGTAATTATCTGCGAATACAGAGCAAACTTCGGTAATTAACCATTAATGTGGAAGTGCAAACCTCCGAGACAACGTTGTAACTCATTGGCTTCACGGCTGCTTTGTTACGGTGAACGACTTAGAGACGATAACGATACTAATGTATATGTTACGCAGAAGCACCGAACCAATCATATGAATGGACGGTGAACTGTAATTATTACATTGATTAGGCTATATCCCGGGTACGATGGGTAGGCGAATGTTACGAGACAATAACTTCAGACGTGGCGGAGCACGCCTGTCATAGCATTCTCGTCGCTGCTGATCAGGCACGCGTGTTATTCTAGCAGAGAGCTCTGTTGCTAATTTCCAGCGGATGGCGTCTCCCCTCCTAACAGGTGGCTAATTAAACAGCGACAGATCGCGCACAATCCCGTGAAATTAACCAACAATCGTATCGGTATTAGGAGTATGTGAGCAGGTGAGTGTGTGTGAGCGGTCTGCTGTCAATAGAAGCCAGTAGTCGAGTAGCTCGCAGTGCAAGGCTGCCTACATATAGGCCACTAGGCGCGCGGCACTTCGACACGGCGGAAATTCAAGCAGCACGGGACTCACAGCGTAGTCTACTATTACCTTTGCCATTATGTCTCACAAAGGAATCGTTCAATAAGACACGTCGAAACCAACCCTGAAAGTTTTACACAGGAAGAAGACAACGAAAGAAATGCGCTGCCAAAATTTTTGCTGCAAAGAGGCACTGCAAATATATTTTTTTTTAAAAAAAGGCGGTGCATTTGTAAACAGGAAACATGACACAACCCGATCGTAGTTAATAAAGGTCGTTCCAGGTTACAGTTCGTTGACAGTTCTCTGACTCTATAGTACACAGTTATTATTCTCTCGAATTACCCACTCACGTAATATCTGTTACAAACCATTAAGGCATGCCTGCTAATAGTATTTTCTTTTCGTTCCAGTTTCACAGTAATGTGGGATCCAGTTAACGTTCTCAGTTTAGCAATGATGAAATATGAAGAACGTAGTTTCCAGCCGAAATCACCCACTTCTCCTGAGGACGTACATATGTGTCATGTGTTAATTGGTTTCCTTGATATCGGCATTTCGTTTGAAATTGTGGACACGTTGGAAGAAATAGGAAATAACTGCGACGGTTCGGTGAATTGTGGTACAAGTGGTACGGATAACGTCCGTTGTGCCAGTAACAGTTCTGAAGAAGAATACCTTAAAAACCTAAAAAAAAAAATGTACTGCTACAGCTTTCAGCGACAAAGAAAAGGTAGTGAAATATTGGTTAAACGAAGGAGGGAAAAAACGCTGAACGTTACGCAGTGTGCTAAGGCGTTTTAGTTTCGTAAAATCGGAGCGCGAGTTTTACAAATGGAAGAATGAATTACATGAAGTAACAAATATGCACCGAATAGAAACCAGAAACCATCTGATTGAAAAACTGTTAGAAAGATTTAGAACCGTTCGTGAGAGGCTTTGCAGCGTGACCGATGGAGATCTACCAGACTGCGACCTCCGAATTGTATCTGACATGAACATTCCTAATTTCCAGCCTTTGTCGACCTGGCTACGCAGGTTCATGACATCGTGCAGAATAGGATGTGGCAAAATTACGAAGTTTACGTCACGTAAACGTGTAGAGCAGCTGCCAATGATGGACAGTGCCAAAGAGAAATTCATAGCTGACGTAAAGAAGAAACTTGCTGTTACCCCGCATCAGCTGTTTATAGCGCTGATCAGTCAGGTTTCGTGAAAGAACTGCGTGCACACCGCACATTATCATTTAGGTGTGGAAAAAAGGCGGAGTCGGTTGCCCAATCAATGAATGCAATGACACTTTCATATAAGATAATGCTAGTGGTAAGTGTGAGTGATTTACTGTTTCCGTAGCTGTATACATGTACTTTTCTAGAACCGTAAGGCAAATTAGGTCCGAAATTTAAAAAAAAATGTAGTTGCAAAAATCTTGTAAATGACGTATCAAAATTTGGAAAAATGAGAGAGAATAACTTTCAAGATTTCGTTCGAAACGTATTCCTACCGGCGGCACAACTAATTCATTGCTTTTGTTGGGTTCATGATCTGGACATAACAACACCTCTGTTTTTGTGCAGGACGACGAAAGATATGTAGATCTAATTTGTATTCCGCTTGGAACTACTAGTGCGATTCAATCTCTCGGTAAGGAATTTTATTGACAGTGAAAAACATTTTCCAGAAAATTATCAGACAACATAATGTCTCTCTCATTTCAGGTTTATCAGTGGAACAGTATGCTTCAGCTCCAGTCATTTGTGCATTACCAGTTTTCTTCGCCACACTTTACGAATTTGATCAAGAAAGCCTGGTATGCAACGCGATATGCAGAAAAACGGCTAGGACCATTTCTGACTCCATCCCAGTTCTGTCTAGATAAAATTTGTGGTTACTGTGAAGTGCCTGACTGCATCAATTTTTCCTTTGTCCGTTGTGCCTGGTGCAGGAAAAATGCTTGTTTTCGTCATTCAGTATACACTTTGCATTTTTGTGACGACAACAGCGAATAAACAAAGAAATGTTCCACTGATAGTCAAATCTACAACTGTCAAAAGTTATTATAAGGAATTGCCTACAGGAATTGTTATAGAATGCAGTACTGCACGAGGCACTTAATTTCAACAAATTACAAGTCCGCATTGACGGAAGTCGTCTGTGACATCTAACACGGCGCCGGCCGGGGTGGCCGAGCGGTTCTAGGCGCTACAGCCTGGAACCGCGCGATCGCTACGGTCACAGGTTTGAATCCTGCCTCGGGCATGGATGTATGTGATGTCCTTAGGTTAGCTAGGTTTAAGTAGTTCTAAGTTCTAAGGGACTGATGACCTCAGAAGTTAAGTCCCATAGTGCTCAGAGCCATTTGAACCATCTAACACGGCCATGATTTTTATTTTCTCTGCTAGCCACTTTTATGAGAATTACATGTGCAAGAAGTGAACTGTCGATATGAAGTTATTCAAAACAGTGTTTGTATAGTTTATGCCACGTTCTCACCGGAGCAAACAAGCGAACATGGATGAGCAAAAGAGAATTCGGTCTGGTGTACCCCGTAGGCCTCTTGCCGGTCTATGAACTGGACTCCACAGCAGCTACTTATGTATTTCTAACCTTCCCCAGTTACCTAATTGGAAAATGGAGACCTGTAGTTTAACGTGGAATCCGAACCACATGTCTTTCGTAGCCACCCCAGCATCTGTGAGAAGTGAATGCTCGGTTAAAAATCATAGAAAAAAAGCTATGATCTGAACTGGATTTGATCCCACGCTCTCTGAATCACGAAGCGCGCGCTTAGCCACTGGACCATTCTTGTTTTAGGAAAAAAACCAAAAAGAATATGACCATTAGACCTTAAACGCGTAGTGGAAACGCTAGCTATGTCAGATCTTGAGATGATGCTCGACGTCGGTAATTAGTGCTCTGTTTATAAATTTCCCCATAATGGTAATAAAGAAGACAGGGAAAAATTTTGCACCAGTGCGAAGGAGAGAAGCAGATGCAATTCCGTGTAAAGTGCGCGATCTTCTCGCAATTATGGCTTCCATACAAATTGAGACACTTAAATTCTTTCTTTCCTGCACTATTTTGCATACTGCGTCAAGAACAGTGCGCTCGCCAAGCAAAATAATCCTCACTGAATAGAATAATTTCGTATTGTGGCTCTAGCAAGATAGATTTGTATCCTGTATGCCGAATATTAGCTCCAAAAACTAAAAACTAATAGAACTGCGTTCATAGGCACGCTACCTCGTGTTCTCTGCCGTTCCCTCTAGTATAAACGATTCTACTCTTATACAAGCGAATGGTAATGAATGTTATGCAAATGCACATTCGCACATGTTCGCTGCCATTCGCTCTATTGTATACCATGCTTTAGGCGCTTCAAATTGGTGTCTGTGAACTCCGGATAATTCCGCTACGCAGCGATGCGATAGTGATTCGCCAAGTCGTGCCTTAGGCGGGCAGAGCAGTACAAACCGTTATTATAAGCTGTTATTCGCTCGGAATAAAATGTGTAACTTCAACATTTCTTACAAAATATTTGCAGTGCCTCCTAGCAATTAAAATTTGGGCAATGTATTACTTTCGTAGTCTTCTTCCTGTGTAAAACATTTCAAGGTTGGTTTTGACATGTCTTATTGGACCATTCCCTTGTCAGTAACAGAGATGTAGGCTAAAGGATTATGCATGCTCTTGCTAGACACTATTCACACACGTATCTGTTCAGAAAGTAAAATGCAGATGAGCTGCTGACACTACCGATATGATAAGTACATTCATTATCATTCGTAAAATTGCTAATACTAGATTGTGAAACGTCCCCTTTGAAAAATTTTACACGACTGTGCTTAAACTGACACACAATATTTTGTTAGCACAACGCAATCTGACTTTCAGAATTCCCTACAAAAGAATGGCCCCGACTAACATTAAACTATACCTTTCACAAATCACTAAATCACTTACCTCACAAAAATCTTCGTTACTCCCACTACTGCAATACAGCAAGCGCCACTACTGCCAGCTAAATAAAAGATTCAAACTATGGAAGGCACTAACTACTGATAGGGATAGTTAGCAAATGAAAGATATTAATAGAGAACAAACAATGTATTTACCTTGATATCATGATATATATATCAGTTCATGACAAATTACAAAACTCCGCCATCTCTCTCCCCACATCCACCACTGCTGGCGGCTCACCTCCAACCGCGCAACGCTACACGCTGTTCACAGCCAGCTGCCTAACACTACAATGGTTGAGTATTACAACAATGCAAAGCAGCCACAGACTGCACATAGCACAGCCAGTGATTTTCATACAGAGGTGACGTTACCAATAAAAAAACCTAAACAGCCTACTTACATAGCCCCCATGCTCCCCACAAAAAAATTTTACAAATTGGTTTGGGCAGTGGCCAATACAGATTTGAAAAAAAATTTTCATAATTACAATAACAAAGAAATCAAATGCACACACTTATTGATACAATGTTGGTCAAAAGCTTAACTTTCTCACAGTCCATAAAGACAGTCCTAATCGTTCATCACATTAAAATATCAGTGTTTTTCTCAAAGTCTGAGCAGTAAAAGAAAATGCACACGGAAGTAGTGGATTTCCATGCAGTCTTGAAGAAGTTGTGTTGTCCTTCCAACGGAAAGACGGTGCTGACTCTCGACATGCAGACAGGTCATGGGCCACAACAGAGCAAACCCACCGCGGAGTCAGTCGACGTTTTGAAGAGTATTGGTGGGTAGGTCATCACAGAGCAGACCCACTGTAGTCCTGGTAGAGATTACGGTATTGGTGGGCCACCAAAGATGCAGACCCACTGTAGTCCTTGTAGAGATGGCCAGCAGCCATCTGTTGTGACTATGCAGGTGCACAATCACCATTGAAGAGTCTTGCGGATAATAGAGCAAGTCCATAACCACCACTTGTGCACTCACAAAGTTTTTGAATTGTCCTGAGAACCAGCAATGCTGTTAACCAGTCCCTTGCTGAATTATTAACACACGTGCAAACACTAACAGTCCCTACTTCTCACATATTGTCCATATACTATGACCAATAGAAACGTGTGCAGTGAAATGATACTTAATTTGAAGAACTGGTGTCAATTACAATTTTATAACATGAGAATACAATTACAAAGGTACAAAATACATCATTAGAAACATAATAATACAGATAACATTTGTAGTACAGGCTTTACAAAAGAATCAAAATAACATATACATCAATGTTACAGGAATTATGGGATAAGTAGATACATAAAAGTTCAGAATAACTTTCGAAACATCAACTTCACACATGAGCGTTAAAACAAAACAGAATAAATAATGTCTAAACATCTTTATAAAGAAAATAACATATTATTAATGCAAATTATATTTGAGGATAACAGTATTCCTCATCATAGTGAATGTAGCTTAGTATTAGAAGAGAAAAAAATTCTGTGAAACAGTACACAGGGACAGGAAGAAAACAAATACACATGGGTACACAAACACATAGTGGGATAACACAAGGAAAGGACAGGGTTTCTTTTACTGCAGTATTTTGCAAACAAAACTTTCTTTACTTCTCGGAGATCTCCCTTTGTTCCTCATTATTTCCAAAAAGTCCTATCAATACCTGCTTTCTCTACTCTGTTCATATTTCTTTCAAAATAATTACGGATCATTGTACAATACTCATTTTGGCCCAAAACGTTTTCATATACCTTCAATGCATTTCTTTCCATTCATCACAACTAGTTTCTTATATAGTCTACCCCCTCTTAAGCTAACTTAAATCTACTGAGCTCAGATGCTAAACTAAGGGACGAGGCAATGCAGTAGCACAAAACAATTAACACAAACAGCAATGATCAAAAATACAAATGGCGAAGCAAGCAACATAAATTACAACTAACATAAGGCAATGAGCAGCAAACAAGAAAAATAAATCTGGCTTAGCAGAGTAACACAAATTAAAATTCAGTAGCACTATGCCTGGCAAACAGCAGCAGCAAAAAAAAAAAAAAAAAAAAACAAATCTCTAAACATGACAAAGTTCAAGCAGAAAAAGTATTACACTAAAAATGGCCATGTCTAATACCTATGTCACATCTTAACACTAGAGTGATGCATCACAATTTATTCTACAAAAGAAATTAAGAAGTACTTGAAAAGAAAACTATGACTGCAGTTCCTGTGAAGGTAAATGTCTTTTTGTGCTCCCTCATTTTTTTGAAAAAATTATTATTTACTCGATCTGTAGACAGAAAATATTTATATTAGTACATCTATAAAATTTTATTTTAACCAATGCTGCAGTGCAGCTAGAAACTAGATATCAAATGAAATAAGCAATTACGCAAACCAAAGCATAAAAATATCATTCAATAGTCATGTGACATTTCATAAGTTAGTAGAAAAATCTGTCAACTAGAGAGACAGTAGTCATAATCAGGTGTATAGACATAAAAATATTTCTCGTCATTTCATTAGGCATTTCAGTAAATATCATAAATTAAGAGCTCCACAGTGTCAACATATGTTTTCAAGTTCGACCGTGTCGTTTTTGCGATGCTCTCTACAAAGGAACGTCAATAGCGAGGGTAATGGCCTCCCTTTTTTTTTTCTACCTGTGCCGCTGAAAAGGGCTCGCAATAATGGCTTTTTCTCCAGGCGTCTGACACACCTGGCCGCTCACAACGAATTACTTCATGGTCACTTACCTTTCTTAACGAAATATTTACGACAGCAGTTTTCGCTACAGCGACAGTCTCATATAAAAATTTCATATATCAAGAATTTGCGTTACAAATCTGTAGAAACAAAATCGTATGAATATAACAGTGTCCAAAAAATTCTCGCCAGCATTGTGATACATTCACGCATTTACACACGTTTCATAACTCTTAAAGTATGATTCTCGGTTTACAACATCCTTTTTCACCAGTCAGAGTCCCTACCTTCTATTCATTATTCATATACATATAAACACGTAATCACATTCCTTATATAGCATCATCTTATTGATCATAAACATACCGCAACAGCATAATACACATCATCGTCGTAAAAATAACATCATAACACCTCAGTCAAATCTCAAAATCGTCGTAGCTTCCTCCAATAATTTCAAAACCTAAAAAAATTCTCTGCTCATGTCAAAAGTGTCATCTGCCTCAAACGTACTTTAAAATCATGATCCCATACCAAATACATCATTCAAAGCTCTCATAGTATCACAATGGTTCCGAAAAAATATGAGCATTTCACAAAGTGCAGACAAAATACAATTTCATAAGTGTGAAGTTATCCAACGGTGTAATTACGTAAACATCTGTCACTGATGTAGTAAAAAAATATTTCTTTCTCTGTTAAATAATCAGATAGCTGTGTAATTTATGTGTTGGAGAAATATGGTACCGATGTGTAAAGTTGTATAAGCAGATACCATATTAGCTAGGGCTCCTTGTGTTTGCCACACACATGGTACACAAAGTAAGCGTGTACCCCCCTGAGGATTAATGTAATTATACCCTCAGGTGTTACAAATTACAGCAATGGAATGAAATGTATCACAGAAAACTTTCTTTGTAATTCAAAAATCTTTAAAAATAAGTGTTTTAAGTATAAGATTAATCACTCAAATGCGTGTACTGTAGCGCTAAACTGTGCATCTTGTCGCAACATAATCTCTGTGGAAGTGTCGTAGTTATCGTCCTCCGAAAGTGAAGTTCTGCAGAAGTCAATGTACTTACCTCATGATACACCAAATTTCAAGTAAACCAAAATGTTGCATTAAAATCTCATTAGCAGTACCAGTATGTGTCCTAAGTATGTAAGTCTGATAGTCGTTATGTAATAGTGCAACTAACAAGCAAGAATGTACAAATACAACACTGTGTAGTCTGTTCACTATAACAATGCATTCGTAACTTCTGTTTTAAAAACGTTCCCTAGGTTCTAGGCTGGATATTTAACTTCAAACATTGTTGCATGTTAACAGTTTCTTAAGTCTGACAAAGCATACTAGAAATGTGAAGTGAAAAGTTTTATGGCAAAGACAAAGTTAAAAAGCAGAATATCTTTCAATAAACGGTTTTACATGTGAAATGTGGTGTAAACCTTTACTCTTCCTAGTACGCAGAGTTTCAACTTCAACCCAATTATCATGTGGTATACGTCGGTAAAGAATGCTAAAATTATTCTCAAGGCTAGCGTCTTATGTTATTTTTCTCGGAGCCAGGGGGCGCACGCGGCTGCCTGCTGTGCGAGTCATTGTCTGTCTCTTTGTTGGCGCGCGCCGTTATAGGGGTTTGGAGACCTAACTTCTGCAAATTCACTTTGACGAGAAGGCCCTGCCCTGTTTAAATCCCGCCAGTTCTGATGCAATTCAGGTCTGTCGTTACGAATATATCGTCTGTCGTCATGTCGGTAGTTTACATAGTTTCTTGTTTGTCGGTCATGTGGTGGAGAATTTCTCCCTGAATCGTAACTGCGCGCTGAACTGTTGCGTCTGAAAGTATTCTGTCTCCCTTGATAATAATAGTTCTGGTTACCATATTGTCTGTTTCTCTGACTGTCTCTGTGATAGTCATTACCGCAGAGAGGTGATCTTTCCCTGTAATTATTACTACTCTTCCAACGGTTGTTATACGGGTGGTGTCTGTTTTGTTCACGATTTGCGTTGTAAGAATAGCCTTGTCGTGTCCAGTTATTATTTCTTTCATCGCGGAATTGCGACGGATGTGACCTGTAATTGTTGTGTTCCTGTTTTCGCGTTCCGCGATTGTTAGTGTCAATTTCTAATTCTTGTAAGAGTCCCTGAAATGCTTCAATGTCGTCTTTGCAACGTCCTGCCAAAAAAATATGTCGTAAATGTTCAGGCAGTTTGATTAAGCAAATTCGGATGAGTTCTGAGGGGCTGTATGGGTTTGACAGGTACTGATTCTTGTGCAACATGTCTTCAAAATATTTCACAAGACTGGAGAATTCAGATTGTTCGAAATGTTTCATCATTATGATGCCATGTTTTACTCGGTCTTGTGTGGCTTGAGACCAATATGCTGAGAGGAAGGCATGGTAAAATTCTCCTTCACTGTGGCAATCGTGAATGACCGATCGCATTCTTACAGCTGGTTCATTCTCTAAGTAGCCACACATAAATTCTAATCTGTGTTCTAACGACCAGTTGGGAGGAAAACAATGTGAGAATTGATGGAGCCATGCTTGTGGATGAATGTCGTTGCCAGAATTCTTAAATGTTTTGAATTTACGTGTAGTAATGAACAGCTTATAGTCAAAATCATCATGTCGGCGAGTCGCATATCGGTCATTGTTAGGTCGTGTCGGCCGTTCCATCTCAAAATTCGGTGCACATTGCCAATTTCTTTCATAACTTCCGAAATGCCCTGTGTTATTATTTTGCGGCTTTTCCGTATTTCTAAGTCCCTCTTCCCGTGTTGGAGCGCGAGTGTCCTCTGAAATACGTAATTCTTGTATTACCTGTGTCAGCTGATCTTGTACTTCCCGGATTTCTCTTTGGTGTTGCGTATTAATTTGATTCAGATTTTGTTTCAGTTTCCTAATCTGTTCGCTCTCTTCTGTGTCATTAAAGACTACCGGTTTTGTGTCATTCAGATTATCATCTACCTTCGTAGATAAATTGTTTAGCTGATCCGAAAGTTCAACTACTTTCTCTGATAATGAACTAATTTCCTCCATGTGTCTTTCTGAACCAATTTTCAGAGTATCTACTGTGTCCTTTAAGTTTTCTTGAGTTTTTGCAAGTTGCATAACCGAATCGGTAGATGCAACTGAGTCAAATTTAGCTTGCAAGGTCTCATGATTTTCATGAACAATAGTTTGCAGTTCTTTTATGGCTGCTTCGTGATTCTGTAATGCATTTTCATGCCGCGAAAAAATGGGTTGAAAATGCTCACAAATTTGTGTTTTTACGTCATTACAGACTTTTTGACATTTCTATTCAATGTTATGTAACTCACTAGTTAAATCTTCACGTCTTTGTTCAAGTGTGGTGTCTAACTTTTGAAGATTTTGTCCCATTGCGTCTAACTGTTGCTGTGTTTGTCTCTGGTGTTGTTCCATTGTGTCTAACTTTTTAAGATTTTGTTCCACTGTGTCTAACTTTTGAAGCTTTTGCTGTGTTTGACTCTGATTTTGTTCCATTTGTTTCTGATTTTGTTCAAGCGTTGTGTCTAACTTTTGTAGCCTTTGTCCCATTTGTTGCATTAACTGTAATAACAATGCACTGGTGTCTGAAACATGTTCCTCAATGCTTTTCGGCAGTGAATTTGCACCGGCAACATTCACATTTTGACAAGCGGAAAATGTGTCTTGACTCATTTGAGAAAACGGTGAGGACGCAAAACCTGAATCTACAGTATTTGCAAAATTGTGTCCTGTCATTTCGGATTCCTGAGGCGAGCGGTTGCCGACCGATCGATCGATAATGCTTCCCCCTTCACTAATTGTTTCACTGTCCACGCCATTGTTTGCCGCCCGCTCCATTTCCCTATGCACAATTACCAAATTACTACTTTGAACATCAGTTAATTCATTACTCGGTGGCGCTAACACACTGCTTTCATTTTCACTGTCATTTCTCAGTTTACTTTGGAGCCTAGTATTACGTTATTCACACGCCATTATTGTCACAGTATTTCACACGACAACACAGAAAAACACAATTTGAAGAGCAAAAATAAGAGAACACATTAATATAACACTGAAAATAATATCTAGTTAATTGCAAGCGCAGCTGCGAAATACTTGGTGCAAATCTACATGCATGCCACAACTGTTTTACTGTACAACAATGAAAAACTACAACTACAAAGGAAATTCTCTCTATGATTACGCGTTAGCAATATACAAAAGCTACACTAATTACACAAACTACAAGAAAAAATCAGAAGATTCCAGTGAGGTATCCTCGGCTAAGGGTCGACATATGAAACGTCCTCTTTTTGAAAAATTATACAAGACTGTGCTTAAACTGACACACAATATTTTGTTAGCGCAACGCAATCTGACTTTCAGAATTCCCTACAAAAGAATGGCCCTGACTAACATTAAACTATACCTTTCACAAATCACTAAATCACTTACCTCACAAAAATCTTCGTTAATCCCACTACTGCAATACAGCAAGCGCCACTACTGCCAGCTAAATAAAAGATTCAAACTATGGAAGGCACTAACTACTGATAGGGATAGTTAGCAAATGAAAGATATTAATAGAGAACAAACAATGTATTTACCTTGATATCATGATATATATATCAGTTCATGACAAATTACAAAACTCCGCCATCTCTCTCCCCACATCCACCACTGCTGGCGGCTCACCTCCAACTGCGCAACGCTACGCGCTGTTCACAGCCAGCAGCCTAACACTACAATGGTTGAGTATTACAACAATGCAAAGCAGCCACAGACTGCACACAGCACAGCCAGTGATTTTCATACAGAGGTGACGTTACCAATAAAAAAACCTAAACAGCCTACTTACAATTGTGACGTTTTAAAGGCGCCCGGCCCCATGCTGCTCAGTCAGTGTATGTACGTCAACGGGCAGAAACAACAACGATATAATTTTAAGTTCCTGGACAATTTCAGCAACCTATGATGCTTTAATCACCGTTCATTTGCTGTCACGACTGCATATGTCAGTTACGTGTTGACTCACGTCACTCTATAAAAACCGTATTCAAAAGCTCATAGGAATCAAATGAACCTAGATAAAAATCATCACCATCGTATACTATTAGTCATCAATAGTAAAACGATATTCAAGTGCAAATTATGATCAGAAAAATGGGACAAATAATCTGAAAATACATAAAAAGGATACAAAAAAGGTGATGATGAAGTTACTTTATTTGCGTTTACGTCTGCTATATTAACTTTCTTTTAGTCATTGAAGTGTTCTTTTACACTGGATTACACACATTATTTCAGTGTTTTTGACGCTAAGGAGCTGGCGCTTTGAGTTCAATAGCTCCTTATATACAGAGAGATTCTGTTCGGCTCCTACAGATACCAATGGAGTATATCTTCAAAGCACCAGTAAGGAGAGCCCTGTCAACGTTTCAAAGGTTTCCACACTTGCATTGTTCTTCAAATTTTATTCGAATCTGTCTTTAGAAAATTCATCAAAGAATGGCCCTCACACTCATCAACTTCTTCCACTACTCCTCCTGCTCCATAGCTTCTTCTCCCAAACTCGGCATCGTGGCAGGGAAATATTTGTAGCCATATAGTGAAAAAATTCCAACTGTGGGTCTTCCTGGTTGCTAATTGTTGAGCCTGCTTCATGGCTGCATCCACTGAGTCTAGAGAAAATATGAAATGTCTCATCTCATTGAAGTTTTCGTACAAGAAAACTATGCATCTTATCCAAGTATCCAATATTGTGATGACAGGAAACTGTGGAAGGTGGAGGTCTCTCATTTCTTGATACAAAGCTGGACGACTGGGAGCCTTTACCAGACTCTTCTTCAGCACAGTAATGAAGTAATTTGACTTGGAGTAATTCTCCCGAATACTTTCGCAAACAAGGTGTACTCCGTGTGCAATACATGCCACGTGGCTGAGGCTGGGGTACAAGCCCTTCAATTGTTGGCAAGCCGGAAGCATGTGCTTGATCACTCACCACAAGCCCGATTTTTCGTGTTGTTTACACCTGGTCACAGGTGCATGAACGAATCGTTGAGTAACTGTGTCATGGTGCAGGCATTTGTCTTCTCGAGCTGGTAAAAAAAAAAAACCATAGGTTTTATCCATTTACCAGATAATCAAATAACCAGCACAAACAAAATATATTGTTACAGCTCGTCAGTAGTTTAAAATGTGTTCAAATGTTTATGAATTCCTAAGGGACCCAACTGCTGAGGTCATCGGTCCCTAGACTTACACACGACTTAAACTAACTTAAACTAGCTCATGTTAAGAACAACACACACACCCATGTCCGACACACACACACACACACACACACACACACACACACACACACACACACACACACACACACACACAAGCACGGACTCGAACCTCCGGCCGGAGGGGCAGCGCAGTCCGTGACATGGAGCCTCAAACTGCACAGCCATTCCGCACGACCCAGTAGTTTCATTGAAAACGAATCACACGTTATGTTTGCCGACTGCCTCTTTTATTTTCTCTAAAACGTTCTCAAAAATTATCTGTACGTAACTTTTTCTCAGAGTGCTCTATCCGGTATTGACCCTTGCATGTACTTATAAAGGAACGATTTGCATGCTGGATCATTTGCCCCGTGGATTAAAATTTCTGACTGGATTAAAGCAATAACAATATTCAGTGAGTACTGATTTTTGGATCCTCAAGAGAAGACGTAGTTCAAATGCTTCAAATGGCTCTAAGCACTATGGGACTTAACTACTGGGGTCATCAGTCCCCTAGACTTAGAAATACTTAAACGTAACTAACCTAAGGACATCACACACATCCATGCCCGAGGCAGGATTCGAACCGGCGACCGTGGCAGATGCGCGGTTCGGGACTGAAGCGCCTAGAGAAGAGGTGTTTCATTTCACTTAGATATCAGATTGTTTCGGTAACGACTCGCGAAGTTCAGTGTTCGTAAAATGTTTGGTTTTTGCATTCTGTTGCTGTGATGCTTTCGATTGCAATAATTTCTTCGCCGACGGCAAGTCGCTGAATGATGCCATTATTTTCGATAAACTCAGTCTTGAATTCTTTTTAAATTGCATAAAACTCCTTCTTAACCTATCGTTATGGTGAGGTACTAACACTTCCAACAAAACAGTGCACCGTTTATAAACCGAAACGGTTAAATTCATTGGAGCAGTAACTGTTTCTCGGTTTAAATTCTTGCAACATTATTGTTTGAATTTTAATTTCACCGCTGCAGGTTGGCCACTGTTACTGAGGCTAACTATTGTTGCTGAGGTTAGTTATTATTGCTGGAGAAACTAATAACTACTGGTGCTTTCCATAAATTGTATTTTAACCTTTATTAACCACTGTTGACTTCGGATCAGACGAAATTTCAAAAGCCTCTTTAAGAAGGGTAACCAATTATGTCTAGTCCATTAAAAACGCAGATAAAAATGGATGGGAAGGTGATTAAGCATGGAATAGGGAGGAAAAGGTATAAGATGTAGTAACCTCACAAAAAGGTGCAAAAAAGGCTCAACAAGCTGTGTTTACTTTGCTTGATTTTATATGCGTACATTAGCCTTTCTGTGTGAAACTTGCTACGATCTTGGAAAGGTGTTGTACCTTGAAATCCTTTCCTTAGTCGGTAAAAAAAGCGGCTCATTAGCAGTAGCGTGAAACTGCTTGATCGTATTTTAACATATCTCTAATTTTCTATGATTTATGAGCGCGTAACGTAGAGGGGAATCGGACTTAAGACGGAGGGATTAACTGGGGTGCTAAATTGGGTGCTGAATGTGACGGAGGTTCTTCGAAATTCTGATTATTATCTAACCTCGATGTATATGTTGAAAAATTATCGCATTGCTTTGAATGTTGAATGCAGTGTGTTAACGGTGTATACAACGTCCCTGGTCTAGTGGCTGAAGAACCTAGACTCCCTCCTGTGGTGCCCCCTATTTACTGTCAGTGACACAACACCCATCCTCGAAACCATCTGACACAAGTGACTTACGTGCTTGATGGGCTTAGTTATGGTCAAGCACTTTTTGATGAATGAGAAATTTAATACAGATTATTATTGTTTAGATTTATATCATTCTTCTCCTCTGTTATGTGTTTATTTATACCTTTTATGTCACTTCGTGATACATTGTCGTTGATGGGTGCGTGTGATCTTTGCCTCCGTGCAGTGGCGCCTCCTGTGAGCCGTCGAAGTTCGACGAGACGGGTCGGAGCGGCCGCGAGTGGAATTGGGTGTGAGCCTACGAAGAGGAGAGACCTATGGTGATAGTAATCTGCCAGTTATCCCGATGGTTCGTTCCTCGACTCCTAGTGCTTTGGTTCGGGCCAATGAGCTGTAATGAATCGCAGCCTGCACTGGGGTCAGTACTCATGGACCCTGTTGTTGCTGTGGGTCATTACTCATTTAAAGTAGTACCTGTCCTTGGTATTAAACACATGTGGTGGGTTACATGATGAACGATGTTATCCTGGGTGTTTGGCCGGCCGGTTTGGCTGAGCGGTTCTAGGCGCTACAGCCTGGAACCACGCGACCGCTACAGTCGCAGGTTCGAATCGTGCCTCGGGCATGGATGTGTGTGATGTCATTAGGTTAGTTAGGTTTAAGTAGTTCTAAGTTCTAGGGGACTGATGACCCAGAAGTTAAGTCCCATAGTGCCCAGAGCCATTTGAACCAACCTGGGCGTTTCAAAGTTAAGTGGAGCTCCTCATTTTAGATACTTTATATAGTGTTATTTTAGGTTGCTTTGAACTCTGAGTTACGAAAGTGTTGTTTAAGATCATGTTCTTCTGCACGTCTTTCTTGTTTTATTAAGTATAATTTGGTCCTTGACTAGTGTGCTATCTTTCGAAAACTCGGGGCCAGGAGAATATTATGAACAATTTGAATAACTTGGGCGGAAGGAATTGTACCGTTATACCTGTAAACGCTTAGTTTAGACTATGAATTACATAACCTTTTGTCTTGGCCGAATACTAACGTGATTTATTCTGTAGACCATCATCTATTGTGTATACCATTTTGTGAGTGGGTACGAAGGACCACACTTGTGAGTAGTGAAGGAACGCTCTTTTCAGAATAGTGTAACGAGGTCTAACGCAGAACCAGTCTGTGACTGCCGAGCTCCACACGTGCAGTGAAGGACGTTCACAGGTCCAGTGTCTGTCTGCACAAAAAGAGGCAGTCTAGCTACCTATCTTCACAATCCTTTAAAATAAATGGAAGTGACTGAAGAGAAGAATGAGAATTTTCAATTCGCAAAAGCGACGTGTACTGCTTATTTGCTACGAAATGACATTACGGTACTATGCATGACAATGGAACTGCAAACAATTGTAACGATCGACAGACGGGATTCACTGTTCTGTACAAGAAGTACTCTGTATAAAATTTTCAGGCATGGAGAACTTGTAGAAATTGGTGATACGAATAGTACAATTCCTGAAGTTGAACCCATTACTCGATTAATACCGTTCAGGACGTCTATATTGCTTTCCTCAGGTACAGTTCCCACGTCTCCATAAGGAGGTTTCAAGAGGGCTATAATATTTCGATCTAGATATTTTCATGGAAGACAGTTTTTCGATTATGAAACTAAATAAGTCACGATTGCGTGGCAAGTTGTGTGTGAAATTCTATGAATGCGCCTGTCGATATGCCAATAGCTTGTACCGAATAAAAATTGTATTACGCTTCACCGCACCAAAAATACCTAAATACACTCCTGGAAATGGAAAAAAGAACACATTGACACCGGTGTGCCAGACCCACCATACTTGCTCCGGACACTGCGAGAGGGCTGTACAAGCAATGATCACACGCACGGCACAGCGGACACACCAGGAACCGAGGTGTTGGCCGTCGAATGGCGCTAGCTGCGCAGCATTTGTGCACCGCCGCCGTCAGTGTCAGCCAGTTTGCCGTGGCATACGGAGCTCCATCGCAGTCTTTAACACTGGTAACATGCCGCGACAGCGTGGACGTGAACCGTATGTGCAGTTGACGGACTTTGAGCGAGGGCGTATAGTGGGCATGCGGGAGGCCGGGTGGACGTACCGCCGAATTGCTCAACACGTGGGGCGTGAAGTCTCCACAGTACATCGATGTTGTCGCCAGTGGTCGGCGGAAAGTGCACGTGCCCGTCGACCTGGGACCGGACCGCAGCGACGCACGGATGCACGCCAAGACCGTAGGATCCTACGCAGTGCCGTAGGGGACCGCACCGCCACTTCCCAGCAAATTAGGGACACTGTTGCTCCTGTGGTATCGGCGAGGACCATTCGCAACCGTCTCCATGAAGCTGGGCTACGGTCCCGCACACCGTTAGGCCGTCTTCCGCTCACGCCCCAACATCGTGCAGCCCGCCTCCAGTGATGTCGCGACAGGCGTGAATGGAGGGACGAATGGAGACGTGTCGTCTTCAGCGATGAGAGTCGCTTCTGCCTTGGTGCCAATGATGGTCGTATGCGTGTTTGGCGCCGTGCAGGTGAGCGCCACAATCGGGACTGCATACGACCGAGGCACACAGGGCCAACACCCGGCATCATGGTGTGGGGAGCGATCTCCTACACTGGCCGTACACCACTGGTGATCGTCGAGTGGACACTGAATAGTGCAGTGTACATCCAAACCGTCATCGAACCCATCGTTCTACCATTCCTAGACCGGCAAGGGAACTTGCTGTTCCAACAGGACAATGCACGTCCGCATGTATCCCGTGCCACCCAACGTGCTCTAGAAGGTGTAAGTCAACTACCCTGGCCAGCAAGATCTCCGGATCTGTCCCCCATTGAGCATGTTTGGGACTGGATGAAGCGTCGTCTCACGCGGTCTGCACGTCCAGCACGAACGCTGGTCCAACTGAGGCGCCAGGTGGAAATGGCATGGCAAACCGTTCCACAGGACTACATCCAGCATCTCTACGATCGTCTCCATGGGAGAATAGCAGCCTGCATTGCTGCGAAAGGTGGATATACACTGTACTAGTGCCGACATTGTGCATGCTCTGTTGCCTGTGTCTATGTGCCTGTGGTTCTGTCAGTGTGATCATGTGATGTATCTGACCCCAGGAATGTGTCAATAAAGTTTCCCCTTCCTGGGACAATGAATTCACAATGTTCTTATTTCAATTTCCAGGAGTGTAATACTCAAAATTTGTATCGTTTGTGATCCATGTTGTTGAAAAGTTTGAAATACATAACCAAGTAGTTTGCAATGCGACTTCGCCATTTAAGTGCTGTACGGTCGCAGTTTTCCCCTCTTCACGCTCGTCGCATTCAGACAGCGTGGCGTAGCTGTCGGGAATATGTGAATCAAGGTTGGGCGCTTTGGCGCCCGTGCCGGGCCATGTCCTTGCGCTTAAAATCCTGCTATGACAGAAAAATATTTAAATTTTCATTATTTTTCCAACAGAAATATTTCAATTAATAAACATTTATTAATGTTAAGCTGCCATTCTGCTCTTTATTAAACCAGTTCTCGATCTCATTATGACCAGTGGTACAGTTTTCAAGATTTAAAGTTTGTCGATGCGAAATAAAAATCAGCTGTTTATAGCTGTGCAACGATGATTGAAAATAAGTACTAACTTGGATACGACAAATCATCGTGGATGTTGATATAGTGACGGAATAAGTGAGTCATTATTGTGGCATTAATCAAATGACAGTAAATTTTTCACATTGTACACGAAAATTTCTGATTTATAGTGTCCTTACTACAAACGGAGTTCGAAAATGAAAATGATCTCAATTTGAGATCAGAATACCACACATACGTGTAACGTACACGTTTTTCTCACTAAATTTCTGTCGAGGTGACATGCTGCCTTGAATCATGTAAAATGCGAACTAGATCTCACGAACATGTTAGTGTCACATATACAAGCAACTCATCAGTAGTGTAATCACAAAACGATGTTTTAAATACGTCACAATTTTTTCATGAATATGGGAAGTAATCATCCACAACGTCCACTGCTCAGTTCAAAAGAATTACTTAATTAAGCTTTTAAATATAGTCTTCTGACGGGTCAAATTCTGAAGAATTCATGTTTTATCTCATCAGTCCTTGACTGGGTTCATGTGGCCCATCACGATTTGCTCTCGTGCCACAGTTTATACAGTTGAGAGTAGTGCTTCAAACAAACGTCTTCAATTATTTGATGTTTATTATTCTAGTCTCTGTCGCCAGCGACAGTATTTCAATACCTTCACCATGTGTCATAGAAATTTTTACTCGTTGATCTCACAAATGGCCCATCAATTTGTCACCTATACCACTCAGTGTTTTCAGTATAACCCCTTATTAACTGACTCTTCAGTGAATCTGATCATTTCGTATCAGTTTTTGTGTTCTCCTCTTTCAATCTTATATTTTACTACGCAAGTTCACCCCAACGCTTACTTTCAGGGTTTTCTCGGTGAGTAGATCTTAGGCGAAATATACATCACTACCGTTCTTGATCTTTATTAATACCTTATGCATATTAAATTAAATGAATCTAACATTCGTTAATATTAATTTAGCGGCCAATTTCACACTTAATCGTCGATGATGATGTCAATTAATTTCAGCTGTATCATACACAACAGCCCGGTTAGTGCGTTGTGCAGCAACAATATTTCGATTAATGTGATATTGTTATTAAAATACTACACTAGTGATCCTTCACTGACTTTATTTTTCTGAGTGTAACAGTTTTAAAAATAAACCCACTCAGCCTGATTGATTTTCGGCACAGAAATTCATACTGAAATTAACTCAGAATGATTCTGCTTTTGTGTTATAGATTATGGTAAGAGATTATCTGCCAGACGTTAATTTTAATGAATAGCTGTCTTACACTGTATTAGCAGATATTTCACCAATATAAGAACACGTTCTTGCACATTCAGTCTCTCCTTTTGTGGGGTGGCTGGTGGAATAATGTTGTTATATAAAGTAATGTTTGGTTTGTAATGTAGAAAAGATGCATTTCCCGGCCAATGAACCATATGTGGGGCGGCGGGTGGAATTAATTGTTTATATAAAAATGTTGTTCCTATTATTTATTTAATGTTGTTTGCCGTTCTCAACACTGGCTCTCTAACTACAATATTGGCAACCAGAAAGTGATTAGCAAAACGTGAAGCCTGTAATTACAATTCCTAGTGCCCACTTCATCTGAGAAATACACTTATAGCTACAGCTTATAGCTCTGAGGAATTAGGAGATTGTCTGGGATTCATAATCAAAAACAATTCTCTAAAATTTTTCCATATATTCTGAAAGTCATAGACCAAAAGAAGCCACACAATCCAACTAACAGAGCAGTTCAGAGTCTAATGCGCTGATACAACTATAACTGTTCAAATTTAATGTTTAAGTGAATGCTCGCCATAATTTGATGATAATGTTCATCAAACGCCACGCTAAATAATGGTAGAATGTCTGTCCCGCGGCGGCACGTGAAAATACGACATACGCAAACTGAAGATAGATCATTAAAGTCATCCCAGGATTAACACTTCACTCGAAAATGATTTCATGGTTACGCGTATCCCGAGTAACTTATTACGGCATCCGAGGCTGTTTATAGCAATGATACCGACGCGACGCGACTCCCCGCACAGATGGTGCGCACATCAGCGTGTGGAGAGAACTGGGGCCTTACTTCCTCGCGCAGCGTTCTTATATATAAAGCCGCGGTGCGGGCGGCTAAGGGAACGCCTGATCAATTCCGTTCTCCCGACTAGCCGCTAGGCTGGTAATGCACCACTTCAATTTATTGAATAAATCATCGCTACCTTTGCTGATGGCCGATGAAGCTCACAATTGTACACAGGTAAGTAATCATAATAAAAGTCTGACGTGGCTAAGTCAAATATTTTGGGCGAGAGAATTAATTTAATTACACTACAGGCAGTAGACGAGCTCTGAACTTGCCCTTTGGAGATACGCTATCGCTATAGTTTTATAGTCATTCAGTTGAAATATGTCACATCTTTATGATTATTGCGGATCTCCCTTCTACTTAAATTTAAACATCCTAGCCTTATTTATTAGCCTACTTAATCTATCTTGCTTCCTTAATTTCTAAGACAAAAACCAGAAAAATCATGAATTTCAACTAAAATTTTAATTTGTGAGATCGAAAATACTGTTTCTACTAAATTGTTATGAAAAAGGAATCCAAATATAAATTTTTAAGTTTTTAGCTCTTTTCTGTTGCGCCAATGATTTTTACAGAAAAACGTCCAAATTTCGAAAATGGTTAAAGTTATTGAAGTGACATTCAACACATGTTGATTTAGTATTACCCCTGACATGCTAGAAACGTTTCAGGGTATTTACTTGATTTTTAAAGTATTGCGCAACATTTATGACGTCAGAGCTAGTTACAGCGGACTGGCTGGCCTCCAATGGAAAGACTGATGTGAATTTTATACAGCGTGAGTAGGATGCTTCCGTACACTTTTTTTATTTCGTTTCCTTTGAATTAAACATGGCTATAGCAGGGAAATGTAAACAAATTCATTAATATCTTATGTTAAGTAGGATTGAAATGAAAGCAATTTTAATGTCTCTTTTTATTTCACATCTAAATATCAGACGGAGCCAAACATCGGGTATGAAATATTCATGGACACTATTTACTTATTAAAATTTCAGCTTTACTACATTAAATAAAAACACTATTATTACTTCTTTCACCTAAAGCCGCGATGTCATACTCTGAGGGATGAAATAAATCTGTTCACTTCTACCTACGGCCTTTGCCTCATAGCTGCTGTAAAAACAATATAACACACACTATATCCAATTAAAAAGTGCCAATTTTCCACTACAAAATAAAACTGACTCTTTGACTCGAGGTGCGACCTGCCTAATGTCAGCGCACAAGTACACTACGCAAATTGATCAGCTCAGATGCTGCCCACTCAAAGTCGACAGACGAAGAATTGTACCGCAAAAATGTTATGGACTTTCGTTTCTTCCTTAAATACGCGTTTTATCATAACATCAGGTGACAACCGACTCTCCAAAGTTTAAATTAAGACATAACTCATGACCTCGTTACACCAATACCAATTCATAATTACGTCTACTGACCAATCTGTAAATTGCGGTCAACTTATTGCACGATTTAGCTTATATTCAGGTCAAGCTTCGCTGCTGATTGACGTCGTGCTCACAGCTTATTTTATTGCTTTTACTGCAGTAGACGATCTCCTCTGCAGCTGAGCAAATAGTTGCGCCTGCCATTTCAACGAGATGTCACTCAAGATTAAAATTACATATGGAGAAGATAACAATACACGTATTACAGGCTTACCTTTTCTGTTAGCAATATTCACCACTTGTGAGTACGCACTTTGACGTATATCACTTCCGGCATAAATTTCATTAATAGAGGTTTTCGCCCCGTCCTCTCCTCCCTCATAAACCCTTCGTTAAATAAGTAGGACCTACGCATCGTTCAAAACAAACAGATTTCAGACGCTCCAGTTCTCTCCTTCTGTGGTTTTCCCGTAAAAGATGACATACTTCCATACAATACCGTGCTCCAGACGCATAGTCTCTTTCACAGATCTAGATACATTTTTCTTTGTTGTGGACGTCTTTTGACATAAATGGCTCTCTTAACTTGTTCTAGTTTCATTTCTCATATCTTCCTTGCTTCGTACATCATGCATTAATTTTCTCCAAAGTTGTTAAAATTTTTTCACTTCTTTGAGTTCTCCAATTTTCATATTAACTTTGTCGCCAATCACTCCATTTTTGGTTTGCTCTCATTCTATATTCGCATTATACCAGCAATACTTTCATCCTGCGTTTGAATTGTTTTTCGAAGTGAGTGCTGAGTGGCAAATACACTCCTGGAAATGGAAAAAAGAACACATTGACACCGGTGTGTCAGACCCACCATACTTGCTCCGGACACTGCGAGAGGGCTGTACAAGCAATGATCACACGCACGGCACAGCGGACACACCAGGAACCGCGGTGTCGGCCGTCGAATGGCGCTAGCTGCGCAGCATTTGTGCACCGCCGCCGTCAGTGTCAGCCAGTTTGCCGTGGCATACGGAGCTCCATCGCAGTCTTTAACACTGGTAGCATGCCGCGACAGCGTGGACGTGAACCGTATGTGCAGTTGACGGACTTTGAGCGAGGGCGTATAGTGGGCATGCGGGAGGCCGGGTGGACGTACCGCCGAATTGCTCAACACGTGGGGCGTGAGGTCTCCACAGTACATCGATGTTGTCGCCAGAGGTCGGCGGAAGGTGCACGTGCCCGTCGACCTGGGACCGGACCGCAGCGACGCACGGATGCACGCCAAGACCGTAGGATCCTACGCAGTGCCGTAGGGGACCGCACCGCCACTTCCCAGCAAATTAGGGACACTGTTGCTCCTGGGGTATCGGCGAGGACCATTCGCAACCGTCTCCATGAAGCTGGGCTACGGTCCCGCACACCGTTAGGCCGTCTTCCGCTCACGCCCCAACATCGTGCAGCCCGCCTCCAGTGGTGTCGCGACAGGCGTGAATGGAGGGACGAATGGAGACGTGTCGTCTTCAGCGATGAGAGCCGCTTCTGCCTTGGTGCCAATGATGGTCGTATGCGTGTTTGGCGCCGTGCAGGTGAGCGCCACAATCAGGACTGCATACGACCGAGGCACACAGGGCCAACACCCGGCATCATGGTGTGGGGAGCGATCTCCTACACTGGCCGTACACCACTGGTGATCGTCGAGGGGACACTGAATAGTGCACGGTACATCGAAACCGTCATCGAACCCATGGTTCTACCATTCCTAGACCGGCAAGGGAACTTGCTGTTCCAACAGGACAATGCACGTCCGCATGTATCCCGTGCCACCCAACGTGCTCTAGAAGGTGTAAGTCAACTACCCTGGCCAGCAAGATCTCCGGATCTGTCCCCCATTGAGCATGTTTGGGACTGGATGAAGCGTCGTCTCACGCGGTCTGCACGTCCAGCACGAACGCTGGTCCAACTGAGGCGCCAGGTGGAAATGGCATGGCAAGCCGTTCCACAGGACTACATCCAGCATCTCTACGATCGTCTCCATGGGAGAATAGCAGCCTGCATTGCTGCGAAAGGTGGATATACACTGTACTAGTGCCGACATTGTGCATGCTCTGTTGCCTGTGTCTATGTGCCTGTGGTTCTGTCAGTGTGATCATGTGATGTATCTGACCCCAGGAATGTGTCAATAAAGTTTCCCCTTCCCGGGACAATGAATTCACGGTGTTCTTATTTCAATTTCCAGGAGTGTATCACGAAGTCTATTGTTGTTCAAATGGTTCAAATGGCACTGAGCACTATGGGACTTAACTTCTGAGGTCATCAGTCCGCTAGAACGTAGAACTACTTAAACCTAACTAACCTAAGGACATCACACACATCCATGCCCCAGGCAGGATTCGAACCTGCGACTGTAGTGGTCGCGCGGTTCCAGAATGTAGCGCCTACAACCGCTCGGTCACCCCGGCCGGCTCTTTTTTTGTTAAAATTTCGTCGGATATCAAAGGTCTTACTCTCGGACATTTCCGAAAGAACAGGTAGCATCTTCATATAGGTAAGGCTTACTGGCCACTCATCTTCTTCAGTGCGGATGCACACACATTGCTTAAACTCTTACGGATATCGGTAGATTGACTGCTACGAGTAATGAGTAAATGTGGGCAGGGGCACGGCAAATGTAGTGCGTGCCGCGCGGGATTAGCCGAGCGGTCTTAGGCGCTGCAGTCATGGACGTTGCGGCTGGTCCCGGCGGAGGTTCTAGTCCTCCCTCGGGCATGGGTGTGTGTTCTTATGATAATTTAGGTTAAGTAGTGTGTAAGCTTAGAGACTGATGACCTTAGCAGTTAAGTCCCACAAGATTTCACACACATTTAAACATTTTTTTAGTAGTGCGTGGACAGTTATTTGGAAATGTGAGTCTCTCGGGGAGCTTGGTAAAGATAAGTCCCTGCAGTCGCATTATCTTCTGTGTTCAAGGTGGCTAGTCAGAGGGCTGCTTGCCCTCTGTAATAAAAAAACTGAGTAAGGAAATCAACGATCAACTTGAACGGATGTCTTGTGACATCCGCCCAGACCAAACGCAACGGACTATATTGAACAAAACGGAAAAAAATGGCTCAATCGGTTAGAGCGTCTGCCGCGTAAGCAGGAGATCCCGGGTTGGAGTCCCGGTTGGAGCACACATTTTCAACTGTCCCCGTTGATATTTATAAATGCCTGTAAGCCGCTAATGGCCTGGATGTTATTGTACTTTCCTGATGAATGTGGTCAAGGATTAAATTTAAACAAAGACACATTTATTGAACTACCCAATATTTGGACAGATGAGTATAATTTATTTCCCCCCTGGGCCCGCAGCTTGTCTTGCAATGACAAAATAAAAGACAGTATTGTACCAGAAAGCTGCTATAATTTTAATTGCCAGGCGTTTTATGTTAGGAACAGGCCTATTTCGGCATTATCGCCATGTTCAGGCTATCTGCAACCAAATACGCTTCGTTAGAACTCATACCATTATAACTAATAACAGCATTGGTTAACTGAGTGCTACTACTCACTGCCATATTGCACCGTGGCGCTGTCGCTGTCTTACAATCTTATTGCTACTTCGGGCGTTTCCAACTGCAGCCAAGTTTTTAAATATTTATCTTACTCTCTATTAATTGCTGTTGTTCGCAAATGTAAGCTAAGTCTTTTATCTTTTGTATATACTGTTGTGGTTTTGACACCTACGATTTGCAAGTAATCCAGCGATGCTATATGGTTACAATTTGTTTATTCTTTTGTCTATGTATCGTAATTATCTATGGGCTGGCATTATAATCTTTGTGATGTTTTTGGCACAGACATACAGTACTAGACTGGCAAAGACGTAGTTTTTACTGAAGCGTGACTTTTGGTGAGTTAGGATGGCGGGATGAGAAAGTTTCTGTACGGTAGTAACACGATTTTCTGAAACGAAATGGTGTTGTAACCTTTACGAGGTGGCTGAAAGAATCTCTACAGTTGAGCAAATATTCGCGTTCTAGTTGAGTTTAATATTATCCAATGCAGAATCGTGTTACGGGAAGAGCATCAAGTTACCTATATGTATATGTTTTAAGCAGATGTTTTAGTAAGAACATCAAATGAAGCAAGACGCTTGTTATGAATGCCAGATAACACGTTCTGCTAATAAGCGAACTTTCATCGGGAGCATACTATTCGAAGAAAAGCTGAAGTTGATCAAAACCAGTTAAAATCACACCATTAAGCTACGTCTGTTATTACTAGATTCTTAAATCCCTTAAATATATGTCAACTACTTAAATACTGCCTGAGTTTCGGATGAGATATACTTCAGTTACTTATTTAGGCCCATGTATAGCAGGAAAGCTAAAACATGCAAGATATTTCTAGTTATGTTTGCAAAGAGAGCTGTTCCTTTACTTGCATCTTCCGTCTGCAATACGAAAAATTACAGGTAAACACGATGCATGTATAGACCATTACGTCGAAACTCTAAATGTAATGTAGCTGTATCAGTTTATTGTCATTGCTTAGAGTGTTTTATCAGTAAATAAACAGCTGTTTATAAGTCCTCTGCGCTATCCGCCATTTTGCTATTTTAATCCGCTAGCTTCAGTGATACTATTGATAAATGTGCGGTGTTACCAATCTATTAATGTACACTATGTGATCAAAAGTATCCGGAAACCCACAAAACATAATTTGTTCATATTAGATGCATTGTGCTGCCACCTACTGCCAGGTACTCCGTATCAGCGACCGCGTAGTCGTAAGACATCGTGAGAGAGCAGAATGGGTCGCTACGCGGAGCAGGAGATTGTGTCATACGTCTGTACGCGAGATTTCCACACTCCTAAACATCCCTATGTCCACTGGTTTCGGTGTGATAGTGAAGTGGAAACGTAAGGCACAAAAGCGTAGAGGCCGGCCTCGTCAGTTGACTGACAGAGACCGCCGACAGTGGAGGGTCGTGATGTGTATTAGGCAGACATCTATCCAAACCATCACACAGGAATTCCAAACTGCATCGCGATCGACCGCAAGTTCTATGACAGACGGGCGGGAGGTGAGGAAACTTGGATTTCATGGTCGAGCGACTGCTCATGAGCCATACATCATGCCTAACGACGCCTCGCTTGTTGTAAGAAGCGTAAACATTGGACGATTGAACAGTGGAAAAATGTTGTGTGGAGTGACGAATCACTTTACACAATGTGGCGATCCGATGGTAGGGTGTGGGTATGGCGAATGCACGGTGAACGTCATCTGCCAGTGTGTATAGTACCAACAGTAAAATTCTGAGGCGGTGGTGTTTGGTGTGGTCGTATTTTTCGTAGGTGGGGGGTGGGGGGGCTAGCACACCTTGTGGTTTTGCGTGGCGCTATCACAGCACCGGCCCACATTGATGTTTTTTTAGCGCCTTCTTGCTTCCCACTGTTGAGGAGCAATTCGAGGATGGCGACTGCATCTTTCAAAACGATCGAGCACTACTCATACTGCACGGCTTGTGGTGGAATGGTTACACGACAATAATATCCCTGTAATGTACTGTCCTACACAGAATCCTGATCTGATTCCTGTAGAACACCTTTGGGATGTTTTGGAATGCCGACTTCGTACCACGCCTCACCGACCGTCATCGATACCTCTCCTCAGTGCAGCACTCCGTGAAGAATGGGCTGCCATTCCCCAAGAAACCTTCCAGCACCTGACTGAAGGTATGCCTGCGAGAGTGGAAGCAGTCATTAAGGGTAAGAGTTGGCCAACACCATGTTCAATTCCAGCATTAACGATGGAGAGCGCCACGAAATTTTAAGTCATATTCAGCCACGTGTCCGGA
Source organism: Schistocerca nitens (assembly GCF_023898315.1). Taxonomy (NCBI): domain Eukaryota; kingdom Metazoa; phylum Arthropoda; class Insecta; order Orthoptera; family Acrididae; genus Schistocerca; species Schistocerca nitens. The sequence goes on along the minus strand of NC_064614.1, from coordinate 873,174,333 downwards.
TACTTTTAAGCACATAGTGTACGTCGGTGGTTTTTGTAGTGTGTATATATCTGTGTTTTATTTTATTACGATTAATCCGCATCGAGCTGTATGATTTCAGTAACGTTATTTAGAATACTTTTATGTTTTATATCCGTTTGGTCGTTTAATATTTTCTGCCCGTGAGTTTATACGGATTACGATTTCTTCCAAAACGTTCATTTGAAATCCTTTATATGTTGTATGTAAGATTTTCATTGCGTTCATTATGTGATCAGCTTCATGATTTTCTATTTTCAAATCATTATCCAATACCCGGAAACACGACCAATACAGAAGTACACTTCTCCTCTCCAGTTCTTTACAAGAACAAAAAAATTAACCACCTTCACTCATGACATACAACTGTTACTAGATAAATGTATAAAGCGTAACATACAACCAAAACCAAATGTGAGAACAATGAAAACCTCATAGCAACTATTAAATTGGCTATTGACACAGCTAACTTGTCTATTCATCGACAGAATAAATATGCATGCAGAGATCACATACAATAGAAAATGCTGTAAACAAAAACATACATATAACAAAATAGCAAAGAAAGAGGACGACCTCATTAACAACATAAACCACAAGCTGATAATACACAATGTATTAGCAGTAAAATCAGACAAAGGTTATAGCTTAGTAACAATAAACATAAATTAGTACTTTAACAAAGCACAGGACTTTTTATAACAAACCACATTAAAAACTGAACAGGGACTCCACGAAGAAAATATAGAAGAAGCTAAAAAAGTAATAAAAATATATAACACAATGTTAACAGAATACGACAAAAATAGTCTGTATAAACATGTACCCAGAAACACCCAAAATACACCGACAAGCAATGATACAGTGTGTTTGATAGTCCCCCATTCGAGATGAGTAAAAGGCTGAAGTACTGTTTCAAAAAATACTGCAACTATCACAAACACTTCACAAAAAATTCAAGAACTCCAGCAAATAAAACAAGACATAAAATTCCACAGAAATGTAAATTTGTTTCCTTTGACATTACTAATTTGTATACAAATATTCCAATTCAAGAAACGATAACCATCATAGAGAGGTACTCACTCCCACATAGGAAAACACCTATGAGAGGAATACAAGAAATCAGGAACCTACTAAAACTGGTACTAATACAAAATTACTCTCAATTTAAAAAATGGTATCAACACAGGGTGATGTTCTCCACCGCGTACAAACTCTGGGGATTGATCGATGAGAGAATACGGAACAAAAAGAAGTCTAATAAACCTACGTTCGGAAATGCGTGGTTTCGATGCAGGGGACCATTTATTCAAGCATTGTTTGTTACAGAGACTGCGGTCAAATACGCGATGTACTATGCAGTCACAGTTAGAGTACGCATGTTTCCTCCTTGATGGTGGTACTGTTCCTCATACGTCGTGCCCTACCGCCCTCTCCTGCCTTAGTAATTAGTAATGCTGTATCTGATTCACTTCTCTTGCTGACTCGCCTTATAGTGAACGTGACAGAGCATTGTACACAATGGTTCCGTATTCGAACCGAGGGCTTGCTAACATGGTGTTTACTTACGGAAAGGCAAATGGCAACGGACGGCGGGCAGGAAGGTTGTATCAGGAGACAATAACCACAGCATTCAATGTTTACAACAGTGTTTCGCCGTTTGTCAGAGACAGGATCGTTTGAGGAAGCAGGAAATCAAGAAGGTCGTACCCGAAATATTCGGTCACCGGACTTGGAGGAAATTATGATTAACGCTATGGAAGGCCAATCGACCGTGTGGAACATTTTCCATGACAGTTGTTATTACCATTAATCTCTTACAGTGTGTGCAGGGCTTACTAGCGACAGACTTTCGACATCGGGAGCAGTTTTGTCACTAGTTCTCCTCCAGGCAACCACGATTGAGGGATTTGAGTCAGTTATCCTATTCACAGATGAGACCTTCTTTAAGCGAACTGGTATCTCCATCTTTCACAAGAATCATATGTGATATAGTATGCAGGACGCATATGGTCTGGTGACAGCGAATTATCAGCATCGGTGCATCCGGGATTATTGGCGACCTATTTTGGGACCAGTCTTCCTTCCACGTCATCTAACAGGCCGGAACTATCGGCGTTTCTTGCACTTAACTTTGTCTCCCCTGCTGAAAGAAGTGGAATTGATGATTAGAAAGGTTATGTATCTGCCAAATGAAAGCGCTTCAGCCCAATTCGTCATTAACATGCTGAAGAATCTCTATCATGTCTTCCCTGGTCGATGGATCGGACGAGGGTGTCCAGTTCCATGACCTGCTCGTTTACAGATTTCTGGTTTCGGGACCATGTCAAAAGTATCGTGTATGCAGAGCCCATTCCAGATGTGAAGACACTGGAACAGCATATTCATGATGACTTTGACACTGTTCAGATGCAGCTTGGCCGATGGGAACGTGTGAGACACAACACACTACGACGCATACATGCATGCGTTGAGGTCCATGGAAACTATTTCCAACACACGGTATAGCGCGTGTTAGACCACAGTTTCTGTAACAATGTATGACTGAATAAATGGTCTCTACCATGGAAACCATGCATTACCGGACATTATTCATTAGACCATTTTTGCTGCGTATCCTCTCATCGATCAGTCCCTAGAGTTTGTACACGGTGGAAAAAATCTCCCAGTATGGCTGTAAAAGGTGACATATCTTTGAAAAAACATCTTTGTTCATATATAAACTGTCACTGATGATGTGTAGACTATACGTTTAGGCATAACTTGTCTGATGACGGTCTAGATTTGCAAAGTACTGTAATGTAAAAGGTATTGGGGGCATCGGTAGTGTATGTTTTACATTTTAATAACTGCGATTAAAATTCAGGGTGAAAATGCATCGGTATAAGATTTGGTTGGTTGGTTGGTTGGTTTTGGGGAAGGAGACCAGACAGCGTGGTCATCGGTCTCATCGGATTAGGGAAGGATGGGGAAGGAAGTCGGCCGTGCCCTTTCAGAGGAACCATCCCGGCATTTGCCTGGAGTGATTTAGGGAAATCACGGAAAACCTAAATCAGGATGGCCGGACGCGGGATTGAACCGTCGTCCTCCCGAATGCGAGTCCAGTGTCTTACCACTGCGCCACCTCGCTCGGTATAAGATTTGCTGATGATCTGCTATCTTCAGTGTAACTCACAAACAATTAAAAGACTAATGAATGAAACGAACACTAATGAGTATAGAACGTCGTCTGGGATTGAAGTGAATAAATTAAAAAAAGTATTGATGACTATCAGCAATGATATAAACTATAAATTAACATGAAAACTGGCGAAAACGAAGCAGTAGAAACTGAAAACAATTCTGTTACCTTGGAAGCAAAATAACATGTGATAGACGAAGCAAGGTCATATAAAGCGGACTAGCACAGGCAAAGGGGGCATTACTTGCTAAACGATGTCCACTAACGTCAAACTTCAGCCGTAATTTGAGGAAGAAATTTCTGGGAATGTACGTTTGAGACACAGCGGCAATGATAATAAACCATGGAATATGCGCAAGCCGAAAAAGAAGAAAATCGAAGTCTTTGAGATGCGTTGCCGTAGAAGTATGTTGGAAATTAGGTGATTAGGGTAAGGAGTGAAGAAGTTCGCCGCAGAATCGGCGATAAGCACAGGGAATAAAACGTTCGCATTTTTTTCATTTCTTATATGCCCTTATTGCTGTGTGTAACAACTTCATAATGCGGAGGATGAGGAGATTAATGTTTAACGTCCCGTCGACAACTATGTCATTAGAGACGGACTACACGTTCGGATTAGGGACGGATGGAGAGGAAAATCGGTCGTGATCTTTCAAATGATCCATCCCGGAGTTTGCCTGAAGCTATTTAGGGAAATCACGGAAAACCTATATCAGGATGGCCGGACGCGGGTTTGAACCGTCGACCTCCCGAATGAGAGTCCGGTGTGCTAACCACTGCGCTACCTCGCTTGGTTTCACAAGTAGCGTATTAGTTTTTCAGTGTACTCTTTCATACCATTTCAAATTAAATCCGTGAGTTTATTGTCACTAAGTGGCATTACGAAACCCACTCCTTGTGTGTTTCATTGTTCAGGTTCATATATCAGTGATCATGTTGTCTGTAGTACTACCCGTAAATCATCCAGAGGCATTTACTGATGAAGATAATACCTGAGCGAGTGTTTCATTATTTTTAAAGTGAGAAAAATAAAAGTTCTACGAGTAAAAAACTGTAATTTACCTTTGGCGTACAGATTTTCAGTAACATAACTGTATTCAGGTCAAAAATTTCGGAGATACCACGGGAGGTGGTCGTAAATATTGTCTTTATTCAGAGTGCAGCAGAGATATAAACTAATACGGCAATGTATCTTACTTTTGTGTTTCTACTCGGTATCGCACGATGCTACAAAATGAAAGGATTAAATTTATAGAGAAATATTTTCTACAGATACCCGTTAACGTAATGAAGAAGAACGACGCTTGGTTTCTGACATTTTGCTATTTCTTTTCTTATCGTTATTCGTGCTCATGTTTGATGCACTGCACAGTGAAAACTGGCCACATTTAAAGACAACCTAATTCTTTACATTTCTGTAATTGTTTCGCTCGTCTGTGATGTGACAGGACCAGTCTAGATTATTGAACTCTCATAAAGCAGACACTGTTTAACCCGATTATCGACCGTAAAACGGTTATCTATGTCGAAAACTGGAAGGGCTGTGGATATAACCTTTTTTAGTAATACATAGCACTCCAGTTAAATTGGATATAGTCGGGCACATAATCCTGCGCAACTTTTAACTGATGAGGACAGTACACTGACATGTGAGAGGAGCGGGATTCACATGCTCATCAAGTGAACCTGATTTCAAATGTATCCTGTTGTTGGACTACATACTTTCTATAGAATGCTTTACACAGGTGGTGGGAAGATTAGACAAAAGACCATGGATGACTGCCTTTCACACATCTGCCCACACAGAATTAGTACTCCACGTCCACCTATGGAAAGCTATAATCTCTTTTTTCCTCGTGCGTCGTAAGGTACACTACTGATAACATACTATCACGATTGCCAAACGCGACACTGAATGCGTCTGCGGGTGCTGGTTGCGGTAAAGAAAGAATATAAGCGGAAGAAAAGCAAATGGGAAATCAATATAGCTACCACAAGGTCCGGAGATGTAGAAATCCACTGATGTAAGAGACTATGACAAAGGACGGATTGTTATCGCAGAGGAAAGAGCATCTCTGAACTGCAGCCCTGGTGGGATGTTCGCGTACTGCTGTCGAAAACACCTACGGAAAATGGTCGAAGGACGACGAAGACACGATTAGAAGACAAGCATGTGTACGTCCATACCGCATCAAAGAAAGCGAAGGTCGGAGGCTTCCAGGCTCTACAAAACCATAATCGAGGACGATCTATGCAGATCGGAAAGATTATATTTTGGCGGGTCCTTGAATCAACGGAAAGGGTCGCCTGATAGGATGAATCACATTTCATGCTATACCAGATCGATGGTAGCGCGCACGTACGCCATTACCCAAGGGAACGACAACTCAAAACAATGTACTGCGCGGCGGATGCAGACCGTTGGTGCTAGGGAGGAAATTCATCTGGGCTTCCATGGGACTTGTGGTACTGATAGAAGACAAACATCAGAGAAAGTGTGAACATTACTGCGTACCACCTACGTCCGTTTATATTTGATGTCTTTCCCGACGGCGATTGCAACTTCCAGCAACACAACCGTTCTTGTGACAAGGAAAGCCTCGTGCTGCAACGATTTGAGGAGCTTGACAGTGCACTCGTATTGATGCGTTGGCCACCAGATTCGCCTGATTATGGCTCTAAAGAACACATCTAGAGCGCTGTCTGGCTGCAGCTCTGCGCCCAGACACGATTGGCTCGTGATTCAGGGGCAATGCGGGACCTATGCGTCAACATCTGATGCCGCACATCCCCTGAAAGCTACCATAGATTTATCGAAGCAATGTTATACAGATCAGTGCGATGCAGAACTGGTTCTGTATTACTCTAGAAAAGTAAATCACGACGCTAGTAAAGAGGTCGTCATATGGGTTTGGCTCTCCAGTCTATGATGGTATTACATAGTGTAATTTTCTGGACTTTGAGGCAAATTTTTAGCATTTTCAGTTCATAATTTTTACAGCTATTACATTTCCATTTTGGCGCCCCAACTGATAATTATTATGTGCACGATGCCAAGAAATCTTCCTTTAGCCTGATGTATCACTGAGCGTTTGGCGTACCCAATGGATCACTTTAATTATTTTGGCCTGTTGTATTTCCTGCATATTTCTGTTAAAATATAGTTGATTTGTTAATGATTGCTTGACTGGTTGTCCATAAGTAAATATATTCTATGACAAAAAAAGACGTGCCACGAAGGAATTGTCCCAATCGGATGCAAATCAGTAGAAGTGAGAGGGAAACAAATGACACAGGTCTCAGATAAATTGGATGATTTATTCAAGAGAAAGAGCTTCACAAATTGAGCAAATCAATAACGCATTGGTCCAACTCTGGCTCGTTACAAGCAGTTATTATGCTTAACTTTGTTCGACAGAGCTGTCGGTACTGCTGAAGGATGTCGTGACCAATTCTGTCCAATTGGGCCATTGTATCGTCAGAACCAAGAGCTGGTGGCAGGACTGGGCCCATAATGTTCGAAAATGTGTTAATTGAAGAGAGAACCAGCCACCTTTCTGGTCCAGGTAGGGATGGAAAGCGTGAAGACAAGCAATAGAAACTCTCGCCGTGTGCGGGAGAACATTATCTTGTTGAAATGTAAGTGCAGGATGTCTTTCCATGAAGGACAACCAAACGTGGCGTAGTATATCGTCAGTGTACCGCTATGTCTAAAGGTGCAGCGAATGACAACCAAACGGGTCCTTCAACGAAAAGAAATGGCAATCCAGACCGTCATTCCTGGTTGTCGGGCCGTACGGCGGGCGACGGTCTGTATGACGTGTGTGGACGGGCCCCAGACACGTCTTCGCTACTCTTCGGGGCTCACTTCGAAGAGGGACTCATCACTGGCAGGTCTACTCCAGTCAATGAGACTCCGGGCCGAAGACGTCTGTAGTCGCCTCGGACAGCAGTGGGCTACCAGCTTGACTGTCGCTGCCAATTTCCTTCCCCGTCCTTTCCTATATGAGTTTGTGGAATACATTCAAAAACCTTAGTGCCTTCATTATCGTCCTCTTGGTACAGCATGATGATCTGGGGTAGGACATCTTTTTATAGCGGCACCCTTTGGCTGTCATCCAGGGCATCCTTTCAGCGGCGATACGTTGACGTTATTCAACGCCTTGTTGGCCTTCATAGCATGCAATCCTGGACTTACATTTCAGCAAGATAACGGCCGTCCCCACACGCGAGAGTTCATGCTGCTTGTCCTAGTGCTTGCCACATCCTACCTTGGCCAGCAAGGTAACAGAATCTCTCCCCAATTCAGAACGTTTCGACGATTATGGGCAGTTGCCTCCAACCAGATCCGGATTTTGACTATGTAACGTACCAGTTTCACAGAACTTGTCGCGATATACTCGTACGTCGAGGACATCCAACTTCTATGTCAATCAGTTGCAAACCGAGTATCTCCTTTAATAAGAATCTAGGTTGTACCAATGTGGTATTGACTTGTTCACTTTATGAAGCTCTTTCTCGTGAATAAATCATTCAATTTTTCTAAAAGTGCAACAATTTTTTTTCTGCACAAACGTGTCTCATTTACCGATTCCCACCCATCCCATTCTAATAAATGCTTTATGGGCGTCGTTATTTTTGTCTTACGTAATATAACTGTTCTTTAAATGTGTTGAAACTGTGCAGCGCTGTTCACAGGAAATCCACTTTAAGCTTTTCTTTGTTACCAAAGTCAATCAAGGCAAATGTCTCAACTGTTACGTCGAAAGGCCCTCTAATGGTACGAGTACGTTCCTTTTAGCGCTTCTCGTCTGTACTGCAATTTGGCGACTGCGTCAACAGAAAGCGCTGATTACTTACGTCACGCATTGGTTCATCCTTTTGGTTTTCCTCTTATTTATTTTATCATTGTTATACTATTCTGTTAGCTCCGTAAATTTGCTCTTGTGTGTGTTATCATTTTGATCTAAAATCACCGGAACAGTTTCTCAGTATTGTTGCTAACAGTTTCCTTTTTAACAATTTTAAAGCTTAATATTATTCCTCTTTTTAATTTGTTATATTAATTCACTGCAATTACGTATACAGCTTATAAGCCCTTTAAAGATGTCATACTTTCTATTTTTCCATTTTATTGCATTTGTACAATTAGTTAATGGGAGAACATGTTTAGTTTACAGTAGCGACGTCTAACGAGGTTTCGACGCAAACATATCTTCTGGAGACTGTACTTGACGTTGTTATGAACAATAAGACTGTTAACAGGATGACTCTTCCAGCACTGTGGCCTAGTGTATACCACATTTTAAATACGTTTCACGATGATAAGCTAATTTTGTGTATAGTTGTCGACGATGCCACTGTCACTTGTTTTAGGGTATGTTTTCGAACAGGTATGCCTTGTCGTATTTTATGGGCATATTCTCGACATTTTTAATTAAGGTATATATTACTGTTTTAAGATGTAACAGCCCACTAGCTGTTTATGTTTTTCCATGGCTTGCTGAAGATGGCCTTCAATCACGGAAAAGGTAGTCTAAGGAGCAAAACGTTCATTTAATTGTGCCTGGACTGTTTTCTAAATGAGATCACATCGTTCAAAAAGACACTGCTGCGTCTCGCACGTCGACGTTTCGTTTCTCCCATAGCCGCCATCTTTTCTTAATTTTTTATATCACCTGTAGTCACCAGCTTCCCGCTTAGCTAGTCACAGAACCAGCAGATTGACAAATGAGGCGATCTCATTTCGTTTGTGATCAGAATCTAACTATATGCCTCATTGTTTCTACTTATGGTTTATTAGTGTTTACACGAGTCCTTGCTACTATATTAAAGATTACTGGATCTCAGGTTAACATATCCATGTCCTCATGCATGTTCACATTTTCTCAGCAGCCATTAGTCCCTTTTTTTACCTACTGTTAACGTGGTTAGGAATTGGAAAGATCTAAGCGCTCCTTCCTTACTTCTACGCTCTGTGCCATTCAATTTCGGATTGTTACTGAATGTTCTCTGGTATGGTATCTGAAATTCACAGCATTCAGAGCAACTCAACTAAATATTGAATAGCACTTGAAATTCATTAATTATGTTGTGCATTAATCAGATGTGAATCCGAATCTATTAGAGGCCACCTTATAATGACTATGAAAGTATTGGGGGTCCTATGTTACCTGCCGTATCCTTTATTTTAGTTTCCATAGACACATTCTCTCTGTGTCTTTAACGGTCAAATTTCTGTTGTTCATACTCCTTTCTGCCTGTTGAATCCATTTAAGTCGCTGCCTTGCACTGCGTCTCCTGTTTGTCGGTCTATATTCAAACATATTTTAGGGACTTGTCGCATTGCCATTAAGTGCCCAAACAACAAATGTCGTGTGTGTCCTACATCATCCTTCATAGTATGTCTCTTGCGTGTCATTTCGCGTTCATGCATAGTTGTTCTATTTTACAAACGGGAGATCCATGATGCTCTCCTTACTTATTAATATTCGCCAAAAAATTTACTTTACGACGAATTCTGTGCTACCACGAAGTCATACTTGACACAATGGATTTTCCTGTACTGTTACATCCTCAACCTCGAACGGAGCCACACTGGTAAAGTATCAGTATCGCAACACGTGCTCCAAAATTTTCAAATCGAAGACGCTCTCAATCATAGACGTACCTGATAAATAAACATAGGCCTGATCCTGGCACACACTACTGCAAAGCTTGAAATGACACTAGGCTCCGCCGACGGAGTGCCAGTCTCACTGAGAAACGGCACTTTGTGTTTAAACGGAACCCTTCTCTGCTCTGCAATTAATGTTAGTACCAGCTTGACGCTACTTCAAACAACCGATGAATTTGAGTTCGGACAGCAATAACAGCTACTACCCACGTTCACCACCAAGTATAATGGGGCCCATAATCGATTTCTATTTATAGCTTGGCAAGTCATGTATTTTCTGGAAAGACACCGTTTCCCCATGGTAGAAAATCATTTACTTTACCACTTGTATAAAGTGTACTTTATTCGTAACACGTTTATATTTATAGGATTTCTCTGAGTTATTAAATGTAACTTTACGCTTCATTCTGTTCCAGAAATTCTAGCTATTCTGATACTTTAAGTACAGATCTGTGAATCATCATTGATTCAAACAATTTTTCTAATCACTGAGACCGTTTCCCAGTTTGCAAGTTAAGCAGATACTTTGCTTCATCTGCATAATCTACCTCGGTTATAGCAACGTATTCTAATTTATCGATTATAAAGGCTGATATCACATTTCTTTGCAAAATGGTAGTATTGTCTCACAATTCTTTTTAAAAGTAGTGACCAGGTAACTGGTGATGAAAAAAAGTATTTGAAAATAATTGTGGAAGCTGTAACAGAATATGGACATGACGCTGGGTGCAGTATGTGCTTGGAACTGAAGACACTGTCACTGGATAATTGGTTATAAACATATATACATACTCAAAGTAGTAGAAATACTTGTCATTAAAGTGGGAAAGGAAATAATTCTGGGTTACTGACAGCTCTGTGGACACCTTTACTGAATACAGTTGCTTGTAACCATCACAGGTATTTGAATCATAATATCTGTTCATAACACATCAATTTGTTAATGAAAGTCCCTGTCTAAAATAAAACGAAAGAGAAGTATCTAAGACTGACGGGTTTTCAGAACGTCCCAAGCTTAATCCGAAACTAACGCGCATCATGTTTTCACCCAGCATATTCCAGCAGTCGAAAGACACTGGAGGAAGGAGCGTAGCTTGCCAACCCTCCGGTACCGGCGGCGTCGGCGGACGCCTTAGTTGCTGTGCCGGCGCTACAATGTAAACAACTCCAGCCAGGGCCAGGGCAGGCTGCCGTAATCCTGCGGCCGACCCCTGACTGTAAAAAGCAGGAAATGTGGCGACCCGGCCAGGACAGGAAGGCGGCACGTGCCAAGCAGGAGGGCGGGGCGTCGACCGGCCCCACGCTTACATGCTTCTGCAGGCTGATGTTGAAGGCGAGGTTCTGAGCTATTGGTTGCCTAGATACCATAAAAAGATTCATGTTCTGTGTTGTTCCTCAACAGTAACTGGTAGAGGACGTAATGAATTTTGTTTTCTGTGTATTATGCCGTGGTCCAAACCTTATTTCTATGCCTAAAGTTTCGTTTCCTACTGTCGGAGCCATCATGAGAGACCATAAAGACTTACATAGCAAATTCAGACTTAAGCAAACTCTCGATGTTCTACAATATTTATTTATTTTGTGAACTTTTTATTCAATGTATCGCTTAACGGTACTGATGTCTCCAGCATTGATAGACGAAACGTTAGACATAAAAGCATGGTTTGAAGCATGACCTAATGCCTGTATAATAAATACCCAATAACGATGAAAATACCAGCCGTGAACGCCTGCATTTTATGATAGCAGAGGACTGAAAGAAAATGATGGGTACTAGTTAATTTGTAAAACTATTGTAGGAAAATAAATTGTTTGGCAAGAGGTAGCGTTACTCCTGATTTATAAGCAACTACATTAGCGATTATATGTCTTTCCCGTACAAGAGTTTTCTTGAAATTTCAACCACGAGTTGAAAACCGAATGAACCAATGGTAAAAACGCAGAATTCCTGTCAAAAGTACCATTACATGTGGTAAAAATAATGTTTATTCCTCCATCGTGGCTTGGCAAAGACAATTCCTGATAAATAATTAAACAACAAATTGTTGACGTTCTGTGATATTTATCATGTGTACTATTTTTTCCACACATTAGATTTTGATGAAGTGGCCTTGCAAGCGGACCAAAAGTACGTAATATAACAAATGGTATCTGAAGAAAACTTCGCAAACCAAGACCATTATAAAAGCATTGTATTGCACTTCCGGTTTCGACCTAGCTATGCAGTAAGCGTCGGATCTTATGCTTCTGAATTATGACAACTTATTACCCATCAGTGTTACAAGTCGCTTCACATTGCATATGTACAACCTACTATCACAAAAACCACTATACATCGACAGGCCAAATGTAAAAGCATCACGAACACACATAAACATAGTTACACAGCGCCAGTTGCAACTGTTCATGATCAGTAATAGCAGAGTTGCCATCTGGTAGTGAAAAAGAACACTTGCACTCGGCGTAATATAGATACGTTTATGTTCGTACATAATGCTTTGAGATTTAATAAGTCGATGTGTCGTGATCTTCCTATTGAAGGGGTGTACAGTCGTGATCAAAAGTATCCGAAGGACCTGAATTGCATTTCGCCGAGTTCTCATGCAACACACATAACGCAGCTGTCTAGCAGGTCCTCTAATCTCGCCTTGGTACAGTCGCTTGACAATTGAAAATGGTTCCAACAAGTCACCACTAGAAAACACTGCTCTGTATCGTAATAACTCAAGATGTAAAGAAATACCACGATACTAAAAATATCAGGGATCACCTTCTCACAGGTAAGACTGTCCTTAAGGCTTGTAAGCTCACATTTATAACAATAAATGACATACCTGAAATGTTACCACTCTCATTATTACGTCAGATAGGTACTGCACGTGCTAAATTCGACGTATTCATGATTTCCTCCTCAAAGTAACATACCGGACTTGTTATTTAACACGAAATGAGATTAAAATTTTAAGTTATTCATGAGCTGTTAGTTGAGAATATGTATGAACTTCAAATGACACGACGAACCGTCTCGTTCTGCATATGGATTCAAACACAGGTCATGTAGACTAAGCAAAGATTTCGTGACTGACGGAAACTAACAGTCATTCCTGATTAGGCATACACAGAGTGATATACCTCGATATTAGACAGTATAAGTTAGCAAATGTCCACTTTAAATCGCATAACGCAAACATTTTTAACGGACACGAATTCCTACCCAGCATCTATTGTCCCTGTTAACGAACTACGAGAGGTCTTAAATATTGCTTCTTCACAAGTAACTTACTTGAATTGCCGTGAGGTAAAGCTTTGTGTTGGACAGGGATTCGAACCCAGAACCTAATCGGATAGATATCGACGCACAATCAACTGTGACATATCGGATTTTCTCGGCAGTAGCTAGATGTTTTAACTGAAATTACGAAACGAAACATTAATTTTTAACTTCCCAGGACTCCAACCCGGCACCTATCGCTGTTATATTCTGGAGAAAATGAACGTTAAATTTGGGTTTGATGCACCAGCAGCGACATGTGAGCAAGTTTGAACTAGAAATAATATGACGAAGAGTTCAGTGCTGACTGGGAATAGAACACACATATCGTTGTTGACTAGACACAAAGAGACGTCAGCTACCGAATTTTTCTCCAGCTCGGAATAACATCTTGAACTTACGGTGATCTCACAAATAGTTCTGTGTCTCACTGGGAGTCAAAAACGTCACATATCGTTAGTGTTGACAACGAATCAAAATACATTAAAAATCAAAATTATTATCCTCCAGCAGATAGGTGTTCTCATGCTAGAGCTTGATAATACATAATGAAATCTCTAGTGCCGGGCCAGGATTCGAAGCCATTCACGCCCAATATGTGGAGATGTTGAGGAATCTGCAGTTTTGAACAAACAACAAGCTGTAGCCGAGCTGTATTGTCACGAAGGGATAAAATTCCGAGTTAAGGACGGTCTGAGTTGCATTCCCAGTTCAGAACCAATTTCATCGACATACAGAAGCTCAGATAAAAGATGGAATAAGTGTCCTGTGAGCCTACATAGCGTTTGTTTCGTCACTAGAAATAAATAACTAGTATAAGAAAGGTTACTGGTGATCGAGTTTCTACATGTCGCCACTCCAGACTTTATTGTGGTTCAACCTAACGTCTACTTGGTAGAGAAGGAATATAATTTTTAATGTTAATTTCAGACCACAATGCCATTATATCTTCTTCACTTGGTGTAGCCAGAAGAGAATGGAATCTGTCTCTCCCTATCTAAAATTATTGACAGAAGTTGGACTCGAATCCATACCATAGATATACAAACATATCATCAGTCCAACAGACCACCAAACCATCTTCTCTGTGGCTCATTTTTCTATTGTAACGCCATTGCGCCACACTGGTTGAGGAATCCTGGCTGCCTGTAGTAATTTGCAGCATGTTCAGAAAATTCATTTATTTGGTTGACCGAATCACCATGAACTAGCTGACTCGGTTACCCAGTGCATACATTCGAATTTATTTTGTAATTACCGAAATAAATTCACGTAACTGCCACCTACACAGAGCTGCCGACAGTGTGGGATGCAGAAATTTAAATAGAAAGTGTTTCATCCACTTGAGCTAGTCTATTGCGCTATCCATTTGTTGGAACCTTCGTGCAGTGCAAATGTGGCATTTAAAAAAATTTTATATTCCTAGAAAACCAAAATTGGCTTGTCAGCGGCGGTAAGAAGAGTTACCTGTGGTGCGGCATTGTAAGTTCTTCACCGTTACACTGTGAGCCGAGAGTATTTTCTTGCGATTTCCTTACCGATGTGTGATCTGACTGCTTGTAGCTCTTTTGCAGAAGGGATACAAACAGTACAGTCAGTGAGACTGGAACTGCGAATCATAACAGATGCTTTTTCACAGGTCAACACGTTACCACAGAGCTGGTGAAGAAGTACGTGTCTTAGCTTCCTCTTACGAGATCAATGGTGGCTAGAACTCGTAAATCGCTATTTAAAGGATGAAATTGGTTGCGATTTCCACGTCCAACGACTTTCCTGGGCTGAAAACCGTAAATTTACAGTCTTTTGTTACACCTCAAGCGATAATATCTCAGATTATTCAATGGAAATGACAGGTAAAATCAAGTGAACTTCGAGGCTTAATTCCGTGCACACCAGGAAGTAATTCGTCGAGTACAGAGTTGCCAAACATACGTTGCCTTGTTGCCAAAACTCAGAGTACCAACAGGAAGAAGACGAAACGACGTGATCGTACAGCGGGCTGGGAAGTGACCATAGCTGGTGTCTCCAAGTCGCGGCTGCTACGGCCTGCAATACGTAATGCGTCTGATTCGCATTTCTGTAACTACGTCTAGGGATTGGAGTGTAGTTACTAATAATACTCATAACTGACTGAAAACTAAGCATCATAAATCAGTAACTCTCATAGTTGTTTGTATAATTCTGTCGTAAGTGTACTCAAAACTAAGAAACTCATTCACAGACGTTTTCGTGCCTCGCCGATAGTCGAACACAACAAACAAATAAAACTAAAAAAAGAATGTGTGTGTGTGAGAGAGAGAGAGAGAGAGAGAGCGAGAGAGAGAGAGAGAGAGAGAGAGAGAGAGATGGAGATAAAAATCGAATAGAATGAGAGAGAGAGAGAGTAAAAAATTGTTGTAAAGAAATTTAATCATCGTATGTAAAGAAATCTTTCATTAAAATGAGACGCTCCACTTTATTACGAAATATCGTATTCATGATCTATGAAACAAGAATTAATCTAATGTAATATAATCCAATCTAATCATATCATATTGATGACTAGTTATGAAGAGTCATGAATTACCGAAATTTTTGCCAATACCAGTAACCAAATCTAAACTTGAAAATAAAAGACGACAATTTTTGTAATAATGCGGGACTTCTATCAAGACCATTTCGTCCCTGTTAACTAACCCCAAAAGATGTCTGATATACCTCCATTCTGAGGTAACAAAGAGTGCATGCATTTAAAGAGGAAGTACCTGATGTGAAGTTCTGTGACGGAGATACGAACCCACAACGTAATCAGATTGTTAACTATGTAAAATCAAATGTAACGTATCAGTTTTTCTTACGAGCTGCTAGGTGTTTGAATCTAAAATAATGATACAAACTTTTGTGCCTAAGCGACAATCGAACTGCACACCTACCGTGCATCCACCAATATAGCTTAAATATCAGTTGCTTACTCACCAACGGTAAGATGTGTGCGTGTTTGCCAGAAATAACGACACCTATTGCGATTGTCAGCAACACATGAACAGACATTAAAAATACACGTTAATTTTCACTAGCAGGCCGGTGTGCACGTGATAGGGCTTGAAATGAAATTATGAATATTTTTGTATTGGATCAGGATTCGGACCCAAATACTTACCTTTGGAGGAGAACTAGAGAAGATTTCAATCTTGGGAAAAGGAACGAAATGATTGAACTATACTGTACCGAGAGATTCAGATCCTTAAAGAGGAGATACGAATACGAATCACAGTCCAGCACCAAATTTTTCAACGTCTCTAGATCAATCAAGCACAAGTAAAACAAGAGCCCTGTTCCTTTAAATGTCCATCGGTTAATCAAATAAAATAAAATATTCTAATGTAAGTAAGTTTACTGGCGACTGTATTTCTGTTTACCATGACTTCCGCTATGTCATTTCCAAACGTGAACCGGCTCTGCCCAGTTGGTAATGAAGGAACGTGATGTTTAATGCGGATTCTGGATTATAACGTCTTTCTCTTGAGGTTACCAGAGGTAAGGTAAGTCTGTTTGTGCCTCTTAAAAGTAAATGCCTGAACCCACGCATTTCACCTGTGATAGTTCGTTCCACCAGACCATTGTGGCCACATTTCCCAGCCCCAGGATTGTGCTGTAACGGATGATGTGCTTAGCGTAGAAATTAGTCACGGTGGAAAAAACGCGGGTCGGTTAAATGGTTAAGATGAAGTAAGCTTCTGACGTGGAGATGATGCTATTCCCATGTCAGCGGGATGTAAAGACTCTTCTAGGCATCATAGGCTCGATGTGAAGCCATTCTCAAATTTTCACAAATTCAGCAAATTCCTTAGTTCGAGAAAATCCACTGGGAAGTGTGAAGTTACCGGATAATTCGATTATTACCGTCATTATTTCTATCGTTCTCTTCATACTGCTGCTGGAACACTGTACTTGAAGATCAGTTGATGCGTTTTGGTCAGTATAGAAGTAGTTTCCCCAGAACAGGTTCTTTCCCTGTCTACGGAATCCTTTTCATGTTAATATCAAACATCAGCAATTACTCGTAGATTACATTAAAATTAAGTAATTGATGAAGACGTTACTTGATAACAAAAACGCGATGCCTTTCTTCATTTACTTGCGCCTAGAAATGGCTATCGAGTACTGCCAAGCCAAAAGGCAAGAGATCTTACTGCCTGCCGATATACGTCGCTGTCAGTTCTTCCATATGATTTGGTCGACATGACCTGTTTCAAGTTGTGTATGACACAGAATGTTTTAGAAAATCAATTGTTTTCCTTTGCAATAAACAGAAAGATTTTCATTCTAAGCTATCCAAGTACAAAATTTTCGCAATATTAGTTCAAATTTAATATTCGCTTCTATAATGTAGGAAAGTATTTCACAGTTGCAAAACCCGCATCCGACTCACTGATCTTACACTTAGTCGCTGACCATAAATTCTAGCTCAGAGTGACACCAGATTAAGTAACCTAATGTAGCGAACACTGTTTGCCAGTGCTCTTTCTCACCGGAAAATACGCAGTTCACTCATTTGGCTCCATAAGTACACTGTAACAGTAATTTCTGTGTGTATGGAATGCATACGGATTGTAGAATTTAGTGGTGCTCTCTCTTCCACTTCTGGATACAATATGACTGACCTAAACGTGCCCTTTATCGTTACAGGCCCTGGGCAGTGCTACATCATACTGACAACAGTAATGTGCTTATTCTGACAACCTCACTGTTCGTTTTACCTGATTTTGTAATAAATAAAACAACACGACTTTCCAGTGGGAGACATTTCGTCCCCCTTTTCCTTCTGTGAAATTTGTCAGTAAGCTATTGGCCTTCCAACCAGCGAAATGCGGCAGAGTACGGCCGGTAAACGATTCACAAACCACGATTTAGTGCCGTTAAGAAGATTTATTTAAACGTTGTCTTTGCTGAAGGAATTTAGTTTCGTCTTGAGTCGTCTCAAGCAGCAACGTTCACAGACATCTCAAATAGAAAAAAGCTCATTATCCAGGTACGAAGGATGTAAAACAAACGTCCCACAGTTTGTGTCAAGTTATCTTTCCGTCTGATAGCACTGCTTAAGTATTTTGTCCAAGAGTTATCTTAAGTAGTGTTCCTGTAGCTGTGGGAATCATTGGTTGAAACCGAGTTTAACACCAATGGGTGCAATATTGCTAAATATTCA
Source organism: Schistocerca nitens (assembly GCF_023898315.1). Lineage (NCBI taxonomy): Eukaryota > Metazoa > Arthropoda > Insecta > Orthoptera > Acrididae > Schistocerca > Schistocerca nitens. The sequence goes on along the minus strand of NC_064614.1, from coordinate 873,155,999 downwards.
AAATTATCATCAACCTGAGTTCATCCGCAAACTGTGGCGAATTTATCATAATGAAAATAGACTTTGTAACCTTGTCTTTCTTGAGTGGGCATTGGAAGGCTTTTACACACACGTATACAAAACTATGAATACTTCGAATGCTATTGTTAACGTTGCCTTGATAAACTACTTTTGTTTTTTTAATTCCTATGGGTCTTCAGCGCGCAATATGTGTTGTTGATACAGTCTTAGAGCAAAAAATTGACCGCCGAGTCGTTCACATAAGGTGGACAATACAGTCGTGCTCCTCTCAGAATCCTATGTCCGGCAATATGCTCGATCTGGCAACATTGTAGACTGCGGCACTTCCCAGAGGAAGTCTTGAGTTCAGTCTTAGTACTGTATTCTTGACTAAGACAGTAGTCTTGACGTAAAACACGAGACTAGCTAATATGACGTCTGGCGACCGAAAGCACACATCGACAACATTTTTAACGCCCCTTTCCTCTCGGTGCTGAAGCAATGAGTGTAATTCAAGCTAATCTACAATATATTTCACTTTCTGTCACACTTGTACTAATAGTTTTGTTCAACAATGTTTTAGCGAAAGATTTCTTTGCCGACCATCTGCCTCTGAACACTGCATGCGTCTGAGTTCTCTGGGACCCGTTTACAGCCTACCGGCGGGGGCTGAGGCACTGCATTGTCTCGCCATCTGCCGACAACATCTGCTCCACTCCGCACTGTCGACCATGTAAAACGCTTTAATGTTGTTGAGTGGTGACCCATAAAATCTGTCTACGATTTGAGTTTCACTCTTTATAGCAAAGGAGGCACAAAACCGTTTTTATTTGATGATTATTTTATTACACTAGAATGCAATACATCAATGTGGCACAGAATTAATTTCATTGTTTCTGATCCAGTGCACTATAATTAAAGTGTAACATTCTGTTCTTTTTCCTTTCACAGGAGATTCTTCAAATAATTTATTATTGTCATGGATTCATATGTGTTAGTCAAGGCACAGAGAGTAAATGCGATAATGTGTTTGTTTCTTTCTTTGATTCTCTATGGTAAATGGATGCAAAATATTGTGTCGATACCTATCAGAACCTGCTCTATAGCTACTCAGGCGCGGTTCTAGGCGCTACAGTCTGGAGCCGAGTGACCACTACGGTCGCAGGTTCGAATCCTGCCTCGGGCATGGATGTGTGTTATGTCCTTAGGTTAGTTAGGTTTAATTAGTTCTAAGTCCTAGGCGACTGATGACCTCAGAAGTTAAGTTGCATAGTGCTCAGAGCCATTTTTGAGGTCCATACATTAATGGAGAAGCGAACGTTGTTGAAAAGTGATATTTAAAATATTAAATTGGATTTAAGGCGAAAAAATTGCCCATATTTGAAGCTACCTACCCAGATAAAAAGTAAGTTGCTAGAGCCGCTCTTAGCAAATGTCTGCAGGGAGTTCCTAATTGCTACTGTGGAAATTTAGCATACAGGCCCTATAGTAATCAAGAGGTTCATTTCCTTCATGCTTATCATCCTGGCATGTGAGTCTTAAGTGAAGAACAATATTGAAATTCGTATCGCTGATGATCGATTCGAATATCTTCAGAGACGCTGGTATTGGGAAGCAGCTTGGCAGTCAGAAAACCAAGATCTATGACCATTAATACAACTTACTGAGTCGAGCTACCAAGAGGATTTGATGTGTAAAGGTTTTCTTCCGATTTCGATACAGAACTTTTTCTGGAAATTCGCAGCTCCATAAAATATATCAGAAAAAAAAAACTCGCACACTATGGCCCCTACCACCGTTAGAACTGACGACTGATTGAGCCATTCTGACATGAGACACGGGCGGTACCACCGGGCTACAGACACACAACTACCTGTACGCCACTCTCATCATGGTATTGGTCGCTCAGCCTCATAACGCATCGTGAAAGATAATAAAAGTTGTCACTTATGTGAAGAAAAGCATTTTTTTTAGCCACAAAATTGAATTTTCTGTCTCAGTGTCTTAGTTTACATGAGGATTATATAGCACGAGTCATTCAAATGGAAAGGGAATATCAAGTGAATTTAGCGAGTCAATTCAGTGCCATAGGCGGAAGCGATTGCACTGTCAAAGTGTTGCCGAATGTTTGTGACGATGTTGCCAAATCTCAGGTGTGCTAGGAAACGCTCTGTAGCGGTATGCGAGGAGAATCCCATGCTCATGTCATAGGAGGATATGGAGAGGAGGCGCGGGGTTTGGTTAATATGCAGCGTTTACTCCTACCAGTTGTGTCAAACATTCAGGTGTACAATCTTCCACCACTATTACAGTTACCTACAAAATATATACGAATAAAACACTTACATTGTTACTTTGTGACTAAAGATTATTTCAGTACGATAAATAGTCCTTGGAAATCACTTATGTCCATCTGTTACAAAAGTAAGATAACAAACACTTTGCACATCAAAATCGATTGCATCTATGTGCAGTCTTGTCATGTTTAAATAAATCGTCTTAACGACACTAAATCGTGGTTTGTGAATCGTTTACCGGCCGTACTCTGCCGCATTTCGCTGGTTGGAAGGCCAATAGCTTACTGACAAATTTCACAGAAGGAAAAGGGGGACGAAATGTCTCCTACTGGAAAGTCGAGTTGTTTTATTTATTACAAAATCAGGTAAAACGAACAGTGTGGCTGTCAGAATAAGCACATTACTGTTGTCAGTATGATGTAGCACTGCCCAGGGCCTGTAACGATAAAGGGCCCGTTTAGGTCAGTCATATTGTATCCAGAAGCGGAAGAGAGAGCACCACTAAATTCTACAATCCGTATGCATTCCATACACACAGAAATTACTGTTACAGTGTACTTATGGAGCCAAATGAGTGAACTGCGTATTTTCCGGTGAGAAAGAGCACTGGCAAACAGTGTTCGCTACATTAGGTTACTTAATCTGGTGTCACTCTGAGCTAGAATTCATGGTCAGCGACTAAGTGTAAGATCAGTGAGTCGGATGCGGGTTTTGCAACTGTGAAATACTTTCCTACATTATAGAAGCGAATATTAAATTTGAACTAATATTGCGAAAATTTTGTACTTGGATAGCTTAGAATGAAAATCTTTCTGTTTATTGCAAAGGAAAACAATTGATTTTCTAAAACATTCTGTGTCATACACAACTTGAAACAGGTCATGTCGACCAAATCATATGGAAGAACTGACAGCGACGTATATCGGCAGGCAGTAAGATCTCTTGCCTTTTGGCTTGGCAGTACTCGATAGCCATTTCTAGGCGCAAGTAAATGAAGAAAGGCATCGCGTTTTTGTTATCAAGTAACGTCTTCATCAATTACTTTAGTTTTAATGTAATCTACGAGTAATTGCTGATGTTTGGTATTAACATGAAAAGGATTCCGTAGACAGGGAAAGAACCTGTTCTGGGGAAACTACTTCTATACTGACCAAAACGCATCAACTGATCTTCAAGTACAGTGTTCCAGCAGCAGTATGAAGAAAATGATAGAAATAATGACGGTAATAATCGAATTATCCGGTAACTTCACACTTCCCAGTGAATTTTCTCGAACTAAGGAATTTGCTGAATTTGTGAAAATTTGAGAATGGCTTCACATCGAGCCTATGATGCTTAGAAGAGTCTTTACATCCCGCTGACATGGGAATAGCATCATCTCCACGTCAGAAGCTTCCTTCAACTTAACCATTTAACCGACCCGCGTTTTTTCCACCACGACTAATTTCTACGCTAAGCACATCATCCGTTACAGCACAATCCTGGGGCTGGGAAATGTGGCCACAATGGTCTGGTGGAACGAACTATCACAGGTGAAATGCGTGAGTTCAGGCATTTACTTTTAAGAGGCACAAACAGACTTACTTTACCTCTGGTAACCTCAAGAGAAAGACGTTATAATCCAGAATCCGCATTAAACATCACGTTCCTTCATTACCAACTGGGCAGAGCCGGTTCACGTTTGGAAATGACATAGCGGAAGTCATGGTAAACAGAAATACAGTCGCCAGTAAACTTACTTACATTAGAATATTTTATTTTATTTGATTAACCGATGGACATTTAAAGGAACAGGGCTCTTGTTTTACTTGTGCTTGATTGATCTAGAGACGTTGAAAAATTTGGTGCTGGACTGTGATTCGTATTCGTATCTCCTCTTTAAGGATCTGAATCTCTCGGTACAGTATAGTTCAATCATTTCGTTCCTTTTCCCAAGATTGAAATCTTCTCTAGTTCTCCTCCAAAGGTAAGTATTTGGGTCCGAATCCTGATCCAATACAAAAATATTCATAATTTCATTTCAAGCCCTATCACGTGCACACCGGCCTGCTAGTGAAAATTAACGTGTATTTTTAATGTCTGTTCATGTGTTGCTGACAATCGCAATAGGTGTCGTTATTTCTGGTCAAATACGCACACATCTTTCCGTTGGTGAGTAAGCAACTGATATTTAAGCTATATTGGTGGATGAACGGTAGGTGTGCAGTTCGATGGTCGCTTAGGCACAAAAGTTTGTATCATTATTTTAGATTCAGACACCTAGGAGCTAGTAAGAAAAACCGATACGTAACATTTGCTTTTAATTAGTTAACAATCTGATTACGTTGTGGGTTCGTATCTCCGTCACAGAACTTCACATCATGCACTTCCTCTTTAAATGCATGCACACTTTGTTACTTCAGAATGGAGGTATATCAGACATCTTTCGTGGTTAGTTAACTGGGACGAAAGGGTCTTGATAGAAGTCCCGCATTATTACAAAAATTGTCGTCTTTTATTTTCAAGTTTAGATTTGGTTACTGGTATTGGCAAAAATTTCGTTAATTCATGACTCTTCATGGCTAGTCATCAGTATGATACGATTAGATTGGATTGTATTACATTAGATTAATTCTTGTTTCATAGATCATGAATACGATACTTCGTAATAATGTGGTACGTGTCATTTTAATGAAAGATTTCTTTACATACGATGATTAAATTTCATTACAACAATTTTTTACTCTCTTTCTCTCTCATTTTTATCGATTTTTATCTCTCTCTCCCTCTCTCTATCACACACACACACACACACACACACACACACACACACACATACATTCCTTTTTTTATTTTGATTTGTTTGCTGTGTTCGACTATCGTCGGGGCACGAAAACGTCTGTGAATGAGTTTCTTTGTTTTGAGTACACTTACGAAAGAAATATAAAAACAACTATGAAAGTTACTGATTTATGATGCTTAGATTGCAGTCAGTTATGAGTATTATTAGTAACTACACTTCAATCCCTAAACGTAGTTACAGAAATGCGAATCGCATTACGTATTCCAGGCCTTAGCAGCCGCGACTTGTAGACACCAGCTATGGTCACTTCCCAGCCCGCTGTACGATCACATCGGTTCGTCTTCTTCCTGTTGGTACTCTAACTGAGATTTGGCAACAACGCAACGTATGTTTGGCAACTCTGTGCTCGACGAATTACTTCCTGGTGTGCACGGAATTAAGCCTCGAAGTTCACTTGATTTTACCTGTCATTTCCATTGAATAATCTGAGATATTATCGCTTGAGGTGTAACAAAAGACTGTAAATTTACGGTTTTCAGCCCAGGAAAGTCGTTGGACTTGGAAATCGCAACCAATTTCATCCTTTAAATAGCGATTTACGAGTTCTAGCCACTATTGATCTCGTAAGAGGACGCTAAGACACGTACTTCTTCACCAGCTCTGTGGTAACGTGTTGACCTGTGAAAAAGCGTCTGTTATGATTCGCAGTTCCAGTCTCACTGACTGTACTGTTTGTATTCCTTCTGCAAAAGGGCTACAAGCAGTCAGATCACACATCGGTAAGGAAATCGCAAGAAAATACTCTCGGCTCACAGTGTAACGGTGAAGAACTTACAATGCCGCACCACAGGTAACTCCTCTTTTCTAGGAATATAAAATTTTTTTAAATGCCACATTTGCACTGCACGAAGGTTTCAACACAGGGATAGCGCAATAGACTAGCTCAAGTGGATGAAACACTCTCTGTTTTAATTTCTGCATCGCACACTGACGGCAGTTCTGTGTAGGTGGCAGTTACGTGAATTTATTTCGGTAGTTACAAAATATTTCGAATGTATGCACTGGGTAGCCGAGTCAGCTAGTTCATGGTGATTCGGTCAACCAAGTAAATGAATTTTCTGAACATGCTGCAAATTGCTACAGGCAGCCAGGATTCCTCAACCAGTGTGGCGCAATGGCGTTACAATAGAAAAATGAGCCACAGAGAAGAAAGTTTGGTGGTCTGTTGGACTGATGATATGTTTGTATATCTATGGTATGGATTCGAGTCCAACTTCTGTCAATAATTTTAGATAGGGAGAGACAGATTCCATTCTCTTCTGGCTACACCAAGTGAAGAAGATATAATGGCATTGTGGTCTGAAATTAACATTAAAAATCATATTCCTTCTCTACCAAGTAGACGTTAGGTTGAACCACAATAAAGTCTGGAGTGGCGACATGTAGAAACTCGATCACCAGTAACCTTTCTTATACTAGTTATTTATTTCTAGTGACGAAACAAACGCTATATAGGCTCACAGGACACTTATTCCATCTTTTATCTGAGCTTCTGTATGTCGATGAAATTGGTTCTGAACTGGGAATGCAACTCAGACCGTCCTTAACTCGGAATTTTATCCCTTCGTGACAATACAGCTCGGCTACAACTTGTTGTTTGTTCAAAACTGCAGATTCCTCAACATCTCCACATATTGGGCGTGAATGGCTTCGAATCCTGGCCCGGCACTAGAGATTTCATTATGTATTATCAAGCTCTAGCATGAGAACACCTATCTGCTGGTGGATAATAATTTTGATTTTTAATGTATTTTGATTCGTTGTCAACACTAACGATATGTGACGTTTTTGACTCCCAGTGAGACACAGAACTATTTGTGAGATCACTGTAAGTTCAAGATGTTATTCCGAGCTGGAGAAAAATTCGGTAGCTGATATCTCTTTGTGTCTAGTCAACAACGATATGTGTGGAGTTCTATTCCCAGTCAGCACTGAACTCTTCGTCATATTATTTCTAGTTCAAACTTGCTCACATGTCGCTGCTGGTGCATCAAACCCATATTTAACGTTCATTTTCTCCAGAATATAACAGCGATAGGTGCCAGGTTGGAGTCCTGGGAAGGAAAAAATTAATGTTTCGTATCGTAATTTCAGTTAAAACATCTAGCTACTGCCGAAAAAATCCGAAATGTCACAGCTGATTGTGCGTCGAGATCTATCCGATTAGGTTCTGGGCTCGAATCCCTGTCCAACACAAAGCTTTACCTCACGGCAATTCAAGTAAGTTACTTGTGAAGAAGCAATATTTAAGACCTCTCGTAGTTCGTTAACAGGGACAATAGGTGCTGGGTAGGAATTCGCGTCCGTTAAAAATGTTTGCGTTATGCGATTGAAAGTTGATATTTGCTAACTTATACTGTCTAAAATCGAGGTATATCACTCTCTGTATGCCTAATCAGGAATGACTGTTAGTTTCCGTCAGTCACGAAATCTTTGCTTAGTCTACATGACCTGTGTTTGAATCCATATGCAGAACGAGACGGTTCGTCGTGTCATTTGAAGTTCATACATATTCTCAGCTAACAGCTCATGAATAACTTAAAATTTTAATCCCATTTTGTGTTAAATAATAAGTACGGTATGTTACTTTGAAGAGGAAATCATGAATACGACGAATTTACTACGTGCATTACCTATCTGACGTAGTAATGAGAATTGTAACATTTCAGGTATGTCATTTATTGTAATAAATGTGAGCTTACGAGCCTTGAGGACAGTCTTATCTGTGAGAAGGTGATCCCTGATATTTTTAGTATCGTGGTATTTCTTTACATCTTGAGTTATTACGATACAGAGCAGTGTTTTCTAGTGGTGACTTATTGGAACCATTTTCAATAGTCAAACGACTGTACCAAGGAGCGATTAGAAGACCTGCTAGACAGCTGCGTTATGTGGGTTGCATGAGAATCAGGCGAAATGCAATTCAGGCCGTTCGGATACTTTTGATAATGACGATACATATGCAGTGTGAAACAACTTGTAACATTGCTGAATAATAAGTTGCAGAGATTCAGAATCATAAAATCCGATTACGTGAGCATGGGTCCGTCAAAAAAAGCTATATTAAAAGCGCTTTTAGCGGCCCTGGTTATGAAGTTTTCTTGTATTACCATTTATTAGAGATCGCCCCCAGGCTGATCATATACAGAAATTCTAAAAACTATGTATTATAAGTAACTGACACATCTCATTTCATTATTCATTGTAAAAGTAAATGGTGAAACAAACAGAGCTAAACAGAAACCACTTTATTCTCTTTTCATCAGGGTCCTCACTAGTATAACGCGGCCCGCCACTAATTCCTCCCCAGTGCTAACCTCTTCATCTCAGAGTAGCACTTACAACATACTTCCTCAATTATCTGCTGGATGTATTCCAATCTCTGCTTTCCCGTTCAGATTCTACTACAGCTCTCTCTAGTACGATGGAAGTTATTCGCTGATGCCTCAACAGATATCCTGCAATCCGACCCTTCTTATTGGCTTATTGGCAGTATTTTCCAAATATTCCTTCCCTCTTTGGTTTCAGAAGAATCTCCTCATGCCATATCTTATCCGTCTACCTAAATGTCAACGTTCTTGTGTAGGACCGCACCTGAAACCCTTCTATTCTCTTCTATTCCGGTTTTCCCGCTGCACATGTTTCACTACCATACATTTTCAGGAATTCCTTCATCAAATTAAGGCCTGCGTTTGATACTCTTGCATTCTCTTGACCAGGAATGCGCTCTTTGACAGTGCCAGTCTGCTTTCTATATCCTCCTTCCTCGGTCCGTAGTGGGTTAATTTTGGTGTCTAGGTAGCAGAAAGCCCTAACTTCACCTTTTCTTCGTGGTCGCCAGTCTCGCAGTTAATTTTCTGGTTGTTTCCATTTCTGCTACTTTTTATTAATTTCTTTCTATGATTTAGTCGCAATGCATACTTCGTACTAATTAGATTGTTCATTCCATTCAATACATCCGGTAATTCTTAATTTTCGCTGAGGACGACAATGTTATCACCGAACCTTTTTAATGTACGTCCTTTCACCTTGTATTTTTATTCCTCTCTTAAAGCTTTCTTTTATTTCAGTCATTACTTCTTCGACGCATAGATCGAGAAGTATGGGTGACGGACTTTATTAGTTTCTTACACCAATTTAAATGCGTGCACTTCGTTCTTCGTCTTCCACTATTATTGTTCCCTCTTTGTTCTTTTACACATTGTATTTTAGCCGTCTTTCCTTGCAGCTTACCCCTACTTTTCTCATAAATTCGAACACATTCTTCCATTTGACATTGTCGTTCGCTTTTTCCATTTTTTGTGGTCGACAAATCCTATGAACTTGTTTTGATTTTTTTTTCTTGCTTCCATTATCAGCCGAAACGACAGAATTGCCTCCTCGGTGTCTTTGCCTTACCTAAAGCCAAAATGGTCGTTATCTAATACATCCTCAATATTCAATTCTCCTGTATATTATTCCTGTTACCAACTTGGATGCATGAGTTTTTAAGTTGATGGTGCGATAATTCTCTTACTTGTCGGGTATTGCAACGTTCAGAATTGTGTGGATGAAGTTTTCCCGAGAGTGAACCAGAGTCATACGTGAACACTTGACTTGTTGTCACTTCTCCTAATACTTGTAATTTTAGAAATCTTTATGAAATGTCATCTATTGCTTCTGCCTTATTCGATCTTAAGTGTTCCAAAGCTTATTTTAATTCTTATACTGGTTCCCCTATCTATTCTGTATCTGCACTTGTTTCTGCCTTTGTCACGTCATCAGATAAGTATTCCCCCTCATAGCGGCCTTCATTGTACTCTTTCCTCCTTACCCGCTTTAAAAGTGGAATTCCCATTGCACTCTTAATGTTACCAACCTCGCTTTTAATTTCACAGAAAGCTATTGTGATTTTTCTATATGCTGAGTCAGTCCTTCCAACAATCATTCCTTTTTCGATTTCTTCACATATCTCATGCAGCATTTCGCCTTGCCGTCACTGCACTTTCTATTGATGTCATTCCTCTGCGACGTATATTTCTATATTCCTGAATTTCCCTGAACAGTTTTGTACTCCCTTCTTTCGTCACTTAATTCAAGTATTTCTTCTGTCACCTATGGTTCTTCCGCAGTTGCCTCCTTTGTACCTATGTTTTTCTTTCCAACATCAGTGACTGCCATTTTTAAATACGTCCACTCCTTTTAAACTGAACGCCTACTGAGCTACTCCTTATCGCAGTATCTATAGCCTCAGAGAACCTCATGGGCATCTCTCCATTCGAACTTCCCGGCAGATTAAAACTGTGTGCCGGACCGAGACTCTAGCTCCTATCCTTTGCCTTTCGCGGGCAAGTGCTCTACCATCTGAGTTACCCAAGCACGACTCACTCCCCGTCCTCACAGCTTTACTTCTCCCAGTATCTCGTATCCTACCTTCCAAACTTCACAGAAGCTCTCCTGCGAATCTTGCAGAACTAGCACTCCTGGAACAAATGGATATTGCGGAGACACCGCTTAGCTACAGCCTGGGGGATGTTTCCAGAATGAGATTTTCACTCTACAGCGGAGTGTGTGCTGATATGAAACTTCCTGACTGATTAAAACTGTGTGCCGGACCGAGAATCGAACTCGGGACCTTTGCCTTTCGCGGGCAAGTGATCTACCATCATATCAGCGCACACTCCACTGCAGAGTGACAATCTCATTCTGGATCTCTTCATTATTTAGTAATTCCGTACTCGCCTTCTTTGCACATTGACTCTTGCTGGGTAGTTTCCTAAACCCCAGCCTAAATGGTTCAAATGGCGCTGAGCACTATGTTATGAGGTCATCAGTCCCCTAGAACTTAGAACTACTTAAACCTAACTAACCTAAGGACACCACACACATCCATTCCCGAGGCAGGATTCGAACCTGCGACCGCAGTGGTCTCGCAGTTCCAGACTGTAGCGCCTAGAACCGCACGGCCACTCCGGCCGGCTAAACCCCAGCCTACTCTTCATCACAACTAAATTGTGATCTGTCTCTACGTCTGTTCCTGGATACGCCTTATAATACAGAACCTGGTTCCGGAATCTCTGCCGGAGCATAATGTAACCTAACTTAAATCTTCTCCTATCTCCTTGCCTTTTCCAAATATGCATTCGCTTCTTATGATTCTGAACAGAATATTCGCTATTATTAATTGAAATTTATTGCAGAACTCAATCAGTCTCCCTCTTCTCTCATTCATACTACTAATCCCATATTCTCCCGTAACCCTTCCTTCTACTCCTTCCCATTCCCTATTCCTACTGCACACGCCAATTAGATTTTCATATTCCTTTACGAACTAAGTTCTAGTTTCTCTATCTCTTCATTTGCGGCTAGTTACGTCGGCGTGCATACCTGAACTATCACTGCCGGTGTTGGTTTGCTCTCGATTCTGATGAGAACAACTGTATCAGTGAACTGTTTACAGGAAAACACTGTCTGCCCTACCTTCCTATTCGTAACGAAAACTACCCCTGTCATTCCATTGTCAGCTGCTGTTTATATTTACCTATACTCACTTGACCATAAATTCTTATCTTCCTTCCATTTCACTTCACTTGAACCCCACTACATCTAGACTGAGGATTAGCATCCCCTTTTAAGATCTTCTAGCTTCCCTACACCGTTCAAAATTCTTACTTTCCACGTCACGACTCGTAGAACGTTATTCTTTCATTGGCTATTCAGTCTTTCTCTCATGGTCACCTACTCCCTCGCGGTCCTCTCCCGAAGATCCGAATGGCGGACTAGTCCGGAATATTTTGCCAATGGAGAGATCATCATAATCCTTTTTCATTTAAAGGCCGCATGACCTGTGGATACATATCACTTGTCTTTAATGCAGTAGTTTTCATAGCCTTCTGCATCCTCATTTCGTTGCCCATTGCTGGTTCTTCCTCCTTTATGGGCAATTTCGTACCTCAAGAGGGTGCCTTGAACCTCTGTCCACTCCTCTGCTTTCTCTGACAAGACCGTTGGCAGAATGAGCGTGACTTCTTATGCCGAAAGTCTTCGGCCGACATTGATGATGATTTTTATTCAAAATTTAGATGGCGTGTCTGAACCTGGGACCAAGGACGTTTCGATTACTAATCAAACGCACTTTCCCTAGGCCACAGGTGGTCCACAGCGGCCAACATATTAATTTGAAAAATAGGATTGGAAATTGGAATGCTGTGATTAGGTTAGCACGATGGATTTCCCTGACGGACGTATAACGGCAACCCATCAAATGAAATCAATATGCAGGGTGTCCCAGAAATCTTTCTCCGACTACACACGTGCATAAGGAAGACAGTAAGACACTGGGACCCTTATATTTCATCTTAAAATTAAAAAAGCAGGAAATCTATTACAGCATTTGTGTATACACAAACAACACACACACACACACACACACACACACACACACACACACGCACACTCACACACAATCACAAATAATTAATAAATTTCGATTTGTGCGCTTTAAGTTGCCCTATGGATGTCCAGGCAGTATTCGAATTCTATCCAGGTGTTGGTCAACATTTCGTGAGGTACGGATATTATGACATCCGTAATTCTGTGCCGTAACGACGTGATGTCTTTCACTGTTGTCTGATAAACCTGGTCCTTGCTATAATCCCAAGGGAAACATATAGTGGTGTTATGGGACCACGCCCGGTCCATCTTCCCACAAATGTTATACCCTAATAGGCACGAACATCTAACCCCAATGAGGTGGCGCATCATCTTGTTGGAAAATAAATTCTAAAACGTCCTCAGTCTGTGGCACCACAAATAACTGCTACATGTCAGGTTAGGTATTGGCTGTGACTATCCTTTCACTAAAGAAAAAATGTTCTATGGTTTTATTGTGGTTGAGACCTCACCACCTCACCACACGTTCAACTTAGGGCACTCTCTGACGGCCTCAAACACAGCCTCCGAGTTCTCCGACCCCCAGATCCTGGCAAAGTGTCCGGTGACAAAACCGTTCAAATGGAACGTGACCTGATTTGAGAAGAGGACAGGTTTCAGTTAATCATGAGCTTCCTCAATCACAAACAGCACGCCAACAGCAAAATACACTCCTGGAAATGGAAATAAGAACACCGTGAATTCATTGTCCCAGGAAGGGGAAACTTTATTGACACATTCCTGGGGTCAGATACATCACATGATCACACTGACAGAACCACAGGCACATACACACAGGCAACAGAGCATGCACAATGTCGGCACTAGTACAGTGTATATCCACCTTTCGCAGCAATGCAGGCTGCTATTCTCCCATGGAGACGATCGTTGAGATGCTGGATGTAGTCCTGTGGAACGGCTTGCCATGCCATTTCCACCTGGCGCCTCAGTTGGACCAGCGTTCGTGCTGGACGTGCAGACCGCGTGAGACGACGCTTCATCCAGTCCCAAACATGCTCAATGGGGGACAGATCCGGAGATCTTGCTGGCCAGGGTAGTTGACTTACACCTTCTAGAGCACGTTGGGTGGCACGGGATACATGCGGACGTGCATTGTCCTGTTGGAACAGCAAGTTCTCTTGCCGGTCTAGGAATGGTAGAACGATGGGTTCGATGACGGTTTGGATGTACCGTGCACTATTCAGTGTCCCCTCGACGATCACCAGTGGCGTACGACCAGTGTAGGAGATCGGTCCCCACACCATGATGCGGGGTGTTGGCCCTGTGTGCCTCGGTCGTATGCAGTCCTGATTGTGGCGCTCACCTGCACGGCGCCAAACACGCATACGACCATCATTGGCACCAAAGCAGAAGCGACTCTCATCGCTGAAGACGACACGTCTCCATTCGTCCCTCCTTTCACGCCTGTCGCGACACCACTGGAGGCGGGCTGCACGATGTTGGGGCGTGAGCGGAAGACGGCCTAACGGTGTGCGGGAGCGTAGCCCAGCTTCATGGAGACGGTTGCGAATGGTCCTCGCCGATACCCCAGGAGCAACAGTGTCCCTAATTTGCTGGGAAGTGGCGGTGCGGTCCTCTACGGCACTGCGTTGGATCCTACGGTCTTAGCGTGCATCCGTGCGTCGCTGCGGTCCGGTCCCAGGTCGACGGGCACGTGCACCTTCCGCCGACCACTGGCGACAACATCGATGTACTGTGGAGACCTCACGCCCCACGGGTTGAGCAATTCGGCGGTACGTCCACCCGGCCTCCCGCATGCCCACTATACGCCCTCGCTCAAAGTCCGTCAACTGCACATACGGTTCACGTCCACGCTGTCGCGGCATGCTACCAGTGTTAAAGACTGCGATGGAGCTCCGTATGCCACGGCAAACTGGCTGACACTGACGGCGGCGGTGCACAAATGCTGCGCAGCTAGCGCCATTCGACGGCCAACACCGCGGTTCCTGGTGTGTCCGCTGTGCCGTGCGTGTGATCATTGCTTGTACAGCCCTCTCGCAGTGTCCGGAGCAAGTATGGTGGGTCTGACACACCGGTGTCAATGTGTTCTTTTTTCCATTTCCAGGAGTGTAATAACGAGCACCATAATCAGTTGTTAAATGGACTGCACAATCTGGACTTTCTACTCACGGACAGTAAGCTGCTTATGCAGGATGCAGTGCACTGACGTCTTCGGAGTCTGCAACTTACGTCAGATTCTGCCGTCTAACATCATGAACTTCTCACGAAGGCAAATCTCACTGTCAAAATTGTCTACAGAATATGTCCAGGCCTTTCTTTCCGATGGAGATCACAAACACTCCCTGATTCGCATCATAATGCATTTAACATCTAGGGACTGTCTATGGTGTGCTATCTGGAATTTCTCTGGACTGCGCCGGCCTGGGTGGCCGAGCGGTTCTTGGCGCTACAGTCTGGAACCGCGCGGCTGCTACGGTCGCAGATTCGAATCCTGCCTCGGGCATGGATGTGTGTGATGTCCTTAGGTTAGTTAGGTTTAAGTAGTTCTAAGTTTTAGGGGACTGATGACCTCCAATGTTACGTCCCATAGTGCTCAGAACCATTTGAACCATTTGAATCTCTGGACTGCTTTCTGTGACTGTGTTTCGTGATGCCAAATAACGCATTGGGCTTTTTCTGATACGAAAACATGTTGCTATAGTGTCCTATTCCGCTGTTGTTATGTCACCAGGCCCTCTAAACACAATGTGTGTACACAATAACTTGACTATCTCGTATGTAGTTAAAGATGAAAGTATTTGTCTATGTGCCATATTTTAAACCTTATGAGTGTTTTTTAATCAGGGGACGACTTCTGGGACACTTGATACATTGAATTGACAATTATTTCAGTTTTCGTTGCGTCACTGGCCTTAGCAAAGGATTTTAAGCAAAAAAAAAAAAAGTTCGCAGAAATCGTCAACGCAGTGCTACGAACTAAGTCCCTGCAACGAAACTGTTATTTGAAGCGAGCTGCTTAAGCAGCTTAATTGTAAACTATGTCCAGAAAGTTGTTACTGATACCGACAAATCATGATTGGAGTGCAAAGTTACTGTCAAATCCACGCAATTCCATCAGAGCGAACGGAAGAAACGAACGGAACACTCGACTCGGGAGTTTCTCGAGAGGTCTAATCCCACCACAAAGAATTCAAGAATCTCAACGTGCGCTAAACCTTATCTCCGTGTTTTGACCACAGTCTGACGGCTCATGCACACGAAAGTAAACGACAACTGATAGATGATTTGCAGAGTGATGAGACGAGGTAAATATCGCTCAAGGATACCTTACTGCCCGACGGTGTGGCCGAGATGTTATAGGCGCTTCAGTCTGGAACCGTACGACCGCTACAGTCGCAGGTTCAAATCCTGCCTCGGGGATGGATGTGTGTGATTTCGTTAGGTTACGTCTAGGGGACTGATGACCTCAGATGTTAAGTCCCATAGTGCTCAGAGCCATTTGAACCATACCTTACTGTTTTAATGTACTTATATATAACCTTGGTCAAATTCCATCTGCAGCTTCATAGTCTGTAGACATTTTACGCCGATCATTATGATTACCTGTTTAACAGAGTTTTGGTCCACCTTTGGAACACAGTACAGCAGCATTGCTGCTTGCTATTCACTCGGAACGTTCTTGGTAGGTATGCTACAGCAGATGCCTGCGGACAGGTCACGCAATTCCCATACATTATTGGCCGTGCGGAGATGGCGTCTGATAGCGTACGGGGTCTATTCTATTGGGTGCAGATCAGGGGTGTTTCGTAGCCAAATCGTCAATGTGATTCAGTATCCACTGTAACTCGATTCTGACATTTTGGCCATTATCCTGCTGCAAGATGCCATAGCCATGGGGGAGGGGGGGGGTGGGGGCTGTTAGGATAAAGGGTAATAGGAAACGTGATTCACGCAACCAATATACAAGTTTCCATTGATACAAGACCCACTCTCCATTATCCCAGACCTATTGTTACAGTGGTTGACGATGCCGTTGGATGAAGACATAGGTGCCGCCTGTTGCGGACCGCCAAGTTCAACAATGTATGACAAATGGTATATTTCTAAATCCTTGTTTTAACATCAGTCAAAGATAGCTGCAAATACGCTTTACAGAGTGGATAAGCCTTCGACCTTCACGCTGTGTGGTGAGGACGTGGATCTCTTTGTCATCCACACAAAGCTTTACCGTCCTTGCATCTCTTTCCACAGATGTTCAGGACAGCAGCACGCGAACAATCGACCACTTTCGCTGGTTTTCGACATGCTCGTTCCAAGGTGTGGGGTCATAACGATTTTCTCTTTGCTAAAGCCGCTTATATCAGTGGATTTCACAATTTTTCAGCTTATCAGTCTTCTGACTGGTTTGATGCAGCCCACCACGAACTCCTCTCCTGAGCCAGCCTCCTCACCTCACAGTAGCACCTGCAACCCACGTCCTCAATTATTTGAAATTATCGACTTTTCCCTACAATATTCGCCCTCTACCGCTCCCTCTGGCACCATGGAAGTCATTCCGTGATCTCTGAACAGATGTACTATCATCCTGTCCCTCCTTCTTGTCGGTGTTTTCCATATATTATTTTCCTCTCTGATTATGCGTAGAACGTCCTCCTTTCTTGGCAGTCCGCCTAATATTCCACATTCCCCTGTAGCGCCACATTTCAAATCCTTCTATTCTCTTCTGTTCCGGTTTTCCCGCAGTCATTGTTTCGGTACCATACAATGCTATGCTCCAGATGTAAAATCTCAGAAATTTCTTCCCTAAATTAAGGCCTACATCTGACACTAGTAGATTTCTCTTGGATAGGAATGCCCTTTTCTCCGTCCGTCATTGTTTATTTTGCTTCCTAGGTAGCAGACTTCCTCAGCTTCTTCTGCCCCGTGTTCCCCAATTCCGATATTAAGTTTCTCGCTCTTCTAATTTCTGCTACATCTCATTGCTCTCGTCTTATTTCAATTTACTCCCAGTCCATATAATGTACTCATTAGGTTGTTCATTCTATTCAACACCTCCTGTAATTCTTCTTCGTTATCACTGAGGATAACAATGTCATCAGCGAATGTTGTCAGTCGTACCCTATTACCCTGAATTTGAATCCCGTTCTTGAACGTTTCTCCACACGTGACCCACATCATCGCTAGAATAATTCTCTATTCGCCTGTGCTCAGCTTATGTTCTTTCCTTACAGAGTCACGCGATCCCGACGCCACCAGGCGGCAATCATTCTTGCTGTGGGCAGCGGTCACAATGTTTCCGCTTCTCAGATGATAATCATATGGTGTTTTAATACGAGTCTGAGTCACAGGTAATTCTCCAAGATAAATATTCAGGTTTTCTGCATTGTGAATAACGTCTTTTTCTCATGCAGGATACTGCTATCACGCTACCTTCAGCGAAGTTCAGCTCAGTTTTAAGTTTTTGTGGTATGGCAATATAGATTCATTATACAACGTAACACCTAAAAGAGAGACATACCTGCAGTAAAACTTGGTATTGCTATTTTTCTTAATCCACACACCCTAATCCACATTGAACAGACACTACAGTTTATAGTAGTCAACACCTGATATATGAAGAACGAAATATTTCACGTAAGGGGAAAAAAGTCTCAAAATTTGGATACGTACTTGAACCTGAGTCCACATTTATGGAGTGTGATGCATTCTCTAGTAGCCTTTCCGTCTAGTTCTCCATGTTGATATACCCATTATGAGCTGATTGACACAGAAAAACTGTGGTTAAAGCGAAGTAGGAGTCAACGTTTTAAAGAATTACGGATATTTATTTGAAATTTCATTCTAATATGAGACTCAGTATTTCTGGTTGGTGTTACTTCAACTACTATCGTACTGAATGATTTGAGTTCTCACGAAGAGGTACTGTTCCACTTGTCTCATCGTCATTTGGTGAAAATTTAGGAAATTGAAGGACTATTAGTGTTCAGCATCCCGCTGCCGTGAAAGGTCGTGGTTTCCTCCTCGTCCTGCGATTTCACTACCAGATATTGTGACAGAGGACACGTCTGTCATTCAGGTATGGTGTTTTCCAGTGAAAAAGACTACTGATATACACATAGGACAAACTGTGTCCCAGTTTCTTGCGTAGTATACAAGAATCGGTGCAGGAAGTAAATGACCAGTTTCTGTTACAAACAGCATTTTAGAGAACATTCCATTTTTTTTTTTTTTTTTGGTCATCAGTCTACTGACTGGTTTGATGCGGCCCGCCATGAATTCCTTTCCTGTGCTAACCTCTTCATCTCAGAGTAGCACTTGCAACCTACGTCCTCAATTAATTGCTTGACGTATTCCAATCTCTGTCTTCCTCTACAGTTTTTGCCCTCTACAGCTCCCTCTAGTACCATGGAAGTCATTCCCTCATGTCTTAGCAGATGTCCTATCATCCTGTCCCTTCTCCTTATCAGTGTTTTCCACATATTCCTTTCCTCTCCGATTCTGCGTAGAACCTCCTCATTCCTTACCTTATCAGTCCACCTAATTTTCAACATTCGTCTATAGCACCACATCTCAAATGCTTCGATTCTCTTCTGTTCCGGTTTTCCCACAGTCCATGTTTCCCTACCATACAATGCTGTACTCCAGACGTACATCCTCAGAAATTTCTTCCTCAAATTAAGGCCCGTATTTGACATTAGTAGACTTCTCTTGGCCAGAAATGCCTTTTTTTCCCATAGCGAGTCTGCTTTTGATGTCCTCCTTGCTCCGTCCGTCATTGGTTATTTTACTGCCTAGGTAGCAGAATTCCTTTACTTCATTGACTTCGTGACCATCAATCCTGATGTTAAGTTTCTCGCTGTTCTCATTTCTACTACTTCTCATTACCTTCGTCTTTCTCCGATTTACTCTCAAACCATACTGTGTACTCATTAGACTGTTCATTCCGTTCAGCAGATCATTTAATTCTTCTTCACTTTCACTCAGGATAGCAATGTCATCAGCGAATCGTATCATTGATATCCTTTCACCTTGTATTTTAGTTCCACTCCTGAACCTTTCTTTTATTTCCATTATTGCTTCCTCGATGTACATATTGAAGAGTAGGGGCGAAAGGCTACAGCCTTGTCTTACACCCTTCTTAATACGAGCACTTCGACCTTGATCGTCCACTCTTTATTATTCCCGCTTGGTTGTTGTTCATATTGTATATGACCCGTCTCTCCCTATACCTTACCCCTACTTTCTTCAGAATCTCGAACAGCTTGCACCATTTTATATTGTCGAACGCTTTTTCAAGGTCGACAAATCCTATGAAAGTGTCTTGATTTTTCTTTAGCCTTGCTTCCATTATTAGCCGTTACGTCAGAATTGCCTCTCTCGTCCCTTTACTTTTCCTAAAGCCAAACTGATCGTCACCTAGCGCATCCTCAATTTTCTTTTCCATTCTTCTGTATATTATTCTTTTAAGCAGCTTCGATGCATGAGCTGTTAAGCTGATTGTGCGATAATTCTCGCACTTGTCAGCTCTTGCCGTCTTCGGAATTGTGTTAGAGAACTTCAAACGTATCTCGTCATTCCTTAGTACTTCCGTGTCCCAGTTCTTTGCGTATTGATCCTTCCTGACTAATGTCTTGAACTTCAGCCTACTCTTCATCACTACTATATTGTGATCTGAGTCTATATCTGCTCCTGAATACGCTTTACAGTCCAGTATCTGATTTCGGAATCTCTGTCTGACCATGATGTTATCTACACTCCTGGAAATGGAAAAAAGAACACATTGACACCGGTGTGTCAGACCCACCATACTTGCTCCGGACACTGCGAGAGGGCTGTACAAGCAATGATCACACGCACGGCACAGCGGACACACCAGGAACCGCGGTGTTGGCCGTCGAATGGCGCTAGCTGCGCAGCATTTGTGCACCGCCGCCGTCAGTGTCAGCCAGTTTGCCGTGGCATACGGAGCTCCATCGCAGCCTTTAACACTGGTAGCATGCCGCGACAGCGTGGACGTGAACCGTATGTGCAGTTGACGGACTTTGAGCGAGGGCGTATAGTGGGCATGCGGGAGGCCGGGTGGACGTACCGCCGAATTGCTCAACACGTGGGGCGTGAGGTCTCCACAGTACATCGATGTTGTCGCCAGTGGTCGGCGGAAGGTGCACGTGCCCGTCGACCTGGGACCGGACCGCAGCGACGCACGGATGCACGCCAAGACCGTAGGATCCTACGCAGTGCCGTAGGGGACCGCACCGCCACTTCCCAGCAAATTAGGGACACTGTTGCTCCTGGGGTATCGGCGAGGACCATTCGCAACCGTCTCCATGAAGCTGGGCTACGGTCCCGCACACCGTTAGGCCGTCTTCCGCTCACGCCCCAACATCGTGCAGCCCGCCTCCAGTGGTGTCGCGACAGGCGTGAATGGAGGGACGAATGGAGACGTGTCGTCTTCAGCGATGAGAGTCGCTTCTGCCTTGGTGCCAATGATGGTCGTATGCGTGTTTGGCGCCGTGCAGGTGAGCGCCACATTCAGGACTGCATACGACCGAGGCACACAGGGCCAACACCCGGCATCATGGTGTGGGGAGCGATCTCCTACACTGGCCGTACACCACTGGTGATCGTCGAGGGGACACTGAATAGTGCACGGTACATCCAAACCGTCATCGAACCCATCGTTCTACCATTCCTAGACCGGCAAGGGAACTTGCTGTTCCAACAGGACAATGCACGTCCGCATGTATCCCGTGCCACCCAACGTGCTCTAGAAGGTGTAAGTCAACTACCCTGGCCAGCTAGATCTCCGGATCTGTCCCCCATTGAGCATGTTTGGGACTGGATGAAGCGTCGTCTCACGCGGTCTGCACGTCCAGCACGAACGCTGGTCCAACTGAGGCGCCAGGTGGAAATGGCATGGCAAGCCGTTCCACAGGACTACATCCAGCATCTCTACGATCGTCTCCATGGGAGAATAGCAGCCTGCATTGCTGCGAAAGGTGGATATACACTGTACTAGTGCCGACATTGTGCATGCTCTGTTGCCTGTGTGTATGTGCCTGTGGTTCTGTCAGTGTGATCATGTGATGTATCTGACCCCAGGAATGTGTCAATAAAGTTTCCCCTTCCTGGGACAATGAATTCACGGTGTTCTTATTTCAATTTCCAGGAGTGTAATTGAAATCTTCCCGTATCTCCCGGCCTTTTCCAAGTATACCTCCTCCTCTTGTGATTCTTGAATAGGGTATTCGCTATTACTAGCTGAAACTTGTTACAGAACTCAATTAGTCTTTCTCCTCTTTCATTCCTCGTCCCAAGCCCATATTCTCCTGTAACCTTTTCTTCTACTCCTTCCCCTACAACTGCATTCCAGTCGCCCATGACTATTAGATTTTCGCCTCCCTTTACGTACTGCATTACCCTTTTAATATCCTCATACACTTTCTCTATCTGTTCATCTTCAGCTTGCGACGTCGGCATGTTTACCTGAACTGTCGTTGTCGGTGTTGGTCTGCTGTCGATTCTGATTAGAACAACCCGGTCACTGAACTGTTCACAGTAACACACCCTCTGCCCTACCTTCCTATTCATAACGAATCCTACACCTGTTATACCATTTTCTGCTGCTGTTGATATTACCCGATACTCATCTGACCAGAAATCCTTGTCTTCCTTCCTCTTCACTTCACTGACCCCTACTATATCTAGATTGAGCCTGTCCATTTCCCTTTTCAGATTTTCTAGTTTCCCTACCACGTTCAAGCTTCTGACATTTCACGCCCCGACTCGTAGTACGTTATCCTTTCGTTGTTTATTCAATCTTTTTCTCATTTTAACCTCCCCCTTGGCAGTCCCCTCCCGGAGATCCGAATGGGGGACTATTCCGGAATCTTTTGCCAATGGAGAGATCATCACGACACTTCTTCAATTACAGGCGACATGTCCTGTGGATACACGTTACGTGTCTTTAATGCAGTGGTTTCCATTGCCTTCTGCATCCTCAAGTCGTTGATCATTACTGATTCTTCCGCCTTTAGGGGCAATTTCCCACCCCTAGGACAAGAGAGTGCCCTGAACCTCTATCCGCTCCTCCGCGCTCCTCTGCCGTTGGCAGAGTTAGGCTGACTTCTTATGCCGGAAGTCTTCGGCCGCCAATGCTGATTATTTATCGAAATTTAGGCAGTGGCGGGGGTCGAACCCGGGACCGAAGACGTTTTGTTTATGAATCAAAGACGCTACCCCCAGACCACGGGTCCCCATTTCATAACAGATCACAAATAAACTGCAGCTGTTACATTAACTGTAATGTAAACGTCACGTAAGAGACTGGAGTATATTGAGAATTTTACGAGTTATTGAACAGTACGATGTTTTGACGGAACGAAAAATAATGCCGCGTGTTGCAACATCTTACGTTAAACAAGTACTCTTGATAACTTTGTACTCTACTACTAATTCCTTTTAATGTTAATATGAACCACCTCAGCTGTGTTAAGATTCATTTATTATGTCACGATTGGTTTCGTTAAATGATCATCATAAGGCAACAGTGTCAACAGTTTATCAAAACATCGGAGAACTGTGTCGATATCATAACCCACGAAGTCTAATCGTGTTACGTAACGTTTAACGCACGTTGTGTGCTAGTCGTGTTCCAGAATGTGCCCAACGTTACGTACGATGGTTAGACATCTTGGAACATGATGTCGGCCCAAATCTGCAACAGTTTTCTGCGAAGACTATGGCAGTGTGGCCTTGTGAGATTCACAGAACGAAACCGATCGTGACGTAATAAATGTACCTTAATAAAAATGAGATGTTTCTTGTCAACTTAACATGTTAAGATGTTAATTGGCACGATGTCTGAACTTGACAATCTGAAAGATCAGACACAATAAATGAGGCCGAATAGGGTATTTACAATGCTCAACAATAGTTTGGAATACTGTGGTAAACTGTAGTCTGCGATGCTAGAGGTCTCATTGACCTAGGAACGTCATGCGTAATCCACTTAGATCCCATATATTGGACGGTGTTTACTACTGGCACGATTTGCGGTCGTTCCCTAATGATGCAGACATTTGGCGACTGCAGCGGCATACCGCGAGCAGTCCAATAACGACAACAACTTCATTCAGTTTGTATGGAGATGTTATCTGTTTTTTCGGACATGTCAGAAAGAACAGATAGTATCTCCATATAGTTAAGACAAATCGGCCATTGACCTTCTTCTTCTGTGCGGATGCACTCACATTGTGGGCAGGGGTACTATGAATGTAGTGTGTGGACATTAAGTTGGGAATGTGGGTCCCACGGGGAGCGTGCAAGGGATAAATCCCTAGAGTCGTACTATCCTATGTGCCCTCGGTAGTTAAGATGGATACAGCGTCTGCCATCTAAGCAGGAGATCCCGGGATCGAGTCCCGATCAGGGCCAACATTTTCAACTGTCCCCGTTGATGTATACCAACGCCTGTCGGCAGCCTAGGGTATTGGTTTATTTATCATTTAATTCAGTTTGTGTTCAACACTGTAGTAACATGTCACATAGAGGCATGCAACACTTTGATAGAGTCAGGATAGAGACATTACTTTCAGCAGCTCGTATAAAGCGAGATGTTGCCGATAGGTCTTAACTCAAAGCGGCGTGTTTAAGGTGAGCGGAAATTACAAAAAGACGGTAAATGTGTGCTCGTTCTCGTATGACAACATGAATGCAGGATCGTTTCCTCCAACTGTCGGATCGCTAGCGCTCAACATCAACTAAATATGGGAAATTGCAAGTAATATCACGAAAAACAATCACTTTCTTAGCAGCAGGCGTTGCCTGCGCAACAAGGATTCGTATCTCAGACCAAACAGTGTGTATAAGATTGCATCAGGGTGGTCTTCATTCTAGAAGACTAGTGAGAGGTTTTGCTCTGAACTAAAGAAACCGATCCAATCGAAGGACCGTTGCAGAATGGAGTAATGTATGTTTGCTGACGAGACCTGGATTGGTTTGCAACCGGACACTAGACGTGTTAGTGTTTGGAGAAGCGCTACGGACGCCAGGAAAGCCAATACGTTTAGGAAGTTATACCGTTTGCAGGTGGAAGCGTAATGTTCTGGGCGGCAATAATGATGCGAAAGTGGACCCCTGTAATTCCTATCTAGGTCAGTCTGCCTCGTCCCCCGTACCGGCAAGAGGTCCTACAGACGACTGTAGGGTGCTACAGGCGTGTCTTAGGTAAACGTCATCCTAGTCGATGACAATGCAGGGCCCTACCGTGTCTCGGTACCTTCAAAGATGCAAGATTAACCAAATGCATTGGCCAGCACAGTTACAGACATGAATGCAATTAAGCGTGAAGGGGACTTGCTGAAGTTGGCCATTACACAACGACCAAATCCACCTGACAGTCTTCAGGACGTTACTAAATCTGCCATTGAGAAGTGTCATACCCTCATCCAAAGCACGCCTCACAGAATGGAAGAACTCGTCCGTATGCTGGGACGACGTACTCACTACTAAAGGTTAATAATTGTCATCAAGAGATAAATATTTCCACATTTTTGGTTTTCAAGATGTGCACTTACGAGAGAGCCAGCTTCGTTTTGTAATGATTTCTTGTAACTAACCAAAACCATTTTCTTTTCAGGAGGAACTATATTTATTTTATTAATAGGGTATTATAGAAACCTCAGTGGGCGTACTGTCAGAAGACCTTGTGACAAACTCTATGATATTCCCAACATTTATTGAAGTGTGTAGTTAGTGTGTGTTTTTGGCCTTCACTTGTTACCGGAGAGAATTATTGTAGGCGTTCCGGAGAAAACGGTCCAAAACGATGTTGAAAAATGTACTAGTCACCAGAAAGGCAGCTGAATACACTGTCTTAATAAATATTGAGTAGCAAGAAATACAACTGAAAATATCAATTTAGATTCATTATACGAATCTGTGATTCATTAAACTTTATGTTATGAGTGAAATCGCAATCAGGCAATGAAATAATTCGGTTGCCACTACTAAGACAGACAGTTTATTTTGAAACGTCCCCTTAGAACAATTATACATGACTGTGCTTAAACTGACACACAATATTTTTTTTTTAGCGCAACGCAATCTGACTTTCAATAATCCCTACAAGAGAATGGCCCTGACTAAATTAACCTATACGTTTCACAAATCACTTACCTCACAAAAATCTTCGTTACTCAAACTACTGCAATACAGCGAGCGCCAATACTGCTAGCTAAATAAAAGATTCAAACTACTGAAGGCACTAACTACTGATAGGCATAGTTAGCAAATGAAAGATTTTGATAGAGAACAAACAATGTATTTACCTTAAAAGTGTTCAAAAGTCATAATATATATAGCAGTTCATGACATCCATTCTTACAAATGTACTGTTTCTGATAGACACACGTACAGATCATCCGCTCTCAAAAATCCGCCCTCTTACTTCCCCTCATCCACCACTGCTGGCGGCTCACCTCGAACTGCGCAACGCTACGCGCTGTTAACAGCCAACTTCCCAACTCTACAATAGCAGACAACAATGCAAACTAGCCACTGATTGCACCCAGCACAGCCAGTGATTTTCATACAGAGCGCTACGTGGCGTTACCAATTAGAAAACCTAAGCAGCCTACTTACATAGCCCCCATGCTCCCCACAAAAAATTTTACAAATTGTTTTGGGCACTGGGCAATACATATTTGTTAAAATTTTTTCACAATTACAATAACAATGAAATCAAATGCACACACTTACTGATACAATGTTGGTCAAAAGCTAAAATTTTCTCACAGTCCATAAAGACAGTCATGATCGTTCATCACAGTAAAATAGCAGTGTTTTTCTCATAGTCTGAGCAGTAAAAGAGAATGTACACGGAAGTAGTTGATTTCCAACGGAAAGACAGTGCTGACTCTTGACATGCAGACAGGTAATGGGCCACAACAGAGCAAACCCACCGCAGAGTAAGTCGAAGTTTAGAAGAATACTGGTAGCATCACAGAGTACACCCACTGTAGTCCTGTTGGAGATTACGGTATTGATGGGCCACCAGAGGTGCAGACCCAGTGCAGTCCTAGTAGAAATTATGGTAATGGTGGGCCATCAAAGATGCAGACCCACTGTAGTCCTTGTAGAGACGGCCAGCAGCCATCTGTTGCGACTGTGCAGGTGCACAATCACCATCGAAGAGTCTTGCGGAGAATATAGCAAGTCCATAAACCACCAATTGTGCACACACAAAGTTTTTGCAATTGTCCTTAGAAGTCTTGCAGACAATATAGCAAGTCCATAAACCACCACTTGTGCACTCACAAAGTTTCTGGAATAGTCCTTAGAACCAGCAATGCTGTTAATCAGTCCCTTGCTGAATCATAACACATGTCCAAACACTAACAGTCCCCTTTTTTTCACATATTGTGCATATACTATGACCAACAGAATTATGTGCAGTGAAATGAATGCTTACAAGTTACTTAATTTGATGAACTGGTGTCAACTACAATTACAAATTTAGGACATGAGAATACAATTACAAAGGTACAAAATACATCATTGAAGAAAATAACAATACAGATAACATTTGTAGTAATACGGGCTTTACAAAAGAATCGAAATAACATATACATCAGTGTTACAGGAATTATGACATAAGTACATACATAAAAGATCAGAATAACTTTTGAAACATCAACTTCAGAAATGAGCAACAAAACAGAACAGATAAATAATGTCTAAACATCTTTACAAAGTAAATGACATAGTATTAGAAAAATTCTACAACATAACTCTCATCAACTAAACACATAAAGACAGGAAAAATAAAAATACACAAGGGTACACAACCACATAGCAGAATAACAAAGGAGGAAAGGACAGGGTTTGTTTTCAGTATAACATTTGGTACTGCAGTCCAATCCAAAACTTCATTCCATAGATCTTTCGTCTTATTTCAACATTTGTTTCCACCAAAAGAATCCAATCCCAGAATGCTTTCTGTATTTATATGTTCACATATTTCTTACCTGATTATTTATTTTCCATTATCTTACCTCATCATTTATTTCCAAGAAAATCCTACCTAATCCTGTTGTCCCTAAACCCTACTTTTTTGTTCATATCCTCTTTCAAAATACTTTTTTTTGGCCAAACCATTTTCTTATAGCTTCTCAATGCATTTCTTCCAATTCATCACAACTCGTTCTCTTATATAGCCTACCCTGTCTTAGGCTAACTTAAATCTACTGAGCTCAGATGCTAAACTAAGGGATGAGGCAATGCAGCAGTACGAAACAATTAACACAAACAGCAATGACAAAAAAATGCAAATTGGCAAAGCAAGCAGCAATAAATATAAATTAGCAAAGCAATTGCCATATTACAACTAATATAAGGCACTGTGCAGCAAACAAGAAAAATAAATCGGTAGTAAAACTGACTTAACAGAGTAATACGAAGTGAAATTCAGTAGCACTGTGCCTGGCAAACAGCACCAGCAAATGCAATAACTTATATCTAAACATGACAATGCTCAAGCAGAAAATATATTACACTAAAGATGGCCACGTCTAATACCTATGTCACATCTTAACACTAGAGTGAAGCATCACTATAATTTACACTAGCAGACAAGTTACCAAGCTGTAAAAAAATTATTTATGCAATTCCTGTGAAGGGAAATGTCTATTTGTGCTCTCTTTTCTATGAAAGTTCATCATAAAATTATTCTTTACTGGGTCTGTAGACATAAAATAGTGATATTAGTACATCTATTAAATTTTATTTTAACCAAAGCTGCAGTGCAACTAGAAACTAGATATTAACCAAAATGAGCAAATAAATACATAAAGCAAGGGGTGAAACGTCATTCACTAGCCATATGGCATTTCATAAAGCAGTAAAAAATATCTCAACTAGCAAGACAATAGCCGTGAAATCTTTCTCATCGTTTCATTAGTCATTTCAGTAAATATCAGAAAGTGTCGTATTTGCGATGCTTTCTACAAAGGAATGTCAATATCGAGATTATATGGTCTCCTTTTTTTCACCTAATGGCTTTTTCTCCAGGCGACTGGCACACCTGGGCGCCACCTGGGTCACTTAGCTTCCTTACCGAAATATTTACGACAGCAGTTTGCGCTATAGTGACAGTCTCATATAAAAAATTTCACAGGTCGAGAATTTGCATTACAAATGTGTAGAAACAAAATCCTATAAATATAACAGTGTCCAAAAAATTTTCGTCGGCATTGTGATACATTCACGAAGGTACATACATTCCATAACTCTTAAAGTACGATTCTTGGTTCCCAACAACCTTTTTCACAAACCAGAGTCCCTAACCACTACTCATTATTCCTTACCTTATTACACATATACATATTCGTCGACACTTCTTCAATATTCCATCACAATAAATACGTAGCATAATCCAATTCCTCATATAGCATCAGCTTATTGATCATAAACATACCTCAACAGCATAACACACATTGTCATCATAATAATAACATCATAAAAACTCAGCCAAATCTCAAAAACGTCGTAGCTTTCTGCAATAATTTCAAAACCTAAAAAAATTCTCTGCTCATTTCAATAGTGTCATCTACCTCTAACGTACTTTAAAATCATGATCCCATACCAAACACATCATTCAAAGCTCTCATAGTATCATAATGGTTCCGAAAAAATATGAAGAGTTCACAAAGTGCAGACGAAATACAATTTCATAAGTGTGAAGTTATTCAACTGTGTAATTACGTAAACATCTGTCATTGATGTAGTAAAAAACATGTTCCTCTCTGTGTAATTTATGTGTTAGAGAAATATGGTACCAATGTGTAAAGTTGTATAAGCAAATACCATATTAGCTAGGGCTCCTTGTGCTTGCCAAACACATGGTACACAAATTAAGCGTGTACCCCACTGAGGATTAATGTAATTATACCCTCAGGTGTTACACATTACAGCAATGGAATGAAATGTATCATGGAAAACTTTCTTTATAATTCATAAATCTTGAAAAATAAATGGTTTTAGTACAAAATTAATCACTCAAATGCATATCCTGTAGCACTAAATGTGTGTCTTGCTGTAAGATAATTCTGTGGTAGTGTCGTAGTTATCGTCCTCTGTAAGCAAAGTTCTGCTGAAGTCAATATACTTACCTCATCATAAACGAAAGTGAAATGCTTTGCGTATAGTTATTACATACCTTACCGTGATAAAGAAAGTACTATAATGTAACGTATTGTTGTGCTACGAAAAAGGCTGTCTCATTGTAGCTATACGACAAAAGTTACTACTAAAACAAGTTTTACTTTCCAGAATAATACAGAAAAACTGTGCAGATATAAAACAGATACACCGCAAAAGCAACATTGTAAATCGTCACTCATTAGTAGCGTCGTGATATAGTCGTGTAGCTGTCAAATAAACTTACCAATGTGTGATCTGGTATCTCTCAGAAAGTATTTCAAATAAAGAATGTCTTTTCAAGTAAACCGAAATTTTGCATTAACATCTCATTAGCAGTATATGTTCTAAGTATATAAGCCTTATAGTCGTTACGTAATCGTGCAACTGACAAGCAAGAGTGTACACACACAGTAACACTGTGACGTCTGTTCACTATAACAATGCATTCGTAATTTCTGTTTAAATAAGTTCTCTTGGTTCTTGACTGGATATTAACTTCAAACATTGTTGCATGGTAACAGTTTCTGAAGTCTGACAAAGCATACTAGAAATGTGAACTGAAAAGTTTTATGGCAAAGACAAATTTAAAAAGCAGATTATCTTTCCATAAACGGTTTTACATGTGAAATGTGATGTAAACCTTTACTCTTCCTAGTACGCAGATTTTCAACTTCAAAGCAATTATCATGTGGTATACGTCGGATTCTGTAAGGTCCATTGTAAACTAGAAAGAATTTCTGACTCAAGTGTTTCTTCTTATGTGACAAGGAATGAACTTTAATGAGAACTTTCTGACCAATATATGATTTCTTGGCATTTGCTTTACTGTGTAGTTTTCTCCTTTTGTCTGCTGCAGATTTTATATTATTAATAGCCAAATGAATAATGTCTTTGTGTCGAAGTTTACGTGTATTGGGGAAAGGTACAAGCTCTCTGATTCTGTTCGGTGGTTCTTCATTCTTCAGTACAAAAGTAGGTGGTAAAGCAGTGGAGTCATGAGGCATTTCATTCAGCACGTTTTAAAATAAGTGTAAATATCTGTCCCAATGCTGATGCTTTCTGTGACAATAAAGTCTGCAAAGCTTATTGAATTCTTTCATAATCCGGTCAGACGGGTTACAATGTGGTGAGTACAATGAAATAAAAACAGGTTTGATTTTATAGTTCCGAAGCATGCGTGACCAAACAGCAGATCTGAATTGCGGTCCGTTATCTGAAACGACTTTAGCAACGTGGCCAACTCCACGTAAGAAATTTTTAACAAAGGCGTTGGATACAGACCGTCCAGTGGCTTTACGTAACGCAGTGAAAGAAACAAATTTTGAAGTAAGTTCAACAGCGACTAGAACGTACGAAAATCCATTCGATGTTCTGACAGGGGGTCCCAAGAGATCAACAGCAGCAAATTCTTTTAATTTAGAAGGAATGATAGGAAACAACGGAGCACGATGTGAGATAGTAGATGGTTTCGCCTTTTGACAAAGTTTACAAATAGAGAAGACTCTTCGAATTCTCTTTCCCATATTGTTAAAATAACAAGTCGTTCGAAGAGTGTGATAGCATTTTCGTGGACCAAAATGTGCGTAGCTGAAATGAAAGTACCAAATGAGCTTATTAACAAAATCATCTGGAATGCAAAGTACCCATAGCTTGTCATCATCAACAGTGCAGCGTTTGAAGAGTATGTTGCTTCTAACCAGATAATAATGCCGAATCTGAGTGTGTCTCTCTTCATGCCATTTACTTTTGATATCTTTCCAAATGGGATCTTTATCTTGTTCATGAGCAATGTCCTTTAAAGATGTGGTGATGAAGTTTTCAAAGGCGACTTTCTGAATGTAAAGAATACTGAAATTTTTCTCGAGGTTGCCGTCTGTGTTACTTTTCTCAAGCCCAGCCGGTGCGCGTGACAGTGCGTCCGCAACAATATTCTCCTTGCCGGGAATGTAGACTATTGTGAAGTGGAATTCTTGCAGAAACAATGCCCAACGTTTTAACCTGTCATGATTTAATTTTGAAGACATAAGAAATTGTAATGCACGACGATCACTGTATACTTTTATGTGCTTACCAGAAAGAAAGAAACGGAATTTGTTAAATGCCCAAACGATAGCTAAATCTTCTAAGTCAGTAACGGAGTAATTTTTTTCAGATTTTGTCAGCAATCGGCTAGCAAAAGCAATGGTTTTTTTTTCGTAATTTAATTGAAAGCTTTGTTGCTTTAGTAAAAATAAAATTGGTTCTTTTTGTCGTGACAGAATAAATTACTATTAATCACACCAGATTTGTCGGAGAACAGCAGCAACATGTGTAATTGATCCAGCTTTAAGAAATTCTATTACCTTTTAGCGGAAAATTCGTGCGGTACTCTCCGACGTTAGAAAAGTCGTGGTGTTCCGTTCGGAGCAGGAGGCGGCTGTCTTTTCTCATTCGCGATATCGAAAATTACTAAAAAATGAACAGATTTTTTTTTTTTCGGAGGAAGATCGCGCGGAGAAAACAGACAGAAGTTACATGGAAGAAACCTAAGGGACCAACTAATTGGATTTGTACGAACATATAAACGGAACTGAAAGAACTTGGAATAAACACTATAGCGATGTCGTCACGACAGCCTCCTGTTCCGACAGAAAACACGCTGGATCATAAGCTGCATAAATCTTTTAAACAGAAAAGATTATCACAAGTATAATTAATGAAAATAAGGTTGAGAGATTTTCTTTGAAATTAAATAAACTTCAAGGCTTCAAGTATTATATTATGAAACGGAAACTTACATTAACATGGCCACCCATTGTGGCGGTGGAGCGAATTTTCATGATACACATTCTCACTTGTTTGTGGCAACGTATATTTTTAATCACTTAAACTCTTAAATTTACAATAAAATTATTATATCAGTATGGAGCACAATACTTTTGCGTCCGACTCGCAACACATTCACAGAAGAACAGCTAGAGAGCGGCGCGGCTCCCTGCAGAAGTAAAAATTGGCAATTGTTATTTTGAAACATAGGTGCATCGTTTTCTTACTGATCGATAGCAGCGTATAACAGTTTATAGCTATCGTGATATTCTGCGCTTTTCAGGAGCGTGGCAAAGATATCTGGTTACAACATTCATTGGTATATGTTAAAAGTTCGCACATACTGATGCGAATACAGAAAAAAAACTTTTACATGTTAAAAATCGCAGTGATAAAGGCTGTAATG
This sequence comes from Schistocerca nitens, assembly GCF_023898315.1. Taxonomy (NCBI): domain Eukaryota; kingdom Metazoa; phylum Arthropoda; class Insecta; order Orthoptera; family Acrididae; genus Schistocerca; species Schistocerca nitens. Next base: position 873,123,055 of record NC_064614.1, on the reverse strand, counting down.
TCACAATGCCTCCCATGTGAGGCATGATGATTCCGGAAGGATCATCAGGACTCACATGTAGTTTCAAGACATTACTGTGTTTTATCATCTGTTTACTTTCGTTCTAACATAAAATTGGAATTAGTTTGTCATCCAGTTATTTTATGCTTCCAGTACAGTTATGAAAACAAATAGTCTTTCAGTGTCTTTTGTGCACTTTGGCACTTCTCTCAGTTCATTGTAAGGTGTCCTTGCACTGTTATCTTAATTGCTGTTACTGTGAAACAAAATATGACAAAAAAAACAATCTTAAGTCTAACACACACAAAGATAAATGAATAATACTCTATATAGAAAACAAAACATGTCAGTAGACAAACATACACAGATACATTGAAATAATTACTTAAACAGTCCTCTAAAATTGTCTGTGACCTGTTTGGTCTCGTAATGTTTTTTTATCCTTTTCATTAGATTCTTTTAGAATGTCGTTGTTAATCAGGACGTTTCACTTGACACTACACTGTACACTTTTATTTGTCACGCGCTCACTTACCCGGAGTCTGCAACGTCTATTCTCGTTCGGTGAGCGGCGTCGTCCGAGAGGTCACGACCCTGGGTAGCGTCTTTTTTGTGTTCGCTCGTGTTGCCTCTCTAGTGTCTCGCATCAAGCGTCATGTCGTTTACATGCAAATAAACAGAAAGAAACCTATGTTAGGTTCGTGCTATAATGTAGACTTACAGGTAAAGGTTTTATAGGATTCTGGACAGGATTGATAACCTTCCCTTCCAGTTAACGTTTCAGTGCTCAGTAATGCCTTGTCTTTATTTAACTATCTATCGCAACATATCCGACGTGACTGATTAAATGGAAATTAATTTGAAGCTAAGACTTCTCTTTTTACAGAATAAATAAAGTTCATAATTAAGTTTCACTGTGATAGCTTTAGCAATTTCTCTTGCGTAGTTGTGAGACGGAAAACATTCTAAGGTCAACGACACGCCTCCACAGCGCGCGCGTCGGTTGTGTTTCAAATGTTAATTGTTGAGTCCAACTGCAAGCAGCTCCGCGCTGTGGCCGGTTACTAGTCCAGTGCAACACGCGCTCGTGTATGCTCGTATGAAGTTTAACGTGTGTCACTCGCGCTCTGATAAAATGAGAACACGCGGAAAACACACGTCTAGTGTCCTTTCTCCATCGTCGATCGGCGTATCGAAAACTTGGGTAGAAAATACCACCGTCTGTTTCGAGGATTTCACACGACAGTCCCTGCGACCTGCCATGCTGCTTACACACAGGTAAGTGAAGCCAACGTTTTACATATAGTTTGCAAAATGCTTTGCTGTGATCGCTGTCACTACCTGCACTTGCGTGTACACATGTCACTGCACACGTATTTTGTACACTTTATCACTCGCATTTTGTTTAGAGCGTCGTAGAGTGTCTGCAAATTCACATCTCCCATCTCACATTGTGATTTCAAAGTTCACAGTTCAAGTTACTCACAGGTAAATACATTACAAGATTAAACAATGTCCATAAATTACATACATACATACATACATACATTTCTTAAGTTTGCTTACAGTCACAAAATTCTGTTAACCTTTTCAGTCACGCCACGCCGGATTAGCGTATTGAATACCACTACTTGTGCATCAAGGCACGATTATTTCGGTTATTCTCTCTCCCTTTTACAAAGGTAAATTTTTTTTTAAAACAAATCTTTTAAGCAGCTTGTTATTTCGTTTCTCTTCAAAATTTAGTGTCACTGTTTATGTAGAGCACAGATTGAACAAATTCTGTCTCTACTGGTCGAGCATACTCATGCATTTCTCTCCGGAAGATTCATGCTTCATAAAGTTACTGGCTGCAAGTACTACTCGCGGAATGTATTATAATCTCTCAACATTGCTACTCGCGATACGCGATTAGAACAAAACTTTCGCTAACGGATCTCTCCCACAAATTTCGTTTCCACTTCAACCGTCTAAAGAGCACTCAGATGAGCCTGTCAAATTCTAATCCTCACTTTTTTTTAATGGGATAGGATGGGGAAGTGGAAGAGGAGAGGATCAAATATGAACATAAATACACTATATACATATACAAATTCTAGCACAACTACACTAGGATATTTTTTGTGACCTTAGATGCATGACATGCGTCACGTGTGCCTTCAAGTGGCTATTCTTTAATCTAATATCAGATCTTAGTTTTATTATTATAATGTGAGTAATATCTGGTGACAGCTTTCTAGTTTCTCACGCTTCCTTCTGGGCGATTGTCGGGCTTGGCTGTGAAATAGCTAATTACTTTAGTGCATCTTACATGTTTAAAGAAGAAACGTTTACCATCAGGAATACTTCAGACTTGTCAGTACGACGTATATGTTTCCATGTAGTGGCACTCTCGACTACATGACCTAACAGCTGTTGTAAAACAGAATAAAGGAAATGCTTTGTTGCTTAGCTATTAAATCTTTATGAGGCTTACTGTTCGTAGATGATACTTTGAATCTGAGATTGAATCTCCTGAAAACTATCAAATACTACGCGATACTCTCTCTCTTTGTTATTTACTGCTTTTGACAGTTCAAACACTTGGCTACACAAACCTGTTTAATTCTAAAGATCGCGCTAACAAAAGGTATAGTTCATGGCGGTGTTACAATAACGCACAGTTTACACGCAATAGGCTGTACTCTGTACACTTAAAGACTAACATTCCATTTTGAGGGCTGAAAAAGAAATTGCTTAACCTAATATTTCACATACATATATATTCATTGGAGTTGGAAGGTGGTAATCTGCTACTTCCTTCCGTATCTCCTTTCACCAATAACGGCATTTCTCAATGCCAGCAGCCAACTTGGACTGCTTACACCTATGACTAACTTAAAACTAACTGAGAATCTGTCCTCTCAAATGGAATGTGCTTTCTTTTTCGTACGCCATAATAAATCAAATCTTCAATTACCTCCATAGTTTTTCGCCAAAGTGTGAGTACTCGTATTGGTGTGTTTGAATACCGAAGTGTTTCACAGGTTAAACCTTAGGCTAATGTTCCTTTGCTTGTTACTTTGCCTCGTTATACTTCTTGAGATCCTGGTGGTGATACAATCCTTTAATTCTGCCAGATGCTGGATCCGCTATTAGATAACATCCTGTATGTGGTTTTCTAATTACTACAAATGGTCCGTCGTACAATAGCCTCCATTTCCGATTTCTTTTCAACAACTTCGATGGCTTAAAATGTGTCCGTAAAAGTACCTTTTCATTAATATCATATGTAAGAGCCTTAGATACTTTCTTGTCATAAGACTTCTTGCGTAGATTCGCCTGTACATCTAAGGATACCAATGCTTGCCTAAGTTTTGCATCTAAATCTAATTCTGGTTCTACAATTTTAGGTATGGGATCTAACCATTCATTTCTTTCCCGATGACTCGTCATTAATTCCGCAGGTGTAAATCCAGTTGAGAAGTGTGGAAGATTGTTGACAATCTGCTCGAATGAAGATACAAAGTCAATCCAACGGGTTTGTCGATTAGGTATGTAGGTTCGAATGAATCTATTGAACTCTTTGAAGATACGTTCGGTGGGATTAGATTGCGGTCTGAAACGAGATATGAGTATTTGTTTGATGCCATGTCTGGCAAGAAAATTGCGCCATTGTCTGCCAGTGAAATTCGATGCATTATCTGATAGAATGGCCTCCGGCTTGCCAAATCGAGGAAAATAGTCTTGTTCGATTCGACGGATGATCGGAAGTGCACTGGATGATTTCACTGCATAAAGTCTCACATGTTTTGTGAAAAGATCCATCAATGCGACTAGGTATTTCACCCCTCCCCTCCCTTGCGGCAGGGGGCCGGCGAGATCAAGGGCCAGAACTTGATTTGGTCTCTCAGTAATAATTGGATTCAGAGGAATTAGGTTCGAATGGTTGAAGGGTTTTGCCTTCTGGCAGATAAGACATGTACTTAACAACTTGTGGATTCGATGGTGCAAGTTTGGTACATAGCAATACGCAGAAATCTTTCGTTTGCATTTTTCAGGTCCATAATGACCCCAGGAAAGATGTGTGTACCAGATAAGGTGTTCAACGTATGCGTGTGGTATACACACACACCATCTACCGGAGAGGAGAGAAGTTCCATGGAATAAAACATCGTTGTGTAGTTTATAAAATTTGGACAAGTGGTGATCGGGTTTTGTTAGAAGAAGTTGTTTGACCTTACGCCATTTGGGATCTGTTTCTTGGAGTATACGCATCTGCTTGCAGAGCTGAAGGAAATACTTTCTATGTAGTGGGTCTTTCATTAGAAGAATTCGGTAGTTAGACATCTGCTCGATAAGTTCACTGGACTCGGGAAGTCCTTGCGGCATGCGTGACAAAGCATCCGCGATAATGTTGTTTTTACTTTATGTATACTATTTCGAAATCATACTCTTGCAAGAAGAGACTCCATCGTGTAAGACGAGGATGAAGAAGTTTACACGAGAGCAAGAAACTAAGAGCTTGGTGATCAGAAAAGACCTTAATTTTCCGATCATGGATGTAGTAATTGAACCATTTAAAGGGCCATACAATGGCCAGAGCCTCCAACTCTGTCACCGAGTATGACCTCTCACATTATGTGAGAACCCTACTTGCAAAGCTGATAACTCTTATCTCTTCTTTTCCATCAATTACTTCTATTTGAAACAAACAAGAACCAAGCCCCTGAAATGAAGCATCTGACGAAATACAGAATTATTTATCCATGTCTGGATGGAACAAAATATTGCTGTTAAGTAGTGCTTGTTTAATGCGATCAAAATCTGCCTGACACTCTGGCGTCCAATGCCAGTGAGTATTTTTCTTTAGAAGATCATGCAATGCTTGACTGTTCATCGACTGGTCCGAAATAAACTTTCTGAAAAAGGAAGTCATTCCGAGGAAGCCTTTCAACTGGCGTTTAGAAGAGGGCACAGGAAAGTTTTTAATAGCTGCTAGTTTGTCTGGATCTGGGGTAATTCCCTGTGATGATACAAGATGTCCTAAAAATTGAATCTCGCATTTACCAAATTTAGACTTATGTAGATTAGCTGTGACTCCATAGTCAACAAACCTCTGGAAAACTTTGCTTATTATGTCTAAATGTTCTTCCCAAGATTTCGTAGCAATCAGTAAGTCATCAACATACACTGTTACTCGATCCAACAGTTCAGGTCCTAATACATGATCAAGTGCAGCTATGAATACGCCTGGACTCACATTCAAACCAAATGGAACTACTTTGAATTGGTATGATCTACCTGCAAATATAAACGCTGTATATTTTCGAGACTGTGATGTCATCTTGACCTGCCAGTAGCTCGATCTCAAGTCTACCGATGTGAGGAATTTTACTCCATGAAACCTTTGTAATTGTTCATCCATAGCCTCAGGTCGAGTTCTTACTGGGATAATTATTTTATTTATGTTTCTTGCATCCAAAACTATACGTACACTACCATCCTGCTTCAAAACTGGCAATAACGGACTACTGTAAGGTGAGTCTGACGGTTCAATGATCTCCCACTTAAGCATTTTACGTATTTCATTTTTCACAGCCTCGCGCCTTGCATACGGGACAGAGTACGTTGTCTTGCAAAAAGTAGAATGGGGAGCGACCTTCATGTCATATTCGTAGTCACGTATTACTCCAGGTTTCGAAGAAAAGACATGAAGATACCTCATAAGTAAGTGCAGTAAATCTTGCCTTTGTATGTAATCAAGTTCACTTGATTCGCTTACTTTATTCAAAATCTCTTCCCTAGTCGGAAGTCCGTCATCAGTATCAAAATCCGTCCAACTGTTACCCTGTCTTGTCATGTGTGCTTGGTTCAAAAACATTCGCTGTACCAGTCTGCGTACCTTAACTTTGTGCTCAGTGTTGACTCTTTTGACCTTGCCGCGCAACAATTGCAGCGTTACCTCCTGTTCACCTACTCGGACTGTACAGATACCCTTTTCTATATCAATCACTGCCTTATTCTTCCTCAGGAACTCCATTCCTAATAAGCATGACACTGACAAATTCTTAACTACTAGAAATACACACATGAAAGAAGTAGAATTAATCCTTATCGGTACCTGAGCTTGCAAATTGACTCGCTGTGATAAAGATCCTACCGCTCCTGTTACTGAACAACCTTGTACTGGTAACGTTAAAATTTTCATCCCTGCAGAAACTTTCTTAAACATACATAGTGATAAAGCATTTACGTTTGCACCAGTATCAATAATAGCATCTATTGGTGTATTGGCTATGTAAATTTTAGTCATTGCTTGTACTTCGTCTTCCCATACGTCATTCAAGTCTGTCTCAATATTTTCCTGCAACAAATCGTCTCTCAAGTCAGTGTCGCGATCATAACGTATTACGTTAAGTCGTTCAAGGTCGAGTTTGCCCCCATTATGTCCCGCAGCATCCCCAAGGAGGCGAAAAGGTGCTGCCTTTAGTTTTCCGCTTTCTTGTGATGCGACTGATTTGATTCTTCTGTCACATCACTTGACCATTCTCGCTGGTTTTTTACCCATTGTGTATGTTGATTTGTATCAAACCCTTGTTGGTACTGCACTTGGTTACCAGGCTGAAAAATCGGTACATTACTTGCCTGCGTAAAATATACCGGTGGATTGTATTGTTTTCTTGGTTTATTGTTATATCTAAAGTCCTGTTGTGGTGGCGTGTACTGTTGTTGTTGCATGAATGGTTGTTGCTGAGGCGTGTATTGCCGTTGTTGCTGGTGTTGTGGCTGCCCATAGGGTTGTGGTGGAGGTAGCTGACCTCCGCAATTTTGATTGTTGCAACGTTTACCCTTGTATTTGTTCCCATTCTCGTAGAAGTTACTACCGTTATTCAAAAAATGGTTCAAATGGCTCTGAGCACTATGGAACTCAACTGCTGTGGTCATAAGTCCCCTAGAACTTAGAACTACTTAAACCTAACTAACCTAAGGACAGCACACAACACCCAGCCATCACGAGGCAGAGAAAATCTCTGACCCCGCCGGGAATCGAACCCGGGAACCCGGGCGTGGGAAGCGAGAACGCTACCGCACGACCACGAGATGCGGGCTACTACCGTTATTGTTTGATTGGTATGGGGCATTCCCGTAATACTGTTGTTGCGTGTTGTATATTGGATTGTACCGTTGGTTGCCGTAATGCTTGTTTTTGTGTTTACCATTACGGTAACCATTGTTTCGGCTTCTATTGCGGTTATTGTACTGTTTGTTTCCGTATTGTGTTTCGTGTGAACCATTTCCATTACTACCGTTTCCATTCGAATACGTGCCTGCGTTGTTGTTCTTACGGTTAGCATTCGCACGCGCGTCTTCGTGTATAAGATCGAGCGAATCAAGGACGGATAAAAATGCGTCCTGATCTTCCTCTGACACGTTCACTAATTTTTCGCGTATGGAAATGGGTAGTTTTGACTTAAGGATCATAATAACATCTTTTGTTGTTATGGGAGTGTCCCAATATTGTATCTTTCTCAAGTACTTTTCAAAGTACCGACGAAGTCCGCCACTGTTCGAATGGAAAGGTTCGGCGTTATAGACCTCTTTGCGTAGGCGTTGCTGAACACCTGCGCTCCAAAATTTGCTTAAAAAGTTCTTCTCAAACTCGCTAAATGTTTTGAACTTATCAACCATCTCGGTTCCCCATATAGCACTTTCTCCTTGTATGTATCCGGTAATGAATTGTATTCTCTGTTTGTCATTCCAGGCAGCTGGAAAGACTCCTGAAAAGTTCTTTAGGAAAACGACTGGATGAATATTTCGCTTTTCCGGTTGGAATGGTTGAAAAACTCTGTGTTTCAATACACTCTCCTCTTTCATGAGGGTTGTGAGTGTCAATTGTTCAGTGTTGTTGTTGTGTGAATCGTTAAATTCATTTTTCAGTCGCGGAATGTACTGTGGTGTGTTGTGTTGTTGTGTTGTCTGGTATTGATGTTCATCTGGCTCAGAAGGTAGTGGGTGTTTCCCGTCACTCTGGTTATCATACTGTAGTGTTTGAATTTGCTGTTTCAGGTCGGATATCTCATCTGTTACTTGCTTCCGCCATTCCGGCAAATCCCGGGTAAACACTCGTCTAATTTGGCCTAGTTCAGTACAAACAGTGTCTCCTGAACTGCCGGGTGCAGATAATATGTCTAAGGTTGCGGATTTAACAACATCTTTCAAGTCACGTGTAACCTTCTCCTCAACAAGCTTCTCTTGTACATCAATCCATTCTTTGTAATGTTCGGTAAGTGCTTTAGTGTGCGAAGCAACACTACTGTTAACTCTTTCCTCAATAGCTCGGTCAGAAATGTCATTCGCCATTGCACTTACTTTTGATTCTACAGTGGCTACCGCTGTCGCTAACTCGTCTACCTGTCGTGCAACTGTTTTATACGCAAGTTTTACCGAATCGGTTTCTTTGCGACACGCTTCGATTTGAGTTGTGAGATTCTGACCAATGTTATCAATTTTGTTATTCAGAGTGCTTATCTGTGTTGTCCAAGTGGTTACTTGATCCGTGACGTCACCCTTAACCGAATCTATCTGTGCCGTGACGTCACCCTTAACCGAATCTATCTGTGCTGTGAGAGAGCCTACTTGCGTAGTGAGGGTACCTACTTTCGCATCAGTGATGGTATTTACGTCATTCCTGAGTCAATCTGTGTTGTCATATCCGTTTTCAACTCTGATAAAAACTTGTCTCTGTCTTTCTCACGTTGTTCGCGATCACGTTCGCGCTGTTCCCTCTCCTGTCTGTCTAGTATCAATTCCTGTAACATTTTGACAATGTCAACTGATACCGTTATCGGGGAGGTGGGTGTTTCCTGCTGAGTGTCGTCCACGTTAGCTACCTCTTGTCTGTCGTCTGTCCTGGCCGTCGTTCCGCGTGAGCGGAGTCGGTAATGTTTGTTAACAGTGCCGTCGCTTTCGTCTGCAGAGTTCGCGCTCGATTGTCCGTCCGCCATAATGAAATTCAACTATTGCCAACTTAAAATGGGTACTGCCAACTGAAATTCTGATTGTCAATTATTCTTGCCGCGCAAGTTAAAGTCGCGGCGCATTCGTCAAATGTCTAATGTTACGTGGGTAATAACTGACACACGTCTGTAGCAAAAAGACAAGATGGAGTCAACGCCGTTGAAACAATTGATTGCCAACGCTGTTACACAGAAAAGACTGAAATGGCATCCATCTCGAACTTACACGAGAATACTAACTACAGTATAAAACAAATAGTCCAAGCAAAATGTTACAGAAAATGTTCAAATATTTACGTAGAAAAAAAAATGTTTTTTTTTACGTTAAGCTACAGAAAGGATAGAGTGAGGTCGAATTTGAAGGTCAATGAGCTACTCTTTAGACAGAACTGTGGCAAACGAAAATTTGGTACTCACTCGGCGTTGTCTTCAAAACTGCAAATCTGCGTCTTATTAAATCCCAAGATATTTGTGTAAATACCGCGTCCTTCAAGATTGCGTATATTTATTGCTCATCCGTAATTTTATGCAGCATTGGGTTCCAAAGAGCGACACATGAAATAAGACAAACATATATTAGTACCGTGACACTTTCAATATTTTAGTCAAGTCCCTGTTCGGGCGCCAGATCTGGTATGATTTTTTTTTTCGTAATTTAATTGAAAGCTTTGTTGCTTTAGTAAAAATAAAATTGGTTCTTTTTGTCTTGACAGAATAAATTACTATTAATCACACCAGATTTGTCGGAGAACAGCAGCAACATGTGTAATTGATCCAGCTTTAAGAAATTCTATTACCTTTTAGCGGAAAATTCGTGCGGTACTCTCCGACGTTAGAAAAGTCGTGGTGTTCCGTTCGGAGCAGGAGGCGGCTGTCTTTTCTCATTCGCGATATCGAAAATTACTAAAAAATGAACAGATTTTTTTTTTTTTTCGGAGGAAGATCGCGCGGAGAAAACAGACAGAAGTTACATGGAAGAAACCTAAGGGACCAACTAATTGGATTTGTACGAAAATATAAACGGAACTGAAAGAACTTGGAATAAACACTATAGCGATGTCGTCACGACAGCCTCCTGTTCCGACAGAAAACACGCTGGATCATAAGCTGCATAAATCTTTTAAACAGAAAAGATTATCACAAGTATAATTAATGAAAATAAGGTTGAGAGATTTTCTTTGAAATTAAATAAACTTCAAGGCTTCAAGTATTATATTATGAAACGGAAACTTACATTAACATGGCCACCCATTGTGGCGGTGGAGCGAATTTTCATGATACACATTCTCACTTGTTTGTGGCAACGTATATTTTTAATCACTTAAACTCTTAAATTTACAATAAAATTATTATATCAGTATGGAGCACAATACTTTTGCGTCCGACTCGCAACACATTCACAGAAGAACAGCTAGAGAGCGGCGCGGCTCCCTGCAGAAGTAAAAATTGGCAATTGTTATTTTGAAACATAGGTGCATCGTTTTCTTACTGATCGATAGCAGCGTATAACAGTTTATAGCTATCGTGATATTCTGCGCTTTTCAGGAGCGTGGCAAAGATATCTGGTTACAACATTCATTGGTATATGTTAAAAGTTCGCACATACTGATGCGAATACAGAAAAAAAACTTTTACATGTTAAAAATCGCAGTGATAAAGGCTGTAATGTCACAACGACGATCACTGTATACTTTTATGTGCTTACCAGAAAGAAAGAAACGGAATTTGTTAAATGCCCAAACGATAGCTAAATCTTCTAAGTCAGTAACGGAGTAATTTTTTTCAGACTTTGTCAGCACTCGGCTAGCAAAAGCAATGGTTTTCTGAACCGTAGTGTCATTTTCTGTGGCTTCTTGAAATAAATGGGCACCAAGACCGACTTCAGAAGAATCCGTGCTAAGGCAGAAATCTTGTGACAGATCTGGATGAGCTAGTATTGGCGCGTTAAGTAGCGATTCTTTCAAAGAATTGAATTCCAACTGTGCTTGTTCGTCCCAGTTCCAAATAGTATTTTTTCCAGTGAGAGAACAAAGTTTTGGTGTAACTAGCCTTTGCATATTCAGAAAACGACGGTAAAAATTTACGAGACCTAGAAAACTGCGGACTTGTCTTTTTGTGGATGGAACTGGAATGGCTCTGATTGCTTCTAACTTTTCAGAATCCGCCTGAATGCCTTCAAAAGAAATAATATGTCTCAGAAACTTCACCTTTGTCCTACGGAATTCTGACTTTTCCAAGTTAACTGTAATTCCAGATTCTGCAAATGTATGTAACACGCTGTTGAGGATGCGATTATGTTGTTGCCATGAGGCTTCTGCTATCAGAATATCGTCCACATATAAGGTGATGTGACGTTTTAAGAACTCAGGTAATAAGGAATTTAGCACGCGAATGAATGCTGCCGAAGAAATGTTTAAACCAAAAGGAAGTTTCCGAAACTGATAACAAACGCCGAAACAAAGGAAAGCTGTGTATTTTCTACATTCTGGACGAAGTTCGATGTGATAAAAGCTGGATCTGAGATCAATAGAAGACAACACTTTTACACCATTAAAATTTTGAAGAAGTTCTTCCAACGTTTGCGGCCTGTCTGTTTCAGGAATGATGATAGTATTGATTTGTCTCGAATCTAAGACAAGCCTGATCGATCCATTTTTCTTCTCAACAACATGTAATGGATTGTTGTATGCGCTTACTGCAGGCTCAATAATGCCCTCGTCAAGCATAGTTTGTAATTCTGTTCTAACACGGTCCCTATAATGTGCCGGAATCACGTATGGTCTAACACAAAATTTAGTATACCTGACAACAACAAGAATGAAAGAATAAAGAAATCACTATTTCGTATTGCCACCTGGAATGTTAGGACCATATGTCCAAGGTACATTGACGATGCCCAAGAGGTTGATTTCATCCGTAAGACTGTCTTAATTGACAGAGAGCTCCATCGTTTGAATGTTGACATCGCGGTACTGCAGGAGACGACGCTTCCTGACGCGGGCTCTATCAGGGAGGATAATTACACATTCTTCTGGCAGGGGAAGTCTCAAGACGAGCTAAGACTTCATGGCGTAGGATTTGCTGTTGAAAACGCCCTACTGGACTGTACTGTGCCACCATCTGGTGGAACAGAGCGAATTATTGCTTTGAAAATATGCTCCTCAAGTGGCACTGTCAACATCCTAAATGTGTACGCTCCCACCTTATCATCCAGCATGGAAGAGAAGGATCTGTTTTATGATTTACTCAGTGACAGAATAGCCAAGGTACCTGTCACCGACACACTGTAGATTCTAGGGGACTTTAATGCTAGAGTTGGATCAGATAACTACATTTGGCCGAATTGCCTGGGGCATCATGTGGTGGGAAAAATGAATGAAAATGGTCAAAGACTGCTTGAGGTTTGCTGCTTTTATGGACTCTGTATCACAAACACATATTTCCAGCTTAAGGATCAGCACAAGGTGTCTTGGAGACACCAGCGCTCTCATCACTGGCATCAAGTTGACTTAGTCATAGCTCGGCGTACTGGTCTCAAAATTGTGCTACTGACACGAACTTATCATAGTGCTGATTGCAACACAGACCACTCCCTGGTGGCGTGCACATTGAGGCTCACTCCTAAGAAATGTCACCACGCTAAACCGCGAGGTCATCCCCGTATCAACACAGATCATGTTCATGATACAAAAAGAAAGCAGGATTTTGCGAGTAATTTTGAAAGTGCTTTCCCAGGAAACGTGCAAGCAGAAAGGAATGTTGATAAGAAATGGGCAAAACTCTCGGGTGCAATCTACAACTCAGCAGTATTGGCCTATGGAATAAAAGGAAAAAGAAAAACGGACTGGTACGAGCAAAATTTGGAGGAAATGGAACCAGTCACTGAGGCTAAACGGAAAGCCCTGGTTGCTTACAAAAGAAACCCAAATGAAAGAACTCGAGCCGGCCGAAGTGGCCGTGCGGTTAAAGGCGCTGCAGCCTGGAACCGCAAGACCGCTACGGTCGCAGGTTCGAATCCTGCCTCGGGCATGGATGTTTGTGATGTCCTTAGGTTAGTTAGGTTTAACTAGTTCTAAGTTCTAGGGGACTAATGACCTCAGCAGTTGAGTCCCATAGTGCTCAGAGCCATTTGAACCATTTTTTGAAAGAACTCGAGATGACTTACGAAAAGCAAAGAACAGGGCACAGCAAACATCCAGGAGATGCGCAAATAACTACTGGCTGAATTTATGTGCAGGTATACAGAAAGCGGCCGATTCTGGGAATGCTAAGGCAATGTACGATGGTATTAGGAAAGCAATTGGACCAACTGTCAGAAAAACAGCTCCTCTGAAGTTCAAGACGGGTGAAGTCATTACTGATGAAGGCAAACAAATGGAACGCTGGGTTGAACACTACCTCGAGTTGTATGCAGCCGAGAATGAAGTTAGCAAGGATGCATGCGACGCCATCAAACAAACGCCAGTTATGGAAGAACTAGAAGCAATGCCTACTATGGAAGACCTTGGTAGAGAAATAGATTCTCTTGCTAACAGAAAGGCTCCAGGTGAAGATGGGATCCCTGCAGAGGTTATTAAGTATAACAAGTCTGTTCTTCTCAAACATTTATATTCACTTATCACAACCAGCTGGGAAGAAGGTTATGTCCCGATGAGTATGCGGAATTCGAGTATAGTTACTCTATATAAACAGAAAGGGAACAGAAGTGACTGTAACAATTACCGAGGCATTTCATTACTAAGCGTAGCCGGGAAAGCTTATGCAAGAGTCATCCTAATGCGATTACAGATCTTAGCTTCCAGAATGTACCCAGAATCTCAGTGTGGCTTCAGACCCGGCCGATCAACCGTAGATATGATCTTCTCCTTAAGACAGCTACAAGAGAAATGTCGTGAGCAGCAGAGGCCACTTTATATTGCGTTCATTGACCTTGTTAAAGCGTTTGATTTAATGAGAAGAAATGGGCTTTTCAAACTGTTGCAGAAGATTGGATGCCCATCTAAACTACTACAGATAATTGTCTCTTTCCGTGGGAAAACACAAGCAACAATTTGCTTCAACGGTAAAACATCAGAAGCATTCCCCGTTAATAGCGGTGTGAAACAGGGGTGTGTGTTAGCTCCTACATTATTTGGGATTTTTTTTCCCTTCTGCTCAGATTTCCCTTTGAAGACTGTGAGGAGGGAGTGTATCTACATACGAGGTCTGATGGAAATCTTTTCAACATTGCTGTCCTCAAGGCCAAGACTAAAGTAAATACAGTTGTAATCCGTGAGTTGTTATATGCGGACGATGCAGCTCTAGTAGCGAACACAGAAGATGAGCTGCAGTATATAATCAACAAATTATCAAATGCCTGTGAAAAATTTGGTCCATTTATCAGCCTTCAAAAGACCAAGATCATGGCGCAGAGCACTATCAACCTTCCATGCATCAGCACTGATGGCAATCCTCTCTAGATAGTTGATGAGTTTACCTACTTGGGATCCACAATATGTAGCAACTTGTCCATGGACACTGAACTTACTAACAGAATCGCAAAGGCATCATCTGTCATGGCTAGATTGAAAAACAGAGTATGGAACAACGGACTGCTTACCACAAAAACTAAATTAAAAGTCTACAACGCTTGTGTCATAAGCACCCTTCTCTATAGCTGTGAGGCATGGACATCTCTTTCTAGGCATGAATCTCGACTCAACAGCTTCCATCTCTGCTGTCTCCGGAAGATCCTTCAGATCTCTTGGAGAGATAGAGTACCCAACACCGAAGTCTTTCATCGTGCAAGCACAACCAGCATCTTTGCACTCCTAAGTCATCGACGTCTAAGATGGTTGGGACATGTCAGGCGCATGGATGCTGAACGGATACCGAAACAACTGCTGTACGGAGAACTTCAGGAAGGTGTGAGGCCAGTGGGACGACCGCATCTTCGTTTCAAGGATGTATGCAAGAGAGACCTGACCAAGACCAGAATCAATCCAAGTCGCTGGGAAAGCATTGCACACGACCGTGTCAAGTGGCGAGTAACTGTGCGCAACGGCGTCAAGCTCTCAGAGGACGAACGCACACAGGAACAAATCAGGAGGAGGACAAAGCGAAGAGACAGAGCGGCTTCTGTTCGAAGTCCCTCAAATTTCACATGCCCAAACTGCAGTAGGGACTGCCACTCTCGAGTAGGACTTTTTAGCCACAGCAGACGCTGCAGACTCTGAACCAAGCATGCTACACCATCATCCCTCAAGGATGGACGGATGTCATTATATCAAATGCGCCATCAATATCATCCCTGTCAGTACTTGCAGAGTGATTGTTAGTGTCAAGTTCCGTCGAAAATTCCGAACTGTTGTCTAACAGGAGGTAAAGCCGATTAATTTCTTCGTCATGGTTTGAGAGCCAATCTTCAAATTTCAGAGCTATCGACTTACCTTCTTTCTCTAAACTTATTTCAGCATCGTGAAAGTTTAAGATTGCTTTGTATTCATTCAAAAAGTCTACTCCCAATATAATTTCCGTCGACAATAATGGAACAATAAGAAAGTTCATAGAGAAGCTGTGGCTTTGACAAAAGAATTCTAAGTTGGTTTGTTGGCGTACATCTACACTTTTTCCAAAGATTGCACCTTGTAATTTAATCTTACGTAACGGAAGTGTAACGGAACGTAACGGAAGTGTCCCCCCCATGAACCATGGACCTTGCCGTTGGTGGGGAGGCTTGCGTGCCTCAGCGATACAGATGGCCGTACCGTAGGTGCAACCACAACGGAGGGGTATCTGTTGAGAGGCCAGACAAACATGTGGTTCCTGAAGAGGGGCAGCAGCCTTTTCAGTAGTTGCAAGGGCAACAGTCTGGATGATTGACTGATCTGGCCTTGTAACATTAACCAAAACGGCCTTGCTGTGCTGGTACTGCGAACGGCTGAAAGCAAGGGGAAACTACAGCCGTAATTTTTCCCGAGGACATGCAGCTCTACTGTATGATTAAATGATGATGGCGTCCTCTTGGGTAAAATATTCCGGAGGTAAAATAGTCCCCCATTCGGATCTCCGGGCGGGGACTACTCAAGAGGACGTCGTTATCGGGAGAAAGAAAACTGGCGTTCTACGGATCGGAGCGTGGAATGTCAGATCACTTAATCGGACAGGTAGGTTAGAAAATTTGAAAAGGGAAATGGATAGGTTAAAGTTAGATATAGTGGGAATTAGTGAAGTTCGGTGGCAGGAGGAACAAGACTTTTGGTCAGGTGATTACAGGGTTATAAATACAAAATCAAATAGGGGTAATGCAGGAGTAGGTTTAATAATGAATAAAAAAATAGGAGTGCGGGTTAGCTACTACAAACAGCATAGTGAACGCATTATTGTGGCCAAGATAGACACAAAGCCCATGCCTACTACAGTAGTACAAGTTTATATGCCAACTAGCTCTGCAGATGATGAAGAAATAGATGAAATGTATGACGAGATAAAAGAAATTATTCAGGTAGTGAAGGGAGACGAAAATTTAATAGTCATGGGTGACTGGAATTCATCAGTAGGAAAAGGGAGAGAAGGAAACATAGTAGGTGAATATGGATTGGGGGCAAGGAATGAAAGAGGAAGCCGCCTTGTAGAATTTTGCACAGAGCATAGCTTAATCATAGCTAACACTTGGTTCAAGAATCATGAAAGGAGGCTGTATACATGGAAGAAGCCTGGAGATACTGACAGGTTTCAGATAGATTATATAATGGTAAGACAGAGATTTAGGAACCAGGTTTTAAATTGTAAGACATTTCCTGGGGCAGATGTGGATTCTGACCACAATCTATTGGTTATGCACTGCAGATTGAAACTGAAGAAACTGCAAAAAGGTGGGAATTTAAGGAGATGGGACCTGGAGAAACTGAAAGAACCAGAGGTTGTAGAGAGTTTCAGGGAGAGCATAAAGGAACAATTGACAGGAATGGGGGAAAGAAAAACAGTAGAAGAAGAATGGGTAGCTCTGAGGGATGAAGTGGTGAAGGCAGCAGACGATCAAGTAGGTAAAAAGACGAGGGCTAATAGAAATCCTTGGGTAACAGAAGAAATATTGAATTTAATTGATGAAAGGAGAAAATATAAAAATGCAGTAAATGAAGCAGGCAAAAAGGAATACAAACGTCTCAAAAATGAAATCGACAGGAAGTGCAAAATGGCTAAGCAGGGATGGCTAGAGGACAAATGTAAGGATGTAGAGGCTTGTCTCACTCGGGGTAAGATAGATACTGCCTACAGGAAAATTAAAGAGACCTTTGGAGAGAAGAGAACCACTTGTATGAATATCAAGAGCTCAGATGGCAACCCAGTTCTAAGCAAAGAAGGGAAGGCAGAAAGGTGGAAGGAGTATATAGAAGGTTTATACAAGGGCGATGTACTTGAGGACAATATTATGGAAATGGAAGAGGATGTAGATGAAGACGAAATGGGAGATAAGATACTGCGTGAAGAGTTTGACAGAGCACTGAAAGACCTGAGTCGAAACAAGGCCCCGGGAGTAGACAACATTCCATTAGAACTACTGATAGCCTCGGGAGAGCCAGTCATGACAAAACTCTACCATCTGGTGAGCACGATGTATGAGACAGGCGAAATACCCTCAGACTTCAAGAAGAATATAATAATTCCAATCCCAAAGAAAGCAGGTGTTGACAGATGTGAAAATTACCGAACTATCAGTTTAATAAGTCACAGCTGCAAAATACTAACGCGAATTCTTTACAGACGAATGGAAAAACTGGTAGAAGCCGACCTCGGGGAAGATCAGTTTGGATTCCGTAGAAATGTTGGAACACGTGAGGCAATACTGACCTTACGACTTATCTTGGAAAAAAGATTAAGAAAAGGCAAACCTACGTTTCTAGCATTTGTAGACTTAGAGAAAGCTTTTGACAATGTTGACTGGAATACTCTCTTTCAAATTCTGAAGGTGGCAGGGGTAAAATACAGGGAGCGAAAGGCTATTTACAATTTGTACAGAAACCAGGTGGCAGTTATAAGAGTCGAGGGGCATGAAAGGGAAGCAGTGGTTGGGAAAGGAGTGAGACAGGGTTGTAGCCTCTCCCCGATGTTATTCAATCTGTATATTGAGCAAGCAGTAAAGGAAACAAAAGAAAAATTCGGACTAGGTATTAAAATTCATGGAGAAGAAGTAAAAACTTTGAGGTTCGCCGATGACATTGTAATTCTGTCAGAGACAGCAAAGGACTTGGAAGAGCAGTTGAACGGAATGGACAGTGTCTTGAAAGGAGGATATAAGATGAACATCAACAAAAGCAAAACAAGGATAATGGAATGTGGTCGAATTAAGTCGGGTGATGCTGAGGGAATTAGATTAGGAAATGAGACACATAAAGTAGTAAAGGAGTTTTGCTATTTAGGGAGTAAAATAACTGATGATGGTCGAAGTAGAGAGGATATAAAATGTAGACTGGCAATGGCAAGGAAAGCGTTTCTGAAGAAGAGAAATTTGTTAACATCGAGTATAGATTTAGGTGTCAGGAAGTCGTTTCTGAAAGTATTTGTATGGAGTGTAGCCATGTATGGAAGTGAGACATGGACGATAACTAGTTGGGACAAGAAGAGAATAGAAGCTTTCGAAATGTGGTGCTACAGAAGAATGCTGAAGATAAGGTGGGTAGATCACGTAACTAATGAGGAAGTATTGAATAGGATTGGGGAGAAGAGAAGTTTGTGGCACAACTTGACTAGAAGAAGGGATCGGTTGGTAGGACATGTTTTGAGGCATCAAGGGATCACAAATTTAGCATTGGAGGGCAGCGTGGAGGGTAAAAATCGTAGAGGGAGACCAAGAGATGAATACACTAAGCAGATTCAGAAGGATGTAGGTTGCAGTAGGTACTGGGAGATGAAGAAGCTTGCACAGGATAGAGTAGCATGGAGAGGTGCATCAAACCAGTCTCAGGACTGAAGACCACAACAACAACAACGGAAGTGTGGGGCAATCGTTCGATTTGTTGCATCTGCTAAAGGCTGTTTCACTAATTACTGAAATGGGACTGCCAGAGTCAAGTACTGCCGTACATTTTACGTCATTTACTGTAATGTGAATCACAGGATATGTAATGTTGTTATGTTTTACGTCATGTTCCTGGAGTAAGATGTCCCTAATGTCTTCCATTTTTACGTAATTACTAGCTATGGCAGCTGCGTCGTCAGTTTCATAAGTAAGTTTTTTGCCTGCCAGCGGTATGAGTAATTGCCTATTGTCTTTGTTGGCGCGTGTCGTTATTGGGATTTGGAGACCTAACTTCTACAAATTCACCTTGTCGAGAGTGCCCTGCCCTGTTTGAATCCCGCCAGTTCTGACTCAATTCAGGTCTGTCGTTACGATCATACCGTCTGTCGTCATGTCGGTAGATTCCATAGTTTCTTTCTTGTCGGTCACGTGGTGGAGAATTTCTCCCTGAATCGTAACTGCGTGCTGGACCGTTGCGTCAAAAGTTATTCTGTCTCCCTTGATAACAATTATTTTGGTTCCCATATTGTCTGTTTCTCTGATTGTCTCTGTGATAGTCACTACTACGGAGAGGTGATCTTTCCCTGTAATTATTACTACTCTGCCAACGGTTGTCATACGGGTGGAGTCTGGTTTGGTCATGATTTGTGTTGTGAGAATAGCCTTGTCTTGTCCAGTTATTATTTCTTTCATCGCGGAATTACGACGGATGTGACCTGTAACTGTTGTGGTCCTGTTTTCGCGTTCCGCAATTGTCAGTGTCAATTTCTAATTCTTGTAAGAGTCCCTGAAAAGCTTAAAGGTCGTCTTTGCAACGTCCTGCCAAAATAATATGTCGTAAATGTTCAGGTAATTTGATTAAGCAAATGCGGATGAGTTCCGAGGGGCTCTATGGGTTTGACAGGTACTGATTCTTGTGCAACATGTCTTCAAAATACACTGCTGGCCACCGTAAATGCAACACCCTGAAGGAAGCATCCGAATCAAGTGAAATTTACACCATGAGTTTGCAGCGATGAGATATGCAACTGATTAGAATTTCAGCGCAGACGCACATCACGCGCGCCTGTGGCGCCACCTCATAGCGCCATTTAAGGCTTAGCGATTTCTACGAGTGTGCGTTCGGTACGTGTGTTTATCTTGTGGTTGTTTCACAAGACGATCAGTTATGCCTCGTAGACAACAGCGAACATCTTTTGATCAAGTATCCGAGTTCGACAGAGGAAGGATAGTGGCTTACCGAGATTGTGGATTATCATACAGATAAATCTCTAGTCGTGTTGGACGAAACCAAACAACTGTAATGCGGATATGTGACCGTTGGATGCAGGAGGGTACGACGGACCGACGTGGTCGATCGCATTCACCTCGGTGCACCACTGCACGTGCTGATAGGCAAATTGTGCGCATGGCAGTGACGGATCGCTCAGTGACATCCCGAACCATAGCACAGCACATTACGTCAGTAACGCATCATCCAGTGTCTGCGCGTACCATTCGACGCCGTTTACAGCAGAGTGGTCTGTCCGCAAGACGTCCATTGCTTCGTCTACCATTGACGCAGAACCACAGACGT
The DNA here is from genome assembly GCF_023898315.1 of Schistocerca nitens. Lineage (NCBI taxonomy): Eukaryota > Metazoa > Arthropoda > Insecta > Orthoptera > Acrididae > Schistocerca > Schistocerca nitens. The sequence goes on along the minus strand of NC_064614.1, from coordinate 873,102,483 downwards.
CTCCGTCGCCAATGGTGTGATGACAGACGGATGTGGACGGCAGAATGGAATGACGTTGTCTTTACTGACGAGGCACGCTTCTGTCTGCAGCACCACGATGGTCGGATTCGAGTGTGGAGACATCATGGAGAGAGGACGCTGGACAGCTGCATTATGCACCGCCACACTGGTCTTGCACCGGGTATTATGGTATGGGGCGGTATTGGATATTACTCTCGCACATCTCTAGTACGCATTGCCGGTACTTTAAATAGCCGGTGCTACATATCCGAGGTGCTGGAGCCAGTTGTCCTTCCTTACCTACAGGGCTCGGCCACAACCATATTTCAACAGGATAATGCACGACCACACGTGGCACGCATTGTCCAAAGGTTCTTCGTCAATAACCAGATTGAATTGCTTCCCTGGCCGGCTCGCTCTCCGGATCTTTCGCCGATAAAACATGTGGTCCATGGTTGATCAACGAGTGACCCAGATTACATCCCCAGCTGCCACACCAGATGATCTTTGGCAACGTGTGGAAGCTGCTTGGGCTGCTGTACCCCAGGAACACATCCAACGTCTCTTTGACTCAATGCCGAGACGTGTGGCAGCGGTGATCTCCAACAATGGCGGCTACTCTGGCTACTGATTCTGGCAGGAACCACATGTCACAGACGTCTGTAAACGTAATCATTTGATACTTGGTCAACATGTTATCTACAAAATAAATTTTGTTGTGCTACCTCTTGTCTTTCTTGGTATTGCATTTACGGTGGCCAGACTGGAAAATTCAGACTGTTCGAAATGTTTCATCATTATGATGCTATGTTTTACTCGGTCTTGTGTAGCTTGAGACCAATATCCTGAGAGGAAGGCATGATAAAATTTTCCTTCACTATGGCAATCGTGAATGACCGATCTCATTCTTACAGCTGGTTCATTCTCTGAGTAGCCACACATAAATTCTAATCTGTGCTCTAATGACCAGTTGGGAGGAAAACAATGATAGAATTGATGAAGCTACGCTTTTGGATGAATGTCGTTGCCGGAATACTTAAATGTTTTGAATTTACGTGTAGCAATAAACAGCTTATAGTCAAAATCATCATGTCGGCGAGTTGCATATCGGTCATTGTTACTTCGTTTCGGCGGTTCCATCTCAAAATTCGGTACACCTTGCCAATTTCTTTCATAATTTCCGAAGTATCCCGTGTTTTTATCTTGTGGCTGTTCCGTATTTCTATGTCCCTCTTCCCGTATTGGAGCGCGAGTGTCCTCTGAAATACGTAATTCTTGTATTACCTATGTCAGCTGATCTAGTACTTCCCGGATTTCTCTTTGGTGTTGCGTATTAATTTGATTCTGATTTTGTTTGAATTTCCTAATTTTTTCGCACTCTTCTGTGTCATTAAGGACTACAGGTTTTGTGTCATTCAGATTATCCTCGTAGATAAATTATTTAGCTGATCCGAAAGTTCTCTGATAATGAACTAATTTCCTCCATATGTCTTTCTGCTTCAATTTTCAGAGTATCTACTGTGTCCTTTAAGTTTTCCTGAGTTTTTGCAAGTTGCGTAACTGAATCGGTAGATGGAACTGAGTCAATTTTAGCTTGTAAGGACTCATGATTTTCATGAACAATAGTTTGCAGTTCTTTTATTGCTGCTTCGTGATTGTGTAATGCATTTTCATACCGCGAAAAAATACGTTGAAAATGCTCACAAATTTGTGTTTTTACGTCATTACAGACATTTTGACATTTCCATTCAGTGTTATGTAACTCAGTAGTTAAATCTTCACGTGTTTGTTCAAGCGTGGTGTCTAACTTCCGAAGATTTTGTTCCATTGTGTCTAACTTTTGAAGCTTTTGCTGTGTTTGTCTCTGATTTTGTTCCATTGTGTCTAACCTTGGAAGCTTTTGCTGTGTTTGTCTCTGATTTTGCTCCATCTGTTGCATTAATTGCAATAATAATGTATTAGTGTCTGGAATCTGTTTCTCTATTCTTTTTGGCAGTGCATTTTCACCGGCAACATTCACATTTTGACAAGCAGAAAATGTGTCTTGACTCATTTGAGAAAACGGTGAGGACCCAAAACCTGAGTCTACAGTATTTGCAATATTGTGTTCTGTCATTTCGGATTCCTGAAGCGAGCTGTTGCCGACCGATCGATCGATAATGCTTCCCTGTTCACTACTTGTTTCACTGTCTACACCATTATTTGCCGCCAGCTCCATTTCCCTGTGTACAATTACCAAATTACTACTTTGAATGTCTGTTAATTCATTACACAGTGGTGCTGATAAGCTACGCTCGTCGTCACTATTATTTCTCAGTTTACTTTGGGGCCTAGTGTTACGTTTTTCACACGCCATTATTGTCACAATATTTCACACGATAACACAGAAAAGCACAATTTGTAGATCAAAAGTAAGAGAACACATTAACATAGCACTGAAAATAATATCTAGTTAATTGCAAGCGCAGCTGCGAAATACTTGGTGCAAATCTACATGCATGCCACAACTGTTTTACTATACAACAGTGAAAGACTGCAACTACAAAGGAGATTCTCTCTACAATTACGCGCTAGCCATAAACAAAAGCTACACTAATTACACAACCTACAAGAAAAAATCTGAAGAATTCCAGTGAGGTATCCTCGGCTAAGGGTCGACATATGAAACGTCCCCTTAGAACAATTATACATGACTATGCTTAAACTGTCACACAATTTTTTTTAGCGCAACGCAATCTGACTTTCAATAATCCCTACAAGAGAATGGCCCTGACTAAATTAACCTATACGTTTCACAAATCACTTACCTCACAAAAATCTTTGTTACTCAAACTACTGCAATACAGCGAGCGCCAATACTGCTAGCTAAATAAAAGATTCAAACTACTGAAGGCACTAACTACTGATAGGCATAGTTAGCAAATGAAAGATTTTGATAGAGAACAAACAATGTATTTACCTTAAAAGTGTTCAAAAGTCATAATATATATAGCAGTTCATGACATCCATTCTTACAAATGTACTGTTTCTGATAGAAACACGTCCAGATCACCCGCTATCAAAAATCCGCCATCTCACTTCCCCACATCCACCACTGCTGGCGGCTCACCTGCAACTGCGCAACGCTATGCGCTGTTAACAGCCAACTGCCCAACACTACAATGGCAGACAACAATGCAAACTAGCCACAGACTGCAGCCAGCACAGCCAGTGATTTTCATACGGAGCGCCACGTGGCGTTACCAATAAGAAAACCTAAACAGCCTACTTACAATTTCAGTGTTAAGCCACGTAACGATCAGTCATGTATGTAATTATGTTGTCAGCGGATCAAATAAACTTAGTAAAGTCAAAATTCATAATCACAATACTTGAATTGTTTGAAGTAACGATACAGAGAATGAAAACTAAAAAATTACTGTAGTACGATACGTGGTAATTATGATGGTGTGCCTTCACAGTAATCTTCACCTTTGCGAATTTTGATAAAGTTTTCTAAATGAGGTACTTAAAAGTCGGTCTGATTATTAATGGTACCTCATTTAAACATCAGTCACTACAAAGCAAAAGCTAAAAATCACACAATCGCTGGAATAAGATAATGAAGACATCGCTATACATACGTATAAAAATCACAGAAAATGATTTACGTAGTTAAATGAGATGTAAAATTACTACTGTTTCCCAAGGTCAATGGTTTCAACAGTTCATTTCAATGTTAACGGCATACGTTAGTCGATATTGTCGTTATTCAAACTTTTGTTAATGACTTCAGTTAACAAGCAATATTATAACTCAAGAGGAATATTTAGTTTTACCTTCTGGCTAATTTATGATTTCGGTATTAATCAAATTTACCATTCTTAATATGACATTTGGAATAAAGGACAATAGGGATAGATCGTGTTGCACATAATAATGACTTTGGTTAATGATGGCAATGTGGTTCTAAAGAAAAAGCGCAAGAAAATTTATATTGTCTGAAATATGTAAAATTCTGAAACTTCCTGGCAGATTAAAACTGCGTGCCCGACCGAGACTCGAGTTCGAGTTCGAGTTTGAGTCTCGGTCGGGTACACAGTTTTAATCTGCCAGGAAGTTTCATATCAGCACACACTCCGCTGCAGAGTGAAAATCTCATTATGTAAAATTCTGGTAAACATTGTATCAAGCTGAAAGTCGGAATTGGTTCCTTCTTATAGCCTTCTACACTGCTAGCGCGAAGTATTGTATCGGTGACAACATTGTTCCATAAATCCAAGAATAATATTTTGATTCCAGGTCTAACCATTTCTCATACATACAGTAGTTTTTCTTTTATTCCACTTAAATCATCATTATAATTAACCAATGCTTTGCAGCTTCATGGAAATTCCAGAAAATCTCGCAGCCTCAAGAAATAGCCACACACATTTTCCCTGCGCCAGAGCCATCCATATTTGGCGTCCAGTCTCACCAGCAGCTACAACACATCCCCTGCTGTTGTCAGAGACTACGAACACTCCGAAGAGCATCTTTCAACAGTTCAGACAGATTCTGTGACTCGACATAATAGAAAGTCATTTAGATTGTCAAAGTGTCTAAATTGATTTCAGACGTCTCAGATAATACATTTCTGTTATAGCATAAGCATAACTCATAGATAGGGTACAACGTTTACACAGTAGTGAAATTGGTCATATGTATAATAAATAAATAATAAAGTCAAGTGACCTTCATGAAAAAGAATACAATTAAACACTCCAACAGTAATGCTGTATTACGGTTCACACAATGTGTGGTACTGTCACAGACATCTGAGGAGCAATGCGTGAGTCTCAATTTACAAGAAGGTGAACAAGCAGGGAACGTTAAAGGCCTTACGCTCTGAGTCATCATTTGTCTTGTCATCTGAGATGTGGCGCACTGGTAGTAGGAAACACCTCTTGCACAAGGGCTTTCTTCGGACATTTTCCCTTTCCTTGGTTTCCCTGACATATATGAAATATATAACCAACCTTGCTGCGGTACTACGAAAATTGAGAGGTCATCATATTGCAGTCGTCTGCTCCAGATATATCGATGAGAATGACACCATCAATTGTATTCAAATGATGCAGTTGTCCTTGAAGATATGTTTTCTTTCCACACACACTATGAACTGTTTGCATAATGTTAACTAAGTATTCGAGGAAAATAGCCTAATCTGATAACCGTCATTTTGAAGATAATAATAAGGGTTTGTGTATTATAATTGAGCCGTGCGTGCCTCATGTTCGTGCCATCTATTATGTAACATCTTGTTTTACCGTACGGCCGCCCCGTCATTTTAAATTTCAATTACTGGTGTCGTTGAATTACTGTCTTGCCTGCCCGTGAGTAGCAGCAGCGCGCATCGATTTTTGACCTGCCGTATTATCTTTGCTGGACAGCTATTACTTCCCGGTCGTCCTGTGTCGTGTGAGAGTTCGGTCCTGGCAGTCGTTGAGTTCGAACGCGGCAGAAGTGCAGTCGTGAGGTAGGAGCAGTCGGGAACGGAGCGCTAGGGAGGCCCGTACTCGCCAGTGACACAGGATAAACTGTCCGACGGACGGAGATGGGTGCGGGATCGACCGTTGGTCGGTCGTTCAGTTGGTCGCCTCTTTGGGCGACGTGTGTTTGGTCTTTCACTTTTTCTGGGCCTCATCACTGGGTCATCTTGCTGGGCGTGGCTCGGTTCCTTCTTGTGCGGAGCCGTCGTGGCGAATGGGAAAAAGTTACCTCTCCATGACTGAGTCCGAGCCACTGTGCCCGGATCTCTGTGTCTCTCAGTTCGGCACGGACATCGGGCTGAGTCGGGTTGGAGCTGCAGTGAGCTCCGGATAGCCTAGACTCGCCCGACGTTCCTGACACACATGGTTTGAGTGGCAACGACCTTGGTTGGTTGGTGGTCGGTCGTCTGGTTATACGACATGCGTTTCGTCACCGACCGTCATTCGGTTTGGCGTGTGTGTCCGCCTGTGATTTGTTCGAGTTGTTCATTGGTGATTCGTTTTACAAGTGTTCGAGTTTCTTGAAGCAGTGTTTCGGGGAACACTGTGTACCCTGTGCCAGTTCGACTGAGCAGTGCTTTAAATGCTGTAATGCTCTTTGCGTAATGCAGTAGCCAGTGGACGGTTGCGACAGAGCAGCGAGTGAGTGTTTTCTTACCGTGTTCATGCAGTCCACCACGGCGTGTAGTCCCTTAGTCGTTGAAATGTTCATGTATGTCAGTACCTATTGTGCCTTGGCTAATTAACAAACCAATATTTGAAGATGAGTGTTACTGGACTCTTCGCCTCGCTGGCATTTTGGTTGTAGTGTTTTTGGTCTGGTGACCGAAAACTGATAGTTGGTTGGTTCGTCGGCTGTCTGTCGGTTGGGTGGCCTTCCGATTTAAAGATTGTTGGTCAGGCTGCCTGTCTCACCTAAACGGGCGTTAGGGTTACAATTCCAGGCCGACCCTTGGAGACGTCTGAGCACCATTCCGTGTATGTTACATAATAACTTCCCTGTCTGAGTTTTAGATTTGGCTGAAGTTTGCCCTTAAGCCGAGTTTTTATATGTTCTGAATTAATGTTCCTCTCTTGCCCTTTAGACGTAAGATTGTTATTCCTTATATGGGGGATTTCAGCCGAATTTAACATCAAATCTTTTAAGGTCTTAAGCCGTTAAATTATTGTGTTGATGTGTGGCCTTAAACCGAGTATTAATATCGCTTAAATTAATGTCCTTGTGTTACCCTTAAGGCATGAGATTGTTATTCTTTATTTTATATAAAATTTTTTAAGATAAGACCTTCTGCCTTTTGATTCAAACTCCTATTATTGCTTAATATGCCTAGTTCCATGAAAATTAAATTGCTAAGGCCTTCAGTCGATTAGATTGAAGATTTAGAAAATATTCTTGGGTGAAACCTCCAGAAGAACCTTGTATTTCAGTTTTGCTTCGGCGTTATATCTTGGAATTTGAATGGGGCCTTCAGACGATCTAAAGTTACTTAAAGGAGGTCGATTAAGGTTCTGAGTGTTTTTCATTCTTCTGTAATATGATTGTGGACAAATAAAGTTTGTATGTTGAGTGCAAATGACAGCAAACAATTTTGGCCCCTTCCCACAACCTAAGCCGTTCTGTCCTGTTAGCCCAGGCATTTCAATAATGTTTATTTCACTTAGTTGCATCTCATTTCTTAAAAAAAGCCTTGAAACTGATTCGACAACATTACTTCCTCACGCTCAAACTTTTGGTCACACCATTGTCAACATAAACACTTTGTAACAAGTCTTTGCTAGCAACCTATAGCTTAGTTGAATCAGCTGTGCTGATTCTAGACCAGACACTTCACATTCAGAATTATTTACATTAAACAGAAAAGATAATAGTCAACAACTTTTCATAGCACAAATAAATTGTTGCTGTATTCAGACAGACTTTTCTAACTATAGAAATTACGCTGTTGTGGGGACATATTTGTTCCCAGTTTACGTTACCGCAGGAAGAGAAAGCAGTGATATGGTTAAATACACAGGGGTACCTATGATCTAGTGGCAGTATTTATGATGAGCGATGAATGTAGCCACTGCTTACAGCTGATAAAACTTGGTTTCATTTGACCACATTAGCCGTCCACATACTGAAGGCACATCTACATATTTAAGAATTGAAATATAATTATAAACTTTATCGTAAGTCCAACGTTCTCACTCAAGGTGTTACCATTTACTTAATATATATTTGAAAGAAATAAGAGAACAAAGAGTACTTCAGATGGTGGTTCAGCTAATATGCTATACTAATGCTGCTGGGTAGATCAGACTGACGTTCTGATCGTTTATTGAATGTACGAGTGTCTATATGAAGAAGGAACAGTGCTGCATGCTAAACCCGATTTCGAAGAATAGCTCAAATAGAGTTAACGATGGAAACAGTGCAAGACAGTAGGTATAAAATAGATTGTGAGAGAGTACAAGTTGCTCTCTCACCTATTTTTCGCATAAGGAAAATTGTTAAAGATTTCATTACAACCTGACGCACCTTGAGCGAGAGCCTACATAGTTAGTGGCCTGAGCAGACGTTGATGGAGCCTGGTAGGCCGCTAAAACTATGAGGTATTTTTGTGATTCATAGCTCATAGAAACGCCATGTTGGGAGTTGAAATCAGTTGGTGGTGAGTACATCCCTCAGTAAATCTTGCCGGACAGGTCCACAGCCATACAGGGTAGACAGGGCAGCCACTCATCGAGACATGTCTCCATCGAGACATGACTTGTACATTCAATGCTGAGCTACCTGCTCCGGTGCTAGCAGTGGCCTAGGCCAAGGGCGACAGTCTGAAGGAATATGTCTACACAGTGAAGTTGTAAACTGGGCATTATGTGCAGAGCCACATGTAATAAAATTTCACAAGTTTTGATGTTTGCCGATACTGCAAATAGGCCTGTGAACCACTTCCATCGGCCGCATCAGTTTTATAAGAAACTCCAGCGTCTGAGAAGCGTTTAGAGATAGAATCTTTATTACACCTCATAGCTAGTACTAACAAGCTCCAAGGGACAGGCGATTTAGGTAAAGGTATGGGACTTTGGTCCGATAAGCACTTTTGATCGAAGCTCTGGCATGTGTGGTTGGTACTTGGGACCTGTCCTAAGACTGACCTCACTTGCAAGTAGTTTGGACTGGGGAGCCTGTGGTGAAGTTCTTACTGTACCGACTGTGTGACTTCAAATGTCTTGGACTACTCGTTTGCCGACTGCACACTTATTCGTGTTTGGTTTACCAGTCTTGACATTTGGTATTCTTGTGCACGCTGTCTATAAGTGAGCCAAATTGGCCCTCGGTACGACCAACGAACGGATGTGTCACACACTGAAATCTACCATGATTTAAGGGCTCTGTTAGAGAGTAAATGGCGAGCTGTCTGCCTGATCACTAAACTGCGAGATTTTTATGGCCACGATCGATTCACATATGCCACCTCCTAGTCTCACCTCTGCAATTTACATCGTCACATGAAGCAAACAGGGTGACGAACTGCTGCTCCGGCATCGTCAGGGCATACAGATCTCAATCGACACTTGTTTTCAGCTGGACCAATGTAGAGAAACTACAGTATATTTGATCAATCATAGCCTGCTCAGCGTCAGCTCAATTCAGATTGAGTTATCCACATTTTAGGGCCAGAGTACATGACTCACTTCTACCACCCAGGATCCTTGTCCAGTGTAGTCGTAAACCACCTGTTAGTTGCTTATGGTATTCTATTAATAACTGGTTTAGCATAATTTATGTCTGTTTTTTCTTTCGGAAAATAAATGTTGTTAGAACACTAAAATTATGCCAACGTCTCAATTATTTAAACAGTCCACACTAGGGTTGCCTTTCAGTTGAACTAGGCAGGCGTCTCTCTTACTATCTCAAACCACATGCGGAAGCCACAGCTCGGTAGAGAAGGTCCGGCTTTCAGTGGGAACCAGGAAATACCAACCGCCCAGGTAAATATTAACTCACGTAGACGCTGTAACGCAAAGGACACATACCTATGAACGCTGGGCAGTATACTTAACAGTACAAGAAATCAAACTTCGCCAAAATATTATGATGATTTAAATCCAATTGACTATTCAACATGTTCTTTATAGTACCTTTTCCATATCTAAAACTTTCCACTTCCTGAAATAGACTGAAAACCAGGTCTTTTTCTTTTATATAGAAGGTTACAAGATTTTCAACAAGGCTTGAGATACTATACACCTCTTCCAGTTGATAAGAGGTTCGTGCAGATTAGGAATTTTTCAAATTAATGTGTTCTTGGAATATTTTATTGAAGGGGCGGTCAGTGGATCGTTGTGTTTGATACAGTTATATACGCGTTATATTTGTCACAGGAAACACTTTTTCCTCGTGTAAGTCTTCCACCCAGGTTAGAAGGAATCAAATGTACCGCAAAGATGTTTTTGGAGATCATACAACTGCCAATTATCTCCAAGATGGATGCTGATTTGGTAGTCTACTAAAAAATATCGCCTCATTGGTCTGATCAGCTTGTTCAATCGTTATGACATCTCACCTAAATCGCATCAGGGAGATAACAGTTCTCTTTCTTATCCATCCCTATTGATTGCACTAATAATCGCAGCTTCATATCAATTTTGGTAAGCAGTGTATTGTATGAGCGCATGCTCTTTGCTTTGGGCCTCTTTTTAAAGGAGAACTACATACATAAGATTCAGCATAGCTCGAAATGCGGCAGATTTGTATTCAAGTGGGCGGCATGGATCTTTATGAATAAAGATGTCTGTCATTGTAGGCTTTCTCTAAATGTCAAAATTGATATTTTCGATGTTTAATGTCGGTTTGATCTATCCGGCAACACTAGTGGAGTATATTATATAAAACTGTTTGAGTTAGCATCATAGACCACTTAACAAATGGTCCTGGATCCCAGGTTTAGTCCAAGACACTGCTTTGATTTGAAATGAAATTCATCTGCAATGTAAGAAAAATCGATTGTACAGGGAGTGCTATCATTCTACCAACATACTTGACAAAAGAAACTATGAATTTCTCTTCGTTGTTAGTTCGCTGATAATTACTCCTGTCCTGTCGATGATGGATTGTTTGATGATTAGTATGACTCGATGACCAGTTAGATGAAGTTGATTAAGTCACTATCAGTATATTATATTTGTCTGATGTTGAGTTATAGCAACAAAATTACGCCATGAGATTCAAATAAAATTTTGACGTTCATGAATGAATGTTACGGTGTTAGTCGACATTTCCTATTTGTGAAGTACAATTCAATGCTCTTCCGATCTGCGGCCGTAAGATTCAGTACACTAATTGGCTTTCTTTGGAACGCTATTTCCGACCGGGAATTTGCGCCCGATCTCATCTGTATATTCCACTTTAGCGTCTGTTTGCTCGCACGTGCTCAAAACTAACAACAATAAAGCTCATTAATGGGCCCTGTAAGCTTAAAAGCCTGTTGCTGTTCTGCAGGGAGACTTACATTTGGTCTCGTATCGATCGAGGAGCAGCATTGGAGACGTCATAGGGCGGAGTAGTTGCCATTGCATCTGGAAGAACCAGAAATGATACACGCCATGAGGATTCAAAAGACAATGAAACTCAGTGAATTAAAGATACGCAATGTATATTGAGAGGAAACGCAATCTGTAATACAATAGGAGGGTTACAATGGTATCACCATGGAAAAACAATCCTAATTAGCCTGTCACTGAGCAAACCTCCCCCCCCCCCCCCATTTCCTGACCAGCCACTTGGAAATTGCATCACCAGCAGCGGAAGATACCGTAGTGGTAGTTGGCTTTGTTATTATAAGAAGGTAGGACTGATAGCAAGTTACTGACGTTAAATAATACAGTTATTCTCATCAGAAATGAAGAAAAAGAGTGTCAACAGCTGTAGAGTAGCTGCCGGCCGCTGTAGCCGAGCGGTTCTAGGCGCTTCAGTCCGGAACCGCGCTGCTGCTACGGTCGCAGGTTCGAATCCTGCCTCGGGCATGGATGTGTGTGAGGTCCTTAGGTTAGTTAGGTTTACGTATTTCTAAGTCTAGGGGACTGACGACCTCAGATGTTAAGTCCCATAGTGCTTAGAGCCATTTGAACCATTTATAGAGTAGCTATATATTGAAATGTTATAAGGAGAAGAAGAAATGGGCAGAGTCTATGAAGTCAATGAAAGAGTAACACTCTGTGTCGAGGTAGAAACATGGGAGATAGATATTAGGAATCAGAGAGGACAAAGTCTCCATTAGTTTTTCAATAAATTTACGCTAGCAACAGCCAATATTCTTCTGAAATCTCGAAAAAGAAAAAAAAAAAAACTGTTCCATCTCGAGTAGCCGCCTGCACTCAGGTAAACAGGCAGGCACCCGCCGGCCGCGATGGGCAAACAGTTGACGAGCACACAATGAGGCCTACGCGACCGAACTGAGCTGACTGCAGGCAGTGTTGGCCGAGAGGCTGACGCATGCGCAGAATGTTTGCAGCAAAGCCTTTGAATTACCGTCACTTTAATTTAGCTGGAAGACACGGGAAGATACCTACTGCGATACAGATTCCGGAATATGATGTTGGATTGCCAAGAGTAACCAGCAGCAGATACACAATAAAATAACAATTTGTTAAGATGAGTACACTCCAATTTCGGGGCGAGGAGCTGACCATCGCCCTCTCCTAGTGCTAACGGAAACGCTACGTTCTACGTACAGTATAGTCGATACTCCGGTCACGTTCTTGTACAGCAGACTCTACCTTTTTAAACTGAAATTTAAGATAACCGCTGGGAAGGACCAATGGAGTGGAGCTGCCTCAACCTATTTTTGATCGTTCTTTGGTCAGATTTTGTTTTGAAGTTATGGAGAGAAAGACTTAATATCATGCGTTTCGGAGAGAAACTCTGAACGTCCTTTGTCTATTGTCCGTTATGACTATTACTCACGACAGAAACTGGTAGCTGTATTATTTCCAGGTTAGTTTATTATGAATGTTCATTATTACACTCATAAAACAACGGCAAGGTGTGGGATTTGAACACTCAAACAAAGTTTTACTGTAGCTTGTAGTGTGTTGGAATTTCGCTCCATTTCTAATCCACTCTGTTGGCCAAAGTCAAGTGCGGGGGGCGGGGGGATTGGAGGGATTGGGTCATTTGAACACTGCCCACTACTGATAATTTCTTGAGAATAGACAACTACCGCGTGAAAGAGTAATTAAAGTATCTCTATAAGTGATAGTCACTGGATACTCTAACCCTAAATAAAGCTCAGAATTTACAGAGGAGTTCATTGGCTGTGTAGTACAAACATATAGCTGAAGCGGTAACAAAATATGTAGGACAAAGTTGAGGAATAGACCGCATCTCGGTAGCACGATACCGGCGAACCAATGATGCAGTTATTAAGTCGAAAATGTCTGAAACAGCACAAAAAAAGCGTGTCTCAGAAATTTTTATAGGATTAAAGGTTTTAAAATTATGTTAGTACAGAATATCTCAGTTTCTGAAGCAGGTGCTTTTTAAGCACTACAGTATCAAATTAGCAGTGGACTTCGGTGACAGCTCCATAAATTATTCATACCTAACCATACATATCGTTGCCAGCGGCCTTGCCGCAATGGTAGCTACTCGTCATACCACTGAAGTTAGCCGCTGTAGCGCTTGGCTATCACTTGGATGGGTGTCTAGCTCTGTTGACAAGCGGGGTACACTCATCCCTCGTGTGGCCAATTGAAGAGATACTTGACTGGGCAGCAGCGGCTCCGGTCTCGAAAACTGACAACGGCCGGGAGACCCGTGTGCTGGCCACATGCCCCTCCATATCCTCATCAAGCCTGGCCTGTTGACTGCGGATGAGACGGTGGTCCGTCGGTACCTTTCGGCCTTAAGGCTTGTTCGGACAGAGTTAAGAGTTACAGATATCAATGATCACATTCAAACTTTGTAAATTTACGAGAATCCTACCACCACTGACATTGTAATACCAGATAGTTCTCAACGTGCCGTGATCGACAAACAGGCTGCCTTTGATTCATGAGAAAGAGACTGAATAACGAACATAAGGGTAAGATTCTATGAGTCAAAGAGTACAATGTCACAAGTTTGAGCTTGGTAAGGAAGGTAGAAAATCTGAAAAAAAATTTAAGGCTCTGTCTAGTTGTATCGGGGGCCACTGAAGTCGAACGGAAGGCACGTAAGAATATTTTTTAATGAAAACATTGCCATTTGAGTGTATCGTTGATACATTTGATTACGACCTAGGTTTCTATCTTTTACGCAATTTTCAAGTGCAATATATGTTAATGACATAAACTCGATCATGTGAAAATGGCATGAAAGGCCGAAACCTAGGCCATAATTAAATAAATTACAATTAAGTCAAATGGCGGCGTCTTCATTTAAAAATTATTATACTATTGTTGCTCAGCAACATCAAAACTGTTTGCAGTTAAGTATGTCTGGTCAGACGAATACAGAATAATATCAACGCGAACAAAATGTTGTTTAACTGGAGTAGGATTTGTCGCAAAACGGAAAGTAGAGTAGAGAGTGCCGTTAATGCAAACATGTCTGTGATAGATTGCTCTCTTCAGAAACAAGAGCAAGCCAAAGCCAATAACACCTGTTCAGATGTACAGATCGGCGTCACATGCAGAGGACGAAGAGGTGTTGGAATTGTTTGGATATACTGAATGGATAATTTAGTATATAGATTCAGATGATAGCGCACTAGTCGTGGGAAGTAGAACACTAAAACAGGAGAAGAAACACAAGACAAAGTTACCGTAGAAAATAGGTTTGTAACAGGAATGTGACAGGAGTTTAATTGCCTTCTGTGTTAAATTTCAGCTTGTGGTAGGGAATAAATTGTTCTCGAATTACAAGAGGAGGCAACATACTAGAAAAGGGCCTGATAATCCGGGAAGATAAAGCTGGATTACATCTTGGTCCGACAGAAGTTCTGAAATCAGGTATAGGTTTGTAAAACGTATCCAGGACAATAGATTACAGTTGAGTAGTGGCGAAGAGTAGACTGATGTCTAGCAGAATCGTTCGGAAGAAACGGTATGGGATGAAATGATGTACTAAAGAATGAAGAGATGCGTTTCAAATTCGCAAGGCAGCAGATACTGCGATAATGAATACCATAACAGGCAGTTAAGTGGAATAAGAGTGGACATCTTTAGAAAGGGCAAGCTCAGAAACTGGGAGACAAACGTAGGTACAATGAAGGCAACTTCGCTTCATCGACAAAGGAAACAAGTATAAAACATTTCAGAGAAATTCGGCAACACAGCAGTGTAGGCCGCATAGGTGTGAAATAGAACGTAATAGGAATGAAATAGAACAGGAAAAGCTAGACGAAACAGGTGCATGAAGAAGAGAAGAAATCGCTGGGATTGAGTCAGCGTATTGAACAGCCAGAACAACCATCAGTCAAATTAAAAGCAGAGGCATAAGAAGAAATGGGATCCCATGTGAAAGAAATAGGGAATCCAGTGTTAGAGTTAGAGCTTAATCGAGTTTTTGAAGAAATGAGATCGAATAAGGTAGAAACGATATGTAATGTACCTTCGAAGCTTCTAAAATCATTGGGGAAATTTGTCGCCATACGGTTATTCAAATCGGCGTGCAGAATCTATGAATCTAGAGATATACCATGTGAGTTTCTAAAAAAATATCATCCACACAGTATCGAAGATACTGACAAGAAGACTAGGAAAAAAGGCTTGGATCTGTTACAAGTTAGATAACAATCAATTTGGCTTTCGAAAAGGTAAAGGCATCGGAGAGGCAGTTCTGGCGTTGAGATTGATGGTGAAAGCAAAAACGACGACACATTCATAGGATCTGTCAACGTCTAAAAAGTATTTGACGATGTAAACAAGTGCAAGATGCCCGAAGTTTCGATTAATTTTGGAGTAAGACAGGCAACACGCAATATCTAGAAGAATCAAGGTAGAATAAACAGAAGAAAAGCCCTAGAATGAAGTGATCGGATTAATAAAGATGTAAGAAAGGAATGCATTTTTTCGCTCCTACTATTCAGTCTAGTAATCGAAGACCCAACGGCGGAAATGAAAGCATCAGCTGTGGGACTAATGTCCTGGATGAATACCCTTATTAATGATAAGACTCCTTGAAACATTGCTCTCTTCAGTGAATAGGACAAATAATTGCAGAATATATCAAATGAAATGAAAATTCTACTAATCGCAACCCCCAAAATAGAATATGAGAAAACCAAAGAACGACAAAAGTAATGAGCAAGAGCAGAAATGTGATTAGTGAGAAACTTACTATGAAAATTTGAAACAACGAGCTAGACAAATCGAAGGAATACAGCTGCCTTAAAAAACAGACTATCACAGGCAAAGAGTGCATTCATGGTTAGGAGAAGTCTACTAGTATGAAACATCGACCTTAATTTGAGGAAGAATTTTCAGAGAATGTGCATCTGGAATATAGCACTGAATGGAAGTAAATAATAGATTATGGAAAAACTGGTAGGGAAGAGAATCGAAGCGTTTGAAATGTGGTACTACAGAAGAATGTTCAACATCTGATGGACCGATAAGGTAAGGAATGAGGTGGTTCTCCGCAGATTCAGTGATGAAGGAACATATGGAAAACACTGACAAGAAGAAGGAACCGGTAGGTTAGACAAACGTTAAGACATCTGTGAGTAAACTCCATGGCACTAGATGCAGCTGTGGAGTATAAGCCGAGTAGGGTAAGACAGAAATCGGAAAACATGGAACATAGAAATGAAAACGCAACTGTGACAGAGCTACTCTGAAGTGAGGAGGCTGCTAAGAGAGGGGAATTCGTGGCAGCCGCGTCAAACCATTAATAAAACAGATGAAAACAAAACTGTCACACCTGAGACAAAAACAGATACAACCTCATTGCTACATGAATCCTTCGAACATGGTGACTTGAAGCTTTAAAGTAATCAATACTTTTATGATAGCAAGCGACGTTCAAAATGGAACTTTGTTACCCATAACCAGCAACCAATGGAGTTTCTGACAATCTCTCTATGCTCTGCTCTACTAGTGACTGTTAAGGTTAATGTTATATAAATGACTATAGTGTCGTGATACTTTTCAACAGTACATTATTCTCTTTTCTG
This sequence comes from Schistocerca nitens, assembly GCF_023898315.1. Classification (NCBI taxonomy): domain Eukaryota; kingdom Metazoa; phylum Arthropoda; class Insecta; order Orthoptera; family Acrididae; genus Schistocerca; species Schistocerca nitens. Next base: position 873,085,829 of record NC_064614.1, on the reverse strand, counting down.
ACAATGCGTCTAATGTCAACTGCCCTCATACAGGGTGAGTAAGGAGGAAAGGTATACGCTTTGAGAGCTGATTGTGGTTCTGAACAAAGAACGTCATATGAACATATGCCCTGTTCTTAACAGTTTTCGAGGGAAATAATGAAAACAATGTAAGTCAGGACAATTTCAGGTGACAGTAAATAAAGGACTGTCATCTCATGTATTGTTTAATTGTGTACATATCCTCACAAAATATGTTCGGAAAGCCCACCGGCAAATGGAATGCTTCTTGCAGGTCTTGTAGACAGCTGCTGCTTTCTGATCAGTTTTTTACTTGAGCACAGGCGGGTAAAATGCGAACGACATATTCCATGTAGTTAAGGATGTCATCTTTCCATGTTAGTACCCGTAACTGGAGTAGCATCACTCCAGCTTTTGTACAAGTCAGATGCCGTGAAGACACATTGGTGACCTACTGCTGCGAGCCACCGCGAGGGGGTACCCGTGCGGTCTGGGGAGCCTTGCACGGCCCGTGCGCCCTCCCCCGTCGTAGGTACGAGTCCTCCCTCTGGCATGGGTGTGTGTGTTGTCCTTAGCTGAAGTTAGTTTAAGTTAGATCAAATAGTGCGTAAGTTTAGGGACCGATGACCTGAGCAGTTTGGTCCCATGAGACCTTAGCACAAATTTCCAAGCAGCGCGTCAACTGAGTCAATGCGTTTCTGGGAAAAATCGTATGCTTTCATGAAAATGATGTATGGTCAGTAAAGACAACAATGCGCAGCCTAATGTCACCTGGCTGTATTCGCATGTGAGTGCTGGTGAAGAAGGACGTGCGACTGATGCCTGTGATTTTCAAACAGATGTATATCAAAAGTACGGTTAAGAAATGTGCTTACGTTCATCTGAAGTTTTTTTGTTCACAATCACCAGTACTTTCACTCCTCGAAGCGTGTACATCTCCTTCTAAATCACCTTTGCATTAACTTTGTTTTTAAAGCATGACGGATATACAATGTCTGATGTTGTGGAGGAATCTGTACCCGTGATTCTTACTGCCACCTTAGTTACACAATTTCTCGGACTATGGCAAATGGTTTGTCGGTTTTAGTCGATAATTTAGGAGCTGTGCTGGAAAGAAGTCCGTGAAAATCGCTGTATCACCTAGTTCACAGCCTGGTGCGTGGGACTTCAATTTGAGCCAAATTCTGTGAGTTGACGCTACTGATATGCGTTTGCGAAGTGATAAATAACACAACGATTTTCTTGGGAATCTTTTCAACTCGGGCAGTTGTACTGAAGCCGAAACGCCACCTGCCGAAATCCGAGAAACAGGTGGGAGAGAATTCAACAGTTGGAGAGATACACTGCTGTATTGGTTGCCTCACATCTGACACAGTGTTTTCGGCACATATGAAATACCCTGAACCTTCTACATTGGCTTCGTGTATAGTGTATAGTATACTGATACCAAAAAATGCATATTTATCTAAACTAGTTCCACACTTTGATATTTAGCTTTTCATTTCTGATTACTGGCTGATCAAAAGTATCTGCATACGGCTGTGTAATGCGGAATTCGCCTCTAGAAGTCACGACAGGTGGACTGGTCAGTGTAAAAAGACGTAGGGAGTATTATCAGTAGAGAAGCGGGTCAGTCAGGAGAGCTCAGTCGTTTCGAACATTGCCTAGTCACTGGATATGACAAAAGCTGAACCAGTCGACTCTTGGTGATTGTGAAGTGGAAATGCGAAAGAACAACCACAAGTCCACAGCTAAACTATCTCGTGTACTGACGTACAGGGACCTTCAAGCATTACGGAGGATTGTGAAAATCGCATGAAATCAGCGGAAAAAATAGCTCGTGATTACCATAGCGCTCCCAGAAGAGCAACTAACGCAGACACTGTGCTTAGGGAGTTAAGAACAACGGGGTGCAATGTTCAAGCAGCTCCTCGTAAGACACATTTCTGTAGTCACTACTAAGCGACCGTTGAAGGGGTGTAAAGAGCGACGGCACCGGATCCTGAGTGACTGAAAGCGAGAAATTTGGAGTGATGCATCACGCTATACCCCGTGGTAGTATTATAGAAAAGTGTGAATTAGGCGAATGTCTTGGCAACGCTACCTGTTAGCAGGTATATTGCCAACAGTGAAGTACAGAAAAGGTGATGTTACGGTGTGGAGCTCTTTTCCGCGGCTAGGCTGTGGTCTTCTTATTGTGCTTCAGAAATCGCTGAACGTGGAAGGATACAAACATATTTTACAGCGATGTGTATTGCTTACAGAAGAGGTAAGCTCAGGGGCGATGATTGTTTATATCAGCGTCACATTTCGCTCTATCATAAAGAAACGTCTGTGGAGGTGGTTAGTGGACGATAACTATCCTGAAATAGACTGGCCCGCCCAGAGTCCCGACCTGAAACCAGTGAAGCTCTTTGGGACGAGCCAGAGCGTCGTGTTCGCTCCAGACCCAAATGTCGGCTTCGCCGGTATCGACTGTTGACGTAAAATAAACTGCCATTTCTCTACAAACAGACACTTCTTTGAAAGTGTCCCCAGCATAGTCCGTCGTAAAGTCGAAGCTAGGTGGCCACATCATTTTCATCATTGTATTTGATTATGACATTTAACGCAACAAGTGTTCTACTTGTATCGTCACTGCATTGCGTTCGAGACATACACATTTAGGAACTGCCTCCTCAGTCAGCTAAGTATTTAATACCCACAGCCTAATTTCACTGACGAAAGCTGTAACCATTTATGATACCTTTCTTGTTTCAGCCATCCTTGAAATGTTACTTCATAAGGGAAAAATTTCATCCTCATATTGTACGACTCTATCATTCCACAAGTTAATACTTTATGTCACTGTATCCCCCCCCCCAGTACTCATCTTCACGTATCTCAAGACTTTATATGCAGTCCATGCCCACGATATGAGCGATCATTAATAAAAGCCATTGGAATTTCATCGCGTGGGAATCTTATCATCCGTATCTGTTCTCTGTGGACTCATTTTCTAAACTGTTTTCCCACTTCCTTCATTTTTTAAATTTCATTTTTGTGAGGTCGACAGCGTCATTGTGTTTTGAAAATGAAAACCTGGTCCAAGTACGGTGTAATCAGTTGAATATCAGTGTAATTAACCAATTACAGATTCGGGTCATTTTAAAGCTCAGCGATTAGTAAATTGTGAAATGGAGCTTGAAGCTTAAAGTATGTGTTCGAGAATGACCTATTGTTAAAACGGGCTGATTGCACAGCTAATAAACAGATAACAGCATATTTTGACCATGTTTCCATTCTCAAAACTTCCTTAATTGTTGCTTAGTGTAGCAAGTAAATAAAAGTTGTAGTAAGCTGTAGCACTGCTTTATCACCATTACATCTTAAATTTTCCGTTTTTATTTCGTATTATGCTACAGGCACTCAAGAGCTATAACGACACCCAATGATTGTTATATGTTCCAGCACAAAGAGCAAAATAATATTATCTCGTAAGGATTTCTGAAACCAAACAGAAAACATATCTGACACTGTCGCTTCGCTTTTGCTTTTACTTGTCTGTTCTTATCTTTATCAAGTCGCCTAGTAACTTAATAATGAAGTTTGTGTCATTCATGGCGATGAGCACTGAATCTTTAGATCTCTTAACGAGGATTCGCATCCATTGAAATATTACGTTTCTGGCAACTTGTGTACGAGTATGCTAGACACGAATCCATTGTGGAAAAGATACTGTGGTGAGGATTCTCCGCCAAAATGTGGAAAATTTACTGAGGAGGCTATTTCTGTAGTGCATTCCATGTTTTTATTATTTATTCGTCGACCTCTTGTTTCTCGCGCAGCGCGATAAGATGAAATTAAAAGATAGCGAGCAAACAGCACCTCAGAGAGTGGTCCATGAATACGAAAGAGTTATAGTTCTAATTATTCTTATATCTGATGTTAGAATATTTTACCGAGCCTATTCCCAGTTGATCCATAAATACAGGAATCATTCTGGTGGCGGAGCGCCAACTTCTGCGAAGTAATATAAACTTTACATCCGCTTAAATTTTTCATCACGCCTGCAGGAGGTGAGAAAATATCAAAACGGACGAGACGACGAGAGTAAAGTGTCGGATCGTGCTGTAGGGTGAATACGCCGCTTGTGCTGTAGTTGCCACGTTTTACGAGGTGCCCGTAAAAAGGAGCTTCTGCGATGGATGACATCCGGTGATCGGCTGATGTGATCAGACCCGTTTACAAGCGAAGTCACTGTACCCTGCACGCCGTTCATCCCAAATAAACCGGAGGGCTCCTCTATGAGGTGTGTACTTGGCTCTTAGCAGGTTTCTGCTTCCGATACAAAGAAAATACTACAACCCAGGTACCGGCGTGCTTCAAACACATCACTAATGGTGACAAGGAAACAGTTTCTGTACGTCAGTTGTCAATAGAGCAGAGAGATTTTTTTTTACTCTCTAGCACCAATGAATTGTATGAAGTAGTCTTGACGCCAGCACGGTGCTCATATCTAATGAATTAACCAAAGAAACTTAACGTTAAGTAGTAAACTATGAATTTTAGTGCCTACGCAAACAGTTAAGCAGCGTATTTGACGAGTTGTACTACTGCAAAGTAGCCCGGATGTATTTGGCAGTTATGAGAGAAGTAAACGATCATTTTCAGTTCATTAAAAGGTCTTGCATCTGTCCAAAACAACATGTCTGCCATTGTATTATGGGGAGCTGGGTAACTGTGAAGAGCGGATAATCGTACGCATTCACTTACTGAAGCTCTCAATAAATGTGACGAGTTCCACCTACTGCTGCTCTCTTCTGATTCCTATAAGTAACAATCAAGAAATGAAAGCTAGGCGGTATTTGAGACGTGGAATGCGTAAGTCTGAGGAAAACAAAACAAACCAATTTCTTGTTATTTTTTGCTGACAGGAAATGAGAAGGTAGGTATAGAGTAAATTTACTATAATACGTCATTAAACCTTTAATTCATTGTATCATCTAAATATTGCATAAGGGTTTAACATTCTGAATATGAATCAACGTTTTTGCATGCTGGGTGACAATGAATATTTTCTAACTACCTTACTCCTGAATTGTGATCGTTCTGTGGGATCATAATTACCGTTCCTGGAATATTTTATATAATTGCTTTATAACTGTATTTTATAGTTATTAACCTAGTCTCCCACTTGTGGAATGACTGTGCAATTTTGCGTAAACACGTCACGTGTTCTCGTAATATTGTGCGTTACGGTTTTGTTGAACTTTGATGTCATCTACGTATTTATCAACTGTTTTGCATAATAGTGTAGTGGGACTTTACACTTTAGTATCACTTCTTAACTCAGGTTTTTTCATTGTTTGTAACGATTACTACCCCGCGATCGATTATCGCATTCGTCAGAATCGAAATAATATGTTCATGTGTTTATCTCTCTCATGGAACGGCCGTATCTACTGTGCACTGTACGCAGTGTGCTGTGCCTGCTCGCCTCACTTCTGCTAGACGGTCGGCAGAATTATTTTCTTTGTCATACTTGGAAATACGAACGATCTTCACACAACCTTCAGGGTGCTTCACAATTTATGTTACACACTTCTAGAGATTGTAGAGGGGAGTTAGCAAATCAGATATTACATAGGAAGCCATTTCCGGAAACGTCATTCTAAAAGTGCTATAGAGTGTCAAAGTTATAGGCGACGACGCCTGTTAATATGGTGTCTCCGTGACGATGTTACAAACTCTCTGTGATGTTGGAGAAGGAGGAATGTATCGATTTGAGGTAAACGAATGAGTCAAAGTGGTTCAAATGGCTCTGAGCACTATGGGACTTAACTGCTGTGGTCATCAGTCCCCTAGAACTCAGAACTACTTAAACCTAACTAACCTAAGGACATCACACACATCCATGCCCGAGGCAGGATTCGAACCTGCGACCGTAGCAGTCGCGCGGTTCCGGACTGAGCGCCTAGAACCGCTAGACCACCGCGGCCGGCAAACGAATGAGTCGAATGAGACGAAAGTTACAAGACAGTGGAATACACGCACTGCTAAGACTGTAGGCTAGGAAGCCTTGAGAGGTGGTAGTATGGATCAAGACAACAAAAATCGTCCAGTAAACACGAGCCCTGAAACGTATACCTGGGGAGCTATGGGCACTTGTTCATCCTCGCTACTGTGAAACACATCTCCTCTATTGAACAAGTGTTCGTAGCTCTTAAGGTATGAATCTCAGAACCCATGTTTAATAGACATTTTATCTTGTTTTCGTTCATATAGCTACCTGTTGCCTAACCTACAGTCGTGGCAAAAACACTGCCTGTAGATGTATTCCACTGTCAGAATTATCATGACGGTTCTCGCTTACATATTTCGATTCGTTCGTTTCCGGTATGGGAACCCTCATCTCAAATTGATGCAGTTATCCTTCTCCGTCATCCTAGAAAGTTTAAAACATTATCACTGAAGCACCCCGTATATACGTACATTTACAGGCGCCAGCGCCCACAATTTTGACTCTCTGTTGCACCATTGGATGACGTTACCGGACATGGGTTCGTAGGTAAACTCGATCTACTGAGTTTCCTCGAACGAAATTTCGTGAATACGTTTGTCTAGTGTGGCGTCTGCGTCTCCGTTGAGTTGACACGACTCGGCGGTGATGGTTGTCCCTGTCGGTACGACGTGGAACGACGTCCGTCGCTCACGACGGCGCCACCCTGTAACTAGTAGAGAAACACAAACTCCTCGCGTGGTTTGGTCATATTTCAGATACCGTCTTTCGTGATTAATGTCAATACTCGATAGAGCAGCGCCGCAGAATGCATAAGCCGTTGTTGCTTCGTCTTTTTATTATGCCCGGTTAGATAATGTACGTTGAATATTAATAATATAAAGTCTTGAATCTTCAATCCAACACCCAAGTCGAGGCCACATTATGGAATTGCGAGGATGTTGAGTTGCCAAATTGCTATTCCGTCGTCAAGATGTCGCTACGTCACGTGTTCAATAACTACACGACGTAATTCAAGGGTAACACATACTTAAGCAATAGTCAAAATGCGTCGTAATCTTGGGAAAAATCGATCATTGTTCATTGTTAAATAATCATGAATTCACTTTTCACTTCATAATATTCTAATAGTCAATTAATTTTCGCTAATACACTTGATAATGTCTATTCAATTATGTAGGCGACATAAACAATTAAAGTTTGAATCCAATTTTATTGTTCCTTGTAATTATTGTCGCTACGCTGAGCACGCACACCGATATCTCAGGGAATTGCTTCCGTTTGCATTACTAATCCTGTCGTTGATGACAACTTCTGACAACTCGGCGCAATTGTACGTTCTTCGTGTTGGCGTTTGTATGTTACCTACTCGAGACTAATAGTTGTTTCTCTGTCGGCGAACTTCCTTTATAAATTTCTTCGAATGTTCGTGCTTATTCAGTATTACGAAGGCTAAGTCCCATCACAAATATCTCACGATTTAACTTCGTCGCGAATCTCCGTATCCTGTTATCTTTCTAACGGTAAAGATGACTTTGCTTTAATATTTCTGAATAATGCTTCAGTCTATATCGCGAAACTTTCAAACTTCCGTAGCACCTGAAGCTAGCATTTCCATTTACAAGCTACATTGTAGTCACATCGAACTTCCTTTTCGATGCGGCTACAACTCTCTTCTATGGTAATTGTTATCTTTGGTCAATTTACCATCTGGGCTTTAACCTTCGTCATAAATTATTGTGCAATTCTTTCTTTGATGTTTTTGTTGCGTATCTTATCAGATTCTTTCATCCAGTCTCTACTTCGTGATAAATATTATTATTCACGTGACATTCCTGTTGATCAAATTATCACAAGTACAAAATTTGTCGTCAGTAGCTGCCGTGACTGTCAGGATGACTAGTTCTCCTACTTCTCTTACAACAAGGTGTTGTTTATTAGGGTTTCTGTAATTGGGGTGTTACACTAGGTAACATATTTAAGAGATTAACATTGCGAGGTTACAGGTTAATGTAAGCGCGAGATAAGGCATTTCAAATGTAAAATGTTGGTACGTTAGTAACCGTGTAACCGCCAGAGTGTTGAATGCAAGCATTCAGACGTGCATGCATTGTGTTGTACAGATGACGGAAGTCAGTTTGTGGGATGGAGTTTCATACCTGTTACTCTTAGTCCGTCAATCCAGGGACGGCTAATGCTGGTTGTTGATGATGCTGGAGTTGTCGTCCGATGATGTTCCATGTGTGCATTATTGGAGACAGAGCTGATAATGGGGCAGGGCAACGCAAAATGACGACATTCTATAGAACATAACAGGTTACGACAGCGGTATACGGGCGAGCGTTGTCACGCTGGAGAACACCCCCTGTATTGCTGCTCATGAGTGGCTGCACAATAGGTCGAATCGTCAGACTGACGTATAATTTGCTGTCATGGTGCGTGGGATAACCATGCGAGTACTCCTGTTGTCATACGAAATCGCACCCCGGAACGTAACTCAAGCTGTGGGTCTAGTGTGTTGGAGTACACAGGTTGCCTTAGCTTGTCTGCTTCTGGCCAAAACATGGCTATCACTGGCACCGAGGCCAAACCCTCTTTCTTCAGAAAAAACAACAAATATCTAACACCTCTTTACATCATTGTGGTGGAAACTGCTGCTTGTATTACTACTGCAGACGCAGTTCGACCTATTAGAGCAATACACTGAACACCAAAGTCTTCCACTTGGTAGTGACACACGGCCGTCTTAGCCCGGTCTTGCTGAGGGTGTATTCTCGCGACCACCACAGCCAGCAATCATGCACAGCGGCTACATTCCTGCGAAACCTTTCTGCAACATGACAGAAGGAACATACAGTTTCTTGTCGCTCTATTGCACGATCTTGCTCAAATTCAGTGAGGTGATGATAATAGCGTCTTTATTGTCTTGAAGGCGATCTTGACTAACATTAGCTCACCAAGTCCGATCCCAAAGGTAATTAAGACTTACGACTGTTAAATCCTCATAGTGGCCTTACTTGCGCTACAGTTAAGCAGCTGACGCATAAGTTGAACAGACATCATCTTTCAGATGTAGAAATGTAGAAACACATCTACCAATTTTAGATTATCTCACACAACATTCTCTAGGTATTGTACATAGGGTGGTCCAATGATCGTGACCGGGCCAAATATCTCACGAAATAAGCGTCAAACGACGAAAAACTACAAAGAACGAAACTTGTCTAGCTTGAGGGGGAAACCAGATGGCGCTATGGTTGGCCCACTAGATGGCACTGCCATAGGTCAAACGGGTATCAACTGCCTTTTTTTAAAATAGGAACCCCCATTTAATGCATGTTTTAGTTGGACCACTTTTTTCGCATTGTGATGGGTGGCGCTGTAATAGTTACAAACATATGGCTCACAATTTGGGACGAACAGTTGGAAACAGGTAGGTTTTTTAAATTAAAATACAGAACGTAGTTACGTTTGAACATTTCATTTCGGTTCTTCCAATGTGATAAATGTACCATTGTGAACTTATCATTTCTGACAACGCATGATGTGACAGCGTGATTACCTGTAAATACCACATTAATGCAAAAAATGCTCAAAATGATCTCAACCTCAACGCATTTGGCAATACGTGTAACGACATTCCTCTCAACAGCGAGTAGTTCGCCTTCCGTAATGTTCGCACATGCATTGACAATGCGCTGACGCTTGTTGTCGGGCGTTGTCGGTGGATCACGATAGCAAATATCCTTCAACTTTCCCCACAGGAAGAAATCCGGGGACGTCAAATCCGGTGAACGTGCGGGCCATAGTATGATGCCTCAACGACCAATCCACCTGTCATGAAATATGCCATTCAATTCCGCTTCAACCGCACGCGAGCCGTGTGCCGGACATCCATCATGTTGGAAGTACATCGCCATTCTGTCATGCAGTGAAAAATCTTGTAGTAACATCGGTAGAACATTACGTAGGAAGTCAGCATACATTGCCCCATTTAGATTGCCATCGATAAAATGGGGGCCAATTATCCATCCTCCCATAATGCCGCACCATACATTAACCCACCAAGGTCGCTGATGTTTCACTTGTCGCAGCCATCGTGGATTTTCCGTTACCCAATAGTGCATATTATGCCGGTTTACGTTACCGCTGTGGGTGAATGACGCTTCGTCGGCAAATACAACGCGTGCAAAATATCTGTCATCGTCCCGTAATTTCTCTTGTGCCCAGTGGCAGAACTGAACACGACGTTTAAAGTCGTCGCCATGCAATTCCTGGTGCATAGAAATATGGCACTGGTGCAATCGATCTTGATGTAGCATGCTCAACACCGACGTTTTTGGGATTCCGCATTCTCGCGTAGTTTGCTGCTACTGATGTGCGGATTAGCCGCGACAGCAGCTAAAACACTTACTTGGGCATCATCATTTGTTGCAGGTCGTGGTTGACGTTTCACATGTGGGTGAACACTTCCTGTTTCTTTAAGTAATGTAACTATCCGGCGAACGGTCCTGACACTTTGATGATGTCGCCCAGGATACTGTGCAACATACAGAGCACACGCCCGTTGCGCATTTTGATCACAATAGCCCTACATCAACACGATATCGACCTTATCCGCAATTGGTAAACGGTCCATTTTAACACGGGTATTGTATCACGAAGAAAATACCGTCCGCACTGGCGGAATATTACGTGATAGTATATACTTATACGTTTCTACTATTACAGCGCCATCTATCTCAAAGCGAAAAAAGTGGTCCAACTAAAACATTCATATTTCTTTACGTACTACACGAATATGTAATAAAAATGGGGCTTCCTATTTTTAAAAAACGCAGTTGATATCCGTTTGACCTATGGCAGCGCCATCTAGCGGGCCAACCGTAGCGTCATCTGGTTTCCCCCTTCAGGCTAGACGAGTTTCGTTCTTTGTAGTTTTTTCGTGAGATATATGGCTCGGTCACTATCAATGGACAACCCTATATATATATATATATATATATATATATATATATATATATATATATATATATATATTTCCAAGCATATATCCCGACTGGCGGGGTCTGCTGGTTGCTGGTTAACTGGATGTGGCATATTAGTTTTAAGAGGTGGCCAGATGCCCTTCCTGTCCCCACCCTGTACTCCCCAGGAAGGAATTAGTGCACACCAACTATTTGTGTCTAGTGGAATCCATAGAAGAATGCCAATGTGTTCAAATGTCTGTGAGCCATGTAACAGGGGCAGAACGTGGGGACCAGCCCGGTATTCACCTAGCAGTATGTGGAAAACCGCCTAAAAACCACATCCAGGTTGGCTGGCACACTGACTCTCGTCGTTAATCCTCCGGCTTGTATGTAGAGAGGCGGGGGGGGGGGGGGGGATGATGGACAGAATGAGAAAGAAAAGGGGGAGGAGTAGATGCAGAAGAGAGAGGAGCGAGGAGGTGATGGACAAGAGTAGGGGGGAGAAGAAAATGAGGCGCACTTCCCAGTCCCATTTATATTCTCTTTTCTTTTTTTATCATCTAACCAATACCACAGCAAAGCGTGGCGGGGAGCACCTAGTATTTAATAAAAAATAAGTCACTCTTGACCGCATGTACAGTATGAGCAAAAACGTTATTAACAGCTGTTTAATGACTTGTTGGTCCATCTTCACAATGCAATATGTCACCGATTATGCGTATCATGGATTCGACAGTTTGTTTATAGGTTTGTGGAGGTATGTCGCAACAGAGGTTCACTCACAAGACATGTAATGTCGTTAAACAGTGGGCCACTTGTTTGTGTAGGCGGCGATGGCATCTGATAGCCGACCTCCACGGGCGCTACTGGTTTCTCATCAAGCGAATTTCTTGACGAAGACATCATCTGAGTACCCTATGTGCTCCTCAACCAATTGCAGCACAGTTATAACTTGGAGATACGGTCATTTATCCTGCTGGAAATGACTTTGCTGGCGGGGAAAACATTATGAAGGGGTGCAAGTGGTCTACAGCTGTCAGCGTGTCTTCGATTATTACCACAGATCCAATTCGGGCGCAGCAGAACGTTTCCCACAGCATAATACCGCGCCGGCCGAAGTGGCCGTGCGGTTAAAGGCGCTGCAGTCTGGAACCGCAAGACCGCTACGGTCGCAGGTTTGAATCCTGCCTCGGGCATGGATGTTTGCGGTGTCCTTAGGTTAGTTAGGTTTAACTAGTTCTAAGTTCTAGGGGACTAATGACCTCAGCAGTTGAGTCCCATAGTGCTCAGAGCCATAATACCGCTCTCACCACCCTGCGTCCTGGGTGCGGTGCACAGTTTAGCCGCAGTTCACGTGTATGACGGCGTTTATGGAGAAGACCATTGACCTGGTATAGCAAAAACGTGATTCATCCGACGTGGCGACAAGTTTCCATTGACCCAAGGTCCATTCTCGACGATCCCGTCGCCATTACAGTGGTAATTGACCATGTCGTGGGGCTAAAACGTGAACATGTAAGGGTCGTCTGCTGTTGAACCCTACGTTCAACAATGTACGACGAGATCCGAAACACTAATGCATGCCTCAGAATTGTGTTCTTTCGGCAGAGATGAAACGGATGGCCACCTATCCTGCTTTACAGGATAGGCAAACCTCCAGTCCCCACGTTCTGTAAAGAGTCGTGGAAATCCAACCACTTATCACCTGATGGTAGTTTCAGTGTCGTTCTACCACTTTCCATAGATGCTCATTCCAGTAGCAACTGAACATTCGACCGGCTACACCGCTTTCGAGATGCTCGTTCTCAGGCTCTGGGTAATAATAATATCACCTTTTCAAAAGTCGCTTGTTTCGATAGAATGATTCACTATCCGTCTTTGATCCATTTATAAACTTTCTTACAGTGTCTTGTTCACACAACGGCTCGAATCAGCATCCAGTCTCGCTTTGGGCACTGGTCATAATGTTTTGGCTTATTAGTGTACACACCTATTTAAACATGGTAACCGGTTTCATTCTGAGTAGTCAACATCCATGCCTGCCACCTTCGGAGTATAATGATCTAAAACAGAGTGAAACCGGTCACCATATTTAAATAAATTTGTAAAAACGATCAAAATTGTCTTTTAATTTTTATAGAGGTTGGCTAAATGTTTGTGATCATTGTTTCTCGATTCGGTCTTTAATGCTACATAGGACAACCAGACCATTTGTATCATGAAATAATCACCACTGGGCGAGAGTCTCGTACACGCCTGTTGTCACCGTTAGTTGCTTATTTTATTCGTTATGGTTTAATAGCTTCAGCTTGATTTCTTGTTGTGTTTAACTATAGGGAACTTCAAAACTTACTATGAACGAAACTGGTCTTGACACAGTCAAATATACGAGAGATCGTTTTAATTAATCATTAAAATTGAATCTGGTCCCATTTGTATGTAATAGCAGGAAAAATGCGTAAGAAAGAGAAATGAAAAGAAACGACGGAAGAATGGTTCAGGAGCAATAATGGGGCCAACATAAGAAAAAGAAAACCATAAGTAAAGAGGAAAAACCCGAGTCGTTTGAGGCGGGGATGATTTACACGAAGTAGAGAGTGGGGAAAGAAAGGGAAGAGATGGGTGGGAATTTGTTGACTTCCAGCCGTACAGGACATAGGGGTAATGCAATGCGAAATTTTAAAATTTGTGAAGGACCGAGACTGAACCTGGTTTTACCGCTTTTCGTGAGCGGTTGCCTTAACAGTTTTTAATTTTTTTTGTTTTTTTAAGATAAAAAGGGAACCACATCAACGTTTGTTTCGCACAGTCGGTTCCTTGTGGGATGGAGCAACATCAAAACAAAGTACAATAATGAAAAATAGAAACAAAAGAAAGACACGGCTTCGGCTATCCGGGCACGGTCCACGGCTGACTCGAATTTCCAACTTATTCCACGCTGCTGTGCAGTGTCCCTCGTCTGTTAACCCTTCATTCGTAAGTTATTGATTCCCATAGGAACGCGGACGATAGTAGTGCATCCGAAATGAAACATACATCAAGGAGCCGTCGCATTCTTATGTAAATACAAACATTTGCGTAGCGTTGATTCCTATATTTTTGATTGTGACGATAACGATGACTGAGACACCAGGTTTACCGGCGCACTGAAATGACTTCTTATACGTGGAAAAAATAAGTATTGAGTTAACTTGCATCTGTGAAGAAACAGATAAAGTCAAACCACTATGGTGTAGAGGATTGGGAGCTCCGGATGCTGTCGTGCTGTATGTTCTGAAGAAGAAACGCCAAAACTATGTTTCTCAAGACTGACTTTGCAAGACATCAACATTCTAAGATTCTTGAAATGTGAAAATGAAACTGATTACACATTTCACGTTACCGTTTGTATTGTATAAGGTATAAAACGTTGTGTTAAGATGTTTCAGATGACAGAAGTGCAGAGTCGGTGCTGTATGCATTGTTCGTATTGGTGTCGCCTGCAAGTGGTGAAAATTTACACTAATCTCAAGCTAACACCTTCGCAGACTAAAAGGTTCAGATTTCTTAGAAAAAAAGGAAAAAAATCGCATAAGTTATTCTGTTACACTTGAGGTACATGGGTTCTGTAAGTCATATATAAACACCTACTTATGAGGCAATAAAATGATTTGCAAGACATGTCGGAAATGACTCACTCCTCACTATCAATACAATTGAAAATTTAACGTGCATTACTTACGCCGTTTCATACAGTCAAGCCAGGATGTATGTTTTGCCCTTTTCTGCTTACGTCAACTTCCGGTATTTAAAGCAAAGTTTTTGTGTTTAAATACTCGCCAGGATCATTTATTCCATATTTTAAACCTTTGTTGCGCTTTAGAACCCGTGAGTGCAATGTTGATTTTAAATATACTGAAATTTAAAAATCCGCGTAATGGCGGAGGTTCGAGTCCTCCGTCGCGCATGGATGTGTTTATGTCCTTAGCGTAAGTTAGTTTAGATTAACTTTGGTCCCATAAGACCTTACCACGAATTTCGAAATTTTCCAAATGGCAGATCAAACGGATCAAATGGCGGTTAGCGATAATCCCTTTCGCCGCCGCAGCAACTTTGCTAAATTGCTGGAAAATCTTGATAAGTGGGAAATGGAGGATATTATCTAATAAATGAATACATGTACGCTCAATGTTGCTTTACATTATATTAAGAAACATAAACCATGATACATTTACCACAATACCGACCTGTAAGTCTAGTTAAGAACAATCCCTCTTATAACAAATGAAACAAATGACGCTCCATGCGACGTACGGGCTACAAGATCAAAACCAAACGAGCAATAAAGATCAATAGAGAGAGATTCTAATTGTGAATTGCCTTTTATACATTATTTACAATGGAAGTGACTCTCTTATGTCTACTTGCATCTACATGTCTTTGACTCTCTTTCATTTAATTAATATCTGAGATAATTACACAAAATATTTCTACATATTGGTTTGTTCTTCATTTTTATATGTTTATTGTTTGTTAATTTTTAATGTCACTTTTTCTGTATGTTATATACGATTTATTGAATTCACTACCCAAGGGACACAACACGTTTAAATACATTCCATTATACTAATTTCCTAACAGAAATATTCAGATACTTTAAGTAACGATTATTTTCAATCGTGTATGTTATAAGCTTGTCTTTGGAAGCGCACGTTTCCCAATCACTGCAGGCAGTTACCTCTCAGAGTACGTAAACGTGCACAATCGCATCTTCGTAATATTTGCAGTAAAAAAAAAAAAAAAAAAGCACTATGGGACTTGACATCGGAGGTCATCGGACCCCTAGACCTAGAACTACTTAAACCTAACTAACCTAAAGACATCACACACATCAAAGCCCGAGGCAGGATTCGAACCTGCGACCGTAGCAGCAGCACGGTTCCGGACTGAAGTGCCTAGAACCGCTCGGCCACAGCGGCCTGCTTTCCAGTAAAAGTTGATATGAAACATTTATACATTATGAATGAAAAAAACACGCAACACTGGTTTAAGGTCATAGACCACAAAATTTATTATTTTATGATGAGGTTTTCGGCTGTAATTCCATTATCAAGTTCAAAGATAGATAAGTGTGTCTGTGAAATTTTTCTGGAATAAGAAATTTTAAGATAGTGTAACTACCATGGAGGTACAAATAAAGGGAGACGGCGCAACAGCTTACGTTATACGTTGTTTTGAAGACGGCGCCGCTGGTTTAGATCCCCCTGAATAACAGCAAGCAGCTGTTTACATGGAAATTGTTTGCGATTGCTTTTCGTTCGTAATTTCTGTTGTAGGCGAGGGACAGTTGCTTTAAATAGTAAGTTCAAAATGGTTCAAATGTCTCTGAGCACTATGGGACTTAACTTCTGAGGTCATCAGTCCCCTAGAACTTAGAACCACTTATACCTAACTAACCTAAGGACACCACACACATCCATACCCGCGGCAGGATTCGAACCTGCGACCGTAGCGGTCGCGCGATTCCAAACTGTAGCGCCTAGAACCGCTCGTTAAATAGAAAGTGATACAGTCATTACTCTAATAGCATAATGACCAGAGGGCAGTTTCAAATGCTCTTCTGATCTTAAATGCGTATTTGATCCAGTAATGTGACAGCAGCGTAGTAGTACGGGGTAGCATATCTCAGTGTCAATGAGAACGTCTTTGGTGCCGGGCTCGAACATCACCACTGATGAAATTTTGAATATGGATCATCAATAGTGGCAGCCGACGGCTTTCGGTATAAAAAACCATCCGAGTTTAGGCAAAGGAGCGGACACCGGTTGAGGGTACTCTCTTGGTGTGTAAAACTTCCCCTAAAAGACAGAATAATCAGCATTGATCAATGGCACGAGCACTCAATAGGCAGTGAAGACCACTGCATTCAAGACACATAATGTTTACCCACAGGACATGTGAGCTGTAATTGAAAAAGTATCATGATGACTTCTCAATGGGCAAAAGATTGCAGTC
The DNA here is from genome assembly GCF_023898315.1 of Schistocerca nitens. Taxonomy (NCBI): domain Eukaryota; kingdom Metazoa; phylum Arthropoda; class Insecta; order Orthoptera; family Acrididae; genus Schistocerca; species Schistocerca nitens. Next base: position 873,068,864 of record NC_064614.1, on the reverse strand, counting down.
CAGTTCCTCGTTCGAACCTCTGAAAGGGGGCTGCCAATGGGGAGGTGACCAGGAAATGAAGATCGAATAACCAACGAAAAGGTAACGTTTGCCAGTCGGGGCGTGGATTGTCAGAATTTTGAACATGGTATGGAAGGAGGAAAATCTGAAAAGGAAAATAAAGAGGTTCAGTCTAGATATGGTGGGAGTCAGTGAAGTGAAATGGCAAGAGGACAGTGACTTTTGCTCACAAGAATACAGGGTAAATTAAACAGCAGCAGAAAACGGTATAACGAGTACGATTCTTTATGAATAGAAAGGTGGCGCAGAAAGTGAATTACTGTGATCAGTTAGGTCCTCGTCAGAACCGACACTAAACTACCCCGACAACAATAGTTCAGGCATACCTGCCGACGTAGCAATCAGAAAATGATAAGATAGAGAAAGTATATGAGGCTACTGGAAGGGTACTTTGGAGTGTAAAAGCAGATGATTGTCTTGTAGTTATGGGAGACTAGAAAGCGGTTGTAGGGAAGGAGCAGAAGAAAGGGTTACTGGAGAATATGGACTTCCCAGTAGGAATGAGAGAGAAGGAAGACTAACTGAGTTCTGCAGTAAATGTAAGATAGTAATAGCGAATACTCTGTTCAAGAGGAGGAGGAGGAGGTACGTCTAGAACAGACCAGAAGATACTGGAGATTTCAGATAGATTATATCATAGTCATGCAAATATTCCCAACTAAAATATGGGATTGTAAGGCGTACCGAGGAAAAAATAGACTCAGATCACAATTTAGTAATGAATACGAATAGACGGAAGTTTGAGGGTCTAGTCAGGAAGACTCAATGGGCAATCAAATTGGATACAGAAGTACTAAGGAATGAAAATATTAGCTTCAAGTTCTCTGAGGCGATAGATGCTGCGATAATGAATAGCTCAGTAGGCAGTTCAGTTGAAGAGGAATGGACATCTCTAAATAGGGCAATCAAAGAATATGGGAAAAAACATATGTACAAGTAAGGTACTAAAGTAGTGGTTCAGCTGATCGACGAAAGACGGTAGTATAGAAACGTTCAGGGAAACTGAAGAATACAGAAATACAAGTCACCTGGAAAAGAAGTAAATCGGAAGTGCTGGGAAGCTAAGGAGAAATGTGGGCTTGAGAAATGGGAAGATATCGAAGAAGAAATGATTGTCAGAAGTACTGACTTAGCATTTAGAAAAGCCATAACAACCGTCGGTGAAATTAAAAGCAACGGACGTAATATTAAGAGTATAACGCAGAGAAGAGATCGGATAGGTGGAAAGAGTACACTGAAGGCCTCTAGGAGCAGGAGTCTTGCCTGATGACTTGATAGAAGAATATACAGAGTCGATAACCAAGAGATATAGGATCCAGACAAGTATTAGAATTTAACCGATCTTTCACAGCTTAAGATTAAATAAGGCAGATGGCATGAATAACACTACATCGTTAGTTCTAGTGTCATTAGAGAAATGGCAACAAAACTATTATTCAGATTGGTGCGCAGAGTGTATGATACATTATACACACAATTACCAAGGTTGCAAGATCCGTCAAGACAGAAAATTATCGCAACATCAGCTTAACATCTCAAGCAACCAAGCTGCTTCCAAGAATAGTATACACAAGAATGGAAACAACTGAGGACCTGTCACATTACGAATAGTTTGATTTTAGGAAGGGTGTAGGATCCAGAGTGGCGGTTCTGACTTTATGGATGATAAGGGAAGCAAGACTAAATAAAAATGCAGACGCGTTCATAGGTTTTCTCGACCTGGAAACAGGGTTCGGGATAGTAAAACGGTAAAATATGTTCAAAATCCTTCGAAAAAGCAACAACGGAAATAAAAGAAAGATTCTAGAATTGGATTAAAATTCTAGGTGAAAGAAAATCAATGGTAAGAATCGCTTATGTTATTACTATCCTGAGTGAATGTGAGGAAGGATTACAGGAACTGTTGGATGGAATGAAAATTCTAAAGAGCACAGAGTGTGAACTGAGAGTAAATCGAAGAGAGAAGGGAGTAATGATAAGTAGCAAAAGTGAGAACAGCAGGAGGCTTGACAACATAATTGGTTATCACAAAGTAGATGGAGTTAAGGAACTGTCCTACGTAGGATGCAAAATATCCCTTGATGGACGGAGCATAGAGGCCGTAAAATGCAGAACGGTTCTGGCAGAAAGGGCTTTTCTGTCCAAGAGATGTCTACTGGTAACAAACATAGTCCTCAGTTTGAGGAAGAAATATCTGTGAAAGTGCGTGGAGGACCGCATTATTTGGTACTCTGTCATGGGCTGTGAGAACAGGACAGAATCGAAGCGTTTGAGAAGTTGTGGAACAGTAGAATGTTGACAGTTAGGTGGGCTGATAAGTTAAGAAACGAGGAGGTTCTCCACAGAATCGACGACGGAAGAAGTATATGGAAGACGAGAAGAAGGAACAATATCATATGATATCTGTTAGGATATCAGGAAGTAACTTCCATGCTGTGCTGTGCTGTGCTGTAGAGGATAAAAGTAAAGAGGAAGATAGAGTCAGGAATACATCCAGCAAAAACACCAAAGGAGATAAGTTTGTGATCTGAGAAGGAAGATATCGCAGTCTATTTAAATCCTATTTTACTGTGCTTTGTGTCGATTGCTGTTGAAGCTGGAGCTCTGAAAATGATTTTTTTTTTTTTTTTGTTTGCTGGTACTGGTTCTTACTCGTTACATTTTCAACTTTAATATCATATGCACTACACAAGTAATGCTCTCGTTTGTAAAAAAACTAACATACGTTTTATTTTTATAGCGCATAAATGTGTCCAGTGGGAATACGTGTAAGCTAGATGTGCTATCATGACCAGTGGAGGTCGTAGCTCCGTGCAGAACTGAGTTCTTGTTTTATCACGCTTTTAGTGAATTATTGTTATTGTAGTTTACACATCTTACCTATGATATCATTCAGCGTGTGGCGAATAATAGTAAACAACGATAAATTCATTTTTGAAAGCACGTTCCAGCAATTTTCAGTTCAATAAATGTCACCAGTAGTCGGACCTGGTCGTATTAATGAGCATTTAAACTAATACTTCGAATATTAGTTAGTGCAGAAGATCACATTGCGAATGAAAGAGTGGTTTTAATAACATAGTCCCAGTAAAAGGGATATTTTGCTCTTACAGCCATGTAGCTCATATTTTTGGTAATGGCAGCCAATGTTCTGAAACACGTACATCTTCTTAAAAAGGTGTTTCACGTTCTTCTTAATAAAGATTTTATGAATAGCATGTAGTTTCACACTAAATTATTGTATCTCTTTAACAGTAGCCTGTTTACTACATTCCCCAGAAGATGTTTTGCCAGGATCTCTCTGTGCTCGTTTTTCCTTTCAGGAATAACGTCCTTGATTTTACTTTTGAGTTTCATTTTGATGACTCTAGCAAGAATTAACTAGCTACCTGCATGGGGGATTTCTTCTAAGCCCACATTTATGAAAAGTGCTTTAGAATATTGTCTCATCTCCTCGGACTGCTTACCCTTGATGCGACCTCTGAAGTGACATCAGACTGCAATTGGTACCGAGCTCCGCGACAGCGATGGGCCAATGGGACCACCGTCAAGGCATTCCCATTTGCGATCGCTGAAGAACGATATACGATCTTAATATTGTAATGTAAAGCATTGTACGATGTTTTATTCGGAGTCTTGTATTTTATTTATGCACCAGGCAAGAGCGCTTGACGTGAACTTTTATGGAATCAACAGTTATTAACGATAGCCAGCGATGTAACGGTGCAATATCTGTATGATAAACGAAACAGTACGAGTACTTTTCTCTGCGTGTGAGTTACAGTGTTTCTTGACTTGTCATTAGTAGTTGGACTACTAAGGCGGATTTATTAGCGTGCTTGCTTGACTGAAGCTTAGCATTGAGAAGCTTTATTTTATTAGATTTGGGAGGACACTTATGTGACAGTGAGAGTTTTTATTCCTTGAAAGAGCTGTAGCTTCTGTGGAAGTTGCAATTTGGCAATCGCGGTAGTCACTGTGTTTCTGTTATTCCTAACATTACGAAATCAGATAATTAAAACATATAAGAGCTTATTAGCTATCAAAATAGCGATAACTCTGAGGATTTAAGATAAGTCTCTTATTGCGTGGTATCTGACCCGTGTCGACGGCAAGAACTCAATGCATCCAGGTTCCTGTCGGCCGTTGGTAGACTGGAGATCAGTTGCCAAGAACAGTAGAGAGTAACACGTCAGTAGAGTCATCACAACATAAAACGACGTTGTAAAGTGCCCGGATCTAAACTTTATGGTCGCGTCTTGAGATACTTTTGTAAATATGGAACAGTACACCATTAAAATCTTGATGCCGAGGCTCAAGTACGGGGTAAGGCAGAGACGAGTCCTGTCTCTTTTCTGTTTTTGGTTTTCACGCATTATGGAGTCTACCAAAATAAGAGTCTAGCCATTCAATACAAACGGTGCAACAAATGATAACTTTCAGCGTCTTCTTCCTCAGATAACCATTAGTTTTCGATACAAGTAAGTTTGCGAAACGCCTGCCGAGCTATGAATGAGAAACTTCTGACTGCTGTAAGAATCTGCATCAGATGGACTAATGAGAGGCAGATCGTTCCACAACGATGTCAGTTACTGAAGTAAGAAGGGTATGCAACGGGTTTAACAACATTAAACGGGTGGCCCTAGTAAACGAGTCTTTGGTGTTGGACTTCACATAATCGTTAACGGGATACTGCATGGAAAATGATTGACGAACTACAGAATTAAAATCTTGGCCCAAGTAAATCGAAGTTTATTATAATCATTCATACCGTGTATAAATCAAATAATGACGTTATCACGAACATTAATTAAGCAGACAGCAAAACAACGTTTAATCAGAACAAGTAAATGGGATTCAGCAGTCACTGATTAAACAGGCAAAGTTTATGGTAAAGAAATTGAAGTTCATAAATCAAAGAACTAGTCATATGAAATTTAGCCGCGTTGAATCTGCAGTGAAAGTAAAAAAAATACCGAATAAAGAAGAGAAAATACGAGGAGCGCTCAATAAATAATGTAACATAATTTTTTTCCAAAGCAGGTTGGTTTTATTCAGGGCACCAATACGCCATACTGTTCCCCACTCTTTTCGCTATAAAACCCTATCTTTCCACATAACGTGCATTCAGTGCGATGGGCTGCCGCCACATTTCTGGGTTTGGGGGAGTGGGCGGGTCGGTATGCCTACGTCGTACCACTCTACTTGTCCACGTCAGAACCAACGTCTTGCTGCATCAGCAACCTCGCAGCCATCCACATACTGCTTTCTGCGGAGTGCATCCTTCTTTGGCGAAACAGATGGAAGACGGAAGGTGTGAGATCCCTGCTGTAGGGTTGATGAGGAAGAACAGCATAACAACATTTTGTGAGCTCCTTTTACGTGTTTCATCGCCTGTGACGATACTCGTCAAAAAAATTGACATTATCGGCCCCGTAACGTGCAACCAATTCCGCCCAGATGGTCCTGCTTTGCTCTTTGTTGTCTTCTGTTAGATGGCGAGGAATCCAGGGAGTACCCCAGCTGCTGGAGTGTGTTACCATTACCAACAAAGACGTCCAGTCGTAAAGTGAGGTGTTTGATTAAGATCCGTCGGTCCTCTCGAATGAGATAGTACGCCCACTCCAACATTGCAGGAGTCGCAGCCGTGTTTGATAGTCCGGCACGCGGGAGACTGGGTTGATTTGCTTCACCTTGTTGCGATGATGACAGACGCTTCGCCCTACGACGCGTCGTGCTTTTCTTCACTGCCAGGACTCCATAAACATTCTGCAGGGCACCTACATGTATCTGCGCTGCTCTGGTTGTCCGCCAATAGAAACTCAATGGGAACTGTAGGGTCTAAATCGGGAATAATCCACGATGTCTACCAACAAAGTCCATTATTTTTAACCGAAATTGGCCGAGGAGAAAAAGGTGTTGCATCACTTTTGGGACGCCCCTCGTAACATGCAACTACCGCTGCGTACAGTGGAGATGGTTGCCCCTGTTACTTGTGAGATAATGCCAAGTCCACCTCTCCAAACAGAAATTTTGCTCACTGTTGCATCCAGTCAGTGAATCCGAAGTCTCTAGTCTTACCTCTGAATATGTGTACTGCCTCCCAGATTCTCTCTTTCCTTCTTCTCTCCTGTCCCTGCTCTTTATAGAGTAGCGTCACACACTCACATTCCACCAATGAAAACAAATGACCAATTAGGAAACTGTTGAGTTGTTGTATGTTCTTTTGCAAAAGAATCAAGGTGAAAAGTTCTCCAATCACCGACTATCCGCCGACGCCATTTCTAGAGCATTCCGAGTCTCTTTCCTACGTCATCGGTTTTGTTTTTAGTCCGCCAATTCGTGGTAGCTGCGCGAACAAAATTTTCAGAACGTCGCCTTCTAGCGTCCTGCTGTCCAATGTTTTTAATAACGTCCAGGAGAACATCAGTTTGTGGGAGAAACCGTCATACTACTGAGTCTGTCGTCTGATTGACGCAACTCACTTCGAACTGAGTAAATAAATGAGAAAAGCGCCGCTTTCTTTGGGAGGGCAGGAGATAGGGATCTGTTGAACCTCTTTTCCACTCCATCAGACTTCTGTCACTGGGCTGAGTCCAATGCCCTCTCCAAAGCCTGCTTTGGCTGTGCTGGGTCTGGTTGTAAAACAGCCATTTATTTGCTTCTGGCAAGTCTCGCCGGTTTAGGTTCAGCAGGAACAATGCTCCACACACTGGCCACCTGTTGGCCATGGAAAATATTTTCTGAACCCCCGGAACGGTCCTTATTAGAACAATATTGTTTGACTGAGTACATGCACCACAGCTGACTAGAGGCACTATGCCTCGTCGGCAGACTCCTCACAAGACGTTCACCGTCACTTAGGGACTATCACTGCAGAGACTGCCCCCCCCCCCCCCCACCTGCAGTATCCGCTGCCTCCCCTGACCAAGGCCCACAAGTGAAGCTGACACTTCGACATGAAAAAAATCGCAAAAAACACAGATAGCTAGCATATATGAAAAGATGGATTTACACTTATAGTCATTGAAATCATTACCGTAAAGCGTAAATAGATCGGTTGAAACGTGACTGTGATTATTGTTGTTGTGGTCTTCAGTCCAGAGACTGGTTTGATGCAGCCCTCCATGCTATTCTACCCTGCGCAAGCTTAATCATCTCCAAGTAACTGCTCCTAGTTTCATCTTTCAGATTCGGCTCAGTGTTTTCATCTCATGGTCTCCCTCTACGATTTTTACCCTCCACGCTGCCCTCCAATACTAAATTGGTGATCCCTTGATGCCTCAGAACGTGTCCTAACAACCGATCCCTTCTTTTAGTCAAGTTATACCACAGATTCCTCTTCTTCCCGATTCTGTTCAGTACCCTGTCATTAGTTCCGTGATCTGAGGGTATTTCACCTGTTTCACACATGTTGCTCACAAGATGGTAGACATTTGTCAGGGCTGGCTTTCCCAAGGCTATCAGTAGTTCTAATGGAACGTTGTCTACTTCCGGGGCCCTATTTCGACTTAGGTCTTTCAGTGCCTCGCCAGATTGTTCACGCAGTATCATATCTCCCATTTCACCTTCATCTACGTCCTCTTCTATTTCCATAATATTGCCGTCAATTACGTCGCCCTTGTATAGATTAGATACTTTCTGCTTTCCCTTCTTTGCTTGGAAATGGTTTTCCATCTGAGATCTTGATATTGATACAGGTGGTTCGCTTTTCTCCAAAAGTCTCTATAATTTTCCTGTAGGCAGTATCTATCTTACCTCTAGTGATGTATGCCTCTACATCCATACATTTACCATCTAGCGATTCCTGCTTAGCCATTTTGCACTTCCTATCGATCTTATTTTTGAGACGTTTGTATACCTTTTGCCTGCTTCGTTTACTGCATTTTTATATTTTCTCCTTTCATCAGTTAAGTTCAATATCTCTTCTGTTACCCAAGGATTTCTACTAGCTCTCATCCTTTTACCTACTTGATCCTACGCGACCTTTACTATTTCATCTCTCAAAGCTACCCATCCTTTTTCTACTGTATTTCTGTCCCCTGTTCTTGTCCATCTTTCCCTAATGCTCTTTCTGAAACTTTCTACAACCTCTCGTTCTTTCAGTTTATCCACGTGCCATCTCCTTAAATACCCACCTTTTTGCACTTTCTTCAATTTTAATCTACGGTTCATAACCAATAGACTGTGGTTAGAGTACGGTACATATCTGCCCTTGGAAATGTCTTACAATTTAAAACCTGGTTCGTAAATCAGTTTTTGTGTGTGTGTGTGTGTGTGTTTGTGTGTGTCTACTGACTGGTTTGATGCGGCCCGCCACGAATTCCTTTCCTGCGCTAACCTGTTCATCTCAGAGTAGCACTTGCAACCTACGTCCTCAATTATTTGCTTGACGTATTCCAATCTTTGTCTTCCTCTACAGTTTTTGCCCTCTACAGCTCCCTCTAGTACCATGGAAGTCATTCCCTCATGTCTTAGCAGATGTCCTATCATCCTGTCCATTCTCCTTATCAGTGTTTTCCACATATTCCTTACCTCTCCGATTCTGCGTAGAACCTCCTCATTCCTTACCTTATCAGTCCACCTAATTTTTAACATTCGTCTATAGCACCACATCTCAAATGCTTCGATTCTCTTCTGTACCGGTTTTCCCACAGTCCATGTTTCACTGCCATACAATTCTGTACTCCAGACGTACATCCTCAGAAATTTCTTCCACAAATTAAGGCCGGTGTTTGATATTAGTAGACTTCTTTTGGCCAGAAATGCCTTTTTTGCCATAGCGAGTCTACTTTTGATGTCCTCCTTGCTCCGTACGTCATTGGTTATTTTACTGCCTAGGTAGCAGAATTCCTTAACTTCATTGACTTCGTGACCATCAATCCTGATGTTAAGTTTCTCGCTGTTCTCATTTCTGCTGCTTCTCATTACTTTCGTCTTTCACCGATTTACTCTCAAAACATACTGTGTACTCATTAGACTGTTCATTCCGTTCAGCAGATCATTTAATTCTTCTTCACTTTCACTCAGGATAGCAATGGCATCAGCGAATCATATCATTGATATCCTTTCACCTTGTATTTTAATTCCACTCCTGAAACTTTCTTTTATTTCCATCATTGCTTCCTCGATGTACAGATTGAAGAGTAGGGGCGAAAGGCTACAGCCCTGTCTTACACCCATCTTAATACGAGCACTTCGTTCTTGATCGTCCACTCTTATTATTCCCTCTTGGTTGTTGAACATATTGTATATGACCCGTCTCTCCCTATAGCTTACCCCTACTTTTTTTCAGAATCTCGAACAGCTTGCACCTTATTATATTGTAGAACGCTTTTTCCAGGTCGACAAATCCTATGAAAGTGTCTTGATTTTTCTTTAGCCTTGCTTCCATTATTAGCCGTATCGTCATAATTGCCTCTCCCGTCCCTTTACTTTTCCTGAAGCAAAACTGATCGTCACCTAGCGCATTCTCAATTTTCTTTTCCATTCTTCTGAATATTATTCTTGTAAGCAGCTTTGATGCATGAGCTGTTAAGCTGATTGTGCGATAATTCTCGCACTTGTCGGCTCTTGCCGTCTTCGGAATTGTGTGGATGATGCTTTTCCGAAAGTCAGATGGTATGTCGCCAGACTCATATATTCTACACACCAACGTGAATAGTCGTTTTGTTGCCACTTCCCCCAATGATTTTAGAAATTCTGATGGAATGTTATCTATCCATTCTGCCTTATTTGACCGTAAGTCCTCCAAAGCTCTTTTAAATTCCGATTCTAATACTGGATCCCCTATCTCTTCTAAATCGACTCCTGTTTCTTCTTCTATCACATCAGACAAATCTTCACCCTCATAGAGGCTTTCAATGTATTCTCTACACGTATCTGCTCTCTCCACTGCATTTAACAGTGGAATTCGCGTTGCACTCTTAACGTTACCACCGTTGCTTTTAATGTCACCACAGGTTGTTTTGACTTTCCTGTATGCTGAGTCTGTCCTTCCGACAATCATATCTTTTTCGATGTCTTCACATTTTCCCTGCAGCCATTTCGTCTTAGCTTCCCTGTACTTCCTATTTATTCCATTCCTCAGCGACTTGTATTTCTGTATTCCTGATTTTCCCGGAACATGTTTGTACCTCCTCCTTTCATCAATCAACTGAAGTATTTCTTCTATTACCCATGGTTTCTTCGCAGCTACCTTCTTTGTACCTATGTTTTCCTTCCCAACTTCTGTGATGGCTCGTTTTAGAGATGTCCATTCCTCTTCAAATGTACTGCCTACTGCGCTATTCCTTATTCTGTATCTATAGCGTTAGAGAACTTCAAACGTACCTCGTCATTCCTTAGTACTTCCGTATCCCACTTCTTTGCGTATTGATTCTTCCTGACTAATGTCTTGAACTTCAGTCTACTCTTCATCACTATTGTATTGTGATGTGAGTCTATATCTGCTCCTGGGTATGTCTTACAATCCTGTATCTGATTTCGGAATCTCTGTCTGACCATGACGTAATCTAATTGAAATCTTCCCGTATCTCCCGGCCTTTTCCAAGTATTCCTCCTCCTCTTGTGATTCTTGAACAGGGTATTCGCTTTTACTAGCTGAAACTTGTTACAGAACTCAATTAGTCTTTCTCCTCTTTCATTCCTCGTCCCAAGCCCACATTCTCCTGTAACCTTTTCTTCTACGCCTTCCCCTACAACTGCATTCCAGTCGCCCATGACTATTAGATTTTCGTCCCCCTTTACATACTGCATTACCCTTTCAATATCCTCATACACTTTCTCTATCTGTTCATCTTCAGCTTGCGACGTCGGCATGTATACCTGAACTATCGTTGTCGGTATTGGTCTGCTGTCGACTCTGGTTAGAACAACCCGGTCACTGAACTGTTCACAGTAACACACCCTCTGCCCTACCTTCCTATTCATAACGAATCCTACACCTGTTATACCATTTTCTGCTGCTGTTGATATTACCTGATACTCATCTGACCAGAAATCCTTGTCTTCCTTCCACTTCACTTCACTGACCCCTACTACATCTAGATTGAGCCTTTGCATTTCCCCTTTCAGATTTTCTAGTTTCCCTACCACGTTCAAGCTTCTGACATTCCACGCCCCGTCTCGTAGAACGTTATCCATTCGTAGATTATTTAATCTTTTTCTCATGGTAACCACCCCCTTGGCAGTCCCATCCCGGTGATTCGAATGGGGGACTATTCCTGAATCTTTTGCCAATGGAGAGATCATCATGACACTTCTTCAATTACAGGCCACATGTCCTGTGGATACACGTTACCTGTCTTTAATGCAGTGGTTTCCATTGCCTTCTGCATCCTTATGTCGTTGATCATTGCTGATTCTTCCGCCTTTAGGGGCAATTTCCCGCCCCTAGGACAAGAGAGTGTCCTGAACCTCTATCCGCTCCTCCGTCCTCTTTGACAAGGCCGTTGGCAGAATGAGGCTGACTTCTTATGCCGGAAGTCTTCGGCCGCCAATGCAGATTATTTATCCTAATTTAGGCAGCGGCGGGGATCGAACATGGTACCGAAGACGTTTTGATTATGAATCAAAGACGCTACCCCTAGACCACGGGTGTACCACCTTAAATCTGTATTACCATTATATAATCTATTAGAAACCTTCCAGTGTCTGCAGGCGTCTTGGTATAAGGGGCGTTCAAAAAGTAATGAGCAGGTGTACGGAATGTCCAAACCAGTGACAGGGGGGTAATATCGTGGCATGTGTAACGAGGTGTGGTTCCGACCAGAGCGTGGAAGTTTACAGCCCATCGCTAGAGGGCACGCATGCACGTCACGTGACTATAAAGAGCTAGCAGCAGCGTGCATCAATCTTACAATGCTGCCAGTCACATTTCAAACAGTGACATGGAGGTGTCAAAGGAAGATAAAAGAGGTGTTGTTCGTTTTCTGACAGCGGAAGGAGTAGGAGGAACAGACAGTCATCGACGAATGTCACAAGTGTGCGGCGAACACTGCACGTCCATTACAAGGGTCAAGGCGTGGCACAAGCGCTTCAGGTAAGGACGGGTGTCGTTAGCCGATGATGCACGGTCTGGAGCACCACACTGCATTGACGATGATATGTCCAGCCGATGGATGCACTCCATTACCCAGGACCGCCGAGTGACAGTGAAAGCCATAGCCGCTGTGGTCGGATTGAGCGTCAGAAGTGTTCACACCACCATGAAGGAACGACTGCAGATGCGCAAAGTATGTGCCCAATGGGTGCCTCACCATCTTCACCCACACCAGGAAGCATGTCGAATGGCCCACTGTCTTGAGCATCTACAGAGCTATGCTCGGGAAGAGAATGCGTTCCTGGCACGAATGGTGGCTGGAGATTAGTCATGATGTCATCACTTCGAACCTGAATCAAAACGACAAAGTATCCAGTGGAACCATCCAGCGTCACCACCACTGAAAAAGATCATTCACACATGTGCAGGAAAAGTTATGCTGTTTTTCTTTGACCAAGATAACCCCTTCTGATTTACTTACCGCAGCATGGGACAACAGTGAATGCCCGGCGTTAATGGGAAACTTTGACCGCCCTTCGCCAAGAGATCAAATCAAAACGACCAGCAATCTCACCCGCGGGGTCATTGCTCCACGACAATACAAAGCCTCATGAGGCCAACACAGTCACGACACTCCTGCAGAAATTCTAACTGGAGGTTCTCGGTCACCCTCCATACAGTCCGAACTTCTCTCCCTGTGATTATGCAATTTTTGCTCTCCCTAAAAAGGCTCTAAGGGGCAAACGATTTACCTCGGACGACGGCGCAAAGCTGCACGAGCGGAAGTGGTTAACTTCGCAGCCCCAGGAATTTTATGAGACAGCCATTCACCGCCTTGTGTTACAGTGGGGCAAGTGTTTCAACAGCCAGGGTCATAACTTCTAGCATACAGCTACTGGTTTCTGTAATTACGCCTCCAGCTCGTTTCTTTTTGAACGCCCCTTATATACAACCTTTTTTCATGATTTTTAAACCAGGTGTTAGCTATGATTAGGATCTGTGCAAAATTCTACTAGGCAGGTTCCTCTTTCATTCCTTATGCCCATTCCATATTTATCTACTACTTTTCCTTGTCTTCCTTTTCCTACTATCGAATTCCAGTTCCGTATGACTATAAAATTTTCATCTCCATTCACTACCTGGTGATTATGCTTAATGAAATTCACATGGTAAAAATGAGATTGGTGAGGCCAGGAAAGGTATGACGCCTCTCAGGCTTCTTTCATGTTACACGTGTGTCACACTGTGTGGGGCAGCGGGTGGAATTATTGTTAATGTTCCTATTATTTATTTAATGCTGTTTGCCATTCTCAACACTGGCTCTTTAACTGCAATATTGGCAACCAGAAAGTGATTAGCAAAACATGAAACCAGTAATTAGAATTCCTAGTGCCCACTTCATCTGAGAAATACATTTATAGCTACAGCTTATAGCTCTGAGGAATTAGGAGATTGCCTGGGATTGATAATCAAAAACCATTCTCTCTAAAATGTTCACTATATTCTGAAAGTCACAGACCAAAAACAATCCACACTATCCAACTGCCAGAGCAGTTCAGAGTCTAATGCACTGATGCAACTATAACTGTTCAAATTAAATGTTTAAGTTAATGCTCGCCATAATTTGATGATAATGTTCATCAAACACCACGCTAAAAATGGTAGAATATCTGTCCTGTGGCGGCACGTGAAAATAGGACATACGCAAACTTAAGATAGATCATTAACGTCATCCCAATATTAACACTTCACTCGAAAACGATTTCATGGTTATGCGTATCCTGAGTAACTTATTACTGCATCCGAGGCTGTTTATATCAACGATACCGACGCGACGCGACTCCCGGCACAGGTGGTGCGCTAATCAGCGTCTGGAGAGAACTGGGGCCTTTCTCCTTCTCGCGCTGCGTTCTTACATATAAAGCCGCGGTGCGGACGGCTAAGGGAACGCCTGATTAAATCTGCTCTCCCGACTAGCCGCTGGGCTAGTAATGCACCACTTTAAGTTATCGAATAAATCATTGCTTCCTTTGTTGTTGGCCGATGAAGCTTTAAATTTAATTGTGCAATCAGCACACAAGTAAGTAATCATAATAAAAGTCTGACATGGCTAAGTCAAATATTTTGGGCGAGAGAATTAATTTAATTACACTACACGCAGTAGACGAGCTCTGAACTTGCTCTTTGGAGATACGCTATAGCTATAGTTCTATAGTTATTCTGTTGAAACTTCTCACATTTTTATGATTATAGCGGATCTCCCCTCTACTTAAATTTAAACATCCTATCTTTATTTATTCGCCTACTTAGTCTATCTTGCTTCCTTAATTTCTAAGACAAAAACCAGAAAATTATGAATTTCAACTAAAATTTTCAATTTGTGAGATCCAGTTTACTGTTTCTACTAAATTATTTTGCAAAAGGAATCTAAATATAAATTTCTAAGTTTCTAGCTCTTTTCTTACAGAAAAATGTCAAAATTTCGAAAATGGTTAAAGTTATTGAACTGATATCCAACATATATTGATTTTGTATTACTCCTGACATGCTAGAAACGTTTCAGGTTATTTGCTTCATTTTAAAGTATTGCGCAATATTTATGACGTCAGAGCTAGTTACAGCGGACTTGGCTGGCACACAATGGAAAGACTGATGTGAATTTTATAAGGCGTGTGTATTCTGCTTCTCTACAACTGGTTCTGACACATCTACCTGCCACAGTTGCATAACGACACTCTGTGAATGTTTTAGAAATTTGTGTTGAACATATGGCCTGAAAGGTAGCAAGACACCAGCTTACCATGCAGAGTTCAGAAGAGTGCAGCAGTACACACGGTGATGTAATCAGACAATGGTTGAAATGGCTCTGAGCACTGTGGGACTTAACTTCTGAGGTCATCAGTCCCTTAGAAGTTAGAACTACTTAAACCTAACTAACCTAAGGACATCACACACTTCCATGCCCGAGGCAGGATTCGAACCTGCCACCGTAGCGGTCACGCGGTTCCAGACTGTAGCGCCTAGAACCGCTCGGCCACCCTTCCAGCAATCAGACAATTATCTCAATGTTGGTTCCACTACACTTCCTGTAAAGGAAATGTTATCGCTAACAGAAATTAGTGTACGGGTTCAGGCACAACTATATTTTAGCAAAAGATGAGAATCTTAGATTTTCGTTATCAAGGTTTATTTTTACTCTAAGTATGACTTTATGGCTTAGCAATCATAATTATAATACATACAAGATGATAAAATATTGATATTGGATGTTGACAGCTGTGAAGCGAAATTCCTGCTATTCTAAGTTTCTTAGCTTGGTTGATGAACATGTGTGGGTGCCGATAATATACAAACAAATTAAATACAATTGCGGCCAGAGATAACAATTGAGCTAAAATGCACAATATTATACCCAAAAAGGAATGGGATCTGTATGGGGTACATAAATATAACTGCAAACATAATTCCACAATTGAAACAGTTCAGTAAATTCAGAGTACAAAGCACTCTGCAGTGGCTGATCAGTCCCTTCGTTAGATTGGATATATCGCATGTTTTTCTTTTAATTAAGCCCGACAATCGTGAATATGTTTAACTACAGGTCATGGTTCAATGTACGGAAGATGTAGGAGAGAAGAAGACAATCGCAGTTCTGAGAGTCAATTGAATATCATTTGCTGGTATAGTGCGAGCGCGTATGCTTACCTTTCGTCGCCCGTGGCAGTGGCTGCTGTTGGCGTGAGGTGGGCACTTGAGAATCTATACTAAATCTCTTTCGACTGTTAAACACCAGTCTGATACATTTCCCATGTCTTCATTGAAGCTGAGACTCCTAATTGTTCCATAACTAAGTTAATTGGCATGGTACACGCTTTTTGACTGGAGTAGCACAGACGTCGTTGCCCTCAAATTACTCGCAAGTATTAACTGTCAGTGCTGAGTGTAGTTCACCGTACTAGGAGATTTTGCAGGTTAACTCCTCAAGAGGTAATACGAGGCAGTGAACAAGTGCTCACAGAATTACTCTCGCAATCGTCTCAGTTTGGCGTCAGTCACCTTCCTCAAACACCCGATGATTTGTGGCAAGAGAAGAGCGAATTTTTCCGTCTCCATTTTGCCTATTTCAAAGATGACGGCCACGCTCTTCATTTCTGCCCAATCAGAGCTTTTGTACTTCTTATAACTCTGCGGCCTCTCAAAGGTGTAGTCTCTTTCGTAGGACAGAGTTTCACTTCTGCTACGCAATACTGAGACGAACACTTTTTGCCACGCAGGTTTTAACACAGGTGGCCATAGTGAATCACCAATGTTTTGAGTTGGGTTTCACCAGACGTTTATCTGCCATCTCTAGCCATGTTCCTGCAGATTAGCCTTTCCGAAGGGTTGTCGTTAAAGGCTATATTTATTTGGTGTCATCCAGGGACAAGAGCGGTTTCAGCTGGTGGCCTGCACAGTGGCCATAATGTTGCATTGTGTACACTGTATCTCCTGCTGTGAAGTTACACGATACACGACAACCCAAACACAAATATTAATACAGCGGACGGACTGTTCAGTTTTCTACGCAGGAGATTTGAACAGAACACAGATCTCCTTCTTCGTAGTCCAACACCATGACCACAAAACTACAACGCAGTGGTTATTCACGTTGTATCGATGTAGCATATCTTTAGCTTGAACCATTTAGTGATTCTGTTTTGCTTCCTGTTTCACAGTTTGGTACACCTTCTTCCTGTTTTGATGCTTGACCTGTGTTCAGTTTTTGACGGACTATCCACCGGGTCAGCTTACAACTAAATCTGAGGGGAGTGCAATGGGGAGTTTCCCTTGTAAGTTGTATGCATTACCTTTTGATGGTCATCCAAGAACCTGTGACATCAGTGATTCGGTCGGTTCCACAAGAAGCCATTGCTGATGTCTGCAAACTCTTTCAGAGCACACTCACTCAACTCTATTCCTGTTTCATCTTCCCATCACTAAATTTTAAAATATTGTAATGGAATTAACTGAGTGTATGATTTTCTTATTAAAACGTAGCAAAAGAATCACCACTTGTCAACGACGATACTAATATTGTAACAATAATAGTAAAATATATACCTAATTTGCAGGATGATGAAACAAGTCCTCTGTCATTAACTCAAAGAAATAACCTGACTCTCCATTCAGTATCTTCTCAGGCCAAATAGACAAATAATGAATATGTTGATTCTAGGTGTAACAAATTAATTCAAATATTCCCACTATCACCAGTTCCGATTTACGTACGGGTTAACATCTAATCCACACTATCAAAACTCAGTTGAAAAATCAAGAAAATACTATACTGAACTGTAACAATGGTAGCCATCGCGGTAAACTATATCACTCTTTGACCATTGATTGAAGTCCTTTTCATAGTTACGATTATAATTTATTTGTTAAATCCAAAGAATTCCACAAAAGCACAAATACAATTTTTTATTAACCTTTCCCCATTTTGGACAGAGTAGAAAGACACCTGCACTTACCCTTCACTTCTCTCTATTTAATATTACCCGCTGTCGTTCGCGTCGATTGTTGTAAGACGGTACCTCCAGTTCTATATTTTTTTTGACAAAGGTAAGCTTTATGGTTTACGGCTTTAAGTTCCACAAAAAACTACGTTTATCAAGTAAAGTTCTTTTTCATTATTGCCAACACATTATAAATACGTATGAACATTAAATGAAACATGTATGTAACTCATTGTAAAAATGTTTCCATATTGAGAGGTTGCAAACAATTGAACATCACGTTCACAACATCTTTCCAATGACAGCTTCTACATAGTCAAAGTAAGTGAACAACTAGTGTGAATTTAATTCATGTTCTACCAGACTGAGTCAGACCTAACAGCTTATTAATTTGTCACATCTCTGAGACACTTATGAAACACCAAGAAAAGTTGATAATTCTTCAATATATTTTCGTGGACACCCTCTAGCATTCTGTGAATAGCTTACTACGATCCTGTGTAATAGTTCTTGATTTGTGTACTGTTACAGTGACTGGAAAATAATAGTTCCCTGGAATTCAGAACCGTTTTCGAATATTTTGGTTCCGACTTTTCTCCCAAATGCTGTGTTCTGACGAGCACTTTTTGTTGAAGGGTCTTCATTCTTGAACCATTTTGGTGTCCATCCCTTCCTTGAGATGTATAACAGTTTACAGAAGCTGGGGCTAATATACAGGGTTATTACAAATGATTGAAACGATTTCACAGCTCTATTATAACTTTATTATTTGAGATATTTTCACAATGCTTTGCACACACACAAAAACTCAAAAAGTTTTTTTAGGCATTCACAAATGTTCGATATGTGCCCCTTTAGTGATTCGGCAGACATCAAGCCGATAATCAAGTTCCTCCCACACTCGTGGCAGCATGTCCCCATCAATGAGTTCGAAAGCATAGTTGATGCGAGCTCGCAGTTCTGGCACGTTTCTTGGTAGAGGAGGTTTAAACACTGAATCTTTCACATAACCCCACAGAAAGAAATCGCATGGGGTTAAGTCGGGAGAGCGTGGAGGCCATGACATGAATTGCTGATCATGATCTCCACCACGACCGATCCATCGGTTTTCCAATCTCCTGTTTAAGAAATGCCGAACATCGTGATGGAAGTGCGGTGGAGCACCATCCTGTTGAAAGATGAAGTCGGCGCTGTCGGTCTCCAGTTGTGCCATGAGCCAATTTTCCAGCATGTCCAGATACACGTGTCCTGTAACGTTTTTTTCGCAGAGGAAAAAGGGGCCGTAAACTTTAAACCGTGAGATTGCACTAAACACGTTAACTTTTGGTGAATTGCGAATTTGCTGCACGAATGCGTGAGGATTCTCTACCGTCCAGATTCGCACATTGTGTCTGTTCACTTCACCATTAAGAAAAAATGTTGCTTCATCACTGAAAATAAGTTTCGCACTGAACGCATCCTCTTCCATGAGCTGTTGCAACCGTGCCGAAAATTCAAAGCGTTTGACTTTGTCATCGGGTGTCATGGCTTGTTGCAATTGTAAACGGTAAAGCTTCTGCTTTAGCCTTTTCCATAAGATTTTCCAAACCGTCGGCTGTGGTACGTTTAGCTCCCTGCTTGCTTTATTCGTCGACTTCCGCGGGCTACGCGTGAAACTTGCCCGCACGCGTTCAACCGTTTCTTCGCTCACTGCAGGCCGACCCGTTGATTTCCCCTTACAGAGGCATCCAGAAGCTTTAAACTGCGCATACCATCGCCGAATGAAGTTAGCAGTTGGTGGATCTTGGTTGAACTTCGTCCTGAAGTGTCGTTGCACTGTTATGACTGACTGATGTGAGTGTATTTCAAGCACGACATACGCTTTCTCGGCTCCTGTCGCCATTTTGTCTCACTGCGCTCTCGAGCGCTCTGGCGGCAGAAACCTGACGTGCGGCTTCAGCCGAACAAAACATTAAGAGTTTTTCTACGTATCTGTAGTGTGTCGTGACCATATGTCAATGAATGGAGCTACAGTGAACTTATGAAATCGCTTCAATCATTTGTAATAGCCCTGTATATGCAGTTTCAGAATCACTGTCAAACTACTTTTCCTTTATCTATCACCTCATGCTGAGATTGTCCGTCGGTATTTGAAGATAAACCCTATGTAGATAATCACGTTTAGCTGTTTGTCTAGCCACATCACTAGCAGTTTGATTTCTATGCTATAAAACTTTATATGTTTTCGCATCCGACCGAGAATGTCATGCAATCTGTGTACACAACTGCTTCATTCAGTATGTAAAATACACTTGTAACGTTCTTTAAAATTTTTCTTTTGATTTTATAGTATGAAATGGGAAGGCATACGAAACTGGAGTTATGGTGTAGCACTTTGTAGCTGCAAGTGGTGTACTTACTCGGTTTTAATGTTAGCAAAAGATTATACGAACTGATTGGGAATGCAACTCGCAGTACGATTAAAGAAATACACTCACTGCAAAATACATTCAGCCTCTTAGGCACTGAATCCTCTGTCCCTGTTCAAAGCTGGTAACTTTTGTCCCTGTGCATATAGCAAATAAATAAAATTGTCTTGTCTCTAAAGTAGCAATGGTGGATCGCGATGTATTCTGGTCTCTCATGTAGAAGAATAAAATACACGAGCTACAGGCACAGCAGTGGGAAACGCTGGCGATATTACTATTAAATGTACACGAAATTCGTTTGGCTGATAGATGAAAACATTTAAGAAAAATTCAATGCTCTTGAAAAACATGCGATATGGACAGGGAGACGGTACTGATTTGAGTGATTACTATCACTGACCATTTCAATAGTGAAATTGTATTGGAAGCTAATTTGGCTTTCGAAAACGCCTGACAGTTGAAAATATATTACTCAAAAAAATTACATCCTTTTTTCTAATTAAGTCACAAGCAGTAACATTTATACAAGTATTATCTAACCTCACTAAAAAGCATAAAAAGAAATAATCAAATTACGTACACCTGTATTAACAAATCTTAGAAACATGGCAAAAGGAGTAAAATCCAACTAGCATTTAAATCAAATCTGTTTACGTAGATTCTGGGGTTACTCAACAATTGTCAGTTATCAGAAAACTCATGTTGACTATCGCGTTGGCTAAAAGAAGGTCATGAACATTTTTTTACGCAAGTGCTTTACCTTGCTTGCGACAAAACTTCTGCTTCTCCATTATACCTCTAACAATACATGTACTTGTAATTCATACTTTAAAATCTAATACTTGGTGGTTTCACAGAGCACACCACAATAACTGCCTATTTCACCCTCTTTTGCTCACATACAGCTACCCACTACTGTGCGCCAAGCGCGCTCTTACGCCAACACTACAATTTCAGACCAGAAGCACTAGCTTTGGCTCTGCAGTCGTACAAAGCCAGCGATGCGCTTTATAGAGCCAGTGAGAGACAAACATAGTTTATAATATAATAGGCTCATTTTAGTTTATCATTACAATATTCAGGCGCCACATAGGTACCCCAACCTTTCATAACCCTCCAGCCGGTGGTGGTGGTGGTGGTGGTGGTTAGTGTTTAACGTCCCGTCGACAACGAGGTCATTAGAGACGGAGCGCAAGCTCGGGTTAGGGAAGGATTGGGAAGGAAATCGGCCGTGCCCATTCAAAGGAACTATCCCGGCATTTGCCTGAAACGATTTAGGGAAATCACGGAAATCCTAAATCAGGATGGCTGGAGACGGGATCGAACTGTCGTCCTCCCGAATGCGAGTCCAGTGTCGCTCCAGCGGGGTTTAACAAATTTGGCACATATTTGGAGGTGTCGTCTACATCAAATATTTGGTAAATTTATCTCATTACTGATAAATAGAAATATTGAGTAGTATTGAACTATTACAGTGTAGTCATCAGCACCGTTATTAAGTAACATTTCATGATAGTAAAAAGAAATCTAACTGTATAATGTCATTAAAATTTAAAGAATTGAGAGTGCTCAGGTGCACAATGCACTAGTATTAATCATAATCTGTTTATAGTGTGAGTAAACTGCCTCGTAAACAGGGTTGCAGACAAGTAAATCATATAAAGGAAAATCAGTACAATCTTAATCGTCAGGATAATGGTATGAGATTGGGAAGGGAAAGGCTGAAACCTATACTGCTCAGTCTTCAATAAACTGTGGGTGAAGCCCAATCAACAGGGACTTACATGCTTTGAGCGAAAATAATAGTGTATTGAGAATGGCTGCCTTCTAGCTGAAATCTAGATCTGGATAATAAAAAATTTAAGCAAGGACGACTGATTGCTGCAATCTATAATTTAAAAGTGTGAAAAGAGTCTATGGCGTTTAGTATTTCATATAAGTTGCTTATGTTATGCTTTCTATGTAACGCATTTCCTGCACAACTTTACAGGTGGCACATTTCACACTTTGATATGCTTCTGTTTAGAAGCATAATGGCTCGTTTGGATACAATGAGACTTCGGTACATGGGTTATGCAAAATATACGAAATGGATGAGATATGCTATGGATATGGGTTACACAGTACATTGATTTCTGATATCTACGTAGGTGAAAGCCATTAAACTAGTGACATAATCAAGTACAACAGATATACAGGGTAATTCACTAACTATTGCCACCTAGAATAACACCGAATGTATGATAATATCTGAAAGGTTTGTGGGAGAAATGTTGTATGGGACAAGGGGGGGCCATAATATGAGGTTGGTTTTTTGTTGCTAGGTAGGTTCGCGTCAGAAATATGAAGGGAAACTTTGTTTTCTTAAATGGGATGCCATAGATTTGTATTTATTTTCTGATAGCGGCTATCGAGACGTATCCAATGATGTGTAGCAATAAAGTCATTGAAGGTCATAAAGGTGGCATGAACGTCAATTTACAGAAGGTATTCGAAGTCATGACCATTGGTATTAGTGCAGTGCTGCAATCTTCTTATAATGGGTTGAGTGGTATTCCTTATGACTTCGGCAGTTATCAAAGCATATGCTCTGACAATTCTCTCTCATATATCCTACAAATAGTAAATATTCGCCGAATACGGCGTATCCATCTAACAAACCATTGACATGTTAACATCATTCGACGATTTCGCAATACTACAGTAATAGAAATGGTACGACTGGAATCGTCGAATGAAGCGAATGTGAATGATGTACTCCTTCGCAGAACAAGTCGAAATGCTTCTCGTTTATGGAGAATGCGAACAAAATACATTCAAAGGGATGAGACATTTTCTAATGTGATTTTATTTACTGACGAGGCTACATTCACGAACCATGGAAATGTTAATTTTCGTAACACGCATTATTGGGCTACTGAAAATCCATGTTCGCTGTGGCAAGTGTCACACCAAAAACCGTGGCCGGTGTATGTATGGTGTGGGATTCCGTAGGACAGATTTATAGGACCCTATTTCATCAAAGGAAATCTTAATGGTAGGAAGTACACCACATTCCTGCAAGAATCATTAGGTCTCTTATTGGAATAAATAGCTTTTGGAACAAGGAACAGAACGTAGTTACAACACGAAGGGGGTCAGGTATATTTTTCGCTGATGACTAGAAATGGATTGCAGAGACAAGTCCCAGATCGTTGAATTGGACGTGGAGGAGATGTGTTATGGCCGGCTGATTCACCAAACTTTACGCCTCTGGATTTTATCTTGTGGGGGTTCGTAAAAGACATTGGTTACAAAGACATTCCAACTATACCTGAAGATATGCGAGAGAGAATTGTCAGAGCTTCGGTAAGTGCCGAAGTGATAAGGAATACCACTCAATCCATGATAAGGAGATTGCAGCACTGCATTGATTCCCTTGGTCATCACTTCGAAAACCTTCTGTAAATGGACGTTCACGCCACCTTTTTGACCATCGTAGACCTTCAAAGACGTTAATGTTACACATCATGGGACTCGTCTCGACAGCTGCTATCAGAAAAGTACCAAACTATAGCAACCCATTTAAAAAACAAAGTTGACTTTCATATCTCTGAAGTTACTCCACCTAGCAACAAAACACCGTCATATAATGGTCCCCGTTGTTCCATGACGGTGCGCAACTGATAAAGGCTGATCGGTTAATATTAGCGCAAGAGTTGTTTCGTGTCCGGTAGCAATAACTGATACATACTTTGTTGTTAACATTCTAAATCTTTTGTCTAAACAGCACGAATCAGGTAGTTACTCTCTTAGTCTCCAAAGTAATAACGGTTAACTCCTCACAGGTCGCCTGTTAATGTCGTCACACGCCAATATTCTTCATGTGGCACTGAATACAGAATCTTCACTGCAATCCAAATCGTGGGTGCCGGGCGCGGTTGTTGTGTAATCACGGTGCACAAATCGTTTTGTTTTTAGGGCGCAAAAACAACTGGCGTCATATGCTCGCGTTGCACAAATGAACACTTAAACACATCAAAAAAATCACTCAATTAACGCCATTTGCGTATTTTCAGGGGGTCTTGCCCACGGCCGTTAAACCATTGTAAACGCGGTCAGCCGTCCTGGCGAAATCCGCCTTCTCGTTTACAAGTCAACAACTTACTTGCTTAAAGTCTCAACACTGACTACCCTCTGGCGCACTGGACGCTCGACTATCGATAGTACCTACTGCGACATGCGTGAGGCAAAGATACATTGTTCTCAACACGTAAGGGGCGATTGCCCCTTGCAACACGCGTATGAAAACAGAAATAGTTCAAGGCCTAAATTTGCGGTAAAAGAACCGATCTGCAAAATTCTCCCTACCGGACACATCGCCACCTAATAAAATGCTGAATAATCAAGGAAGAATTTGTATATTCAGGGAAATGTTTCAACCAAAAGTTCTGGTGTGTTTTATTGGTATGTGGACTCGCATGTAGAACCAAAGTAAGCATACGGTCTGATTTACTGGGAATGCCAAGTATCATATTTCCTGAAAAGCACCAAAATATTTTGTATATGAGGTTAAAAGGTGGAAAACAAATAGTTGTGATATGTAATCATCAAAATTCTATCTAGCTACGTGAAATGAGCCAAAGCAGAAGTTACTCCATAAAGTTCTTGACGCTGAGGTGATGATAGCGCCGCGATTTCATCATCCGTAAAGTTTCAATATGAACCACATTGAGATGGTCAAGATTACGTATCCCAAAAGATTCAGAATAAAAAGTTCAAATCTACTGCAACGACGTTTTCCTCTGTTGGATACGTAATGTGTCCGTACCAACACTTTATGTCCTATGCGAAACACCTTGATATTGTTCACCTGTTTTTGTTGACGTTTGTGCCGCTCTGCTGCAGTCTTTATATTGTTACGTGGGATGTCAATAATTTCATGGTTACGTAATCTTCTTGTCGTAAGAAAAGAAACGATTTCAGGAATTTTGTTAGGTGGATCTATATTTTCAATAAAAGATACGGCGAAAGCATGATGGAATCGTTTGGTTTTGATGCCGTCCTGGAAATCTGAAATCTGCTTGTTCCAATAAATACGTTTTTTGTGACAGTAGATATGACGAAGTTTTCCCGTCTGTTTCATGATTCCCTCTGATGGGTTGGAAGAAGCATGGTATCAGGAGATAAAAATGGGTGTTATGTGTAGCTCACAGTGTGCGTTCCCATGTTACTGATTGAAATCGCGGTCCATTGTCGGAAACTACCATTATGAACATGTCCAACATACGGCAAAAAATTGGTTAGTAAGTGCATTAGAAACAGCTCTAGCAGTGGCCTTTCGTAACGGAGTGAAAGATGCAAATTTTGAAGTTAGTTCTACAGCAACGAATATATAACAGAAACCCTTATTAATTCTTGGAATGGATCCAAGTAGATCAACAGCTGCCATATGTCTCAATGCTGAATAATCAAGGAAGAATTTGTATATTCAGGGAAATGTTTCAACCAAAAGTTCTGGTGTGTTTTATTGGTATGTGGACTCGTATGTAGAACCAAAGTAAGTCGCCAAGATTTGTTGAATACGCTTTTCCACATTCGTGAAACAACAGTTCTGTCGTAGAATCCAGAAATTATTTGCGAGCACCATAATGGGCGTAACTCATCTGCGTGTACCAGATTAATTTATTAAGCAGTTCTTCAGGTACGCAGACAGACCAATTGTCACTTCAGGGCGAGCGCAGCGAAACAGAATATTACTGTGGACGGTGTAGTAAGTTCTGACTGTTGTCCAGCTCGTGTCACACCACAGAAGTTTGATCTCTTTCCAGACGTCGTCTTTGTTCTGCTCTCTGGCAATGTCTTTTAACGATGCTGAAATAAACCTGTTTAATGTAAAGAAGGCTGAAAATGGTTTGACGGAAATTAGCGACGATTTCTTGCTGGTTGCCGCACAGAGAGCATGAAAGTGCATCTGGTACAATATTCTGGGTTCCTGGGATGTGGATAATCGTAAAACCAAATTCCTGCAAACAAAGATGCCAACGACTAAGTCCATCTGATAAAAGAAACTGAATATCTCTGTGATCTGTGTAAACTGTTGTGTGTCTACCATAGAGAAAGTGGCGAAATTTAGTGAAAGCCCAAACAACAAGTAGTGTTTCGAGTTCGGTGATAGAATAATTTCTTTCAACCACTGTGAGGGTGCGATTAGCAAAGACGAAGTTTTTCTTAATATTTGTACCATTTTCCTCTATTTCCTGAAATACAAGGACACCAAGGTCAGTCTTGGAGCTACCAACATTTCTTGAAAGCACTTCGTTTGGGCGTCATACTTCACATTTTGAGAGATTTACCAACCTATTCGTCACTTTTCCTCCGATAAACGTTAGCACTTCGACATATAACCTGTGTTTATGCTATGAAACGATACGACACTGCTTTGGACAGTGCTACCAATGCAAACACGTAATTTAACCTTTATAACAGCCTTCTATATAAAAAATTACAGATTTTAATAAAATCTTGAAGTAATGCATGTAAAAATTTTAACATTTTCTATTGTTGTAGATTATATTTAAAAAAAAATAAAATAAAATACTTCCCAAGTGAGTTAATGAGTGACATAAATATCATTTTATTCGGAAAATTGCAAATCTTATAATGAGATAAAAATCCGAAAATGTGAAAAAAAAATTTTTACATTCTAACTCCCCTTAAAAACTTTCGCTGGCCACCAAACTCCCCTGACATGAACATTATTGAGCATGTATGGGATGCCTTGCAACGTGCTGTTCAGAAGAGATATCCACCCCATCTTACTCTTACGGATTTATGGAAAGCCCTGGAGGATTCACGTTGTCAATTCCCTCCAGCACTACCTCAGACTTTAGTCGAGTCCATGCCACGTCGTGTTGCGGCAATTGTGGGTGTTGGCGGGGGCCCTACGAGATATTAGGCAGGTGTACCACATTCATAATCGCCATGTGAGAAAAAAAATCTATCAATGGGCACTGGTTCAAACAAAGCCACCACCAGCAAGCTTAAATTATGATTTGACTGATGAAACACGGATCTATTTCAGGTAGAGGTAGCAAAGAAAGCATCGTTAGATCAACTCTTCAGTTACTTTAAAATATGTTGAAATACTTCACCAAATCCTTGCGTATTACTTTTTTTCTCAAACGCCAATGATAGCGGGTTAACACCTCCCGAACACGCTGTGAAGGCCCAACGGTATCGACCGGCCGCCGCGTCATCCTCACCCATAGGCGTCACTGGATGCGGATACGGAGGGGCATGTGGTGAGCACACCGCTCTCCCGGCCATATGTCAGTTTCCGAAACCGGAGCCGCTACTTCTCAATGGAGTAGCTCCTCAGTTTACCTCACAATGGCTGAGTGCACCCCGCTTGCCAACAGCTACAGACCGGATGGTCACTCATCCAAGTGCTAGCCCATCCCGACAGCGCTTAACTTCGCTGATCTGACGGTAACCTTTGTTACCACTGCGGCAAGTCCGTTCGCCCATAACTAGTTAATTTTACTTTTTAAGGGCCTTAGCATTTAGTCACAGAAACTCGAAGATTAAATAGTGTATTAACATTTTCAGTAAGCCCTGCTGCGACGCCGATTGCTCGCGCCCGGCAAGTTAGGCATTTTCGTTGCCGGTTCTATGACGTTTGGTCTCCCTCGGTGTCAGGAAGGAAGGAGTAGAGCGAGTGTAATGGAGTTGGACGAAGCTGGTGGGAGTTGGTAGTGGTGTCCGGCGGACCGTTTCGTGCATGTTGGTGAGAAATTGGCCAGCATTGCAGGCACACGCATTCTCTGATGCGAGCGTCGCGAACCGGCGTATACCGTACAGGACGGTGCGGTAGTTGAAGTGACGGGTCCAGGGAAGCTATCCCTGTCCTCGCTGCACTAGTTCGTATGGTTTCAGGGTTCCTCCTAGAGAAGTCAGCGCGATACGGTGAAGTCTGTGGATCGTTGCCCGGATTAACCCTACTCTCTCGAAACACCTTCATCATGGGTTTTGTCAGATATCAGGCAAAAGCCTTCTTTGAATTTCCGGTCGAGGACAGAGCCACATCCTTTTTTCTTCTACTGTTTATGGGTGAGTGTCGTTTGTAACGTTGGCAAGAAACGCGTTGTGTGCGGGTTGTCTGAAGCAGCAAGGCGCTCGCCTTCCGGTTGGTTTTCAACTTGACTTGTGCTGCGGTTTGCATTTAGTACTTCAAAATCCCTGATGTGATCACTAAGCAAACATAAAGGCATTCATATAAGAGGGGTCAAGATACGTTTTTAGTTGTGGACACTAGTTTTGAAAGAGGCTTTTGTATTTTTCAAGTTTCTGGTGATAGTTGTTTTACATTTGAAGTATAAATACAGTAACCTTTGATTCTGGGTTACTCCAATGTTTATATACGATCTAAGTGTGATGTACTTCAGAGCTTCGCCAAAGGCTTTAGTTTTGTGTCACCGTTTCAATGTTTAAGAGGGTGTTTTTGCTATACGTGTTCTGCCGGTCAGTTAACTTTCATTGCCTTGTTGTCACCAGGGGCTGGGGCCTGAGGTCTACACCTAGGATTTTTCGCGCCGCCAGTGGGCTTGTATTCCGATCTGACAACGGGCTGACCAGTCGTATTTTATTAGTATTTAATGTGTTTGATCTTTTGTAATCGTTTTAAAATTGTGAAGCACTTTTAAATTGATCAACATCTGGTATTAGGAGTTTAATAATTTTTCTTAAAACTTATTTATAATATTTTTTTCTTTTTGAACAGGAAAGGAAATGTTGTCACTATTTTAAAAAAGAGTTTCTAGGTGATTAATAAATTTTCGTAGGAGGTACTTAATAACAAATGATGTTCAATGGTTTTCTGCAGCCTTTCCTCTAGGACTTTTCTAAGTAGATGCACACCTTTTTTACCTGTTCCGTCTAGTAAGTAATACTTTTACAAAAGTGATGTATTTTAGTAAAATTATGAGATTTAAGTGGAACAGCAATGCATTGCCTGACATATGGTTATTACTGACTACAGCTATTAATTTATCAGCGTACATAAGCCCAGATTTCAATGAGAGAAAAATAATACGAAAATTATAAAACATGAGAAAAATCAATGCAGAATCGAAAGCTTGTTGCAAAAATTATTAGAGAAATTACGAATATAAAATTAATGGGTGTATCGGTTTGCATACTAGAACAGTTGCGTGTGCAGACACGCGCTCGCGTTCGCGCCCGTGTGTGAGTGTGTGTTTGCATGTGAGTAGTGTTCTCCGGTAGTACACAATGTTGCGATTGGCATAACCGACTGAACACATTTTAACGGAATAGGGCCCGGCTATTCAGTCTACTCTCGATTATCCGCGGTAATCGAGGACTCAAAAACCGAGGATAATCAAATTACGAGGATAACTCGCAATTAAAATACGCGGTTTGTATTACAGTTGCTCAAAAACAAAAATGAATCACAATGTCATAATTGAACGCACTTAACTAATGTTTATAACAAATTCTACTTTATCCGTTATATTATGTGTGAGAATGCACTGCTTACTAGGGAATAAATTACACTACACTACTTTAAAACAAAATACTCTAGAGCTGATTTCTGTCTCAGTAGGGTAACTTGCCTTTTACATATCGCACCCAAATTTTACGCTACTCCAAGATGTCAGAGAGGGGAGCATATTCTTCCTGATCCATGTAGTCCAGCTGATGCAAGACTGATTTCTGCTTGTGGAATGAGAGAAATGTTGTCATCTTCGTTACTGTCATTTTCCTTCTCAGATTTCTGTTGTACTCTCTGAACAATAGCACCATCACTCAACATATCATGACTTGGTTCTGTGCTGTCCACGTCAAACCATGCAGAAATATTTTATTTGACAACAGTTTCACACTGGAGTAAGTTTCAAAACAGCGTCTAACATTGCTAATGAGCTGTCTTCGTCATCGCCATCACTGATTTAATCAATTTTAGCCATGCGTTGGCTATGGTTTATTGTTTTACCTTAGGGCCACACTTTTGACACTTCACAAATTGCGTTTAACATAGTCAGTTGTTTCCAAAAAGTTTGAGGATTGCTGCTCTCATCAATAAGTTTTGGTAGCAGATTTCCTCTATAAGTTTTCTTCGTGGCAGCAATGTTACATTGATCTATTAGCTGAATTAAGGCTGTCACACTGGGAGATAAATAATTTACAAATATCATTTCGTCATTAGATTTCAGAACAAGTTCATTCTGAATTGTCCAGTAACAACACCATGTTCTCGCACCTGTGGGAAAAGCAATTACGGAACCATGTTTTAAGTATTGTGCGGTACATCCAGGCCCTTTTCTGATGAAAATAATGGATAGGTACTCTGTACATTTCTTTGTCTTCGAAAGAGTAAGATTTTTTAGCATTGCCTATTATACCTAGCTTAACTTTGTGTGACCCCGTACCATTAGCACAGCACGACAGGATTGTGCTTTTCTTACATAATTTATAACCAGGCGCACTAGACTCTGTTTCGAAAGCCAAAGTCTTTGTTGGTAGACACTCAGCCCGGTTTCGTCCGCTTTGTATATTTGCTCTAACTCTTAATTTGTTCGTGCAATAAACTGCTGGAAACCATTAGAAAATTCATAAGCATCCTTATTGTCTGCACCTAGCTTTTCTCCTTGGACGATAATCTCCCGGATACCATGAGACAGTTTAAATCTTGTTAGCTAAACGGAAGATGCATTAATGTGTCCTCCAGACACCTAGGTTTTGGAGAAAAACTGGGCCTGTTTGGCAGATGTTGGGCCAGATACCTGTAGACCCTATTCGCTTTTTTGCTGAAACCACTACAACATCGCTTTATCCAGTTCTGCGTATGTAGACATTTTAATAGCCTTCCGCTTTGGCAAACCTTTATATGAATCATAACTGCTAGTAAATTGAATTATTTTGTCTTTTTTGGAAATATCACGTATCTTAGTTTCACCCACATCGTAAATCAGTCTCAGATTCCGCGTATCAATACTATGATACATCCTTCTTTGAGTTTGTGTGTTATTTCCAGTGTATGCTGTATCGTCAGCATAACACGTTTTCGCTTTTCAGACATTGTTCGTCATTAAGAGAAACAAATGACTGTAGTACCAACGTCAGCAACAACTCGAGAAAAAGAGGTGAAATAGTCTCTCTGATAATCGAGATTTTACTCTACTCCTTTTATGCAAATGGCGCCGACATTTAATAAAAACTTCGTAATCGTTATTGCAATTATAGTGTGCCAAACTTGCTGACATTGTTTACATGGAAATAAACATATTTAATTCTGCTGTGATTTTTATGATTCCATTCGTCGATCCTTTTTATCGCACCTATTGTAATGTCAAGAGTAATTAAAAATTTTGAGGAAGTCAGCCAGAACAGTACGGACCTCACCTGAACAGAAATCTGCAATACGACGCAATTAGAGGGCCGTTCAATTCTTCTGGGAGGAATCCATTTGTTTCGGGCGCCATTTGCAGCGCAATGTGCCAGGTGTTCGGAAACATTATTTATTCATTGTTTACCCTCTAGCTGCAAGAATTGCGCAGCTGCGCCGGTGCCGGGCACGCAGATGAGCAAGAATAAAACGCTAAGCAAGATTAATGCAGGAAGTTTGGCGGCGCCATATTTCAGCCATTGTTTGGCCTCGACGCGTCCCTCGCAGTCCCGGAGCGCACCTGCCGCCGCGGACGGGACGAGCTGCCGAGCCGAGATGAGCGCTAATTACCCCAGCAGCAGCACGGGCGGCGACGCTTTTACGTATCAAACGCTTTAAAACTGCAATGCACGCCCACAGCTGTGTGCCACCGATGGGAGCATCTGATTGTTTCCTATGCGTAGAAACCATAAAGAAACGGCTGAATGCAGTCCTTGTCATACAGAGTGAGACAGGAGGAAACGTATGTGCTTGGAGTGTCAGTAGTGGTGATTCTGAACACAAAAGTTCAATAGAACATATACAGTTTTCTGAAGCGTATCCGACATAAACGAGATGTGTGAGAAAGAAAATGAAACTCACAACACTGTGAGCGATATGGCAACGCTGTGTTGTTCCACTTGAACGGAGTTTTGATCCTTTCCATATGCTCAATCCGAATTTCAACCCCATTCAGCAATAATGTCATTTTTTTGTGTGACAAAGATGGAACAGCGGAATTTAGAGCAATGTTGTGCATCAAGTTTTATGGTACATTTTGTGGATCCGCTAGTATGTCCTTCGAAAAGTTGAAACGGGCCTATCCGGAACATTCTCTATTAGGAACACAAATTTTCCGCTGGCTCAAATCATTTTTGGGAAGCCGAGAACACGTTGAACCTCGTTCAGGGAGTGCTTCGACTTCGAAGACCGACGAAAACGTCATACGCGTATGCCCTGTTGTGAGATGAGACCGACATTTAACAATAAGGTTGATGAGAGACCTATTAAATTTAAATACTTTATCGCACATCAGATTTTGACCGACGTTTCGCACGTGCGAAATGTTTGTACCACAATGGTGCCGAAAAACGTCACAACTGAGCAGGAGCACAGTCGAAGTACCGAGCACGTTCATCTTTTGGGAGGTTTGTCAATGACCA
The DNA here is from genome assembly GCF_023898315.1 of Schistocerca nitens. NCBI lineage: Eukaryota > Metazoa > Arthropoda > Insecta > Orthoptera > Acrididae > Schistocerca > Schistocerca nitens. The sequence continues at coordinate 873,036,270 of NC_064614.1, read as the reverse complement.
CGAATGGTTCAGTCGTTTGATGACAGGTGATAAACATGGATTTTTAGTACGATCCTGAGAAAAGGTGGCAAAATGAGGAGTGGCACACTGACATCTCCCTGACGGAAAAAAAGCTCGAATGAGCTAATTAAAGATCAAAACAATGCTGATTTGCTTCTTTGAGAGTAGAGGTATTAGGCATAAAGAATTGTTCCTGTCAACCAAGTGTTTTACAAAGATGTCCTTGAAACGCTCAGTGACCAGTACTTTGAACAGACTGGCAGTCTCGCAATGGGCGGTCCTTTGTTACTTATTGTCAAACGTTTTTATGGAAGATCTTGAGGAGAGAGCACTCCAGCCAGCGGAATTGAAACCTACGTGTTCTGAGCGACACGTTCATGACGCTTTTATTACCTGGCGCCATAGCACTGTGTCACTGGATACAGTTTTGCAACACCTGAACTCTCATGATTCACACCTCAATTCACTATGGAGACCGGGGGAAACGGAGAACTACCGTTACTGGATGTGTTGATGTGGAGAAAAAAGGATGGCAGCTTGGGTCAAACTGTGTAACGTAAAACTAGACACAGGGACTTGAACTTACAGGACACTAGTTGTCCTCATCCGGCACAAAGACGTGGTGTAGTTGGGACGTTGGTCCACAGAGAACGAGCCATATTGGGTTCTGTCAGCTTGTCTGATGACCATATTTTTAGAGAATGGATATTCTGAACGAGACTTTCGCCGTGTCTTACGTCCGGTGCGTACTAGAGAAAGAGAGGAGCTGTAAGAGCGTGACGAATAAAGAGGAATGGTCGTTTTGCCATTCTTAGATGACCTTTCTTCGAAAATAGTAGCTGGCAGATGTGGTCGAGCGGTTCTAGGCGCTTCAGTCCGGAACCGCGCGACTGCTACGTCGCAGGTTCGAATCCTGCCTCGGGCATGCTTGTGTGTGATATCCTTATTTTAGTTAGGTTTAAATAGTTCTAAGTTCTAGGGGACTGATGACCTCAGATGTTAAGTCACATAGTGCTCAGAGCCATTTGAACCATTTAAATATAAAATACGAAGATTACTCGAGAAACATAAAGTTAAATGTATCTTGCGTTCGCAAGCGAAACTCGGAGCTCTTATAGCCTCAGTGAAAGACAATCTTGGTTTAAGATGGTCTGATGTCTATAAGAAACCCTCTAGCTGCTGTATGTCATACATTGGACAAGCTTGTCGCACCGTGGAGGATAGATCTATTGAATATAGACTACACACACGTCTAGAACAGCCGGAGAAATTTCCACTGACCGAGCATTACCTCAGTGTAGGCCACTGTATGGAATACAAAAAAACTGAGGATCTGTCGTCGACATATTCGTACTGCGACGGTTTTATAAAAGAACAGTGGAAATTCGCAGCTCGTCTTAATCTGCGTAACAAGTACACAGGATACCAGCTCGGCGCGGCATGGTATCCAGCGCTGGCCGTATTACAATCAGAGTAAACCCGAAAAAGAACCTTTGGTTGCACGAGGAGTTACGCTGCTGTAGCGGCACAGATATTTGGCCGACAACGGCGAGCACGGCCACACCCCAGCGTGGACACGTATTGCGGCAGGCTGCTCCTGACAGAGGGCACCTGGGCAGCCGACGGCAGCGCACAGTATGGGTGACAGACTTTACGCGTGCGTTCATTTTCCGACAAGTGGTTTAGATGTCTCCCTCGCAAGCGGTCTTATACTTGCGCTATTGGACTCGGAATTTTGACGCATTGACGACTGCGCCTTTTCTTTTGTGACTGTCGTAAATAGGAAACGTCGGTCACCACCTGAGCAGCTTGTTCGCCGCAGCAATTGCGCCGACGAAATATTGTGTAATATGTACAGCTAGTACGTCGGAAAAGCCTCAAGTAACATATTTCTTCTGTTACTGAAAGTTTCTTCGGATTTACTTTCCCTGTACCTCTGTTTGTCTGTCCAATATCTTTGACTGAACCTTTAATAGATATCCTCTTCAACTTAACTGTCTATTCTGATATTCCTTGGTAGCGTTCTCGCTTCCCACGCCCGGGTTCCCGGGTTCGATTCCCGGCGGGGTAAGGGATTTTCTCTGCCTCGTGATGACTGGGTGTTGTGTGATGTCCTTAGGTTAGTTAGGTTTAAGTAGTTCTAAGTTCTAGGGGACTGATGACCATAGATGTTAAGTCCCATAGTGCTGAGAGCCATTTTTTTTATATTCCTTGTCGCAATATCCACATACTTCCTTTTTTTCTGAGTTATCAGTCTACTGACTGATTTGATGCGGCCCGCCACGAATTCCTCTCCTGTGCCAACCTCTTCATCTCAGAATAGCATTTGCAACTTGCGTTCGCAATTACTTGCTCCATGTGTTCCAACCTCTGTCGTCCTTTACTGTTTTTGACCTCTACAGTTACCTCTAGTACCATAGTAGATATTCCCTGGTGTTTTAACAGATGTTCTTTCATCCTGTCCCTCCTTCTTGTCAGTGTTTTCCACGTATACCTTTCCTCTCCGATTCTGCTCAGAACATCCTCATTCCTTACCTTATCAGTCCACCTGATTTTCAACATTCGTCTGTAGCAACACATCTCAAATACTTCAGTTCTCTTCTGTTCTGGTTTTCCAACAGTTCATGTTTCACATCCATACAATGCTGTACTCGAAACATACATTCTCAGAAATTTGTTCCTCAAATGAAGGCCTACGTTTGATACTAGTAGACTTTTCTTGCCTAGGATCGCACTTTTGCCAGTGCTCGTTTGCTTTTAATTTCTCCTTGCTCCGTCAGTCATTGGTTAATTTGCTGTCAAGATAGCAGAATTCCTAATCTTGATTCCGCTGTTCCCATTTCTGCTGCTTCTCACTACTTTTGTCATTCTTCGAGCTACTCTCAGTCTATATTCTGTACTCATTAGACTGTTCATTTCATTCAGCTACTGCTGTAATTCTTCTTCACTTTCACTAAGGGTAACAGTGTCATCAGCGAATCGTTACCATTGATATCCTTTCAGTTTTGATTCCCCTCCTGAACCTCTCTTTTAGTTGTATCAGTGCTTCTTCAATGTACAGATTGACCAGTAGGGGTGGAAGTCTCTATCCCTGTCTTACACCCTTTTAAATCCAAGCACTCCGTTCTTGGTTGTCACTCTTATTATTCCGTTATGGTTCTTGTGCTTATTGTATATTACCCGTCTCTTCATATAGCTTACCCCTATTTTTCGCAGGATGTCAAACATCTTTCGCCATTTTACAATGTCGAACGCTTTTGCCAGGTCGACAAATCCTATGAACGTGCCTTGATTTTTCTTTAGTTTTGCTTCCATTAGCAACCGCAACGTCGGAATATCTTCTCTTGCACCTTTACCTTTCGTAAAGCCAACCTGATCGTCATCTAGCACATTCTCAATTTTTTTTCGCTTCTTCTGTATATTATTCTTGTCAGCAAATTGGATGCATGAGATACTAAGCCAACTGCGCCATAATTCTCGCAATTGTCAGCTCTTCTAACCTTCGGAATTGGGTGGATGATATTTTCCCAAAAGTCAGATGGTTTGTCGCCAGACTCATACTTTCTTGCCAATTGTCCAAAGATTTTAGAAATTCTGGCGGAATGCTATTTATCCCTTCAGCCTTATTTGATATTAAGTCCTCAAAAGCTTTCTTAAATTCTTATTGTAATACTGGATACTCTAGTTCTTCTAAATCGACTCCTGTTTGTTCTTCTATCACATCAGATAGAGCTTCGCCTTCAGTGTACTCTCTCCTCTGCATTTAACAGTGGAATTCCAGTTTCTGTCTTAATGCTAACGCCTTTGCTTTTAATTTCACCGACAAGTGTTTTCATTTTCCTATATGCTGAGTCAGTCCACCCGATAATCATTTCCTTTTCGATTTCTTCTCACAGTTCATGCAGCCACATCGTCTTAGCTTTCCTGCACTTCCTGTTTATTTCATTCCTCAGCTATTTAAACGTATTTCTGTATTTCTGAATGTCCCTGAACATTTATGCACTTTCTTCTTTCATCAACCATCTCAAGCATTTCTCCTGTTACCCGTGGTTTCTTCACAGTTACCTTCTTTCTACCTATGTTTTCCTTTGCAACTTCTGTGATTGCCCTTTTTAGAGACGTCCATTCCTCTTCAATTGTAATGCCTACTCAAATATTTCTGTTTACTGTGTGTGTAGTCTTGAAGATTTTCAAGCGTATCACGTCACTCCTAGTACTTGCGTATCCGACTTCTTTGCGAACTGATTTTTCCTAACTGTTCTCTTAAACTTCAGGCTACTCCTCAACATTATTACAATGTGATCTGAGTCGGCTCCTTGGTACACCTTGCAATCCAGTAAATGATTGCGGTGTCTCTCTCTGACGACAATGTAATATAAGTGAAACCCTTCCGTATCACCCAGCCTCTTCCAACTATAGCTCCTCTTCTTGTGATTGTTGAACAGAGTATTCGCTATTACAAGCTGAAATTTATTGCAGAACTCGATTAACCTTGCTCCCCTCTCATTTCTTGTCCCGTTCCCATATTATTCTGTAACCTTTTCTTCTACTGCTTCCACTACAACTGCATTCCAGTTCCCCATGACTATTAGAGTTTCATCTCCGTTTACAAACAGCATTTCCCTTTCAATATCCTCATTACTTTCCCTGTCTCCTCATCTTCAGATTGCGACGTCGACATGTATACCTAAACTATCGTTGTTGGTGTTTGTTAGCTGTCGATTCTGATAAGAACAACCCTATCTCTGAACTGTTCACAGTAACACACTTGCCGCCCCACCTTCCTATTCATAAACTGAGCCTACTGCCGTTATTCCTTTTCTTGCTACTGTTGATACTACCCTATACTCATCTAACCAGAAATCCTTGGCTTGTCTCGTTTTCACTTCATTGACCCCTGCTCCTTCTAGAATGATCGTCTGCATTTAGCTCTTCAGATTTTCTAGTTCCCTACCATATTCAAGCTGGTGACATTCCACGGCCCGACTTTTAGAACGTTATCCTTGCGTTGGTTATTCAATCTTTTTCTCATGGTTACCTCGCCTTGGGCAGTCCCCTCCGGGAGATCCGCATGGGGGACTATTCCGGAATCTTTTGTAAATTGAATAATCCTCATGACGCTTTTTCAATTACAGGCCACGTGTCCACGTGGATATACGTAATGTCTTTTAATACAGTGGTTTCCATTGCCCTCTACAGCCTCACGCTAATCAAAGACGCCACACCTAGCCCACGAGTGGTTAGCAAACTTGAAATGCGTCTCATTACTCCTCTGTATTTCAGTAGCCCACCTCCTTCCATCCTGATTCTTCTCGATGACTCAATCTACTCTGTATGATTACTAAATTTTAATCCGAATCATTACCTGTTTCTGGTAATGCCTCACAATCTAAAATCTGATTTTAGAATTTCGTCCTAACAATTATGTAATCTTTTCCCAGTGTACCATCTCCTTTTATGATCTTGAACAGAATACCATCTGAAATTTATTGCAGAGCAGAGTTCTATTAGTCTTTTCCCCCTCTCATTAATACTCCAAGCTCATATTCTCCCTTAACCCCTTCTTCTTGTCCTCCCTCTACAACTGTGATCCATTTCGACGTGGTTATTTGACTTTCATTTCCGTTCACATATTGATTAAACTGTTCAATATCCTCATGTACTTTATCTCTTCATCCTCTACTTGAGACGTTGGCAGTTATACCTGAACTATCGTTGAAGTCGTTGGTTTGCTGTCGGATCTGATAAGAACAATCCTCTCGCTGAACTGTCCCAGTATCGCTCTTACCCTATCTTACTTTTCATAACAAATCCTTCTCATGTTATACTACTTTCTGCTGCTATTGATTTTACCCTATATTCGTCTGATCACAAATCCCTGTCTTCTTCCCATTTCACTTCGCGGACACCCGCTACATCTAGACTGATCCTTTGTATTTCGCTTATTAGATTTTCCGGCTTTCCTGCCATGCTGAAACATCTGGAACTCCATGCTATGGCTGGTAGAACGTCATCCCTTCGGTGGTTGTTCGATGATGATGTTTGGTTTATGGTGCACTCAACTGGGCGGTTGTCAGCGCCCGTATAATGTCCCAATCTTTACACAGTCCAGTCTCGCGACGTTCACGAATGGTGATGATGAAATGATGAGGACAACACAGACACCGAGTCTCTGGGCAGAGGAAAATCCCCAACCTGGCGGGGAATCGAACCCGGGGCCTGTGATGCGGAGGCAGCAACGCTAGCCACTAGATCACGAGCTGCGGACCTGGTTATTCGGCGTTTTCTTCCTGGTAAACTCACTGTCGGCAGGCTCCTCCTGGGGATTCGGAGAAGACTAATGCGAAATCTCTTGTCGATGGAGAGGTCGTCGTCACAGCTCTTCAGCTAGTGGCCACATGTTTTTGAATACACATTTATGCGTTTTTAGTGCAGTGGTTTCCATTGCCTTCTGCAACCTCATGCCGTTGAAGTTTGCTGAGTCTTGCACCATCAAAGAATAGTTCCCACCTCAAGTGCCCTGATCCTCTGACCCTCAGCCTTCTTTGACAAGGCTGTTGGGAGAACCAGGTTGACTTCTTGGGCTGGAAGTCTTCGGCCGTCATTTTTGATGATTTTTATTGAAAAATACAGAAATACAAGTCGCTGAGGAATGAAATAAATAGGAAGTGCAGGGAAGCTAAGACGAAATGGCTGCAGGAAAAATGTGAAGACATCGAAAAAGATATAATTGTCTGAAGGACAGACTCAGCATACAGGAAAGTGAAAACAACCTTTGGTGACATTAAAAGCAACGGTGGTAACATTAAGAGTGCAACGGGAATTCCACTGTTAAATGCAGAGGAGAGAGCAGACAGGTGGAAAGAATACATTGAAAGCCTCTATGAGGGCGAAGATTTGTCTGATGTGATAGAAGAAGAAACAGGAGTCGATTTAGAAGAGATAGGGGATCCAGTATTAGAATCGGAATTTAAAAGAGCTTTGGAGGACTTACGGTCAAATAAGGCAGAAGGGATTGATAACATTCCATCAGAATTTCTAAAATCATTAGGGGAAGTGGCAACAAAACGACTATTCACGTTGGTGTGTAGAATATATGAGTCTGGCGATATACCATCTGACTTTCGGAAAAGCATCATCCACACAATTCCGAAGACGGCAAGAGCGGACAAGTGCGAGAATTATCGCACAATCAGCTTAACAGCTCATGCATCGAAGCTGCTTACAAGAATAATATACAGAAGAATGGAAAAGAAAATTGAGAATGCGCTAGGTGACGATCAGTTTGGCTTTAGGAAAAGTAAAGGGACGAGAGTGGCAATTCTGACGTTACGGCTAATAATGGAAGCAAGGCAAAAGAAAAATCAAGACACTTTCATAGGATTTGTCGACCTGGAAAAAGCGTTCGACAATATAAAATGGTGCAAGCTGTTCGAGGTTCTGAAAAAAGTAGGGGTAAGCTTGTAACCTCCCCACAAAAATATTAATGACAAAGACAATTAAATAAAATTAGCAATCTGACCCAAGTATAAGCTCCCATAATATAATGAAAGATAATCCCATGACAATGAAAGTACAGTGATAATCAAAACTCAATTAAACCGAAATCTCGGTCTTTGGCCCTGTGCAAAAATCACAATTAATTTCTTACCTTAGTATAACTGCATGTGAAATATCTGCTCTTATTGTGCGCCACAGCTTGGAGGAGATGCATCGCAATAATTAAATTTTTTTTGAAGTTAATTGAAACTTTTGTTTAAAGGAAATGGAAGGAAATCGAATGATTCTTTTGTTAAAAATTGCTTTGAAATCAAAATTATTATTGGAGGCGATTCTTACACAAATTAGTTACATTTAATTTACATCATTAGCTGAGCGCAATGCTGCTTAATAATATACCTTGTCCTGAATCCCGACCATTGCGGTGCCGACGCCCGCCGACTGCTCTGGGCTACCACTACTGACAGACTTCTACTCGCAACTGAACTCGGCTACTACTGCCGACAGACTACGACAGACTGCTCGCTACTGCGAGTGGAGCGCAACTGCACCAACTACATGCTCTCTGGTCAGAGATTCTGTGGCTCGCCATCGCTGCCCATGAAACGTACGCGTTTCATAACCCTCCACTGGGGGGGCAAAAATTTGGCAGCGATGGTGAGTCATTTGGACTTGCCAATCGTGGCAAAATTTTTCTTTAGTTAATTAACTTTTACAATTTACAAAAAATTCAGATGTAGTACAAGAATTAAATGTTGTGCACATGCACCGAGTACAAAACATTTCAGACAAGACAAAATATAAGTACAAAACATATTAGTAAATCAGAAAAATGTATATACAAATTATTTGATAGATAACAAAGTGCACACGCACTGTAAGATTCTGTAGCATTTTCAGAACAAATAAACAGAATGGCAAAAAAAAAATCATGTTGACAAGTGACATGAGTGCACATGCACCGCAGTGGAGAACATATCAGCAAAATACGAAATGTATATACAGTGAGGAACAAATGACATAAATCATAAAAGGTATGCAGAATGAGCACAAATCATATTGAAAAATGAGAAAAGTGCACAGGCACTGAAGTTCAGTAGAAAACACATATTAACACATAAGTGCACATGCACTGAAAAAACTTTTGAACATTTTCATAACAAATAAACGCAAGGGTAAAATATCATCAAATCACAAAAAGTATATACAATATAGATGACAACAGTGCACATATACTGCATTTCAGAACAAATCGAAAAATGTCTTTAGTATTTTCACAATAAATAAACATAATGGCAAAAAATCATGTCGACAGGTGACATAAGTGTACTTGCACTGGAGTTCAACAAATAGAAAAGAAATGTATAGGCCATGAACATAAATGATGTTAGCTAAAATGATTTTCACTGTTAGGATAGGAAAGGAAAGGATTGCATCATGGTTGTAGCACTTTAGTTTGCACACAGCTGCACTGAAAGTCCATATCTTTCCACAGAATCACAACACTAAGTGATACAATCTGCAGTTCCGTTCCCAGAAGTATTTATCAGCGTATCAAGACACTGAAACGTCGTAGTAATATTCCATGCTATCATTTGGCAGTACACCAAACAGTGGGACCATAATAACTTCTTCATCGCTTACGGTGGTGGACAGCATGTCGTGTCAACACCACGCTCTTAAGAGGCACACCAACGTAGAATTAGTGCAAAAACCAAATATAGTGCTCCATGATAATGAGGATGGACAAGACAAATGGATGTTACAATAATTTCAGGTAGTTAGGTCAGAAGGTGAAGGACATTAACTAACACACAAGTCTTGATTAGTGATTACATAAGTAGTTTGCGGCATCCATAGCTTAGTTATTGAACATTTCTGTACCATGTATTTTAGTATTACAGAATAATGTTCATAAAATTAAATTATTGCCATCATGGGTAGTCGTATTACAATAAACAGTGGCAATCTTTGTCCAGTTACAAACCATGTTTAGTATGACATAATAATGTTCATCAGAAGTCTTAATTACATTAATTATTGGCACTCAGTAGCCATTTACTAAAATCATTATTGAAAACAAGAGCTAATTAATGGCATAATTAATAACATAATTTATATAGTTACATTAATTATTGGCACTCAGTGGCCAGCAAGTATTGAATAGTATAAAACATTGTTCATCATTCAGTATTATTCAGATCATTAAGAAGTCATTATTAAAAAATCAGTTAATTACAATCATAGCATTAATAATCATGGGCATTATAAGTAGTCTCATTACAATAAACAGTGGCAGTTATTAGCCAGTTACAAAATTACAATCATAGCATTAATAATCATGGGCATTATAAGTAGCCTTATTACAAGAAACAGTGGCAGTTATTAGCCAGTTACAAAATTACAATCATAGCATTAATAATCATGGGCATTATAAGTAGTCTCATTACAATAAACAGTGGCAATTATTAGCCAGTTACAAAGCATTATTTTTTTTATATATATTTTTTTGTATCATTAAGAAGTCATTATTCAAGTGACATACTATTCAGAGCTGATCAGTATTATTCAGAATTATCATAAACTAGTGACATTATATGAGACTGGTAATATATTTTTTTTTGTTAGCAATGCATTGCTTTGGGTAATTATAAGGGAAAGCAAGAAGAAAAAAAAGAAAGAAATTGCTTCTAGGTTGTTCCTGTAAATGAAAAATGTGTAACGTCATTCGTCATGAGTCAGCTGCAGCAAGGTTAGACACAAATGGGTAAAAAAAATAAAAAAATGCAAGTACTCGTATAGGCTTAATAAGTAACAAGTTTAGTAAGTATCATGAAAGGCTTCTCCTGGAAAAAAATACAAAATGGATTATTGAGCTGAAAGAAGAAACGCAGACTATGCTGAAAGGTAGTGAACTTCGAATTAACAGGTAGTGAAATGTGTATAAAAAATGTGTTCCATAGCTGTCCTTTCCAAAACCTTCAGTCATCCTACTATGCAATATGACACCTGCTGTTAAAGCAAACTGCAACAAATACTTAAATAACTACATAGCATAAATTCATAACTTCAACATTATCCTCATCTGTAAAGAAATCTTCATTATCCATACTATCATAACTTCATTATCATCATCACCTGTAAAGAAAAAACTTCATTATTCATAGTAGCATATTCTTCATCATTACTCTTCATCAGCATTCATTATCATCTGCAGAAAAAATCACTTCATTACTCATTATACAACTATTCCTTATCTCTAGCATATTTCATCACTTAAAACTAAGATGTGTAGTTCTGCCTGACAGCTTGCTTCAATCGCCTTGTATTCTGAAAGAAAAAATTAGTTAAGACTGCTATTCTACGATGTGTATAGTATATTCTTGTTAATGCTTGTTAATCCTAATCCATTTACTCTTCCTCATAAAGTTATTGCATCTTCTTTCGTTTATTCCGTAGGTGAAATTCCCATTTCTGTTTAATTTATTTCCTTTACGCATCATTTCTTTCTGAAACTGATGAACAAAGATTAATGTCTTGTATTTAAATCATATACCCATTAGATAATGACTGGTTAATGGTGACACAATTAAGCATACAGCATAACATGACAGCAAACGTAATATGTCAAAAGCATAGACAGTGTTCAAAGGCAAAAAGTGTACAGAGAATGCCACAATGCAGCAGCAAAAAAAAGTAAAATAGTCACGATGTTGAGATATCATAGGTCAAAAATGTCAAAGTCAACTGGTGTGTTATACCTTAGCTATTTCATAATGTATACAAACAAAACAGGAAAACAATCATACACACAAAAAAAATGAAAAAATGTGCACGGTCTGATGTGTAACGACAAGAAAAGCGACCTGCTAACCTTACCTTGCCGGACACTTGCCAAGAAAAAATACGATAATCGTCAATAAGTAATCATGTGAATATAATTGCAGAAATGTTCATAAAAATTAGCAAATAGCATTACGGCGTGATAAACCATAAAGTATGTTCACTCAATAAAGGGTTTTAAGTTTGACCAATGGTGGTTGCCTTTCGATTTTCTGGTTCTCAAAGTTTCGACGTGTACAACATTAGGGTGAGGAATGCTGTGAATGCGATATGGACCTGCGTACAGAAGTTCAAATTTACTGCACTTACCTTTTAATTTGCTGGATAAATAGTGTGTACGTATTAATATCTTCTGTCCAACGTGAAAGTCTCGGCGTGTACAAACCTGTTTTTGCAGTCTTCTCCGGCGCTCTGCGGCACGTTTGATGTTGTTCAGCTTAATGTCAATTATTTCGTGGTGTCGTAATCGACGAGATGTAGGAAATGTTACTAATTCTTTAATTTTGTTTGGTGGTTCAACGTTTTTCAGTATAACAGACGGAGATAGCATAGTGGATTCATTTGGAATGGAATTAATTACATCTTGGAATGAGTGTATGTGTGTGTCCCAATTAACATGTCTTTTGTGGCAGTATATTCTACACAGTTTACCAATTTCTTTCATTAATCGTTCACAAGGGTTCGAAGAAGCATGGTACTTGGATATATAGATTGGAGAAATGTTTCTAGCTCGTAACATGCGTGTCCATATAGCAGAACGAAATTGTGATCCATTATCTGAAATTACTTTCATCACATGCCCTACATGAAATAAGAAATGCTTTACAAATGCTTTCGAAACAGTTTTGGCAGTAGCTTTACGTAACGGAGTGAAAGTAACAAATTTTGAAGTGAGTTCAACAGCGACAAAGATGTAGCAAAAACCTCTATTAGTTCTCGGAATTGGACCAAAAATGTCTACTGCGGCCATATGTCTTAATTTAACAGGTATAATGGGATACAATGGAGGAATATGTGAAGTGGTGTCAGACTTAGCTTTCTGGCAGATTTTACATGACGCTAAAACTCGTCGTATACGTTTTTCCATGTTTGTAAAATAACAGTTCTGTCTCAGTATAAGAAAACATTTTCTGGCTCCATAATGTGCGTAGCTTAAATGAGTGTACCAGATTAATTTGTTAACCAGTTCGTCAGGAATGCATAGTAACCAATTGTTGCTGTCAGGATGAGAGCGGCGAAACAGAATGTCATTGCGTACAGTGTAGTGCTTTCTAATCGTAACATTATTCTTATCTTGCCAAAGGTGTTTAATTTCTTTCCACACATTGTCTTTATTTTGCTCTTTTGCTATATCCTGTAATGACGATGAAATAAAATTTTCAAATGCAACTTGCTGAATGTACATGACGCTGAAATTTGCTTTGCAGAAGTTGGTTGCTACGTCTTGCTGATTGTTGCTGAGAGAACGAGAAAGTGCGTCTGCTATAACATTTTGTGTGCCGGGAATGTGAACAATTGTAAAATTAAATTCCTGTAAATAAAGTTTCCATCTACTTAACCTGTCGTGAGTGAATTTAGCCGAAAGTAAAAATTGGATAGCTCTATGGTCTGTGTAAACGGTGGTATGTCTGCCATAAAGAAAGTGCCTAAATCTCGTAAAAGCCCAAACAACACATAATGTTTCAAGTTCAGTAACGGAATAATTTCGTTCAGCATGTGACAAAATGCGGCTTGCAAATGCGATATTTTTGATTACTGTTGAGCCATCTTCTTCAATTTCCTGAAAAATGTGTACGCCTAAAGCTGTGTTGGAAATGTCGGTGCCAATGGAAAAATTTCTAGTAAGATCTGGGTGCGATAAAAGTGGAGCATTCAACAAAGCATGTTTCAGGTTCACGAATTCAGAATGTGCTTGCTTATCCCATGACCAAATAGCATTTTTACCTGTTAATTGGCATAATCTAGGTGTATCTAACGCAGAGTGATGAATAAATTTACGAAAAAAGTTAATTAAGCCCAAAAAACTGCGTAATTGTTTCTTCGTCGTAGGAATAGTAATGTCACGTAGAGCTTGAAGTTTTTCTGGATCAGGCGCAATGCCTTCTGCTGAAATTACGTGTCCAAGAAATTTTATAGAAGTTTTACCAAAGTGCGATTTACTGAGGTTAACTGTAAGTCCTTGTGCATGAAAAGTTTGCAACAGTCGTTCAAGAATCATATTGTGTTCATTCCAGTTAGCTTCTGCGATAAGAATGTCGTCTACGTACGTCGTAATTCTGTCTTTAAGTTCTGTCGGAAGTATTGTGTTCAAACCGCGAATAAAAGCTGCAGAAGAAATAGTTAAGCCTAATGGTAATTTGCAAAATTGATAACAGTCACCAAAACAGAGAAAAGCTGTGTATTTTCTGCAATTCGGATGAAGTTGAATTTGCCAAAATCCCGATTTCAAATCTAGTGTGGAATAAATAGCTGTACCGTGAAATTTCTGTAGCAGTTCTTCTAAAGTCTGTGGTCGATCTGTTTCATTAATAATAATGTCATTAATGTGACGTGAATCAAGTACAAGGCGAAGTGAGCCATCTTTTTTCTTAACAATATGCAGCGGGTTTATGTACGGACTAACCGCTGGTTCTATAATTCCTTGGTCGAGCATATCCTGCAATTCTTTTTTGACTTGTTCTCTGTGAATATACGGAATGAGATAATGCTTTGCTTTAAATGTATCGCGTTGTTTGACTTGAAATTCATACATAAATCCGGACATAGTACCAGGAATGTTGTCGAAAACTGGAGCTTGCTGTAAAAGAGTTTTGTGTAACTGCGTTCGTTCGTCGTCTGTATTTGCACTGCTTTGCTTAACTTTATCAGAAATCATCTGCATTACGTCGTAGTCAGCTTCGTCTGGAGTATTATAGTTATGTACGTACGTATCTGTGAACAATGTGGGATTACACTCTATGTTACTTGTTGCGGAAATGACCTCTGTGCGGTTAATTGTTTGTTCTTCCGCAGATAAGGAATGCTGAAATTCTAAAGCTAATTGCACATTTTCATCCTTCAACATTAAATAAGAATTTTGAAAATCAACCACTGCGTCGTGTTGTACCAGAAAGTTCGTGCCTAAAATAACGTCTGTTGTCAATAAGGGAACAATCCAAAAATTTGAATGAAAAGTATGACCTCCAATACAAAATGATAAATGCGTCTGTAATTTAACGTCTACTCCTTTACTCGATACTTCTCCTTTTACTTTCGTTTTGCCTAATGGTAATGTGGGATAGGTGTTCTCTTTGTTACACTCGTTAAAGGTTTCTTCATTTATTACTGACATAGGTGATCCGGAATCGATTACTGCCGAAAATTTCGATGAACCAATTTTAATTTCGATGACAGGATGTGAAATGGTTTTCTGAACAACTGGTCTTTCCTGTAAAAGAGTGTCTCGGATGTCGTCGAAAGTAATAACATTCTCGTGAACAACATTTTGCGTGTCAAAAGTAGTGCTTGTGTTATTGGAAGATGCGTCCTGTACAGTATCTAGTCAAATTCTATCTGACGTGTTACTATTTTCAGGAGGATGCTGTGGCATTTCTACTATTCGAACAGTTCTATTACTTCTTCCAGACGTATTACGCTCTGGATGATACCTACTGTCGGGTTCATTCATGAGAATATGTTCTTGCGGATAATTCTGCTGTTGGTATGACCGACTGTTGTTAGATGTACGCTGAAAATTGTCGTCATTATTTTTACGTCTGTCGTAATAGTCATTCCTATACGGTGCATTGCGATAGGAATTGAAATACTGTGTTTTTTGTACGTAGTTGTTCCTTTGCTGCCGTGCGTTACTATTTGTTGGATCTGGGACTATACGTCCACGCGGCGAAACATTAAAGTTAGGTTGACCTTGTGCACTACATTGTTGGTTAGGTATGCTAACCGGCTGGTTTTGCTGCTGTTGTTGTGAAAAACCTCTATTGTTACTAAAATATGGTTCCTGTTGCTGAAAATTTTGATGATATTGATAATGAGAATTTTGTCTGCTACCAAAGTTCTGGTGGTTGTCAGTCCTAAAGCGTCTATTACTTCTACTATTGAAATTACGTGGCTGATCGTAATTGCTGTACTTTTGTTGGCCTTGGTTGTTATACGAAAAATTTTTGTTTACAAAAGAATAATCAGATTGCTGCACTTCTAAAAGCTGCAGCAGATCTCTGAATGCCGAAATGTTTTCTTTTTGCTGACCCGTCAGGAGTGACACTCTTAATGACCGTGGTAATTTAGAGATACATAATTGAATGAGTGCGGATTCACTGTACGGTTCACTTAGGTACTGGTTCTGTTGCACCATGTGCTCAAAAAATTGCGTCACACTGAGAAAATTGGAGTTCTCATAATTTGGCAAACTAATTAGTTGATCTTTAATTCCGCGCTGTGTCGTCTTCGACCAATACGCTAGCCGGCCGAAGTGGCCGCGCGGTTCTGGCGCTGCAGTCTGGAACCGCGAGACCGCTACGGTCGCAGGTTCGAATCCTGCCTCGGGCATGGATGTGTGTGATGTCCTTAGGTTAGTTAGGTTTAACTAGTTCTAAGTTCTAGGGGACTAATGACCTCAGCAGTTGAGTCCCATAGTGCTCAGAGCCGTTTGAACCATTTTTGAACCAATACGCTGAGAGAAAAGCATTCTGAAATTCCTCTACTGAATAACATTGTCCCGCGATCGGCCTCATACGAGTTGCCGGTTCGCCTTCCAAAAAGCTGCAAATAAATTCCAGTTTGTGCGTTACGGGCCAAGTCGGTGGAAAAGCAAAGCTAAATTGTTGGATCCAATCCAGTGGGTGAATCTGTGTTCTGTCATTCTTAAACACTTTAAATTTTCTTACTGACAGAAAATGTTTGTAATCGAAATTATCGTCTCTGTGTGATGGAACAGGTTCAGGATTGTAAGAGAATCTGTTGAACTGTGGTTGTTCGGAATCTAAGTCCCGTACTCTTTGTAGATTACCCAAATTATACGCGCTGCGCGAGTCTGACAAATGTTCGCAAAGTCGCGTCTGCTGTGATGTGTTATTAACTGAAATATTTTTCATCTCTGTTACTTCTTGTTGTAAACTTGACAACTTTCTACGCAACGTGTTATTAGACGAATCGATCTCATTAATAGTCTGCTGTAAATTTTGAAATTCAGGTGTTTGATTAAATGAAACCGGTGAAGTATCGTCTGATTTATTGTCATTAATACTTTCCATAACGTCAATACGACTGGCCAATTCATCACATTTTTCAGTCAGTATTTTTACCTGATCATCGGTTTTAGTGTCAGTGGCATTAATCTGGTTTTGCAATTTACGTGTAGTTTCGTTCAGTTTTTTAACGTCAGCTTTGACGACATCGGAATCCTGTGTTAGTTCCAATTGTTCAAGTCTGTCGGTCACTGTTTGAATATCTATTGTGTGTGTATCTGTTTTCGATTTCAGATCAGAAATTTCGTCACGTAATTCTGTGTTCGACTGTTTGATGGTATTAATTTCGTCGGACACTGTAGCAATATTGTTGTCTACATACGTTTTTGCCTTCGCAAACATTTTACGTTTGTCTTCCTGTCTCTGAGCAGTGATTGTTTCCATTACTTGACGTTTTACCTTATTTTGATCCTCAATAAATTTGCGGAAACGCGTATCACTGTTTTGTATGTGAAGACTAAGACGTTCGTTAATCTGAGTGTTCTGTTGTTCGAATTTCGCGTCTATCTTTTCATCCATTGTGCGCGAAAGTTCTGCCGTCATTGCTTTAAACTCGTCGCGTAATTGTGTAGCCTTTTCAGAGCATTGTTTAGCGACTGTGCCAATTTCCGCTCTAAGTGTTTCTGTTGCAGCTGTTTGCATTTCCCTTAATTCCAGAGCAACAGACCTAATTTCTTCGCTACTTTTTCTTGAACAAGCCTCAATTTCCTCGCGTAACTGTTCCTTAGTGTCATGACACTGCGCGGCAACGGCTCTAATTTGTTCACTAAGCTGCCTGGAATTGTTGTCTAATTTTTCATTTAACTGTTTGTTCTGTTCATTAAGTTGTCTGAAATCTTCGCTCTGTTGTCTGAAACTGTCTTTAAATTGTTTGTTATCTTCACTCTGTTGTCTGGCCTGTTCACTAAGTTGTTGTTTGAAATCTTCACTATTTTGTAGCAATATTGCCATAATTTGACCCAATCTAACAATATCTACTCCATTCTCTGTACTGTTTGACAGTGTATTTACATTTGTCGCGTTTTGTGTGACCATTTGGTCATTCTGTACATTACAAAAAGGTTTATCAGTCGGATGTACATTGTCAGACATTATTTCGGAATTAAATAAACCCGTCGTACTTTCAGTACACTGTCCATTTTCATTAGACAAATTTGTCTGTTCGTCACGTGAATTAAGTAAACCGGTTGTGTTAAACTGCGCACCGCTCAATACAATAGAGCGACCCGCGTCATCGATTTTCGTCAAATCAACAGAGGACATAACCGAGTTCGTTTGTTCATCATTAAGACAAAAGTCATCATTAGTGGTTGGAAAGCATTGATTGTCGGTGCACGCAGGATTGTCATCATTACACTGCGTGTCACAATTACTATCAGTCACATTGTTTAAGTCGGTAATTTCGTTCATAATGCCTCGCGATACACTATTCACAGTCTTTCGCGGCATTTTTATAATAGTCACAATTAATCACAAAACTAATAAGCACAATGCAAAAGCAACACACAAATACAACAGAGCAACGAATTGCCGATGATCTGTAGAAAGAAAGTCACAAAATTAGTAGAAGCGTTGCGCCAAATGTTAATTATATTTAAACAAATAAGAGCAGATATCTGACTGTTTTACAAAAGATTCTCACGAAATACGATCCTGGCAGGGTCGCCAAGTGTAACCTCCCCACAAAAATATTAATGACAAAGACAATTAAATAAGATTAGCAATCTGACCCAAGTATAAGCTCCCATAATATAATGAAAGATAATCCCATGACAATGAAAGTACAGTGATAATCAAAACTCAATTAAACCGAAATCTCGGTCTTTGGCCCTGTGCAAAAATCACAATTAATTTCTTACCTTAGTATAACTGCATGTGAAATATCTGCTCTTATTGTGCGCCACAGCTTGGAGGAGATGCATCGCAATAATTAAATTTTTTTTGAAGTTAATTGAAACTTTTGTTTAAAGGAAATGGAAGGAAATCGAATGATTCTTTTGTTAAAAATTGCTTTGAAATCAAAATTATTATTGGGGGTGATTCTTACACAAATTAGTTACAGTTAATTTACATCATTAGCTGAGCGCAATGCTGCTTAATAATATACCTTGTCCTGAATCCCGACCATTGCGGTGCCGACGCCCGCCGACTGCTCTGGGCTACCACTACTGACAGACTTCTACTCGCAACTGAACTCGGCTACTACTGCCGACAGACTACGACAGACTACGACAGACTGCTCGCTACTGCGAGTGGAGCGCAACTGCACCAACTACATGCTCTCTGGTCAGAGATTCTGTGGCTCGCCATCGCTGCCCATGAAACGTACGCGTTTCAAGCTATAGGGAGAGACGGGTCATATACAATATGTACAACAACCAAGAGGGAATAATAAGAGTGGACGATCAAGAACGAAGTGCTCGTATTAAGAAGGGTGTAAGACAAGGCTGTAGCCTTTCGCCCCTACTGTTCAATCTGCACATCGAGGAAGCAATGATGGAAATAAAAGAAAGATTCAGAAGTGGAATTAAAATACAAGGTGAAAGGATATTAATGATACGATTCGCTGATGACATTGCTATCCTGGGTGAAAGTGAAGAAGAATTAAATGATATGCTGAACGGAATGAACAGTCTAATGAGTACACAGTATGGTTTGAGAGTAAATCGGAGAAAGACGAAGGTAATGAGAAGTGGTAGAAATGAGAACAGCGAGAAACTTAACATCAGGATTGATGGTCACGAAGTCAATGAAGTTAAGGAATTCTGCTACCTAGGCAGTAAAATAACCAATGATGGACGGAGCAAGGAGGACATCCAAAGTAGACTCGCTATGGCAAAAAAGGCATTTCTGGCCAAAAGAAGTCTACTAATATCAAATACCGGCCTTAATTTGAGGAAGAAATTTCTGAGGATGTACGTCTGGAGTACAGCATTGTATGGTAGTGAAACATGGACTGTGGGAAAACCGGAACAGAAGAGAATCGAAGCATTTGAGATGTGGTGCTATAGACGAATGTTGAAAATTAGGTGGAGCGATAAGGTAAGGAATGAGGAGGTTCTACGCAGAATCGGAGAGGAAAGGAATATCTGGAAAACACTGATAAGGAGAAGGGACAGGTTGATAGGGCATCTGCTAAGACATGAGGGAATGACTTCCATGGTACTAGAGGGAGCTGTAGAGGGCAAAAACTGTAGAGGAAGACAGAGATTGGAATACGTTAAGCAAATAATTGAGGACGTAGGTTGCAAGTGCTACTCTGAGATGAACAGGTTAGCACAGGAAAGGAATTCGTGGCGGGCCGCATCAAACCAGTCAGTAGACTGATGACAAAAAAAAAAAAAAAAAAAAAAAAAAAAAAAAAAAAAAAAAGTAGTGCATTGGTTCGAACCTATGAATGTGAACGATTTGTTTAGTATCCACGTTTTCCTGGAATGTGGGTGTAGGTTTCTGTTTTCCACATACTCGTCGCAGAGAGCGTGGTGACCGTTGTTCGCTGGCAATGCCCGCCTCTCGTGTTGTTAGTGCGGCCTGTTTGAGCTCTGTTGGCTGGCTGCCAGGATGGGTCAAGACTAAGTCCATCCTCTCTGTTCATCTTCTCAGGGTGTTTTAATATCCCAGTAGCCTCTCTGATCCTGCGTTTACCATCTTTGGCTGCTTGCGAAGTTGTGTTTCGCTGAGTTTTACTTCCTTGCAGCAGTCTTTCTGTGTTCAGACACTGCAGATTTCTTGTGCTACCCGTTTTTAATGCAGCGTTTATGCTCTCCTATGCGCGTTACTACTGCCCTGCCTGTTTCGCCAATATAGTCTTCTGCACAGTCTCGGTCCACATTGTACATGTCTGCAGTTAGCAAAGCATCTACTTTGCCCTTTGTGGAGCTTAGCAGATCGGGGAACTTGCGGGTGCTATAGAAGACGAGCTGGAAACCCACCTGGAGAAGATGTTCGCCAATTCTGTCAGTGACATTCTTCACATAAGGTACGCTTATTGTTCATTGCAGTTTGTCCATTTCCTGTCTGTCTTTTCGTTCTTGCACTCACTACAATGACTGTACAGACCGATGTGGGGTTGTAACCATTGGCTAAGAAAGTTTTTCGCAGCCTTTTAAGCTCAGATGTGATACTGTGGTCACGACACAGGCGAAGCGTACGAATAGTCTGATAACCACGCAATTGAGCACCCCACAAACCAGATATCATCATCAGAAAGGATGACTGAGAATAATTTTACCCTAGTTGGCGAAAATATTGGTTACCATAACTACTGGCAAATTCTCGAGGTCCTTTGAGTTCTTTGTCAGTCACCAACTTTCCGTTAATATTCTCTTGGGAAGCGATCTTTTTGTAGAATACAGTGTCTTCGTCATTGTTTTAACAATACATTGTTTCAAATTTTTGCTCTGAGAACAGTCGTGCCTGGTGTTGGTATTCTTCCAGCAATCAAGTAAATAATCTTAGTACCAGTGAATCTCAGTTTGAAGTGAGACGTTTACCTTGTTATCAGACTGATCAGTTGTTACATTAGTTTAACCAGGTCCCTGACGATTTGACTGACCGTTTGAAACTTACTTGTAAAATCGAATTTGAAATTTTTCTTACTGACCAAATCTCTATTACACACTCTCCCTACCGTTTATTACCACCTAACATGCAAGATAATAGCAATTGGTAGGTTACTCAAAGAAGGGGTGTCTAGGAAGTCTTTATCTCCGTACACATCCCCCAGGTTCCTCACGCTAAAAGGGAGAAGATAAGGTTATAGGGCAGTAGTTGACTATCATTCCCTTAACGAAACAGTTGTTTGGCAGACTTCCACATCTCTTTCACTTGGTTTTCTGGGGTATGTTATTTTAAAATTCTTGATCTTAATGATTCGTATCATTAAATTACGCTTGCTGAGAATTTAAAGCCCTTACTGCCTTTTATACTGATTACAATTTATTGGAATATAACACGCTGCATTAAGTTCGTTGGCCATTGCTGCTGTATTATGAGGGCTTTAAATACAAGTGCACATACAACTACATAGATGAAGTTGTAATTCGCAGCCAGTGTTTTCCTGAACATATGGAACACTTTCGTCTGGGTTTAACGAGCAATAGGGATGCAGGTTTGACTGTGGAACCGAGTAAGATCTATGTTATTCGTGCATAAATATTTCTTGGTCATCTTTCGCATGCTCAAGGAATAGTGACTGATAATGAACGCGCTAGATCTATTTGCAATTTTTCCGTCTGGTAGATAGCAAAAGACTAGTACATTTTATTGGCATGGTTAATTTTCTTTCTGCGTTTGCTCAATTATCCACAAAATGGTTCAAATGGCTCTGGGCACTATGGGACTTAACTTCTGAGGGTATCAGTCCCCTAGA
Source organism: Schistocerca nitens (assembly GCF_023898315.1). Taxonomy (NCBI): domain Eukaryota; kingdom Metazoa; phylum Arthropoda; class Insecta; order Orthoptera; family Acrididae; genus Schistocerca; species Schistocerca nitens. The sequence goes on along the minus strand of NC_064614.1, from coordinate 873,014,313 downwards.
ACTGAGAACTACTTAAACCTAACTAACCTAAGGACATCACACACATCCATGCCCGAGGCAGGATTCGAACCTGCGACCGTAGCGGTCGCGCGGTTCCGGACTGTAGCGCCTAGAACCGCTCGGCCACCTAGGCCGGCACTCTGAGCACTATGGGACTTAACATCTATGGTCATCAGTCCCCCAGAACTTAGAACTACTTAAACCTAACTAACCTAAGGACAGCACACAACACCCAGTCATCACGAGGCAGAGAAAATCCCTGACCCCGCCGGGAATCGAACCCCGGAACCCGGGCGTGGGAAGCGAGAACGCTACCGCACGACCACGAGATGCTCAATTATCCACACTCCTTAATCAACTCTGGTACAATAGTAGGGCTTTTGTTTGGGCGAATAGTCAGCAAAGGTTTTTAGATTCATTAAATAAGATATCTGTGATACTCCTGCCCATGCTGAACCGATTTCAAATTTGAATTCATTTTGCAAACAGACTCCTCCCATGTAGGTACTGCCCCCATTCTTTTGCGAAATTACCTGGGCCTACAGCATACACACCGAGAGTTCTTTCTATCAGTGAGCTGAAATATTCGATATATGAGCTGGAGGCGCTGGCTATTCTCTTCACCTTAGAAAACAAGACAATTTAGTTCTATATAGAGATCAGAAAATTCTCTCTTGGGACTGACAACCAGGCCCTGAACTGGATTTTGGCTCGTCCTCACGAAACGGGACAGACAGCTTCTAGGACAGGGCGGATTTGAGTGTTTCGTTTTTAGCTTAGTCTCACAAAAATAAATGACAACCAAATTTATGATGCATTGATTTGGATTTTTAATCAAGGCCAGGAGGCAGACGAACCGTTGCAGAAAAATGGGATTTGAATACCAATAGTGTCATTTTGAAAGAGATTCCCTCTCTTTTTCAAAATCTTATCGAGAAAGAAGATACGGGATCATCAAAGGATTAGTGGTACTAAATTCAGCTCCGGCAGAATTAAGCTGTTGAGAGGTATTGTGTAGGAAGGTATGTACTATGTTATCGCAGTATCCCACTTATTCTGGTAGTTTTTCATTACATTTAGGGACCCTGAAAACCATGGTGAAAATTATTTAGTACCCTACTTGTCCCTGTTTAATTCCTAGCGTCAGAGTACTGGTTGGTATCAGGAGTGTCACGCACTTAAATCTAATCCCCATACCTATCGGAGACTTGTACAGTCCAATCGAGAAGAGAGCACAGTGGGCAAGCTTTATACAGATACATAGATCACGTGAGGTCGCTTCCACAAAACGAAACGTGACGATAGGTATGTTTAGGTAATAGTTCATATCTTTACAGGCTGTATATGACTTGGGCAGGACTGGGCATGACGACTAATTTGACTGTACGATTTTTGTCTTATTCTGGACCACAACAGTTCACGAAATTTTGTTTTGGAAATGCCATAGTTCCCATTACAACCGTACCGTACTAGTCTCAACACTCTTTTGCTGAACCAGTTAACAGTAATCTGAAACTCACACCATTACCTATCACACTCGAGGTCAAGGTAACTAGGGTAACTCTATTAATTCGTTAAAATCTGCTCTTCAGTTCTGCTCTGTCTCATAACACTTAATTGTCCAAGCTCATGTTTGTCACCCAGTAAATTCGCCAATATCTATTCACTGGTCTATTAACGATCTCTTTCCTCATCATGTAGATCAGAGTATCTTCAAGCAAATCTGGAGGAAAGTGGTTAATAATTTTCTCTCGGCAGGTCGATGAGAATGTCGCAAATACACTGAAAACTCAAAGAGAGTGGTATACCTGCCTAATATCGTGTAGTGGCCGCGCGAGCACGCACAACTGCCGCAGCACGACGTGACGTGGACTCGACTGATGTCTGAAGTAGTGCTGGCGGGAATTGACACCATAAACCCAGCAGGGCTGTCCATAAACCCGTAAGAGTACGAGGGGTGTAGATCTCTTCTGCACAGCACGTTGCAAAGCATCTCAGATATACTCAATAATGTTCATGTCTACGGCGTTTGATGCCCAGCGGAAGTGTTTAAGCTCAGAAGAGTGTTCCTGGAGACACTCTGTAGCAATTATCGACGTCTGGGGTGTCGCATTGTGATACTGAAATCCAGTGGTTGAAGCTCTCTCCCTACGTTTTGCTTTAGAGCAAGAGGATTGACGTCTGGGAATTTGCGGGTTCGATAGCATGTATCAAGGTATCTGTCCATAACTGATGAGAATGTAATTACTGTTATTGCCCCTAGGGGCGGAACAGCAAAGTTTGCCGACTCAGTCGTGTGCTAGAATGAGTTGTGCCGTGCGGTTAAAGGCGCTGCAGTCTGGAACCGCAAGACCGCTACGGTCGCAGGTTCGAATCCTGCCTCGGGCATGGATGTTTGTGATGTCCTTAGGTTAGTTAGGTTTAACTAGTTCTAAGTTCTAGGGGACTAATGACCTCAGCAGTTGAGTCCCATAGTGCTCAGAGCCATTTAGAATGAGTTGTGACATCACTGGTGACGGGCTACGCGTGATAGATTTCCGCATTAATTAGGCTCAAAACTTTACATGTCTTTAAAAATAGCTTGTGATGTCATATTCTCTTGAACAATTAGGCTATTACATCACGAAATATTTGTTTTGACAGTGGAGGGCAATTGCTACAAAGTGAAAGTATTTTAGAGTAGTCTAGATACGGCTTTGTGGAGCGGATGACTGCCGCGGATCTAACTGCTATAATCCTCCTAGTTGCGGAGGTACTTTCTTGCAGCCGTTTCTGTCGTTGGACGAAAATCGTTTGTGATGTCATGATTACAACAGAGACTGATGGCAGTGCGTACTGCTTAGTTTGCATGCATACCGTGCGAATCTTAAGACGTATTTTAAAACCAGACTGTACATTTCCTATATGTACGAAGGCCTCTTCTAGAACAGCTAGTGGATTTGTGAAACACTGTAGACTGAATCAAATAATCTTCTACAAGTTATTTGAGGGAGGGGGGGGGGGCTGAGAGAGGTAAATTTGGTAAGCGGGTTTAGACGCACAGGTGAAGTGGGCTAGACTAGGATGCGGAGTTTCAGGAATCCAGTCTTAGGACTAGACCACAACTACAACCACATTATTACAGTAGAAAACTGCATCAGAGTGGCACAGTACAACACCCTCATTGGCATTGTAAAGAGAAGGAAGTACTTCTCTGGGCGGTATCACTAACCTGGTGTCTTGCTGCTTCGGTAAATCCCTCGAAGCACAGTGGTAGCGCTCAGTCGCCAGGTTCCATGTAGTTGGTGATCCTGCTGAAGTGGAGTGTTTAGGGATGCGCGTTGTTAAAAATGGTTCAAATGGCTCTGAGCACTATGGGACTTAACTGCTGTGGTCATCAGTCCCCTAGAACGTAGAACTACTTAAACCCAACTAACGATCACACACATACATGCCCGAGGCAGGATTCGAACCTGCGACCGTAGCGGTCGCGCGGTTCCAGTCTGTAGCGCCTAGAACAGATCGGCCACTCCGGTCGGCAGCGAGTCGTTAATGGTCAACAACTATTGTACTATAATTATTTTAATACAGAAATTTCTTTGTCACACACCACACAGAATCAGCATCTGCAATATGACGACTCTAGACTACGCCATTATATTCGACCCTTTACAGACATTAATCCCGTTTTCTGACTTTACATGATGATAGACACTGCCCACGACACGTGACATTCTTATAACTAATAACTTCACTTTATATCTTGCTTAACATCGGAAATATGCACTCGTGACCGTTCTTTTAGAGCCGCGTTTTGAGTGGCTCTCCGCGACTAACTCTCCCTGTCTTCCCGAAGAACAGGAGAGACCATATATATATATATATATATATATATATAAAAAAAAAAGCTCCGTCTTTAGGCCACAAGTGGCCCTTCCGGGACCGTCCGGCCGCCGTGTCATCTTCCGAGGAGGATGCGGATAAGGAGGGGCGTGTGGTCAGCACACCGCACTCCCGACCGTTAGGACGGTATTCTTTGACCGAAGCCGCTACTAATCGGTCGAGTAGCTCCTCAATTGGCATCACGAGGCTGAGTGCACCCCGAAAAATGGCAACAGCACATGGCGGCGGGATGGTGACCCATCCAAGCGCCGGCCACGCCCGACAGCGCTTAACTTCGGTGATCTCACGGGAACCGGTGTAGCCACTGCGGCAAGGCCGTTGCCATATATATATATATATATATATATATATATATATATATATATATATATATATATATATATATATATATATATATATATATATATATATATATATATATATATATATATATACAGGGTGTTACAAAAAGGTACGGCCAAACTTCAGGAAACATTCGTCACACACAAAGAAAGAAAATATGTTATGATGACATGTGTCCGGAAACGCTTACTTTCCATGTTGGAACTCATTTTATTATATCTCTTCAAATCAAATTAATCATGGAATGCAAACACACAGCAACAGAACGTACCGGCGTGACTTCAAACACTTTGTTACAGGAAATGTTCAAAATGTCCTCCGTTAGCGAGGATACTTGCATCCACCCTCCGTCGCATGGAATCCCTGATGCGCTGATGCAGCCCTGGGGAATGGCGTATTGTATCACAGCTGTCCACAATACGAGCACGAAGAGTCTCTACATTTGGTACCGGGGTTGCGTAGACAGGAGCTTTAAAATGCCCCCATAAAAGGAAGTCAAGAGGGTTGAGGTCAGGAGAGCGTGGAGGCCATGGAATTGGTCCGCCTCTACCAATCCATCGGTCACCGAATCTGTTGTTCAGAAGCGTACGAACACTTCGACTGAAATGTACAGGAACTCCATCGTGCATGAACCACATATTGTGCCGTACTTGTAAAGGCACATGTTCCAGCAGCACAGGTAGAGCATCCCGTATGAAATCATGATAACGTGCTCCATTGAGCGTAGGTGGACGAAACTAAAATGAGCTCTAACATGGAAATTAAGCGTTTCCGGACACATGTCCACATAACATCTTTTCTTTATTTGTGTGTGAGGAATGTTTCGTGGAAGTTTGGCCGCACCTTTTGAAGCACCCTGTATATCCAGCCAATGGCCGTTCAGTTCGATGTTGCTAGGTGGTTCTGACGTCACGTTTGCGGACAATGTGACGGAAGTTTGTCTCGGAACACTGTCTCAGGTTGTAAGATCCTACTCCCGAATAGTCGGATCTTGTCCCTACTAAGGTTGCACAACATTGTCTCCTATGATTTCATCACTAATGCTCTTGCTGGCGCCTAATTGTTAAGCGTACATGTAGCCTGGTTGCTACTGAGCATTCCCGATCGCATAAATGTGCGTAATACTTGGCTTAAATACGTGAAGGGATTGGATATATGCATTACAACAGCTTATGACATGGTAGAACCGAATTTTTTGTATCTGCGGCCTGTGACCAGACCAAATACACAAGTAATGCAGCAACTACCTTACGCATGCCAGTAATGCATAGACATCGTTGCGCCGCCAGGGGTCGTTGCCGGCGGGTCCGGCTCCCAGTGGGCGTGCCCCGCGGCGCCTAATTAGCCAGATGGCAGCTCCGGGAGCGGGTGCCGGCGCTGCTGGCAAACACCAATATTGGCGCTGGCCCCACCACGCCTCGCCTCGCGCGACGATTGTTTGCCTGCGCGACGTGCACCGCTTGCGGCCGCCGGGGATTGGGCGCCGGCCGACAGCCACACCTCCACTCACGTCTCATTGCCTCGTTGTTCGTTCCTTTCTCTCCTCCACAAGCGCCTGTCTGCCCTAACTCACTGCCGCTATTGCTGGCCCAACCGACGTCACTGAAGTGATTGAAGAAAAACAAAGAAGATTTGTACGCTACAAATCAAAAGATGGGAGAACAGAAGTTATCATCCTATTTTCTGCCAAGTAAGGTATATGGATGACACTGTCATTGGGCTATCATTAGAGCTCAGCACTAGTCATCAAAACAGCCAAATCATGAAGACTGCATGCAACAAAAGAGAAAAATGACACGAAGTGTACTATATAACTCAGATTATATTCATTAGAATTTTAGCGCAATTAGAGAAAGTAGTTACAGGTAATGTCATTTACAATCTGTATAAAAGGAAAGATGATGTAGTATGATTGTGACTCAGAATTCACATTGAAATGTTGATTGTTTAAGAGAAAATTGTGTTGTGCCTCGTGCAAGAAAAGGAAAAGTCAGATATCAAGGGTCAGAATTCCTTATCAATAGGACCGTGGCTTAAGGTGGCCTGCAGTTTATCTGTCTGCAGTATTACTGCCTACTGGGGAAATACTCACAGTTCCTTAACCAATACCTGGTTTTGTGAATATGTGTAAGATATACCTATTTGTTCTCTGAAGCAGGATTTCATTGGGAGTGGAATTTGGCTCGTAGCTGTGTACGTGTACGTACTTTGAGTTGTTAATATAAATTTACATTGAGGCCACAAAACTAATGGCATAGCGATGTGCACATTCACAGAGGGCGGTATTATAGCGCACACAAGTTATAAAGGTTACTGCATTGTCAGAGCGGTCGTTTGTAGTCGAGTGATTCATGTGAAAGGCTTTCCGACGCGATTGTGATCGCACGACGGGAAGTAGTGGACCTGGAACGCGGAATGGTAGTGGGAGCTAAACGCATGAGACACACCATTTCAGAAATCGATAGGGCATTCAGTAGATCGAGGTCCGCAGTGTCAAGAGTGTACCGACAATACCAAACTTCAGGCAATACATCTCACCACTAGCAACTCAATGGCCAATGGCTTTCACTTAACGACAGAGAGCAGCGCCGTTTCCGTACAGTTGTCAATGCTAAGAGGCAAGCAGCACTGGTGAAAGAACCGCAGGAATCAATGTGGGAATCATTGATCCCTGTGAGGCGTACGACGAACGTATCCGTTACGTCAGTGCGGCGAAATTTGGTGTTAATGGGCTTTGGCAGCACACGACCGAATCGAGTGCATTTGCTAACAGCACAAAACCGGTTGCAGCACCTCTGCTGGTCCATGTCAGTTGCACCCTAGACGACTCGAAAATCGTGTCCTGGTCGGATGAGGCCAAGGTTTCAGTTCGAAAAAGGTGATGGTAGCAATGAATAATATGTAACTTAGGGCATAACCTACAATTACTGTAATTAATAATAATACGACCATAGTATGATCATGGAAGAATGATAGTTGCTCCATTAATGGTGAAGCTCCATCTTGAAGGGATAAATTTGATCATGTTGCCATTAATGAATTTTTCTAATAAAAGGTTTCAAGTGTGGCGCAGACCCCACGATGCCACTAACCCAAGTTGTCAACAAAGCATTGTACAAGGTGGTCTTAGCTCCATAATTGTGTGGGCTGATTTTAGATGGAGTGCACTGTGTAATCGTTCGGCTTTTTGGAGATATTTGCTGCCATTCATGGACTTCATGTTCCCAAACAACAATGGAATTTTTAAGGCTGATGATGCGCCATGTCACCGAGTAACAACTATTCCCAATTTGTTTGAGGATCACTCTGGACAATTCGAGCCAGTTATGTCGCCATCCAGAGAGCCCAATATGACTTCAATCTAATATTTATGTGGCATAATCGAGAGGTCAGTTCGTGGACAAGATCCTGTACCGACGTCACTTTCACAATTATGGACGGCTATAGAGGCAGTAGGGTTCAATATTTCTGCAGGGGATTTCCAATGACTTCTTGAGTCCATGCCACGTCGAGTTGCTACACAACGCCGGGGCAGAAGGAGGTAACATTAGGAGGCTATAGCTTGATTTTTGTCACCTCATTACATGTCATTCCCACGACTGACACTCGACTACCGAAGTAATGCTTTCTGGAGGGCCATACTTAGAGCATTATGATGATACCTGCAGCATTACAGACTGCCAGCAAGGCTCCCTTAGTTATTGCTTCCATTGATGCATTCAGCCGTGAGATGCACACCGGTAGTGGTGCTTACGCCAAGAGCACTAGAAACAGGTGTGACGCTACGTCACATCTTCAGGTAAGTCTAGTTTTGTGATCATGTTAATTATGGACGTCTCCCTTTGTATAAGCTCCGAGGAAAGGGATCGTTGCCAAAAACCATTAGTCATCGTAACACGAGATCACCTGGCGTCAGGGTATGGGGTGCTGTAGAGGATGTTACATGATCAACTCCGCTTTGTATAGCCTGTAATTAGTGCAGTAGCCGTTACATTTCCTGAGTCTTATGACTGAGCTGAATAGCTGAGGAAACTGCGGACAGATAGGATATTAAAGAGAATGAACTTGAATAAACTGAACCAGAGGTTGGTCAGAGTATCAAAGCTCAAAGGTGAGTGAATACGTAGAAGGGCTGTATAAGGGAAATGAATGTTTGTACAATATTATATAATGAAAGATGAAGTAGATCAGAATGAGAGGGGAGATATTATTCTGGGAGAAACCTCTGACAGTGCACTGAAAGATCTAAGTCGAAACAAGGCCCCTGTTGTAGATGACAGCCCTCAGAACTTCTGAGATCCACCAGTTTTGCGAGATATATGAGACAGGCGAAATACGCAGGGACTTTGAGAAGAATTTAATAATTTCTATTGCAAAAAACCTTGCTGCTGATGTACGGAACTGTCAGAGTGATAAATCACGGTTACCAAATAATAATATGAATTATTTACAGAAAAATGAAAAAAAAACTGCTAGAGAAATTATACGTGGAAGCTGAGACTGGTTTCAGGCGGAGAAACATAGGAACAGACGAGGCAATATTACACTGACATTTATCTTCAGAAGATGGGATCAAGAAAGGCATATTTGCGTATATAGTAACTGAAGATATAGAGAACATATTTGAAAGTATTTAGTAGATTACGATCCTCGAAATTCTGTTTGTAGTAATGATAAAGTACTGGGAGGTTCATCACTAATTGTTATAGAACTAGACTACAATTATAAGAAGAGACGAACATGTAAGGAAAGCAGTAGCGGAGAAGGGATTGAGGGTAGGTAGCAGCCTATCCGATGCCAATAATTCGTAGAATGAGCAAACTATGAAGGAAACTAAGGAAATATTTGGAAAACGAATTATAGTTCACGGAGAATAAATGCAGATTTTTTGGTTTGCTGATGACATTATAATTCTGTCAGACACGCAAAGGGTGTGCAAGAGAAATTTAACGGAATGAATGGTGTCTTGAAGAGAAGTTATAATTTGAACATGAACAACAGTAACGGAAGGTTCAAATGGCTCTGAGCACTATGGGACTTAACTCCTGAGGTCATCAGTCCCCTAGAAATTAGAACTACTTAAACCTAACTAACCTAAGGACATCACACACATCCATGCCCGAGGCAGGATTCGAACCTGCAACCGTCGCGGTCGCGCAGTTCCAGACTGTAGCGCCTAGAACCGCTCGGTCATTCCGGCCGGCCAGTAACGCAAGGATAACGGCATGTAGTCGAATTAAATCAATGATGCTGAAGAAATTAAATCAGTAAATGAGTAAACAAGTTTTGCTATTTAGACAGAAAAAGAACCTGATTGTCGAAGTAGAACTGCTGTGCTGCTGGTAAATGCAGACGGTTAGATCGCTGGGTCAAATAACTACTGAGGAAAGAAGAAATTAAGGCACAAACAGACTAAAAGAAGGAACGTTGATAACACACGTCATGAGACATTAAGAAAACGTCAGTTTGGTACTGAAGGGAAGCGTTGTGGCTTAAAATAGTGAAGAAGGTTGATACGGGCTGCAGTAGTTACATAGACATCAAGAGACTTGAGCAGGATCGACAAGCAATGTAAGCTCCATCAAACCAGTCTTCGGATAGAAGACCACGACAAGAATATACTGTTCGTTCAGTTAAGGTTTTCATTCACTTTTTCATCCTGTTCATGTCGTTTGGGAACTTACGGTTCGTTGTCAAATATTGCACAAAATGCCGAAATACTTTTGTAGACTCACTTGGTTCAGTACATTCCACTTAAACAAGTCCGAAAATTAGAGATTAAATAGGTGGAAAATATGAAAAGCCACAATTATGAAATTTGTAAATGCAGTTTGCACGTCACCTTTCGATCCGTTGTGGCAGTTAGTTGATAATGATTCACGGGAACTGTTTTGACAGCAAGATCTGAACTGGTACGAAATGGGAAGCAGAAGTAAAATCCGATGAAACTTTTTACAGATGTGTCGGGCTGGCTCAAGAATGTCCGTCGATCGCTTCACACCGCTCTTTTCATTTCTGAGAGCACAGTGCGCAGGTAAAGATGTCTGGAAAATTACATCTCCCACCAAGTATGAGGACTTTGTGAGAGATTTCAGCCGGCCGGTGTGGCCGTGCGGCTCTAGGCGCTTCAGTTTGGAACCGCGTGACCACTACGGTCGCAGGTTCGAATCCTGCCTCGGGCATGGATGTGTGTGATGTCCTTAGGTTAGTTAGGTTTAAGTAGTTCTAAGTTCTAGGGGACTGATGCCCTCAGATGTTGAGTCCCTTAGTGCTCAGAGCCATTTGAACCATTTGAGAGATTTCACCTAATGTCATGCAATGTCACGCATGTCGTTCTTAATGACAATTCTCGACACTGAAGATGCTCCTGCAGTGTTTTCTATGGGAGATATTTGATCACTTACCATACAGCCCGTGATTGGCTCCTGTCTGAGTTTCATCTCTCTCAAATGAACAAGCTATGAAGACAACATTTTGGCACACACAACGAGCAGTGGACAAGCATAGAGAATTGTCGGAAAGTACCTGCCTTCTTTGACGAGGATATTGCAAAGTTGGCACAACGGTACGACAAATGTCCAAGTGCCTACGTAGAGACGTAGATGGAAGGTGCAGCTAACTTTTGCAGATAAAGCGGCAGCAGCACTCCGTCTTCAGGCCACAAGTGGTCCATTGGGACTATCCGATCGCCGTGTCATCCTCAGGTGAGGATGCGGATAGGAGGGGCGTGTGGTCAGCACACCGCTCTCCCGGTCGTTATGACTGGAGCCGCTACTATTCGGTGGAGTAGCTCCTCAGTTGCCATCACGATGCTGAGTGCACCCCGAAAAATGGCAACAGTGCATGGCGGTTCCGATGGTAGCCCATCTAAGTGGCGGCCACGCCCGACAGCGCTTAAATTCGGTGATCTGTCGGGAACACGTGTACCCACTGCGGTAAGGCTGTTGCCTGTTGCAAATAAAACATTTCTTATATTCACTTGGTTCGTTGATTGGTTTGGGAAGGGTACCAAACTGCGAGGTCATCGGTCCCATTGTATTAGGGGACAATGGGAAGGAAGTCGGTTGTGCCCTTTGAAAGGAATCATCTCGGCATTTGCCTGAAGCGATTTAGAGCAACCTTGGAAAACCTAAATCAGGATGGCCGGAGGCGGGTTTGAAACATCATCATCCCGAATGCTAGTGGAGTCTGGTAACCAATGCACACCTCACTCTACATTCACATGATTTACATTTCTCAACCGATCGGAATAGCCCTCGTATAACTCGATGCATATTACTTCCAATGTTGTTTGTTGCAAGACACGATGTCTGATGGCACAGTTTCTACGGCATTAATCAAATGGAGATAAGTGCGAACATGACTGACATACGGGCAGTAACACGACCGAGCTACATTTAATATTTATAACTTAGCACGCCCAATATCCGAGACAAAGGCTATAACTTCCGTGTGCGGTGAATAATGTAAACACACGTAACCTAGCTAAGGTAACCAGAGTCACCGGCGCCCCTGCTGTCAACAGCACGTATTCCGCGTCACGTGGTCCGTCTGCGTTTAAATAATGAACGATACCGCGAGAGGAGAAGTCAAGCGGCGAACACGCGTTTCATTGTTAGGTCCGTCCGGCCAGAAACGCCCATTAAAGGAGCTTAAAAGACTAGCCACGCATGTGGGCCGGAAACAAAGGGCTGCAGACAAGCGGCAGATCCCAGCGCGACGGCGCGAGCGTGAGCGGCGGCACGGGCGCGGGCGTGCTGCGCCAGCGGCAGCGGCAACCCGCCGCGCAAAAACGCGCGCTCCGTCGGAGCATACATAATTCATAAGCTGTCGCGCGGTCACGCCCCGTTACGTCGCCTGGCAGCCAGCTGGGTATGTACGCGGCTGGTCGGTCCCAGTGCGGTGACGGTTCTCGACACTGTTATTCAGGGCGATAGGAAAAAAGAGCGTCGAATACCTATAGTGTGAGGCGGTGGTAATCGTGTCCTATAAACATGGGTCCACAGATCCTTACTTCCTCACTTCTAAACATTTGATTCTAGGACGGGGTCAGTCTGACGTCCTTTCGTGTTTATTATTCGTAGAATTATCGCAGAATCAGCTAAACATCTCATGCATCGAATTTGATGAAAAGAAAAAATACGGAAGAATGGAAAAGAAATATGAGAGTGTATTAGATGACAGTCTGTTGGAGTTTACGATAGGTAAAGACAACAGGGAATTCTGACGTTGCTGCCGACAATGGAAGCAAGACACGTTCATAGGATTTTTCGATCTGGACAAATATTTCACACTGCCGTGCAAAACGTTCGAAAACTCTGAGAAAAAGCGGGGATAAGCTATACGGAAAGATGGGCACTATACTATATGTACAAGAACCAAGAAGGAACAATAAGAGTGGAGGATGAAGAACAAACTGCTGCGATTAAAAAGGCTACGAGATAAGGATGTAGTCTCTCGCCCCTACTGTTCAGTCTATACATCAAAGAAGCAATGACGGAAAGGAAAGAAAGCTTCAAGAGTAGGATTAAAATTCAGAGTGAAAGGAAATCAATGATCGAATTTGATGACCCCGGCCGGCCGGAGTGGCCGAGCGGTTCTAGGCGCTACAGTCTGGAACCGCGCGACCACTACGGTCGCAGGTTCGAATCCTGCCTTGGGCATGGGCGTGTGTGATGTCCTTAGGTTAGTTAGGTTTAAGTAGTTCTGAGTTCTAGGGGGCTGATGATCTCAGAAGTTAAGTCCCATAATGCTCAGATCCATTTGCACCATTTTCTTTTGTTGACCTCATGGATGTCCTCAGTGAAAGTGGAGGAAAATTGCAGGATCTGCTGAATGGAATGAACAGCCTAATGAGTGCAGAAAGTGAATTAAGAGTAAATCAAAAAAGACGAAAGTAATGAGAACTCGTAGAAATGACGACAGTTACAAACATCGGGATTGGTGAGCATGAAGCAGACGAGTTAGTGATTTCTCCTACCCAGGCAGCAAAATAATCCCTGATGGACAAAATAAGAACACTAGCGCTGCCAAAAAGGGGCATTCCTGGCCAAGAGAAATTTGCTAGTATCACACGTAGGCCTCAATATGAAGAAGAAATTTGTTGGAATGTATGTTTGGTGTACAGTATTGTGTGGCAGTAAGACATGGACTATGGGAAAACTGTAGCAGAAGTGAATCAAAGCATTTGATACGTGGTGTTCCAGAAGAACGTTGGAAATTGGGTACACTGATTACTTAAGGAATGAGGAGGTTCTTGGCAGATTTGGCGAGGAAACGAATATGTAGAAAACAGTGACAAAAAGAAAGGACATGATGGTAGGACATATGTTAAGACATCAGAGAATAACTTCCGTGGTTCCGGACGGAGTTGTAGGGGGTAGAAACTGTAAAGGAAGACAGAGATTGAAATACATCCAGCAAATAGTCGAGGACGTAGGTTGCAAGCACTATTCTCAGATGAAGAAGATGGCACAAGAGAAGAATTCGTGGCGGGCCACGTCAAACCAGTCAGATCACTGATGACACAATAAGAAATGTTCATAGGCTGTACCCACAGTGACGTCCATCCGCAACAAATCCTTCACCCCTCCTTCGGCGTCAAAATTCGCCAATTCCTGGAAGTGCAGCAGTTGTAAGAACACTGAACTACACTGCCGGAAAAAATTGTAACGCCATCAAGCACTGTGTTTAGCGGCATCAGGATATAATATGCGCATATAATATGTGCAAATAATATGTGCATACTGTGAGGTCGTAGTGTTAGAGACTCATTTTGTCATGCACGCTGGTGATCTAATGACTCTCTGTGCACCATCTGTTTTCGCTGTGACTGCAGTAATTGTGATGAGATCAGAGATGAGCAATGTTTGAAACATCATTCTCCGATACAAAAATGCCCCCCTTCCCCCCCCTCCCCCCCTCCTCTCCGCCAGGCGAGTACGTGCTGTGAAACAGGTTCAGCCATTTAAACGGCGTCGTACGGTAGGCCTGGGGGAAGCTGGGTGATGTACTGATGGACTACTAGATGTGTTGGGTACAGTGCGTCGATAGTGTGCCGTTTATTTCAACAGCTGTCTGTGGAACGTTTTCGCACCCCGAGATCAGGTTTTGAGCGTCCGGGTAATACAGAAGCAAGTCTAGATCGATGTTCGGTGCGAGTAGTAATGGCCAACTGAATATCAGCCAGGGATGAAGTTCGGGCAAGTGTTGCATCTGCTGTGGAAACAGTCTGCTTGCAGCTCGGTGAGGACACAACGAAACTGCCAATCTTGGCTACTCTGGCGTCGTGAGAGAGTTGACTGGAAAGTGAAGTTCTCTGTTGTCTTCAGTGATGAGAGTAGGTTCGCTCCGTATGCGAGTGATGGACGTACGAGAGTATGGCATAGTCCCGCCTAGGTCCCCTGACAAGCTTCATGGTGTGTGGGACCATCTTAACGGTGTTGGTGTTTCCCTGCAGGGCAAAGTAAACAGTGCCCACTAACTTGCACAGGGTGCTATCATTGGGCTACTATTATTTCATAGACAGGTTCAAAAATGGCTCTGAGTACTATGGGACTTAACATCTGAGGTCATCAGTCCCATAGAACTTAGAACTACTGAAACCTAACTAACCTAAGGACATCACACACATCCATGCCCGAGGCAGGATTCGAACCTGCTCCCGTAGCAGTCGCGCGGTTCCAAACTGAAGCGCCTAGAACCGCTCGGCCACCGCGACCCGCTCTTAGGCAGGTAAGTGATGTGCTAAAAGGGGAAAAAAAGCACGTTCTCATGTACCTAATGCAACGCAACGTGTTGTTCGTGGTGTAGAACAACTTCCCTGCCAACCAAGGTGACGTTATCCTTTGCCAATTCTACATTTGTGGGCATGATGAAACAGGAACTTGAGAGTTCTCTATCGCCTGCACCAACCATTGAGGAATAGCAAAAAAATACTCGAGATGTTGAGTCCATCTATTGCAGAACGCCATTTGGCATGGTTCCGATAATTTGCACGCGAAAGTACACGCGTGCGTTGCCTCAGAGACGGGCGCACACTGTGGTTCCTTTGCTAATGTTGGGGCATTCTTGTTGACATTTGTGTTTCATTTGGTCGGAATTTGTCATCATACACTCCCACAATGTTGAACTACATGTCACCTCACTTGCCAATAGAATGATCTTGTCCTTGAGGGTGTTTATTTCTGTCAGTGTAATCAGTGAACTCCAAGGAACATTACACTAATCCCGTGTAACACGTCTTATAACCTTAATAATGACCCCAAATCGCCAAGGAAGAGAGCCCACAAATTTCTTCAGTTATACCGCATGTAGCGGAAGCCACCCACTGATGGTTACATCTTTATGGCTCTCAAACTGTGGGGATGTTGACTGGCATTCCACTCGCCTTCTTAAATAGTCCCAGACACTCTCTATGGCATTAGCATCGGGTGATTTGTCTGGCTAGCTATGTAGTAGGGTGCCCCGCTCTTTTTCAACCCCTCTGAAGATAACATAAAAAACGAACTAACACAAAGACATTCGTCGCTAAAAGAAATCTACTAGTATTAAACATTTGTATTAATGCGACGAAGAAATTACCGAGAATTTGGAGCAAAGTATTATATGGAAGCCAATATTGGACCGTGAATAAATGAAGTAACGTGGAGCAGCGCATTGCCTAACACCATTTACACACTGACGACGTAATTTGATTGTGATCTGACAGCAATCAAATTCATGGTTTGGTCTTTTTATCTGATGTCGATGATATTATATTCGCCTAATATGATACTGTAAAGACTTTTAATGACCTGTTGATGTTAGTCAAGCAAAAGGAGTTTCTGAATAAAAAGTTTATCAGCAGCTCGAGGTGGTAATCATGACACCTGTGAAATACCTGCGAGCTTTGGTGCACCAAGTCCTGAAAATGTGTCACAAAATATGAGGTAATAAGCGTGGGGGTTCGCCACAGAATGAATGAGGAGAGGAAAATGTGAAGAACGTTCACAATATGTAGGGACAGGACGATAGGACATGCATTGCGGCATCAAGGAATAACTGCCATGATTGTTGAGGGAGCTGTTGAGGGTAGAATCTGTAGGGAAGGAAGAGATTGGAATCTACCTAACAAAAAATGGTTCAAATGGCTCTGAGCACTATGGGACTCAACTTCTGAGGTCATCAGTCCCCTAGAACTTAGAACTACTTACACCTAACTAACCTAAGGACATCACACACATCCATGCCCGAGACAGGATTCGAACCTGCGACCGTAGTGGTCGCGCGTTATATACTGTAGCGCCTAGAACTGCTCAGCCACACCGGCCGGCCGTCTACCTAACAAATAACAGGGCAAGTGCTACTCTGACGAGATGAGGGTGACACAGAAGAGGTACTCGTGACGCATTGCCTCAAAACACAGAGGGAACTGATGACAAAATACACTCATGTTCAGAAGAAACAAAACACTCTTTAAACAACTAGAGACGGAACGTCCATATTTACAGGACATGTACATTAATATGATCTGAAGAAATGATTAGCATTTTAGACACCACTTTTTACCAGGGCCTGAGAGAAAGGTTCGTCTGGCCTCAATGTCCCGTTCGCATCCTCCCATATATATATAACGGGATCCTATCCTACTAGCGCCACCAGAAGCTTCCGAGTCGTCTTCGCGTAATGAATGTAGGGGGGACTCTCTCTAAATCGTTTGCTCTGAGGATAAATCCTGTGCCGTGAATCATTTTTTAGTGTGCCTTCTAGTACTAGGAACGCCCTAATGGGCAGGAGGATCCTCGAATAATGCGCCTAAATAGTTCGATAGTCGTGTGCGGTACAATGCATAGCGATGGAACGCCTCATTAGTCGTTGTCAGGTTGACCCAAAGGTCCAGAGCGTTTTCAGGAGCGGCTTTCAAAATGTAATACAGTACCATGCCCTTCAGACAGCGGACTGCGTTCGTTCTTGTAGTAAGAAAGTAAGTGGTATCTGGGTGTAGGAATTCGTCTGGCGTGACAGACTCTGACTGTCGTCGCAACAGGAGAGCCAGCATACGTTGTACAAGCTCCCAGCATCTGCCTGTCACAGTACATGTCAGCCGGTGCACATTAGAATCGACGGCGGCACAAATGGTCGTCGGTGAGATGGATGGAATGGAGATCCTGGCGTGTGGCTGTCGTTCACCACCATATACCACAGGGTACGAGCGTACGTGGGCACGTATGGAGTGTGGACGGCTCGCCACACCCTGGTCCAGCGGATGGTTGGAAGTTGTGGTTCGACGTTGTTACGGGGTTGTCGTGGCTGATAGATGCGGCAGCAATTTCTCATGGTCGGCGTCCTTGTCGACACCTCGGAACACCATGTGTCGTGTTGCCTAGTTGCCAAAGAGTCCGCCATAGGCCTTGATAACTTGTTCCATGCATCGATGCGTGTAAGGCGCGGATGGCATCGCGAGGTATCTGGTGGTTGGCGTTGAATCACGGAGCTGCACCCGTCATTTCACCATATCCCACACTTTTTCGATTGGCGACAAGTCTCGTGATCGGACGGGCCACGACAAAAGGCTGACATACCGTGTCACCAAAAAGGCACTTGTTCGTGCCGCAGCGTGCGGTTGTGCATTGTGTTGCTGAAAAACGGCGTTTGGGGCGTCATGGAGAAAGGGTATGGCTACAGGCCACAGGATGCCATTCACGTAGGTGACACTGTCCATAGTGCCCTGGACATGTACCAGCTGTGATTTGTGGTTTTACCAACAGAACTCCACATTGTAAGTCGTTGAGAAGGCGATGCAAATCTTATACGAATGCAATCCGTGTGATGCCGCTCCCTTTCTCTGCAGAGAACCAAAATGCGGCCATTATTTTCAAAGAAATGGAATGTGAATTCGTCCGAAAAAACTATGCCATTCCTGCCCCCCAGTAACAACGTTGCATACAACATTGCCGCTTAGCATGCTTCATTCGTCCAAGGTAGGCGGAGAAGTAAACCACGCGCACGTAACTGAAGCCGATCGACTATCACCCCGAACAGTACACGGTGTGTTACACTGTTCGACTGTTCCATCAGAGACGAAGAGAACGCACATATGTCCTGCAATGCCATTCGTATTAGATGCCGATCTTCTCGCGCTGGTGGAGGGGAGTAGGGGTGGGGGGTGCGAGGGGGGAAATATGGGTATTGTGACCTGACCCATCTCGTCGTGTTCTAAGGCTTTCCGGGAGGCATTATGCACTGACGAACCACTTCGTCCCACACGAGCAGCAATTTCTCGGATGAATGCATCACCTTCTCTCATGCCAATGATGCGCCCTCTTTGAAACTCGCGCGTACGTCTGCAAGGCATCCTGTATGTCTGCTCAAGTCACACTGATCCATTACCTTCGGTTTACAGCTACAACCAGACTCGAAGCACATTTTTACCGGTAGGTGGTTTTGCATCGCGATATTGATGTTGATCTTGAACCCGCTGGCCCATATGTCTCAAAAGCTAATTATTTATGCAGAACGTACAAATGAACATGTCCTGTGCATATGAACATGCTGTCTCTAGTCTATTAAAGTGTTCTTTTCTGAACTACTTACGAAGATGATGTGATTGCATTACGGTCTCATTCAATGCCCATTTGAGAATAACCACAACGAAGAAAGTAACCAGTAGTGCTTAGTAAAGTACTCATTCAGACTAACAGCCTGGTGAGGTCGTTGGAGTTTTTGAAAACAAATAAATCAGCTGTTGAAAAGAAAAAGGTGCATAAAAATGAAATCATCAGCCAGCTGCCACCGTGTAAAGACATATAGTGTACTTCCCCTCTCGCCTGACTGAGTGCCGAGTACGTGTTGGCAGGTGGCGGCAGGGAGGCTCCCAAGCAGTGCCTGAGGCGACCTATGGCGCGGCGCATAACGCGCGCTGTTACGCTGTTAAAGCTGCACCGCCTCTCTGCTTTACTGCAGCGTTGCGGTTTTGCGGGAAAACAAAGGAGTAATTACCGGCCTGCACAAAGGGCGCCAGGTAGCAAGTGTGTCGCTGCGGAAACCGCGGCGCGCCAAGTGGTTTTCCTCGCACGCTTGCCGACTTGGCACTGTGCACTGGAGAGCGCAGCTTATAATGGTCCATTTCGAATCTGAATGTCGCCCATAAAGCCCGAAATGTCGGATTGGTCGGGGTACAATTTTCACTACTATATCACACGTACTTTAGGTAGATGAAAGTTGAAGTCTTGTTACCTGAACGACGACAGCTTCCCTTCCTCACTTCAGCTACATGTGAAAGTATTAGTGTAATAACTCAGCACAGAAACGCAGTGAAATACACAGGGTAACAAAAAAAGTAATGCACCCAGAAGACGAAGTAGCATATCAACGTAACTTCGTGCTCGTACACGTCATTGGCGTGTTGGTAAATGATTGGATTTGCAATTCTCTGAGACAAGTAGAACAGCCACTAGAGTGCGTTAGTTTTGTTCCTGTGTAATGCTGTTTTCGGGTCTCGTAGAGTATAAAACGTGCTTGAAAACTGTCACGAGTGATCAATGCGAATAACACAGAGATGATAATCACTGGTGTGAGAGAGCTTTATCAGCACATGATAGAGTTTGAAAGAGGCCTGATTAAGGATAGCCTTTTGGGTGGCTGGTCGAATCGTGCCATATCAAGATTTTTGGAACATTCGAGCGTAACAGTGGATCAATGATGAACTAGATGGAAAGGTGGGGGCAAGCAAACTCGTCGTCATAGTTACGTCAGAGCAGTTACGGCCATCACAAGAAAGGATCGCCGATTTGTCCACCAAGCACGTCGTAACCCTGTAACACTGCGCCTGCCGTGTAAGAACAACAGTCTATGTTACGATACTACAGTGCTTGTGTTATTCTGATTACGATGCAAAGTTCCTTTGGACATGCAGGCACTGCAACTGCGAAGAAGGACAACCATGAGTTGTAGAATGGAATGAAGACAATGAAAATATGTGAGGAACCTGGACTCGATCCTGGATTTCCCGCTCACTGCAAGCGGTCGCCAACATTTTTTTTCGTTCTTGATCGTTGTGTTTGCTCGTTGCGGACGTCACAGGACATCCGTTTTTAAGTTCGTTTGTTGATCCTTCTAGTCTTTTTTTTTATTATAGAGGCCAACCAGCGCATTTGGCTATCCGTGCATGGTTCACGGCCAGAACAAAACTTCCATATATCGTCAACCATGCGTCTACTAGCTGTACTCGTACATCCATTATGTATATTCCCGTCCAGGTCAGACGCTGTACTTGAGAGTCGCTCGCCCAATATTGGTAGATAAATACGACATTGCATGTCCCAAGGAACTTTGCATCGTAATCAGAATAACAAAGGCACTGCAGTGTCGCATTTATCAGCTGATGCTGGGGAAGTTACTTCCAAGTACAGTGTCTGACCTGTAGGGCAATGTACATAATGGATGTACGAGTGCAGATCGTAGACACGATATACGGAAGTTTGGGTCTGTCCGTGGGTCGTGCACGGACAGCGAAATGGAAAGACGACCGCTCGCAATCAATGGGAAATATGGGTTCGAGTCCCGATCCGGCAAAAATTTTCGTTGTCATACCATTCTACAGCAGATGGTTGTCCTTCTTTGCAGTTGCAGATTCATTAATTCTATCCTGCACCATTGGGCGGAGGGTAGCAGCAGCCACACTAGCAATTTACCGTCTGTCTTTAAAGCTACAACAAGGGTGTTTGAATTTTGATTTGTGCCGTGACAGGACTGCTTTTCAGCGATGAATCGCGGTTCTGCACTACCTGGTATAGTCAGCATCGGTGAGGATAGCAATGATCTAGGGGGCCGCAGATCGTGGTCGTGCGGTAGCGTTCTCGCTTCCTGCGCTCGGGTTCCCGGGTTCGATTCCCGCCGGGGTCAGGGATTCTCTCTGCCTCGTGATGACTGGGTGTTGTGTGATGTCCTTAGGTTAGTTAGGTTTAAGTAGTTCTAAGTTCTAGAGGACTGATGCCCATAGATGTTAAGTCCCATAGTGCTCAGAGACATTTTGAATGATCTAGGGAAAGGACCCATTCTTCCAATATTTAGGATTGCTGCTCAGCGACAATTCGCGGTTCTGTACTACCTGGGGTGGTCATCATCGGTGAGGACAACGTTGACCTAGGGAGAAGGCCCATTTTTCCAATCATTTGGAGGGACACATTGGTGTTATCCTGGTCTATGGTGTGGGGTAACCATTGGGCGCAACTAACTTCAGGTCACAGCTGACTGAGACTGAGGGGACTCTGATTGCGGAACGGTATGTGACGAAGGATCGTGGTACCAAATTTGAACAGCATAGTTCTCATCCACACTTGACACGTGTTTCTGTGAACTCACTGCATGATGGTGAGGTACTCCCATGACCGGCAATATCCCCAGATCTGCAGTGGGGACAACAGGCAGACTGGTAGAAACTCCTGAGGGAAGCTAACCCACATATTCTAGTAACAAAGACTCCACAATAAATGCGCCAAGAAAATTCAAAACTCTTTTGGCAGTACGATACTATATTGCAGTGCATGTGTTATTCTGCGGGGACCACAGCTGTTATGAAGCACATCAGATGAATTCGCAATTGCGAATGATGACTACCATCAGCGATAAGCCGAAAAGCCACGTTCGAGTCCTGGTCCGTCGCAAATTTTCATTGTCATCATTCCATTCTACAGCTGATGATAGTCATTATTCACAATTGCGAAATCATCTAATGAGTCTTTTGGCAGTGATGGAGTCTGAGCATGTCGGTAATGTGCCGCCGAAACTAGTCGTAAGAGACAATAAATACGTTTTCAAGATATAACTGTGGTGGTACTTTCCTCATATATGAGGAAAGTACCACCAGTACTGAAGTCTCTCGTTCATGCAATAGGATGGACATCCATAAATTGTGCGTCAGCTTGCCTCAGGAGAGGATATAACGGATTTACGACGCCTAGACGAAAGAGTGCTTTCGTCCTTGTCAAATGAGGTGCAATGTCATATTGATAAGAGGCTCATAATGCTTGTAAAGTTCGAGCGATTTTGTAATAACATACATATCCTCTCAAACTGTGAAGTTTCATTTCGCTATTTCGTCGCCTCCTACGTATTTCTGTTTTTATATCAGACAGTGTATGTATAATGTCCGCTTCCGTAGCTCAGTGGTCATTGCGGCTGACTGCCATGTGGAGGACACTGGTTCGATTCTCATTATTTCCATTGATTTTTCCTTTGTGGGAGGACTGTTACGGGGGACACTCAGTCTAGTGAAATAAACTGCAGATCTACATGAACAATTAGCAGCGATTTCAAGCTCACGAAACCGGACAATGGTAGGGAGAACTATGTGTTACAACATCCTCTTTCCCACAACGCATTCAATAGCGTCATTGGCAGACACGGCTGTCGGTCGGGTTCAATTGTTCCGTCTTGAACCAGAACGCTACTAGTCATATGTATAACAGCTTAGTCAAACGAATACGCACAGTTTTGAAACGTACAATAATGTTGTGCTTGAGTTACCGCAGGTGCTGTGTGTTTCACAGACAGAATATCCTCAAAGACAGGTATCGATCGCCGCCTGTCCTCCGGCGAGGCAGGCAGTTGACGTATCGGATCCAGTCGAGTAAAACTAGAAATGTTACGAGCAGACATGGAAAGAGGCATGAGAAAACAGGAATGACAAGTAGCATTTCGTATAGGTGCCCCAGACCTGTACACAAACCTCAAATGACCTCTTTCAAAAAGTAACAAAAGTACAGTAACACTACGCAGTTCTAATACTGCTATTAAATCTTCTCAAGTGGTCGAAGTCACACGACCTTTCGACCGAGATATCCTCGGCCATTGTAAAGTGATAAATGATAGCCGTTTGCAGTGGCCTCGCCGTTATATTGCCGCGCTGCTGGCTGTGACGTCATTGGTGCTAACTATGGTAATGTTTACGACTCAGGTCCGACGCGCCCGCTTCATCCTCTCGACGGGCGAGTCCCAGGCTATGCTGAGCTGCAAACCGCCGTCCTTGTTAATGGTGTTTTCAGATATTTTTATTTCAACCGCTTCTTTTACGACGCTGTCCCAAAACAGCTTCGTGCTCATAATGACAGATATTTCGTCGAATAGAATTCGGTGATGATTTTCTAAGGTGTGTTCTGGCACAGATGATTTTTCAGTATAGTGTAAGCGTAAGCCCCTCACGTCTTCCATCCGGCGTTGCTCCACAGTGCGTACTATTTTCCTGCCATAGTATCAGCCATACTGACACGGTATTTTGTACACTCCAGTGGTTCTATGTCCTAAATCATCGTTCTAAATCGTCATGAATTGTCATATCTTCAGGGGACGGCGAATCTTTCCCGAAACTGGGCCACAGAAAGGCAAAAACGAAAGTTTCTTGTTTTCTTCGGCGGTATTTTCCCTGAGTGTCTCATCAGAAATACTGCTGCTCGGCATCAATGCTGCAACGAGCTATTTTAGTCCGAGCATCGTGTAGAGGTACAGCCTGATATCTTGTTTCTTAGTGAAGCATCGCGACATTTATCTGGTCACATGAAATCGCAGAACAGTCTGTGTCGAGTTGCGAAATCTGCTGCCATCGTCAGGACATTTTTCAACGTGTGCTCCTGTGTTTTGTCCAGCATGGAGTAGTCGTAGGTTTTTCGTTAGTCATTACTTCTCTGGAAGAAAAACGGAAGTATATCATTTAGTTGTTCTTCTCTGGAAGAAAAAAGGAAATATTTCAGTTGAGTGGTCACATATACCTACGAGAATATATGGTCCGGTGGAGCAAGATACGTCCAATTATATGTATAGCAGTCATTTCACACCAAACCCCTGTTGTCGCACCCTGCAGACGCTCTCGATGTAGTTGATGATGATTTTCAGAACCCCAACGTGGATTTTTCTCAGTGTCCACATCCCCTATTAAATGCAGCCGTGCTTCGACAGAACCGAATTAACATTTCTGCATCATCTCCGCGATCGTGCACTCACTGGAATGACTAGTGCAGCCTTGACGTCGAGAAATTTGTCAAACACTTTACAGAACTCGCAGCTTGATATTTCATTACTCATTATGACAAGTTCTCCAAATTAAATAAATCTAGGCTAGAATAAAGGCACCCAAAAATAAGTTTCGAACCATTAACTGTGAACATCATACTCTCGTTTCTGCGTATGAAATATCAGGACAAATAAAGGAGTCGGAGTTTGAAGATGGAGGCCGAGTCGCAGTTTTTTATCTGATAAAAAGTGATTATTTGATGTGTTGCTTGTGCGTGGTATCACAGTGTGGTCCCACGTGCCCATGACACGAATCAGAGCAACGAGCATTGTAACCTACCTGCTTTTTCATTAAGGTCACATGTTTGTTAAGACAATTCAGGTTCATATGAATTCAGTTTACCTTTTCTACGTCCGTTGTAAATCGTTCCAATAAAAGCATTTCCTGCTTATGTCATATTCCATACACGTTGCAGTCGGATTGCCTTGCTAGGTTGATTCATATGTCTAAACATTGTATGTCTGAGGGCCTCTGTCAATTTACTGCATGTTCGAGACTTGTTTTTACATGTAATCAGTTTTTCCAAAACCTAGAACGACACTTAACAGTACTCTATGAATGTTGGAAAGTTGGATTACCAGCCACCGAATATGGGGCCCACTTAGTCCCGAAAAAATTTCTTTTCTTGCGAGTGGTCATCGTCAGAGTACCTATATGTTTCACAACAAAATGGAAATATTACGTCACCGCCTGCAGCAAGTGCATTACTCACTCTGATGAAGACCACTGGCTGATTGAAACCGCAATCGAAAATTATTTTTAGGGTTCGTACCTCAATCCACTGCGACGAAACCATTACAGGATCACTTCATTGTCTGTCTGTCCTACGGTTAAGAACCCTTCTTCTCAGCAATGGGATTAAAATTTATGTCACGTCCAAAAAAACGTATATAGTACATCCCGTTTACCTTGAATCATGTAATTTGACAGGAAACAAGATTCCTCTGTACGAGTACTCCAAAAAATGTGAAAATATTAATGTGTATTTATATTACACGGTACATATATTTCTTTTGCCATGTCATCCGACTGTCTGTCTGCCTGCCTGTATGTTAATATATCTCTTTCTCAGGAATGGGCAGAAATGATGGTTCAGTTACACATGCCGACGTCACAAACTGAAAATCAACAGACATAGGAGGTACATGAGGATATTGAACGTGTAATTCATTACGTAAAGGGAGATGAAGAGGTAATGGAGTTGGAAAGTAAAAAAAAAGTACACAGAGAGTAGCTGTGAATAAACATTGGATAACAAAAGAAGTAATACAGCTGACGGATGAAGAACGAAATAAAAGAAATATTCATGGAAATTCAGGAATACAGGAATACAAGTCGCCTAGGAACGAAATTAAGAGGAACTGCAGGCAAGCTAAGGTGAAACGGCTGCGTGAAAAATATAAAGGAATCGAAAACCAAATCATTGCGAGCAGGACAGACTCAGCATACAGAAAAGTAAAAAAAAAAAAAAAAAAATCGCCGAAATTAAAAGCAATGGTGGCCACAGTAAAAGTCCAATGGGTATTACATTGTTAAGTGCAGTGGAGAGAGCGGGTGTGTGAAAACAGTACACTGAAGAGGCGGAAGATTTGTCTGACATAATAGAAGAAGAAACAAAATTCGAACAATTCGATAGCGGAGAAACAGGGGAGCCATTATTAGAATCGGCATTGAAACACTTACCATCAAATATGGCAGAACTGCGAGAACTCAACATCAGAATTGATGGTTACAAAGCAAGTGAAGTTAAGGAACTCTGCTACCTACGCAGGAAAATAACTCATGACGGACGGACATCAAAAGCAGACGAGCACTGACAAAAACGGCATTCCACCCTAAGAGTAGTCCACTGGTAGCAAATATAGAACTTAATTTCAGGAAGAAATTTCTGAGAATGTACGTTTGGAGCACGGCTTTCTGTGGTAGTCAGACGTGGACTGGGACAGTAACAGAAGAGAATCAAAGCCTTTGAGATGTGGTGCTGCAGACGAATGTTGAAAATTTGATGGAGTGATAACGTAAGTAACGATGTGGTTTTGCGTAGAATTGGAGAGGTAAGGAATATATGTAAAACCATGAAAGGAGAAAGAGGCAGGATAACAGGACATCAGTTGAGACATTAGGGAATAACTTTCGTGGTAGCAGAGGGGGTTGCAGAGGATAAAGACCTTAGTGGAAGACAGATATGGGAGTATATGGAGCAAATAATTGAGAACGTAGGATGCAGGTGAAGAGGTTTGAAAACGAGAGGAATTCCTCTCGGACCGCAACAACGCAGTCAAATAACACTATTAATAATAATAAAAATAATAATAATAATTAGATACTAAGCGCATATTAGCACGCATTTCCTCCGCTTGTGGTCACACTAGGGAATGTTTACCAAATTGATGAGATTTTCTCTTTCTGGGGCCACAGTCATGTAAAATTTTCGAAAAAGTTATTTATTTCCGCCATTTTACTGAATCTTCAGACTTGTGCGAAACACAAGTCATCGTAGAAAATCGTTTCGCACATGTACGACGATTATTGCCATAACATTTGGAAATGGCGTAACGACGAAATGTAGTTGGTAATATACGAACATCACACTATGAAAAATTAAATGAACAAATAAAAATAAACAGACTCGCATCTGAAATCGAAACTTTCAGCTTCAGGATTTAGTCCAATATTTTACACATTTTGCGAAACTGGCAAACCTAATTGAAAGTCTTGAAATAAGGCAGTCACATATATATGATAACAATACTGCAAAATCCATCGTTGACTCTCATTTTCTATCAAAAATATGTATATTGGTACTGACATGTTTTTGTTGCTACTATGCAAGGAAAACTGTAGTGAAGTCTGCTGTGGATATTTTTCTTCGCCCTTTGTAATAAATATATATAAGTGCAAAAGTAATTTTAGTTCATTTAATCTCCAAAGCCATCCGTTTATTAATTTACGTTGATAAACTTTCTGAACTATCAGTTTTCACTTATCTTTGTCCTTACAGTTACTTATAATAATTATGCATGGTTGTCTACAGATGTAGAATTTAGCAACTTTGTAATTATATGTTTTACAGGAACACAATATGGTCAAGTTTCTTACGAAAAAATGGGTCTGAGCACTACGGGACGCAACATCTGTGGTCATCAGTCCCCTAGAACTTAGAACTACTTAGCCCTAACTAACCTAAGGACACCACACACATGCATGCCCGAGGCAGGATTCGAACCTGCGACCGTAGCGGTAACGCGGTTCCAGACTGAAGCGCCTAGAACCGCACGGCCACACCGGCCGGCCAAGTTTCTTACGTCTTAATAGTAAATCATTAGTCTTCGATCAAATAATGGAAAGACAAAGTGGTAACAGTAGCAAATACATGTCCAACTGCTACTGTTACAGAAATACGCACTTGGAACTAGCAGCAATACTTGCTAAGACATTAAGAGCCGAGATACTTCCTAAGTCGTTATACCTTGAAAAATCTTTCATTCTCTTTGCACTGTACTTGTACAATTTTCTCTTGCACCTAACACAGACTTTCTTTATTAAGCTTTTACTTTCGAGAAAATGTCCAGTTCCGGTAGTCGTTCGATGTAATCTGTTTCCAAGACAATTCTGTCCAGTGTCCCAAACAGAAATTAAATTTTTTTGTACTTACGTAAATGTACATGTTTCACTGCAGCTGACATATTTGTCGTTAGAGAACAGCAATTTTGTTCAAAAACATGGCTCTGAGCACTATGGGACTTAACTTCTGAGGTCATCAGTCCCCTAGAACTTAGAACTGCTTAAACGTAACTAACCTAAGGACATCACACACATCCATGCCCGAGGCAGGATTTGAACCTGCGACCGTAGCGATCGCGTGGTTCCAGACTCTAGCACCTAGAACCGCTCGGCCACCCTGGCCGTCCAGCAATTTTGTTGATATGTAACACAATTCTCATTTTCTCTTCGGTCTCAGGTGGACATTTTTAAACACATGACACGTTTCGATCTGTTTGGATCACCTTCAAACCGATGTACTTGCGTCAGCAACCCGTTACATCTGTGTCAGAGCCTCATATCAGAGGAGCGACATTGCTATCTGGCACTTTGCGACATGTCCTTGACTCAAAGTACTCTGATGCGAGATTCTCACATAGACACGACGCTTTGCTGAAGCAGCTACACAGTTATGAAAATTAGAGAGAGATGTATTGAAAAATGTGACACTGAGACTGAATTGTGCGTATGTGTGTTAGACAGGTGAGTGTTGTTCAGCTTGTACCTACTTGTAAGACGTTGCTGTCGTTGGTATTGAGCTGCGAGAGAAGCAACGTTGCTACCTGGCCGTTTGGGAGACGCCCTTAGCTCAGAGCGCGCAACTGCGGCGGCGTTCGCACGCGCCCTGGCGGTATCCGCAAGGCGTGAGCGGGGTCGCCATCAGTATTCACGGCGTCGCCCTGCAAGTGAAATATCCGCCACTTGGCTGCGTCCGGCGCCGCGCTACGTCGCGCTCTGTATTCCAGAGGCGCGCAGTCCGCACCGCGGCCACCGCTTATCGCCGCGCTGATAACGGAGGCCTTCCCGCGCCGTACTGCCGGAGCTGCTGCTGCCAGCCACCGAGGGTCTGCGGGTCATCGACGTGTTCCCACTTAATGGACACGAGTTAGGCAAACCAGAAGCTCACGCCCAAAAAACTGCTCAGTTCTACCACACTCCTAACCGCTGCGTCCCAGACGCAGATGAAATTCATTCACTGCCTACTCTGCTAATCAAAAGCTTCCCGCGTCCAGGGGATTCGGCGAAACTGGAAGCTGGCAAGTGTTTACTGCAGAGAGCTTTCTGCGATGGCTTAAGAGGTTCGTGGTTTCTACTGCTAGCTGTATAGATACGCAAATTGTTGACTCAGTGCTGCCTACTTATATTACCAAGAGATTACGTTTGTGAAAAGCAACGAGGCCGCTATTTGTATAGGAAAGCTCTATTTGACTGAATTACGCTTAGGACGAAGTTTCTGTTTTTGCTGTTGCTGTTCTTTGTTTTACATGCTACAGGTTCATGTCCTGCTGTTGACTGTGACAATGTGTGTAGTCTTCTAGTGTTAACCTAACTTGATTGCATTTTATGTTTAGGTATTTGACTAAAATTCTTGTTTTCCAGTTCCAGCATTTGTTGTTATTTGGTCATGTTAATGTCTTAGGTGAGTGCTTTATTATTTTAGTTTATTTATCCGTGCGCCCTCTCGTAAAGCTGATTAAATCTAGTGCAGCAATTACACTCTACAACAAGAAAAAATGACCAACACGAAGGAATTTTGGGAAGGGGACGGAAATCGGTAGATATATATATATATATATATATATATATATATATATATATATATATATATATATATATATATATATGCAGAGAAACAAATGATTACAATTTGCGGGTGGATAGGCGTTACCTTGCTGAAACGGAAGTCAAGGACAGCTGACCAAAAAGGGCGCCTCGGATAACAACCAAATGGGTCATGCTGTGAAATGGAATGGCAGCCCTGACCCTGACTCCTGGTAGTCCGGCCATATGGCGGGCGATACTTTTCCACTGGTCATCGGGACTCTATTCGAAGCGGCACTCAACACCGCATGCAATTCTACTCCAATAAATGAGGTTGCGGGTCGAGGGGGCCGGATTTTGTTGCTCTTCATGGCAACCCATACTATGTTTCCATTTCAACGTGATGATGTTCACCTGAACACGTAGAGCTTTGCGACTTCTTATTTTCATGCTTGCGAAACCCTACCTCGGCCAGCGAGGTCACCATATCTCTCCCTAGTTCAGAAGGCTTGGAGCGTCATGGACAGGGTCCCAAAACCTGTTAGGAATTTTGACGATCTAACCAGCCAGTTTGACAGACTTTGGTATGATGTCCCTCAGGAGGACAACGACGAACTCTACCAATAAATACGAATTCGAAAACTGCTTTCACAAGGACCAGGCGTAGATCAAAGCGTTATTGAGTTGCTCAATTTGTGAAGCTCTTTCTCCTGAATTAATCATCCAGATTTTCTGATATTGTAATCGTTTGTTTGTCTGTACATGCGTAACACATGTACCGATTTCCGTCCCATTCGGATAATTCATTCGTTGCGCGTAGCCTTTTTGTCGTTGTGTGTGTTTTGCAGTGTACTACGCTATTATATGAGGCCACTAACGTTTTAATTCTGCTCTTATTCGCTTGGTAGGAATGAAGGAATAAGTGGCCTTAGGAGATGCACCGACTCCTTTTCGAACAAATCGCTCACCTGCTGATCTTCTGTCCCAGGAGTCGGATTTTGTCTCCCACTGCAGGTGTTTCGTCCCGTTGTAATGAATTAATCAGATAAAGAGTCCGGAACTGCCCGACTGCTACGGTTGCAGGTTCGAATCCTGCCTCGGGCATGGATGTGTGTGATGTCCTTAGGTTAGTTAGGTTTAAGTAGTTCTAAATTCTATGGGACTGATGACATCAGATGTTATGTCCCATAGTGCTCAGAGCCATTTGGACCTTTTTTTGAAGTAAGTAGCTCATAAATCCGAGGTAGCCGTGTCACAACGCTATCGCTAATAAATATTACTCTCTTCGAGAACAGTTGACTTGTTGTAGGACAAGTAAGAAATTAGTTACAGATTCGTATAAAGAGATCCGCGTTCAGAATAAAGGGAGACTGTAGAAAATACATCAAGCTGAAACATAGTAACGAAAGAAGGCAGCCATTTGTAAACAGTGCTGACACAGGAAAAAGGGAAACGGATGATAAAACTTACCCTGCTACGGCATATGGATCTGAAACGTCGTATCTCGTGGTAGAGATCTCGCGGTGTCACATTCACTACCACTGAAGTTTCGGCGCTGTCCCTAACACAAATGACGACGAGCAGATGGCTAAACAAAAGGTTGTTTCTAGTAATACTTGCAACAAAAGGCAGTACTTCGCCGCACGATGAGTCTAACGCTGTAGACACTATCAGAAACAGCTCTCAGTGCTATTTTTGTCCTCAGCGCCGCACTGTCGTCTGCGTCCGCGGTTAACAAAAGCTTCTCGTAGCTAACATAACAGGAGTTGTAGGCGGAACCGTTCCCGCAGCCTCGAGCTTCAGGGCTTCACCATCCTTTAGGACACCTGTGTGGCCGCGAATTTTCAGAACGAGGGATGGAAATGGTACGCCTCCGCCATCGCGTGGTTTCAACCTAAATGTGAAATAACTACCAAAGAACTTTGATGGACCTCGTCACGTTTCTACAGTAATTAAAAGGCCGTAATTACTCTGCCCCCACAAACGCATGTAGACAAGACATCTATGGTTTCTGCTGGTCCGCAAAATTTAATTTAATTTAATCACTCGAAATTTTATCAGGAACCCGAATCTATGAACAAAATCAAAGAATTAATTTAATTTATCTGTCTTTCTTTGTGGTAAGGACTAACCTGAACAATGGCTGTGGCCTCGCCATATGAGACATCTATGCTTACATAAATTACTGCGTTTCAGCGTCATTTGATAATTCAAGCTCTTTGGCATTGTTTGTTCCTTCTCGTATATATGCTCTGAGTTATAATATTGTTTAAGAAATATAATTTACTTTTTGGTACGGCTTTGCGCCTACGAAATCCTCAGCCAATTTCTGCTCCCACAGTTTCTTGCACCACAAGTATCTGCTGCTGTCATTCGTATGGCGTCATTTTACAGTCTTAGTCACATATTTCCGGTGTAATATTATTTTACACACATTGGATGTCTGGACCGACAGTTTATGTGTGTTGCATTCTTGAATGTGACCTTCAGTGGCATCACTTCCATGGAGAGGATCGGTAAAAAATGCCAGTATCGATTATAGTGTCTGAACTAATGTGCGTGTATTAAAAGCACGTAGAATGCTTTCTAAGGTTATCATCTTCCATTTTGGCCGCTCAAAAGAGACACAGGCAATTGTATTTCATCATACTTCTCAGGTGACCAAATTCCAATAATGCATATAGATGCACTGAAGTGTGGGAAAAAATTAACAAGTCCAAGATTTTGCTAATGCAATATTTAAACAGTTCTGCAACATCGGAAGGAAAAATCCGATTGAGCTGTTGCTACACTTCATTGAGTGGAACCATGACGAATAGATACACCACATCAAAACCAACTAATGCGTCTCCCGGCTGGACCACTAATCTGTTTAACTTACTGATAAAAGGTGCCGAATTCTTGATATACGAATCCAATCCGCCCACATACGGTCGTAATAATGTTGTCAAGAACTTGGCAGTGGAATAGGTGGGCGAACTGATAGCACTCAGCATAGGCTATAGAGGAACATGTATTTTGTGCACCTTCGGAAATCCTTAAAGTCTTGGTGCTACCGCAACTAAATTTAACAGACTTTTGTGAACGTTCTCTCTGTTCAGTTGTATCCTCCACCTATGGATACATCTTGGACGCCCTCCTCCTTCGATTGTATAAAACCCGGAGTCAACAACTATGACAACGTTATAGACAACTGAACCCTCTGCGGCAATGATATCCCTGTTTGTATGCGAATAGTAAATAAGAATATATTTTATTTAATGAGTAAAATTTATGCTTCTCCGATTGTTATGATTGTGACACTGCTGTTCCTATATGCCTACATTTCCACTCTAAACTCAGTCTAGTGAATGGAATGCTTCATTCTATCCTGTGAGTAGCATCGACTCAAATATTTCCAACACCAAACAGTGTTTGGGCTTCACTTTTTAGAGGGATTGAGGGAAAGGGGCACGTGACGTCATCTTCGACAGGAAGAATAATATGGACCACACGGGATGTCGTAAATTACGCAGACGAAAGTAATCAAGAGGAGATGACAGATAAAACGAAATAAAAAAAAGAGAGTGACATGAACATAAGAGATTAAAAGTAAAGGAAGGAATCCGGGTGAATGCTAGCAGAACTCGCACACCGATTGTTTCGCACATACTTAATTGTGTACACAGATACTTTATCCACCCTAAGAATCGAAAATTTCGACGATTTTTCCCTGTTGTCGATATCGATACAGCCAAGATACCAAAATAAGCGACATAAATGGCTGTGCATTTTGATTTCTTTGACGTAGAATCTGAAATATTTTACACCGCCAAGAGACCGTAGACATTAATATGTGACATAAATTTCAAGTTCATACGTTTGCCCGTTCCTGATAAGAAAGGGGTCTTAACAGACAGACGGACAGTCGAAGAACAGGACAAAAAATGTAGTATTCGTGAGATATAACTAGGAAATAATCATTTTCAGATATTTTATCTTTACTTATACTATGAAAGATTGGTGCTTGCCAGATTTCATGATTCTAGGACGAGAGGAAGTACCCTGCGTCGGTTTGTGAATATCACTATATGTGACATAAAGGGCAGCCAAGAGACCATAGTTCCTAGTACGTGGCATTTCAAATTAATACGTTCACCAGTTCGTGAGAAAAAGGTGCCTTGAGGTAAGGACAGACGGACGGCTAGATAGCACGATAAATACCTCTTTACGTGTTCAGACACATTATCTATAGGTTTTGATGAATGTGTTTGCAAGTGTCAGAACATGTGACACGAGAGGCCGTATTGTCTGATTGCAATAACTTACAAGCTTAAATGTTTTCCGCTGCCAAAGGATCATTGACCCCAGCATGTAATACAAATTTCAATGCGATACGTCTACCAGTACCAGAAAACGTGTTTTGAACAATCGGATGGACAGTCGGACACAAGGATAACAAAGAAGTCCTATAAGGTTTTCGTGTTTATCGACTGAGAACCGGAACCTTAAAAGCGGAAACGATGAAAAAGGAAGAGAAAAGAGAAAGTAAACGAGGAAATACTGTCAACGATAAAAACATATGGAGTGAGTCCACCTATGCCTTTTCCGCAAGGAAATCACCGTTCAGAAAGTTAACAGCGTGCGCGTAACGTCCCTATGTGGCTGCGATAGTGCCGAAATCACGCCGCTGCAGCGCGCGGCGTCTCCCCCTAAAGACCGAAGGCGGTGCGACGCCGCGGTGCAGGTCGGCGCTCTGCCGTGTCCCCTTTTCCTTTGCCGTATAGCGAAATCCCGTTAGCAAACTTGAAAAACTCCTTCCAAAGTAATTGATAACCGCTTTCGGCGATAAAAGAAAAGTTCACCGGACTTAACTTCGGCCGCGCTTCGGCGCTCGCCCGCAGGTCCCGTGGCTGCCCCCCCCCCCCCCCACCCCCATCCGGCAGCCGCAGCCGCCACTATCCTGCACGGCCAGCGCACTTCAGCCCAATGCCCTCCCTTCCCTAGAGAAAGCCGGCGCTGACAAATTTTCGGCCTCGGAATATGCCTGCGTTTTACGACAGTTTGAAGATCCTCGCTTCGCTTGTCGTAAAACGGTCTAATATGACTAATTCGTGAGGGTGTAACTCGCAAGTTGGCCGAAAAAAAATTATTTAAACGTCTTTTGGAATGGTGTAATTTCTACCCCGAGAGGAGTATTAAAGGTAGGATTTTCCCTATGCATTTATTACCTGCGTCTCTACTTCATTACGCTCACATTAAGGATAATACACGTTCTGGAAGAGCACTTCAGTTCACTGAGTGACTATGACATGGAAAGCACGCAAAATTTTCATGTGGGTGTAGCAAACGGATAGGAAGAACCAAACACATGATTATAGTGGTTGTGACGCGTTTGATATGGTAAGGTCATAAGTTACAACATGTGTGCATTATGATCTCCCAACTCAGCAACATGCTGCATCCTGAACACAGCTGCCCACAGCGTATCTGGTGTAGTCAAAGCAATATGCTGTCCTGTGCTATTCTTCACATCAGGTGGAGTCCGGATACATTCCTGATAGACGATCATTCAGATATACCCACAACGAAAACTCATGTGGATTAGGTCGGGGGATCTGGAAGGCCACATATTTGACATTTCCTAAACATGAGGCGGTCGTTACCGAAAGTTTCTGGAAGTTCAGTTTCTTTAATCGTCTCAGGACACCTGACAGCAGCCACTGTTCACAATCGACAACAGACTGGACACTGGTAACTTCTGCTGTCAGCTGTTACGATACTATTATGTTCGTGTCGGCTTTCCGAGCCAATACTTTCCCGGATGACCTTTATGATGAGCGTTCTCTGATGCTTGCCACAGGTCGACAGGAACATATTTTAATCGGTGAAGTGATGACAGCTCGTGATTTTAACACAGATATGACAGACATAATTGACGACGGTTTTTATAACTTGAGCAGTGCTGGGAACTTTGCCTAACCACGCCACTGTTGCTCTGTGGCATTCTGCAACTACTCCCTATACCATATGACATAGCATTCATATACACCAGAAGATGTAACCCAAAAGTAGCGAAACTTTTCGTGCGGGCCTCTAATTGACTTAAATAAGTACAGATACGGCAGACTATTGGACTTTTCAGCCACTCAGTAGCCACTGCGTTTCGTATGGAAAACTTCGACCTTATTAACCGTTTACAACAACGGTGACATTATGAGTCCTTACAGCGCCATATTTGTACTTGATTGCAAAAAGTAGAGCTATTATGTTGCAACATCACCAGCGGTTAGCGATAACTGCTGATGCCAGCAATCCAGCAGAGGACGAATGCGCAATCTGTTAAATGGCTTGTCTACACAGGGGTTTCATTGCACACCGTTGCTTTATGCCCTTACGTAAGGGATTAACAGTTATTAAGGTGGCCCCTGAGCTCAGTCAGTGAAATACAGATATGTAAGAGTAAACTGAGCAATTAAATCGAGAATTAAGGTTATTAATGTACTTTTAGCACACGTTCGATTTATATCTTTTCTTTGTTTATAGAAACTGGCTTAGCTACACACAATGGTTCAATCGAATCTGTAAATAGTTTTAGCTCAGCAGTGGCAGGGAGTAAACAGTTCACCACATTAGAGTCTCTGTAAGTTCCACTACATTCACAACTCACGAACTGATAAACCGAAGAATAACTTCCGAATAATCCTACAGGCGTGTGACCCTAACTCCGAACTGTAACATGTGTACCCCAGGATGTTCTACACCACCTGACCCGCACCGCTCTCGCTACAGTCTGGAACCGCACCACCGCTACGGTCGTAGGTTAGAATCCTGCCTCGGGCATGGATGTGTGCGATGTCCTTAGGTTAGTTAGGTTTAAGTAGTTCTATGGGACTGATCACCACAGCAGTTAAGTCCCATAGCGCTCAGAGCCATTTTTTTAAACCACGATCTCCGCCTTGCGTCCCTGTCCTGCACTTTGCCACTTCACACACTTCTCCAGTCAAATTAACATCCATATACCTGACCGTCATTCGTTTACAAACACTTTTCACAATATACAAATACTTAAAGCAAATGCATTACACAGTTCTGTACACACTTATTATATCACATACTATTATATTTCATCAATACAAATATTTTTATTTTAATACATTGCACGAACCGGAACAGCAATCGCTCGTCAAAACAACTGCTTAATTCTTTCTTGCCCGCTTTGCATTATGTTATTCAGATCCCTCTACAATTATCAATACATAAAATTATAATTAAATGAACACATAAAATGGAATATCGGCACAAATTATCCACGCAGAGCCAAACAGCTTTATGTATTTGTATATTGCTCTGTTTTAGATGCACAAATTCACTTGTTATGTTACAATGCTTTCAGAATACACCGCGACCTACGTATACAACCCACACTGCAACATTTGAAACATCATCGGTTTAATTGTAACCACCCGGTATAAGGTCTCTGCTCACTGTGTATTCATATCACTTTCAGGTGTATATTTTTCATATACTGATAGGAAAATGGTTCTCTGAGTTGTGTAAATTAGTTACCCAGTCCTTACATCAGTCGGCTGGTACTTCTATCTCTTCATTTGGTGGATAATTCGACAGGCATGGTGGAAGTAGGGTACTACAGAATAGACATTTTTGTACAGTGGATATCATGTTCTGATCTTTCTATTTTGGCACAACGGTATGGTTATCAATACAGCCTGAAAACTACCATGACGACGCCTCAGTGGTATAATGTAGCGGCGCGCTTCTGATTCAGGGTTATCTCACTGGAAAGTTATCTCGCTGCAAATCTACCTACGATAAACCGTACTGAATATGTGGCGTAATATAACTGTAAAGAGATTAAAAAATGCTTCTTTGTTATTCTAATAACTGTTATTCTACCTTTGACTTTCTCACAATTACATGCTTTTCAGCATATGACCAAGCGTCCCTGGGGATTTTATTATGTCTCAGCGCTCTCCCAGAATAACGTTCACTCAGATTTATCGTAATGGTTTTCAGTTATGTACATGGCCATATTTTATAGATGATATTTTTTTTATTTTTTTTTTTTTTTACTATGGGACTCAACGGCTGTGGTTATCAGTCCCCTAGAACTTAGAACTACTTAAACCTAACTAGCCTAAGGACAGCACACACATCCATGCCCGAGGCAGGATTCGAACCTGCGACCGTAGCAGTCCCACGGTTCCGGACTGGGCGCCTAGAACCGCGAGACCACCGCGGCCGGCTATAGATGATATTCTCACTGTAAATGTTCCTCAATTTTAAATGAATTGTTTGTTGTCAATAATACATGATGATGCGTAACCAATAACGTAGAAAATAGTATTGTATTAATATTTTTCTTTGACTTCAAATAATGACACCTTGGATAAAACTAGTTAATTCTAGTGAATTTAGCAACTTCTATTTTGTCGTGTGGTGTCTTACAGGTGAACAACCAACTGATTCGTCGTTCCCAGTACGTGGACCTGAACTCAGTGGCTTTTCAGATTAATATTCACTTGTATTCAGTACAGTATTTTGTTGTCAGTGCCACAATTGTTTGTTATCAGTGGAGAGCGGTTACACACTCCGACTATAACTGGTCGCCTCTCAATTTGTTACCAGTAAAACTTAACGACATTCACATTACCAAGACAGAAAAAGTATTGACCTAATATCAGGACTTGGCTTTGAGTAATAGCTATTCCATGTACATTCTGACTTAAGGACAAGAATTTCAATCTGAGATTATCTTCTAAACTTTCACAACTTGTCGCATATATTTTACGAGAAGTATCGTTATGTTGCATATGCAGTAATACAATGAAGTTTTCGAGAAATATTTGCTATATGCCCACATGCGTCTGAAGATGGAATTTTCGAAATCGATCACGTAGCAGAACAAGTTATAAAACCATCCTGCAGTCAGACACTATTTTATTTACGGAGTGTTTTCAATAAAAAAAATGCAGAGTTTTCTGTGGGACATAGCATTAGTCCTTATAGTTTCATGAATTTCCGGTAGGTGGCGGCGCCGTACTTACTCTTCAAAATGTCGTCTGTAATGCTAGTGCGTTCCAAACAGAGAGCTGTCTGGGAGTTTACTTTGGTGGAGAATCAGAGCATCACAGATCTTCATAGGCATTTGTCGAGTATCTGCGGAGAACTGAAATAGAACAAATGCACGGCGAGTCGTTGAACGGGGCATCTGTCATCGTCGCAACAAGGTCGCGCAAACCTGACCGATCTTACGAGTGCCGGAGGGCCGAACACAGTTATGACTCCTGCATTGTTGGAGTACGCAGACACTTTCATTCGCCCACGTGATCTACGGATCGCAATCAGACACCTCGCCGCGGAACTGGACGTCTCTGTTGATACTGTCTGAGCCCGGTGGACTCCTCGTCACCTAACAGAAGGCCGTAAAGAGCAGCAAAGTGGGGACAGTTCTTTGTTGAACAATGTCACAGGCGAATAAACATGGGTTTGCTACTTCCAACGAGAAACAAAATGGAAACTTTTTGAGTGGCGCCACACCACATATTCTCCGAAGAAAACGTACAGGTCCGGACCCTTAGCCGGTAAAGCCATGGCGACTTTCTTCGACTCGGAAAAAATGTTTCCGCTTTATATCCTCCCTCATGATGCGACTATCGACTTTTATGCGTATTGTGGTACCTCAGAAAATTCAGCGTGTTGCCACAAAAATGCAAACGAAATTCTCCCTCCCCATGACTAGCAAGGCCGCAAACAAGTCTGTGCACCCGATACGAGCGCACAAAACTTCTTTGGACGGTTCGTCCTCATCCGTACTACAGCCCGGATTTCGCACGTCTGTTCGGTCCAATGAAGGATGCCCTCAGTACGTGGATGATAGGGGAGGTACTGATGTAGCAAGACATTGGCTCCGGCGTCGACCAGTTGAGTGGTACCATGCGGGGTACCGGCCGTCCCAATAATGTGGCGTAAGGCGTCGCATGAACGGAGGTCGTGTTGAAAAATAGGATTTTCTACCGAAAAGAGCGGGGAATCATATGGTGCTCTGGTGTCCTGAATAAAACGAAATTGTTTTCAAAAAGAAAATGTCTTGCATTACTTACTGAACGCCCCTCGTATTACTACTAATATCTCTCCGTATCAAAAGGCCACAACTGTGCTGTAGTTGTTTGAGGACCATAAAAATGGACTCACGTCGATGTGTCAACAAATTCGCCTGATCTCAATCCGGTAGGACACATCATAGACGCAGTCGTACGTCATCTCCTCACCCACAGACCACCTGCCAGTAATTTACAAGCATTTGGTACCACACACCTCCGTAAACCTACCAAGAACTTGTAGAATCCATGGCGCCCAAAACCGCTGCTACACTGTATGCCCTGGGTGGACCAACACCCTATTAAGAAGGTGGTCGCAATGTTTTGGCTCATCGAGGTATTTTGTTGTAACTGTGGGGTAATGTCTGGCTCGTGATATATAATCATAGATAGGCTCTTATTGTGTTAATTACTGATATTTCTTTTAATGTATGTGACAAACTGTTCTTTCCTTTCAACAGGTCATGTAATTTTTACCCATGTTCACTGAGCCGGCTGTAGTGACCTTTCGGTTCTAGGCGCTTCAGTCCGGAACCGCGCGACTGCTACGGTCGCAGGTTCGAATCCTGCCTCGGGCATGGAGGTGTGTGATGTCCTTAGGTTAGTTAGGTTTAAGTAGTTCTACGTTCTATAGGGGACTGATGACCTCCGATGTTAAGTCCCATAGTGCTCAGAGCCATTTGAACCATGTTCACTGTGGATTGTGTAACACCGTGAAAAATATACAATATCTTCAGCACCATCCAAAATTATTCGGCGCTTAATATCCGTTGATAAATTATCATACACTTCTAATTCTGAATCTGTAAGCTTTATTATAGGAACTATATAATGGATGCAATAGTGCATTTATTGGTGAATGTGTATAACTGATTGTATTTATAATTGGAGTATTATAAATTGCTGTATAATAGCCGAAGGAAATTTATTTTAGTGTATCGATAACAACGATGAAATGGCAGTAGTTGCGCCGTAGTTTATCTTTGCATATGGAGAATCTAAGTGTTTCATTAGTAATCAAAACGTTCTTGGTCTCGATCTGAATCTCTCAACCGCTTAAATTTTGATTAATTATCAACAATGGCTGACGAAGATTTCCGGCATAAGAAGTCATCCTCATTCTGCCAATGGCCTTGTAATAGAGGACGGAGGAGCCGACAGAGCATCAGGGCACTCTCTGGTCCTTGGGGTGGGAAACTGTCCGTAAGGGCAAAAGAATCTGCAACGATGAACGGCATGAGGCTGCAGAACACAATGGAAACCACTGCATGAAAGACACATAACGTGTATCCACAGGGCAAGTGTCCTGTAACTGAAAACGTGTCATGATGATTCTGCAAAAGTCCCCCTTTCGGATCTTTGGGAGTGGATTGCCAAGGGGGAGCTGACGATGAGGAAAAGATGGAATTACCAACGAAAGGATAACGTTACACATGTCAGGACTTGGAATGTCAGAAGTCTGATACAGGTAGAGGATTTCTGGTCCAATGTGTATAGCGTATTGTCACGGGCCGCAGAAAATGGTATAATCTGTCTAGAATTATCTGGGGATAGAGAGGTAGGGCAGAGAGCGTGTTACTGTGAAAAGTTCAGTGATGAGGTTGTTCTTATCAGAATCGACAGAAAATCAACAATGACAACGATAGTCAGGTATACATGCAAACGTCGCAAGCTCAAGATGATGAGATAAAGTATATGAGGGTATTGAAAAGGTAAAACGGTACGAAAAGGGGGATGAAACCCTAATAACAATGGGAGAAAGGAATGCAGTGGTAAGGGAAAGAGTAGAAGACAACGATACAGGACAATATGGGCTTCATACAAGGAATGGGAGAGGAGCTATACTAATTGAGTTCTGTTAAAAATTTAAGCTGGTAATATCGAATACTCTGTTTAAGAAGAGGAGGAAGGTATACTTGGAAAAGGCCGGGTGATACGGGAAGATTTCACTTAGATTACATCATGGTCAGGCAGAGATTAAGAAATCAGATTTTGGATTTAAGGCACACCCAGGAGCAGATATAGACTCAGATTACTATGTAGTAGTGCTGAAGAGTAGGCTGTCGTTTAAGAGCCTAGTCAGGAAGAATCAATACTCTAGGAAGTGGGATATGGAAGTACTAAAGAATGACGAGATACGCTTGAACGTCTTTAATGCTGCAGATATAACAATAAGGAATGCCTCAGTAGGCAAAACAATTGAAGAGGAATGGACATCTCTAAAAAAAGGGCAATCACAGAAGATGGAAAGTGAAACATAGGTACAAGGAAGGTAACTGCGAAGAAAACTTGCGTAACAGAAAGCTGATCGATGAAGGAAGGAAGGACAATAGTGTTCAGGGAAATTCAGGAATACAGAAATGGAAGTACCTGAGAAATGAAAGAAACAGGAAGTGGAGGGAAGCTAAGGCGAAATGGCTGCAAGATAAATGTAAAGAAATCGAAAAAGAATTGATTGTCGGAAGGACCGACTCAGCATATAGGAATATCAAACCTTCGATGGAATTAATAATAAGGTTGGTAACATTAAAAATGGAACTGGAATTCCACTGTTAAATGCAGGGGAGAGAGCGGAGAGATGGAAGAGTACATTGGAGGCCACTATGAGGGGGAAGATCTGTCTGATGTGATAAAAGAAGAAACATGAATTGGAGGATAAGGGGGATCCGGTCTTAGGATCAAAATTTTAGAGATGTTTGGAACACTTAAGATCGAACAAGGCAAATGGGATGGATAACATTCCATCAGAATTTGTAAAATCATTAGAGAGAAGAGGCAAAAAAATGACTATTCACGTTGCTGTGTAGAATGTATGCGTCTGACAACAAACCATCAGACTTTCCAAAAATATGATCCATACAATTCCGAAGACTGCAAGAGCTGATAAGTGTGAGAATTGTGCCACAATCACCTAAATATCTCATGAAACTGAGTAGCTGACACGAATATTATACAGACTAATGGGTAAGAAAATTGAGGATGTGTTGGATGACAGACAGTTTTGCTTTAGGAAGTGTAAAGACTCCAGAGGGGCAATTCTGACTTTGTGATTTATAATGGAAGTAAGAACTTTCGACACTGTGAAATGGTACAAGGTTATCGAAATTTGAGAAAAATAGGGGTAAGCTACAGGGAGAGTCGGGTAATATACATTATGTAAAAGAGCCAAAAGGTAATAATAAGAGTTACAAACAAAGCGCTCAGATTAAAAAGGATGCAAGACAGGGATGTAATCTTTCACCCCAACTTTTCAATATGCTCATCGAAGAAGCAATGATGGAAATAAAACAAAGGTTCAGGAATGGAATTAAAATTTAGCGTGAAAGGATGTCAATGATACGATTCGCCAGTGACATTGCTATTCTGAATGAAAGTGAATAATAGTTACATGATCTGCTTAATGGAATGAAGAGTCTAATGAGTATAGAATATGGACTGAGAGTATATTGAAGAAAGACGGGAGCAGTGAGAAGCAACAGAAATGATAACAGCGAGGAATTTAACATCAGGATTGATGGTCTCATGAAGTTAAGGGATTCTGCTACATAGGCAAGAAACTAATGACGGACGGAGCAAGAAGGACATCAAAAGCAGTCTAGCTCTGGAAAAAATGGCCAAGAGAAGTCTACTAGTATCAAAGAAAGGGTTTAATTTGAAGAAGAAATTCCTGAGGACGTACATATGGAGCAGAGCATGGTATGGCAGCAAAACATGGACTATGGGGAAACCGGAAAACAAGAGAATCGAAACATTTCAGATGTGGTTCTACAGACGAATGTTGAAAATTAGGTGGACTGATACGATAATGAATGAGGAGTTTCTGCGCAGAATCGGAGAGGAAAGGAACATATGGAAAATACTGACAAGGAGAAGTGAAAAGGTGATAGGACATCTGTAAAGACATCAGGAAATGACTTACATGTTATTAGAGGGAACTGTAGAGGGAAAAAACTGTGTGAGGATGACATGACATATGTTGGAATATAGATGCTGGAACAGGACAGGAATTCGTGGCGGGCCGCATCAAAGACTCTAGAAAAAAAATGTGGTCAGCCTTTGTCGCACTGCGAGCAGAGAGAAAGCAGAGCATCTCGAGTCATGAAAGAGTGCGGAAGTGTGTGCTCGGCGCTCTCGCAGACGCGCTGTGCAGCTACGATCCCGCCTATGTAGGCACACCTAATTCGTTAACGCGCGAATATTGAGAGCATGTTAGGAGTGGACAGGCGGAGGAAGCTGCAATTGTAACTACTGCCTGTTTCTTAATGGTCCGTGGGTTTGGACATAACTCATGGTTCTCAACCAGCAGCAGCATCAGCAGCACTTCGGCATTGTCGTCGACTAAGTTCTTCGTCTTGCGCAAAGCTACAGCGTCTTATGACTGTTAAGTGACAAAATACAACTAACAATGTAGAGGCATTACTCAGTGGCATTTCTTTCACGAAGTATGACTTACTTGAATAACAGCCTGGAGTGGTGGAAACTTGTAGGGCATCTCTGTTATCATTGTTCTCAGGCATTATTACCACGCAGGACTGCTTTCCTTTCCGTGCAGTCACCGAGTGTCGTGAAAATATGAAAATTTATTTACCGTTTCCTGCCAGTTTTGATTGTTTCCTAATGACCAGTCTCCGTCTAAATTTTCTGCTTCAGTACCTGTTTATTCTTGTATTGCTCATTAGAGGCTTAACTAATTTGCAATTTTGAGTATTAACATCATTCGCTTAAAGCAACACAAAATTTCACTGTCAAAACTAATAACTAAAGGTACAGCACAAATTAGGAGTGCGCAGTTTCATTTTATCTGTATTTTTCTTTGCTAGTGACTTCTGCTGGTTTGGTATGTATGTTACTGTTGTTATATTAAAAGTAAGATAAGTTGCTCATTTGCTTAAAGTTAATTCAGTTCAATTCAGTCTTTCAATAATCAAAAGTAAATTGCTTGCCTTTCTCTAAATTTAGCATTACGTTACACTGAGCTTAACGAAGGTAAATTTTTTAAATAACAAGATGTTAAATACATTAATTCAATTATTAACTTAATTTAAATTCCCTTTCAAAATTTACTATTTCAGAATAAGTAAATGCAAACTCAGTGCTTTCTGATTCATTTATTTACTCGTGAA
The DNA here is from genome assembly GCF_023898315.1 of Schistocerca nitens. Taxonomy (NCBI): domain Eukaryota; kingdom Metazoa; phylum Arthropoda; class Insecta; order Orthoptera; family Acrididae; genus Schistocerca; species Schistocerca nitens. The sequence continues at coordinate 872,969,515 of NC_064614.1, read as the reverse complement.
CCGTTGGGTTTTGAAAAAGCGTGACAGCCTTATGTTGCCACGCCAGTGATTATTTATATAAATTTATTTCCAGTCATTTCTTAAGATTCAGAAGATACATTGTCCTATTGGGTTGGCGACCGTTTAATTATCCCATTTTTAGTTAATCAGTATTTTTTGTACTATCAGAATTTTTTTAGTAAATATTAAGTGGTACCCTTTGCCACCTTTGTGGCTCGTAAGCGACTGCACTATATTTCACACGTTTCAAGATTAGTGTCAGTATTTAGATTAGGTTTAGAATAGATTCTTTCTTCATAAGGGTGTGTTACACGTTTTCCTCCTACGAACCCGTATTATTTTCTTTCGGTAACGAAAGCCTTACTCACTTACAATTTCATTAGGCATAAGCGATCACGGTCAATTATATCTCAATCCAGTAGGCCAATTAGAAAGGGGGAGGTTAAAAATGCAAAGACATCAACGATGTTGTTGAACGTATAATTTTATCCCGCTCTTGAACATCTTTCTTTTTCTCGTCGTTGCTTCTTTCGTGACCAGACGGGAATTAGAAGAGGATGACTGTATCCTTGCTTTAGACCTTTTTCTATACGAACACTTCTCCCTTGGTCTTATTACTTTATTGATACCTCTCCGTTTCTTCACATTTCGTATATTACCAGTCATTACGTATAGATTACATGTATTTTGAAACTATACGCTCCCTATGGTGGAGTTCCACGACTAACGAGAATCACTGAATCCTAGCACCTACAATTAGAGCAAAAGTTACTCGCAGCTGTGGAGATACAATCCGTCACTGCGGGAAAAATTAAGTGATAATTGAGTGGCTCAGAGAACTTAGTTTATTAGGTGCACACTGCGAACATTCAGATGCGGGGAACAATGTTGCTGAAATATTTCTTAATTTTGTCACTATAGTTTTCTTTTTCTCTTTAACTTCGAGCTGTTGAATACTTTAAGTCCTTCTTCATTTCTTAGAGACTTTATCTACTGATATAATGGTTGAATTTTAATTTAAAGTAAATACAACTGTCCAAATTTGCTTATTCTCAATTATTAGGCAACAAAATTACTTCTGTTGCCATTTTTCCTTGTTTTTCGTATGCCCATTTTTGTTTCTCGGTTATATTACATGATGGCTGCAGGTTCAGTGTATCCAGGAATTGTCTGCAATTGCTCACATCATCTTTTGTTGCTTTTATTTCAATATGAGTTGATTGCTCTTCACCTGTCACTTTTATCCGAAAATTTGTGTTCAAGAGCAGAATGAAGGAATTCACCTCCCCGACTGAATTCGATATTTGGGTACCTTTCTTTCTACTGTACCTTCACGTCCGTGCCAAAGAACTGCAAAACCAACAATGTGCTACAATGTAATAAATGCATCGTTCCACGCCTTGCTAAACAGGTGTATGTGAGTTGCTCCGCGTGTACGAGGTGCATTCATAAGGTTTTAAGTATTGCCTCGACAAAAATGGAGCTGCAAAATCAATTTTTTCTTTGTTTGCAGGTAAATGTCTGATTTTCTCTTACACACTGTAACACCTGCGAGGCATGATAGTGTTACAAGAGCTAAAACTAAATGGCGCGACCCATTGGTAAAGTGGAGGTGGACTGCGTCTTTTAGCTTTAGCTTTTGTAGTAGCGTGAGACGATAATGCGTCGCGGGAGCTTCAATGTGTTTGAGTACTACAGACATGTATGGGCAAACAAAAAGAATATTAATTATGTAACTCTATATTTCCGAGGTGATAGAGCTTTATTGCTACCTTTCGTGCATGAACATAAGGTGGATCTTTCATACGGTTCTATGAGCATCTCATATGAAAAACATCGTAAAAAATGTATAAAATATTTTAGAGCTCTGTTATTTAACTCAACTACTACATTTAATTCTTAATGGCAGCAGCGAAATTGAGACCATATATACGTTCATGAATTGCAAAATTAATGTCTGGAGGTAGTCAGACTGCCATTTACCGAGTTGCAATATTCTGCTTGGCTGTATCTCGGAGTCCTATTCATTTCAGATTCGGTGCATGTCAGCGACGCAAACCATACTGTCTCGTATGCTCGGCCGCATTACGCATACAAATATCTTTACGCGGCCCGGGGGAACCTTTACACGGCGTGCCGAATTTACGTCTCATGCCTTCTTATATGTAACGAGGGCGACGGGCGCTCTGATTCCGTCTCACTGGCCGTATGTTGCATAAAACATACCGCAACATTTCGTGGTCACCCCTAAAATATTTACTTTCTTCCACTTTCCCCGCGAGCCATCCTCATCCATTTTAAATAACGGACGGCACATTGCGGAACATTCTGCAGCAGAAAAGAGAAAAAGAGAGAGAGGTAGACAGAAAGAGAATTCCATAGGTGGGATGGGGTTGGTGCTCTCACCCTTCCGCCCGCGACACGTGGCTCTGCTTTTGTTTTGCAGGTACAGCCCCTACTTTTACCCGTTGTGTTGTGACTTCGATCGATATCCGATTTCCATTATAGGAAGAACCGTACCACTGTCAACAAAACACGCACGCACACGCACGCACTAACGCTACGAGACACTCATTGCGAGAGGAAAAGGTTTTGGGGATAGCTGGTGGAAGTGTTTCGCCAGCCAACCGCAGCGCCATCATCAGCAAACCAGTCTATGCAAGAGGAGTTGGGCAGGTACGTAATTAGCGGTGACGGCAGCGGCGCTTTCTGCGTGGCTATTCTGGTCCGCGTTGTCCGCCTCTGATTCCTCTGACCTGGGCATAGCGCGCGCGACCGCATACGGAACAGAGGCCTAGATGCATCTTGCATGCAGCGCCGGTGCCAACGAATTACAGGTCGGAGGACGCGGAATAACAAAGTACGCATCGACCCGCCCGCGCCTGCCACAGCGGCTGTGCCGCAGTACGTCCAGGTCGCGACGAAAGCGCTGCTTCCACCGGGCCATCTGCATCACTTTCTCGGAACCATTTCAAACGGTCACGATCCAAGGGCCAGCAAAATACGGTTGTAGATGTCGTTATTGCCGATAAATTCGTTACATGTTGCAGGGGTAGGACTTAGTTATATGAGGATCAAGCGCCCAAATTAGGCTGTGTTCTCATGCGGCTTAATGCATGTAAATCCTGAAATAAACATCATTACTCGCTAACAGACTTCCCGTTCCCGAACAGTCCAAATAATACTGCTCTCGACGGTCGTCTATCCTGTGAGACTCTCTTGATGTTTGTATGACTAATGTGAGTTACAATTGCTATATTCAAGTCTTGGTCTCCCTCTACAATTTTTAACCTCCACATTGCCCTCCATTACGAAATCGACCATTTCTTGACGTTTAAGAATGGATCCTCTTAACCAATCATATATTTCAGTCGTTGTCATAAATTTCTTTTTCTCCGTTTGCCTTTAGTACTTCCTCATTGTTAATTTGGTCTTTCCACTTAATCTTCAGCATTCTTCTGCAGCACTGCATTTTAAAAGTTTTTGTTTTCTTCTTGTCTGAAATGTGTGTCGTCCACGTTTCTGTTCCACATAAGGCTACACTCGAGGCAAATACCCTTAAAAAACCCTTTCTAACACCAACATATTAGATTTTAACAAACTGCTCTTTTTGATAAATGCTTTACTTGCTGTTACTGTTATGCACTGTATATCCTCTCTATTTCTGCAAAGTCAGTTATTTTAATGCTCGAATTTCAAAACTGTGTAAAATGCCTATCTGAACTATCAGTTGTTTCTATTTTAACCCAAATATCTATTAGTTTCGGTCTTGGACCAAACACCTTCACGGATAAAGGTCAAAATGGTTTATGTCACCATCATTGCATTAGTCATTACTTTAAAGTGTAGTGCTTGCCCTGAACGTAAATATATGACACAGAACTTTAAATGCAAACCTACTAATATTAAACGTATGCAGAGGAGTACTGAATATAAATTTTAGTACATCAATTTTTGCTCTGAGTCTTACTTTTATACTTCAAGAGAACCAGTGTATTCAACACATTAAAAATCGAAGCATCACCAGCAACGTGAGAAGGCACATATGCCTGTGTCACATTGTTTAAGGTGATTGTCATTAGGGAAAGCAAACTTCGTCGTTCTAAATACCTCGCTATCTGGCGATAGTTTCGCGACAAACCAAGCATATGAAAGCATTTTCTTGAAAACTGGAGCCTGAAATTGAATAAGGCTCTAGGCGTGTATTTCATTACTTTCATCGCGTCTTCTTGTAATTTCCGTTTACTGTGCGGCGAGAACGAGGCACTTCCGTAATGGGCAAATGAAATTCATCTAAAGTTTGAAGGTTGACAGAACGGCTTGTACTTTGGCGGAGTTTGCCGGCCGAAGTGGCCGTGCGGTTAAAGGCGCTGCAGTCTGGAACCGCAAGACCGCTACGGTCGCAGGTTCGAATCCTGCCTCGGGCATGGATGTTTGTGATGTCCTTAGGTTAGTTAGGTTTAACTAGTTCTAAGTTCTAGGGGACTAATGACCTCAGCAGTTGAGTCCCATAGTGCTCAGAGCCATTTGAACCATTTTGGCGGAGTTTCTTTTAACTAATGCATCGATATTCCAGTTACATCGTCAACCAGGTCATCGAATAGGGAGGTGTAAGCTTTTCCCATACCACAAGTCAACAATGTACAGAAACGACTCCTATTATATGGTATCTTTTGAGAGCTTTCCAGGTTGTGTGGCGAATGTCGAATCAAAACACCTTTCAGCTGTCTAAATTTTCAGTCGTTAGGCTAGCCCCTGATCGACGTGTATGAGGATTCCCACCTCTGGCCCAGTCAAAATAGAAGTAACATTCAATGACTGATATCCGTAAATTTTTGACAGCAACTTGAGTCCTTCTCCTCCGTCAGGAGGCGCGAAGAAGACATACTATATCGCCGAAACTGGATGCTCAATAAAATAACAAATGGAAATTTTGACGAGTGGAAGGTGTGTTGATTCGACATTCTGTACTGAATAGCGGAGGTCCCGCAACCATTGTACAAAGATGGATATAAAGAGGTATTGGGGCTCTTTTGTGCACATTATGTTGCCGGTCCGTTAGTTGGTTTACGTCTTCGCGGTTTCGAGCACCAAATTTGCCAATGACGTCTCGGAGAAAAAAACAGTAATAGTTGTTCGGAAAGTGTTAATCAGTACTAGGCAGTGTTTGGGTACCCAAGCTCGCAAGTACAAAACAACTGTCACGATGGAGGACCAAAGTGACAAGAGCAGGATCGATTATAGATGAATATAAAACGATCGACTAGTGGATGTTTGATTGTTTTACGGAAGTAGAACCAATAGACATGTGGTTACCACACAAGCATTTCGATAGGAGGCAGCAATGACTGCAACAGCTTCGTTGCTCTCGGGAGTGTTTGAAAACAACGCCACAAACATGTGGTTCGATTCCCTGAAAGGGAAAAACGGAATTCTATAGCGTCATGTCACCTACTTTATCATTTTATAATTTTGAGATGAGAACGTTACAGAAATGGCTGTCGGTCAAATGAAACAAAGAAATATAAGTTGTTGGAAAAAGTTTTCGATCATGGGTTGAGAAAATTACCCCTTCCTATCCGATGATCTGATTGTTGATGAAATCGGAATATTGACATGTTCATTAAAATAATACCCCAAAGTGTATGCCGTTCTGTCAACCCCACGACTTATAATTTACTGACAGAAATTAAAGAAATACAGTCATTATGGTTTGCTGATGAATTTTAATTATATCAGAGATTAGAAAGGACTTGGCAGAGCAAGTAACGTGAAATGGTTAACGTATTGAAAAGGAAGTATAAATGAAACAAGGACTGCAGGGAACAGAGATGTTTGGGTGGAAGCATGAGTCCAATTTGAGGGTACACAGAATTAAAATTTATTTATTTATTAAAAAAACATGAAACAATCCAACATTGACAATAGCGTAGAAACATTCTGATATACAACGCTGTTCTGTAAAAGAACACTATGAAATGAAATGTCGTGTGGCTAGAGCCTCCCGTCGGGTAGACCGTTCGCCTGGTGCAAGTCTTTCGAGTTGACGCCACTTCGGCGACTTGCGCGTCGATGGGGATGAAATGATGATGATTAGGACAACACAACACCCAGTCCCTGAGCGGAGAAAATCTCCGACCCAGCCGGGAATCGAACCCAGGCCCTTAGGATTGACAGTCCGTCGCGCTGACCACTCAGCTACTGGGGGCGGACAAGAACACTATGATTAAAAGCTAAAGTGAAGATACAGCCAAAGAGCAGTAAACAAATAACCTTACAACAATAGATTCAAGTTTAATTTAAATTTGGTTACAATGTCAGTTAAAAATAGACAGGAATGAAACTCTACTAGCAAGAAAATTTTTCAAATATTTGTTATTAATTTGTGTAACGAGTCAGCTAAAACCACTTAAATCTTCCTTTAGATTAACTGCAATCCGCAAGTCTTACTGGCTACATTTCATTTAAAGAATTTACATTCAGCATGGATTAAAGAGTGCCGGCCCCATGCGGTTCCGGCGCTGCAGTCCGGAACCGCGGGACTGCTACGGTCGCAGGTTCGAATCCTGCCTCGGGCATGGGTGTGTGTGATGTCCTTAGGTTAGTAAGGTTTAAGTAGTTCTAAGTTCTAGGGGACTTATGATCTAAGATGTTGCGTCCCATAGTGCTCAGAGCCATTTGAACCATTTTTGATTAAAGAGTTTTTGAGCTTGCTAGGTCGTTTAGTTAATTCGGTCACGCGACCCGACGCATCGCCGTAGGCAGTACAGCTAGATTAACAACTTGATCTAAACCGCAGAAAAATATCAGCACAAGCCTCACTTACGGAAGCTATGACGGCAGCCATGCTGTACCGGATAAGACAAGTAGCTGACGTTAGGACACAAGGTTTACAAACTGTCATGAACAGAGCTTCTACAAACAAATTCCAGTGGTTATCTTATCGATACAAATATAATTAGCAATGTATCTTTCAGACTCCCCATTAAGCGAACGGAGAATCCCTAACTTCAGACAGGATTTCAAAATTATAACTACTAAACATTCAAAATTACAAAGGGTATGATACACACACACACACACACACACATATATATATATATATATATATATATATATATATATATATATATATATATATATATATATATATTCTCAGGGCAATGATTTTCACCTTACTTTAAACAACCAGTAACACATTAATATTCAGAAAGAACTCAGGACCTTGATTTAATACCAAAACCTCTTTTCTTTAAAATATAAAACTCAGATATTTATGCTGTAACAGCTTGTATGGAAACGGCTCAACTAACTTTGTAGATACCTCGCAACCATTGGAGTAAGTGTCTTTAGTGCATTATTAAAACCCCTTAACTTGACTGAGCCATTTCTACCACATCTTTGACGTCCCCCAAAATCGTAACACAGGCAAAATTTTAAGCGACACAAGCACAACCTTCAAATAACAACAAGGTCACAGTCAGAGCAATTCAACGAGCCCAGACGAAACACTAAGCCAGCAACATAACTGGTACCGGGCAACATGATTTCATCGCCATAAATAGCGCGAAGCACGGACCCGCTTGAAGGTCAAATATACAGCAGCAAGGCAACTCAATCTTCAGTTAGCGACAGCAAAGGGACATAAAGGTAGCAAGAACCGCGCCATTCCCCAGACAGTCTACGGCGGTCGCAGGCAGGCTCAAACAGCCTACCAACAGCAATTGCGTCTGCTCCGAGACCACTGCCAAACTCCAGTTCCATTACAAAGAAGACTTCGTGTTGCCGTCCAAAATAGCCGCGCCGCCACTGCTCTTAACGCTGTCCCAACTCACTGAACAAATGCACCGTAGCAACTGAAGCGCACTCCCCTCACCTCCCCCCCCCCCCAGCCCGTTACACCCTCTTTTCAAACAGCGGCCAACCAACCTAAGAGCTCCTCGTGAAACCTGAGCGTTCCTGCAGATAGAACCCATTGCGAGACAAAAACAGCGCAGGATGTTACGGATCAATAAACTCGAAGTTAACAGTAAAACAGGGCTGATGGAATTTAATCGAATTATAGCGTGGGTTTTCGAGAATTTTATCACCGACTGAATCTTGAGCCTGGATATGGGAATGTTTTTAAAACGAAAACTCTACCGGCGGGCCTCTCAAGACCCAGTGGCACTGACCAACAGCCAGCCGGAGTGGCCGTGTGGTTCTAGGTGCTACAGTCAGGAACCGAGCGACCGCTACGGTCGCAGGTTCGAATCCTGCCTCGGGCATGGATGTGTGTGATGGCCTTAGGTTAGTTAGGTTTAATTAGTTCTAAGTTCTAGGCGACTGATTACCTCAGAAGTTTAGTCGCATAGTGCTCAGAGCCATTTGAACCATTTTTGAACCATTGACCAACACCCTGTCATCCTTAGCTGATAGATTTCAATGGATGCGGATATGGAGGGGCAAGTTATCAGCACACTGCCGTCAGGCGGTTGCCAGTTTTCGTGACCGGATCCGCTACTTCTGTCAGGTAGCTCCTCAAATGGCCTCAAAAAGGATGAGTGCAACCCTCCCTCCTCGCCTGCTTGCCCCTTTGTCAAGAGACCTCGAAAGGTATGGACGTTCATTCATTGAAGTGCTAGCTAGTCCGAACAGGGCTCAACTTCGGTGATCTGACGAGAACCTGTATTACCAGCACGACAAGGCTGTTGACAAATGGACAAGTCTACAGGAAGATAATTGTCCATCCAAAGACCTCTGCATGGACTGTCAGCATGGATACCATTATTGAGACGTAGTTGAGGCACTGACGCGGCATCAGAGACAGGCATGCCGGCGCTGGTGCTGTGAACAACGAAACGTGATGCGCCAGCGGCACTACGGCGTTACATTCTAGGTGCAGGATCAGTATGGGTATATCAGTGTAGCGAGGCTCCAAGGAAGACAGTAAAACAGATTGCATTCGTCATACAGGCTCTGCCCCGCTACATCATGATGTAGATACCACTGGATACATAAAATGATCTGAGGTAATTTGTCAGCAGCAATTATATTTCTGCTTATTAAGCCTGGTCGCTGTTCCCTGTCTTCGCAGTTTCCGTGACATCATCTCCAGAGAAGGTAATGAACGTTACCAGTGCTACCTTGATCCACAACAATATAGAGCGTGCTGCTGTGTTGCCCTGGGCAGTACATTCTCCAGGAAACAACGGTTGTTGGAGACTACCACACCATCAGTCGCTACCCGCTACGTTCGAAAAAATCGGACTTAGATTTGATACACCAAAGAATGTCGTAGTTCTCACTCACGCTCAGTTCGACACAATGTTAGGCAGAGTTCGAGCCATTGTTGCTGGCCGTGGTTTGCATCCTCTGTTACCCTTACCCACCTGCAAACGTAGTCATGCGTTCCTCCCATTGTACTGTACATGTAGAAGAAGTAAAACCTCCATATTTATGCTTTAACGTGGATATCAGAAATTTAAGCTTGTGAAACTACAAACTATATGTGTATTTCAGAAGATGAAAAACTTGTCTAGGTAAGTGACTACAGCTGTGAGATATTTGTATCAAAGCATTTTTGTCTGCCGATCAGCTGTATAAATTACATTTATTCGACCGGCTTCGTTCGACCACCATCAATTGGAAATCTAAACAGACAAAAGAAACCATATGCAATATACACAACCAAAAACGATAAATTGTCGTTCTACCTCTGTAATTCAACATGATGCACAGTACATACAAAATTTATAATATTTGTTGGTTTAACAGTGCATATTCCTCATAGAAGACACTTTCATATAGAAAATGTAGCAAATAAAAGACGTAAAATAAAACATAATCAGATTCTGACCAATTCTGGAATATCCTGCATAAGTTACACAACCGCTCCCTCTCACGATGGACTATGCAGTGCCCAGCTACCTTCACTTAACGACCGAGGACAGCGGGGTTTACGTATTGCCAGCCTATCAACAAGCAATACGGCCTGAAATTATTGCAGAAATCAATGTGAAACATACGACGAACGCATCCGTTACGAAAGCGCGGTGAAACTTGGCGTTAATGGGCTACGGCAGAAGACAATCGACAGATCTGCCTTTGCAAACAGCTCGACATGATCTGCAGCGCCTCTTCTGGCCTCGTGACCTTGTCAGGTTCACCATAGACGACTGCGAAACCGTTGCCTGCTGAGACGAGTTCCGATTTCAGTTGATAAGAGCTTATGGCAGGGTTAGATTGTGGCATGGCCCCACCAAGCCACGGACCCAAATTGCTAACAAGGCACTGCACAAGCTTGTGGTGGCTCCATAGTGGTCAGGCTGCGTTTATATGGAATGCAGCGGGAGCTCTGATCAAACTGAACGGGTCATTGGCTGGAGATGGTTAGGTTCAGGACCTCGGACACAATTTGCAGCCATTCAATGACTTCATGTTCCCAAACAACGGTGCAATTTTTACGGATGACAGTGCACCATGTCACCGGCCACAGTTCACGATTGGTCTGAAGAACTTTATGGACAATTCGAGCCATTGATATGACTACTCTGACCGACAGAATAAATCGCATCGAAAATTAGTCAGAGACAATAGAGAGGTCAGAAATTCCTGTACCGGCAATGCTTTTGCAGTAACAGACCTCTGTAGAAGCAGTTTGGTTCAATATTTCTGCAGGTGACTTCTGATGACTTCCACGTAGAGTTGTTCCACTACACAGGGGAAAAAGGAGATCCAAGACGATATTAGGAGGTTCAAAATGGCTCTGAGCACTATGAGACTTAACACCTGTGGTCATCGGTCCCCTAGAACAGAATTACTTAAACCTAACTAACCGAAGGACATAACACACATCCATGCCCGAGGCAGGATTCGAACCTGCGACCATAGCAGCAGCGCGGTTCCAGACTGCAGCGTCTAAAACCGCTCGGACACGATATTAGGAGGTATCCTCATTGACTATGCTGTACCTGAATCACTGCCTGGACCACAACAGCTAACAATTTGAGCAATATATTACAGAGTTTTTATTGTCTTGTATGTAGTCACCTTAACAATTACAAATGGGCCTTTGCTTCTATACCGATGATTAATGTAGACACTCCTTGATTTGCACACTGTCATTGGCATCAACAGTGTTTAATAAATTGCGTTTCTGCAGTCTTGGGATAGTAATGACAAGCAGTCATAGCAACGCCGAAACCGAGAAATAATGCTCAGATATCGTAATATAGTAGCAGATATATACAAGCGAGCAAAAAACTAATCCGTGGTTTGTTTTGAGAATTAGTCGTGTGATGTACATGATACAGGTGAAAATGCCTATCACGTTGCTGTTAAATTATGTAGGTGGATTTTGGAGACTCTGATTTTATCACATTTTTTCGTATACAATAAATTGTAGGTTCGCCAACAGTTGTGCAGGAAAATTGGCACTCCATAGCACCATTTGCTTACTTTGGAGGACCTTCTTCCCTTTATTGTCATTCAAACACCTTTACATAAGGTGGGCTGGGAGCAGCATATTACGCTGCTATTCAGCCACAAGTTTAACAATTGCAAAAGCAATGGAGACACAGGTTACACAGAACAAAATTGTGGGGCAAAAAACAGTAGACACATAAACAAAGAACACGTAGCCATTCACACGCGAAGACACCGAAAGAAACTGTTGGCACTGCACACGGACACTGATGAATTAGACGGTACAGGTGAACGAAGGAGCGTGACGGCGAAAAACACTAAAACACAAACACGATGGCACACACACGATAAACTGATGGTGATGATCTCTGGCGTGCGAATGTCCACTGAGGGTGTGCGAGTCCGGGTACCAGCCAAGAGGGGAGGAAGGTGGTGGGGCTGGGAGAGGGGAGAGCAGGGATGCCAATGGCAGGGGGGATGGGGGAGGAATGAAGGGAGGAGGGGGTAGGGGAAGCCCGGGGGAGGAGGGGGGAGGAAGGTAGGATGGAGGGAAGGAGAGAGAAGGGAGAGAGGGTGCCCTAAGGAAAAAACACAGGAAGTGAGAGGAGAGGATCAAAGTTGATAGGAGGGGTAGATGGAGGGGAGGAGGGCATCATCAGGGAGGGGGAGCTGGCGGAAGCCACCTGGGGAAAGGGTTAGGAGGGTGGAGAGATGGATAGCAGGTGGGATGTGGAAATACAGGCGCGGCAGCGGACGGGGGTGGGAGAGGATGTGAGAGACAAGCGGGTGAGGGCGATCTAGTTTACGGGAGGTGTGGAGGATCTTTACTACCACGCACTATATATTAAACATCCAACGGAGAACCAGCAGAGAGAGCTGTAAAGTTTTCGGTGTATGATTGGTGAAACTACCCATAATGGCTTGAGTATATTCGGTTTAGAGCATCATCAGTTTATAAGCTAAACATGTGCAGAAAGTAAGAAAACGGCTATATGAGAGTACAAGCGACACCGCTTGAAGACGCCAAAGACATCCTAGCCTTGAACGGCGAAAAGGTAGACAGAGTCGCCTTCGTTGTTACGGCCTGCCGTAGTCGTCCTCGCCGCTGGTGGCTGGCCGGCAGGCATGGGGCGCGTTCCGCCAGCCGGCTGCAGTGGCTGCGGTAACCTCGTTACGGCCGAAGCCCTACTTCCGCCTCTGCAGAGCAGATTGCGTTAAACGCGGCGGGGCGCGCCTAGTTCCGGCCCGCGACAGCCTTCTGCCGAGTACGCCGCTACACGCAGCTGATGTCTTCTCCACTCTGCTACACACACGTCGCAAACTACTGCGGCCGTTGCACCGTAACGTAGGCAGCATTTGACTCAGTATATACTACCGAATGTCAGATGTAATCGGATGATACGTAGTCACAAGTCGGCAAACCTCGGTGTTGACTGTTAGAGTTTCACAAAAAATTCTTGAGGCAATATCAGTTCAAATTTAAGCGCTTATGTTAAGGGGACCTGGACGTGAAAATGACTGAAAAATAAAAAAAAAAATTATCTCCATCTGAAAGACAAATTTCTCCCTTTTCCAAACCTCTGTTCATTATCATCTTTCAAATTGTTTATTTGTTCTCAAATGCTCTTTGAACAAAAGTCTGTACAACAGCCACGTCTCCTTTCAGTTCACCGTCGCACTGCCACAGTCATGCAAACAATAAAGTCAATATACAGGGACTTTCGAGATACAATATTATTTAGCAGATATCTACATGGCCACACACAGAAGAGTTTCAACAGTTGTGTGTGGCAATAAGTACCAAAAACAGTGTTTGTTGGAAGGACGGTACTCAAAATAGGTGTGATGGATGCTGTCATCTGTTTCAATGATGGTGCAATTAGCAGGACAAAACTAACGAACAAATTGGTCATCTAACCAGTAAATAATATAATTCCTCCGACTGCCATAGATCGTCTGTGAGTAGTTGAGGCTGAAAGGCTGCGGAGGCCACCACCGAAGAGTTCAGAGTAAGGAAAGGACCTCTGAAAGAGTATAGAGGATAAAGAAACACTGCTACGGTCCCAGGTTCGAATCCTGCCTCGGGCATGGATGTGTGTGATGTCCTTAGGTTAGTTAGATTTAAGTAGTTCTAAGTTCTAGGGGACTGATGACCACAGATGTTAAGTCCCATAGTGCACAGAGCCATTTGAACCATTTTTTTTTTATAAAGAAACAGCTGGCCAACAAGAATGTGTTGCTGAAATGTTCTGAAAGACTCATTCGGTGAGTCAAAAGCACTGTGAACTGTCTTTTCTTGTTTTCTCGAAACTTCATTTTCCGCACTTTAGGTACAAAAAAAATGGTCAAATGGCTCTGAGCACCATGGGACTTAACATCTGAGGTCATCAGTCCCCTAGAACGTAGAACTATTTAAACCTAACTAACCTAAGGACGTCACACACATCCATGGCCGAGGCAGGATCCGAACCTGCGACCGTAGCGGTCACGCGGTTCCGGACTGAAGCGCCTAGAACAGCTTGGCCACCGCGGCCGGCCTTTATGTATATATATCTTCATTATGGTTTGAGCTATGTTCACAAATTTCTCCCAAGTTAAGAATGGTATAGTCTCATTGTTGTATGCCTAATATATTGCATAAAATTTCCGTGTTTGTCATTCTGCATGTAATTTTAGCGGTAATTTCTGAGCAAAGATTTTTCCGTTTCCTCAGGTGCACTACAAAGTACAAAACGAGAGGCATAATGTGTTCCTATGAATGTTGACAGCAGATTGCCACAGTACGAATGCTGTTAGACTGATGATGCATCAGAAAATAGAACCATAAATGAAACGAGTGTTATAAAACCACCTTTTAAACAAAATGTTGTAATTCTTAAACTATAACGGGCGATTTAATAAATTTCCTTGTATTGCTTCAGTTAATGTGATTCAGTGTTGGTACAAAACCGAAACTTCCTCCGCATCGCAGGTCACTGGCAACGCGCCGGCCGGAGTGGCCGTGCGGTTCTAGGCGCTGCAGTCTGGAACCGCGCGACCGCTACGGTCGCAGGTTCGAATCCTGCTTCGGGCATGGATGTGTGTGATGTCCTTAGGTTAGTTAGGTTTAAGTAGTTCTAAGTTCTAGCGGACTGATGACCTCAGAAGTTACGTCCCATAGTGCTCAGAGCCATTTGAACTGGCAACGCGCACCGAAAGCGGAGCATAAAAACAGGCCGTTCACGTCCACGCGCCCTTAAGCTTTACCGTCCGCACAGTGTCGATGAGTATATTAACGGTTCTCGATATCAAGAGACCTCAGTACCAATAAATGAAACTCTTGTCCCCAAGTACATTCACGGTCCTGTCGCATTAATGCGACCACCGGCTGTGTTCTTCGTCAACGTGCAATATCTGCTTACAGATGGCAAGTTACTACACTAGCAGTGGACAGTTCATAAAACGCGTTGAGGAGAAGCGTTGTTGTAATGCGGAAACGGAGCACCATATCTGACGTCCGAAAGAGTATGAACATTGAATTTCAGGCCAGCGGCAGATGCATTTCCGAAATGCCGCCTTGGTTAAAGTACGAATGGCAAAACGGTGCTATCCAAAATCGGCGCTGAGGTAACTGTGGTGCATCATGGACCACAAATTACAGGGGTGAACAAAGACTGCAGAGATGTGAGGTGTTCAGCTGTTGGGCACGGCTGCGCAGATGAACCAGAGGCTACCAACAGTGTCTCTTCAACTACCGTTTAGCGAAAGTTGTTGCATACGGGTCTCCACAGAAGACACCTTATTGAGACACCTACGCTGATCACTGTTCGTCGGAGACAAAGGCTGGAATCTGCATGCCATTGCCGCTACTGGACGTCCACAGAGTGACACACGTATCCTTTTCAGGAAAAAATAATCGCATGTTATGCTCCGTCGGGGTGAACCGTCTTAAAATAATTGTCAGAATGGTCCAAGACGGATAAGGGATCATTATGGTCTGGCGAATGCTTTCGTGTCATTCCCTGGATGATCTCCTCGTTGTGGAAAGCATAATGGATCAACGCGACTATGAATCTCTTCCTGTCTTCCTGGGGACCATTTCCACCCCTACATGCAGTTTGTTTTTCCTCAGCACGATGGCATCTACCAGTAGCACAATGCAACATCTTACACATTTCGCCATGTGTGTGCGCGGTTAGAAAAAAAAAAAAAAAAAGCAGAATGAGTGTACCGCACTTCCCTAGCCACCAAAGCGGAAGTCGTGGTTGGTTCGTCCTATAATTACTGCTCAAGTTTAGAGAGTGTTGATCTTCAGGGTACACTGGTTACAGCAGGAGTCATACTGATTCAGGTGGATCTGGAGGAACCGTTGGTGTAGAGGGCGAAAGAAGCGGTGCCGTCAAGCCTACTGAAAAAGGTGGTCTGATGGGTTGGTTCGGACATATCGTCAGTGTAGAGGAAAGAAAAGCGTTCGACATAATATTGACTTGTGGTTGCTTGAAACGCCCTGCTAAACCCACAGGACAGGCCAGATAGTAGGAATTGTGGAAGGGGCCAGAATGAGCGGCTGTCAGTTACACTCCAAACATTACAGCGTAACTTCTAACCTTGACCATCGACAGAAAACGTCTTTAATTCTAAAACGACTGAAGGCCCATGAATTAAATACAACTGCTACAATTTATTTTATTTTATTTTATTTTATTTATTTTTGCCAGAAGGCTCTAGGCTTTAACCTTAAATAGTATTTAAGGCCAAGCGATGTGAGACTTGACTAGTCACATAGATTAGATTAAGCTTTTTTAAAAGCGGCTGAAGGCCGATAACCTTTCAATAGGTAGAAGGCCCAAGCTTTATGGCCAATAAGAACCTTGCTCCACAACGGCTGAACCCCTGGAAAAAAAAAAAAAAAAAAAAAAAAAAAAAAAAAAAAAAAAAAAAAAAAAAAAACAGTAAGCAATTTTCCAAGGCAAAAGGCCCAAAGCTTTTAACCTTAAATAGTATTGAAGCCCAAGTGATGTAAGACTTGAAAAGTAACAATCCAAAATTTTAAAGCGGCTGAAGGCTCATCATTTTAAGAACAACACAACTACGATAAATTTTCAACAGGCAGAAGCCGCACAGCTTTTATCCTGAAAGAATGTAATACTTTATAAGTAAGAACCTTAAGACTTACAGCGGGTGAGGGCCCTTGCTGAAAGAAAAAACACTTCTATAAATTTTCAACAGGCAGAAAGCTCACAGCTTTATTTTCCAAACCTGATACTTGATAAGTAAGATCCTTAAAACTTAAAGCGGCTGAAGGCAGATGCTTTAAAACAATACAATAAATTTTCAACAGGCAGAAGGTTCAAGCTTTATCTTCAGACAATGTAATACTTGCCCAATTTAGAAATACTTACTTTTAAAACGGCTGAGGGCCTTTGATTTGAAAAACACAATTACAAGCATACAAATACCAACCATCGGCTATGAGCCATTAAAAATACACAATTAAACGCCGACAAGAAAGGCAGCATAGGCAACGGCGCTCAGAAGTTTCCAGGGGCCTCGGTTTGCCTTTGACATCTTAACTTTCGCTTAGGTGAGACAAGAAGTCGGCCCAACTATACTTGATCCACCGGCAACACAACCAAGAGACAGTCAGGAACCCACCGACAAGACGACTTGCTAACCACCGACCAGTATATGAGAATTGCAAAGCCTAAACGTTACAGACATAGCCGCCCATAACAAAAATACATTAAGCTGTCAAAAACTACTCACCATGTTAGACAGCGACAATGGGTGAGGAAAGGAAATTGCCGAATTTACGTCAGTGACCAGGGCAGGTAACCGGAACACTAACGGCCACAAGGCAGAAAATTCCCTTGGTGCAGTTGAATTTCAAACCGACAAATATAGTTAATTCCACCACACGGAGGCTAAATCTTCACCAACCAGTACACTTGCTGTTGCTCCCTGCGAACCACCAACCAAGGGGACAACGTGAATAGACATGACTTCGGTAATTAAATCACCATTCAACTGTCATGTCCTGGGTAGGTGAGCCAAGAACCTCATTGCACTCGGAACAGCCCCCACACGCTCCGACACTGCGTAGAGACCGCCAGCGTGCCCAGCCGACCGCTCCGCGCGGAGACTTGCTTGCTAACCGCTCAAAACAACCGACTCACTGGAAGTACACCGACAACATTTACAACGTGTCAGTGGAAATGACACTAACTACACACACAGTATGACAAACACTTGGACGAAGACTTGAACGACACTCAGCAGTGGCTGTGCAATCACGAAGACAAATCGGGAGTCGATGCACACACACAGCCAACCCACAAGCGATCGTCGGGTCAATTCACGTCGTCCAGCAGGACGATCGACTGATGATCCACAAAGGCCGTCCTCGGCTCAAGCAATGCGTGGTGGCAACGGTCAGGCGAGCCATGGGCATCCAGGCCTCACTGCTGCTCCAACCCGACTGAACTAGTGCCGCATTCCAGCTCCACGACTGGCAGGTCCGACCTGCCCTCCTGGCACGTTCCAACTGACTCCACGACAGACGACAACCGGGAAGTAATAGCAGTGCAGCAAAAATAACACATGAGGGCTATATCGATAGGCGCTGCTGCTGCCACTGATGGGCAGACAAAGCAGCAACTCAGTGACAACAGAAACTGAAACAAACATAACGAGGTGGCAACGCCAAAAAAACAGTATGTAAAATAAGAGATGGCGTGAGCGCGAGCTGCGCAGGGCTCAGTGCTATGTAAAGATACCGACAATTACACACATAAAATTTTTTTGCATCACCTCGGTTCCAAGAGTTCAGGAAACTGTACAGAAAATTGGAATAGAGATCAACGTAAACAGCGTTTCCGCCTTTTTTATTGCTCCTGAAAACCACACATTGCATGTTGTGCCATCATACAGCGAGAGCTTCAGAGGAGGTGGTCCTGATTGCTGTACACACTGGCACCTCTAATACTCAGTAGCACTTCCTCTTGCATTGGATGCATCCCCGTATTCGTCGTGGCATACTGTCCACAAGTTCAGCAAGGCACTGTTGGTCCAGATTGTCCCATTCCTCAACGGCGATTTGGCGTGGATGCCTCAGAGTGGTTGGTGAGCCACATTGTCCATAAACAGCCCTTTTCAATCTATCCCAGGCATGCACGGTAGGGTTCGTGCATGGAGAACATGCTGGCCACTCTAGTCAGGTGATGTCGTTACCCAGAAGGAAGTCATTTAGAAGATGTGCACGTTGGGGGCGCGAATTTTCATCCATGAAGACGAATATCTCCCCAATATGCTGCCGATATGGTTGCACTATCGGTCGGATGATGGCATTCACGCATCCTACAGCCGTAACAGAGCCTTCCATGACCACCAGCGGCGTACGTCGGCCCCAAATAACTCTCTGGGCAAGGCGCTCAGTCAGACCGGATTGCCACCAAACACGTCTGCGATGATTGTCTGGTTGAAGGCATATGCGACACTCATCGGTGAAGAGGACGTGATACTACTCCTGGGCAGTTCATTCGGCATGTTGATGGGTCCATCTGTACCGCGCTGCATGGAGTCGTGGTTGCAAGGATGAACCTCGCCATGGATATCGGGAGTGAAATTGCGAGTCATGCAGCCTATTGCGCAGTTTGAGTCGTAACACGACGTCCTGTGGCTGCCGAAAATCGTAATCCAACACGGTGGCGTTGCTGTCAGGGTTCCTCCGAGCCATAATCCGTAGGTAGCGGTCATCTACTGCAGTAGTAGCCCTTGGGCGGCCTGAGCGAGGCACGTCATCGACAGTTCCTGTCTCTCTCTATCTCCTCCATATCCGAACAACATCGCTTTGGTTCACTCCGTGACCCCTGGACACTTCTGTTGTGAGAGCCCTTCCTGGCACAAAGTAACAATGCGGACGCGATAGCACCGCGGTCTTGACCGTCTATGCATGGTTGTACTACAGACAACACGAGCCATTTACGTGCTTCTTGGTGGAGTGACTGGAACTGACCCCCTCCGTGTAATAGGCGCTGCTCATTCATGGTTGCCGCCCGGTGTGGCAGAGCGGTTCTAGACGCTTCAGTCTGGAATCGCGCGACCGCTGCGGTCGCAGGTTCGAATCCTGCCTCGGGTATGGATGTGTGTGATGTCCTTAGGTTAGTTAGGTTTAAGTAGTTCTAAGTTCTAGGGGACGGATGACCTCCGATGTTAAGTCCCATTGTGCTCAGAGCCATTTGAACCATCTGAACCATGCATGGTTGTTTACATCTTTAGGCGGGTTTCAAAAAATGGTTCGAATGGCTCTGAGCACTATGGGACTTAACTTCTGAGTTCATCAGTCCGCTAGAACTTAGAACTACTTAAACCTAAGAAAAGACATCACATATATCCATGCCCGAGGCAGGATCGAACCTGCGACCGTAGCGGTCGCGCGGTTCCAGACTGTTGCGCCTAGAACCGCTCATTAAAAGCAACTACGTTATTTTACAGTTGCCTATGAATTTTTTGTATAATTATGTAAGCTATTTTCCACGTTTAACTCTATATTTCCTCCAGAAGAATAACGGATAAATAAGTGTAATAAAATCCGGCTTATAAGAAAGAAATGAGAATTGAAGACAATCATCGATTAAAGGAAGGGAGGAACATCAGGATTAATCGTCCGTTCAGAGATAAAGTCGTTAGTGTGTGTGTGTGTGTGTGTGTGTGTGTGTGTGTGTGTGTGTGTGTGTGTGTGAAATCTTATGGGACTCAACTGCTAAGGTCATCAGTCCCTAAGCTTACACACAATAAAGTCATTAGTGATGACGCACAAAGTAGGACTGTAGTTTCAAATGAACCATCGCGGAAATATGGACGATCCTAATCTTAATGGACATAAGGGCACAAAAGCCTATCATCTCGCGCGTAATAGTCCACCATCTTACCAGTGCGGCACCAATCGAACGATAACAATGCTAGAGATTAGTGCATGGGGTTGTCTCACGGTAGTTGGTTGTCAGATATCCTTTCTGGTATCTTGCGTAATTAAACAGTCAGTTTAAAGCTTCTGTTCTTTCCCTAAGAAGGCGAAGGCTGCGACTGTGGTCCTCTATCACATATTTTGTCAAAAAGAAGATAAGAATATATGAGACTTGACCTACTCATGCGCATTGGATGTTTAGTCAATTTTCGGTAGGTGAACGTCCCGATCTATCGTTTCAGTTGTGCAGTGAAAACGACCTGTCGAAATATCGACAGTTGTCAAGGGCGTTCCCGTCTTATTCAATTATCAGTATAGCATTTCAGATTTTATCGGTACGCTGTATCAAGTCATGTTAAAGTGAACGAACACATGCTTGAAAGACTTCAAACTCTAGCATCGGAACACTCACAAAACACAAACCCCACAATAGTGCTATCGATCATAGCCAGAGCCAAAACAAAAGGTTGCATGTCTTTTCGAAGAAAGCTACAACGTGACTACTTCGTCGATTTGTCGGTGGTGGTCGGGTTTTACCATGTTCAGTAGCCGCCTTCGCCTAGTTAGTACGTTTTTCTAAGGCGTGTCAATTGTTCGCCGCCGGCCGGTGTGGCCGTGCGGTTCTATGCGCTTCAGTCTGGAACCGCGTGACCACTACGGTCGTAGGTTCGAATCCTGCCTCGGACATGGATGTGTGTGATGTCCTTAGGTTAGTTAGGTTTAAGTAGCTCTAAATTCTAAGGGACTGATGACCATAGATGTTAAGTCCCGTAGTGCTCAGAGCCATTTGAACCATTTTTTTTATTGTTCGCCTAGTTAGTAAAGGTTTCTAAAACGTATCGATTGTTATCGGTTACCGCACAAGTGAAATGGCAAACTCTAATGCCGGTAGACCGAATACGCCTGTCGAATACCACTGTGGGCCTCCACAATACTTCCATCATATGGGAAGATCACTATCATCAGTGTGTGGCCTGCGTCCATGTGACACTGCGGTGTGTGAACTACAAGCTCTATGACACAACCTCTCCTCACGTTATTAGACAAATACAGAATTAGGTCGCTTTCCACTGGGTCGACCTTCAACAGCCTTTTTTTTTAGTGGGTCAGAGAGCCTTAAGGGGGAGGGGGGAGGGGGTGTGATAGAGCGGTTAGAGGTTGAATCCCGAGGTCCTACACAGTGACACCCTGATGGGAGACCAGGGAAAAACTGATGTGTAAAGCTCTTTCCATTATTTTGGTGCCCGTATCAGATATTATGGTAAGCGTGCGTCACCTACATAGAAAAAAATAAGCCTTAATGACAAGAAGAGCCAAGATCCATGTAACCGGGGTGTCCAGAAAGACCTCACTATCGGACTTGCGTGTACCAAGGCCGGTATTGGGAACAAAGAGAGAAGTGTTTGCCACGTAAGAATCGGTAAGTGACTTCTGTTCAAGCCTCCCATGGGCTGCTCGTAAATAGTTCCGGATGTCGAGGTAGGATTTTGTTGCCTTACGAAAAAGGTAACTAACCACCTACCTCTTTGTCCATATAAGGGAACGATTTTTGGCGGTGGGAAAATACCTATCCTCTGGCGTTTCGGTCACATCCGGTGGCACCTGAATGTACCAAACAGTCATTTGCTGCACTAATCGCCAGACAAAAGAAGAGAAGAGGGGAATCCGCCAAGCGATTTTGTGCAGTCGCTGTTCTGCTGCAAATTTCGTGTTGACTACGTGGTACCGCGTCGCCTGGACCTCGCTCTTCGGCTGTGGAGGCGGGTTCAAGTGCCGTACAGAAATGATAGCATCAGCTGTTCATATCAGTGCGGACATCGTCCTCGTAATGTGAGCTATTCGAGCGGATCGATTGCTAGAAGTGAACTGCGCAATATCTGATAAGCACCTCCCAGCCAGCTGGTGCAAGTACGGAGAGGTGTGTAGAGCCCAGCAGCGGGAAGAAGTAGCGACGTGCGCATGCGCGGAGGTGTAGTGTCGTGCAAGCCGCCCCCGCCGCGCCCGTATCGAGTGCCATCAGCGGGTAAGCCGGCGTAATCCCGCCTTCAATCATCGGTAAGGCCGCGCCCCGACCGCCCCTAATTCCGTTTCCGATAACAGCTGGCGCCGCTCCGCACTGCGCCCCGTCGGTCGCCACACGCTCTCACACTGGGCTGTCCTAAAACCGATGTGTGTGTGCGTCTGCGTCGGGGTGGAACGGCAGGAGGAATGGCGTTGCCCGTGAATGTCGAAGGCTAGGGGGGTGCTGCCGGACTGCCAACGCTATCTGCTCGGAAGCGATCCAAGCGACGGCACTGCAACTTACGTTTGGTGACCTTTTCTGCACATACCATCATGGGACTCAATAATATTCCTTTTTCCCCTTCAAAGCGCACCGTGATCACTCTGGAGTGCTGTAGATCCTGACAGTGAAGTAGTGCATGCGCGTGTCTGTGCGTGCGCTCGTGTGTATGTATGTGTGTGTGTGTGTGTGTGTGTGTATGTGTGTGTATCTGTGTGTGGATATGCGTCTGCTAGTCGGTCGTATGGAATAAACACAACAAGGAAGATTCACTAGTGGAATTAAGGGAGAGAGAGGGTATCTAGTACAAAATTCTCTAACGACTTTGCTGTGCTCACTGAAAGTGAGAAAAAAATACAGCTTCAGATGAATGGAATGAGCAGGTTAATGAGAACGCAATCTACAATCTTCATCTATAGCAAAGCTACCCTCTGGTGCATGGCGGAGGGTACCTTGTATTGCTACGGTCACTTAATTTCCTGTTATACTAGAGAATATAATGAGTGAAAAACGACAAGCTTTAAGCCTCCATATGAGGCCAAATTTCACATATCTTCATAGACATAACGCGAAATGTACGTTGGTTGAAGTAGAATCGCTCTGTAGCCAGCTCCAAAAGCCGCTGGCCAATAGCTGATCGCGAAAAGAACGTCTTTCGTCCAGGAATCCTGATTTCAGTTCACGAAGAATCTCCGTAATATGGGGTGATTACTCGTAAAATTAAAGTTCCAATTTCAAAACGGTGGGAAAAAAAAGAATCACCGCAGAGAATGACCTCAAGTATGACCGGAAATTTGTCGAAGAAGTGGGACTTTATGGGATCAAATTAATAAAACTTGTGGAGATTTTACAACTAGGTGACGCTGTAAGAGTCAGAATATCGAAAATAAAATATTTGTGGTAGGTTACTGTTCCTCAGTTTGTGTCTGAGACGCTCAACATGACTATTTCGATGTAGGATCACTTGCTAGTGGTAAAGCTCAATTACGAGAACTCTGAGTGTGTGGAAATGGCTCTACAGAGTTCCGGACACTCAAAGGTATGAAACAGGCATTGGTCCGATGTCCTGCCAAGAGTCTAGAGAAAATGATTACGAAAGTCGAAAAGACAGGTTCTTTTGTTCTTTTGAAGTGCACTGTGGCAGGGAGAGGAAAACAATCGATTCGAAGTTAATAGGTGTTGTGGTCACAGCACTGCAGAGGGGGTTGAGCGGTGGTGTGCAAACATGAAGTGCATGGAAAATTGGTTGAACCTTGGACATGCATGTGATGTCGGTGAATAAAGTATTCCTGTCCACTACTTGCTTCATGCTATCCGGTAGTTGCTTTGTTCAGGAACTGCCTCATGATCACCTGCCAATAGGAAAGACTTTTGCTCTAGAATTTCTTGCTTACGTGGAAGTGAACAGTGAATGGCCATTGAACATTCTGTGGACAGACGAAACCTATTGCCATCACCCACGATGTGCGATACACGGAACTACAGATTACGGGCGACGGAAAACTCGACCACACATCAACCGCTTACTACTTACTCCGAGGCGATACAGACCTTGCAGGGCCTTGGCTTCCCGGACAATCTCTGCCCACACTTCTCTGCTGGCTGTCTGGGCTCTCTATCTTCTCCCATCCTTCTCAAGTCCTCCTCACGTTGTCAGCCGTCTGGTCCTTGGTCTGCCCCTTATACGACGTCCACCGGGTTTTTCTTTGAAAACCTTTCTGACTGTGCTGTTCTCCACCAATCTTTCTAAGTGTCCCAACCAACGTAGTCTATCACTCTTTATCTCTGTCACGATGTCTGGTTTGTTGTACAACTCTCTGATCTTATTATTTCTGATTCTCCAAAACCCCTATGATTCACTAACCCGTAGATTTTCCTAAGTATCTTCCTTTCCCATCTTAGCAACAAATCCTCATCATTTTGTGTCATAGTCCAGGTTTTCGAACCATACATCACCACAGGTCTAACTACTGTACGATACACAGTCAGCTTCAGATTCTTACTAAGGCTCCTTGCTTTAAACACTTTAACGAGTGCAAAGTAGCTCCCGTTACCAGGTCCAATCCTTGCTTATAGTTCTTCTCTCATATCATTATACTAAGTTACCACTGACCCCAGACATTTAAAGCTCTCACGGCATTCATATACTTTTCAGTTCAAAGTCATGCTTCTTTCTCCTTCACTATATCTTTTCGTAGATTTTGACATATACTTCGTCTTTGACTGATTAATGGCCCCATCTCCGCACCGTATCTTTCTGCTTTTTCAAGCTTTTCTTCCAGGTCATGTTTCCTCCTGGATAACAAATCAATATCATCCGCATATGCAAGCTCCTGTCACTCTATCAAACAGTGTTCCTCCAGGGCAGTTGCTTTGTGTCTTTTGCATTACACTCTCCAAGGCGCCATTAAAGAGAGTAGTGGAGAGCACATTACCCTGCCGCAGTCCTTGATTAACTTCAAATGCCTTTTATAAAGTACCCTTGGTCTTTACTTTGCATATCGTTCTTCTCAAAGACATTTGAACCAATCTTACCAGTTTCTTAGGGACTCCTGCCTCTTGCATTGCCTTCCAAAGTTGATCCCTGTTGATACTATCATAAGATGAACAGCTGGTGGACATCGATGTTATTCTCATAACATTTTTCAAGCATATGTCTGATAGTGAAAATCTGATCTGTAGTGGATCTATGAGTTCTGAAACCTGCGCTGGAAGTCTACTAGGTACTCTTCTACGTATATTCTCAATCGCCAAGCCACGATAGTTTCTAATACTTTCGATACTATACAGAGCAATGCAATTCTTATACTCTCCGCAGTCAGCTTTGTCATGTTTCGTATGCACAGGGCAGCGTATTGCTGTACTCCAATACTTTGCCCTACACATGTCAACCGCTTTATTCTGTAAAGTAAACACTGTGTGTTGCGATTTGGCGGTATCGTTTAAAGGAAGGCCATATTTTTTTCGAGGAGTTGGATCCTGAGGGGTCCTGTTACCTGTACCGTCAGTGGTAAATGCGTCTTTGCGCATCAACGTTATCCCCATTCCAACCTTTCAACTGCGACGATGTGTGGATAGGACCGTTTTCATGCAAGATATTGCAAAAACAGTGAAACAGCTGCCTCAGAGGCATTTTGGGAATTCTGGAATTATCAACTGCCATTTCCGTATAGCGTGGCCGTCCAGATCCCTTGATCTTAATCCCTATGACATCTGCCTGTGGATTATATGTACTCAGCATTCCTATTACAAACGTAACTGAACTGAAGGCACGCATTGCTCAAATTATTCTGAACGGGACCACTGAGGCATTTTGATCTGTTGTGACACATCCTGTTTCCCAATTTCAGCTTGTGGAGAAAACGGTGGGCAGCATAACTAACTGATTTCTTTGTAGCTTTTTATGCGGTTTTTGGCCTCAGGAACATTAAAAGCCGATTCCATTATTGCTTTTTATGCAGTTTGTAGCCTCAGGACAATTAAAAATCGAATTATCCCACCCGATGTGGTACGACTTTGCCGTGGAGGATGGACTTACCTAACAGTGGTACAACTGTTGAATGTCAAACTTTTTGGTGTCATGCATATTTTTCAGTGTGGTTGGCTTAATGTACAACTTACACCATAGTGGTTGTATTGCGATACATCTGCCAATTGTAGCCGAACCAAAATGCGTTATGGCAGTTAGAATTCCATCTAAGGGAAAATTTTGGTTTCCACAACGTTTCCCCTTTCTTCGACAGTACTCCGTTCTAATTTCATGTCATTATGAGCAGCTATTCTTTCTTACAGCATTTTGAAACTGAAGATTAATTACAATCACAGTAGTAGTACCGTGCTAATCGAAACCACCGTCAACAAATCTAACAGTACGCTTCTGATTTACTTAGATCTCTTCAAGATGGGTCGCACTAGCGTTCCATATGCAGTCTCATTTATAGATGAGCTACATTTTCCTGAAATTCTCCCAATAAACCGAAGTCGACCATTCACCTTCCCTACTACCATCCTTAGGTGGTCGTTTCATTTCATATTGGTTTGCATTGATAGGACTAAATATTAAATCGACGTGACTGTGACAAGCAGCACACCATAGTACAATATTCTAACACCACGTGATTGGTCTTTCTACTCATCTGCAAAAACTTATATTTACCCACATTTAAAGCAAGCTGCCAATCTTCACACCAACTAGAAATTTTCTCTGAGTCATCTCTTACACTCCTAGAGGCACTGAACGACGGCACCATCCAATACACAAAAGCGTCATCACCAAACAGCCACAGACTGCTGCTAACGCTGACCATCTGGTCATTTTTATATTATAGATTAACAGCGGTGCTGTCACACTTCACTGGGGCACTCCTGACTATACCCCTATCACTGACGAACACTGGCTGTCGAGGCCGCCGTACTGGTTTCTATCACTTAAGAAGTTTTCGAGACACTCAGATATCTGTTAACCTTTTACGTACGCTACGACCTTCACGAACAGTCTGCAGTAGGCCTCCGAGGCAAACGCACATTCTAAAAATATGGAATCTTCCAGTTGCCCTTCATCCATGGTTCGCGGGGTATCATATGCGAAAAGGAAAAGCTGAGTTTCACACGAGCGATGCATACTACAAATTTGGGGACCACGAACTAGACAAAGTGATAGAACTCTGCTACCTAGGAAACAAAACATACACGATGAACGAAGCAGTCAGGACATAAAAGTAGACTAGCATAAGCAAAGGGGGCACTCAAGGGCAAAGGAAATCTACGCGTCGTCCCTGATCTGCGTAAGTAATTTCTGGGAATGGAAAACGCAGAAGAGAATAGAACCGTAGTGTTTAACATAATTTATAGAAGGAAGTTGAAAATTAAATGAAAAACAGTAAACAAGACGGAGAACATGTGTTAGGAAATAAAGAAATAACTTCCATGGTAACTGAGGGAGCTTGAAAATATCTTGTTTGGACGTACCCATGACCTAACCATCAATGAAGTAGCCTGATATGTTGATGTATCAACGCGTCGCGTGACATGTTAATGTATCACCGCAGACCGCCCACCGTGCATAATCTGTAAGTTATAGGATGCCACGTGCAATCACGTAGCCCAGAAAAAAAAAAGAATGAAAACGATGGCAGCTAAACGATCCTAACCGACACGGCTAGGAATCAAGTTCGTATCTTATCAATGACTGTTTCCGGCCCTAAGTTACCCGCTGCTGACGGTGAATCCATGTTCATCTCCACCATTTTCCTAGCGATACAGATACAACTAACGTAACTGCATGTAGTGGGCATTCTATGTCGGATCCCTCAACGACACATAAACATACACGTTTTCAATAGACCAGACAAAAGGAACTTGACATTAGGCGACTGGATGCAAGCTTTGTGGCCAGACTAGTCGTGATTTTCTCTCTTGGTCAAACTAGGCGAGATGTCGAATGCACTGGCGGTCCAGTTGGTTGGTTGGTTGATTCGGGGGAGGAGACGAAACAGCGAGGTCATCTGTGCCATCAGATATGGGAAGGATGACGCGGACCATGCCTTTTCACAGGAAGCATCCCGAAATTTGCCTGAAGCGATTTAGGGAAACCACGGGAATGGCCGGACGCGGGTGAACCTTCGTCCCCCCGAATGCGGGTCCATTGTGCTAACCTCTGCGCCACCTCTCTCTGTAGCGGTCCATTGAGGAGTTTCCCTCGCCACAAAGTGTGGAAGGTTTACATGAGGGCGGAGGTGGCTTCGTGACGTTTTTGGAGTGTTTTTTGTACGAGGACTAGGACACACTCATTCAGCAACCGTGAACATGAACCAGAAGGTTTACTTCATCATTCTCGGAGACAAAGTGTTGACCTCCCTTATACATGATCTTGACTGAGACTGATCTCGCATCTGCGATTAATTGTTTAGTGCCGCCTAGAACTGTCATTTTTGCTTCATTTCCTTATCATCCGTCTTACTGATATGGTACGATAGCAGGACCAAACCAATTCGAAAATACAGCAACAATTTATTTATTTATTTTGATTTATTTACCGGTACAGAATACAATGGTAGCATGAATAGAACGATGAAGCTACTTATGACTTTATCGACTAGCCCACTAATCTGAACAGCACAATCGAGATTCAGGAGAAATGATTAGACGGTTTTAATTAAAGCAAAAGTTTACTTGAAACAAGACTTTACAGGCAGGCTCAATAGTCTCAATAGTAAACAGGTTCAAATCCAATGTTTAAACAGTGGGTTCATTACAGGAGAATTTAACATGAAACAGTTAGGCATAATATGATTTTACACGCACGTTCAGTGATCTGAAGAGGGTAACAGACACAATTCCAATGTGTAGACAAGCCTCAGATAAAGCAAAATTTAACTTGAAACAAGTGGGTAAACTTTTTCTTACAGGGACGTTCAGCCATCTGTTTTGCCAAGTAGACTCCATTCCACTGTGTAGACAGAGCTTAATCAAAACAAAATGTAACTATAGATTTTCAATGCAATTAAACTGGGAAAAATTCAGATACTTGAAAACTAACGCATATACATCCAAAACTTCATTCAAAATTTAGATGGATGTCAAATTCTTCACCATACTAAGAAAACTATAGGGTATGCTGATGCTTATGTGCCGGTCCCCTTAATTGACCTAGACGACAGGCGTGAAGTAAGAACCAGTAAAGAGACCACAAGATAAAAGTGAAGATCTGATTTATAATAATTATTACATATGCCACAATTTAGTCTGACCCCATTTTAAAAGGTGCCTAAAAATCCTTCCGAAAGTCGTGGTTACGTGATTCTCAACCACCTTTAAAGGGTGAATTAAAATAGAAAACAATTATCTTGAGGCCGGCCGGAGTGGCCGAGCGGTTCTAAGCGCTGCAGTCTGGAACCGCGAGACTGCTACGGTCGCAGGTTCGAATCCTGCCTCGGGCATGGATGTGTGTGTTGTCCTTAGGTTAGTTAGGTTCAAGTAGTTCTACGTTCTAGGGGACTGATGACCTCAGAAGTTAAGTCCCATAGTGCTCAGACCCATTTGAACCATTTTATCTCGAGGCACCCATAAAAGTGAATTAAAAACAACTTCTGAAGCTCAAGCAACTTTCAAGGGAGACTCACCTGTAAATAAACGTATGCAACTGAAAATAGTGTGGATGCACAAAGCAGTCCTTAAAGGGCGATAATATCCAGACCTTAAAGAAACTGTAAGATTACACTGAACCACCATGAAACCGTGGACACTTCATCTAGATTTCCCGCCCCTCTTCCCCCTGTCAGGTCTGGAAAAGACATACATAATTAAAGTAGTAACAACCAATTAGCAAGCTACAAGTTCCGTAGAACGTGAGACGCTGGAAGGACTAAGAAGGCGGGCACAACCACGCCTGATGAAGTACCTACGCCGACGTGGTGCTGTAACATGATAGGGGAGCTTTAACACTAACCGCCAATTGCGAAAACCAATGACGAACTTCCAAAGAGTAACATTCAATTAATGCGGCTCACCATGGAGGGTATTGGTCAACAGAGAAACTCGCAAAGACTCAATGCTGCAAGAAATTCACTGAAACAGCACACATTCCGCCACACAACGTGCAGTTCCTGCAAAGCTTTGCAACAGCCAGTCACTAGCCGCTCCAAAGTGATGAGTCCCACCGTGCGCACCCTTAACTGGCGACGCAGCCATTCCACCGGCAGCTTGGGTTGCGCTCTCTATGTCCCTCATGAACCGGCTGTCCACCAGTTCCCTCTGCAGACACGCTGTCCAGCTCCATGATGGAAGACACTATCCAAAAGAGGTCACTGCCAGAAGTAAAACTTCAAGGTAAATCCCCTGGCCAACGATAAGTGTGCTACGTGGTCGGAAAGCACATATCATTTATGATCATACTGTTAATACTCCGCCCCTTACAACGTGACAATAGCTTCTTGCATTAGGCTGTTCATACTGGTTCCTAGTTTCATAAAAACTAGTGGACCCTATTGCACCGCGATTGGCCACGTTTATCACTCGATCTTAATCGTTTTTGGACTCAGTTGTTGAAACGTACGATAAAACACACATCAAAAAAATGATGTAGCTCCGAGGGATCTGGATATGGCATACACCAAATTGAACCCATTAACAAGGCTAGAGGCTCTAATACCCAGTGTTAGGGTAACGTTCCATCGATCGGGAGGGGAGGTATTTTTTGCCCTGTGTGCTTTCTTTCTTTATGGCGAAATCCATTGGTGTTGCATCGGACACATTGCTCCTCCTCTTCAAGCGATGCAGTCGATTACTGACTTTGGCAGGAAGACACAACCGCAGTGCGAAGCTAAAGGTCAAAGCGACACACGGGTACATGGGACGGGGAGGGGTGGGCGGGGGGGGGGGGGGGGGAGCTAGGCCTCAGCAGCCTCAGAATAGAGCGCTTTGCTGAAAATAAGTACCTGTAGAAGAGAAGGTGGTCAGAATCCGTTGTTGTTGTTGTGGTCTTCAGTCCTGAGACTGGTTTGATGCAGCTCTCCATGCAACCCTATCCTGTGAAAGTTTCTTCATCTCCCAGTACCTACTGCAACCTACATCCTTCTGAATCAGCTTAGCGTATTCATCTCTTGGTCTCCCTCTACAATTTTTACCCTCCACGCTGCCCCTCTACGATTTTTACCCTCCACGCTGCCCTACAACACTAAATTGGTGATCCCTTGATGCCGCAGAACATTTCCTAGCAACCGATCCCTTCTTCTGGTCAAGTTGTGCCACAAACTTCTCTTCTCCCCAATCCTATTCAATACTTCCTCATTAGTTATGTGATCTACCCATCTAATCTTCAGCATTCTTCTGTAGCACCACATTTCGAAAGCTTCTATTCTCTTCTTGTCCAAACTATTTATCGTCAGAATCCGTACAGCCAAATTTCGGCGAAGTTAAAAGTGACGTGATGAAATGACGCAATCGAAAGTACGCCCTCCCCTGCACTTCTGAGAGATTCCCAGAGGATAAATGTAGATGAGGGTGAGAGGATCACGTTACTATCACAAACAGATATGATGGTGATGATGTTTGGTTTGGAAGGCGCTCAAATGCACGGTCATCTGCGCCCGTAAAAAGACCAAGTTTTTACACGGGCCATGTTTTCACAATCCAATCTAACCACTGTCACGAATGATGAAGAAGCAAATATGATTTTATTTTTCAGCACTTGGTTGCCTTCAGTATTTTGTTGGAATTTTGTTTTCTGTTAATGTCTGCGAGGCTTCTAAGGTAGGATCGTATTCGTCGTAATCACTGAATATTGTCATTTACGGTTTTTCCAGTTTATTTATAAGTTCGCAGATTTCGGGCTGTTGCTGTGGGTAAATGAAATACTATGGTTACAATGAAAGGTATTAATATGAATATACTAAGCAAGAGCAATGAGATTCACAATAAATCCTAGCACGTTGGTATGACGCTACTGTCGCCACGTTTGCGCTTATATTCTTCGGAATATGGAACAAAATACAGAACAGTTCGTTAATTACAATTATACGATATACTGCATTATGCAACATCAGCGTTACAGCTATATTCTCAGCAAACTCGCCATATTGATACTGCAAGATATATCTACTGCGACTAATTTTTGTCTTTCGTTCGCTTCGGTTTTCTGAAAAAGTATACAACACAAAGCACAAGGATCTTGATCAGGAATTCCTAATAGATTATTATCTACTAAGAACAAGACGAATTCGATATCCTCCATACTTTCTGTGTGAATTACCTTACTGAATATTTATTATCCATTTAATTGTATGAATATTGCATTGAAAATTTCTTGCAGTCATTTTTCCAGTCGAAACAGTTTAAATAACCGCTGTTTACTTTCTACCGTTTAATTTCGATGCAAATATCTTCGTCATGTAGTTGTATCTCGAAAGTAACTGGTCGTTGGTTGGTGCAAAGTAAAGAAACCAGTCGTTCGTTGCGGCTTTGACCTCCATAACTAACATCACGTGTACTTATAGGAACGGTGCCCAGCAATCAGAACCTTGGAATTTTGAGCCAACTCATCATACTACCACTCCACCTTCCAGTAGAATGCGTAATTATGAGGATACCGATACCAAGGAGTATTGTTTGATGTCTGTGCACCCGTTTGCCGTTACGAGAATCACTCCCTACGAGCTTATTCTATCAACACTGGAAAACAGTAAGCTGACAGTGACGAACTGCTGCACATTCCTAGAACTGCCCTTTTTTTCTGACGTTAAAAATCCAGTTGGTATGCTTAGTAATACTTCTAATGCACCAACATGCACAATTCCTTATAGCCTACTAACAGAGTGCAATATCTAAAATTAAAGCGTAACTGTAAAGAATACTAGACTTCATGTATACTAATTACCCAAGCGGTAAAAGTACTACAAAATTGCGCATCTTAAAGTTTTCATTGGCTCACAAAATTTTGGGCGTTCAGCTACATAAACTCCTTTTCCTCAACTCATATTTAGTCGGTTCATTTTTATTACACTACCTTCTTCCGATCTAACGTAGACATTTTTCATATTTTTTATTATATTTTCACCTTTTATTCCCATCTCCTGAGACGAAGAGGTTCAAAAAATGGTTCAAATGGCTCTGAGCACTATGGGACTCAACTGCTGAGGTCATTAGTCCCCTAGAACTTAGAACTAGTTAAACCTAACTAACCTAAGGACATCACAAACATCCATGCCCGAGGCAGGATTCGAACCTGCGACCGTAGCGGTCTTGCGGTTCCAGACTGCAGCGCCTTTAACCGCACGGGCACTTCGGCCGGCACGAACAGGTTCAAATGGCTCTGAGCACCATAGGACCTAACATCTAAGGTCATCAGTCTCCTAGAACTTAGAACTACTTAAACCTAACTAACCGAAGGACATCACACACATCCATGCTCGAGGCAGGATTCGAACCAGCGACCGTAGCAGTCATGCGGTTCCGGACTGAAGCGCTTAGAACCGCTCGGCCACCAGAGCCGGCAGACGAGGAGTGTGGGCTGTTGTTGGGGCAGAGGGAATCCCAATTAAGAGTGTTTCCAAGGGGATATTCCATTCTGGCACTTTCTGAAACTCATGGTCGGATTGGAGATCTCAATTTAGGGACTATGATGTCCACTATCACAGACAAAAATTAAAATTTTGTTTGTTTGTGTGTGAGAGAGAGAGAGAGAGAGAGAGAGAGAGAGACTAACTCAAGCTAAAGCCCTCGCGTCCTTCCATTTAAATGCGAGAGCCGCGCCACTGCGCATGCGGCCGTAGATACTCAAGCACTAGAGACTCTGCTCGGCGGTAACGAAGAACTGAATCTGTAGTCAGGCACTACATGCATCATGGATTATCGATGCTCCTATACTAGCTGCGCGACTTAACCCAAGCATCAGATTCAATGCTTTGTCCAAGCTAAATTAAATTTTCCGCCAAACGAGGTTCCACTGGTCTCTTCACCACTGTGTCAAAGAATGATGAAGTCGACACTAGAATTTGTTCACTAATATAAAGTTTACGGTTCCCAGTGTAACGGCACTGATCTGCCGCAGCCAATTTATTGGGCTATAAGAGCCAGGTATAATGCATTGTGCGTGTCGTCCGTCTGCCGTGTGAACGGCCACAGGAGACCTTGTTAATTCCAGCGTTTCGGAGCACCAACTCGTCTATGATGGAACCAAAAAGTGCAGCTGTCTTCTGAGGAGGGATAGATATCAGATTAGCTTTGTGTCTGGCGAGGGCCCGACCTATGTTTTACAACTTCCCATTTTTGGCAGGAATAAAATGGATTTTAATGCATCTTCCTCATTTGTTAAGTCCATCTTAGGTTTTATACTTAGCAGATTGCGTACATTGTGAAGAGCACCATTTGCTTCAGAAACTCCTTTAAAGTGTACAACTTCATTCAACAGACTGCTCTTGTCAGCAGTGCTGTGTGTACTTGAATAAAATGTCTGAGGACACCCATCGTTTGCGGAGAGTGATGGTGGTTGTTTGCAAATAAATACTTCGTGTAAGTCAGCCAACAATAAACTGCGGACTCCAAAGTGTCTTCACAAGAATAAAAGGCATCCCACTATTTTGCTTTTCACTCTAAACTATTTCCATGCATGTTATTTCATGCCATGTGCCTGCCGGTTATCGGTTTACTCGGGAGATGGCCGAAAAACATGCGACCGAAATATCAATTGAGCAAATTTATTTTGTGTAGCCGCACCCTGGATATATAATGCTTACCAAAGAACTGCACGTAAGGATTATATCTTTATGCTGTCCTTCTCACCTACGTACCCTAACTCGTCTAAGCAAGGCTGTATTGCTAGAAATTCGTCTGCAGACATATTCCCCCAGTCACTGTTAGTCATCCATCCCACAATCTGTCAACCATTACCTAGTACGTCTTTTACCTGCTTTGTTCACACCTAGATTTCAATGAATGGCAGAACATTCGACATCAAAGACCTATCTTTTCACTGGTTTTAAAGAACATCCGCCGCTAAGATGCCTATACCAATGAGTATTCCCTCCCGTTCTTAGCGGAGTGTGCGCTGATACGAAACATCTTGGCAGATTAAAACATGGCAAAGCCATGTCTCCGCAATATACTTTCTTCCAGGAGTGCTAGTTCTGCAAGGTTCGCAGGAGTGCTTCCGTGAAGTTTGGAAGGTAGGAGACGAGGTACTGGTGGAATTAAAGCTGTGAGGACGGGTCGTATGTCATGCTTGGGTAAATCAGTAGAGCACTTGCCCGCGAAAGGCCAAGGTCCCGAGCTCGAGTCTCGGTCCGGCACACAGTTTTAACCTGCCAGGAAGTTTCCCTCCCGTTCTTGCTGTATCGTTGGTTGCAGTTGGTAGTCCGTGCTCCTTCTATTGGAGCGAAATTCTTCCAGTAGCGGTAGTTGCTAGCACTCAGGTAATGTGTTCCATAAAATTTGGTATAGCTGCAGAGTTTCTTAATCATCTGAATTTCGATCACATTATATTACGTTAAATATAAACTACGTCTGAACAGGTCTCGGAAGGCCCAACGGTACCAAAGGATCGCAGTATGATCCTCAGCCGGCCGGAGTGGCCGTGCGGTTCTGGGCGCTACAGTCTGGAACCGAGCGGCCGCAACGGTCGCAGGTTCGAATCCTGCCTCGGGCATGGATGTGTGTGATGTCCTTAGGTTAGTTAGGTTTAATTAGTTCTAAGTTCTAGGCGACTGATGACCTCAGAAGTTAAGTCGCATAGTGCTGAGAGCCATTTGAACCATTTTTCATGATCCTCACATTTATTGCAGGAAGTGCACAGCATTTCGTAAGATATTCGAAGACACACTTCTGACCGGATTTTATATCTCCAAGAGTTTGTTATCAAGACGAGCATAAACATTGACGATGTAAACCAATATTAACAACGCTATGGAGAAATGATAATGCAAAGCTGATGATATGAACCTAGATGGATTACTACGAGATCACATTGACATATTTACTCTCATAATTGGAGGAACAACACAAAATTACAGAAATGCACATAGTGATGAAATAAATTAGAAGTACATCGGTACCAAAATGTGGAAATGGATGGAATGTTGGACTATAAAATGGTTCAAATGGCTCTGAGCACTATGGGACTCAACTGCTGAGGTCATTAGTCCCCTAGAACTTAGAACTAGTTAAACCTAACTAACCTAAGGACATCACAAACATCCATGCCCGAGGCAGGATTCGATCCTGCGACCGTAGCGGTCTCGCGGTTCCAGACTGCAGCGCCTTTAACCGCACGGCCACTTCGGCCGGCTGTGTTGGACTATATGTAAGACGAAAAAGAATTAATAGTTAAAAGAAGTGACTTTAAATTTTTCGGACAGTACGAATTACTGGATAGAGATAAGAGAAAGAAAATCGCAGGAAATTGAGATAGGAATATGTTTCTCGGGAAAAATATTGTAGAAGACGATCAGAAAGAACTGTTAAATCGAGAGGGGACCCACGCCATATAGACAAGCATTCTCAGACGGAGATATGGACGCGCATACGAATGTGTTAAGAAATTAACAAAAAAATAGGTGCGATAAGAAAAGATATAGATACCGAAAAAGCATTTAGATTCAAGACTACGAGCATATACATCTTGCTGTATATATACAGCTGTCTCTTTACAGCTAAGCAGAAGGGCACTTTTACACTGTACGATGCCCAAATTACTGCATTATTGTTGCAGCAAGCCAAATAAAGACCTCAGCGTTGCAGTCGCCCCATCAGAGTGGCGTACAAATATGGTATTATATTTTTCGTTTCGCACTGATTTATTTCTGTTCCAATCCGTATTACGAAAAGATACATTTTTAAAATTTCTGAAATGATCCGTGTCTTAGTAAAGTTACTAGAAATTATTGGGTCAGTTATAGAGCAGATGGTCGTTAGTATGACTGATACGCTTTGTTGTAGGTAGTGTTGTGATGAAGTAAACTGCGTCAATAGTGCAGTCAGAAAGACCTACTTCGTAATAATGCTCCCAATTTTTTTAATTTATTTTTATTTTTACGCAACGCTCCCTTCTGAAAAGCAACAAAACACATGAACTTAGCTGGTATATTAACCTCGTTTGATGTGCAATTCTTTAGAAAATACGGGTGCGTGTTGTTTTTCTTTTCTTGCGTAGATAAAAGCAGATCATTTTTATATGAGATGGGACCCATGCGAATCTTCCGCACTTTTATGGTTTGGAAGAATGGAATAAGTGTAGTCGCTGGGATACGAGTAGTTGTGGGAATGAAGAGAAAATATCTTTAAAAATGAACAGAATGGTGTGAAATAATAATCATGAATATTTGAAACATCTTTGAATATACATATCCATCCACATAATTTGGAACTAAATTCTTTACAGAGGTTTATAGTTCTACAATGTCAGCGATATTTGACGTCAGAATGTAATTTTCGTGTAGTTTTTGTTTTTTATTTCCTTAAGGGATGCCAAAATTTTACCTGATATTAGTCACCTTTGAGAAGACTATATAAAATTCTCTATGAGTAAAGACGGGATTTGTTAAATAGAATCCTGCGCTGTGAAGCGTTTGTTCCTGCGATCGTTATAGGATGGAGCTAGTGTTTGCTTCTTACTTGTTATCTCAGTAACGCCACTCTAACCCCTAAGTGTACTTTACGCTGCAGTAGCAGTACATAAGTGTACTATATATATAGGTATAACGCTGGCCCCCGAGATTGCCCTTCCCACTGTTAAATTTAAAAGTCTGTTTTACGTTAAAATTTCCACAAATAGTATGTTTTAACGTAAATCGGTATGTTGTTCTAAGCATACT
The DNA here is from genome assembly GCF_023898315.1 of Schistocerca nitens. Taxonomy (NCBI): domain Eukaryota; kingdom Metazoa; phylum Arthropoda; class Insecta; order Orthoptera; family Acrididae; genus Schistocerca; species Schistocerca nitens. The sequence continues at coordinate 872,931,582 of NC_064614.1, read as the reverse complement.
TCAGTTTTCCCCGTACGATTCGTATGTGTCGAAAGAAAGGGATGTTGACTTGAGAAGTAATGTACATGACTAAGACCTTCTTCATTTCGGATTGTCATCTTTACGAAGGTGTGAAGTCTTTCCAGTTGTTCTAAATTTATATAAAAAATAACCGTTAGCGCTCAACTGTACGCAAACAGAAAACTGTGTGGCACGCAGCTCTTTGTTCAGTCAGTGCGCGCGACGCCTCGAAGGCGTCGACTTGAGAAGTGGGGTCGTGGAGTGCGGAAGAGAAATGTGTGACTGGATCGCAGAGATCAGGAAAGCATTCTTCTCGCCTCCCCCTGCACATTTCGCGATATCGAGCCGGCCTGTTTCATACAAATGCAAAGATTTGAGAGGGGGTGGAGGGAATGGAGCCTTTCAGAGTCGTCGCCCGACCATTTCCAGGCCTGCCAACCTCATCTGTCAGCGCGGCACGCACGGGCTACAGGGATACTGCCGGGCTGCGCCAATTCTTACGGAAAGGCATTCGCCAGAGACAACGGGCCCCAGCTGCCAAAGAACCCGATCACTTGCGTGCTGCTTTATTACACGGCTCAGCACGGAAAGTGAGCCAAATTAAAATTAGTTTCGCATCCCATTGCGTCATCCGTATAAGCTATTTGCCTTTTTAAAGTATTACGCCAGTAACCGTAGGATAAACATAGCCAGAGTGAACGTCCACTACTACTAGAAGCTTTCGGTGGTTTCTTAAAGATATTTCTGATTATTTGAGAATAGGACACCCAGGGTCGATGGTTGCTCGCTATAGAGCAATTGCATTTGATTTTATTTCTTTTATCCCCATTGTCCCTAGCATCTGAAATACACTCATAATATCAGTTCAAATATCGACTGAATGCTCTGTGTGTGTCTCGTTTGGAAATAAACTTCCACCGTTCACCCACTGCTTTGTCATAGTACAGCAATTTTCACTTTATTGAACCTTTAGTCTGAATTCAGTGCTTCTCGGTTCTGTTTCGTATTCGACTTTCCAGCAGTGTTAGTTGCACATCAACCACAGCACACAGCGAAAAGTGGGGTAATGAAGGAATCTTTAAATTCGGCAAACAATTATTTTCTCTGAAAGATAATGTTCTTTCCTTTCGGACGTAGTTTACTTAATGTACGAGGAGATGCTGAAAAGTACCTGGCTTTGCCTAGAAGGAATGAAGCTAGGGTTTTGAAATTACCCATTTGTTCAATATATTACCCCCTGAGGTTGGTGGCGCTTCACTTGCCTGTGCCGTGGTTAGCACACTGGACTCGCGTTCGGGAGGACGACGGTTCAATCCCGCGTCCGGCCATCCTGATTTAGGTTTTCCGTGATTTCCCTAAATCGCTCCAGGCAAATGCCGGGATGGTTCCTTTGAAAGGGCACGGCCGACTTCCTTCCCTAATCCGATGAGACCGATGACCTCGCTGTTTGGTCTCTACCCCCAAACAATCCAATCCAATCCTTGCCTGTGCCGTTAAAAGTAACGTGATCGGTGGCGAAACCAGCCCTCTGCACCCTCTTCCAAACCTCCAGTTTCCTGAAACGGTTACCCATCAGGTGTTTCTCCAAATCTGGAAACAAGTATAGCCCGAGGGAGCTAGGCCTCTGGAGCAGGGAGGATGGTTTACTAGTTGGAAGCTCGGGCTCGTCAATTTGGCACCATAAAACTTGGACGTGTGCGCCTGTGGGTTGTCATGCAACAGGAGAATCCCTTTGGTCAACGTTCCTCGGAATTTAGTCTTAATTTCTCTCTTCAAATGATCCAGCAGTTTAGAATAATGTTGTCCGATTGTAGCTGAACCCTTAGGTTAACGTTCCACCAACATAAAGCCGTCTTTCTCTCAAAAAACTGATGGCAACACTGTTTTAGCCGATTTCGGGGTGCGGAACTTCGTCGACCGTGGGCGCCACTCTTGTAATTGTTTCTTGGTTTCAGGGTCAAGCTTGTGAAGCCAAGTTTTATCCTCAGTCACTTATCTCGAAAAACGTGTCTCTGGAGATTCGAAATGCATGAAAATGGCTTTCGATGTCTCAATACGTTGCTTCTGGTCATCACAGTCTAAACTTTTCATACCCATTTTGCTGAAAAACCTCGCAGTCTAGGATTGTTGTGATTGTTAAACCAACACTCACTCGGGAGCTGTCTTGTCTCTCAGTTATTTTTTCGGGGGATATTCGTGTGGGAGATCACTGAGGGGGTCGTTTTCAACACTAAAATGGCCAGTCTTGGAACGATATATCCAAGTTATCACAGTGCTGTAGGATGCATACTTCTCTCCCGGTGTTTGTGATATCTCAGTGTGAAAAGACTTCCCTGGAGAAACCAAGAGTTCATGACGGTCCAATGAGGAGAAACTTGCAAGTGAGTCTACCATCTAGGCTATCACCTGCAACAGAACAAATTGCGCAATTAGTGAACATCTGACTTTTATTATGGTTTCAAACTTTCCAATGAGCCCCCAATTCATTTTTCATTTCAACTGTAAGACAACAAAGGGAGAAACTTTGCAGCACTCCCTCGTATAATGTCCAAATTTTTTTCCAATGTTACAGCTCGAGTCGGAAAATTCTGAAAATTCCTTTTACGACTACCATAGTCTCTTCGTGGAACTCAAACCGTTTCCTGTCATAAATCTTTTTTTAGGAGTTTTGCCAATTCGTATGTAAATTGTAACACACCGAATTTTAAATCCGTCTGCTTTCAGACTGTCAAAGTACTTTACTGCGCGTGTAGCCTATATTGCCTTGAAAGGATTATCTTTTCCGATAAATGCTTCTTTCATCCATTCGATGAAAAGGACTTTCATAAACCTGACAACTTATCAAACACTTTAACTTCTTTTATTGTTAGAGACTCGATTCCGAAGATAGCTTTAACGCACTTCGCAACGTCAGGCTTTCCTCTGCAAGCCTCTTTATGTCTGCAAAACTATTACAAGGTGCACCGATTGAACCCGTTTGGTGTGTTCGAAACTAACAAATAACGTTAACTAATTCTCTGTTTGTTATTCAAACTACCAATTAAGTCTTTAGCATTCTTCTGTAACACCGCAGTTCAGTTCTATTTTCTTCCTGCTTGTTGCATTCAATGCTATGGATCCACAGTAGAAGATGATGAAATTTTGTGTAATATGTTCGTAAAATTCAAAATTTCTAACTTAATAATTCTCGTAACTTTTGTATTTACCGTCGTTTAAGTCATAAAATTACTAATTTTGTGCCTATGTGTATAAGCATTAAAACTGATCAAATGTATTCATGAGGAGAACCCATGTAGTGATGCACAGTTAATCAAGGAAACGAAGAGAGCAGCTAGAATACCTTAGTATAAAACACTGGCATGGTCCTCAAAATCTAAGTGCGACACTATTCATTTCATTTTGGTGACTTTGGTGATCTTGTGTCATATTACTGAAGTCCAAAATAAATTATTGTAATGTCTTGTCCTGCTCCTCTAAAATCAGCCGACAATCTATATCAATACGGTTTCAATACTATGAGTATTAATAACAAAGTACAATATGCCATAGTGAAAAAATAATAAAAATTGGTGGTAATCTTGTATAAGATGTAATAACTGTTCGATAGTTCTGTATTCTGAGGATAAGTACCAGCACATTAGTGGTATCATCAGTGATGAGTAGTCACCATCAATGAAAACACGTGTCGAAAGAGCGTAATTCTAATTTGAATCTTGTATTTTTGTTTAGTAACTCATTCAGGTCTGGTAACTTGCGTTCCAAAAAAGTACAGTAGCAGCCAACATCTCTTCTGCGTATCAACATTTAGCTTACTTTCACTTTGTCCTGTAAAGGAAAGAAAATTGTGACAGTTGACGCTATCAGTGACAGCTGCGTATATTATTTTTCCTATAAACGTATTGTAATTTGTCAGATGAATCAATAGCATGACGAAAAATTTGATAAGTGAATTACGCAAGTAGGATTAATCAGTTATTTATGGTCTATTATTCTTTATCAAAAGACAGTTGTGTGATATGTGCGAGCAATACGCATCGCACATCACAAATGCCTAAGGGGTCCATATGCCTTTCCCCAGGAGTACGATTCTGATCAGTTTTATTGTCACATTTTCATGCAATATACAACAGGAAGGAATGAAATCAAAAGCTCATAACTTCGATTGCAACGGTATCTGAGCCATGGGGAGTCGTTAACTGAAATTGAACATAGTGGAACCTAGTTATTTCCCAGAATTCATAAATTTGTGTCTCTGTATAATAAATTATGTCCCTTAATATTTTCTAGTATGTTGTTATCCAACATATTCAAAGCTGCAGAAATGGAAGCGCCGAAATTCTCCAGAAGACATGGACAAAGAACTAGATTCGTCGAAATACAACGGTATCGGCCGCTGCTAGCCGTCTTTGTCAGGACGCCCTCTTTAAGGTCCAGGCCGCTCGCCGACTTATGAGAGAGACTTAAATTCTGCTGGAGCTCCATCCTGCCTTTGTGCTTTATTCCTCAGAGGAGACGGCCCTCAGATGTCTCTCTGCGACGTCTGTGTGCCGCGGCAGTAGGGACGATTCGCCCACTGTTGGCTCTCTTCTGCAGACAGCCCATCAGCCTGCTCCCTTCTCGTTTCACAGTACCGAGCTGGCGTAACGGGACCACTTACCTCTTTATCATCCAGCCGTGACAAACGTGGCACCATCTTGCCGTTCACAGGATGTAGCCGAGCTGCGAAGCCAGTCTCAAATATCTTGTGTTAGGTGTCGTCTTATCTGCTACTTGGAACCCACCGTACTTTTCTCAGCCTTTTCGATATTAACGACTGAATGCTTTGCAGCCAGTTACAATTTTTCTGATAATAGTTTCAGTGAATAGACTGAAAGATTAGGCTACAGAGCGGAAGGAGAGCGGGAGACATGGGGTGAATACTTTGTGTCTGGGCTAGAGGTAAACAAAGACGTTTTTTTATATTTAATTGCCTATCAAGTTTCATAACTTTATCTGGCAATTATGGTACACAGGCATTCAAACATTATTATGCACGTCAGTACAATCCAGCGTAGGCATCGTTTATAGATCGACAGATATCGAAACTGTACTCCACTTCTCGCCACATCAGGAGACTGAGTGGGTAAGACAGTGGGACCCTCTGTAACCCTCCCGCCCAACCCCTCCCCACGTCCGACTGCCCCATCTGATCAAGCGCCCAGGAGACGTGTTAAGGAGAAACGTGGTAACTTTGCCTTCGGGTGGGGCACCAGCCAGCTCGAAAATGGCGTAGCGAGGCATCTATGGAGCTGTGCAGTTCACCAACATGACTAGACAGATGAGCCCTGTCATTGTAGGTTCAACTGAAGAAACTAAAGAACAACACCATCTTTATGTAACCCAATCACAAATAAACGGTTATCTCGCCACCATGTCGAGGTAGATGGGCGATGTCAGTATAGATTCTATTAAAAAAAAATGAACAAGTCACGACATATTTATGTGACCGCCACAACAAATTTACATTTCGTGTGTCCCTTTCGTAGTCATTCCTCCTGGGGTCTCCCTTCGCCATATTTGATAGTTACGTTGGCTAACTTTCTACAGTCGTGGAAGGTACGTTAATCACTGACAGCAGTTACTGATGTAGCCGTTATTTTCGTCTATACGATGAAACATCTGAACAGAAAAATTGCATATTCAGTGTGATCCTTAGGCTTAATATGATGCAAAAGCTGGAGTTTATATACACGTAACGGGACACGTATGTGCGCAATGTCAAGCATCGAACGGGGGACGGTTACTTCCCTACTAGCGTGTCTAATGGATTTACCTGGGCTTCTAGCGAGTGTTTCGCAAAATTGTTACACTGTCTCTTCATTCAAGTGATTTTTAGGATTGTTTCGAGCATTTGAAATTAAACTTCCCGTTTCTCGAAGAGTTCTGGTAAATGATTTACATGTCGGAGGATCCACGTTCCATTCTCTTCTAGCACGCAGCTGAGAACGTGTTACAGATATAAACTCTACTGACCGTAGGACATACTGCACATTTAGCTGTGGCGTCTCATGTTGCGTGTCAGGAGTATGTCTGCATGTTGCTAAATTAACATTTGTGCACATGCGCAATACGACTGAGACCTGTTCGTGAAATGGTGAGAATAACATCTCAAGAGTTTCGATTATATATTTACTCAACAACAAAAAATGTCGAATTGATTCCTTATAAAAATTTGTGTGTGTAATCAACTACTACCCAGGACAACGTGTATTTTACAGTATAGTATTGTATTGAATGGCGACCTATGAACGACGGAGAGGCTTCGTCCCCGCCGTAGTCCCCAATGGTTCACAACCCCATAACACGCTACAGCAGTCCACCAACCTCACCGCTGCCGCACACCGAACCCACGGTTATTGTGCAGTTCGGCCCCCAGTGGATCCCCCCCCCCCGCCGGGAACATCTCACACCAGATGAGTGTAACCCACATTTTTGCGGGGGAGAGTAATTATGGTGTAGGCGTAATTGAAGAAGTGTCATGATGATCTCTCCATTGGCAAAAGATTCCGGAATAGTCCCCCATTCGGATCTCCGGGAGGGGACTGCCAAGGGGGAGGTTACCATGAGAAAAAGATTGAATAATCAACGAAAGGATAACGTTCTACGAGTCGGGGCGTGGAATGTCAGAAGCTTGAACGTGGTAGGGAAACTATAAAATCTGAAAAGGGAAATCCAAAGGCTCAATCTAGATATAGTATGGGTCAGTGAAGTGGAAGGAAGACAAGGATTTCAGGTCAGATGAGTATCGGGTAATATCAACAGCAGCAGAAAATGGTATAACAGGTGTAGGTTTGGTTATGAATAGGAAGGTAGGAGAGAGGGTGTGTTGCTGTGAACAGTTCAGTGACCGGGTTGTACTAATCAGAATCGACAGCAGACCAACACCGACAACGATAGTTCAGGTATACATGCCGACGTCGCAAGCTGAAGATGAACAAATAGAGAAAGTGTATGAGAATATAGAAAGGGTAATGCAGTATGTAAAGGGGGACGAAAACCTAATAGTCATGGGCGACTGGAATGCAGTTGTAGGGGAAGGTTCAAATGGCTCTGAGCACTATGGGACTTAACTTCTAAGGTCATCAGTCCCCTAGAACTTAGAACTACTTAAACCTAACTAACTTAAGGACATCACACACATCCATGCCCGAGGCAGGATTCGAACCTGCGACCGTAGCGGCCGCGCGGTTCCAGACTGTAGCGCCTTTAACCGCTTGGCCACCACGGCCGGCCTGTAGGGGAAGGAATAGAAGAAAAGGTTACAGGAGAATATGGGCTTGGGACGAGAAATGAAAGAGGAGAAAGACTAATTGAGTTCTGTAACAAGTTTCAGCTAGTAACAGCGAATACCCTGTATAAGAATCACAAGAGGAGGAGGTATACTTGGAAAAGGCCGGGAGATACGGGAAGATTTCAATTAGATTACATCATGGTCAGACAGAGATTCCGAAATCAGATACTGGATTGTAAGGCGTACCCAGGAGCAGATATAGACTCAGATCACAATATAGTAGTGATGAAGAGTAGGCTGAAGTTCAGTACATTAGTCAGGAAGAATCAATACGCAAAGAAGTGGGATACGGAAGTACTAAGGAATGACGAGATACGTTTGAAGTTCTCTAACGCTATTGATACAGCAATAAGGAATAGCGCAGTAGGCAGTACAGCTGAAGAGGAATGGACATCTCTAAAAAGGGCCATCACAGAAGTTGGGAAGGAAAACATAGGTACAAAGAAGGTAGCTGCGAAGAAACCATGGGTACCAGAAGAAATACTTCAGTTGATTGGTGAAAGGGGGAAGTACAAATACGTTCCGGGAAAATCAGGAATACAGAAATACAAGTCGCTGAGGAATGAAATAAATAGGAAGTGCAGGGAAGCTAAGACGAAATGGCTGCAGGAAAAATGTGAAGACATCGAAAAATATATGATTGTCGGAAGGACAGACTCAGCATACAGGAAGGTCAAAACAACCTTTGGTGACATTAAAAGCAACGGTGGTAACATTAAGAGTGCAACGGGAATTCCACTGTTAAATGCAGAGGCGGGAGCAGATAGGTGGAAAGAATACATTGAAAGCCTCTATGAGGGTGAAGATTTGTCTGATGTGATAGAAGAAGAAACAGGAGTCGATTTAGAAGAGATAGGGGATCCAGTATTAGAATCGGAATTTAAAAGAGCTTTGGAGGACTTACAGTCAAATAAGGCAGAAGGGATAGATAACATTCCATCAGAATTTCTAAAATCATTCGGGGAAGTGGCAACAAAACGACTATTCACGTTGGTGTGTAGAATATATGAGTCTGGCGACATACCATCTGACTTTCGGAAAAGCATCATCCACACAATTCCGAAGATGGCAAGAGCTGACAAGTGCGAGAATTATCGCACAATCAGCTTAACAGCTCATGCATCGAAGCTGCTTGCAAGAATAATATACAGAAGAATGGAAAAGAAAATTGAGAATGCGCTGGGTGACGATCAGTTTGGCTTCAGGAAAAGTAAAGGGACGAGAGAGGCAATTCTGACGTTACGTCTAATAATGGAAGCAAGGCTAAAGAAAAATCGAGACACTTTCATAGGATTTGTCGACCTGGAAAAAGCGTTCGACAATATAAAATGGTGCAAGCTGTTCGAGATTCTGAAAAAAGTAGAGGTAAGCTATAGGGAGAGACGGGTCATATACAATAGTACAACAACCAAGAGGGAATAATAAGAGTGGACGATCAAGAACGAAGTGCTCGTATTAAGAAGGGTGTAAGACAAGGCTGTAGCCTTTCGCCCCTACTCTTCAATCTGTACATCGAGGAAGCAATGATGGAAATAAAAGAAAGGTTCAGGAGTGGAATTAAAATACAAGGTGAAAGGATATCAATGATACGATTCGCTGATGATTTAGCTATCCTGAGTGAAAGTGAAGAAGAATTAAATGATCTGCTGAACGGAATGAACAGTCTAATGAGTACACAGTATGGTTTGAGAGTAAATCGGAGAAAGACGAAGGTAATGAGAAGTAGTAGAAATGAGAACAGCGAGAAACTTAACATCAGGATTGATGGTCACGAAGTCAATGAAGTTAAGGAGTTCTGATACCTAGGCAGTAAAATAACCAATGACGGACGGAGCAAGGAGGACATCAAAAGCAGACTCGCTATGGCAAAAAAGGTATTTCTGGCCAAAAGAAGTCTACTGTTATCAAATACCGGCCTTAATTTGAGGAAGAAATTTCTGAGGATGTACGTCTGGAGTACAGCATTGTATGGTAGTGAAACATGGACTGTGGGAAAACCGGAACAGAAGAGAATCGAAGCATTTGAAATTTGGTGCTATAGACGAATGTTGAAAATTAGGTGGACTGATAAGGTAAGGAATGAGGAGGTTCTACGCAGAATCGGAGAGGAAAGGAATATGTGGAAAACACTGATAAGGAGAAGGGGCAGGATGATAGGACATCTGCTAAGACATGAGGGAATGACTTCCATGGTACTAGAGGGAGCTGTAGAGGGCAAAAACTGAGATTGGAGTACGTCAAGCAAATAATTGAGGACGTAGGTTGCAAGTGCTACTCTGAGATGAAGAGGTTAGCACAGGAAAGGAATTCGTGGCGGGCCGCATCAAACCAGTCAGTAGACTGATAACAAAAAAAAAAAAAAAAAAAAAAAAAAAAAAAAAAAAAAAAAAAAAAAAAAAAACGCGTACGTGGACACAGTTTTTGCGCACCAATCGCCGACATAGTGTAACTGAGGCGGAATAAGCGGAAACAGTCCTCATTCGGCGAGGCAGATGGAAAACCGTCTTAAAAACCATCCACAGACAGGGCGGCACACCGCTGGGCGGATTTATGCCGAGGACCGGCACGCCTTCCCGCTCGGGAAGCAGTGCGTTAGGCCGCACGGCTAGCCGGGCGGGCTGGATTTTACAGTATCTCATAACTGACTTACCGAAAATTAAATGAAACTTCTGGTATTTATGTCGACAAACCTCGTTTGCTCCAAATGGAACTGAACTGAAAATGTGAAATTAATTTTCAGATTCCTAAAACACAGAACTATCCGACTGAGTTAGAAGTGACGCCTTGAATCTCTAACTAGTGACACTAAGTACTAATGTTTCATGACAGCAAGACATCGCTGCACCACCTTCTTCTTGCACCTGTGGAGCACGGTGTTGGAGGCGTTCGGTATTACTAGGTTGTCTCCACACACATTGTCAGCGATTATCGATGTATAAACAGATACTAATTTCGTCCATAAGCAACACCTGACCCCACGATTTGTAGCCCATATGTAAAGTAGTTTACGATGTTTCAGTGTACAAAACGGTACTCGTTATAGCTGCCTCGAACGGAAAATGGCATCACGCAATCTTCTCCTAACAGTATTGTGCAGTGCATTACGTCCTGCAGCCTCTGTGAAAGCTGACTTCAGCTCTGGAGCAGCGCACGGTTCCCTTGACTCATAGATATCGTTAACCCTGTACGTCTCTCAAATCTGAACAGCCCTTGGGTTGCAGGACCATAGCAAAACCCGCCGATTCGAACCAATTCCATGTACACACCACATCACTATGACTCCAATGCACAAGTCGAGCAACTTCTCCATTCGACAAGTCTTTTCCGTGTAAAGTGATGCTGTGAACCCCATCATCGGCCACGAGCGTCCTATGCAGCTTGATTGATGTTTGCTCTGCTGTTCCTCAGACGTCTCTGAAGTGTTTCTACTGGTACTTTATTTGAGTGAAACGCTGCAGTCATTCGGGTGTCGCGGTCAACCTATAGCTAGCGCTCATGGAAAATGTATATGTTTATAAACAACATCATGGGTGTACCTCCGATCGGTACACGAACAGTCACAATAGCAACATTCCTGCATGATACATCAGATTCATGTAAATATTTTGTTGATGTGCCTGCCATGCGAGGAAACCGACGTATTACGGCGGCAACTACATCTTGTGAGACTCCTCTGCGTGAAGTCGTTATGTGATCCACCAAACAATGCAATCACGTCATGCGTTGGTACGCCGGCCTGCTGGTTTCTGTTCAGTCCAGCTCGACACGCACAGAGTATCCGCCCACCCCGACCAAAGCGAAGACAACAGTGCCCTCTATGTCGCCTAACTACGTCGTTAGACAACGTTGCCGGGAAACTGAAGTTGGACGATGCCGTGCCCATGCGTGTCCATCACGGCACAATTTAATCAGACAGATCAAGCAGTAAGACTCAATTTCATGAGGAGTGGAGCTATAACTACTACACAACGAGAAGTGCGTTACTTATAAACCCGTTAAAAGAATGCACTACAAAAAATTCAGGAAAGGAAAGGAATAAAACAGTATAAATCAGTAGGAATGAAATAAGTGCACGGATGCCAAGGTGAAATGGATGCTGAAAAAATGGAAACCGAAAATAAAATGATCGCTTGGAGCAGTGATTCAGCGTATGTTAACCTCAAAAGAACCTTTAGTAATTATAAGCGGCAGTCAGATGACAACGAGAAAGACACAAAGAAACTATTCGTTGTTTCAACTCAGGAACTTATTACATATATCCCAGTGTGAGACGGTGAATATTGAAGGCTTCTTAAAAAAAAAAAAAAATGAAAAGCCAACACTGTGTCCGCCGAAATTTTGCCAAGTTTGCCTGGAAAGCTCTCGCAGATCCACCATACTGTTCCAATCTTGTCAGGTGCGATTTTCATATTTTGGGAGCCCTGAAGAAACTTTTCGTGGCCGTCGATTTTCTTCGGACGATGAGGTGCACGCCTGGGTATAAACATGTTTCCGTAGACAACAGTAAATATATTTCCATGAAGGCAATGACCGTCTTGTCTCACAGTGGGATAAACGTATTAATAGTTACGGCGATTATTTGGAAATAATAAAGCATTTACTTTCTTCTTTCCCTCTGTCTCTTTCCCACCTGATAGACCATTATAAAAGAAAGGGTTCAACAGCAAGAGAGCAAGTAGAGAGAGATATCAGAGAGGTGGAGAGAGTACATTGAAGGTCTCTGTGAGGTGGGGTGGGGGGGGGGGGACTAACTGATGACATGACAGAAGAGTGATTGATCGTCGATGTTGGTAACGTAGTTCAGCCAATATAACATTACGAAGTTAACAAAGATTTAGAAGACCTTCGATCTTCTAAGGGGGGCGTCACAATAATAGTCCTCCGGAATCTCCAAAATAACTGTAAAAATCGGCAATCAAACGACTATCAAGATGGTTTGTGTAATGCATGAAACTGGAAGCATACCATCGGACGGGACAGCAGCTTATACACAATCATCACGATCGGGAAGATAGCAAGGGCAACTTACGGTAAGATCTATCGCACCACCGCGTAATAGCTCATACATTCAAGTTGCTGAGTAGACTAATGTAGAGAATAATAGAAAAAAGTTAATAACCTAATGGATAACTATCATTTTGGGAAAAGGAAAAAGCACCAGAGTGGTAGCTCTGTCGTTGCGGTTGATAATGGAAATAAGATTTACGGAAGATCAAGACAAATTCAAATGGTTTTTAGACCAAGAAAAGTCGTCCGACAATGTAAAATTGTGCAAGATGTTCAAAATCGTCTCAAAAATTTATGTAAGCTACGGGGAATGACAGGGAACTGACCGTTCGTATTAAAAATGATGGAAAGAGTGAGGCATTCTTTCCCTTGTACTGTTCAAGCTATACACTGACAAAGAAATGGGAAAATAAAAGACAGTTTCAGTAGTGGGATTAAAATTCACGATATGTATCGGTAACTTAAAGAGAACCACCACAACTGATACAGTAGTTAAATACCTCAACAAGAACGGAATACTGGGACGACTAGAATGTGAAGAACTGCGCACAATGCGCGGCAAAAAATTTTCAAAACAGACATTCCGTCTGAAGATCTATAAATCACACAAGAACGTCCGCAGCTCGTGGTCGTGTGGTAGCGTTCTCTCCTCCCGCGCCCGGGTTCCCGGGTTCGATTCCCGGCGGGGTCAGGGATTTTCTCTGCCTCGTGATGACTGGGTGTTGTGTGATATCCTTAGGTTAGTTAGGTTTAAGTACTTCTAAGTTCCAGGGGACTGATGACCATAGATGTTAAGTCCCATAGTGCTCAGAGCCATTTTTGAACACACAAGAACCAGAATTCTGGCCTGAAAACACAAACGTCGATTTCGTTTCCAAAGACGATCAATGGAAGAGAGAGAAGAGCTCAACTAAACTAAGGAGGAAACCAGAAGAACAAGAAATAAAAGCAATCTTGTGGAATACAGAGGGAGTAAAAGTGCTCTTAACCTAACCAACAGACATACTGCAAAACTCGTATCTTGCAATTCTAACAGAAACCTTCCTGATAGACAACTGGAAACATAAAGATATCTACAATTTTCACCTAATGTCAAAGAAGGGAGAAGGAGGACGACCCATGGGAGGAATATCTATCCTTCTGAAACCCTGGATGACCCCTACCAAAAAAATCATAAAACAAGAAAGCAGTATGCTAGTAGAAGCATCAATCATAAATATAATTGCAGCCTATTTCCAACCGCACACAAATGCAACAGAAATAATTGAAATAGTCACACTCATCAAACAATGCGACAGCAAACCCACCATTATTGCCTGTGATCTCAATTGCAAAATAGACAAGGAGAACTATAAAACTAGACTAGTCATTGAAACCCTAGAAGAAGATGGTTTCACCGTACTGATCGATAGACAGACACCTACATACGTATGCCACAATGGGAACGCACCATTGAAATTGCATTAGCGTGGGGAGAAATGAAAGGAAGTATTCAACTAATATGGCATGGCTACATCACTCCTATACGAAAACACAGTCCAATGAAGATAAAAATAAAAAACATCACGTCACCAACAGCAAGAAAGACCCACCAAATCATACAAAGATGTAGTTGCCGCCGTAATACGTCGGTTTCCTCGCATGGCAGGCACATCAACAAAGAACAAATAACGAAAATAGAAACTTTAATAGAGGAAGGAGACCTTGAAAAAGCAACAGACAAAGTAGAAGACCTTCTAAAATATTCAGTGATACAAACAAACCTAAAAACAAGGACGGTCAAAAGACAGTTCGATACTGAATGCTACAGCAAAAGGAACTCCGTTCTAAGAACGCTCCACAGATTAAGAAACCAGCACGACGAGGAAACATGCAAACTATACGCAGAAGAGAGGAAAATCTACAAAAAACTAATAGAAGAGAAAAGAATACATAGAAAGAGAGACAAAAAGAGAAGCAGATGAAGCAGAGAAAGACCCACACATAGAAGCAAGAGCAAGAAGACTGGCTCATACACCAAATATAGACATGAGGGAATGGGAAGACCACTTCTGTAAGATACTGGACAAACGAGGAATCAAAACACCCCCAAAGAAAGAGAAACAACATCAAACAAAGGAAAAAGACACTGTATGGGAACCTCTCAATGAAGAAGATGTAAAAGAAGTAATAAAAACACTGAAGACAAGAAAGCAGCAAGACCCATTAATGTACTTAATGAACAAATACAAGATGCAAAAGAGGCTCTCCAACACGTATGGATCAAACTATTCAACAAATTCCTGGAACTTGGAAGAATTCCGACCCAGTGGAGACACTCGATGATAAAAATTCTCTACAAAGGTAGAGGAAACCCAACGGACACAAACAAGTACAGAGGCATAGCACATCCATAGAAAATACTCCGTTCAAGATGTTTTCAAAGATAATTACACAAAAATCGAAGCCTGTGTGGAGAGTCCCCTCCCAGAACTACAAATGGGATTCAGATCTGGAAGGTCAACGCTTACGGCAGGCAGGCGTCTTCTAAAGAACATCGACGAAGCGCTACAAAAGAAACAAATCTTCTACACAATGTTCATAGACTTTACCAAAGCCTTTGCCCTACTGGAAAGAGATCTCATAGTCCGAAAACTGGAACACACAATGGGAGAAGATAGCGTATGTGCAAGAATAGTCAAGTCAGTCCTCGAATACAACTTAATCACAATATCAGCCAACCTCTCTATTTCGAACCATGTTTTATAATCGAACGGAGTCTTGCTGGGTGACCCAATGAGGTCTTTGCTGTACATTCTTGTCACTGAAGAAGTACTGCGAATTGGAGAAAATGAAGAAGATGCATACATATATGCATACCTCGACCAAGTAGCCGTGGGATCAATAGATATACAGAAACTGCAGAAAATCATTGAGAAAATAGATAAGTGGTGCAGTGAACACAAACGACACATAAACATAACAAAGACCGAAATCGTGATTTTCAGAAAAGGAGGCAAAACAGCCAAGAATGCGGAAATCAACATAAGACGACAAAAGATAAGAACCTTATCAGACTTTAAATACTTAGGGACGACATTGCAACCAACAGCCAAACGCTTCACGAAACATACAACAGAACGTGCAGCCCAAGCAGTAATAGCAACACAGGACATAAAAAGCATCCGCCTACTTAGTTTAGAAACGGCCGTGAAATTATTCAACGCAAAAATCTTGCCAATCCTGACCTGCGGGATGGAGGTTACATGGGACCTCCAAAGAGAAAAAAATCTAGAAATATTAGAAAAGGTAAAATCGACTTATCTAAAAAGAGCGCTAGGTCTCTCAAAGACAACAGGATCTAGACTAGTGTACCTGCTAGCTAGAGAGACATTCCTAACTGATGACATCAAACTTCGATATATGGTGCCACACACCAAGGCTTCGAGAAATCAACTGAAGATCGTGGAGGATAAAGTATGGCCGGAGTCCTATGGCACTGAAGCAATGACGAACCGCTCATGGGCAGCTCCAAGACTTCGAACTGCGACATGTCGTAACTAGATTATGTATTCACGGCTTTCGTCATCTAATTTGCAAATATAAAACTTATCACGACCCAACCGCAACGGCCTTGCCGCAGTGGCTACACCGGTTCCTGTGAGATCAACGAAGTACAGCGCTGTCGGGCGTGGTCGGCACTTCGATGGGTGACCATCCAGGCCGCCATTCGCTGTTGCCAATTTTCGGGGTGCACTCAGCCTCGTGATGCCAATTGAGGAGCTACTTGACCGAATAGTAGCGGCTTCAGTCAAGAATACCATCATATTGACCGGGAGAGCGGTGTGCTGACCCCGCACCCCTACTATCCACATCCTCCTCTGGGGGATGACACAGCGGTCGGATGATCCCGGTAGACCTCTCGTGGCCTGAAGACGGAGTGCTTATCACGACCCAACCACAACATGTGTGTGTGAACTGTGTAGCGAAGCCTGTGAACGATATCACATAGAACTGTGCAGTAAATGTCTGAAATCTATAAGTGAATATGCAAAAATGTATAATGTAAATGTAAAAGTGTAAAATGTTGAGCAAAGTAAATATATATGGCTATTTGGCCTCAATTTTATTAAATAAAAATTCACAATGGAAGTATATCAGTGATAAGATGTTATGATGTCGTCATCCTTAGTAAACATTAAGCAGAATGACTGGTAATGCACAAAATGTACGTAAACAAAGAAATACGATAAGAATGGAACACTAAGAACCAACTGTTCAGGTTAAAAATGGTGTAAGAGAGCCATGCATTCTTTCCCTCGAACTATTTAATCTACACACCGATAAAGCAATGGGGAAAAAAGAAGAAAGTTTCAGTGAAGGGATTGAAATTCAGGATGAAAGAATATCAGTGATAAGATACGATGACAACGCTGTCATCCTTAGACGACATGAAGAAGAATTAGACGATCTGCTGAACAGAATAAGCTGTCTAATTAGCACACGATACAGACTGAGAGTAAACCGAAGAGAGAGAGAGGAAAATGATGTGATGTAGCAGAATTGAGACTACTGATCAGATTATAATCGTAGTTGGGTACCATGAAGCAGACGAAGAAAAGAAATTTTGCTATCATGGGTATGAACTGTGTGGCGGACAAAGGAAGGGAATCATAAAATGTAGACTAATAAAGATGTTAGGCCATTCTTTGCCGAAAGGAGGCTAGTGGTATCAAAGATACTTACTTCCAGAATTTGTCTCTGTTAACACAAATGTTTTGTAATTTCCTCTGTAGAATGCACACCTCACGGAAATGCAACATCCCTAGCAACTACTATAGCAGCACACAGTTTTGCGTTTCTATTAACCGTTCTAAAATACTGTAATATTTTATAAACTTACATATAACATTCCTTAGCAGCTCACATGCAAGACACATTACTATTATCCTGTATGACAATTCCAGTGGTCCTGGCATCTGTACTTTGGATCTGCAATATTGTAAAATTGTATTATTGGCATTTTTAATAATAAACAATTAAATGTTCTTCATATGGCGTAAAGTTTAGAGAACTGCATGATGCGACGCTACACAGAGTGTCCTCTAGTAAAGATGCGACGTCACTGTCTACTTGGAAATATGAAAAGTTTTGATCTTCATAACGTTGTCGTTTGCGTAGAACGCCATAGAGTCAAAAGTTAAACAATACCGAAGGAAGATTTCAAAAATAGTCTTAACATTAAACTCATTGCATCAAAATGCCTCGAACATCGTATGAACAAAAGTAGTTAATCTTACAGGCACACATTACATGTTACATTTAGAATAAAAGTAGGCCCATATACACTCCTGGAAATTGAAATAAGAACACCGTGAATTCATTGTCCCAGGAAGGGGAAACTTTATTGACACATTCCTGGGGTCAGATACATCACATGATCACACTGACAGAACCACAGGCACATAGACACAGGCAACAGAGCATGCACAATGTCGGCACTAGTACAGTGTATATCCACCTCTCGCAGCAATGCAGGCTGCTATTCTCCCATGGAGACGATCGTAGAGATGCTGGATGTAGTCCTGTGGAACGGCTTGCCATGCTATTTCCACCTGGCGCCTCAGTTGGACCAGCGTTCGTGCTGGACGTGCAGACCGCGTGAGACGACGCTTCATCCAGTCCCAAACATGCTCAATGGGGGACAGATCCGGAGATCTTGCTGGCCAGGGTAGTTGACTTACACCTTCTAGAGCACGTTGGGTGGCACGGGATACATGCGGACGTGCATTGTCCTGTTGGAACAGCAAGTTCCCTTGCCGGTCTAGGAATGGTAGAACGATGGGTTCGATGACGGTTTGGATGTACCGTGCACTATTCAGTGTCCCCTCGACGATCACCAGTGGTGTACGGCCAGTGTAGGAGATCGCTCCCCACACCATGATGCCGGGTGTTGGCCCTGTGTGCCTCGGTCGTATGCAGTCCTGATTGTGGCGCTCACCTGCACGGCGCCAAACACGCATACGACCATCATTGGCACCAAGGCAGAAGCGACTCTCATCGCTAAAGACGACACGTCTCCATTCGTCCCTCCATTCACGCCTGTCGCGACACCACTGGAGGCGGGCTGCACGATGTTGGGGCGTGAGCGGAAGACGGCCTAACGGTGTGCGGGACCGTAGCCCAGCTTCATGGAGACGGTTGCGAATGGTCCTCGCCGATACCCCAGGAGCAACAGTGTCCCTAATTTGCTGGGAAGTGGCGGTGCGGTCCCCTACGGCACTGCGTAAGATCCTACGGTCTTGGCGTGCATCCGTGCGTCGCTGCGGTCCGGTCCCAGGTCGACGGGCACGTGCACCTTCCGCCGACCACTGGCGACAACATCGATGTACTGTGGAGACCTCACGCCCCACGTGTTGAGCAATTCGGCGGTACGTCCACCCGGCCTCCCGCATGCCCACTATACGCCCTCGCTCAAAGTCCGTCAACTGCACATACGGTTCACGTCCACGCTGTCGCGGCATGCTACCAGTGTTAAAGACTGCGATGGAGCTCCGTATGCCACGGCAAACTGGCTGACACTGACGGCGGCGGTGCACAAATGCTGCGCAGCTAGCGCCATTCGACGGCCAACACCGCGGTTCCTGGTGTGTCCGCTGTGCCGTGCGTGTGATCATTGCTTGTACAGCCCTCTCGCAGTGTCCGGAGCAAGTATGGTGGGTCTGACACACCGGTGTCAATGTGTTCTTTTTTCCATTTCCAGGAGTGTAGATACAGAGAACAGTACTGTGCTAAACTGGAGAACATCTTCGTGTGTACATGTGTCCGAAACAAACATGACTGAGATTGTAGGCTCTATGTTTATATGAGTACAGTATTCTGACTGTGATACTTTCGTCGGCCGCAGCACTTACGACTAAGATTGTGCTGTAATCAAGGCAAGAATGATAATGCCGTGTGCCGTGTAGTGCGAACATTTCTGTTGATCCACGCGATAGACAGGAGACGTACGACTCTGCTATGAGTAAGCAGATGCATTAACAGACAGAAAGTGTCACTTACGCCGAACTAAAACGTCAACGCTGCATTCCGCCCGAAAAAATGTTTAGCAGATTGTCCCATCGCCTCGCGCACATCTTTCACGTGTGTGGTGCTCAGCACAGTGTTTTTAATTGTTCCCCCACACAGGCGCAACCATACTAATATTTATATGAAGACAACTTTTGTAGAGTGAACTCAAAATTCTAAAGCAATAAAAACAAAAAGCTGGTTCTGAAAAATCAAAACCACTGTTTTTTCGGCTTCAAGCATCGTTTACGACACGAAAAAATGCTCAACGAGAAAGAAAAGCTCAACGAGCAACAAAAAAAGAACAAAGCTGTCGAACTCAGAACATATAATAAAAGAACAGTAAACACTAAGCATCACTGAAGATGTTTTGTATGACAGCGTGCTGAAAAGTAATGGCTTCGAATTTTTGCGTGGAAGATCTTAAAGCCTTTTAAATAAAACAAACTTTATTATCGTTCTACAGATTTATTCTTCATGTATGCATACTTTTGTCTCAACATAGTCACCGTGGCAACATCAGTGTAGAATGTTTGACGTTTTGATCGAGCCACAACGTCACCTCTGCTTTCACCGCTTCATCAATATCAAAGTGAAGTCCTCTAAAGTGTTCTTTAAGTTTACATGTCATTCATAATGAGAACAGCATACAAAATTCGGAGGCATTATGTTTCAGCACGCCCACTTATATATGAAACTGAAACACATGTATTTAATTCTTCATTTCTGTGGCCAAAGTGTCCGTAGTCACTCTATAAGTCCGCAGCTCGTGGTCTCGCGGTCGCGTTCACGTTTCCCTAGCACGGAGTCCTGGGTTCGATTCCCGGCGGGGTCAGGGATTTTCACCTGCCTTTAGATGACTGGGTTTTTGTGTTTTCCTAATCATTTCATCATCATTCATGAAAGTGGCGAGATTGGACTGAGCTGATAACCGCGCAGTTGAACGCCCCATAGATCAAACATCAACACAATCATCGTCAGTTGCTTTATAATTCTTGAGGGTATTTTTTGTCTGTCGTTGCAACTACAAAAATACGCGATTTTTTCAGCAGACAAGTTTCACTTTATTGAGGTAAAGCATCATCAGTGGTCTGTAATTAATTTGTTAACATTTTAGTTTGCTTTCAGATCGAAAAACACTTCATTATGAAAAGGTTTGTTTGTACTTAGGATTATTTTTCGGCCGATTTCTCGCTTACATCGGGAAATGCCGTCTGCTAGCACATCGTTGTTTTTCTGTGTTAGACACGGTTAGTTGGTCTATTCCGGAATCTTTTGCCAATGGAGAGATTATCATGACACTTTTTTAATGACAGACCACACGTCTGATGGATATACGTTATGTGTCTATAATGCAGTTGTTTCCATTGCCTTCTGCATCCTCATGCTGTTGATCATTGCTGATTCTTCCGCCTTTAGTGTCCAGTTTCCTACTTTAAGGACAAGAGAGTACCCTGCACCTCTATCCGCTCCTCTGCCATCTTTGACAAGGTCATTGGCAGAATGAGGGTGACTTCTTATGCTGGAAGTCTTCCACCGGCAATGATGAATATTAATGGAAATTTAAGCGTTTCGACTACTGATCAGAGACGCTACACCGAGACCACGAGTAGCCCAGACTCCGAAGTGTATTTGCGATGCTACACTGTCGGGTTCCAACATAAACTCTAGAGCAAACGTCACATAACGAACTTACTAGTTTTAACTGCCGTCTGACGCCAAAGGAGGAGCACCACTTCACAAAAGTATGTATGTAACTATTATGCAACAGCCTCCCCCAACATCATTATGAACTCTCCGATACCACCTTCTTTATATGCATCCATGTATTTATCGTACGATTCAGTGCTTCCTTGGGCCTTTTATGTGTATTTTTAAAGGTATAATTCGGTTCAGTTTGCCCAAAAACCTATTATTCTTTGTAAGTACATATAGAGTGTTCTCGAATGACGTACATTCTCATGATTGTTAATAGATTGAAGTCATTAACAAAAATATGTACATATGCCAAATTAAATGTCAGATAGTGAAATTGAAGTAATAAATGTTTAGCAACAAATATTAAGAGGCTGTGGAAATGTTAGCATAAATAAATAACTCCTCTAATTACTATAATTGCAATTTGTAAATTCGCTAACACAAAAACCTTATTACGATTCAGATGAAAATAACAATCGTTATCCAGCGAAGTAATTTCATTCGTTATTCATTTTTATGTCATTCATTGTAATTAATGATGCTTGTAAATTATGCAGATATTTACCTCTTGTTAGCTACACCACCCAAACTTACGAAAATTCCGGTATTTGAGAAAACAGGTGTGTATTTAATTTATGTAATCTGGCGAAGCACGATGTGTATACTTGGAACAAATGTTAGCAATAAAATCCATACAGTCATTAATTACGAAGTTAAAGTAAAACCTAAATAATTGTTGAAATAAAATTGTGAATTAATTTTCTTACATAAAACCAAGATGATCATAAAAATATTATGTTATTTGACATTATATTTTATAGCCTGTACAAATGTAACAGCAGTTACTTTAGATGAAGTTGTTTTTAATTGTAAGTTACATTTTGTAACAAATTAACAATGGTAGCGATTTTTAAAATTGTATTTAAAGCGACGCAGTCAAGTTATGTTTACTTTAGGATCAGTACAGTCCAGTTCGTTTTAGCTCAGTTTTGTCAGTTGTTATGCACTTATGTCAGTTCTGTCAATCAGCCGATATCAATAAATAATTTGTCAATCTCGAAATTTTCGTGATGTTCTCATTATTCGCAGCAACCACAACATCGGGGAACCACAGGCCAACGCTAGTTAAGTAGCAACGTTTAAACATCGATAATGTTGGCCAATAAAATTTCAACACAAATTTCAAACAATAAAAGTCCTAATTTCCCTTTTCCTCACCTCCAAGATCCAGTCAAGCCAATAATTTCGTTCACCGAAGTTACTAAATCTCAGCTGAAACGGCAGTGCGCCATTACTATTACATACCGAAATGTAAAACATAATAGTCACCGAATGAATGAATTAGTGAAAGTCGGACAAAATGGGCATACTAACTTCCAGATTCAGTAGCTTCATTCACATCCACAATCATCAGTATTGCTACAAACTATTTTAAATCGTAAGTAATCTGTTACTTGAATAGAATCTAATGTTTTCCTCTATGGTTGTGGGTGACTGGAAAGCTACCACAAAGGGGGTTCCGTAGCATTCAACCAATCTTTTGCCTTCCCGCATTCTTTAAATGTGCAAAACTACCAAGTACGTTATATATCAAGCGCTATGAATATATAACTTAAATAGTGAAAAGCTTTACCAGTGCAGTTTTTTCATCTTTAGTCCGATACATGCAAGAATTTATTCTCATTATTAAGTCAAAATATTTATATTGTCATATTTGTGTGTACATTGTTCTGTCTCTCTGCTCAGCAGCCGTCTTTTTGTGGTTTTAAGGTAATTCAGAGAAAGGGAGGCAGGACAACACAAACAAACATCGCAAAAAAAGTGACAAGGGAATTATTACCACTTGATAATAAGAGAAAATGCTCGAAATGCGTCGTACTGCGTATGGGTAAAACTATAGCGTGCAGTGTGTTGTTACATAAATCATGAATGACGCAGTTGCAGGCTGTCGAGAAACATCGATTACAATGAATAAATTTAAAATTCTGTCTGCAGAACGCAAAACTAATACTGTTATGGAGAAAGCAATAGACACGATTATTAACGATGTTTCCCAAAGATTTACTATATGATAATCTGTAAACGAACTCTCCCATCCCATACAAAAGAACAGTGTAAGTAATTCTGCACATTATTTTAGAAACTTCAGAATTACTGTAATACGTGAACAAAAGACGATAAACTTGGTACAACGTTCCAGATTTTTTGGTGTACATTATGATGCCAACTTGAACAAAGCCAAGCTGCACATACAATCCAGTGCAGATACTTTTGCTGTTCGTGTAATTTTAATTCTACAATAAAAGGAAACTTACATCTGAACGTATGTTGCATATCCGTCAATATTAATTTCCTATGGCGTAATATTCGAAAGTAACTCAGCACGTGGAAAGAAAGAATTGATTACGTAACAGCGAGCAGCCGTCTTATTGGCTTATCTTCAAGAAGCTAGGCGGTTTAATTTCTGCTTCAGAATTGAAATTACTTAGTAAATAATCCTTTACAGTTTTCAAAAGAATGTTAATGACCGCAGCTACTACACTAGGAAATAGTACCGTTATTGTCCATTCCTGCAGGTGTCGGTTGCTCAAAAAAGAATTCAATATGCACTCATAGTAATCTTTGATCATTTGATCAATAACAAAAAATGCCTGAAATCCAATTTTAAAATTTTATGGATATGGTAGCGTGTGTAAAACAATAAATTACTAAAAATAGAACTTACTCTAAAGCACTAGTTACATGAGTGGTATTATAGCTACTATATTCATTCAAACTGAATCTAAGCCGGTGTACTGCAGAGAGCCATATTAAAGATAGCATGTACCCATATACATTTACAACGAAAACTTAGTCTCTAGAAAGAGTAGTGAAAATTATTTCCAAAACAATAAGGTAATTGTAACGAACAGGAACGATAATAGACTGATGGGTCTATGATTTTACATATTTTGTGCTTCATCTATCATGTGAAGTGTAATGGCTAGGTTTCTCTTCCAGGTTTAGGGGGCTGTATTCTTATGTACTACTTTTCTTAACACATTGAAATCAAAACACACAGTCCGATTCATTTTTATAACGACACTGTGATTATTATTCACAATAATTATTCACCTTAACTCAAGAGCTCTCCTTCATGCAGTGACCTGTCGTACTAAGGCAGGTGTTGTAGTGACTCTTCTCTTCTGTCACTTTCGACATATAATTATGTCACCGTTTGCTAATCCACTAATATGCCACGTAAGTATTTGTTTTCCTGTGTGAGTCTTTGTTGTAATAAGCACAAGATATGCATTAAAAATATATTATACGGATTTACTTCTAAAAACGGAACGGAAGTATTCGTATTACGAACTTAATTTTTATAAATGTTGACACTGCTAGTTCAGGTTAGTGAAGGAAGCAACGTATGACAGGGTCAGTTGTGAGTCGTCAAAATTCTGTGCATATGTTGGTGTCGGCATTTAGGTCGCAAAAACACTTAATTTGCAACAGTGGCGGTACAGTTACTCCGAACTGCATTGAAATAGATCATGCCCACAAAGAACTAATGTGTGTTACGTTGTATGTCTTTGAAAATTTGAGCTCCCGCTTCAATTACCCTAAACAACGTATTTGAAAGAGCCCTTCGCCTTCTGTGTTGCTCATTTCGCCCGAAAGCTAGCGCTTTACATAAATAACGAAAACTCTGTATTGGATATTGCTTCCTACAAGACATTTGTTCCCGATTTTTTGGTGTTTGCGTTTTTCTTCTAACATATGATAACCAGTGCTTCTAATAGTTCTGGCGATTTGAAGGAGCCCTCCCAGCAGTGATTATAAAGGATCCACTTTCATGAATAATGAAGCTAAGGATAAATTAGTGCATAAGCTAAGATAATGTAAAAATTATACGTACATTCATGCAAGCACTAACCAAAACTACTGTAAAACTGTAATCATTGAGACTATTACCGTCTTTTAGTGACCTATTGGCTTGAGCGTTTTGGTCGACTGCTATATGACAGATAGTCTGACGTTTTGTCTGTTCTAGAAATGTCCTTTTCTGACTGTGGTAAACTGTAAGAAAAATTTGGTTTTGTTGACATTTGCATACAAGTTCATGCAGAATTTCAATTCTAGTTTGAAATTCTCCTATGAATTTCATTTTATTTCTATTTGTTTCACTTGCTGTATACACCCAGTGCAGTTTCCACTAAACCCTGAAATGATACTACTGTTACTTTCCTATTTACTACAACGCGTAATTATCCCGCAGCTGTTAGAGGCTGCCAGAGGCTAATTTCAGGCGCACAGAGGTGATCAGAGGCGGAGAAACTTCGGAGCGGAAGCCACCATGTTGAGATAGCGGTTACGCTTCTACTTAGTGCTTTGAGGTGGCTCCGAAGAAACTTCGTCTGATCCGCCAGCTCCAAGATACCTGGGCAACAACCTAACGGACGTCCTGGTGTCATTCGACGTCGATGCAAATCTATAATTTGCATTGCAGTTGCTCATCGTCCTTTTAAGAGTGAAAAATATTGTTGTTGTGGTCTTCAGTCCTGAGACTGGTTTGATGCAGCTCTCCATGCTACTCTATCCTGTGCAAGCTTCTTCATCTCCCAGTACCTACTGCAACCTACATCCTTCTGAATCTGCTTAGTGTATTCATCTCTTGGTCTCCCCCTACGATTTTTACCCTCCACGCTGCCCTCCAATACTAAATTGGTGATCCCTTGATGCCTCAGAACATGTCCTACCAACCGATCCCTTCTTCTGGTCAAGTTGTGCCACAAACTCCTCCTCTCCCCAATCCTGTTCAGTACCTCCTCATTAGTTATGTGATCTACCCATCTAATCTTCAGCATCCTTCTGTAGCACCACATTTCGAAAGCTTCTATTCTCTTCTTGTCCAAACTAGTTATCGTCCATGTTTCACTTCCATACATTGCTACACTCCATACAAATACTTTCAGAAACGACTTCCTGACACTTAAATCTATACTCGATGTTAACAAATTGAAAAATATTAGGAAGCAGTTTTTATTAATGTCTCCTTGCGTCTTACTTTAATTTCATATGCCTGCAGCTACGCCTACAGCAACACGTCACAAGCCAGCAGGTTATTAAATGGATGGTATTCAAAATTAGGCGTTCAAAGATAAATTATAATGCTCTTTATGTGTTCAGCTATGCATACTCAATGCATCGTGATTTCTGAAGGTCTCTTTTATCACAGATGATTAGTTAAGTTATTCTGTTACGGGAATATTGTACGAGCTGAATGATAATAGACGAGTTCTCTGATTACTGAGATTAATCAAGCACACTTTCTGCAGGCTAACGGAACTGGATGTCTTGGATGCGTCAAAGAAACAGCATAATGAATGTATTGTTTCCTCTAAACGGAACAAATTTATCCTGTCAGTTTATAATCGTCATCCATTTGACACCCACCGCTCGATAAATGTCTACTCCAAAGTTATCCACACCTAGGACTCTTTAATTATACGCATCCATGTAGTAGATGTGAGCTCACTGATTTCAATTATTCTCCTTCATTTTCGCCATCTTTCGATCAACTATCGTTTGTTAACCTGGCTGTATTGCTGACCTCCAGTTCATTTCACTGAAATCACGATTACATATTGTACACTAGTCTGTTCGCTGATATAATGATTTATTTTATTGAGAATACCCAAAATGTATTTCGCCACTGCTAGCTATCCTGCCAACAGCATCGGAATAACTTTCCAACTGAACATCCATTTTTCACTGTCGTAAGCCAAAGCCCGCATTACACATTCAGCTCAGCCACACTTAAGACCTAGTTCTAAAAACTCAGTTAATAAAATACAATTTTGCAACCTTTTTACTGTGCTGTTTTTTTGTCTTATGCTGTACATCCATTCATTGTCTTCAGTGGCATTATCCATAAGAATCCGCTCCATGCCTTGCTTGTTGATTTCTGCTATACATTTTCCACGTGTTATTAATGTAAATCAGCTATAGCTAAATATTCTGACTCTCATATGAAGGACTATACTCGCGGTACTGTTAGGAGTTTTCCCTTATTGGGAACACTGGAATGGACTGTATTGACCATCATGAGGTCAGCTCAGTTGCTATTTGAATAAAAGTTATTGGCTCCAAAATCTGGACACCTGATAAGTTCCCGACGTTTACTCCGCTCTCCTTTGAGACTAGAATATATCACACCTTAATTTCCTAGACAGTGAGTGGAGTGAACTTCTGGATGAAGCATGAGCGGAAAGCAACCGCATTCGCAATGCTATATTTTTTTCAACAAGGTTGAAATATAGGCGATTAATGATGTTGTGTAAGCGAGTTGGTGTTTTTCCATAAGCCCCAGATCCCTGTTGAACTACGTGTATAGTAATTATAAAATTCTTGAACGAATTAAAACGTATTTTATGTGACAAATTAGGCACTTCATCCCCTATTAGAGACTAAAAATTAATGTGTGCTATTCGGTTTTCGCAGTGTAGGAAAGGTACCAACTTTTATTAAAACTGAGAAATTGTCGTTGGTCCGACTTGCTCTAAATGTCCTTTTTTATCTACGTGCTCCAAACTTAAATAAATGAACTTACAACATTCAATGCAACAGTGTCAGTTACAATTTGTTACACGGGATGATTTGTTTCCATAAATTAATGATCATTTTCCATAAATTAATGATCATCTCTAGAACTAAAAGTAAAATGGAAATAAAAGACTATTCAATTGATGATAAAAATAGTTATCTGTCCAAATTAATTATTTATTAATGTTTCATTTTTAGATCTTAGTGTGGCCATTAAATGATCGAAACTTGTTATCAAGGGTGACAGTTCATTCATTGTAATAATTATAACAAATGTTTTGAAAAGTACACAGTTGCAGCATCGCTCATGGCAATATGCCATGCACTATGAAAACGAAATTAACTCGTAGAAGCTGTATACTAGGATAATGTTACGGCCCTGAATTCTACCGAAATTAAGCTGACTCCTACAGAAAAGTAAGTTAAACGTGTATAAATTAGACTGTCATCTGACTTCAGCCCTATCTGAATGCACTGAACTCATTCTTTGAAAATAGTTGTTTTTAACAATAATTTACTGATAGAATGACGCCCCGAAATATTCCTGTAACTGTTTCATATACACAGCTTACATCGATGCAAAAAACGATAGTTTGAGCATGGAGAGTTAAGTAAAAACATGGATTTGGGTTGGGGAAACCGCTATGTTACTGATATAATTCAAGATTTATAAAATGGCTCTGAGCACTATGGGACTTAACATCTATGGTCATCAGTCCCCTAGAACTTAGAACTACTTAAACCTAACTAACCTAAAGACAGCACACAACACCCAGTCATCACGAGGCAGAGAAAATCCCTGACCCCGCCGGGAATCGAACCCGGGCGCGGGAAGCGAGAACGCTACTCCACGACCACGAGCTGCGGACTAATTCAAGATTTAAGTCAAAATACAAGAAGAGAAGGGGATTTCCAATACGAACAATGTAAGAATACGTATGATCAAATACCGACGCAATGCATGACGTTACGACAGAGGCAAAGGTCAATTTTGGAAAATAAGTCACTGAATATTAAAAGTAACATTACTAAGGAATACACTGGACTGATTACATAAAATAAGAGGGCACGTACTTTCGAGAGTGAATGGCTCGCTGTAAAAATTAATACTGCAAGGTAAATGGGTAATAAGTACCGTTATGTCGGTACAGACTCTGCTGTATGAGGACGGACGATGATGGTAGAGGCACGTACGTTCTAAGTAATGTCATTCCCCATGACCTAGGTAAAAAGAATTGTGGTTAAAGGGCATTTATTTATCTGAGAAAGAAAATAATCGGACTTCATAATTAAATGAAAACAAAGATTTCAGAGTCTGTATGTCGTGGAAAATATGACATAAATATTGAAACTGACATTGGCGGCCACGAAGGGAAAGAGATTAGCACATTCGCATACCTCTGTTGTTGAGCAGCGTGTTCGTGAAGATCGTCGACTCCATCTAAATTCATCATAGAAAATTAAAATAATAATAATTTTCCAGAGTTGCAGGAGGTGAGATCAGTGGTACCGCAAATAAGAAAATCGTGTTGTTTCAGAATTTGCTTTCGTTATTTAACACAATTTGACTTGAAATTACGGAACACTTCGTTTATAAGTCTTACCACCATGACATGAGAACAACGAAAGGTAACTATTACTAAAACTAATAAACGAAGAGCGTAAGCCTTCTTCTCTCTGTCAGGTTAAATACTTTTCAAATGAATTTTTCGTATGAGATTCGAATAATTATCTACACATGTATCAAAAAGAAAAAAAAGAAAATTACTTTCTATACAGCACGTCTCACATATTCATACATTAATTATAATTATAAATGGCTCAGAGAAAATCCATGAGAATGAACATAAGAGGCTATAAATAATGAGTGTCGAAACCAAAGACTTCCGAATCGAATCACCAACGGACGTTATGCATATTAACTTTCAAAATGGTTCAAATGGCTCTGAGCACTATGGGACTCTACTGCTGTGGTCACCAGTCCCTTAGAACTTAGAACTACTTAAACCTAACTAACCTAAGGACATCACACACATCCATGCCCGAGGCAGGATTCGAACCTGCGACCGTAGCAGTCGCACCGTTCCTGACTGCGCGCCTAGAACCGCGAGACCATCGCGGCCGGCTATTAACTTTCACGTGCGGCACTCGTGAAAAAAAATTAATCGAAAATCGCCAGCAGTAATACGCCCAGAATATGGCTTTTATTTTGACTGAAATATTATTGATTCCAATATACATTAGTTCTTGAGAAACGATTAAAGAAAGCCAAATTCACTGGTACTGCCTTCGTTGACTCAGAAATAGCATTTGAGACGGTAGAATGGTCGAAGCCATTTAACATGCTGAGAGACAGTGCATTAAGTACAAGGAGAGAAGAGTACTGTAGAGACTGCACAGAGAAGTGGCCATGATAAGATGAAGAGAACAACTAGAAAAATCTACGGTTGATCTGGGTAACGATAGGCTCACACTCTCCCCACTTGTTCAATGGATAGATTCAAAGGGCAACAGATGAAGTTAGGGAGAATAGGAGGAATTAAAAATAATGGTACGAAAATAGGTATGCTGATACATCCTGATAATACACTCCTGGAAATTGAAATAAGAACACCGTGAATTCATTGTCCCAGGAAGGGGAAACTTTATTGACACATTCCTGGGGTCAGATACATCACATGATCACACTGACAGAACCACAGGCACATAGACACAGGCAACAGAGAATGCACAATGTCGGCACTAGTACAGTGTATATCCACCTTTCGCAGCAATGCAGGCTGCTATTCTCCCATGGAGACGATCGTAGAGATGCTGGATGTAGTCCTGTGGAACGGCTTGCCATGCCATTTCCACCTGGCGCCTCAGTTGGACCAGCGTTCGTGCTGGACGTGCAGACCGCGTGAGACGACGCTTCATCCAGTCCCAAACATGCTCAATGGGGGACAGATGCGGAGATCTTGCTGGCCAGGGTAGTTGACTTACACCTTCTAGAGCACGTTGGGTGGCACGGGATACATGCGGACGTGCATTGTCCTGTTGGAACAGCAAGTTCCCTTGCCGGTCTAGGAATGGTAGAACGATAGGTTCGATGACGGTTTGGATGTACCGTGCACTATTCAGTGTCCCCTCGACGATCACCAGTGGTGTACAGCCAGTGTAGGAGATCGCTCCCCACACCATGATGCCGGGTGTTGGCCCTGTGTGCCTCGGTCGTATGCAGTCCTGATTGTGGCGCTCACCTGCACGGCGCCAAACACGCATACGACCATCATTGGCACCAAGGCAGAAGCGACTCTCATCGCTGAAGACGACACGTCTCCATTCGTCCCTCCATTCACGCCTGTCGCGACACCACTGGAGGCGGGCTGCACGATGTTGGGGCGTGAGCGGAAGACGGCCTAACGGTGTGCGGGACCGTAGCCCAGCTTCATGGAGACGGTTGCGAATGGTCCTCGCCGATACCCCAGGAGCAACAGTGTCCCTAATTTGCTGGGAAGTGGCGGTGCGGTCCCCTACGGCACTGCGTAGGATCCTACGGTCTTGGCGTGCATCCGTGCGTCGCTACGGTCCGGTCCCAGGTCGACGGGCACGTGCACCTTCCGCCGACCACTGGCGACAACATCGATGTACTGTGGAGACCTCACGCCCCACGTGTTGAGCAATTCGGCGGTACGTCCACCCGGCCTCCCGCATGCCCACTATACGCCCTCGCTCAAAGTCCGTCAACTGCACATACGGTTCACGTCCACGCTGTCGCGGCATGCTACCAGTGTTAAAGACTGCGATGGAGCTCCGTATGCCACGGCAAACTGGCTGACACTGACGGCGGCGGTGCACAAATGCTGCGCAGCTAGCGCCATTCGACGGCCAACACCGCGGTTCCTGGTGTGTCCGCTGTGCCGTGCGTGTGATCATTGCTTGTACAGCCCTCTCGCAGTGTCCGGAGCAAGTATGGTGGGTCTGACACACCGGTGTCAATGTGTTCTTTTTTCCATTTCCAGGAGTGTATATCCAATGACATCGCAGTATTAAGTGAAGATGCAGTAAAATTACAAGCGATGCTGGCCCGCATGTCAGTCACCCTAAATACTCTCTGTAATATGAAAATTAAGAAAATTAGATCAACAATCTTAGTGAAGAACGGACAAAACAGCCTTGTTCAGTGCTCGCTTAACAATGAACGACTGGAGGCAGTCGAATCCTTTGGTTACCCAGGGAGTAAACACAGATCAACGAAGAATGTAGGAAGCCAAATCTATGAGGCAAGAAGTGATTTTTACAAGAGAAGAAACCATTCCACTACCAGCTGCATGGACAAACATTTCAGGAAAGCCTTCATAATGGCTCTGAGCACTATGCGACTTAATTTCTGAGGTCACCAGTCGCCTAGTACTTAGAACTAATTAAACCTAACTAACCTAAGGACATCACACACATCCATGCCAGAGGCAGGATTCGAACCTGCGACCGTAGCGGTCACGCGGTTCCAGACTGAAGCGCCCAGAACCGCACGGCCACACCGGCCGGCGCCTTCATAATGATGTACGAAGTGGAACATGGGCAATGGGAGAAGCTGAACAACACAAAATATCAGATGCAGTGTTATCGCAGAATGCTAAAGTTTGCCTGGGTAGACAATGCAACAGACGAAGCCTCTCCACAGAGTGGAGGGAGAGAAGCAGCGAGTCCTGAAGCTTGTCATATACAGAAGGGACACCTGGGTCGGTCATCAGCTGAGACATGATGGTATCACTAAATGAACCATTGGAGGGACAGTAGAAGGACAGAGCACGAGTAGCATACCGAGAATAGAATACATGAATCGGATCATGGAAGCTAACAACTTTATCACTTGCAACTCAAAGGCAGAAATGAAGAACCGAGCTGCTGCTAATCATCCTAATGACTAAAGGCCTAGGAAGAAGATCAGAAAAGATACTGTACCACGCGTGCTAGCCATAGAGCTCCTTACAACAACTCAGTAGCGGTAGTAAGTTCGTGTCGTCAAATACGCCATTCATTACTACCTAATCTGAAGGATTATGAAACATATTCGAGCATAATGGCTGTCGTTAACAGCTCCACGGCTTGCAACGTGACCCATCTGACGCGGTCGTATCCAGACTAACCACTATTCTGTGTTCCACGATCAGCAGACAAAGCCCCTTTTCTGGAACCGCGCGACCGCTACGGCCGCAGGTTCGAATCCTGACTCGCGCATGAATGTGTGTGATGTCCTTAGGTTAGTTAGGTTTAATAGTTCAAAGTTCTAGGGGACTGATGAACTCAGATGTTAAGTCCTATAGTGCTCAGAGCCATTTGAACCATTTTTGAAGAAAGCCCCTTTCGTGCAACGGAAGTTACCGTCACATTTTATGACTGACTCCACTGACGTTCAAGTGTGTCTCAGGCACAAGGACGTCCCTGCTACGGTTTACACTGAGGTGACAAGAGTCAAAGCATAGCCATATGCACATATACTGATGATGGTAATATCGCGCACAAAAGGTATAAAAGGGCAGCGCTTTGGCGGAGGTGTAATTTGTACTCAGATGATTCATGTAAAACGATTTCCAACATAATTATAACCGAACGACTGACTGTGAATACGGATGGGACATTCTATTTCGGAAAGCGTTAGGGAAACCAGTATTCCGAGATCCTCATTGTCAAGAGTGTGCCGAGAATATTCCGAGAATATCAGATTTCACGCGTTACCTCTCACCACGGACAGCGCTGTGGTCGACAGCCTTCACTTAACATCCGAGAGCAGCAGCGGCGTTAGCGTAGAGTTGTCAAGGCTAACAGACAAGCAACAATCCGTGAAGTGAGTGCAGAAATCAATGTTGGACGTACGACTAACATATCCGTTAGGACAGTGCGACGAATTATGTCATTAATAGCCTATGGCAGCCGTAGATCGAAGCGAGTGCCTCTGCTAACAGCACGAGAGCACCTCCAGCGCCTCTGCTGAGCTCGTACAATGTCGATTGGGCTATAGACAACTGAGGAGCTGTAGCCTGGTCAGATGTTTCCCGATTTTACTTGGTAAGAGGTGATGGTAGTGTTAGAGTGTGGGGCAGACCCTAAAAAGCCATGCAGCCAGGCTGCCAACAACGCACTGTAGAAGCCAGTGATGACTCCATAACGGTGTGCGCTGTGTTTACATGGAATGTAATGGGCGCTCTGGTCCAAATGAACAGATCATTGACTAGAGACGACTGTGTTCAGCTACTTGGAGACCTTTTGCAGCCACTCATAGACTTCATGTTCCAGAACAACGATGGTATTTTTACGGATCAATGCGTCACTATTGTTCACTATTGGTATGAAGGAATTCTGGAATTTTATAGGGATAGATTTCTCTACCTAGATCGCCTGACATGAATCCCATCGAGCATCCGTCGGACGTGATGCACCACATCTTGCACTGGCAACACTTCCGCACTTACCAACTGCTATAAAGGCAACTTGGTTCGGTTTTCTGTAGTGGACTCTCAAGCACTTGTTGAGTCCATGCCACGTCATGTTGCTGCACTACGTCAGCTACATGACTTTTGTCACCTCAGGGTATGTCGATATTAACAGTGTATCTTTATTTCAACAAGTACTTCATCTACTGAAGGTGGCTCGAAGGTTTCTTATGTGATAGAACCCAGTACGTCCTCGATGGTGAGTGTTCATCGGAGGTGAGCGTATCATCTGGAGTGCCCCAGGGAATTGTGGTAGGTCCGCTGTTGTTTTCTATCCACATAAATGATCTTTTGGATGGGGTGGATAGCAATGTGCGACTGTTTGCTGATGATGCTGTGGTGTACGGGAAGGTGTCATCGTTGAGTGACTGTAGGAGGATACAAGATGACTTGGACAGGATTTGTGATTGGTGTAAAGAATGGCAGCTAACTCTAAATACAGATAAATGGAAATTAATGCAGATGAATAGGAAAAAGAATCCCGTAATGTTTGAATACTCCATTAGTAGTGTAGCGCTTAACACAGTCGATTAAATATTTGGGCGTAACATTGCAGAACGATATGAAGTGGGGACAAGCATGTAATGGCAGTTGTGGGGAAGGCGGATAGTCGTCTTCGGTTCATTGGTAGAATTTTGGAAAGATGTGGTTCATCTGTAAAGGAGCCCGCTTATAAAACACTAATGCGACCTATTCTTGAGTACTGCTGGAGCGTTTGGGATCCCTATCAGGTCGGATTGAGGGAGGACATAGAAGAAATTCAGAGGCAGGATGCTAGATTTGTCCTGCTAGGTCTGACCATCACGCGAGTGTTACGGAAATGCTTCAGGAACTCGGGTGGGAGTCCCTGGAGGAAAGGAGGCGTTCTTTTCGTGAATCGCTACTGAGGAAATTTATAGAACCAGCATTTGAGGCTGACTGCAGTAGAATTTTACTGCCGCCAACTTATATTTCGCGGAAAGACCACAAAGATAAGATAAGAGAGATTAGGGTTCGTACAGAGCTATATAGGCAGTCATTTTTCCCTCGTTCTGTTCGGGAATGGAACAGGGAGAGAAGATGCTAGTTGTGGTACGAGGTACCCTCTGCCACGCACCGTATGGTGGATTGCGGAGTATGTATGTAGATGTAGATGTACTGAAGGTTACGTGGTAATAGTAGTGTATTGAAAGACAGATAAAAGTTTACTCTCGCTTATGGAAGTAAGCTAACTAACTCTGCACTGCTGCCAGTGTAACGGAACACTACCTTACCAGCATACCGGAGCGGAGCTCAGAGGGTACCGGACAGCTGCCGCGTCCGCGTCACTCAGACACACAGTCCCACCGCAAGCTGACAGACGACGGCGCTATCAGGGCGTGCGGAGCCACACCGGGCCCCATCTGGCGGCCGCTGCAGATTCAATTCCCGGCCAGATTGAGCCATTCCGGAAAAGATCCGGCTCGGCCCCCAGCGCGGCGGCTAACGTTTTAACTAACTCGCCCCAGGTGCTGCAGCCGGTCAGAGCTCCGTTCCAGGCCTCGCGCTTCCTGTCTGCCATTACGTCGAGTGCCGCGGCTGCCTAACTTTCGATCTTCCAGTGTATTACACGCGTCAGTGGGTATCGGACCGTTACGGCGCACAACGTTTAACAAAGTCCGCCTGAAATATAGTATTTTCGAGCCACTGGCTATTTATTTATATGTTTAATATTGCGTTGGTGCATAAGTTAATAAACAGAATAGATACAAGTAAAAGACACTTTAGTCATCAATAATATATTCTCCTTCACTATTACAACAGGCTGCCAACGATGGGGTAGCTTTTCGATTCCGCGACTGTAGAAATCACGTGGTTTAGAAGCGAAGAATTCGTCGAGCCATCTTTGGAGCATTTTCATTTGGAAAGGAAGTCCCTTGAGAGCAGATAAGTTAAAAATCTGAGGGCGCAAGATCAGGTGAAGTAGGTGGGTGCGGAATCACTTCCCAAATCATCTCCTGCGTAGTATTTCCTGTTAGTGTAGCAGAATGCGGACGGTTGTCATTGTTGAGTAGCATCACTTCGTGCAGTCTCCCTGGTCGTCGACGTCTTCGGACTGCGTCTGTTAGACGACAATAAACGCTAGCAGTGGTGATTACAGAGTACACCTCGTGGAGCAATTCGCAGTACACTACACCGGCACTGTGCCCATCAGATGTGTAAATTATCTTTCGTGGATGTGCGCAGGTGTTTGTACGGGGAGTCGCTGCATTGTTTGGGCTCAAGCATTCCTTTCATTTCCTTAAGTTAGCATAAAGACACCATTTCTCGTCACCTGTAACGATACAGGAAAGGAATGGTCGGTGTTGTTCACGAGATATTTGATGACGAGCAAGCACAAATGCACATGAGGCCGCCCGCAGATTTTTGTGATTTTGCCTTAGAACATGCGATTCACGTACACCCGATTTTTGACTCTTCCCTACTGCATGCAAATGCCACATGACGGTGGAATGATCATAGTTCATCACATTCGGCAGTTCCGTTTAAACGATCTTCATCAAATGTGGAAGGTCTTCCCGAAGATGGAGCATCACCAACGTCAAAACGATCCTCCTTAAATCGAGAAGACCATTTTCTTACCGTGCTCTGCCCAAAGCCATTATTCCCATACACGGCGCAAATGTTTCTGGCTGCCTCCGTTGCTGTCAGACCTCTAATGAACTTAAACAGAAAAATATGTATAATCAACAATACGATACTACAGATTCGTATAGATAACCTCAACATAAAATATAATAACGCCGTTCAAAGTATTCGATTTGCCTCCCCCCCCTCCTCCCCCCCCCTAACCCCCACCCCCTGGAGTAAAATGGGGTACCGATCTTCAAGAACGGATACTATTTGAAACTAAGGAACAGGTTTTATTCAACTGCAAAAAATCAATG
This sequence comes from Schistocerca nitens, assembly GCF_023898315.1. Classification (NCBI taxonomy): domain Eukaryota; kingdom Metazoa; phylum Arthropoda; class Insecta; order Orthoptera; family Acrididae; genus Schistocerca; species Schistocerca nitens. Next base: position 872,894,533 of record NC_064614.1, on the reverse strand, counting down.
AAAATATAAAGATATCTTTAAAAATACTACAAAGGGATAGCGGAAACTGATTTTCGGCAATGGAGTTCAAATGTTCAATGTGTCAAATAAATACAGGCAATGTTCTCAATAACTGGTCGTGGTAGAAACACAAACATACGTTATTAAGCTAACTTGTCAGTGAATGCATTTAAAAATACTAACATGCAATAGGATGGACATCCATAAATTTTCATATCATTTACACGCCATAACTAAGAGACACTATGTCTTTGTAAGTTGAATATTGTTGGACAATAGGAGGGTTTCTGGTCAACATGTTGGTACAAAATTGATCACATTGCTTCTCACATTTTTATTACAAATTTTTTTATGAAGACCAGTAAATGACACTTTTATATGCCGATCCGTACTCGGACACTATCCACTGAGTATCTATCTTACTTAGACTCTTGAAACCTTAAGCACAAATCGAAAATGTAGACAACAATCCAATCACTTCAGCTCCAAATCTTTACTCCAGAAATATTTGCATCCAGTAAACAAAATTAGGGTTACTTTTTTAAATGTTCTCTCTTCCTTTTCTTGTTTGTGCTTATTATTATCGTGTCTTAAGTTGTCTCTAGGACCCAAATTTCACCTTTGGCCATTTTCGTGGAATCAGTTGGCAACACTGATTGTCTCATATTAAACTGGGCATAAATTGCTAGCAATTCTAGATGTTCACACCTGCTGACTGTCCCATTGTTTAAAAATATTACAGGCATAGTAATTTTCGAGAACGACAAAATAACAGCAGAAAACTTTTTGAGTTAAAGGACACTCGAACACCCAACAAACATAACGGCATCGCAAGGCGTATCGTCTAATAGGGCTGTCAACTTGAAAAAAAAAAAAAAAACAGTTGTATATAACGAAATTTCCTGGTAGTTTAAAACTGTGTGCCGGACCGAGACTCGAACTCGGGACCTTCGCCTTTCGCGGGCAAGTGCTCTACCAATTGAGCTACCCAAGCACGACTCACGCCCTGTCCTCATAGCTGTGGGGACGGGGTGTGAGTCGTGCTTGGGTAGAACACTTGCCTGCGAAAGGCAAAAGTCCCGAGTTCGAGTCTCGGTCCGGCACACAGTTTTAAACTGCCTGGAAGTTTCATATCATGGCACACTCAGCTGTAGAGTGAAAATTTCATTCTAGTCGAATATTTTTCTAGATCTTCTGTCTAATGACAACACTGAAGCATGAACGCAGAATAAACATGGGTGTGCGAGCATAGCGAGAGGTCTTCAAGTCGATTTTAACTTTCCTTCAATTCTTTTAACTTTCTTTCAATCCTTTTAACAACAGTTTTATTCAAAAAACTCTAAACATCGATTTGAAATCAAAAACAAAATTTTTTTTTTGTAAGCGGATTCACAGGCTAGTTAATTTAAGAACAGAAATCATTGACGAAGTAATTATCTTCTTCTTCAGCAGTGGAGTATATTCATGAGCTCAGGCACAACATGACCGTCACAGGATCCATTCCTCCCTCAATAATGTATGCCTATAGCCTATCAAAAAACATGCATGCTTGGTATGGTTTTTCTTCGCCTGATGAAGTATTTTATTTTTAAATATATTTTGAGCCAGTCTAGTCCTCCCAACTGTCGTTTTCTGTTTCTTCGCCTTCTTTTGGGGTTGGCCCTCTTGGGTATTTCCCGTAAAAGTTATCGTTTGGCTTTTTCCCTTGTTTATTTGTCCTGATTTTTCTTCGGCTTCCAAGTAATTTTTGTATGGAGAGGAGATCGGTATTATCGGTTTGCGGTTTTTCCTGTGGTTCTTACCAAGTCAAATCTAGGAGAAGGTATCAGTGCCTTTGGTGACACAGAGAATGACGATGGCGTATCAGAAGATCTGGTAAATAAACAAACCGATCTCAGGAACCGCTACTCATTCATTTTGTTGTCCTGGAAATTTTTTGGTTGCAGAAGACTGAGGAACTTTGTCTGGAGGGCACAATCGCTTGAAGGAATCATACCGAAATGCCTCATCTATTGGTACCTCCTATTATGTTGCTTAGTCTTGTGGTTCCAGTTTTTCCTTCAAAGAGTGGAGCAAAACAACACTGGCCAGTTTTGCCTCACCTGGAGTGGTAGGTTTTGCCCCACAGTTCAAAACTGACCGAAATGTGACGCTGGAAAGTTGGCATTCACATTATGTTAATCACAGAAATATTGAAATACACTGAAAGACATGCTTGATCGAACTAATTAATTGCTGTTTATTCCCAGATATTGTTTGTCTTCAAGAGACTACTCCAAGTAATGTCAAAATTGAAGAAGACTTCAGAAAAACATTTCAAAAGTCTAGAAGGAGAAGGAACAGAAATCCACAAATGATGATTATCATACGCAAATGCTCAAAAAAGTGGTTGCTAGAAGTTCCTTGTGTGATTAGGGCAATGGAAGCACTAGTAACAAACATCTGAAGGTGCTCGGGTTGACACGCATACCAATTTTACATAGCCCCTGTAGTATCGATAGCTACGATGCCACGGCGTAGGTACAAGTTCTTAGGTTGGCACTACGACACCGACGACAGCGTCCTGTAGCCGGCGCTGTGCCTTTGTAACTTCTAGCCGATGTTAGATTTGATCGATGTACAGCTTCGCACCTACGTACTTATCTCAGCCAAAGTTACGGTATAATCTGTGTATTCAAGTTATTGTGTTGTGATATAGTAACACTACTTTTAATTGCAGTACCAAGAGTTCTACCTCACCTGCTCCTCCTAGTTTCCTACATTCGGCCAGACCCACGTGCTGCCTTCCAGGCGGGATACAAAAGCTCCCCCTACCTGCTTTAGCACAGACGGTCTCCATGCAGTTCTACCGACGAAGGAACATACTACTAGGTATCCGCGACTGACCAAGGTATCTTTCTTCTTTTTTTTCTTTATTTCAGTACCAGTCTTCTGACTGGTTTGACGCGCCCGCCATGAATTCCTCTTAACACTTCGGTCAACACTCCTGTCAACAACCTCCTCACCTCAGAGTAGCACTTGCAACCTACGTTCGCAATTAATTACGTATGTATTCCAATCTCTGTCTTTCTCTACATGTTTTACCCTCTACATCTTCCTGTAATGCCATGGAAGTTAGTATTTGATATCGCAGCAGATGTCTTATCATTCCGTCCCTTCTTCTTGTCAGTATTTTCCACATATTTCTTTCCTCTCTGATTCTGCACAGAACCTCCTCATTCCTTACCTTATCAGTCAATTTAATTTTTAATATTCTTCTCTAATACAACATCTTAAATACTTCGTTTGTCTTCTATTCCGGGTTTCCCACACTCCATGTTTCACTACCATGGTATGCCATGCTCTAGATGTATATTCTCAGCAATTTCTTACTTAAATTGAGACCTATGTTTGATACCAGTAGGCTCCTTTTGGCGAGGAATGCCCTTTTTTGTCAGTTTAACGACCTCCTTGCTCCGTCCATCATGGGATATTTTCCTACATAGGTATCAGAGTTCCTTAAATTCATCTGTTTTGTGCTGTTAAGTTCCCCGCTGTTCTATTGTCTTCTACGTCTCATTATTTTGATCTTTCTTCGATGTAATCTCAGTCCGTACTTCCACTGAGGATGGAAATGTCATCAGCGAATCTTATCAATTACGTCCTTTCACCTTCAGTTTTAATTCCACTCATGAACTCTTCTTTTATCTCCATCATTGCTTCTTCGATATGTTAAGTTTTCTAGTTATTTTGGTTTTTGTATATTATCGAAGTGCACGTCAGAGAGAGAGAAAGAGTTACGTTACTCTTAAACAACTTTTGTCTTGTCGTGCCACAATACTTGCCTCTGCGCACTCTGATACTTTCTTAGATGAAGCGTGGTAGGTGATGGACGTATTCAGTAGTGCTGCGTTTACTTGTGATTGTATCCGTTAGATGAGGAAAGATTGATTGTAAGGGACAGAAAGGATGAATAACATATTTTACAACGTGGAAAGAATATATATTTTGAATAATGTCATTATTTTTGAAGAGAAGAAGTTTGTGTTCCGTAGTTTGTTGACTTGTGATTGAATCTGTTAGGTAAGGAAAGATTGATTGTAAATGTTTGTTGACTTGTGATTGAATCTGTTAGATGAGGAAAGATTGATTGTAAATGACAGAAAGGATGAATAATATATTTTACAACGCGGAAAGAATATAAATTTTTAATAATGACAATATTTTTAAAGAGAAGAAGTTTGAGTTAAAATTGCCGCACTGCGCACACAATTCGTCAGAATAATTATTGGCAGCTAGTTAATTTGCTCAGAGCTGAGAGAAAGGCCATCCCGATTCCCTGAGACTTAAATTAACATACTGATTAAGCTGTCTGGTTTTTCTACCCTCTTTAAATCGTTATTCTCTTTCTTAGGCATACTACTGTTCAGACCAATATTATGTTTGAGGATCACGCGAAGTTTTACTGTTACTTTCTGAATACAGACTTCATTCTAAAATCGTTGTCTTGGAATATCATTTCATAACGATAGTTACTCTCCGCACCCCACTATTTTATAGTTGTGCATTACCAGATGCAACAGTTTGAATACGAATTTAGAAACAGAAATGTAGCTTAGCTACTGCCTGCTTGCTGTTTGCTGTTGTGCTTTCGAGAAATCTGCAACACTGTTGTCAAGACGTGATATAAGTTGAAACAGATAATTGTTTTACTTCAGTTGTCCATTTAATATAAAAACAAGCTGGTAATACGTAGACTTTTAGAGAGTAGGAGGTAGCTATGTCCTAAATTTCAGGCAGAAACAAATGTAGTGGGGGAGGTTACAGATGTATAGATTGAGTAGTAAGGGCGAAAGAGTAAGTCCCTTTCTCGCACCCTTTCTATACGGGCACTTCATTCTTGGTCTTCCACAGTTATTGTTCACTCTTGACTCTTGCACATGTTGTATATTACGTGTCTTTCCCTATAGCTTACCTATATTTTCCTCATTGTCTCGAACATCTTGCACCACTTTACTTTGTAGGTATGCATTTTTCAGTTGGACAAATCCTAAGAAAGCAAATAGATTTTTCTTTAATGTCGCTTCCATTATTAACCGCAACGTCAGAGCTGCCTCTGTATCATCTAAGAGATTTTCAATATTCTTTCTATTCTTTTGGTATATTATTCCTGTCAGAAACTTGGATGCATGCGTTGTTAAGCTGATTGTGTAATAATTTGACGCACACGTCAGCTCTAACAATCTTATGACTTGTGTGGATGATATTTTTCCGTTAATCGGGCGGTATGTCGAAAGACATACATTCTACACTACAATGTGAATAATCGTTTTGCTGACACTTCCTCCAATGAATTTAGAAATTCCGGTGGAATGTAATCTGTCCCTTCCACCTACCTTAAGTCTTCCAAAGTTCTTCTAAATACTGATTGTGATACTGATTCCCTTATGTCTTTCAAATCGACTGTTGCTTTTTTTTCTATCACATTAGACAAATCTCCTCCTTCATAGCGGACTTCAGTGTACTCTTTCCACTTACTCGCTCTCTCCTCTGCATTTAACAGTGCAATTCGCGTTACACCATTGCTGAGTCAGTCGTTCTGACAACTATTCCTTTTTCAATTTCTTCATACTTTTCTAGCAGCCATTTCCTCTTAGCTTCCGTGCACCTCCTATTTGTTTCAGTCCTCAGTGATTTGTATTTCTGTATTACTGAAATTCCCCGAAAATTTTTGTACTTCCTTCTTTCATCGATAAGCTCAAGTACTTCTTACGTTGCCAATGGTTTCTTCGCACTTACCTTCTTTTTATCAATGTATTTGTTTCCAGCTTTTGTGATAACACTTTTCAGACATGTCCATTCCTCTTCAACTGAACTGCCTGATGAGTTCTTGCTTATCGCAGTATTTACAGCCTTAGAGATCGTCAAGCGTATCTCTTCATTCCTCAGTATTTCCGCATCGATCTCCATTCCGTATTGATTCTTCCTGACTTGTCTCTTAAAATTCAGCATAGTCTCCTGCAATACAAAAGGTGATCTGAATCAATATCTGCTCCTGGGTGCGCCTTACAATCTAGTATCTATTTTCGTAACCTCTGCCTGACCATGACGTAATCTAACTGAAAACTTCCAGTATCTCCCAGTGTTTTTCAAATTATCTCCTCTTCTTGTGATTCCTGATCAGGGTATTCGCTGTTACTAGCGGTAATTTATATCAGAAATCAATTAGTCTTTCTTCTTTCCCTCTCCTAGTACCAAGCCCATAATCTCCCTTAATCCTTTTTTCTACTCCTTCCCCTACAACATCATTCCCCTCCCTCGTGATTATCAGATTTTCATCTCCCTTTACATACTGACTTAACCGTTCAATTTCCACATATACTTTCTCTGTCTCTACATCTTCAGCTTGGAACGTCGGCATGTATTCATGAACTATCGTTGCCGGTGCTGGTTTGTTGTCTATTCTGATGAGAACATCTCATTCACTGAATTGTTCTTACCAGCTCACTCTCTGACCTACCTTTCTATTTATAACGAATCCTAATCCCGTCATATCATTTTCTGCTGCTGTTGATGTTAGCCTACACTCATCTCACCAGAAATACTTGTCTTAGTTTCATTTCACTTCACTTACACTCACCATGTGTAGATTGAGTATCTGCATTTCCATTTTCAGATTTTCTAGCTTCCCTACAACGTTCAAACTTCTGACACTCCTCGCAACGACTCGTAGAACTCTATCTTTTCGTTGGGATTTTTAAATGATAGTTGACAGAGTGGCTGAATGCTACCCATTCGATTGGCTCCGTTCCTTCATTGTATTATACAAAACATACAAGCTTTTATTTATTTGAAAAAAGTCATATTTTAGAACCGCCAAGAGCTGCTGATGTAATAATTTTTTATTGACTACAGTTTTTAATCATTTGATCTCCAGCAGGCACCAAAATTAGCTTCTACAACTTACGTCGCTACGTTCCTATTGTGACATAAAATAAAAGCTCTGTTGCGTCACAGTCAACAGTACAATACATTGATGTGATACGAGATGGCTTTTTTTTCATTGGACAACATAGTAATAATTTAGTCATGTAAATTATTTAGGTACATGATGACTAACTGATGATCGAAACCTGTGCGCAATAAAGAATTATTTCATCATATGCTCTTGGCGTCTTTGTAATGTTCCTTGTTTCTAATACCATTCGCTGTGGTTTATCACCCAAGCGAAGTATATTTCTATTTATTCGTACACCTTTATATGTTTCAACACATGTCTTCCTCGAATAATATCAGTTTTACTAAAACTATATAGGTGCAGCGATATTTTATTTAAGAGCACTTGGATATGTTTCGTGATGAATATAGTATGAACAGTCAGAAGCGAAAGCGTATAGAATTAGTATGATCATATCATGGTAAAAATTATTTCTTTAGTGTCATTCACTGAAAAACGAATAGATTTTTCGTGTAATTAACAGTGTAAATGCTTTCAGTGATCGCACTGTTTGATAAGTAAACTAAAGTTCCTTTTGGACTAATGATGACATTCTCTACATCTTATGTGATTTAAGTTACCTCTTCAGAGGTATGAAATGCCGAACGTACGTACACTGTTTAATATGTGGTATATTGTCTGGCTTTCAAGTGTACAATTAACAAGTACTTTTACCATTACGCCTGTATGTAGCCAGTTTCTAAAAATTTCACGCCTGACTACTGATAATGAATTCAGTCCGACACATACCGATTAGTTACTAAATAAAATACTGATGCAGATAGATGCTTTTATGAATCTGTCGTGATCAATGTTTATTGTCTGAAAGGCATGGTGCTCCGAAAATATATGACTTCTTTATTTAAACGTAAAAATTTTGTAACAATATTTGCTAGGTGTCATGTACCCGCTTTTTAATTACCATTGGGATTGAATTTCACTTATAATTTTAAAATAATTTTTATTTAGATTGTACATCATCTATCCGTTAACTTGTGCTAGCTTGTTAATTGCAAATAAAAGAATATTTTTTAAGATAATTGAAACACAACAAAGATTTGCATTTGGTGTGTTCTTTACGGAACAATTTTGTTACTGCTCGAAGTCTGTTTTACCCTAGTCTACTCGTAAGGTCAAATAATGGCGACCATCCCTTAAATGATACTCTGGAAGGTTGAAGACACCGTGGAAGAGAGTTACATTTGCCTTAAAAATTATGGCAGAAAACTACTACTCAAACAGCCTTAACCAAGTTCGTAATAAACTCATGTTTTATCATTTGTTACGAATGAATAATTTTTTATTAGTATGTGTACGACAAGTCTTTGTTAGTTAGACTTTAATAGATCGATGTTCGGAAGTGAAATGTGACGTCCTGGCAAATTAACTCACACTTTCACCACTTCCTGACAGAATTGATGATGAGGAGCGCTAGGGGACGATGCTGGAGACCCGCACCGCCGTACTAGGCAGCTCGTGGTCTTGCGTTAGCGTTTTCGCTTCCCGCGCACGGGGTCCCAGGTTCGATTACAGGCGGAGTCAGGGATTTTCCCTGCCTCGAGATGACTGGGTGTTGTGTCGTCTTCATCATCATCATCATTCATCCCCATTACGGTCGGAGGAAGGCAATGGCAAACCACCTGCGATAGGACCTTGCACATTAGTTGGAGACCGACAAATGTAATGTTGTGGCTTAAATAATTTTAACTCTTATACGCGAAGAAGGTCCGTAAATGAAACCGGTTGATATTTGAGTTTAAAATGAAAACAGCTGATGATCAAACATGGATTTTATACGTTAGTTGACGGCTGTTGAGAGTCACATTTCAATAATGTTTAAAATTTCAAATTTTACTGCAGGTTGCCTACATGCTAGGAGCAAAAATTCAAGGTGGCGGACCAAGTAAAAGTCTTTACAGACAGTGACAGCACAGTATTTATTGCATTATATCCATTTATATTGCAGTATTTTAGCATCAAAAAGTGCTCAAAATAATCCACAAACTCAGAATTTTTTGCACCATTTTCAGAAGCATGTACCCCAATTACCATGTAAAGGTGGCATTCAAGGCATGTTGCTCAATACTTCAAAATATCCGAATGCTTGAGGCTTTTGTGCCACATTCAAAAGGGTGAAAACGCTTTACAGGGCTCTGAAAAGTACGAGTATGTGAAGAAATTTTGTGAATTGTCTAACTTACAGCATTTCCTGAATTATTTGAACGTCCTTAACTTTTGCGCCGTATTCAAAAGTATCTTTCCAAAAAGTATGCAAATTATCACTTACATGCGAATCTTGATTTCTGTACCGCAGGTGGTGTAAGCCATAATATAACCTCCAATTAATTATTTTACACACTTATGTAGTTCTATAATGAGGTAAGCAGGCAAATGTCGGCAAGACTGAACACGCTAACTGAGCATTTAGCTTGTTCTGACAAATCTTGTCTATGTGCATACGTTGTATTTGTCTCTCAGGTCGTCGCACCGTAATATGGTTGGCATGCTTCAATGCAAAACATACAATGGCGCTACTGTTTATCAATTTTGTTCTTACATTACTATGTATCTATGTGCTCTGTGCTACGTTGAGTTGTAGGAGTGTTACTTTTATAAACGTTACTGATATTTTGGAGAGTAATTGACTGTTAATAGGAAGAGGCATTTCTGAATAACTGTGCCCTATAACTTGAATAGCTGGATTCTATAGGAATGTGATCGGTGATACGTGTCATTTGAACAACGGTGGAAGGAAGGAATGCTGTCAGCCGTTGTGGCCGAGCGGTTCTAGGCGCTTCAGTCCGGAATCACGCTGCTGTTGCGGTCTCAGGTTCGAATCCTGCCACCGGCATGGGTGTCTGTAATGTCCTTAGATTAGTTAGGTGTAAGGAGTTCTAAGTCTAGGGGACTGATGACCTCAGGTGTTGAGTCCCATAGTGCTTAGAGACATTTGAAACATTTTTTGAAGGAAGGAACAATAGCGTATAAAGTAGTTGAAGACATTGTCTAATATCACTACAGACGGAGCACAATCTCGGAAGGAAGAAGATATTTGCCTTAAGCCATGTAGAGAAAGCATGGGAAATGTCTATCAGGATTATCGCACCATGAACCGCCTTCCTTACGAATGCGAATTACTTTGAGCAATCATGACATAGTCTGTGAGATTATGGTTTAGCAGTCGACTTTATTAACTTAATTTTTACGTATTTTGATCTGCTGCCTATAAATTAACACTGAAAATATTTTTAGTAATAACTATTGAATTATACTGTATTTTATTACGATAATTGTATTGCGAGGAATATTGAATACTAATCAGCTTCCTGATTTGTATGGTGTAAGTACTTACTGAAATTATCTACATGATTAAACACAAAGTAGTCTGAGGTTGTCTTTAATCGATGTTGCTGGTTTAATGGAGTATATACTCAAATAATAGTTTGAATTAATTGTTGCACATATGTTTTATACACCAATTACAGTCTGCGACAATTCCCTTCTCGTTAATTGAGGTGATGACATTGGGAAGAGAGTAAGTAATGAAAAGTGAATTTTACCGTAGATGCAAACAACTGTTTTGACACTAGGAAATATGAAATTATATTGAGAAAATACTTACAGAACCTTCAATTTAAAAATATGTTCACAAAAAGCTGTCACATTTCTGTAACAAACATAATTATGATGTGTTAAAACGGATGATATTAGATGTCCAGCGCTAGGAGGTCTATTTTCACCATCACCAATGATTGGCCATCATGTGGTGGAGGGCGAACTACAGAGATGTTCTTTACATATTTACCCTTTTTCAAAATGTCGCGCTCCCCCTACGGTTCCACTTCTTTGCACAAAAGTTTTATTTCTATGATGGGCAGCCTATCCTTCACAGTCCTGATCCAAGAAGCAGAACTGATCTTCACGGGTGCTGTATGGAATAATGTATCGCATCCGAGGTGAAATCATAGAAATATTCCTCCGCATCTTTGCAATCATGAATGGTTCTGATCATATCAGCTATTTCGTCAGGAGTCACTGATTGTGAAACTTCCTTTCTTTTTTCCTCCATTCCGCCAAAATCTTGGTCACAAGGCATGTATGAATACAACAGCACTAAAAATTTTAAGTTGACATTATTCACCGTACTGTTTACCACTGCGTAGATTAAAGCCATTAAAACCATTCGATTTATATTTTTGCTGGTGCATTTGCCACACCACACAGTCAACAGTTCTCTTTTGCGATGTATCATAGGTGAGCAACTGTAAAAGACAAAAGGCCACCTCATTTTCGCCTCTACCAGCAATGCCCTCATGCCTCAAGCGCAAACTCTTGCTAGTATCTCCAATGTAAATGTAAAAGATAAAATTCGAAAGCTGATGACTGTAAAACATACTGGAGTGAGTGAGCGTGTGCGTAAATAAGACCTGCTGCATGTCCACGTTGATGGTGCATATGTTACTTGATGGTATCCGTGAAGCAGTATTACCATCACACAAAGTTTCATAGATTAGACTTAATCCGATGCAACTCTCTTTTTAGAAATAAGACACATGTTTTTCCTGGTCCCACTGCATATTTTATGTTCATGTTCAGAGTAACGCATGTCGACCAAGCGCCAATTCCAGGGTGATGAAAGGAGAGACTGGGACACAGTGTCGTAGAAACTCTTCAATAAAATCGCTGGTTGATGTCTGATTCGGGGTATGCCTTCATATGTGCGCGATGAATTCTCTAGATATTAAGATCGAAACTCGGATATTGCTTTGAAGCTTTATGTCGTGAATAGCGGCTTCCCTGTGTAGAAAATGAGGAAATGTCAGTCTTTACTAGGTCTGTGTGATATTCAGTATGTTTCACTTTATGTGCGTGGGATCGCTGATACTTACCCCTCTCATCTGAAAAACGATGCAGCCCTTTCTTTTTCATGGATCAAATTGTAAAAAGGGTTTTGTGATAATCTTAAGATATATTCGAAAGTGTTCGCATACACTTCAACTTGTCCACATTTTGAAGACAAACAGTACGTGACAGACATTTGTTTTCTGCTCAAAGCAGGATCCTCGACACTACGCAGCCTTCTTTGTTTTATCTGCACTATGTTCATTAAACCAAAAAGATAATTACGTTGACTTTTGATTCCTGAGTGCAGCTTCCGTACGTCACTCTCTTCAAAACTATGACAGTTATACACTATGTCATCAAAAGTATCCGGATACCCCAAGAAACATACGTTTTTCATATTAGGTGCATTGCGCTGCCACCTACTGCCAGGTACTCCATATCAGCTACCTCAGTAGTCATTAGACATCGTGAAAGAGCAGAATGGGGATTAGATTGGATTAGATTAGATTAGTTTTTCGTTCCATAGATCCGTGCTGAGGAGATCCTCGTGGATGTGGAACATGTAATTTTTTATTTTATTTTATTTAATTTAATTATTTTTTTCCGCGGAACTCACAGACTTCGAACGTGGCCAGGTGATTGGGTGTCACTTGTGTCATACGTCTGTACGCGACATTTCCACACTCCTAAACATCACTAGGTCCACTGTTTCGGATGTGATAGTGAAGTGGAAACTTGAAGGGACACGTACAGCACAAAAGCGTACAGGCCGACCTCGTCTGTTGACTGACAGAGACCGCCGACAGCTGAAGAGGGTCTTTATTCTTAATAGGCAGACATCTATCCAGACCATCATACAGGAATTCCAAACTGCATCGGGATTCATTGCAAGTACTATGAGACTTAGGCGGGATGTGAGAAAACTTGGATTGCATGGTCGATCGGGTGCTCATAACCAAACATCACGCCGGTAAATGACAAATGACGCCTCACTTGGTGTAAGGACCGTAAACATTGGACGATTGAACAGTGGGAATACACTGTGTGGAGTGACGAATCACGGTACACAATAAGGCGATACGATGGCTGGATGTGGGTACGACGAATGTCCGGTGAACGTTATCTGCTAGCGTATGTAGTGTCAACAGTAAAATTTGGAGGCGGTAGTGTTACGCTTTTCGTGGAAGGGGTTTGAACCCATTGTAGTGTTACGCTGCACTATCACAGCTCAGGCCTACACTGATGTTATAAACTCCTTCTTGCTTCCCACTACTGAAGAGCAATTCGATGATGGCGATTGCTTCTTTCAACACGATCGAGCACCTGTTCAAAATACGCGGCCTCTGGCGGAGTGGTTGCACGACAATAACATCCCAGTAATGGACTGGCCTGCACAGAGTCCTGACCTGAATCCTAAGAACACTTTTGGGGTGTTTTTGAACGTCAACTTCGGGCCAGGCCTCAACGACCGACATCGATACCTGTCCTCAGTGCATCACTCCGTAAAGAATGGGCTGCGATTCCCCAAGAAACCTACCAGCACCTGATTGAACGTACGGCTGCGAGAGTGGAGGCTGTCATCAAGACTAAAGGTGGGCCAACACCATATTGAATTCCAGCATTACAGATGGAGGGCGCCACGAACTTGTAAGTCATTTTCAGTCAGGTGTCAGGATACTTTTGATCACATAGTGTATTTGCATTTAAAAGTAACCTGCACAAAATAAGTACACAAGTACACAAACCGATTAGTTTCCTATTGAAATATAAAACTAGGCGTTACTACAGCATGTAATTACTACCGAATCAGTAACACAGAAACGAACGGTCTATCACAGAGCAAATGTTGGTAACTCGATGGCTTGTTAACTTACTTTCATAGCCGTGCCAACTCGTCTGATGTTACTACAAGTGACATCTTGCGTCGTTTATAAGAAGTCAACTGCTCACTCCTTTGATATTCTGCTACTTCTATGCCACTGGTGCCATAGTCTTAGTATCTCTTCCATAAAAAAAAAGAAAAATGATTTCTTTTGACTTTCTACCGTTCCCATGTCAACACCTCAACTGTTTAGTTATATTATATATATTCTGACAATAACAAATATGCTGAAGAACACTGATAAATAAATGTAAGGGTTTGTTTTCGTTTGCGTTATGCGATACAACAGTCTTTGGGAACAAAATTATCGTTATAATAATTTGCTAATTCCGGCTGTGCCGCACGACTAACGAGAGAAACAGGAAGTTGACTTATGGAAATTGTGATTCGTTAACATGTCACGTGATGCAATTCTAAGTGGCGCTGTGCAGTACATCCTAACCCAAATGTAGCAGTGGCGCTAAGATCTCTTCCTGTTGAGTGTGTACAGCCTTTCGTTTGAGGAACCTGTAGTAAACATGTCAAGAGAACATAGATTTGCAAAGCCGTTATCATCTAAAGTAGAAGTTATTGCATTATCAATTGTCTCTTACCCACTGATATGGCTCTACATCTCAGGTATGCATATTACCTTCCCTCCTGGTTTACCTAAATGCTTATAGTTATATTTCTATTATGAGAGTCCATCGCTGCACTGAAGTATCACATTGTTTTCTCTCGTTAAATGAACGACCCCTTTCCATTACCTATTCGTGACTGTCACTACCATGTTTTCAGTCTATTGTATTACCTACACTCCTGGAAATTGAAATAAGAACACCGTGAATTCATTGTCCCAGGAAGGGGAAACTTTATTGACACATTCCTGGGGTCAGATACATCACATGATCACACTGACAGAACCACAGGCACATAGACACAGGCAACAGAGCATGCACAATGTCGGCACTAGTACAGTGTATATCCACCTTTCGCAGCAATGCAGGCTGCTATTCTCCCATGGACACGATCGTAGAGATGCTGGATGTAGTCCTGTGGAACGGCTTGCCATGCCATTTCCACCTGGCGCCTCAGTTGGACCAGCGTTCGTGCTGGACGTGCAGACCGCGTGAGACGACGCTTTATCCAGTCCCAAACATGCTCAATGGGGGACAGATCCGGAGATCTTGCTGGCCAGGGTAGTTGACTTACACCTTCTAGAGCACGTTGGGTGGCACGAGATACATGCGGACGTGCATTGTCCTGTTGGAACAGCAAGTTCCCTTGCCGGTCTAGGAATGGTAGAACGATGGGTTCGATGACGGTTTGGATGTACCGTGCACTATTCAGTGTCCCCTCGACGATCACCAGTGGTGTACGGCCAGTGTAGGAGATCGCTCCCCACACCATGATGCCGGGTGTTGGCCCTGTGTGCCTCGGTCGTATGCAGTCCTGATTGTGGCGCTCACCTGCACGGCGCCAAACACGCATACGACCATCATTGGCACCAAGGCAGAAGCGACTCTCATCGCTGAAGACGACACGTCTCCATTCGTCCCTCCATTCACGCCTGTCGCGACACCACTGGAGGCGGGCTGCACGATGTTGGGGCGTGAGCGGAAGACGGCCTAACGGTGTGCGGGACCGTAGCCCAGCTTCATGGAGACGGTTGTGAATGGTCCTCGCCGATACCCCAGGAGCATCAGTGTCCCTAATTTGCTGGGAAGTGGCGGTGCGGTCCCCTACGGCACTGCGTAGGATCCTACGGTCTTGACGTGCATCCGTGCGTCGCTGCGGTCCGGTCCCAGGTCGACGGGCACGTGCACCTTCTGCCGACCACTGGCGACAACATCGATGTACTGTGGAGACCTCACGCCCCACGTGTTGAGCAATTCGGCGGTACGTCCACCCGGCCTCCCGCATGCCCACTATACGCCCTCGCTCAAAGTGCGTCAACTGCACATACGGTTCACGTCCACGCTGTCGCGGCATGCTACCAGTGTTAAAGACTGCGATGGAGCTCCGTATGCCACGGCAAACTGGCTGACACTGACGACGGCGGTGCACAAATGCTGCGCAGCTAGCGCCATTCGACGGCCAACACCGCGGTTCCTGGTGTGTCCGCTGTGCCGTGCGTGTGATCATTGCTTATACAGCCCTCTCGCAGTGTCCGGAGCAAGTATGGTGGGTCTGACACACCGGTATCAATGTGTTCTTTTTTCCATTCCCAGGAGTGTATATGATTATTTTGCTACCCACTTGTTGTTTCATCCATTGAGCGTTGGAAAAACCCAAGTTTATGAACTCTTTCCGTTTAAGGGACACGAGACTTTACTTATTGTGCAATTGGCCAAACGAATGCCAAGAAATTTGTATCCACCGGCTTACTACTTGTCTCGTTCATCCTTTTGATGTTCTCAGTATACAAATTCGCCTTCTTACAGATCGGTATACAATTCTCTCCGTATTCATTCCCATTTCTAAACTAATGTTCACCTTCGAAACTTTCTCTGTGCCTGTCATTTCCTACAGGAGCCTCGCACGTGACATTCCTCTATTTAGACACGGTACTCAAATCCAAGAGCTTTACATCTATGAAAAGCAAGTGTGGCAGTAGTGAAGGACGTGTTGACACATATGGAGAAGCACTGAGAGAGGAGACAAATGTCGGATTCGGGTGGGGCGGGAGGGGGGGGGGGGAGGGGAGACAACCTGTTTGGATATCTGGCTATAGCGCTCGTTATTAAATTCTATCAAACAGAGTGTGGAACTCCATTAACTAGGCGCACAAGTAATTATACACAAGACGCAGCGGGCCAGTAATTAAACGGCAAGAAGCGTACAGCTTTCAGAGTGCAGGAGCGGGCTGGCGTTGCAGGAGCGGCGGCGAGGCTCCGTCAGGTGGAGGGAGTCGGAGGTTGCGGGGGTGGTGGGGGGCAGGCGGTGAGGGCGTAATTCAGTCGGCTGCCGCCAGCAATTAACGCCTGACAAGCGACGCCGGGACGACCCGGGTGCTTCTTCCACCCTGTAAGTAGCGCCTGGCACATCTACCTTCCAATCTTCTGGCCCTTCTGCCTTCCGCTCCTACTTGCTTGCTCGAGGCATCGCATCTCTACATCTCTCTGAATAATCTTAGAAAATCAGGAGTTACAGATTCGACTGTTGACCTGTGCCGTGTGCTGATGCAATGATATTTCAGAGGTCTTCTGTGTACACATTTCCGCATATTCTGTGGGTTTTTTCGAGATACCAGATATTTGACACACTCTATCGTTATCATTGCGTCACCATAGAGCTCCTGCCCTGCTATTCTGGTGGCAGCAGTTCAGTGGACAACTTTCTTGCTGTTGCCTAGTGAGTCCTGGCAGTATGAAAGAGTTGGTGCTAGTGGACACGTGCTGGCCGAATACGTCAAAGGTCTGTGGATAGAAACCATGCTCTGCTACCACTGGTAGCAGTAATATTTTGCTGCAGCATTAGGCTGTGAAGCGGTTGTGATTGGAGGTTGTTGGGGCCACATTTTCATAGTTACTGAATCTCACTGCTAACGATGATCTCTTTGCATGTAAGAAATGTAATTGGTATTACGAAACGACTATAAGTAAAGTAATAAAATCTGAAAAAAAGTACAACGTAATACTCTCAACAAAACAGAAGAACTTCTTCACTAACTAATTAAAACAGAAAACGTGACCCACAGACAATGAAAGTGCGGTAAGTGAACAGAAATAGATAATCCATATTAACCCCTGCCACATGCCACATTCATCCAGTTCAACGTATCTTCAAGCAAGCAGACTACCGTCAGCTAAATGTAAGGACGCATTCGGGGACTATTAAGTACAGGAAACAGATACTGCCCATCCAGTCCAACTGCAAGAATTCTGTACGGATCAGCCCTGTTTGAAGTCGGTACTGGTGCCTCAGAGTTGTCCTACCGCTAAGCCCAGCATCTTTCTCGTGATGCTGGCTCGCAATGGAACACCTCTCGTGCGCAGGGGTCAGGGTCCTTCCACTGGTTCGAGCAAGATTCGACAAAGTCGCCTCGGTCGCTACCTCATGAACACCGCAGACACCCTGTTTGATGTCTCGAGCGCCCTCTTATCTACAGTGACAACACTGCCTCCTAAATTTGGCGCCACCAGCTGACTCGAGTGGGACCTCTACTGTGCTCCGACTATCAAAGCTCAATACGTTTAACCTCTGCAAGCTGACAGCAGCTTAATTGGAATACATGGAGCTATCTAACACTTTGACTCTTATGCAATTGCCGAGAAACTGCTAAGGGGTATATTTTTTTTTTTTTTTTAGGGAGCACGAAAATTATCGACTTACAGGTGCAAGGAAGTGCTATATTAGATGGCAGCAAACTGAAAAAATCCCGTTAAATTTTTTATCTGCTTCAGCAACAGACAGAAATGAAGTTAGAGATCACTTGTAATCGTTGAGGAGCAGTGACTGCTGCACTTAACAGTTCTGTGTGGTTTGATTCGAAAGAGTTAACTCAGTGAATAGTTGATGACAAGGAAACTCGACAATACTACGAAGGCTAAGGGTAAACTGGCAAGGAATATACATATGGCGCGATAACGTAAGCTTCATAGAACGGGATTCTACCAGGCACAAAATTTATTCGCAGTTCATGCCAACGATCAGGCCCACATAATAGGCCAGCTGTGCACTTTACGACATTACAGGAAAGCTTAAAGCTGTATAGGCAGAATATCTGTGAATATCGACATTTCTTTGAACATGCAGGAAATGTGAATTGCTGTTAGATAATACAGTTATTGCAATTAATCTTAAGGGGAGTTGGATCGTCCTGTCCCGACAATGTTAAATTTAGTGACTTGGTTTCTCTGTATTTCAGGAACCGCTGTACTTTAGCCATTGACATGAAACTTTTACAGGCCAATTGCATGTTCTGAGTGTACTGAACTTCTATAATTGCATTTCAGCCCCTGCTTTCGGAAATAAAATTCTTTAATTACACGGTCAAAATTTTGCTTACTTTTTTGTACGTATTCCTAAATAATTTAAATTATGCTTAACATTACGTTCTTCTTTTAGTTCAATAGGCTCGGGATATGTATGTTACTACTCCCTGAAAATTTGATTAGTCTACTGGAAGTGGTTTCTGAGATTTAGGGAAAAATGCAACAGAAAATTTAAATTTTCAGGAACGGGTTTTATGTTTCAAAAGTCTGTAACTCACTTAATATATGCTTAATTTTTTATTTTTAGTCACTCAGAAGCACCCTGCACAATACTATATATCATCATCCTGATCTTTTACCAAGTTTTTTTCCTCTTTTCTCATTTCTGGATTCCTTAGCGGCCAACTGTGCTGCATACTCTGCTTTATCAACGCGAACCTTGTCCGATAGTTCAAGTTCTCTGATGCAGCTTGCTGCAGGATTAATTCCCATATGCTGTAGCACTTTCACCATAGAAATGTTGCCATCATTAAAAGCAATAACACCATCACTGACCCCCCCCCCCCCCCCACTTTAGTGTCTTCATTCCAACAGAAACATTTTTTGGTAAGTAAATCCATATAAGATTATTGAACGACTCATGTGGATTTTGAGTCTGACCATGCAAACACTTCTTCAGTAATTCAGGATTTGCCAGATCTCTGTAAATAGTTTTTATGATATCCATGACTGCTGCTGGGATGGAATGCTTATGGCTGTATGAACTGATTGAGTACTGGTTATTCTGGTAATTGCATCATGAATCAGGTCCAGGAGGGCAAAGGTGGTGTACTGGTTTTTCATCAGTTGACAGTCTGTGGAAGAAGGTAGCCCATACTGCCTGCTTCATTTTCAACAAATCCTCAGTATTATGTTTAATGGCCATCCGATAATACTGCTGTAGTTCATCAATTATTTTGTCCGTCAGCCTGTCTCTTATGGTTTTACCAACATAAAGTTTCTTGTCTCTCAAAATCTGTTTCAACTTCCTCAACCTGGTGCCCATCCTCTTCTGGACATGACCAATACTAACACGTAATTAATTTTATTGGGAAACTTGCACATTTTATAATGAGATAAAAATCCGAAATTGTCGAAATTTATTTTTCCGTTTTAACTCCCCTTAATGCAATAAAGATAATGAGCAACAAAAATGGATGGTTGAATAAACTAAGGTGTACCGACTAGTGAAAACAGCAAGTAGCAACGGTTTCACAAAACTGCAGCGACTGTAGAATTAAAAATTCAGAAGGAACAGGAACTGCAGAGCCTGCAGCTTTCAAGAAACACAGGAAATGTGTTCACAATTGCGATTATGAACTACCATCGTCTATATACTGGAATGACGATGAATTTTAATCATCGTCTTTCCAGTAAACAAATGACAGTGTTTCGTATCCTCAGTTACGAATACATGTCCTGAATTGTTGGTGTGTGTCGTCGTTACAGGGCCTGTTCCTTCGGCCATGCATGCAAGTCTGAGGAACATTCCGTATTTACTCGTTACGACTCTCAATAACTATGTTCTTTCTCGATGAGGATATACGTGACTGCAGATAGTGACACACAGACGACGAGATATGGAATTTGAGAGTGACTGTGATTCGTGCATGGATAGCCGAAGTGGTTAAGATGACCACTCGCGGGTGGGAAATCCTGGTTTGATTATAGGTCCGGCACAAATTTTCATGGTCATGATTCCAATACACATCCGATGGTGGTTTATATTCACAGCTGGTGAATGTATGTCCTGTTTTCCTTGATGGCTGACACGCATGCATGTCTGAAGAAACATTGCTCCGTACCTCCCAATAATAGTGGTAGAGATACTTCGTATTTTTCACCAACCAAACTCTTGTCTCTCGATAAATATGTCTTTCCTCGACGAGAATATACGTAAAGTACCAGTGCAGGTTGTGACATATGGACGAAGACATATGAAAATTTGGATGTGTATGTGACTGGTGCATGGACAGCTGAAGCAGGTAAGACGACTGCTTTTGAAGTTGAAAACCTGGGTTCGAGTCCAGCTCCAACACAAATTTTCGCTATTGACTTTACAATATGCAGCCCATTGTGGTTTACATACACCATTTCGAATACATTTGCAGCAATAGTTTTGATGTGGTAGCTAACCCTTCGCTATAAATATGAAGCTATATCTATAGCAAGATTTTCAGCCTTTATTAATAGGATGCTAGTCGATCATTGTTTGCTGTGGGTGGCTGATTGATTCAAGTGGATTAAATAGAAAAAACAGACATTGAACAATAGTTTGCTCAAATGGTTCAAATGGCTCTGAGCACTATGCGACTTAACTTCTGAGGTCATAAGTCCCCTAGAACTTAGAACTAATTTAACCTAACTAACCTAAGGACATCACACAACCATGCCCGAGGCAGGATTCGAACCTGCGACCGTAGCGGTCACGCGGTTCCAGACTGAAGCGTCTAGAACCGGCCGGCAATAGTTTGCCGAATTAGTCACTGTCTGATTTATGCTTACTTCAGGTGAATCAGAGAATATGATTGCAAACTTACCATATCTTAACAAAGATCATACCATAAAGGTCATAGAAGGCATATGATGAAAAAAGCGATCACAGCGTCAATCTCGTACTACTCATATGGGAGCCTGAAAATTAACGAACAGCTTTTTACAGTTTCTATTATAGCACTGCAGGATACTTTGGTGCTGCAGTTCAATGTTCGATTAACATCACGCACTAATCGCTGAATTAACTGTAGCGCCCACGATGTGCTAGTAACTTAACCACTTTACTTATCAGTTCTCAGTCTCTAATCGCCACTGTTAGCCTGTTAACGGCTAGAGTCGCGTGATGTAAGAGAGTGTAGTTGCAGCAAACAACGTAGTTGTACACGAAATACCTATACAACGGAAACTGTTGAATTTCAAAACACAAACCAAATCGCATCTCATAGCACATGCAAAATTCCGAAATTAAAAGAAGTTTGCTCACAGACGCTTTATTATTTACTCTGATAATCAACATTACTCAGATTACATTATTTACGTTATGCTCGCTGTAAAGAAAGATATGTCGGAGACATAGCATGTCGACAGACGTAGGATGCACGTATTCTGGTGAATTGGATGGATTACTCTTGTAGCAGATACATTCAGTTCTGAATGGGATTCATGTGGAAACGACACTTGTCGCAATTTTCATTATGAAAAACATTTATATTGACAATCAAAGCTGTTGTACGGCAATTAACTGCGGATTTCTCCAAAAATAACACTGGAGTAGCGTTTACATGTCGCAAACTCTGTGTTCACAGTCACCTGTGTTGTATATAATTCAAGATTGCAAATGTGGTTGTGCCTAAAATCTAAAGAAGTGCGTAAAGATTGGATTACAACTTTCCGCAGATTGAATGTTGCTTTTTCCAAGAAAATGTCCATTTTCATAAACAAGAGCGTCATTTCAGATGTATTCCCTTCATTTTCCAAGAGGATACCTAAGAAAATTATGGAAACAAGCTATTCTCTAAGGTTGTCTGAGAGGCGACAAAATTGGGTGTGTAATCGTCTGATCATGTTAATCAACGAAGCGGCGCCATATTACGCGATTTACAGCGATTTTGGTAACAACATTTGGTTTTTAGTCTTTGAGCCACTTATAGGAGTAAAACTGCGACAAATTTTATTCTAAATGGTGAATTGAAAAGAGTTACTAACGCCATGTCTTATGGTGATATGTAGCCTTCAAATATAAACGAACGTTGTTGGGTGAGAAAAGCTTTAGTACATCTGTTTATTCCTATGCTGGTTCCTGCACGCAAAGAGCCGGAGCTGACCGAAAATATGACAGTTATATTGAAATTCGTAAAATGATCGTTTCACAAGAAATTTGCATTAATAAAACAAGCGATTACATACATAAAGTTTATTAGATCCACAACACACCTATGTGCGCAGATGTGTCAACAGGAGAAATAATCATCATTATTAAAGAACAGCTGCAGAAACAAGTGAACAGAAGACATCCTTATAACAGAAGGGATAATTCCCTTTCAACAAGGAGCTGTTTTCACAGAAAGAAGGCCTGCCGATGGGCCACCCATCAGTAAACGTTTTGCTAATATATTTCTGAGCTACAACGAAAACAAAATATTCAGTGAAATCATGCACCGAAACAATACAAAGTCATATGCTAGTAGTGCTAAGTAGACGATATCATTTATTTCGTAGATGAAACACACATCTTGTTTAAAAAGCTGCACACCGACATAAAAATTTTCGCTGTAATAAAGTAAAAAAATCCACACTAATTAAAACACTAATAACCAATAAAAGAAAATTCAAAACAAACATAAATAAATCATAAAATATCGATACTATTTGTAGAAAAATCTATACAAATGAATTTTAAATTCAACACATTAATCTGTCAAAATAGTAACTAATTAGTATTCATCAATAACATAAAAACATTTCAGACTGAGACAGAAAAAGAAATAAAAGTAAACTGGCTCGAAATCATCGTACACAGGATCAATAACATAAAGGAGACCCACAACCTCAAGTACAACCAGTCACAGACAGTCGAGTCACCTACTGACACACAAAAATTCAAGTTTTACACACACACTCACAAACTTAGCAGGACCCCAATGGGTAAACCCAAAAATACATAGGAACTGTACTCAGTGCACGAGATGGCCAGAGAGAATTATTACAACGCAAAACAATAAACAAACTAAACAACAAAATAAAAAAAAGACTTTTAAGAAATAACAATCAAGCCACGACGAAGAGCCAGGATCTCCATCACATAAAACACAAGGAAACAGTAACACGGTACAAGAAATGTTACATGGGACCTGCTAATACATATCAACAAAAATGTGCAGAGAGTGAGGCAACATACTGAGTAAACGAGATCTGCAAATGCCTTACAACACAAAAAAGAATTTCAGCACCGGCACATAAAAATTTAACAAATGTGGAATCTACGAGGTAACTTGAAGTTTATTCAGATTTGGCTGCATAGGCCAAACATGCAGGAACTACAAGACGCGGTATTATAAGCATCTCGGAGTCTTAAAACCGGCAATACACGCCCTACGTTTGCAGATCATATCCCAGAGCGGAACCACCAACCAAATAATATTGAAAATGATCTCAGGATCCTCAGGGAACGCAATACTCTCTACAAAACGCAGTAAGACAAGTAATAAAGTGTTAAACACATACATTACATAATGCAACGAATCACGTTGTATCCGAAGTGAAGTGTTTACAAACATGTGTGTTTGCAAGTCTGCCTCTTGAATGAAGTGACATGTAGGAAAACGATGGAGAAAAGATTGTTTTCTGGCGTTAAAACGTTAAAAACGCTTTCCTTGGATTATGTGGTAAGTTTACGCTGTTCGTCTTTTCCACTATTTCGCACATATTTTCCTCGTTTGACTTACGAAATTCATAACCTAACATCAAACATTTTCGTGACAGGAATACGCATTTCACCTCATTCAAGAGAAAAAATAAAGAATGTATTAAGACGAACTACATCTGATGATGGACCCACAGGGTCCGATATGCACCCTGTACTTAATAAAATACAAGAAGTTGTGACTGAAGGCGTTTTTTAATTCATACCCCCAGTGTACTGAATACAGTCACGTTTGAAGCTGCGAAATATAGATAAAATTAAATTAAATTCTTATTGGATGTCCGCGACGGATCATTTCGGTAAAATATGAATAAATTGTAGGTCGTAACCAGTTATCTATCGCGCATGTTTCGGACGCCATTTCGTATGTCCTCGTTCTTCAGACGTTTCAAATTCTTTAATGGTCTAGGAATTTCGAGTTTCCCTAGTGTGTCAATGCAAGATATGCGAGGTGCCGGTGTGGAGGAGAGTTTGTACCTCTTTAATTCAGACGAATTTTGCATTAGAACGAGACATACACTCGACCCCATTTTTATCTACCAGCTAATTATGTGCACAACGGTAACGGAAGGAAATGATGGTGGATATTGCTAGTTGGTAAAATAAGGAGTGCACACTCAAAATAATTTAATAAAAATCGTAATCTACTCAAGAAAAAGAGAACTTTATCATAATAAACAACAGGAAATGGGATTCTGCATATATCTACGAAATAATATGCAGATTAAATATTACAATGAGATTTATTATACATCAGAACATAAATGCATATGGTTCTCGACACAAGCAGTATGTTAAAGGGTAGGGTATACTGAAATATTATGAAAATAAGAGTTGGCTCGAGAAAAAGGGGCTCCTACTCTCTGTGATGCAATAGGTTGACGATAATGACTGGAGGTACTAATGAATCAAATAATAATCTCCTGACTATATAGCAGTATCGTAATTAGTAGTGAGAGCTCAAATGGGATCACATGGAGAAACAAGCAAGGTGGACTTGTAGCAAAGCGACGGCGCGTGCTGCTGAGGGACTCAGTATAAAATTGATAAGGTCCTACAATGCCGGAGCCGCCAAATACTGACTGAAGCAGTGAAATTTGCAGCATGTCGTAGGTAGGCACCGTTCTGATGATGTAGGCGCCGTCTTCTGCCGTGCAGCAACTCTATGTCAACCCCTGGTCTCGAAGGCTGTCCAAGAATTCTAACTTCTTCCAAAAAAGAGCTACCAAGTCGCAACACCGTCCGACTCCGAGGAAGATCAGATCCCGAATCCACTGCCTGCCCAACGCAAGAGCGAAGCCAACATTGTTGTACTCCCTACTCTCCCCGAAAAACCACGGATCACCATTCAGTTCTGATTCCAGAATTCACCCACACTTTCTCAGAACATCATTCGCGCCAATAGTGACCGTTCCCTCCAGTTTCAAGCAGGGATCTATGACGTCAACTGGCGTCAGTTTAAGTTGATCAATCATGCCTCTGCTATTCAGCTGAGGGCATGAAAACAACCTGCCTAGACCACCGGCAATCCGGCGCCAGACAGTCGCATCCAGCAGAGCACGGTCCACAAGTATTCTCAGAAACAAGAGGACACTCAGTCAGTCGGTGCCAGGAATCTTCATTCCAGACGCGCCGTAAATGTAAACACATAAACTGCGGCGACACTCAGACGTCTCGCAGGTCCTTTCACCCTGCATACAATAGGGGAAACTCGACGGACGTCAGTAGTTCCAACAGGCGCTTAAGCCTATTGTACGAACCCCTCAGAATTCAGGGAAGTGCAGCCCCCAACCGGAAATGCGGTGTGCCGCGTCATCCGATGCTTGTCTCGCACAGGCCACCCAGGGAAGGAACCCATCATGTATAAGAATCAAGTGAAAAGTATTTTTTGAGCTATAAGTACAAATACTCTCATTACAATAACCTTATTCGGTCTGTTACTACCGTGCAATGACATACAACATAAATAAAATTGATGAAAATGAGAGGCGACATGCAAAAAAGGGCATGGAACCTCTTAGATACTACCGGTCAGTAGGACGTACCAGAATGATAATGGCGTCAGCACTGCGCAAAATGACTGTAAAAGAAAGCAGGTCAATACGTAGGCCAAAAAAAAAAAAATTAACTTTGCATCATAATCTGGTATGTGAGGCAACTACAACTTCACAATTTTCATTCAGTAGCTTTTAAATCACCTAGATGATAGTAGCTCCGTTACAATCCATCATAGCCTAGTCTTTATGGCTGTTATAAATAAATAATTTATTTGCACGGTACTAACTTTATGTTTCCTTTTGCGTGACATATTGATGAAGGCTAGCTTCATGGGGGCGCCTGCTTCACAGGATTCAGAGGAACTAGGATAGGAACAGCTAAACGTTATGTCATGATCCCAAGTTTGCTGGCGGCTAGCAAGCTGCAGTAGTGCATTGCAGTTGATAAGACCCCAACAGTTGTCAGAGTCTGATTTATTAATCACTCAATCACAACTGGTGTCGTGATCATAAGGTCACATCTTCAGGTGACATATGGTCACCTGTCATCTATGAAATGACGGAAGACACTACAAAATCCCAGAACGAAAATGATGACAAGAACTTAATCAAAAGAAACGAGCAAGAACTTCGCAGCAAATCCAAACTATTGAGAAAGCGGCCAGGACATCGGCACAACAAGTAGACCTGTTGTTAATCGATCTGGTCATGTCTACGGAGACAGCCCAGGGGCTCGTGTGGAATAATTTAATTCATTACACAATCCATAACAATACCCGAATTGGAAATAGAATTCATAATCCATTTGTAGAGCTTACTTTGCGACGTAAATTCGAGCAGGAAGCCTGGGTCCATTACGTAAACTTTGAGCACGTCTTATATCGCTGCTGCATTAATTCATTGAAACCAACAAATCACTTGATATTAAAAAATAAATTATCTGACGCTTTTCGGGTAGAGGCAGTTATCAGAATATGATACAAAATGCCTTAACACATAGTACGCAGCCACATAGTTACATTTTCGATATACACAATCAATTATAGTGTGCATTATGGCATTTTCTAAGCTGCGCACGAAACGCATGAAAAAATATAATGTTAGTAACAAGTCATATGTTGTTATCAGCGACCTAATAAAGCACTAATATAAAACGTTTCAATTTATCAGTGAGGATGCGGACTGCCACTTAAAATAATTAGTTCATGGTTAAATGTTAAATGACAGCGCTGTATTTCGACTTGCGTCTACTTGGATTGCACGAACGTAAATTAAGTTAGGTATAAAATGAGTAAACTGTCAACGTTTGTCTGTAATATAATTACATGGAGATACTGCGACACTTATGCGAGTGCGAAATGTAGTACACCGAACTGATCTTAGGTTGTGGGGAATTCACGGATATTTGCTTTGGACCTTTTAACATTTACCAGTACGTAAGATGTAACGACTTGCTATAACGTGACCTCTATGACCAAATGTTGCGGATACGGTCCAAGAAAATGTCACAAAATCTGTGTCAGTAATTACAACATAAACTTTCAACTTACGGTAAGTATCAAGATTACGGCACACTATGCTTTATTAACACGTCACGATTGGTGTGTATTTGATTAGTCTGTGGAATCACGGGGTCCGATTTCGGGAGACGTAAATTCGACATAGTTCACGAGGACCGAACGGATTAAATATAATATTCGCTCGTGCATGTCTGCAGATGCGGATCGTGGAATATCGGATACTATTTCCTTTATCAGCTCATACCTCTGCTCATAGATTATTAGGATTTAGCCTTCACAAACTCGAGTAAACTGACAGGCAATAGTTGTTGGTTGTACTCACGGGACAACCATTACTGACCGAGACAAGAGATTCACACTCGTACTCAGTTCGTTTCTAAGCCTCTGCGTGACTGTGCAAGGTGCATACCAACACGGGAGAGGGAGGAAAATCGACGACAGTGTCGGACACATTTTCACAATCCGCTACACTGACTCGGCTTGAGTGGCACCGGAGCATCGGAACACACTTGCTCGCAGACCTAATGCGACCCTGAGTAATGTTCGCAGCCTAGACGCTGATAGCAACGCTAAGCCTGACAAATTCCCTCGAATAACATTCCGCTGATCCCATTATATAGTATTCGCCATTTAGTCTCGACGCAGCTGCCGCCGCTGCCGGATAACCGGTGGCATTACAACAGGGGCGCCAGAGACCTGTAGTGGGCTTGCTAAGCACGCAAGTGCTCGCGAGTCACCGCACTTGCTAACCGAATAGCTTTGCGACTTAAAGAGGGAACTTGACGCAATCATTCTCAGATGGTAACAGAAGTCCCGAAACATGTACGTCACTTTGTCAGTTGTTTACTGGGAGTATTACTTGCTTCAGAATGTGTAGTAATTTTATAGTTTCGAGTAACTCCGCAGCTGGTTTTTGAACGGACGTACTTCTATAGCTTAACGGTAGATGAATCATATGGAAACATATTGTTATATACAGAGTGAATCATCTAAAACTTTCAGCGCAAATATTGCAGCAATGGAAAGCGCTGTTGGGTGGTTTTCACACAATGGACTGATAGTCAAGGGTTCGTATTGTTAGGAAATTAATAGACGTTAATAATACTTAGAAAGTGTATTTTTGTGAAAATAAATACTTTCTGAAATGGGACAATGCGTACTGAGATTTCAAGACTAAAAGTGGTGAAAATTAGAATGCCAGTGGTGTTGTAGTGTGAATCATTTACGAGTTAATAGGTTTTCAAAAGTTCCCATTCCGCCTTGTGGTAGCATACACAAAGAACGACATTGGTACATGCATTAGTTAGGTGGAGTGTGTCCAGTAACGGACAACTGATCGTCACAGTTTGGGTTCGAAATGATCATCGGCGGCTGCAGTACAGTCCTCCAGTCTGGTATGGAAAGACTGTTGCACACGTTCTAGAATTTTAGCGGAGATGTCCGAGCAGGCTGAAGTAATACGTCGTTACATTTTCCCCATAGAAAAACGTCTACAGGCATCAAATCGAAGGAACAGGCTGGCAAAGGTACTGGTTCTCTCCTTCCAATTCAGCGAGGTGGAAACAATTCGTGAAGACATGCTTTAGTACTTCGTCCACTATGCACTGGACAACCATCGTATTGGTATCAGAGATTCCTCATAGCCTACAGAAGAACGTCTTCTAACGTCCGTGGAAGACGTCGGGTAGGAGGCTGCGATATTGTGCGTGTTCAGTGTTCCGTCTTAACTAAACTAAGTTACTTTCCACCTGTCGAGGTCAACGGGGATTGTCAACAGACTAATAGTGCATTTTTCGGCGTTTTACCTGGTCATGATTCGTGAATGTGGTTTATCATTAAACAAGATTTCTGATACGACTGAAGTACCCTTTGTTAATACCTATGCAAAAGTTAACACGATTTTCATAATCGTTACCATGTGGCTCCAGATGGAGAGATACCTATCAGGTATAGAACCTGTGTCGATGGAGAATGCGTACGACAGTTGCCTCATTCATGCCATTTCCTCTTGCAATTGCACGGTACTTAACGTGCGGATCAACTGCAACAGCAGCAAGAACATTAATCTCCCGCTCTTCTGCAGTCACTTGCTACCTTCTCTTATCTAGGTGTTACACTACCACTTGCACGTAACTGGTTGAAGAAGCTGATAAATAACTGCCCAAATGGTTCACGTCTATTGGGATATCTTTCCGCGTACGCGGTACGGGTAAGAATTGAATTCTTCTTGCACTCTCCGTACACCATGAGCATATCGGATTTTTCTGCGTCTGTAAACCCCTACTGCTTGGTCTGACACACATTAACTAACTTGCAAGTCGCAATGCTATCAAGCAAACATAACAACATCGTCCCTAGAAACAATGCAGATTGAATGGTACAAACAAGTGACGGCGAGGATCCTTTTCTAAATACAATAGCTCGCAAACGATTCGCACTAGAATCTTTTAGTCTGATAGTTTAATAGGACTTCAGAAGTTGAGTCCCATACTGCTCAGAGCCATTTGAACCATTTGAACCATTTTTCATCCGTCCCCTAGAACTGAGAACTACTTAAACTAACCTAAGGACGTCACACACATCCATGCCCGAGGCAGGATTCGAACCTGCTACCGTAGCGGTCACGCGGTTCCAGACTGTTGCGCCTAGAACCGCTCGGCCACTCTGGCCGGCAAAAACAGCACATCAATAGCACATTCCTTTACCGCAATAATTGGATGCAAGTTTTAGGTTATTCACCCTGTACAATATACTTAGTTGCAAAACGCTTTCCACTTTGAAAAAAATTCGTATATTAGAACATTACCTTCAACGGGTATATTTTTCTTTCAGTTAAAAAGAAAAACCACTCCGTCTACAGGCCACAAGTTGCCCACTGGGACCATCCGACCGCCGTGTCATCCTCAGAGGAGGATGCGGATAGGAGGCGTGTGGGGTCAGCACATCGCTCTCCCGGTCGTTATGATGGTCTTCGTGACCGAAGCCGCTACTGTTTGGTCGAGTAGCTCCTCAATTGGCATCACGCGGCTGAGTGCACCCCGAAAAATGGAAACAGCGCACGGCGGCCTGGATGGTCACCCATCCAGGTGCCGACCATGCCCGACATCTCACGGGAACCAGTGTAGCCACTGTGGCAAGGCCGTTGCCACTGCGGGCTGTTAGAACCACAATACCAGCTAGGAGAGCAAATCATGAAATTTTGCATATAGTGTTTACAGAGTTTAGTAGGATGAATATATTATTAAATTTTTAGGTTATTTGAGAGTATGGGTAAACTTTTGTTCACGGAGCTGTCACCTCTTGCATCAACAGTGCCTCAAATTAGTTTGGGCATAAAGTCGAGCTGAGCTGGAACGAAAGTTGCGAGAACGGCATTCCGTGCTGCTTCAGAACTGTGCCAGAGATCATTTACCGTATTTTGGCTACTAAGCTGTGGCGTGGCAGCCACTCAGAGACCCATAAAAAGTGGTTTTAACAGCTGTGAGATCATCTGCATTTCAAGACAGGTCATATCAGCACGGGAGATATGCGACCTGGCGTCACATTATTGAAAGACAACGTTACAAGTCGAAGATAGGGCACGGCCACAGGCCTGAAATGTTAAGCGTGCGGTCAAAATTAACCACTGTGCAGAGAGAGGCGGTAGCATTGTATACGGAATGGCAACCCAACGACATGGTTCATTGCGTTCATTGTTGTTTCGAGCACTACTGTCGTCACCCATCTCACTGCTACGGTGATAAGGGAATCTTGTAACAATGGTCGTCGTGCCTGTAGTCGCCACATTGTCCGCGTTGAACTTGTCTTGCTGTAAACGAGCTCATTTTCTCATTCGATGTCGTGTCATGCCAGTAAGATCCTCTATGGTCGAGCGAATAACATATCTAGCTCTTCGAGCCTAGTCGCGTTGGACTGTTGGGATGTTGCATGGATCTTCAGAACCCTCCTGATTCCGTATTCGCATGATAGTCGTGGGATCACGAGCACTGCGAACAGCAATATCGTCGACGACAAAACGTAGTCTCGATAGAAGTTGAATTCCAACACATTTTGGTAGACGTTTCTTCTTCTTACACAAGGGACAACAACACGTTCTCCTTACGAATGGCCAGCATTGAAAGTGATTTCTGAATTGGAAACCCTCTGTGTATCCTAATCGTCCCCCAAATACACTGCACGTAGATGGTGTCACTAGTATCAGATTCTTATGCAAGCAGTAGCAGACTTCATATCAAACTGATGTTGGTCCCAGGCCTTCTTCCTGGTGTTGCAATTTTAACGGCATTGCATCTTTTAAAACTAAGTGTGCGGCTCTGTGGAGCTATTCTGTATCTTGTACGAAGAACTAACAGGAAAGAAGCGTCCCATCGACGAAGAGTTCACTATGGGTAAAGAAGAAGAACGGTCTTCTGAAGCAAGGGAAAGAAAATCGGTCGTGTCCTTTCCCAAGGACCCATCCTGAACTTAACCATAAGTAATTTACGCAAGCAACGATAATCTAACTAGATGGCCGATTGGCAATTCCAAACGCCGCCTTGCCGTAGGCAACTCGGTACAAGAACACAAACACATTGTCCCTCTAATACAGATGGATTACAGGTTATGCCAGTGCCTATTGCGTGAGGTAAGCAATAATACAACCTACGTTTTTTTGGACGATTTCCTTTCATTCAACTTGTTCATGCCGTGACCCATGCTTTCCTATCTTGTGCCAATATATTAAGTGCACTTAGGTTTTCATTTATATTTACACGTTGTATTCCAACTAACTATAATAATTTCTTCTTTAATATCCAGTGCACAATATCCGTCAGAGGGTTCTTTCTCAGGGTTCAATTCCTCCACAAGACACCCAAGTGTTTTATCGCGCCTTCTTGACTATTATCTGGATCTGAGAATGTAAATAAGTATACTCATTTCTTTTGTGAAGCAGGATTTCGGTGGGAGTGGAATTTGATTGTATAGGCATGCGTTCTTAACCAAGTACTTTGAGTTGTTAATATAAGTTTGTAATGGGGTGACACAAGTCATGCGGCAGTGAAATGCAAGTATACAGACGGCTGTAGTATCTTGTACAACAGGTATAAAACGGCGATTCATTGGCGGAGAGGTCATTCGTACTCAGGTGATTTACGTGAAAAGGTTTCCGATGTGATTATGGTCGCACGACGGGAATTACGAGATTTTGAACGAAGATTGGTTGAGCCGTGGTCCCGATGGAATGAGTAGGCTGTTCTGTCTGACGTTACTTGCTCAGGTGTAGTAACAACTATCCCTCTTGAGGAACAGTTGGTGTCTGTGGGTTATGTCCTTAGAAGGTCTTTGCTTGTAAAGATATATACGGGGTTCGCTGACCCGAGACACAGAGGCACGAAGTTTGGGGATTGGCGGTAGCGTCGCGACAACAGGTGGTCACGTGGTCCGAGCGGCCGAAACCACGATCTGCGCAAGGAGGGCCTGCGCAGAGTGAAGGTACCGGAGTACTTCACACAGGTCAGCATTGACTAAAAGCTGTAGGACGACCTTCCGTCGGTTGGTTGGCAACATTCGTGTCGGACGATCGCTCTTGGCCTGGTTGCCCTCTTCTACCTGGCTTGCATCAACACCACTCGGTAACCGCTGCGACGCACCGTGGAACCATGGAACTGTTGCTGATAAAGGGGAGTAACATTCTGTTATCCTCGTGGTGATTTGTTTCATTGTCTACCGCCCTCATTATAGTCTTGTTTGTACCTGACACTCAGAGTTTTACTCGGCCGGCTCATTGGTCATAAATATAGGCAGTTGTATTGCACTAAGGCAATAGCCGTTTGAAAATTTGTCCCGAGATTAAATTACCTTTCCTTTCTGGTTTGTACCCAGTCATTAATGTTCTAATTAATCAGCTCTTGGTCATACATACAGCCGGAACAATGGTACTAACAATGGAACCTCCCCATTGCACCCCCCTTAGATTTATTTATAAGTGGGCACAGTGGATAGACCTTGAAAAACTGAACACAGATCAAGTCGAGAAAATAGGAAGAAGTTGTGTGGAACTATTAAAAAAAAAGCAAAATATACAAACTGAGTAGTCCATTCGCAAGATAGGCAACATCAAGGAGACCGTGAGCTCAGGAGCGCCGTGGTCCCGTGGTTAGCGTGAGCAGCTGGGTAACGAGAGGTTTTTGGTTCAAGTCTTCTCTCGAGTGAAAAGTTTACTTTCTTTATTTTCGCAAAGTTATGGTGTGTCCGTTCGTTCATTGACGTCTCTGTTTACTGTAATAAGTTTAGTGTCTGTGTTTTGCGAGCGCACCGCAAAATCGTGCAATTAGTAGATGAAAGGACGTGCCTCTCCAATGAAGTCGCGAGCTATATTTGCTGGATTCATATTGCTCCGGAATGCATCTCACGTATTTAATGCACTCTCGTCCGAAGTAGCGAACAGTCAACTGCCAGCCAGGGAGCCTCGTTAGCAGGAATACTCTCTCTTCCGTGCGCTGTAGTCGACTGACGTGCCGTGTGTCGATGTTTGTTTAGGTGTAGCGTCCCCATACTACGGTGCAGTTACCTCGCATCGGACGGACGGACGGACAGATAATAATTGTCTGAAAATAAAAAATTAAACTTTTCACTCGAGGGAAGACTTGAATCAAGGACCTAGCGTTCCGCAGTTGCTCACGCTAACCACGCGACCACGGCGCTCGTAAGTTTATGCTGTCCTTGATGTTGCCTATCTTGCGCATGGACTACTCAGTTTGTATATTTTGCTTATTTTCTTTCATAGTTCCACACAACTTCTTCCTGTTTTCTCGACTGATCTGTATTCAGTTTTTCAAGGCCTATCCACTGTGCCAAATTATAACTAAATCTGAGGGGGGTGCGATGGGGAGGTTCCCTTGTAAGGCACAGGTTGCCGCTAAACAAAAGAGGAACCCCGTGGTTAGGTTTAGCTGTTAACCGATTCAATTCTTTGATAGTAATTGCGTTTCTCAATGATTAATTATAATCAGAACAACCTGTTGTACAAGCTGTTCGTTTCTGTGTTCGGAAGACCTGGTCGTTATTGATGTATTTTAGCTGGATCTAGCGGTTCCACCGAGTGAGTTCTCTTTTAATAAGGTTCACAAGTAATGTTTTAAGACTTTCTTTCAGAGCGGTCTTAATAACTGACAATCATTTAACCTTGAAAGTATTAACAGTCAATTGTCACCAGGGCTTTAGTCAAAATAAAACTGCCAGAAGGGACGGATTAGGATCCAGTCACATCTTGATTGCCGATTTAAATTAAGAGATTGGTTGCTTTGAAGTAAGCCTTATTATTGTCATATTGTTTCCTAATCTTTTTAATCTCTAAGCACTGGTGGGTATCTTACCTTCCGACGTACAGCTTTCAAATTGAAAGTTAAATCATCTGTTTTGAGTAACTGAATCACTCTTGTCAACAATGGTGCGTACATAGTTTCATATGTTGCAGAATGGCATTTAATAAGATAGACTGTGTCCAGCACGGTAGTAAACACCGCTGTTTAACCCGATAATAGGCGGGCTGCAGGTCCGGCGGTCTTGTAATCAATGTCATATTGTTTGGTATTTTGCCATATAGCACTTAAGATTTCTTTTGCAAAGATTAAAAGCTTATTCAACTTAAGGTTTAGGGTGAAAAGAATTTAGCAAATTTGTTAAGTTCGCCAGAGAAAATTTTATGGTTAAATATTTCAATTATCTGTAAAACACAGTTTATATAATGTTAAATAAACATGTTGTGTGAAAAGGAAGTTATATTGGCGGGTCCTCCCTTCCCTGCTATCTTTAATTCCAGGAAATACCAAGTATCGTTTGTAATTGAAGCTAGACGCATAGCACATTTCATTTTGGAAATCGTTGGGAATACAGTATTTCGAGATTCAGAGTGCCAAGAGTGTCCGAGTGTAACAGTTTCAGCCATTACCTCTTACCACAGTCAACACAGTGGCCGACACACTTCACTTAACGGCCGACCTCTGTGGCCACGTGGTTCTAGGCGCTGCAGTCCGGAACCGCGCGACTGCTACGGTCGCAGGTTCGGATCCTGCCTCGGACATGGATGTGTGTGATGTCCTTAGGTTAGTTAGGTTTAAGTAGTTCTAAGTTCTAGGGGACTGATGACCTCAGATGTTACGTCCCATAGTGCTCAGAGCCATTTTTTGAACCAACTTCACTTAACGGCGGAGAGCTTGCGTAAAGTTGTCAGTGCCAACAGTCAAGCAATTCTACGTGAAATAACCTCAATAGGACGAAATTATCCGTTAGGACAGTGTGGCGAAATTTTGTGTTAATGGGTTATGGGAGCAGGTAACCGACACGAGTGCCTTTGCTGACAGCACCATGTCGCCTGTAGCGCATCTGCTGGCATCGTGACCATTTCGGCTGAACCCTAGACGAGCGGAAAACATGCACATGGTAAATCAGTTGTGCTGACAACTTCTCCAACAGTTTCTTGTGACGGACACGCAGGGGGCGAACTCGAGCCCCTGATTTCTGTCTGATGGTATCCACTGACGTCAGTCTCTATGCAGGTTAGTGCTTAAGAGGTCCGAGTTAGGCCGTGTAGCTCATCGCTGCTCGATACAGGCCAAACGGCACTTCATCTCGTTGAACGACGCTGACTGCACCAGATAGAGAAACAGCAATAATCGCTCAAAAGAGGAAAGGCCGCTGGGCCAGATGAGATACCAGTTCGATTTTACACAGAGTACGCCAAGAAACTTGCCCCCTTCTTGCAGCGGTGTATCGTAGGTCTCTAGAAGAGGGTAGCGTACCAAAGGATTGGAAAAAGGACGTCGAACAGATGTGCAAAACTATAGACTTGTGTCTCTAACGTCGATCAGTTGTAGAATTTTGGAACACGTATTATGTTCGAGTATAATGACTTTTCTGGAGACTAGAAATCTACTCTGTAGGAATCAGCGTGGGTTTAGAAAAATACGATCGTGTGAAATCCACCTCGCACTGTTCGTCCACGAGACTCAGAGGGCCATAGACACGGGTTCCCAGGTAGATGCCGTGTTTCTTGACTTCGGCAAGGCGTTCGATACAGTTCCCCACAGTCGGTTAATGAACAAAGTAACAACATATGGACTATCAGACCAATTGAGTGATTGTATTGAAGAGTTCCTAGATAACAGAACAGAGCATGTCATTCTCAATGGAGAGAAGTCTTCCGAAATAAGAGTGATTTCAAGTGTGCCGCAGGGGAGTGTCGTACGACCGTTGCTACTCACAATATACATAAATGATCTTGTGGATAACATCGCAAGTTCACTGAGGCTTTTTGCGGATGATGCTGTGGTATATCGAGAGGTGGTAACAATGGAAAATTGCACTGAAATGCAGGAGATTCTGCGACGAATTGACGCTTGGTGCAGGGAATAGCAATTGAATCTCAATGTAGACAAGTATAATGTACTGCGAATACAAAGAAAGAAAAATCCTTTATCATTTAGCTACAATATAGCAGATCAACAACTGGAAGCAGTTAATTCCGTGAATTATATGGGAGTAGGCATTAGGAGTGATTTAAAATGGAAAGATCATATTAAGTTGATCGTCGGAAAAGCGGATGCCAGACTGAGATTCATTGCAAGAATCCTAAGGAAATGCAATCCGAAAACAAAGGAAGAAGGGAATATTCCTCACTAGTGTGGGATCCGTACCAGAAAGGGTTGATAGAAGAGATAGAGAAGATCCAACGGAGAGCAGCGCGCTTCGTTGCAGGATCATTTAGTAATCGCGAAAGCGTTACGGATATGATAGATAAACTCCTGTGGAAGACTCTGCAGGAGAGACGCTCAGTAGCTCGGTACAGGCTTTTGTTGAAGTTTCAATAACATACCTTCACCGAGGGGTTAGGCAGTATATTGCTCCCTCCTACGTATATCTCGCAAATAGATCATGAGGATAAAGTCAGAGATTAGAGCCCACAGAGGGGCATACCGACAATGTTTCTTTCCACGAACAATAAGAGACTGGAATAGAAGGGAGTACCGGTAGAGGCATTCAAAGTACCCTCCGCCATACGCCATCAGGTGGCTTGCGGAGTATTGATGGAGATGTAGATGTAGATGTAGATGTAGGAACAGCGGCCGGTGGTTGAGGAATAACCCTTTCCGGCGCATTATTTTAGAATCCCACTCTGCAGCGGCCGCAGGCTTCAAGCTGTATGTCGCCTGGTTGGGTACTATTTACACCCACCCGGATCCTGCTACTAGTAGATGCTGCGTAGATGTATCGGGTATCGTGTAGTCAGCCTGCCTTAATGGTGAAGTCGTGTGCTGGATGTCGGTAACACGACTGGTTGCGAGATGGGTGTCCGCAGGTGTGATATCGAATGTGGTAGAGCAATGCTGAAAAAACTATCTGCTGCAATCTGTGGTGGTTATTCGGTCATCAGACAGTGATTTACAAGCACTGTCCAGCAGGCAGATCGCTGGTTGGAGACTGTTGGTATGCTACATTTTTTTCCATCAGTCTCCAGACTGGTTTGATGCGGCCCGCCACTAGTTCCTCTGCTGTGTCACCAGTTCATCTCACAGTAGCACTTGCAACCTGCGTCCTCAATTATTTACTGGATGTATTCCAATTTCTGTCTTCCTCTACAGCCTATGCTCTCTACAGCTCCATCTTGTGCCATAGAAGTCATTTCCTGATGTCTTAACAAATGTTCTATCACCCTGTTCCTTCTCCTTCTCAGTGTTTTCCACATATTCCTTTCTTCTCCGATTCTGCGCAGAACCTCCTCAATCTTTACGTTATCAGTCCACCTAGTTTTCAACATCCACCCGTAGCACTAGATCTCAAATGCTTCGATTCTCTTTCGTTCTGGTTTTCCCACACTTCAAGTTTCACTACCATGCAATGCTGTTCTCTAAACATTCATTCTCAGAAATTTCTTCCTTAAATTACGGCCTATGTTTGATACTAGTAGAGCTCTTTTGCCAGGAATGTCCTTTTTGAAGTGCTAGTCTGCTTTTCCGTCCTCATTGCTCCGTCCATCATTGATTGTTTTGCAGTGTAGGTAGCAGAATTTGTTAAATTCATCTACTCCCTGACCTTCAATCTTGATGTAAAGTTTCCCGCAGTTCTCACTTATGCTGCTTCTCATTACTTTCGTCTTTCTTCGATCTATTCTCAACCCTTGTTCCGTACTCATTAGACTGTACATTCAAATCAGAAAAACATGTAATTCGTCTTCACTTTCACTATACGAGTCTCCTTTGTACCACGACCCTACTCTTGGGTCCTTGTAAGAACTCATACTTTCCTCATAATGTCTGCTGTGTGAACGGCATGTGGGATCTTGCAATACTGTTCGGAATTCACTATTCATGCCAGATACTGACTAGTATACGGCCTTCCTTTAACAGTTAGTAAACTTCATATCCAATATCTCTACACATCACGATCTCAGGCTTTGGAGAGGTATGAGTCTCAGGAATCGTCGTTTCGTATGACTTTCACTGGGCCGTCTACAAACTGTGGTCGATATAATGACATAAACATAAACTAAATTCGTCGCTAAACACCAATGAATCTGCCAGTTGATTCCTGTCGCACACCATGTTAGTTTCTTTCTATTAGGTATGCTATCAATGCAAAATGACATGTGTTAACTGGCTACCTCGACCTACTTCCCAATAAAATGTCCCCGTCAGTTTATGTGACTCTTAGCCTCTAACGTCTTCCGGATGTTTTATATAACGGATATTTTATCCGTCAGTTCATCAAAGCCTTAGAGCAATTCTGCGATACCCTCTTGGTGACTATTCTTCTTGTCACTCTCTTGCACTGAATCGGTCAGCTCACCAATGCTTCTGCAGTCATTCTACTAAAGCTAACTGTCTGTGCGCTTTGTCGATATGAGAATTCCGTGTTCCTCGTGCCAGTGACCCGTTCATTCTCAAAGACCGGTAGATGAGGATAAGCTGCATTGGCATGTCTCCTCCTGAGGAGCTCCACAAATCATACACACTTTTAACCGCTGTGGTCGCAAATCAATTACGAATCCTTTAAATTAGTAACAGACAAATAAAGCTGCACGAGGCATGCCACAACTACTTTAGGATTTCCAAATAAAAAACAAATTTATTTCAAAAACAATAACGGTGTACAAGCAGCACAATAGAGTATCATAACACTACACAGATACGCGTTCCTAACAGCTCATTACAATTAAAGCTTTACAGGACAGTGCAAGATTCCATCAGTTAACTAACGGTAATAGCAATAAATCATTTACTTGTAATTAACACTTTGAAAATGCAGCATTATAGCCTTCACAAATACACGCGTAATAGATGGAAAAGAGCCACCGTGGTACAACAACCGAGTTAGAAAACTGCTGCGGAAGCAAAGGGTACTTCACAGAAAACATAAACATAGCCAAAGCCTTGCAGACAAACAAAAACTACGCGATGCGAAGCGTAGTGTCAGGAGGGCTATATGAGAGGCGTTCAATGAATTTGAAAGTCAAGTTCCATTTACTGAATTGGCAAAAATTCCTAAGAAATTTTGGTCTTATGTCAAAGCGATAGGTGGATCAAAACAAAATTTCCCGACACTCTGTGACCAAAATGGCACTGAAACAGAGGATGACAGACTAAAGGCCGAAATACTAAATGTCTTTTTCCAAAGCTGTTTCACAGAAGAATACTGCACTGTAGCTCATTCTCTACATTGTCGCACAGATGACAAAATGGTTGATATCGAAATAGACGACAGAGGGATAGAGAAACAATTAAAATCGTTGAAAGGAGGAAAGGCCGCTGGACCTGATGGGATACCAGTTCGATTTTACACAGAGTATGCGAAGGAACTTGCCCCCCTTCTTGCAGCGGTGTGCCGTAGATCTCTAGAAGAGCGTAGCGTTCCGAAGGATTGGAAAAGGGCACAGGTCATCCCCGTTTTCAAGAAGGGACGCCGAACAGGTGTGCAGAACTATAGACCTATATCTCTAACGTCGATCAGTTGTAGAATTTTGGAACACGTATTATGTTCGAGTATAATGACTTTTCTGGAGACTAGAAATCTACACTGTGGGAATCAGCGTGGGTTTCTAGAATGACGGCCGTGTGAAACCCAGCTCGCGCTATTCGTCCACGAGACTCAGAGAGCCATAGACACCGGTTCACAGGTAGATGTCGTGTCTCTTGACTTCCGCAAGGCGTTCGATACAGTTCCCCCAGTCGTTTAATGAACAAAGTAAGAGCATATGGACTATCAGACCAGTTGTGTGATTGGATTGAAGAGTTCCTAGATAACTGAACGCAGCATGTCATACTTAATGGAGAGAAGTCTTCCGAAGTAAGAGTGATTTCAGGTGTGCCGCAGGGGAGTGTCGTAGGACCGTTGCTATTCACAATATACATATATGACCTTGTGGATGACATCGGAAGATCACAGAGGCTTTTTGCAGATGATGCTGTGGTGTATCGAGAGGTTGTAACAATGGAAAATTGTACTGAAATGCAGGAGGATCTGCAGCGAATTGACGCATGGTGCAGGGAATGACAATTGAATCTCAATGTAGACAAGTGTAATGTGTTGCGAATACACAGAAAGATAGATCCCTTATCATTTAGCTACAAAATAGCAGGTCAGCAACTGGAAGCAGTTAATTCCATAAATTATCTGGGAGTACGCATTAGGAGTGATTTAAAATGGAATGATCATATAAAGGTGATCGTTGGTAAAGCAGCTGCCAGACAGATTCATTGCAAGAACCCTAAGGAAATGCAATCCGAAAACAAAGGAAGTAGGTTACAGTACGCTTGTTCGCCCACTGCTTGAATACTTACAGTACGCTTGTTCGCCCACTGCTTGAATACTGCTCAGCAGTGTGGGATCCGTACCAGATAGGGTTGATAAAAGAGATAGAGAAGATCCAACGGAGAGCAGCGCGCTTCGTTACAGGTTCATTTAGTAGTCGCGAAAGCGTTACGGAGATGACAGATAAACTCTAGTGGAAGACTCTGCAGGAGAGACGCTCAGTAGCTCGGTACGGGCTTTTGTTTCGAGAACGTACCTTCACCGAAGAGTCAAGCAGTGTATTGCTCCCTCCTACGTATATCTCGCGAAGGGACCATGAGGATAAAATCAGAGAGATTAGAGCACACACAGAAGCATACCGACAATCCTTCTTTCCACGAACAATACGAGACTGGAATAGAAGGGAGAAACGATAGAGGTACTCAAGGTACCCTCCGCCACACACCGTCAGGTGGCTTGCGGAGTATGGATGTAGATGTAGATGTAGAAGAGGCAAAGAAACTGGTACACCTGCCTAATATCGTGTAGGGCCCCCGCGAGCTCACAGAAGTGCCGCGACACTACGTGGCATGGACTCGACTAATGTCTGAAGTAGTGCTGGGAGCGAATATGCGCCATGAATCCTGCAGGCCTGTCCATAAATCCGTAACAGTACGAGGGGTGGAGATCTCTTGTGAACAACTTGTTGCAAGGCATCCCAAATGTCGTTAAGAATGTTCGTGTCTGGGGAGTTTGGTGGCCAGCGGAAGTCTTTAAACTCAGAAGAGTGTTCCTGGAGCCACTCTGTTACAATTCTCGGTGGCTACACTGTCCTGTCCTGCTGGAATGG
Organism: Schistocerca nitens; assembly: GCF_023898315.1. Classification (NCBI taxonomy): domain Eukaryota; kingdom Metazoa; phylum Arthropoda; class Insecta; order Orthoptera; family Acrididae; genus Schistocerca; species Schistocerca nitens. The sequence continues at coordinate 872,852,325 of NC_064614.1, read as the reverse complement.
CCCAAATCAATTGGAATGACTGGATGCAGATGGTCAGACAGGACGCTTACGAACGTGTCACCTGTCACAGTCGTATCTAGACGTATCAGGAGCCCTATATCACTCCAATTGCACACGTCCCACACCATTACAGAGCTTCCACCATCTTGAACAGTCCCGTGCTGAGATGCAGGCTCCATCCGCTTGATACAATTTGAAACGAAACTCGTCCGTCCAGGTAACAAGTTTCCAGTAATCAACAGCCCAATTTCGGTGTTGACGGGCCCAGGCGAGGCGTAAGGTTAACAACTGTGCCAGCCACTTTTTGTCTTATATAGGCATTTACGACCGCAGCGCCGTAATCTGCCTGTTTAAATGACTCTGTATTTGAATACGCAAGCCTACACCAGTTTCTTTGGCACTTCAGCGTAGGTTCCATGAGTCGGTTATCCATCCACTGTGACTGATCGACAAGTGTAAAGACAGGATTTAGCAGACGCCTCCATTTATCCACTTACCACACCATAACGGGGCTGCTACGACTTTGTTCACTCAAATCGACAGTATTAAAAACTTCGCTAACGGCCAACACTTCAGTCAAGGCACAGGACAGAGTGCTCAGATAGGCCCGCGTACCAAATTTTAACTATATGTATATATAGTGACTTTCAGACGGGTCCGACACTGTGACATCCGTACACAGTGCTCATCGCTGCTGCACGCAGTAACGCAAGTAATTATTGTTGATTGTAATATGCAAAAGGGCACTAAATTCATTGGTTGTGAATTTTGGTCTGCTGGGAGGCGTGCAAGGGTAGTCCTCGCAGTTGCGATGACCGCTGTTTCCAGTCAGTACATCTGCATCGTAAGAAGGACTCGAATCCCCGTTCGGCACAAATTTTTAACCTTCTCCACTGATCAAAGCTCACTCACAGCCAATTTGTGTAACTCTTTGTGTCTTAATTATTAAGTATCAATGGTACGGTTCGTCCACTTCCTAGCGGGAAACGATACCATGCAGTCACGTTATGCAAGTAAATCTATGGGATCGACTGCTGAACGGCTCAAATATCAGTATGGTAGCGTTTGATCAAGATTTACCACATTTTCCATACCCGTCAGTGCATTTTAGTTACATGTTAATTGAAAACTATATGCATGTTTCCCGTGAAAGCTCTGCGTCTTTCGAGATTTAACGTTCCCATTCTACGCGACGGGGGAAAAACTGTGGACTAATGAACATGACGTTTTCTGAAGCCACCACAACTGCGAGGAATTGTCTAAAACGTTTAATTTGTGTTATCAAGTTGAGTTATATTGGTGGACCCACACGATAGGACACCTTGTTTTGAAAGTCGAAGTGGCGGTTTACCATATTATTTGATTTTTATACCGGTTGCCTTCCGTCTGCGCGTAACAAATTGTGCAGCCGGGAGCGCCCACCCGCTGGATAGTTGGCAGAGCTGCCGAGACGGGGAGAGCAACCAGCACAACGAGCACAGGCAACGAGGTCGTGTAAGTGATTCGTTTACATCTAGAGCAATGTTTTTTGAAAGGTACTGAGAACGTGACTGTTTTGCTCTTCAAAAAAGTAGTATGCACTACGGAAGAGAACATGTTGTCCTCAATTGCTCCGTATCCCGTACAGTGGGTGACATCTGCATTTCAGACGGGCACTGGGAAACCCTCTTTCTAGGCTCAAAGTGACCTCCTTCAGGCTAGTCTGGCTGGGCCAACCGTCGCGGTGAGACGGTGTGACTTCAAAGATCGTGCTGCACGTGCGGCTCGTTAGAGGTGTCGCTGCTACATAGAAGCAAAACGAAATGTCTCTACACAGACACTCGTTACTGCTGTGTATGCTGCTGCGTGTTGTTCAGAGCTGGAATGCTGCAAGTGCGCTCTATGGTCATACTGTTCCGCAGTGCTCAGTGATGAGGGCTTTCCACACATTTCGAATATAAGCTTGACACATTTAGCTGTCTTATGTGACGTTTCGTGCTCGCAGCCGAATGGCGGGTACATCTCTACACGATATTTCGGCAGAGAACAATACATATATTTTTGCATGAAGATGGCTGAAATTATGTCAACCGGAATATTGCGGTAAGAAAAAGACCTCTTCCGACTCATGGAATGCTCATTAAGTCGCGAAGCATTTCATAACTGAGTTGCAGTTGTTTATGCAATACAAATAAGTAGCAGCAAATATATTTCAAGTGACAAATACAAAGATGTAGAAAATCTGCAGCTCAAACCACACACATCAAAAAAAGTTTAGCATCGCATCGGTTCCGAGAGTTACGGATCCTGCACAGAAAATTTTAATAGAGATCAACATAAACATGACTTCCGCCCTTTTTATTGCTCATGAAAACCACACATTGCATGTTGTACCACTATTCAGAGAAACCTTCAGAGGTGGTGGTCCAGATCGCTGACCCCTAATACCCAGTAGCACGTCATCTTGCATTGACGCATGCCTGTATTCGTCGTGGCATGCTATTAACAAGTTCATCAAGGCACTGTTGATCCAGTGTGTCTAACGCATTCAGCGTGACCGGGTTGCCTCCAAACAGTCGCCGACGAAGGCATATGCGACACTCATCGGCGAAGAGAACGTGATGCCAATCCTGAGCGGTCCATTTGGCATGTTGTTGGGCCCATCTGTACCGCGCTGCATGGTGTCGTTGTTGCGAAGATGGACCTCGCCATGGACGTCGGGAGTGAAGGTTCGCATCATGCAGCCTATTTTAACACGAGATCAGGTGGCTGCACGAAAAGCATTATTCAACATGGTGGCGTTGCTGTCAGGTTTCCTCCGAGACATAATCCGTAGGTAGCGGTCATCCACTGCAGTAGTAGCCCTTGGGCGGCCTGAGGGAGGCATGACATCGACAGTTCCCGGCTCTCTGTATCTCCTCCATGTCCGAACAACATCGCATTGGTTCACTCGAGACGCATGGACACCTCCCTTATTGAAGGCCCTTCCTGGCAGAAAGTAACAAAGTGGACGCTATCGAGCCGCGGTATTGACCTTCTAGGCATGGTTGAACTACAGACGACACGAGCTCTGTAACTCCTTCCTGGTGGAGTGACTGGAACTGATCGGCCGTCTGACCCTTCCGTCTAATAGGCGTTGCTCATAAACGGTTGTTTACATCTTTGGGCGGGTTTAGTGGCATGTGTGAATAGTCAAAGGACTGTGTCTATGATATAATATCCACAGTCAACGTCTGCCTTCAGGAGTGCTAGGTTGCGGGGTGATGCAAAACTTTTTTTGATGTGTATATACACAATTTGCTTAAGAAGGAACAAATAAAAACGTAGGAAAGTGAAACAAAACTGACGTTCAAGGAGAACACCGTATTAGACAAATCTATAGTTCTCTTCATTGCTAAAACAATTTCAATCATCACGACATGATGCGATTCGGAATATCCGCATCATCAGAACCGCATTTGAAATATACGTTACAAGACAAGATACTAAAAGCAAATTCAACACCCTAAAAACAGTGGAGACTATGATTATTTAAATCAATACAGCGTGTCACGTCACTACTCCATAACACTCAGTGCCCAAGCTGACATGAGCACTTCAACCCCATGCAAGGAAAAGAATTTCCTAAGCTGGTGGCGTTAGTGAAAATAATGTCTATGGGATCAGGCACAATTGTAAAATTACAAATAGTAATTAAATTTATGATTCTATGTGTAAGCAAACTAGTTGTTAAACAAAATCGGATGGAATCCCAAACTTCCGATGATTGCCTCCATTATCATCATCATCAGGGACTATGTCGTCCAAACTTGGGTTTTTATCCGAATCTAACACAAAGAAGCCGAGAAATTTTTAGGCAAGGATTCTGTCTCGAGAAACTTCGTAGCCATATGGTTCCAACAAATGCGTAGCTGCAGCAATCCGAGTTACTGGAATTTGAAGATACAAAATCGGAGCTTATGGAGATAGATCAATAAAGTACGTACTAAGGAAAATCAATGTTACCCACTCTAAACGATAGCAAAATACGAGTCACATCTTTGATATTACGAAACTGCAGCGTGCATCGCATTAGTGATAAGTACGAGTACAAACAGAAGTGTTCAGATATTTAGAATTATTTCAAAACAAAATTAATTTTTTTTAATTCGAAAGTAGGCAGTTATTAAATATAATACAAGTTGTATCTAGATCATAAACGCAAAATTTTTGTAAATACACTTGTTGCTTATGACACGAGAAGAACTTACGAAGGTCAAAAGTGCGTAGTAGAATGTATCACATGTATCATAGTTTTACCACGAGTAATCGTATATAGCACTATTTAATTAAGCTAGAGAAGACCATAAGCAAGTCCAGAACATCATCGATCAATAAAATAGTTTGCTGAAACTACCATCTTTTTTCATGTCTTCTTATGGTTCTTGTCTAAGGTGCGAAAAAATCTTAATGTTTTCATGTACAGCAAGTGTGGTTTATTTTGGTACTAAATTTAACATGTTCGATGCTAGTACATGATTGCCGTCTGTAAGATGGCAGCCTAACGTGCTCAAATTTCAACAATAAATGTCTTCTCTGAAATGCTCCTTGATGTCAGGTCTCACTGGCAATATAGCAGCGGTTAACTTGAAGAAGCCAGCATTTACTCTTTTATCTCGTGCTGTGACCAAGCATGAAATGAACTTTTTGTTCATATGGAAATTTATCTTAACAATGCCGGCCGCGGTGACCGAGCGGTTCTAGGCGCTTCAGTCTGGAACCGCGCGACCGCTACGGTCGCAGGTTCGAATCCTGCCTCAGGCATGGATGTGTGTGATGTCCTTAGGTTAGTTAGGTTTATGTAGTTCTAAGTTCTAGAGGACTGATGACCTCAGATGTTAAGTCCCATAGTGCTGAGAGCCATTTTTATCTTAACAATGACCTTTTCAAATGCGTTCCGAAACTTGTCATTGAATGAGCAATAGTACTTGAACAACACATGTTTCTCACTTTCTTTGTCTTTTTGGTGTGGATCAGCCAGGAAATCTCCGTGCGGCACAGTGGGCCAGGCCCGCTGGTGATTGTGCCCTTAAGGCATAAGATAGTGAGGCCTATTCACCCGATAACTAAGTCCCAAAATTTTTGCTGTATTGTTTGGACAACTAAATAAAAATATATGTGTTTGAGTGTAACTGACACCCTCCTTGTGGCCGCTTTCTAGAATTCTAACTACCTGTTCTGTCCTGTGGAATTAAGCAGAGCGTTTCACTATGTAATGTGAGGCTGTTGTTGATCTTTAAACATACATCTGTGATGCTGTAAAGATCTAGAACAGGTGACGTATACAGTGCACAGCCTGCTCCCTGTGTTAAGACAAAATCACACAATAGAATTCGAACAGGGCCGGCCAAATTAAACATGAAATATACAGATATAATGAGAAAGGGTTTCATCTATGGGATGAAACTGAAGAGCACAATAATGTTCTGTTAATGCTGAATCGCATTGACTTGACTCCAGATGTTGACTAAATAATGCAAGTAATTATTACGTGCACAATAATTCAAATGGGTTGTTAAACTTCAAATGGGTTGTTAAACTTATACGAAAATACCTTGGCACAGGTGGGTGGAATATTGAAGGGAAAGATCATAATAATGTACAGTTGGCTGTGTCCTTGTAAACCGGGTATGACTGCTGAATTAGTGAACAGATTAAAGAGAAAAGAAACCACAAAACTATATATGAACACCAGTTACCTTGCCTATGTGCATGCTGAAGTTAACTAGCCAAGTGAGTGAATTAATTCAGGGAATGAAGACTTTAACTCGAAACAAGTGACATCACATCCACCTAGTCATGCTGTGCGCAAATGCTGCACATCCTTAACGTTGTTGTAAAATTGAAATGCAGCGAATGGCTCAAGCTAAACCATTGTCTGCCAGAAGTGAAGACGAAGACAAAGTGTTCCATCTCTGGAACTCTGAGAGGAATTTCGCTCCCCATTGCAGCTGTAGCACCAAGTGTCTTAATGCGCTCCTCCTCAAAATCTTGGTGGTTATCTCAGCACGAGGTTCTCGTCAGTTAATTTCTGCAGACTACCCTAGTGTCATCCAATGGAAACACTATCAATTGCCCTCCTCTAGAATAATCTACCGTGATTAACCAATAACACACACATCTTTCTTGGAGTGTAGCAGAAAGTAACAATTCTCTTCCACTACTAGGTTTACTTAACGCTTCGGCCAATGATAGCGGTTGCACATCGATACTCACGAGCTTTAATCCGACGTCCAAAAATAATTTTGGTATGCCAATCCTGGGCTTCCTCATGACTTAAGCATCGGCTATTGATGACCTTTGAGTTCATCAGATTCCTTTTGCTCTGACTGTATTAAGTTTTTCCGCCCCTTTGCCGATCCCTATAATTTTTGGAAAGCTTTCTTTTCGCTGCTTCTCACGGTTTTTACCACTTGACGAGTTCCGTCTCCTGCCCTTGCTGTGGCTGTCTGTCAGCCGGGCGGTGAGCAACCCAAACATCGCCCGTCACTTAGTGCATACCTGCCGGGGGCTCTGTCTTTTAGCAAAGGGCAGTTTCCCAACCCACTCGTTATTCTACTCCAGTGTCCCTTGGATTCTCACAGTCAGCCAGAAGACAGCTCACAAAGTCACTACACACAGCTTTCGTCAACATACGCAAATGAAATGACGAAGTACCTATTAAATTTACAATCATTGACGTTTATTTCAGTTCCATGCACATGTTTATTTTACTTGTAATTTCATTTGACTTGGTAGTCGAATCTGAATAGTGTGTTGTTCATAATGTTACAGAACGATCTTGGGAAAAACCACCCTGTAACAATAAGTGTAGAAATTAACAATATCAATTGATACTGGATTCTCCTCATGGAGAACTTCAACATCTTCCTTCATGGAGATAGCCCTTTTTTTATCCTGTAATCGTTACAGAATATATATATACCGTACCTCATCAAGCATCCTATTGCTCATTTTATTCAGGTTTTCATTTTGGATGGGACGGTTACTGACAATCAGTGCAATACGTTTATCTGGGTTACGCAGTTTTACCTAAGTTCAGGGGGAAGGAATTTATGTGTGCAGAAGAGGCTATCTCCATGTATTTAAGTGGCCCCAGAACAGGCCCCAGTGATAATGCGTAACATAACAAAAGTGTGATAATTCTAACTGTATTCCACATTGGTGCCGTTTAGTGTATGCGCAGGCCTGTAACTGAAAAAGTGCCGTGAATACCCCTCCATTGGTGAATGATTCCACATCCCCGGTAATTTACCCCCAAAGAGGACGGGGGAGTATAAAAAGATTATTGCTTAGAAGCTAACGGTAATATACAAAAGAACGAAGTGTAGAATACTCGTATATGTAAAGTAGACTAACACTGAGAAAAGTATCAAACATCGTCTTTGGTTCAAGTGGTTCAAACGGCTCTGAGCACTATGGGACTTAACATCTAAAGTCATCAGTCCCCTAGAACTTAGAACTACTTAAACCTAACTAACCTAAGGACATCACACGCATCCATGCCCGAGGCAGAATTCGAATCTGCGACCGTAGCAGTCGCACGGTTCCAGACTGAAGCGCCTAGAACCGCTCGGCCACACCGGCCGGTCAAACATCGCCTTTATTTGAAGAGGAAATTTCTACGTGAAATCCACAAAAGAAGATAATCAGGCATTGGAGATCTGTTACTGTTGAAGTGAGTTGAGAACACAGACGAGGTAGGCTATGAGGAACTTCTCTGTAGAGTCAGTGAGGTGAGGAATGTGCAGGAAACATTGCCAAGAAGGTGGGACATGATGGTGTGATGTACTTGACAGTGCTGCAGTAGTGCAGTAGAGAGACTGAGATATATCTAGCAAATAATTGTGGAAGTTGGGAGCAAGTGGTGCTCTCAGACGAAGTGGTTGGCATAAAAGAACTCGGGACAGGGCACGTTAAATCACTGAGAAGATAAATTACGAAATGTATACCATTATGAAGACTTGAACGGTTGTGACGAGGACCATCGCTGTGTCATACTCCACAACAATTCACTAATAACTGAGCTGATGGGATCAACGATTTTCTTACTGTACTGCTATGATTTAGAGATTTCCTATATCTCTCGCAGCGCGGCGCACCTGCTGGAAAGTTTACTGTGTTCCTGAAGAGGGCAGCCAGCCTGCGAGGAAAGGGAAAGGAAAGTGGAGGGGTCGCAGCTCCCTGCTTCCCCCATCCCTCGCTTAGGTTTCACCCTACATTGGCCATCTCCACCAAGATTTACCGAGAGCCTGCATCTGATCTGCGGTCTGTCACGAGCTGTTAAGTCACGAGCACCCACCCACGTACAGGGGAGGTGCGCGCCCGCTGCCCTGCCCATTTGTCAGCGTTACTAATGGGGGGAGGGGAGGGGGCGAGAGGGGAGAATGCCGCTGCTGTCACAGTCCCAGGGGCCTTCCCTGGTCTCTGCCCCACGCGCAAGGGGAAAGAAGTCGAACAGCACAGCACTTAAGGCTGAATGACTGGTGCCACAAGTTTCGATTTCAAGAGGGCTCAAAAGGCAACATACTACGGTCCGTATGGTCGTGGAACATAGGATCTTATAATTGATCTCTTTTCTTCGTTGACTTACGTCTTCCTCCGGACTCCTACCCCCCCCCCCCCTTTTCCCACGCGCCGCCTCCCAACACACCCACCATCTGGAACGATTAAGGAAAACCAAAGAGGTTATTTACATCAAATGCTTCGGTCACTTCAGTTTATTTTCTATAATAACCAGCTGCCGAAAACAAGTGATATTTCTTGGAAAAAATGCAAAATTTATTGCTTCAATATCGTTATCCACAACTTACCCCTACGCGCACATATGTCATCACTAATACCAAACGATATGTTAGGCTTTACGAAAAGCTGAATAAGTAATATTTGCATTAAGAACAACAAAAACGAAATTTCCATAAAACTGTATCCACAGCTTTCTTATTAATTGGTTCAACCATTACACTACCGTTCACAAAATTTGAGCCGTCCTAAGAAGAATTCGATCATCTGCACATCAGCTAACCCTTACATGTGTTTGTCTTTTATGAGCTCTAATGCAATTCGTTGTAGATATCCTTAGCTAGTCAAAAACGTAAACGAACTCTGTTGATCCATTGTGGACGTGGGACAGCGGCTGATCAGATATTTACCAAGGAAAATCGCCAATCAGCCGTTCGTTTTGAGAAGTTATTTTGCCTACAAGTTTCGTCATTTCAGTATGCCATCTTCAGGTCCCATATACACTTCATACATAGACATTCAGATGACCGATATTGACAGACTGGATCCATCAATATCTGGATCCGTCAGTCGTTTTTCGAGTGCGTCCTTAGAACGTTTAACAACTCAAGTCTCCAAAGGAAGGACTCAAGTAACGAATTCACGGTATGGGTAAGTCTAGTATGTCAATACCGATCCAACTGAATGTCTATACACGAACTTCATATGTGGAGTGAAAGTGGTATATTGAAATGCCGAATCCGGTTGTCAAAACAAAATAACTTCTCAAAACGTATGGCTGTTCGGCGATTTGTATTGGTAAATAAAAGTGAAAACACTTTTTCGACATTCGCCCCTACCGAGTTGTGTAATAATCCCCATTTTGAAATGATAGCATTCAGTTTTTGTGTGTTGCTGGTTATTGCTGAAATTATAAAAATTACTCCGAAAAAGTAATGCTTCTTCAAATATGAAAATATGTTCCAAGTTTCCGTATGGCCACATCTCTATTGAATGGGTTCTATTGAAATTTAGAAGCATAGAAAGCGAGAAAATATTGTGAGTGTTTTATTTAATAGCCTGTCTGTTACAATATCGCTCTACCACATGCTAACAATCAAAATGTGGCATCAAATGAAGTGGGAGTATTATCAAAAAACTGTTAAATTTAAATACACTTTAAAATACAAGCCATGTTCGATTTTCGTGACAGACATAGTTGTTAACACCTTGAAGAAACTCGGTAGAGTTGTATTTTCCTTGATGAATCCTCTCCAGTTCTGCAGTACAAGATGATGCACTAAGGACGAAATACGGTTTTAACAGTCCACGCTTTACGTATTCAGTTTCATTAGTACCTATAATTTTAACAATCAAAAATTCTGCAACTGAAGAACTAAATATATCTTCCGATTCACTTAAATATATTATACCGAAGTTAAATACATAGAACTTGAAATATTCACAAATGCTGTGCAAAATAATACTTCATGTCTCACAACAATAAAACAGTAGAAAACTGCGGAAACTGCTTGTGATGGTGCCTAGCGCACATTGCTTCGTGTCATTTCAAAATCGGTCACAGCACTGAACAGCAACCAGGAAGGACAGTATGTTCGTAGGCAGACTGTCCTCAAGCTACATTGTTTTCCCCTACACAATATTATCGAGTATTGTACTTCAGTGAGTAATTTGTGTATTTTCCACAGTTTCCAGAAAATAAAGGAGAGCCATAGAAACGTAACGTCCATTTCCTGCTTTTAGTGAACCTTTAAGAGGGGGAATCTATTTTTTTATCACAGTAATAAAAAAAAATTCGCACTTATTCGCAAGTACCATTGAAATAAAGTCTGAGTATCGACATCTCTTCCTTAACTGCCTCCCAGCGGTAAATAACGGGTTTGGGAAATGGGTTCAAATGGCTCTGAGCACTATGGGACTCAACTGCTGAGGTCATTAGTCCCCTAGAACTTAGAACTAGTTAAACCTAACTAACCTAAGGACATCACAAACATCCATGCCCGAGGCAGGATTCGAACCTGCGACAGTAGCGGTCTTGCGGTTCCAGACTGCAGCGCCTTTAACCGCACGGCCACTTCGGCCGGCCGGGTTTGGGAACTTCCGGACGATATTAGCATTTAAAATCACATCATCATCACATATCGCCGATCACAGACCCTGAAGATCACGCTCCGACCTTACAACGCCCCTCTATAGATAGCGGTCTTGTTCACTTTAGATACCAGTTCGCATGGACACCCAAATGCTTACGGTACTGCTGCATTTACCATCCCGTCGCTTCCTTGGTTTGCAACTAGACGAGTTCCATCAGATTTTCCTACAAGCACAACTTTAGCCCGGCATGCCTCTGGTCTCGTGTTAATGTACCGAGCGAGGTGGCGCAGTGGTTAGCACACTGGACTCGCATTCGGGAGGACGACGGTTCAATCCCGTCTCCGGCCATCATGATTTAGGTTTTCCGTGATTTCCCTAAATCGCTTCAGGCAAATGCCGGGATGGTTCCTTTGAAAGGGCACGGCCGATTTCCTTCCCCATCCTTCCCTCACCCGAGCTTGCGCTCCGTCTCTAATGACCTCGTTGTCGACGGGACGTTAAACACTAATTTCCTCCTCGTGTTAATGTGCCGAACCAGCCGTGTTCTCCGCGCTAGCATTTCTGCACTATGTTCGGTTGTTTCATCAGGCCGTCTAGGTCCTGGTTCTTTCTACGTCTCCATGTGTTTTCTTCACCGCCCGGTCCCAAGATCTTTCCCATGATCTTCCGTTCAAATCAGCATGTTGTCTTCATTTTTGATGTTTAACGTTTTTGTCCCATAAATCAACACGGGTACTATAAATAAATTATAAGCTTAAAGTTTGGAGTTAATTGACTGGAACAAATTTTAGACCCACTGAAAACACGTTAACAAATTTCTTGTTTCAGGCTATTACGCCTGCTGAACAAGGTGTCAGGGTATTTAAAATCTTCCACTCTGGTTATGTTCCATATTCCAACCTACAATGGAACATTATTAAGGGCTTTTCTGAATACATCTCTCATTTCAATCTTCTGCATGTTAATCCTCAGCCCAGTATCACTGGTATTCTTTAAGTCCCTTACGGTCCTTGTATTTCTTCCTCTGACACCGGTTTGGCTGCAATGCCGTCTGAATATCCCAATAGCTGGGTTCTTCCAATTAGTTTTACCCCTTTACCTTCTCTCTTCAGTTCCCGTATTACTTTATCCACGAACAAATTCAAAAATAATGGTGAAATGGCATCGCCTTGTCTCACACCTGTCCTGATTTTGAATCCCTTGGATGTCTCCCTCTGGTATTTCACCTTGTCTTTTGTCTCTAATGTACACACCTTTACCAAGTTAATTAACATACTCGGTACGCCAAACGCTCTCAGGATATTGTACATACACCTTTGAAAAATCTAGAGATGAGGAACTGATGCTTGAATTCCCAGCACTTCTCCCAGATAAATCTCCCATGGTGAAAATGTGATACATGATTGATCTTCCTGCCTGACAATCTACCTGGTGCTCTGCAACATTATCTTCAGCAAAAGGTTTTCGTTTTTGAAGATTTATTAATGACAACACTTCGTATGGTGCACTATGAGAGAAATACCTTTTTTCTTACTACTGTTCCTCTTATTGTTGTTTTTGGGGAGTATCCAACGACCGAAACCGTCTTCCACTTTTTTGGGATCTCCTCCTTTCCCTTCCTGAAGTGCTCCAACTCCTGCCTTCGACGTCTCTTCCGTTATTTGATCTTCTCCTGGTGACTTACTGTTCTTCAGTTTCTTAATTACTATGTCTATATTTTGTTGAGTTACTTCAACTTCTTCTTCCTCTACATTTTCTGCAATTGTTCCTTCTGGGTAGACATTTTCAGGATCTTCAGCATTTAGCAGGTGCTCAATACTCCACCTGCCCAGCATTTACAGTCTGATATGTAAATTTTCCAAATGTTGATTACGATTGACAGAAATCATTTTTGGTAGATTTAAGCATGGCACGGCTGATTACTCAGTTTTGTGGGGTGATGTGCGGACTTAAACTGACATAAGAACTCCAAATCTCTCCTGACTGTGTCGTAGCATCAGAACATAATCATTCAAAATATATATATATATATATATATATATATATATATATATATATATATATATATATATATATGTAATATTGCTTCTACTTTTCACTTTTGCTACATGAGATACTGCTTTCATGACAGAAAGAACAAAATTTATGTACAACATACATGGTTATTTTTATTCTCGAACAGCAAATTTCCCATCGCTTGTCAAATACCATGAACTGAATGCTATCGTCTTTTGTAACTTTGCACAACCAGAGTTATTCACAGAGAGAGGTACGGAAGTTGTTAACACACTGAACACGCAGTCTGGAGAGCGGCATTCAGATCCCTGTACAGTCACCCGGATTTAAGTTTCTGGTGGTTTCCCTAAATTGCTTAAGGCAGATGCTGGGATGATTTCCCCAAAAAATGGTACGCCTTATTTTCTTCCCTTCGATTCCCAATACGAGCTAGTGCACAGCACCTAACATCCTAGTCGTCTACGAGGCGTTCAGTACTAATCGTCCTACTTTCAATAATAATCTAATACCCAACGAACGTTGGTGTAAACACATTCACTGCTTCATTTAGTTATATCTATTGCTTTCAAAAAACATACGCTGAAGACTTTATTCAGATATTTTGCTGCAAAATACTCCGGAGACACATACCCTTCCTCTATGGTAAGTCCATAACGCGCAATGTGAGACTGCTGGAGAAACTACGGAAAAAGAAATCGCATCTACTGAGTCCTTCAACATTTTTGCAACGCTTTTGGCATAACTAAGCAATTATTTGCTTAGCTATAGCTGAGTACCGTATTCGAAGTTCTGCAATGGACAGAATTTTGAAGAGGGCAAGTCATGCCATAGTGAGACAGCGGATACGACAGATATGGTACGAGTTTTATCTTAATTCCAGGAATCTATATGATGGTCATCACTTTTTGTCTACAACCTTGTCGCCATTCGACTGGGAATAGGTGGACGTAGCCACGGTAGCACAGGAGTATGCAAGTTTGTGCAAGACAAGACCTAAACCATATGAACGCTTATCTCACGAAGGACCTGACGTGGAGAATGATAAGGTCCATGGAACGGTTGTTAAACTCTCGAAAGAAGGACTGGCCCACGAATCAGGTGCAGCGCTGAGTAAAGGACTTAATTTCTCTCCAATCCCACGACGTCTGTCAATTTTGGATACTGCTATGGAGTGGAACATTGCACTCGGCATCTCTCGCACGACACAGTTGTGGACGTCAGACTAACTACCACCCGTACGCTGGCGACATCTAAGCCACCAAAATCTAGTGTTAGCCAGGAGAAATGATGTGACTTAAGTTTATTACGTGAGAACGATACTTGGTTATCAGGCCAGCCGACAAGGGAAATGCCTCCGTTGTTGTGAGCGCTGAAGACTACCGCCTGAGCGGGCTACACGTATTGCAAGATGACACGTACCGCTACGTTAGTCGCAATCCGACACAAGTCATCGCCAGAAAGACAGGGAAGTTATTAAGGGACTCATTTTTACCAGATGAGATGATGAGGAAATTAATGCATCGTCCCATCAGACCGCCCGAGCTGTATGAATTCTCGAAGATACACAAGGAAAATGTCCCTCTTACGGATACAGTGCAATACGTTCGGCCACCTGTTGATGTTGTGGCCTTCAGTTCGAAGACTGTTTGATGCGGCTGTCCATGCTCCTCTATTCTGTGCAAGCCTCTTCATCTACGAGTAACTACTGCAAAATAAATCCTTTTGAATCTGCTTGCTGTATTCATCTTTGGTCTTTCTCTTCTAGTTTTACATCCTACACTTTCGTCCGATACTAAATTCGTTATCCCGTGATCTCTCAGAATATATTTCTTCTTCTAACCACGTTATACCACAAATTACTTTGCTCCTCAATTCTATTCAGTACTTCCTCATTAGTTACGTGATCTACACGTCTCATCTTCAGCATTCTTCTTTAGCACCACATTTCAAGAGCTCCTATTCTGTTCTTGTTTAGGCTGTTTACCGTCCATGTTTCACTCCAATACATGGCACTCCATACGAATAATTTCGTAAAAGACTTCCTGAGACCTGAATCTATATTTGACATAAGCAAATTTATCTTCTTCAGGAAAGCTTTTCTAGCCATTGGCAGTCTACATTTTATACCCTCTATACTTCGGCATCATCAGTTATTTTGCTGCCCAAATAGCAAAACTCGTCTACTACTTTAAGCGACTCGTTTCCTGTTCTAATTCCCTCAGCATAACTTGATTAATTTCCACTACATTCCATTATCCTTGTTTTGCTTTTGTTGTTGTTTTCTTTACTGCTTGCTCATTGTAGCGATAGGCTATAGTCCTGTCTCACACCCTTCTAAACCACTGCTTCTCTTTCATGCCCCTTGACTATTACAACTGCCACCTGGTTACTGTGGAAGGTGTAAATTGTCTTTCGCGCCCTGCGTTTTACCCCTGCTTCCTCACAATTTCAAAGACGTTATTCCAGTCAACACTGTCAACAGATGTCTCTTAGTCTACAAATACTAGTAACGTAGGTTCTCCTTTCCTTAATCTATCTTGCATAAGAAGTTGAAGGGTAAGTATTGCTTCGCGTCTTCCTATGTTTCTCCGAAATCTTAATTGATCTCTCCGAGTTCGACTCCTACCAGTTTTTTTCATTCTTCTGTAAAAAGTTCGTATTAGTATTTTGCAAGGTGACTTATTAAGCTAAGAGTTCAGTAATATTTACACCTGGCTGCATATTCTTTCTTTGGAATTGGAATTATTGTATTCTTTTTTTAAATTCGATGATATTTCACCGGTTTCCCACATCTTCCGAGATGGAAGAGTTTTGTCATTGCTGGCCATCAGTAGTTGTAACGGAATATCGTCCACTCCAGGGACCTTGTTTCGACTCAGGTTTTTCAGTACTCTGTGAAATTCTTCTCTCAGTGTCGTATCTCGCTCCCCTTATTTTCATTTACGTCCTGTTCCATTTCCATAATACTGCCCTTCAAGTACATCTCCCTTGCATAGACCCGCTATGTATTCCTTACACCTTTCAGCTTTCCCTTCTTTGCTGAGGCCTGGTTATCCATTTGAGCTCTTAACATTCATGCAAGTGGTTATTTTTTCTCCAAAAAACTCTGTAAATTCCCTGTGGATTGTATCTATCTTTCCTCCAGTGATATATGCTTCTAAATTCTTACCACCGTCCTCTAGGCACTCCTGCTTAGCCACTTTGCAATTCCTGACAGTCTCGAGTTCTAGACTTTTGTATTCCACCTTCTCCACTTGCCATATTTTTATATTTTCTTCTTCCGTAAATTAAATTCAATATCTTTCGTGTTAATCGAGCCCTCGTCTTTTATCTGTTTAATTCTCTGCTGCCTTCGTTCGCTATTTCATCTCTCAAAAGCTACCCATCCGTCTTGTACTGTATTCCTTTCAGCCGTTCTTGTCAGTCGTTCCGTAATGTCCCCCCTGAAACTCTCAACAACCCCTGGTTCTTTCAGTTTATCCAGGTCTCATCTCCTTAATTTCCTACTTTTTTGTAATTTCTTCAGTTTTAATCTACAGTTTATAACCAATAACTTATGGTCACAGTCCACATCTGGAAATGTCTTACAGTTTGAAATGTGGATCCGAAATTTTTGTCTGACCATTCTATAATGAATCTGAAACCTTCCAGAATCTCCAGGTTTCTTACACGTCTACAGACTTGCTCATGATTCTTAAGCAAAGTGTTAATGATGATCAAATTATGTGTTGTGTAAAACTCTACCAGGCGGCTTCCTCTTTCATTCCATTCCCCCAGTCCTTATTTACCTACTATTTTTCCTTCTCTTCCTCCTCTCCCTATCGAATTTCAGTCCTCCATCACTCTTAAAGTTTGGACTCCCTTAACTATTTAATTATCTTATTTTATCTCATCACACGTTTCTTCAATCTCTTCATCATCTGTGGAGCTAGTTGACATATAAACTTATACTATTGTGGTGGGTGTGGGCTTTGTATTTGCCTTGGCTACAATAATGCGTTCAATACGCTGTTCATAGCAGCTTATCCGCAGTCCTGTTTTCTTCGTCGTTACTAAACGTACACCTGAATTACCCCTATCTGATATTGTATTTAAAACCCTGTATTCACCTAACCAGAAGTCCTGTTCTTACCGCCACCGAACTTCACTAATTCCCCCCCCCCCCCCCCCCCCATATCCAACCCACTGATCCTATTAAGGGATCTGACATTCAACGTTCCGAATGGTAGATCACAAGTGTTGTTCCTCTTACAGACTGGCAAAACATCAGGGAGGATTATTAATGGAAAAACTGCGACATTGTAAACATCATTACGTCAACTCATTGAAACGCTAAAGGAAATGAAAATAGTCCAAAGCGACGTAATGGTTGGACTGGACGTTGTATCACTTTTTACCAGGGTACCAGTAAAAAACGCGCTTGATAGTCTGGACCAACAATATCCACCTAGAACAGCCAACTTGTTCCGGCATGTTTCAACGACAACGTACTTCTTTTTGTATCGTGACTAGTATTATGAGAAGACGGACAGCACAGCGATAGGATCACCATTGTCTCCAGCAGTCGTGAATTTCTTCAAGGAGCACAAGAAACAAAGTGTGTATGATGCATCTTTAGAATACAGCAACATCTATAAAGGTCAAAACAGTTCGCAGAGTTGCAGCGCGTTGAACCGAGCGCAGGCGTTATATTAATCAAAGGGAGCGTGACAAGTTGGCATTGCTGAGCACAAAATACAGTTTGAAAGGGAGAGTTTTCGCTCATGCGACAACACATTGGGATTCCGTTGTAAAGAGACGGCCGAGATTGGAAACAACAGTAACAATTTTATGGGACCAAGGCTACACACTTACTTGGACGTGTGGGCGGGCTACAGATGTAGAAAGGAAGGAAAGACGGATGCTTTACTCGTACAGGGAGGTAGGAGCACCAGTCCCAAATGTGGCACCGGCCCATCGCTCCACCTGAGGTCACACGCTTCTGTGGCTACTATGAGCTGCCCAATTCACCTTCTGCGCAGACCTTGTTTCGGCCCACTCTGATGTCGGAGGCTACAATCGTGAAAATATACGCGGAAAACCATGCAGCCCGAGGCGCCCCATCTTCATCTACGCTGACGTTGTCTTGATCTCTGCCACTCCTGAATTCTACAAGCCCCTAGAAATCCTGGAAAGACACGTACTCCACCTCGCTTTCCATATCCGCCTACCTTCCCCAACTCGCATTCTGGACCATCTCATCCATTTCCCACACCTTCTTCTCTTCCTAGAACACCTTCGGATCTGATACATTAACCACAAAACCCAGCACACAGTTTCCCACGTACTAATCACCTATGTAGGCACCCTGCTGCTCCATACGTCCATATTCTGCCATCCATGCTCCTCCGTGCCTTATCCATCCTCTCCCACCGGTATTTGAACCAACTCCCCAACGATGAAATCCGTTCAGAGATGTGCCCCTCTTTTCAGTCATAATCGCAACGCTCCACCTTACACAACCCTACAATTTTCTCCTCCACGCTTCACCCACCTTACTGATTTCTAGTCGCTACCTGAGGTTCTGCAGGGCCCTGTAGTCTTACTCATCATCGCACCTTCGTCATGACAATTTTGTCGTGTGACAGCTAGCATTTCACCAAGGCATGACTGACGTTCAAGAGTGACTGTGTTTTAAATGTAACATAAAATCTTGAAACAAAATTTAAAAACGATCACAATATTCATCTACGTGTATTTTACGAATCATCCTTCATTGCCAGTTGTTTTCATGTATAAATCGTCACTAACGTCCACCTATGTAAGTTTTACAAATCAATCTATTATCATTTTTTATATGTTTTACCAATTTTTAAATACAATTTTTGTAACCTATAGCTGAAGAGCGGCTTTTGTCCGCTATCAACGCGCCTCCGTTGTGAGTAATTGAAATAAGAATAAACAAAAATAAAGAAATAAATAAAAGCAGTCCGGCAATCAGTGATTTTTGCTCCCGACGAGGATTGCGGAGGTAGCTACTGAAAGCTCGAGAACTTTATCCGAATTGACACGACTTTAGCCGGCCGGAGTGGCTGTGCGGTTCTAGGCGCTAGAGTCTGGAACCGAGCGACCACTACGTTCGCAGTTTCGAATCCTGCCTCGGGCATGGATGTGTGTGATGTCCTTAGGTTAGTTAGGTTTAATTAGTTCTAAGCTCTAGGCGACTGATGACCTCAGAAGTTAAGTCGCATAGTGCTCAGAGCCATTTGAACCATTTTTGACACGACTTTGAAACCTAGATGATATTATTCCGGCATACCCTCTCGTACCTAAAGCAGTTTACGCACTACACTCAGTACATTCATATGTACACAACGGTATTTCTTCGTGTTCCAATCCTAACATTGTAGTACTACGTATAATTGTTTACACAATACTACTTGCCAATAATTACCAAAAAAATTAAATCGCAGGTAATTAGGAACAACTTGGAATTGAAGTACTAATGAAGTTATAAAAAAATAGTGTTAGTTGCTTTTTTTACATATC
Organism: Schistocerca nitens; assembly: GCF_023898315.1. Lineage (NCBI taxonomy): Eukaryota > Metazoa > Arthropoda > Insecta > Orthoptera > Acrididae > Schistocerca > Schistocerca nitens. Next base: position 872,832,927 of record NC_064614.1, on the reverse strand, counting down.
TCTTATTCTTTAAATGTCGTTAGATTTGCGGCTACCATGCTACATCTCAAGATTAAAGTGCACTAGCTGGGAGAACCATCTTTACTTATTGCCACATATTTGATTTTTACAGCTATTATCAGTAATTAAAAAATTTCGTATTGTTTATGTATGAATACCAGTCCTCACAGAGACTATCCTGGAATATCTACTGCCACAGTACCTCTAGACAGAATACAACATGTAAAATGTAAATATATATGGCTGCCGATGATGCCTTCAAAGGTCGAACGAGTACATCACGTTAAAAACAGTTCTACTCACTTGACGTAACAGAAAAAATTTACGAAGTAATGAAATTCTTTGTATCAATCGTGTATCAAATTTACATTTCTGTCTATCTATATGAACACTCTGTAATTCAATTGTAAGATTATGTCAGATGGTTCAGAGTACCAATTCCAGACTAATTCTCTACCGTTGCACACTTGAATGACACGTGGTAAACTAAAAAGCTAAATCTTACTTCGCGTGCGCTGAGTTGCATTTTACGATGCTCATTTGTCCCTATGAATTTATGCGTCAACAAAATTGTGTAAGAAGATCTCGCCTTAATGGAAAATGCTTTTATTTAAAGTCGCATATAATATTCGTGACAGTGTATCCCCTATTTAACAATAATACAAAACTATCTGCCCTTCTGTAGACTTTGTTGACGTCCTCCCTCAATTCCATTTGGAACAACTGCCAAACCGTGCGCAATGCTCCAGGAGAGAACGGACAAACGCGTTTTAGGCAGTCTGTTTGGTAGATTTATTGTTTCTAAGCGTTCTGCCAATAAAAATGCGGTCTTCGGTTTACCTTCTGCAAAATATTTTCTGTCATGGCTCTAATTTTAGTTGTGTAATCGTAATCACGTAGTTGAACGAACATCCATTAAATTTGTTTTATTAATAGTGTAACCGAAGTACCACGAAGCTTATAGTACTCATGTGGAGAACCACATACATTTTATTCGTTAGGGTTGAAACGTCCCCGTAGTAATATTAATGAATTACTGTGCTAATAAACCTCTAACATTATTTGATTTTCAAACAGCTGAGCAGAACTGAACGTACTCAGACATTTCTCTCAATGGTTCAATGGCTCTGAGCACTATGGGACTTAACATCTGAGGTCATCAGTCCCCTACAACTTAGAACTACTTAAACCTAACTAACGTAAGGACATCACGAGGCAGAGAAAGACATTTCTCTCTTTACTTGTTCTGATCAACACTAAACTGACACACAATATTTTTAGCGCAAGGCAATCTGACTTTCAATAATCCCTACAAAAGAATGGCCCTGACTAACATTAACCTGTACCTTTCACGAACCAGTTACCTCACAAAAATGTTCGTTACTCGAACTACTGCAATACAGCGAACGCCAATACTGCCAGCTAAATAAAAGATTCTAACTACTGAAGGCACTAACTGCTGATAGGCATAGTATAAATATATATATATATATATATATATATATATATATATATATATATATATATATATATATATATCAGTTCATGATATCCAGTATTACAAATTTACTCTTTCTGACAGACACACGTCCAGATCGCCCGCTCTCAAAATTCTGCCTTCTCTCTCCCCACATCCACCACTGCTGACGGCTCACTTCCAACTGCGCAACGCTATGCGCTGTTCACATGCAACTGCCCAACACTACAATAGCGAATATTTCAACAATGCCAACCAGCCACAGACTGCTCACAGCACAGTCAGTGATTTTTGTACAGAGCGCTACGTGGCGTTACCAACATAAAAAGCTAAACAGCGTACTTACAGGGTCACTGCCTGTTTTCACACCATACAGTTATTGTATCCTGTCTAAGTTAATTCGCTATTCATTTTGATCTTCTGATGACTTATCTAGAAGATAAATGACAAAGTCATTTGCAATTAATATAACAATGGCGATAAGATCAGTTCCTAAACCGTTTATATACATTAAGAAAAGCAGAGGAGCTATACCACTTCCTCGGGGAACCCAAGATATTACTTCGGTTTCACTAGACAACGTCCCACCTGTTACTACAAACGGTCTCCTTTTTAAATACCAATTTAGAACTTTTGCTGATTATTATGAGACTAGGCAAAATCTCTGGTCATCACACTCAATGAATTACGTTTCAACATCAGTCGAACTCAAGTGTAACTGTGAAACTGAGAAGTCACTCTATGCGTTGTAGCAACTCCATTCTGTTGTGTGAGTACTTCCAACGGCACAACCTGTGTAAACGTTAAGTCGCAGAGAAGCAGTGGTTTTTTGAAGCAGCCTGCTACGAAAGCTTCCTTATACGATTCCTCGGCCCCACCGTGAGGCGCACGCTCCCCAGGCGCTCGCTGTATATTTTGACGAGTCAGGGGAGGCAGCGTTTGAATGCTGACGCGTGGCCGCCGCTGTTAGCTAGAGTTTCCCCCAGCCGCGGCCGCCCCTCGCCGGGGGGCGCAGAACGTGGCGAGTTAGCCGCCAGCTGACAGGCGCCGTGCGCCCCGTTACAACACCCCTTCAGGCCGACGGCAAACCGCTGAGTACGTCGCCAGCTGCTCTGCAGCCTTAACAGCTCAGCATTTAACACGGCTGTAGGCATCATCATCATATCCAGTTCTCACTTAGGCCTCATTGCCTGTTCCAGTTCAAGTAGAATGCAGCTGATCTTGACATCTCTTCTTAGGACAACCAACTTTTCTTTCCCCTTGCTATGTGAATTTGTATTTTCATATAGGTATTCGATCATCTGAATCCTTAGAATATGTTCATACCATTTATTCAGTACTCCTCTATTCTCTGAACTACGCTTGTGACGCCAAGTGCCAGCCGCAGTGGCAGAGCGGTTCTAGGCGCTTCAGTACGGAACCGCGTGACTGATACGGCCGCAGGTTCGAATCCTGCCTCGGGCATGGATGTGTATGATGTCCTTAGTTAGGTCTAAGTAGTTCTAAGTTCTAGGGAATTGGTGACCTCAGATGTTAGGTCCCATAGTGCTCAGAGCCATTTGAACCATTGTTTTTTTACGCCAAAGTTCACTTCTGATTGCCGGCCGGAGTGGCCGTGCGGTTCTAGGCGCTACAGTCTCGAACCGCGAGACCGCTACGGTCGCAGGTTCGAATCCTGCCTCGGGCATGGATGTGTGTGATGTCCTTAGGTTAGTTAGGTTTAAGTAGTTCTAAGTTCTTCGGGACTGATGACCTCAGATGTTAAGTCCCATAGTGCTCAGAGCCATTTCAAACATTTTTTCACTTCTGATTTCACTATTCTTTATCCGATGAATGAGTTCTGAACTAGCTAGAGGACTTAGGAGTTTCATTCGTGCTGCCCCAATCCTACTCCTTTTACTGGCGGTTAGAGTCCAAGTCTCTGACCCATTACATTAAAAATGTTATTTTAGTGCTGTCTCTTTCCTGAGATTTTTTGAAGAGTGTGGTTAGTAGTACATACCAATAACACACTGAAGAATGGAAAATAAAATTCAAGATATGTTAGATGATGATTAGCTTGGTTTCAGGAAAGGTAAAGGCACCAGAGAGGTAGTTCTGACGTTGGGGTTGGTGATGGAAGCAAGACTGAAAAAAAAATCAAGACACGTTCACCGGATCTGTCAGTCTGGAAAAAGCGTTCCATAATGTAAAATGGTGAAATATGTTTGAAATTCTGAAAAATATGTACAAGTATCAAGAGGGAACAAGAACAGCGAGAGAACAAGAACGAAGTGCTCAGATTAAAAAGGATATAAAATAGGGATGTCGTCTTTCGCCCCTACGGTTGTATCTCTAAATGGATGAAGCATTGACGGAAATAAAAAAAAAAAGATTCAGGTGTGGATTAAAATTCAGGGTAAAAGAATATCAATGATGATGTTCGCTGATGGTAGTGATACCCTCAGTGGAAGTGAAGAAGAATTAGAGTATCTGTTGAATCGAATGAACAGGCTTATTACTGGGTATAAATACGGACTGAGAGTCAATCAAAGGAAGACGACATTAATGAGAAGCAGCAGTAATCAGAGCAGCCAGAACATCAGAACTAGGGATCACGAAGTAGACGAAGGTAAGACATTCTGCTCTCTAGGCAGCAAAATAACACACGACGTTCGGAGCAAGGAGTATATAAAAAGCGGACGTTCCTGGCCAAGAGAAGTATCTGTCCTTCCACTTCCTCAATTTCTCAGTTCTAGTTTCAATTATTTCACTATATGGTCTCGATAAAGAAGTGAGAACTGTAATGAACAGCCACACTAGCTTGCCTTTTTAAATATGTTTGTGATGGACCCTTCGTTCAATTCGACAGAGATTTCCTCTCCGCTAAGAAAGCGGTTAAATAGATTTGCGAGATGTTCAAATTACACGCCTGGCCCGGCTTACAACTCCATATAATACAGCTCCAGGTCCTGGTGCTTCGCCATTTTCAGATAGCTGAACTGTAGCAAGTACTTCCTCTTCTGTTAACGCTTGGATTTCTGTGCCATCTTCTTTGCCTGAAAAGGAACATAATCCTGAAATTCGGATCGATTTTGTTTAAACAGTTCTTCATAGTATTTCATCTGTCTAGCATTGCCAGCTGCAAGGTTTTACTACTTCTGTCATTTGTCTGTAGCTGTTTTGTAACATTCCATGTTTATTTGGACTTTGAACTCCTTAAGCGGTTATGAACTCTCCAGATTTAATGTCCCACATAGCATTCTTTGCTCTAATTAGTGCTTTCTTTGCCAATCCTCTCAGTTTTATCTACCTACTTCTGTCATCAGTCGCATTGCTGTTAAGCCATCTGTTATAGGCCTCCTTTATGTCCATTATCTTTGCAGCAATATCATCATCCAACTTATCACTTTTAAATTTTTCCGGATTCCAAGATTTTCAATGGCAGCTTCATGAACAGAGCTCATAATTTTGTTATACGGTACGTCAACTGTTGTATCATCAGTCTGATGTAGCTTCCCACTCAATTTAAGTTTCTATAAGAACGCAGTTGAAGGAGTCTGCAGTAAACTTAACTTACACTGTGGTTGGCTCAGTTTCTCTCCATTCTCGTTACAATTGTTTTGGCACCTACAAATTTTCTGAATCGGGAACCAAAGTGCACACCGAAGCAGAAAATGGCCGATCCACATTCTGCTCACCTCTACACTCGGCAATTCTAGACCTCTGTACGAATAATTTCTTTACCTACAACATAACCAACTGTAGGCTATAACTTCCTCGTAGGCTGTGTCCAAGTATATTTAAGGACTACTTTGTGTTGAAACAAGGAATTCTATATCTTAAGACCGTAATTGCTAAAAATTGCTGACAGCCTCTCTCCATTCCCCACACCCTCCCCAAATTTTCCCACGACCTTGTAATCACCCAGATTATCTACTCGTCCACTTAAATCTCCTAAAAAAATGGTTCCAATGGCTCTGAGCACTATGGGACTTAACATCTGAGGTCATCAGGCCCCTAGAACTTAGAACTACTTAAACCTAATTAACCTAAGGACATCACACACATCCACGCCCGAGGCAGGATTCGAACCTGCGACCGAAGCAGTCGCGCGGTTCCGGACTGAAGCGCCTAGAACCGCTCGGCCACCACGGCCGGAAATCTCCTAAAAGGCACAACTCCTTACTACAGCTAATGCTATCTTGGGAGGTATGTAAAAACATTAAATTATTCTTCTCAGTGTCAGTTGCGTAATTTGTGTGTGCATATGCTGTAGCTATCGCTACGTTCTATCCTTTTAGCTTCGCATCCACCTGCACCAGACATTCGTTCACAAGGTCCCATTTCTTAATGCAACGTTTCCTCTTTTTATCTCCTGCAACATATGCCCTTATTCACTCCATTGTAAATATGAACATAATCACCTAATTCATGTACTCCTTTACTTTTCTAGTTTGTTTCTTTTACTGCTATTACGTCTACATTGTTCCGATGGATCTCCTTGAATATTTCTGTTTCCTTAGTTGTGATGCCCTGGACGTGTCATCTACCGAAACTCCTGTACCGTTTTCGTTTGCTGGGTCGATTCCGTTTAGTTGCAATCTGGTCTTGAGAGTAAAGTCTAGAAGCAGCTGTAAATTGTAAAACTGCAGGGAAAGTCGGAGATTGGAATACATCCAGGAAATAATTGAGGACGTAAGTTGGAAGCGCTAATCTGAGATTAATAGTTTGACACAGAAGAAGAATTCGTGGCGGGGCGCGCCAAACAAGTCAGAAGTCAAACGGCTCAAGAAAAAAAAAAGGGACTCAGTTTATTCACTTCTTGTTTGTTACTTGTTTGTGGCCTTCCCACTAATTATATAACGAGTAAAGAGTAACCATCCGTTACTATCGAAAGCAGATAGACTACATAACATAATTTTGGAATAAGCAGATGGCGGACAAGGAGTCACTGGAAGATTATTAAGGAAATATATTTCACCCAGCAAAGACGTGGCTTCCAAAACGCTTAGATTCTTCAGCTTTACTTATTATTCTTGCACTGTTACCGGATGGAGTTAATAGAAGAGATAGAGAAGATCCAAAGAAAAGTGGCACTTTTATCACAGGATCGGTTCGTAAGCCAGAGAGTGTTATCGTGTGAGTGCTAGTCTGATCTTCAGGGGAATTGGATGGTTGATGCGGTATGGTATTCTTGTATTCTTCTGCATCTCTTATTTTCCTTCCACATAGGGAGCTACACTCACAAGCTGATCTACGAATCCTCGTCCGTAAAGCATTCGGACACCTTCTCTCTACAGGTTGGAAAAGTTACAGAACGTAATTTGCAATAAATTTCATTAAAATACTCATACATATTGCAGTAAGACACATGTATGTGAGATAACCCTGTCACAAGGTTTATAACATGCACTGACAAGTGTGAGTGACTTGGCATGAAACCACCTCGCTGTAGGAAAAGGAATTAAAAGAAGAAAATAGATCAAAAGACATTTAATTTATACATGAAAACGCGCAGTCTGTAGAAATCGTGGAATGGTTGAACGAATGATACTATGTTAGCTATGAGATCCGCATAATGAAAACAGGAGCAAGGGCCGAAAGATAATGCTTACCTTATTATGATTTGTGTGTGGTCGCGATACCCGGTGCTCGCTGTACGGGCGTTGTAACTCCTCTGCAGTGTGCAACGTGATTGCTGCAAGCCCCCGAACGTGTATGATGCTTATCTATAGGGACGGCCCTTACACACGGCCACCCCCAAGGTTATGAGAAACAACACATCAGTAACAAAATGGCGATGCCTGCCGAAACCCTACTGTCCGCCAGGCAGACGCGCCAGTGATTGGTAAACAAATGGGTTGCAGCATCACTTTCGGTGCTATCTGTAAACCGGGGCACCGCACTACAGCGTGCGTCTTCAGTCCTAACAGCCCAAATGACAGCGGGAGGGAACAAATCGTTGGTGCAGCACCACTCCAGAGTCTGGCTTGGTCTCTCTTACTCTCAGGTTGGGACTCCTGTTAGGGCGCGATTCTCCTGCCGAGGGAAAAGCTGGTATGTCTAAGCCACCGCATAACTTCGCCTTACATTTAAACGTAGCGGACAGGAACTGTCAAGGAAATTGACAATTTTCAACATTTCCTTCATTAACAAAGAGGAGCAAGTGAAAATTACTTTGCTCCCGAGAATTGATGGTCGCCTTGTAAAGCAATGATTCCTCTAATTCCTTAAAATTATCAATTTAGTTTTATGATCTGTTAATCAAAGGTCCGTCTACTCTCAGATCGTTGTCAGTGAGAAATTTTATTGGCAACTCGAATTGGAATTACCACATTTTATTTGACCATCATTCTGCACGATGAAAAATGGTCAGTACAGCGTTGTCATCATGGCCTGGGCATTGTACCCCCTCAAAAGGTCTCTGCGTTGCAATAGAAATGCGCAAAACATTCCTGTGGCAGGTATTCCGAGAGAGGTCTTGCTTGGTACGACGAGGTTCACTGTTGAGCATTCTAGAGCATAGTTTTAAAGAAAAGTCGGCCAACATATAACTTTCTTCTCGTAAGAGAAATTAGAGGTGATACGGAGATCTTCCGACAATCGCTCTTCACAAGAAACATTCTCGAATATTGTAGGGAAGGCAGGAATTGAGGGCCATACCACAAGTAGTCTCCCCCCCACACGCGGATGAAGGCTATGAACCCGGTTTGTTTTCATATACATCTCATGTCTCACAGACAGAGAATGTGTAGGTCTTCTTTTGCTGCTACAATGGTTCAAATGGCTCTGAGCACTATGGGACTTAACATCTGAGGTCACCAGTCCCTTAGAACTACTTAAACCTAACTAACCTAAGGACATCACACACTTCCATGCCCGAGGCAGGATTCGAACCTGCGACCGTAGCGTTTGCTGCTACGTCTAACACCTTTCATGTGTCTTAATGTAGGCGTAAACGTAACTGCACGACTGACAGCACTTGATGTTTCATGTGTGTTGTAAGTAGGCTGTTTAGATTTTTATGTTGGTAATGTCACGTACCGCTCTGTATGAAAATCACTGACTGTGCTGTGTGCAGTCTGAGACTGGTCGGCATTGGTTCAATATTTGCTATTGTAGTGTTGGCAAGTTGGATGTGAACAGCGCGTAGCGTTGCGCAGTTGTAGGTGAGCCGCCAGCAGTGGTGGATGTGGGGAGAGAGATGGCGAAGTTTTTAGAGCGGATGATCTGGACGTGTGTCCATCAGAGACAGTAAATTTGTAAGACTGGATGTCATGAACTGATACATATATTATGACTTTTGAACACTATTACGGTAAATAAATTGTTTGTTCTCTATCAAAATTTTTCATTTGCGAACTATGCCTATCAGTAGTGAGTGCCTTCAGTAGTTAGAATCTTTTATTCAGCTGGTAGTATTGGTGCACGCTGTATTGCAGTAGTTTGAGTAACGAAGACTTTTGTGAGGTTTGTGATTCATGAAAGGTATAGGTTATTGTTAGTGAGGGCTATTCTTTTGTAGGGATTTTTGAACGTCAGACTGCGTTGCGCTAAAAATATTGTGAGTCAGTTTAAGCACAGTCATTTATAATTTTTCCAAGGGGACGTTTCAGTGTTAACGCATCACCGTGAAAGTAATGAAGCTGTGGGGTCCGGGCAACCTTCCTTTGCCTGATCGGAGATAAAAAAAAAAAAAAAAAGGGAAGCGAAACAGGGGCCAGGGCGGGTCGATGTCTGCCGAGGAGCCGTGATAGCGCTTCAATCTGCAAACACATTCAACACACAATCCGCACTGCGGGAAGCAATCTCCAGTCCGCGGAGGGAATCTATCTATCGGCCGGCCACGGCGGGAGTGAAGGCGGCCAGTCAGCGGAGACTGTGGCGGTGGGGGGGGGGGGGGGAGGAGGGGGGGGGACGGTGTAAACAGCCAATAGGGGGCCAAGGAGCGACCAGATAGCCGGCTGCCCAGATTGGACGGCCCATTTCCTTGTGCCGGAAGCCGCCACTTGCCGTTCGCCACCTGCAATCTGCAACGCTGCGGCGGGTGTCCGAGCGAGGCCCCGTCCCAGTGTACGACACATCTGTTCAGGCGTTCGTTTCTTCTGGGCTCCCTTTCTCCATTTGCTCTTGCAGAATCAGTGTTTACCATCTTTCATGAAGCACGAGCCAAACGCGTAATGTTCACAGAACTCATCTATTGTAGTGTAGACGATCTACAAATGTAGCAGGGAGGCAGGTGCTAATTCTTACATTTTTTTTGAAAGTTTATGTATCTTGGGGCAATACACTTGTGCCCATGGGACAGTGCGTGACGTTAGCACATCATTTAATCTTCAGGAAACGCCTTTTGTTCCACATGTGAGCTCAGATTATTAAGCTATTTACTAAATTTTTTTGCTAACTTGCGTGATGTAACAACTTACCCCATCGATGTGGACAGTCAAATCGCAAAAACTGTTTTAGGAACAAGGCCAAGCGAACGTGGAACGGCTGGGCAACATTCCGGGAAAACATCTTTCTCCCTTAGTTTACTCAGTTTATTTAAAAAGGACCAAAAATTTTTTGATAAGAAGACATTTCATGTGCTTTAATAAACACAATGACAGAGGTTGAAGGATTTGAATAAAAGAATTAAAAAAACACGTATCGTAAACTACAGGGCTACTCAAGCGCTTGAGGAAGATTTGCAATTGCCAATTTCTTAAAAGAAGTGTTAACCATTTAAGAAAAAAGAAACAATGTAAGGGACGCAACAAAAATGTGCTTTCAATTCAAGTTTGCAAATATGTACCAAATCCTTTGTCATATTAAACCCCCAATGAGTACACAATGCTTAGGAAAGTCTCACATTTTTCTCTCACATAAACAAGCAACAGGGTTTAAAGAGAAAGGTATTAGCTATTAAAAAACACAACCATTTAAGAGACACCCTCAAAATGTGCTTTCAGCCCACCTTTACAAATGTATAAGATTTGCTTTTTAAATGTTAGTCTCTGTGAGTCCAATGTACTTAATAAAATATTAATTAAGAAAACAATAGTAAAACTCTTAAAGTACTAATCATTTAAGAAGAAAAAGCAACCGTTTGAGAGACACTCCCAAAATGTGCTTTCGACTCAGCTTTGCAAATGCTAATAAACTGCTTTACGTAACTCTTCATTCGGTAAGCCCTTTGCAGAACCGTCGTCACTCAGTTGTCGCAGGTCCAGGCATCCTTCACCAAGTCAGGCTGGCGTCATCTTCCGTAAGCGCGCAACCAGAACACACAAAGGCGTATGTTAACGGATGATACCGCTTGCCCAGAAGTAGTTTCAACAAATAACACACGGCAGGGAAGTCCGGTTCCGAAGTAAGACAGTGCCTTTGTGAAACCACAGTTAGTACGGAAGCACCAAGCTACCAGAGGCTCAAAAGGCAATGGGCAGAAACTAAGGCCCGTACCCTTCGTGGCTACGTGGCCTTATTGAACCAAAACACGAGGGAGACGTTACGGACACCCAGAACAACCCCAAGAGGGGGCTGATAGACAGAAGTTTAAACAAAACAGAGGCCCAACTTAGGTCATCTCCGAAGAAGACAGCAACTTTGGCAGTTGGGGCGTGGGATTTAAGGGAGCACGCCCATTATTTCGAAGATGTCAGGAAATATCTAGTACAGAGCGCCAGGTAGGCTTTCAGATTAATCGAATGAAAATCAAACAACTGCCACTAAGGCGCAATATCCATGCTCTTTCTTTCGGGAATTCACTTAAGTGAACAGCTAAGCCTTCAGTCAGAGTTTTGTAACAAGACTCAAAATTCGTGTGTGGGACTACAAGCAATGAGCCACTCCACTAAGTAAAAGAAGTTAAAGAAGGTTACTAAGTGGGGGATGAACGACCAGGGTGAACGATGATCCCTTTAACAGAACAGCACCACCTGTGGGCCTCTTATTCTGGAGAGCGATGGGGCCCCCTACTGTCAGTCCTCGTGGACATGTCCTATCTCATATTGCCACTTCCGTCTGGCGAGACTCTCTTGAATCGATTACTCCGTCCACCATACTACCGATCGCGCCCTCTCGTGGTCACCGTCGCTGAAATCGAGCTTCCGCACGAGGCCAGCACCTCCACCATAACAAGAACATCTCTGAAGCGAACAAATAAAGGACAAACAGATCATGGGAATTCGAAAGGAATCTGAACCGCATGGCTCAATCTCTCCCACCAAACCAATAGATATCCCCTTCCCTTTTTTTATGTGTTGAGTGTTATCGAGGAGGCTAGTTCTCCTTAACCTGGGAGACGTGAACCCATACTGTTTACTCAAGTCTGCCACAAGCACGTAGATCAGACCCAATATTCGGACGATCTGAAAGAGATCCTAAAATCGCGTACTACCTTACTATAATAGCCTTTCCCCCCCTTCTGATTAACATGGAGGTTGTGCACAATAACTCAGTCACCTACTTGACCCCTAAATTCTCTAAACCCCCAATCCTTACATAAGCCAAACTGTGAAGAGCCTGCTGATTATTTCGACATGCCTTATGCCTTTCTCCAATTCTCCCGCAGAATCTTAGCGTCAATATGCTCCAGGAGCAAATCGTTAACTAACCGCAAGTTGGCTACAGGTGAATTAACTTCATAGTCCAACACAAGGGAAGCTGGGGCAGGTTTCAGTGACTTATGCTGAGCCGTATTAAAGGCGAAATCAAGTCACCCCATGAAACAGTCCCACTTACTCTGCGACTTACTACGGAAAGCAATAACAGCTTTTTCCAAATTTCAGTTAACACCTTCTGCAAGATGTGGTTGAGGATAGTACGGAGTAGTTGTGACGTGACGAATAGCGTGCTCCAAACAAAATCTCTTGAAGCTATAACGGATCTTTAACTTTGGGATAAATTTATTTTATTTTTTGTTAGATGTTTTCGTTAAATATCTGAATAAATTGTAATTAGGAATAATTTAATTAAGCAGAGTAGAAAAGATAAAGTCAAAGGGATGTTCATTGGGCAGACATTGTCGTAATGTAACGTCATTGCGTTTTTCGGTTGTTAAAACAAGTCGTTTGTGTTCCGTTCTGCTGTTCGGTCGTGCGCGTATCTGAAAGGAATTAATTCGGGGACTATATTAAATTTTCAAATAACACTTACGATTCGATGTTCCGACAAAAGGGGTTAACGTCAGTGTTAATTTGAATAGTGGGCGACAGGATTAGTTTTGACAGATACGTGAAAACGAACGTAACGAAAGTTGTTCGCATATCATCCTTGAACGTGACTTTTTATTTAATTAACGATTTCTGACTCATTAAAAGCTATATTAGGATCAATCCCTCTTTGCTCCTAGATAGTGATCATTCATGAACATTTACGTCATAAGAAAAAGGATTATTAATAAAAGTGATGTTAAATGACAATTATGTGTTATTCCGTTAGTGTGGAACCGACGTAATACCTCTGAAATGACATTCATATATAATCTGTGTTACATACTGAACTGAGATAGGAAGTAAATTGAAATTAGTGAACATTTGATACTGAGACTATAGAAGCAGAAGCGCTTAAGGTTTCTCTTCTCTAAAATGGCAAAATAGGTACGAACTTTAACTCAATAGTCGACATTATGTATTGCAAAGACATTAGCATTTCATACTTATTTTGACGACGCGCTGTTAAACGAAGGAACGTTGAGTCTCTATACGAGTAATAAAATTAAATCTAAAAACATAATTAATAACGGCGAACTCCGCTTTAACAAACTGTATTGCGTGTCGTCATCGGGCAATAACTGTTCAACCCTGGAGACTTGTGTGGTGAAATTAGAAGTCGGGCATATAAAACAAACTTAAAAATCCATTCAAGCTACAGTGGAGTCGGCACTACACGACGTGGGCAGTTATAAAGCCCACAGATTTAAATGCCGGGGTACTATCATTGACCATATACCTCAGCGGATCAAAGATGGAAAATTATTCCTAACAGATGTCAGATAGTGGTAGGAACCATAACCATGCGACTAGGGATTAACCAACAGAAAAGTGAGAAGGCATCGACCACCATGATCGTATACTCGTTACAATCGTGAAAGCTTGGCAAAGGATCAAAAAAAAATGGTTCAAATGGCTCTGAGCACTATGGGACTCAACTGCTGAGGTCATTAGTCCCCTAGAACTTAGAACTAGTTAAACCTAACTAACCTAAGGACATCACAAACATCCATGCCCGAGGCAGGATTTGAACCTGCGACCGTAGCGGTCTTGCGATTCCAGACTGCAGCGCCTTTAACCGCACGGCCACTTCGGCCGGCGGCAAAGGATCAATATAATCGATGTACAACTCATCTTTGGCATACGTTTCCTTGTAGATTGCTGAAGACCTTTACCACAGCTAGAATTTGACTTGGCTCTTTTGCTGACTTCACAGTTATTCACCATCTACTGGACCCCTTCTATCAGGATGTCCACGACACTTGTCGCTTAATATTAGCGACAGTTTTGTGGACACCCAGATGACAAGCACTGTCTGATGGAAGTACCAGAACACACGCTGGACGTACTGGCTGGACAAACAAATCCGGAAAGCAACTGACACTGCACCACAGCAACAAACGAGGCCTTTATGCATGAAATTACTGGCCACCTGTTCCCCACTAGTAGTGTATTCTCAATGACCCTAATTCTGGGATCACTTCCTTGTCTTTGGCTGAGGTCACCTGTTTGTTAGTGCCACAGATACGCTTCACTTTGAACTGGAAAGTCGAGGTTCGAATGACCCAGTGAGCTATACGACTCCCCTTACATGAGCGCGCCGACACCCACCTAAGGGCTTGGTTGTCAGCTTCTATTAAATTTCGCGGTGCTCAAGGTAAAACCTAAAACTTTCTAAAGCCAGAAGCACCACTAGCGGCTCCAGAATACTTAAGCACCGCTGGACCAACCTTCTAGACGTATAGGCCTCTGGTCTATTTTCTCCTTCCTGCTCTTGGAGGATGTTTGCCTATACCCTGCAAGTAGAGGCGTCAAAATGGATCACAAATAGTAACTCGAAATTCAGAGTAGCCAGGATAGGCAGGTTAGTAATAGCTTACTAAACAGCCTCGAATGATATATGTTGAGTTTGAAATTCTTTCCAGCGTAATTCTTTAAGAGGAGCAGCCAATAATTTAGGCACATATTTGCGAAAATAGCTGGCCATCCCAATGAATCTGCCCTTTTTATTAACAGGAGGGGGATATTTTTGGAGATCATTTGTACGCTCCTGTTCCATCCTGACCCCTTTGGCAGTGAGCAAGTGGCCTAGAAAAGGAATCTGACGATGGGCCTGCCTCTATAAGCCTCTCTGACCAAATGGAACTCTGTCGAATTCGAATAGATTCCAATCACCACCGAAGGCTATAATGTGCATGGAATCCTCTGACAGCGGAAATTGGTAAGAGGCTTGGTTCAAATCCAAAACGGTGAAATACTTTGCTCCAGAGAACCATGTGAAAAAATTATGAATTATAGGTAAAGGCACAGATTCGAAGACAACCTTTTCGTTCACCATCCTGTAATAAACTGCCGGTCAGAACTATCCCTTACTACCCTTAGGAACCAGAAACGCTGTTAACGCATAGGGGGTGGGGGGTGGGGGTATAGAAGATCTTACGACCCCTCTCGCAACATAATGTCTATCAGGCCATTCAGGCTCTTCATTTTGGGAGGGAATAACCAGCACTGAGATTGGCTAATTGGCTAACTGGAACATCGTCAGTGAACCGGAGTTTCTACTGCATCTTGTTAGTCATGCCAAGCGTACTGGCGAGGAGTTCTGAAACTTATGGAGCATCCATGACAATTGCTGCCTTTGTCTTGGCTCCAAGAGACTCTCTTTCTAATATCCAGAAGCAGGCAAAACAGAACACACCAGCAATGAAATATTACACGAGTTTAAATCGATTCCTTCCCAAGGACAAAGTTTAAAATAAATAGCATGTAGGCATAATAATAGTTTTCTGGGTATGGTACCGTGTCATAATGTATAAAAGATACTGCTGCTGGAGAAAAACCAACGTTTCGGCTACGGTTGCAGCGGCCTTCGCTTGAGTCTACTGGCGCGTTTTAGCTGCGCAGTGTCCCTTATATTTTGTTGTTACTGTTCATTGCGCATGCCATTACGCCATAATTTTAAAAAGATAGTTCGTTTCATTCGTCTCCTAAGGAAGAAGGAAAGGGAACATTATTTTAATAGTTTACTGCGGTGGTTGGAGGGTGTAACCTCTGTTGTCTATTCACTCTTGTGTCATGTGCCATTATTGATGATCACAGTCGAATGGGGAGTTGGCTCCTGTTTACCAAATGCTGGACGTCAAATGAGAAGTGGGCTCCTGTTTACCAAATGCCGGACGTTCCACCAATCATGGCACATAAACCAAGAGCCAATGGACAACAGAGATTACGCTCTCCCTTCGCCGCAATAGCCGCGCGGGATTAGCCGAGCGGTCTAAGGCGCTGCAGTCATGGACTATGCGGCTGATCCCGGTGGAGGTTCGAGTCCTCCCTGAGGCATGGGTGTGTGTGTTTGTCCTTAGGATAATTTAGGTTAAGTAGTGTGTAAGCTTAATGACTGATGACCTTAGCAGTCAAGTCCCATAAGATTTCATACAGATTTGATTTTTTTTTTCGCCGCAATAACCTGTTAAGATAAAGTTCTTTCATCCTTAAGTGACCAATCAAACGAACTATCTTTCTGAAATTGTGACATAATGGCATGCATAGTGAACACTAACAACAAAACATAAGGGACACTGTATAACTAGAACCCACCAGTAGATCCTGGAGAAGGCCGCTGCAACCGTGGCCAATCGTTGGTTTTTCTCCAGCAGCAGTATTTTTTATAAGTCACGACGCTGTACCATGCCCAGAAAACTTTTATGTCGACTGACTCAAGACGCAATTAAAATAGCGTGTTGTTGACCAGCCAACGTTAATCTCACCCGGGATATGAAATCACAGCCTAGGATCAAATTAATTGAGAAATTCTTAAGCGCTAACTGTGGGTAGCAGGTTAATAATAATCACAATAATATATAAATCATAGGTAGTAGGAAGAAATAATTGAAATATTAGAATATTATTGAATTACCGTAAATGTTGGAATATTGTTCGCCTCTTTTATGAGAGCGTGGAAAATATTTCTGTGGTCAGCCAGAAAGTGATCGAGAACACACTGACCATAGTTTCCAGTCTCCAAGTCCACATTCTTATCCAGCCCACTGAAAGGAATGTTTCTATTCTCTGTTTGCTCAGCGGGATCAGGACTATGTTATAAATGAATATTTTGAGTTTTCATTGATAAGTGTACTTGGTGAAGTTTCACTCGCTCAACATTATAATATTCATTATGTTAATACTGACAATAAATGTCTGTATCCTAAACAGCACTATGAGCAGTTCAGAGGCGACCTCTACGGTAAGTTCCTATTAAATTGTCTTTCGACCTGACTTCTGAAAATCATAATGCTGTATTTACGGCTGTATTTATATATGTGGCGCAACGGACGACCAAGGGAACATCTGTTGTTATTCGCGCAATGCTCACGGTAGCAGCCTCTTAACGGCTGCTTTCTCGAACACGTAATATTTTATAACACTGTTGTCTATTAATTTAGAATCTTCTATCTTGATATTTTTGTATGCATGTAGTTGAGTTGGTTAAAATCGCAGAAAAAGTTTTAGCTAGCCTGCATTTAACGTTGCAACGTAGAATTTTCAGAACGGAACTGATAGTAGGACCTGACCTATGAACTACAACCTTAAGAGTCCTTGTATTTCTCATAATTTACATCCAGGCCTTGAAACTTGTTATAGCTCTATTATTTAACAGGTTTCATCATGTGCTATAACCATAACTTTCTAGTGTTAATATAACTGATACTTAATCTACTACAAATACGGACGTTTTAGTCCCAAATTTAGTTTTCAGCAAATTACTAGGAAACTATTAGAGGTGGACTGGTCGCCACTCAAACTTGCTACATCCTCAAAAGCAAGCTGATTTACAAGAATTTGCAATTTGGCCACCTGACCCTGCAGTTGCTGTATGACTTGCACTTGCTAGACAGCAGGTTTATTATGGCCAAGATCACTAACCTGACTTTCCCAATACGTTAGTTATGCCTGAAGACGAGCAAGTTCTTTACGAGTGGGTGAATCACCGTCAAGAAAATCTATGATCCACCCTAACCTGGCCAGCACAGAGTTAATTTGGCAGCGTGTCACCTACCTCACCAACAGTTCCAGAAGTTACGAAGAGGGACTTAGCTCTCGATAACTTGAGAGCAAATCTCAGGTTGGTAGGCGATCTTCTCTCTCTTTAACAATTGACCTCTGAGCAGTGACTAGTCTCCATAGATCTATAAATCTATAAATAACAAGATTGTTCCTTCGACATTTGATCACTAAATAAACCACAAAGGTGAAACACGCATAAAAGTATCGTCCAGCCCAGCAATGAAAAACACACTTTGCTACCATTAGACATGGTCAATCAAAATGTAAGAACGCTTTTAGTAACAAGGCCAAGTGAACATGGAAAAACTTGTCAAAGTTCAGGGGAAACAGCTTTCACCCTTTAGTTCACACACTTCATTTAAGCATAGCGCAGGCCGGGGTGGCCAAGCGGTTAAAGGCGCTACAGTCTGGAACCGCGCCACCGCTACGGTCGCAGGTTCGAATCCTGCCTCGGGCATGGATGTGTGTGATGTCCTTAGGTTAGTTAGGTTTAAGTAGTTCTAAGTTCTAGGGGACTGACGACCTTAGAAGTTAAGTCCCATAGTGCTCAGAGCCATTTTTTTTAAGCATAGCACAAAATTCTTTAATAAGTAAACAATTCCAGTGTTTTAAGAAATATAATAACAAAGCTTAGAGGATTAAATAGGAACACATGGCATAAACTACAGGTCTACTCAAATGCCTGAGAAAGATTTGCCCAATTCTTTTAAGATGTGTTAACCATTTAAGGAAAAAAAATTTACAGACACAACTCAACTTTGCAAATGTGTATCAAATCCTTTAGCTATGAAACGCCCAATGAGTGCACAATGTTTAGCATAATTTTACATTTTTCTCTCAATTAAACCAGCAAAAGGGAACTTTTTTAAAAAAAATTGAGCAGACAGACCCCAGGAAGTGGAAAGGAAGCTGAGCCGTGTGGCTCACCCGGTATGGGAACGTTATTACACTATCTGGGGTTAGTTGTTACATAATAGTTAAAAGGAAATACCTCTTTGATTCTACAAGAAAGATTTTTGAGTAATGTACCCATGGTCTAGTGGTGGGATTCTAGATTAGTAGTCGAAACTTCCTCGGTCACGAGTTTGAAACCCGCCACCTCTTAAATTTTGATTAATAATCAAGATTTGCGGCCGTAGACTTTCCGTATAAGAAGTCATCCTTACCCAACGGCATGAGGATGCAGAAGGCAACGGAAACCACTGCATTAAAGACTAATAACGTGTATCCTCAAGACATGTTGGTTGTAACTGAAAAAGTGTCATTATGATCTCTCCCTTCGCAAAAGATTAAACGTGGTACGAAATCTAGAAATTCTGTAAAGGTAAATGCAGAGGCTCAATTTAGGTATAGTAGGAGTCAGTGAAGTGAAATGGAAAGAAGACAAGGATTTCTGATCAAATGAGTACAGGGTAATATCAACAGCAGCTGAAAGTCGGATAACGGGATTAGGATTCGTTATGAGTAGGGAGGTAGGGAAGAGAGTGTGTTCCTGTGAACAGTTCAGTGAGAGGGTTGTTCTTTAAGAATCGACAGTAAACGAACACCGATAACGTTAGTTCAGGTGTACATGTCGACGTCACAAGCCGAAGATGAGAATGGAGAGATAGAGAAAGTATATGAGGATACTGAAAGGGTAATACAGTTTGTAAACGGAGTAGTCATGGGGAACTGGAATGCAGTTGTAGGGAAAGGCAGAAGAAACGATTGCAGGAGACTATGGACTTGGGGCAAGGAGTGAGGAAGGAGCAAGATTAATCGAGTTCTGTAATAAATTTCAGCTAGTAATAGCGAATACTCTGTTCAAGAATAACAGGAGGAGGAGCTATAATTGGAAAAAGCCGGGTGATACGGACAGATTTCAGTTCGATTACATCATGGTCAGACAGATATTCCGAAATCAAATACTGGATTGTAAGGCGTACCCAGGAGCAGATATGGACACAGATTACAATGTAGTAGTGGTGAAGAGTAGGCTGAAGTTTAAGTGATTAAACAGGAAGAATCAGTATGTAAAGAAGTATTAAGGAATGATGAGATATGCTTGAAGTTCTCTAAGGCTTTAGATACGACAATAAATAATAGTTAAGTAGCAAGTACAGTAGAAGAGGAATGGATGTCGCTAAAATGGCAATCACAAAAGTTGGAAATAAAAACTAGGTACAACGAAGGGAACTGCGAAGAAACCATGGAGAACAGAATAAATACTTCAGCTGACCGATGAAAGAAAGAAGTTCAAACATTTTAACGGAAATGCAGGAATACAGATATACAAGGGGCTAAGAAACGAAATACATAGGAAAAGCTTTGTAGCTAAGACGAAACGGACGCAAGAAAAATTTGAAGAAATCGGAAAGAAAAGACTGTCGGAAGTACTGACTCAGCCTACAGGAACGTCAGAAGAACGTTCGTGACATTAAAAGCAAGGGTGGTAAAGTTAAGGTGCAACGGGAATTCCACTGTTAAATGCAGAGGAGAGAGCGATAGGTGTAAAGAATACATTGAAAGCCTCTATGAAAGGGAAAATTTGTGTGATATGATAGAAGAAGAAACAGGGGTCGATTAGAAAGAGGTAGGGGATCCAGTATTAGAATCAGAATTTAAAAGAGCTTTGGAGGAATTAAGAGCAAATAAGGTGGAAGGGATAGATAATACTTAATCAAAATTTCTAAAATCATTGCGGGAGGTGCCAAAAAAAAAGGGCTATTCTAATATCTGTGTATAATGATTCTGACAACATACCATCTGACTTTCGGAAAAATCTCATTCACACAATTCCGAGGTCTGTAAGGGCTGACGAGAGAGAGAAGTGTCGCACAACCAGCTTAACAGATCATGCATCCAAGTTAGTAACAAGAAGTCCATCCCCGGTAGCTGACTGGTCAGCGCGACGGATTGTTAATCCTAAGGGCCCGGGTTAGATAACCCGCTGGGTCGGAGATTTTCTCAGCTGAGGGACTGGATGTTCTATTGTCCTTATCATCATCATCATCTCATCCTCATTGGCGCTCAAGTAGCCAAAGTGGCGTCAAATCGAAAGACTTGCACCCGGCTAACGGTCAACCCGACGGGAGGCCCTACTCACACGACATTTATTTATAGTAACAAGAATATTATGCACAAGAATGGAAATGAAAATTGAGAGTGTGTTAGATAACGATCATTTTGGTTTTAGGAAAATTAAAGGCGCCAGAGAAGCAATTCTGACGTTGCGTTTGATAATGGAAGCAAGACTAAGAAAAATCATGACACGTTCAGAGGAGTAGTCGATGCGGAAAAATCGATAATGTAAAGTGGTGCAAGATGTTCGAAATTCTGAGAAATATATAGAGGTATGCCATGGAGAGAGAAGGGTATTGTAAAATATGTATTAGCGCCAATAGGGAATAATAAGTGTGGACGACCAAGAACGAAGAGCTGGGATTAAAAAGGGTGTAAGACAGGGATGTGGTCTTTCGTCCCTACTGTTCAATGTGTACATAGAAGAAAGAATGATGGAAATAAGAAAATGGTTCAAATGGCTCTGAGCACTATGGGACTTAACTGTTGAGGTCATCAGTCCCCTAGAACTTAGAACTACTTAAACCTAACTAACCTAAGGATGTCACACACATCCATGCCCAAGGCAGGATTCGAACCTGCGACCGTAGCGGTCACGCGGTTCCAGACTGTAGCGCAGAGAACCGCTCGGCCCTTCCGGCCGGCATGGAAATAAAAGAAAGATTCAGGAGTGGAATTAAAATTCAAGGTGAAATGATACCAATGATACGATTCGCTGATGACATTGCTAACCTGAATGAAAGTGAAGAAGAATTGCATGATCCGATGAATGGAATGAACAGTCTAATGAGCATAGAAAATGGATTGAGAGTAAATCAAATAAAGACGAAAGCAATGAGAAGTAGCTAAAATGAGAAGGGCGAGAAACTTAACATCAGGATTGATGGTCACGAACTAGAAGTTAAGGGATTCTTCTACCTACACTGGAAACCAATCAATGATGGACGCAGCAATGAGGACGGAAAATCAGACTAGCACTACAAGAAAGATCATTTCTGGACATGAGAGGTCTGCTAGTATCATACATTGGCCTTAATTTGAGAAAGAAATTTACGAGGATCTATGTTTGGAGCACAACACTGCATGGTAGTTAAACATGGACTGTGGGAATACCGGAACAGAAGAGAATCGAAGCATTTGAGATGTGGTACTGCAGACGAACGTTGAAAATTAGGTGGACTGATAAGGTAAGGAAGGAGGCAGTTCTACGCAGAATCGGAGAGGAAAGGTATATGTGGGAAACACTGGCAAGAAGAAGGGACTGGACGATAGGACGTTACGACCTGAGAGAATGACTTGCATGTTACTAGAGGGAGTTGTAAAGGACAAAAACTATAAAGGAAGGCAGATACTGGAAAACATCCACCAAATAATTGAGGACGTAGGTTGCGAGTGCTGCTCTGAGATGAAGAGGTTGGCATAAGAGACGAATTCGTGGAGGGCGGCATGAAACCTGTTACTCTTCTGATGATTCAAAAGAAAAGTTGATTCATTTAATCAGTAATTTTAATCAAAGATAAAGAATAGAGTTATTTAATTAGTAATTTTAATTCAAGAGAAACGATTTGTAGGTCTTAACAAAGTACAAAACTTGCACAGGGTAGTGACATTTACATACAGAATATTTACAGTCATGCTTACTCTGACGACAAAATATCAGTTTCATTAGTAGTCTTGCAGTTTCTAGAAATAAAAAAATTATCATGCTTGGTACATCTATCTTGTGCCCAACTTTGACACTTCATGCTCTGTAGTCAAGTGGTTGTAGAGTAAGGCTCCATACATTCCACATTTAAACAGTCGTCTTCCTAATCAGCTGATTCCTCGATCTGCCATTTTCTCCTTCTTGTTTCAGGTTAGTTGTTCCTATGTTGTGACAACACCACTAGTCATCATGCAGGCTTTTTTCGCTTCTCTTGCTCGGTTACAAATGCTGCCTTTACTGGCGAATCAGTCAGGACAGCATTCACTCGTTTATTCCTTCTTACCATGTTCTTCCAGGCAGGAACCGACGCCAACGAGAAAGGTCTCAATGCTTCAGGCGGCATATTCGTGTGTGTGTGTGTGTGTTTGTGTGTGTGTGTGTGTGTGTGTGTGTGTGTTCAAATGGTTCAAATGGCTCTGAGCACTATGGGACTCAACTGCTGTGGTCGTAAGTCCCCTAGAACTTAGAACTACTTAAAACTAACTAACCTAAGGACATCACACACAGCCATGCCCGAGGCAGGATTCGAACCTGCGACCGTAGCAGTCGCACGGTTCCGGACTGCGCGCCTAGAACCGCGAGACCACCGCGGCCGGCTGTGTGTGTGTGTATGTGTGTGTGTGTGTATGGACTGTGCAACAGCAGCTGTGGATATGCAGGGCACAAGGCTTGATTCCACACTTGTTACTGTGCTGGGAACGCTTTTACCAACCGATTGCATAAGAGGCACAGAAAGTGCTATTCATCTTCTCTGTATGACATTTCCGTCACTGCACAGGGTAGAAAGTCATCGTCTGTAAAAATGTGTCTGTTAAATGGCCTCATTCCAGTCACTGGAAATCCAGCCTTAATGTTCCCTAGCATACCAGCGCTAAGCAAAGATTTCTACACTATAAATGATGAGTCTTATATTGTCGTAGTGTTTCATCCATGTGTCTGATGCAGAGTTAATATATTTTTTAAATGGGCCATATGTCACCCTATCTAAAAGTTACAATATATGAGATATGTATGGCGGAAAAGAGAGCAGGGCAATTTAGCTTTCTTTCGCTAAGTCTAACATTGGAATATCAAGATGCGACTGATGATAGTCCAAATGAAGGTAAACATGTCGCTTTCTTGTAGCCCTAGAATCATGAATGGTATGAGCGAAAGCCTTGCTCTGTCATCCAAGCTGACTTACTTGCGGACCCTACGCTTCCGTCTGCCCGTTTTTGAGGAATTGATCTCTGAAGATCTTTTTTGGAAACACAAAGAAAAACGGGACTGAGTTTCCAGAAGCATTTACAGCCAGGACAACAGTAGCTAAAGTTCCTCTTTCCGCAGAGGTTAGAGGACCGACTTCTTTCAAGCCCTTCCCTGCTACAATTCTGGCAGGCGTCTCTACAGTAACGACGACAGTGTTCTCCACATTACATATATTACATCCAAGGTGAAATTTATTGTCTATAATATAGCATACAGTCACCTACAATATTTATTTTACAATTATTGCCGGCCGGTGTGGCCGAGCGGTTCTAGGCACTACAGTCTGGAACCGCGCGACCGCTACGGACGCGGGTTCGAATCCTGCCTCGGGCATGGATGTGTGTGATGTCCTTAGATTAGTTATGTTTAAGTAGTTCTAAGTTCTAGGGGACTGATGACCTCAGATGTTAAGTTCCATAGTGCTCAGACCCATCTGAACCATTTTTTTACAATTATTATTGCCTACGTTGTTCCAAATAAACAAGTATTCGTCGGAGTTGAGTTTCTTCTTTCTTCTAGTTGCGCAAAACAAAGGGCTTATCTGGAACCAACGTACCATACAAGACCTTAGCTAGTATTCCTGAAGTTTCTGATGTACTCAGGTCTTCCATGCTAGAATGCTTCAAGGCCACCATAATCAGCATGATTCCCCAGTACAACAGCCAAGATCAACCATGTACTGCCTCCAAAGACAGCTGAAACATCACAGGTGAACCGCTTTCTAAGTCACTAAAGACATTTGGACCACCGATAAACTGCTGCCTATTGAATTGGGCAGCAAGGTCAATGTTTATTGCCTTCATATACTTATACATAGGAACACTGCGCAGCCAACGGCGACGATGATAAAGTCGGATAGTCATTGCAGTCTACAGAGTGAAATGTATATCGATCATATTCACTCAGATTTGTAAAAAAAAATCTACCTACATTGTGCCTGTAGAAACTTGTAGACCTAATTAGGCTTGTAGCCTCTGGTGTGTGGATAGAAAGCGTTCTATTTCTCTTGAGATAGCCACCAAACCAGTCAGCGAAATCTAGTTCTGCGTCACTTCAACCAACGGGCAACGGGAATTTGACATTATTGTTCATGGCATATTTATATGCTAGACTTATCATTTCCTTCGTTGAAAGCCCGTAGCAGAGCGTTGAACCTTTCTGAATGTTTTCTTCAAGCTGTGCTTAATGCTCGTCGGAGAAGACCTGTCGATATCGCTTATAACCAATACTTGGCACAAGCATGTCTCCCGATCCTGAAAGTAAACAGGTAAGAAAACATTTTAACAGACCCGAGTACGTTCCTTTGCACGCATCAGTAGTATGACGGAGCACATTCATTTACTTCACATTGAGAGGCACCCACATGCCTTGCTCATACTGTGGCATCAAGCAGTCAGGCCTGCAAGATGAGTGGTCTGCCAAGCGAGTGGATTCATTCTTATTTATCGAGTAACATGAACTCTCGTACTCACAATTAAGTTACAAATTATCCTCCTGTATGAATAATACGAAACGGAAACGCACATCTGACTATCAGTAATTTGCAGAACTCTGACTGTTCACTAAGCACTGGCAATACCACATTGTCTTCTTTTTATTTAACGGCTTTTATCAACACGTGGCCATCGCATTGAATATGAGTGGCACACACATTATAAATTCTGGATATCATGACAACATACAATTCGAAGGAAAAGGCCACCAATCTTTTTCTTTTTCCTGTCTTATTTATTCCGATAAATTCTATAACCTAAACACACAAATTCTATAACCTACAACAATAACACATGAGAAATTCCGCCCAGTGGGCATGGATTTGCATTGGTAAATCTCTGTCTTATGGTCTCGTAATTATTTAACGCTACAGTGCACTTTCTGGATAGGATGGTGGATCTTTTATTATTTCTCACACTTCGACTCTCACAATCATCATCACGAAACTTTCCTCCAGACCGAGCAGTACAAAAGGAACACGCATAACCCACTACCTCTGAAACTACCTTGCTACTCTCCCATGCAAACCACACATACTTAAATTACATGACATACACCACACTACAACATGAAATACAACACAGGGAATAGTCACTACATTATCACTTTCAGCTTTCCCACTTCAATTAATATTTATCCCAGTTTCACACGACACTGCCCCACTTCGTAATTATACTTTCCTACTATGAACTCTGGAGATATATGCACGTCTTCCTGTGCAATGCAAGCCAAGTGGCGTTGCTGGGTAGACGGCTGACTCACCTTGTTTCTCTCTCACAGTATTATAGTTTGAATCAAGCGTCACACGGATACATATCTCGCAAAGTAATATGAAGAACATATTCATCACACACACGAGTCCTCAAGTGATACCATGGACGAGTACTTCTCTTTATCCTTTGTCTCATACACAGATTGAGACTCACACAGTACTCACCACATGGAAGTACTCGCCCTTAATTTCAAGTCCTGCACACGCTATTTCTTAAGTATTTCAACTTATAGTACACACGCTAGTAATTCAGCTTAACGTAAGCACACGAAAGTATTTCAACTTATTACTACACGTGGTTTCATTGTGACAGTTGGTCACTTCCGAAGATTACTATGATCCTATTAATATTACCTGCCTGACATTTAATTGTCCCCACAAAAGTTCCTGAAATAGAGAAATTATTATTTCAAACTACTCTTAAATATTCCACATGCATACCATGTCTCCACTCTTTTGTCTTTGTGGAGCACACCTAAGACAGGTCTTAACAGCACAAGATCCAGCGGCAGAGTGCTGAAACATGGCCGTTCTTCAGGTCCTCTCGCACCTCTGCCGAAGTGGGGGAGCACCTTGCTACCGTATTGGTCAGCCAAAATTCAGTCGCTCAAAGCTCCGGTAAATTTCATCTCTTTGGTCCCACCAAAGAACTGTCTCAAAGATGATCATATATTCAAATTCACTATCTGCGGTTAGCAGACGACCATACATTCATTCATTTCACAGATCTCACCAAACTGGATGTAGGGATTTATTTTGTGGGAGTTCACATGTGATCAATTAAATAAATAAATTGTCTTTCTTTTCCACACTGGTATCCGGCTTCGCTGTATTAATTGAAATTGAGTTATTTTTACAAAAAAATGTGTTGTTCTGACAAGAATAATGAAGTATGTTGTACCTATTTTCAATGTCGGGCGGTACTGTACCCTTTCAACATATATTTATATATTTGCTCGTTATATTGCAGCAATAACCTACAACGCCCCAGCGGGCGACGTTAACAATGCAGAATAAGCTGCCTACCTCCCTTTGTTGCTTCCGTTCGCTTAAAAAACCTCTGAAATGTCACATAATTTATACTGTATTTTTGGGAAGCTTTTCACAGTGCTATCTGAAGGCCATTACTTGCTCGACGTATTGATTTCCGTGGGGTTCGCTGGTATGCTGCTCGAACGCGACCAACATCTTGCTCCGATACAGGAGGCCGACGTGGTCTTTTGACTTTGTAAATGCTCCCCCTTCTCTTCAACGTGTGCCAGGCATCAATGGAGACTCTGCTGGGTGTCTGCTGTTGAAAGCGTGTGCGAAAGGCTTGTTGAATAGATGGATAGACACCCGTTCTGCTAACTAAAGGACACATCGACTCTCCTGTTGTGGTTTAGCTGCCGTTTTGTACAAAAACACTCTTTGGTGGCAGCGGCTTGTAACAAAAGAATTTTGCCAACATATAAGAAAACCTTCCGAATGTACTGTATCAACAGGTTAAGGTCACAAGCAGATAAATTGTACCGTTTCGTTTTTATGGAGTTTCGGAAGCATAAAGTTCTTTTCTGCACGTGCTGCATGGGTATCACACACAGAGCAGCAGGTAATCCGCAGTCAGTGTTCAAAATTAACTTTCAGTGGTGTAATCAAGATGTATAATTACGATGTTAGTCTCAGAAAGTTGTGAAAATTTTTTGAGACCATTCCTTTTGCACGCAGCTTAAAGATCTGTGTTACTTTATGATATTAATAGTGATATTCGCGCTCAAATTAAGTGCAGATTCGAGGGTGAACATAAAAACGCATGTACAGTTGAAATTTAATATGGGTTTCCTACGTGACTCGAAAAGTAAAATGGTTCATAAATCTGTCAGTTAAATGTGTAATCTTTAGTATCCAATTAAAAACAATAATACATGAAAGAGTACACTTGTCCTGTGATGGACCAAGGGTATATAGCGCCACGATACGAGAATCACAGCAAAGAAAAACTCTAGAAACACTAAAACTCCTCAACACGTTTAAATTACCAGAAATCCAGGAATGTGAAGTATTCCGAATCAGAACTGTAGGGATGAACAAGGGACAATCAGATGTTGCAACGACCAAGGTCTACAATCCACCTCTTTGAGCAACGGAGAATAAGTCAGAAGACGATTGAATGCAAATTATAAAGACTTGCAACATTACTGACAGAAATTAGGCAAGATGAAATTCGTATTCTGCAACATCACCAAAGTTCTTATAGTTGGTTGCCTGAAACGCCACGAGCAGGCTACGACACCAGCCGTTGAGAATACATCGCGAGGCCCCGGCGAGGTGAGACGAGTGAAAACCTAGTAACAGAATGCTTTGTTCACAGCAAAGCGGGGCTAACAAACGTGTCACAAGCCCCGCGGTGGTCCTCGATTGACAATTACACAGTGAAGAACACGCTAGCAGACATGCCTTCTGTCCACTATTCAAAGAGAGCAATGCATTCAGCAATCGATAACCCTGGTACAGAACGTCTTTGCAACAGACATCCTACTAAGAATTCACAGAAGATTGAGTAACTTGAAAGTTGACATTTTATCTAAACTTTCAACTTTGATAAGCCGTCTATATCTTCCGGGATTTCCGTTGTTTCTTTCTTCTGCCGGTCCGGTTGAAATATTTGTGAGAGGTATTAAAATTTTTGAAAATCGTTAATTTTTCCGAAATCTGCAATCAATGATTTGGGCCCACCTTACGGCTTTTGCCTCATAGTCTGTGACTTTTTTCTTTTCTATTTTGTTTTTCTTTCACCTGTTATCGTTGATGCCCAACTGACATTAGAAAATAAGAAGCGAAAGCTTAAACGCAGTCTGTAGTCTTTTGTAGCTGTGTGGAAAAACGAACCGCATTTCATTCTTTGTGGCAGCTGTCGACATCGTAAGCAATAATAAATAAATATATGAAACTGTTATAAATAAATAATGAAACTGTTACAGGCAAACAGTACGTCAATCAGAATGATGGAGGTTACGGTACTACCATGTGTTAAAATAGTATATGACGCACCGTTTAAAACCGAGCGAGGTGGCGCAGTGGTTAGCACACTGGACTCGCGTTCGGGAGGACGACGGTTCAATCCCGTCTCCGGCCATCCTGATTTAGGTTTTCCGTGATTTCCCTAAATCGTTTCAGGCAAATGCCGGGATGGTTCCTTTGAAAGGGCACGGCCGATTTCCTTCCCAATCCTTCCCTAACCCGAGCTTGCGCTCCGTCTCTAATGACCTCGTTGTCGACGGGACGTTAAACACTAACCACCACCACCACCGCACCGTTTAAAACAGCTCACCGTAGAAGATAGTTTAACGTGTACACTGCATATAAACAGCTCTGCATGTGTTTACGTGAAGAAAATAAATGCACTCGAGTAGTATTGGATTTAAAGCCAATTACCAAATAAAATATTTACATTTTTCATGGTGAGGAATTGTATTTATAAACGAAAGTAGCATCGACTGTACTGTATTTAACCGTGATAAAATGAGAGAAATAAAGCTCTTCTCAAGTTACAGTTCGGTATACAGTTTTAATCTGTTACGAAGTTTGTGATGTAGTTGGGTGGTTTGCTGTCGATCAGTCTGTGTATCGACCTGTAGCGCCCTACTACATTTAAAGCGGTGATTCAGGCATCTCTCACATCAAGATCTCTGGTGGATTTTTACCAATGTGATGATAGTTTCTTTATGTTGATTGTCTGACAGGTGTAATATGTGTTACATACACTGGTGAAGAGCCACATTTAATTATTCTTTAATTATAATACAATCGTAGCAGTGACCTTGTGTAACTTGTGTTAACATGTCAAAACTTTGAAGAATGGAAATAAATATAATCAAGGTTTCAACTAAAGCCCAATTACATTTTTGGAACATTTCTTTGGACTACTACAATACGTTACTTTAAGCAGTTTAGATCTGCATCGAAATCGATGTCGGTTCTACACGCTGATATAAGCTGGAGTCAAGGCAAAGTGTATTTATTTTTTACTAGTGATTGAAACTACATGAAGTGTTCGACGAAATGTGATATGGGCTTTTACCGTTTTATATTTTGGTAACTTTTGTTTTTTCGGCATCAGCCTATGACCAAAGGCATATTTCTCTGTCTAATGTTTCGTCTTTCAGTGTTGGTATAAAGGGGAAAGTTATAACAGGACTGGAAGGCAGAGATGGAGGTGCCAGGACGGCAACGAGGTCACGCTGTAGTCAGCCCTCGTAAGTGACCCACGTGCTGTGTGGATCTTTAACTTTTCCGTGTCACACAGCCTTCAATGTGACGAAGCCAGGAGAGTCACCTGGACGTAATACGGTCCCTATTCGCTGCCATTTACGACAGTCGGTCATGGCCTTCATTCCAGACAATTCAGCGTGACACAACAACGTTGCCGCGACTCTTGCTGAGACAGCAGGGGACGGCAGCATTTGAGCAACCTGACAGTTGTGTGACGTGCAGCCTATGCTGCTCATTGCATCTGTCACCGTTGGAACACGAACCGCTGCCTGCCACCTAAGCATCTGGGCGCCAAGGAACCGCCACACTTACCCACTGACCCGGAGATACGACATGACGGTACATCTGTCCCTGCCGAATACCTCGGTACCAACACAAGACGTCTATGGTCTGAGTTACGGTGCATAATGCAACCTACCATCCTTGCAGCAATTGCCGGCGGCCACACCGACAGGGCAATCCGGGAGTCTGACAACGCAGCTTCAGCAGAGGACATTAGGAGTGAACAGTCACCAGGCAGGGAGCATCACTCTGGGAAGCACCGTGATATTCGTCTCGTTGCCACCAATACTTCCAGTTCCATACCAAAGATTGTAAACAAGTATCAGAAAAGAAGTTATTGTAACCCAGAGCGGACATCCTTCAGCAACACACCTCACCTTTCTTCAGCAGAGAATCACACTAAGCTAGCAAAGAGATTGTATTATAGAGGCTATAAAGACGAAGACAGCCGTTTCAAGCATAAACAATCTCAACACTCCCAACATTTTGTACGTATACACGTCAGTTCATAACATCATCAAACCGCTGCCTAATATCGTGCAGTTCTGACCTGTTGGTAGCACCCATCACTGTTGCGGTAAGTCACTCCCGACGCCAATTAAATATGGAATAGATAACAATACCTACATTACACATTGTTTATGACTATATTTATAAATTATCTATACGAACCAACCTTGTAAATCAATTGACTTGATGCTTTCAGTAACTAATGCAACATATATTTTTATCTGGAAGCAGGTTAGTTTTATTCAGTATTTTAGTACACCTTATTATTCACCACTTTTTTGGCTAGAAAGCCCTATTTTTCATCATAATCCTCTTTCAAGGCGACGGCCTTACTCCACCGTAGTGGGGAGCCTTTATGCTCGCATGGTACCACTCTTCTGGTGGACTCTAACTGCAACAATAACCGTGCATCATCCACCTACTGCTTCTTACAGAGTGCATCCTTCGTTGGGCGAAACAGATGGGAATCGGTAGGTGGATGATGAAGAGTCCAAAGATGTTTTGCGAGCTCCTCTCGGGTACGCATGATAGTGTGAGACCTTGCCTTGTCATGAGGAAGGAAAGGTTCGTTTGCATTTTTATGGCGAGGAAAAAGCTGAAGTCAGTTTCCGTAGTGCAATACACTTTAGAAATTATCTTCGCACCATGAGGTGGGATTTGAAACAGAATAACCCATTGATGGAGAACTCAAATGGAATAACCCCTTCGGAGTCCCACAAGACCGGCGCCAAGACTCTGCTGCCTGAGGGGCGACCCTGAACTTTATCGTAGTAAGCAAGGTGATGTGGCACCACCCTACGGATTGCCGTTTCGTTTTCGGTTCGAAGTGATGACACGATTTTTCCATCGCCAGTACGATGTTCGACAAAAATTGTCAGGATCGGCCTCGTATTGCGCAAGCAATAGCGCACGGACGGCCCTTCCGTGCTCTATATGGTCTTAAGCTGGCACACGTCTCTCAGTACGCCAACCGGTGGACAAAGGTGCAGAGGGGCCAACAGAGACTTCCGGTTGACGTGCGAGGAGTTTCATTATGATCTCTTGATCATCTCGAATAAGAGTATCCCGACCTTCCAATGCCGCAGGAGCTGGAGTTGGTTCCGACCGGCAGCCCGTGGGACATCGGACGTTTTGCGCAACCTTCTTGCGATGATGAAAAACGACTCGCCCAACGACCCACTTTGTTTCTGTCCACAGCTGTCTCCATAGTGATGCTGCAAGCACCTACGGATGTCTGCCATTCTGTGGTTTTACGCCAAAAGAATAGGAATGACAGCACTGTACATAGAACGGGCCTCCGTTGCAGACACGAATTCGATGGCTACGTACACCGCAGCCACCTGTCGGAGCTCCATGAAACAATAGCGGCTGATGCACGAATATTCCACGATGCTCCACATCAAATTCAGCATTTTTTCCACAGAAAGTGGCCAAGAAACAAATTGTGTTGCACTGACAGCCTCTTTCATTACACACTCATTATAAATTACGCACACAAACCTTTCTTGCAGCTATCTGTTAGTGTAAAACGTATCAAAATCCTTACATTAGTCCTTGAGTGTAGCCTTCACATGCAGACAGACAAATTCTGCAGAGGACTACTCTTTATCTATGGAAAGACGCAATTAGCACTACTCATACCTAATTTGTCCAGTCTGCTGAAATGCTAAAACGTTCCAATCCATGAAGGTAGAACAGTTTCTGCCAAATTGGTTGCATACTTTCTTCATGGTATTGCAATTTTAATGGCTATCAGTGTATTCTAATTCGTGTGGGAGATGTAATGTTGTAAAATAGGATGAAAGGTTTTGGAACCCCTGATACTACTATGCGGTGAACATCAATGTATGCTAAATTCGGTTGGCACCGAAAGGAAACAAATCAGTACCAGCCGACTTTCACCGATACCTTAACTTCCTGAGCCTTCACGCAAAGTGATAAGTTACGTTGCTACTTTATAGATCAACAGCTGATTCGACACTGCTACCAGAAAACATTTGGTGCAATAATCACAGAACTCACACAAACGGGA
The DNA here is from genome assembly GCF_023898315.1 of Schistocerca nitens. NCBI lineage: Eukaryota > Metazoa > Arthropoda > Insecta > Orthoptera > Acrididae > Schistocerca > Schistocerca nitens. Next base: position 872,799,855 of record NC_064614.1, on the reverse strand, counting down.
AATAGAAACCACAACATTCACATAAAGTTGGGAAATTAGTTGGCAATTAAGTCATCTCTAGCCTCTCTGGAAAAATTTTGTTCTTCGTACTGTACGATACGAACTGAAAATGTGCCTAAACGTAGGCGCGATTTATGAACTTCTCACGGTCAGGATTCACAGCCATGTAGAATTTCTTAAACAAAAATTCACCGTTAACTGTTGAGATTATTTATTTCATAATTTCAGTTTCGGCTTTCAGACAATTTTCGAGTGGTTCTGCAAAACATTTTGCTTCAGCACATGTCAGTCTTTATACACGTTGGAAAAATTTAAAGTCTGGTGTGGCTGAAGTAAAATCTTTTGCAGCACCACTCGAAAATAGCCTAAAGGCCGAAACTAAAATAATTAAATAAATAATTCTTACAGTCAGCAGCCAGTATGAATTCGTTTGAAAACTATACAGACTGGTTGGACAGGACAGATCCAGAAGAACAGCGCAAGAGTATATAGTTTTCTTTCTCAGCCTCTGCAGGTCGAAGGCAAGTAGACAAACATTCTACAGGTACGGTTTACTTGTCAACGCTGCAGCTCTTCCCAGTCAAGGTTATAACACACAGAAAACATGCGGAAATCTCGGGAAGCCGTAATGCACTGAGCTTTAGTTCGTATGTTATTTTGAATTTCAGTAAATAAGAAATTAGAGTGACAACATATGTGGTTGAGCACAGTTGATTGTTGACGAAATATTGTGATGTTGCTTTAACAGTATTGCAATGGATCAGCGACAAATGGTCTCCAGCTTATGTAAAGAAGTCAACGACGAATATTATTCAAAGTAAATTCAGTACAGTTAAGTGACTTAACACTACGAAATGTTACTTTAAAATAAATGAAATATTAAATTTGAAAAATACTTGTGAAGTTAATTTTCAACGGAATAGTATGAACGATTCCTATCGTATTTCACTAGTGCAAGCAATTGTAGGATCGGCTTCGCGAAATATCTCTTTTTTTTATTTCCTAACTTCCAATAATGTAAATGTCGTGTGACTAGGGTCTCCCGTCGGGTAGACCGTTCGCCGGGTCCAAGTCTTTCGATTTGACGCCACTTCGGCGACTTGCGCATCGATGGGGATGAAATGATGATGATTAGGAAAACACAACACCCAGTCCCTGAGCGGAGAAAATCTCCAACCCACACGGGAATGGAACGTAGGCCCTTAGGATTGAGATACTGTCGCACTGACCACTCACCTACCGACTCCCAATAACGATTATATAAGTAGAGCCTACGTTCGCTGCATCGAACGAGTACCAAACAAACATTTCTCGTTAGTGGGCCAAATTTATTTAAATATTAACTAATCAAACTGATAATAATCGCGCCGCCTCACAGATCATTTGACGACTCAGTACCATATCAGTCCTTACACTGGATACACAATATTTCAGATAAATTTCATTGAAACACTACTGAAGGGAGGTACAATCTAAGTTATTTTAAGGATGCTGACTAGGAAGGGAATGGCTCTGTGAGACGTAATAGCAACGAATTTAGCAATAATTAACACCTATTTCTTCATTAAAAACAACACACAGAGATGTTATGTTAAAGTTGGAATGCTGGCACGTGAATCTCGACACATGGTACGTTATACAACGCTACCGAACTGACAAATGCGGGAGCAAGTGTGCTAAAGTACTGGTTACAATTTATCAGGATCACACAACCAAAAACTCCATATCGAGGCTCACTGGGTCAGAGCACGACTTTATTTAGTGGTAATTTTGAAAGTCCACTTCTGAAATTCCGTACAACTCAGCGATTTTGTAAATTAATTTACCAAACGTGAGCACATCTACTCCGCGATGAAACTGAAGATTCAGTTCGAACACAGGAGGTGTTGCCTAATTGGAGCCTCGTGGCTTACAAAGAAACGTAAATGCTGCAGCAGAGTACTGGCCACTAAGTCCGTAGGAATGAAATACAAATTTGACGGCAAATTACATAAAATGTCACTTAAGCATCCCACAAAACACACGACACATTCATACACGATACAAGATACTAACTGAAACTGTACATCACGTGGCGGCAACGCTCGTCAACGCCAAGTTGCAGTTGCACAGAGGATCTCATCGAATACACTGAATACTAATTACATTAATGCTGTTGCCTGACTGAAACAGTGGGTGTTGTGTGCTGTCCTTAGGTTAGTTAGGTTTAAGTAGTTCTAAGTTCTAGGGGACTTATGACCACAGAAGTTGAGTCCCATAGTGCTCAGAGCCATTTGACTGAAACAGTGGGTGTGGCATAATGATGTCACACACCTGAGTGACAAACGGAAACTTAAAGAAAGGTAATTCTAATACATTTCTACTTAGCAACTAGAGATAGTATTCAGAGCAACCTTAGTCACCGCGTCCTAGAGAAGAGTGAAACTAACCTACCCTGTCGCGGGGGTCTACATAGCAACCCGGAGGCGAACAAAGAGTAAGCGGTTTCTGCCTGTACCAGCCTCATTAGTAGATGCTGACTAGCGGCCACTAGTGCCTTTCTGACCCAACGTAGCCATATTGGAAGCTCTACACATATTAAACCTCATGGAAATTAAGAAAACCCACAGACAAAAGACATATTCATACTAGCAGACTGTTGTCACGTGACAGGGTACATCGCTATTGCCCGCTGGGACCACGTGCTCCACTGTGGCACCCTCACACTATATTTGTCCACGCCGTCTGGCGCGGATTCGAAACACGCGGCGCTCGGTACCAGACAGTCGACAGTTGAGACAGGGAATATATGACGAGTAGATGATGATGCATTACGCAGATACATACAGAATATAGATGATGTGTTGGTGAATGTGCCAACACCTTGTAGATATAGGAGGCCGAAATGCACGGTATCTAACGCAGACGGGCGTGAATTCTGGAACAGGATAAGTAGTGAATTCTAATAAGAAAAGTATGCAGCTCCTCTAATACTTAACTTTTATTTATCCTTGTTGTGAATACAGCATTCTTGATGAGACATTTCATACGATAACTATCAAACTATGTAAGGCTAATGGCGCCTTGCTAAGTCGTAGCCATTAACTTAGCTGAAGGCTATTCTGTCTCTCGGCAAATGAGAGCAAAGGCTTCGTCCGTATAGGCGCTAGCAACGTCGTCGTACAACTGGGCGAGTTCTCATACGTCTCTCGAGACCTGCCGTGTGGTGGCGCTCGGTCTGCGATCACACAGTGGCGACACGCGGGTCCGACATGTACTAATGGACCGCGGCCGATTTAAGCTACCACCTAGCAAGTGTGGTGTCTGGCAGTGACACCACAATAGAAACTGGCTAAGAAATGCCGCTGTAATATCACACACTCTCTCGTCCATCTTTCTCTCCAGGCAAGTCATACCAAACATCTGAGTCGTTAAGAATTGTAGCAAAACCGAGCGTTGCTTTTCAAGATCAGTGGAACGGCTCACTTGGAGACGGATGAATACCAAAATATGTCCAAGGGAAGGGTTCTTTTTATTCATTCTTATGCACACCACATTACGTACGTTGTTTAATGACATCGAAATTTCGCCGTATTCGTTTTCAAAGCCACCCACGTGATCGCATCAGTGTAGGTCATGCGCTCCACTCCCGCCAGAAGGCACGTGTGGCATTGCTTTGGTAGAAGCTGCGCCACGCCAGGCCTTCATGTGACGGCGTGAACAACGGTTGACAGAATCAGGGAACCGAATCTGGCACATAATCTAGAAGAAGTCAGCGTCGGGGCTGCAATGTGGAAGCAGTCGATAATCAGTGCTCCATCGTCGGAGGCCAGGCATCGTCGTGACGGCTGAGGCTGTTTAAAATCGATGTGTTGGGGCAGGATGTGCTGGGTCAGAGTGAGTTGCAACTAAAGATAAGTAGAGGTGACCTCGATTTGAGCCAACTCTGGAGGCTGCTATGAACAACAGCTCACAAGTTGTGGGACAGTTTCGGAGCCTTGTACGGTGTCCTGGCCAGACATATTTGTTTTGATGTGGCTGACCAAAGTAGTTGACTCGGGATGCAGGTCATTGCAGAAGAACTGACTGGGTTTTCGTTGAAAGAGAGTCGTAAGATGGACCATTAAACGTGATTCATCCCAAAAGGCTCCGTAGACGACGTTGCGGTTTGGCGTCCTAATTCTAGTCTTCATTACCAATGAACTGCAGTCAGCTGGGGTACTGAACCAGCAAGTGCCTGCAACAGAGGCCTATATAAACCAACGTTCGCTTGGCGGTCGTTGAAGAGATAACCTCTTGGTTCATCTGGGCGATCAGTTTCTCAACGCTTTCAAGTCTATCCGCCCGTACACATCTCCGCATCTACCGTTCACTTTGTCATCTATTGCCCCTATTGCATGACAGTTGCCTCAGCGACAATTTTGAGTAGCACAAACAGGCAGAATACGGCGCAGCGGTCGGAAACACCTATATAAGACAAGTGTCTGGCGCAGTTATTAGATAAGTTACTGCTGGAACAGTCACAGGTTATCAAGATTTAATGGAATTTGAACGTGGTGTTATAGTCGGTGCACGAGCGATGGGACACAACATCTCCTAGGTAGCAATGAAGTGGGGATTTTCCCGTACGAGTGTACCGTGAATATTAGAAATCCGGTAAAACGTCAGATCTCTGACATCATTGCAGCCGAGAAAGATCCTGCAAGAACGGGACCAACGACGACTGAAGAGAATCGTTCACCGTGACAGAAGTGCAACCCTTCCCCAAATTTCTGCTGATTTCAATGCTGGGCCATCAACCAGTGTCAGCGTGCCAACCATTCAACGAAACATCACGATAAGGGCTTTCGGAGGCGAAGACCCTCTGGTATACCCTTTGACTGCACGCCACAACGCTTTACGCCTCGTCTGGGCACGTCAACACCGACATTGGACTGTTGATGACTGGAAAAAATATTGCCTGGCAGCAAGAGTCTCATTTCAAATTGTATCGAGCAGATGGTCAAACACGGGTATGGAGATAACCACTTGAATTCAAGATCCTGCGTGTCAGCAAGGGCCAGCTCAAACTGGTGGAGGCTCTGTAATGGCATGGGGAGTGTGCTGTTGTAGTGATGGGACTCCTGACACGCCTAGATAGACTCTGACGTACGTAAGCATCCTGTCTGACCACCTGCATCCATTCATGTCCATTGTGCATTCCGACGGACTTAAGCAATTCCAGCAGGACAATGCGACACCCCATACGTCCATAATTTCAACACAGTGGCTCCAGGTACACACTTCTGAGTTTAAACACTTCCGCTAGCCACCACATTCCCCAACCACGATCATTATTGAGCCTTGCGGCGTGCTGTTCAGAAGAGATCTCCACCCGCTCGAATTCTTACCGAATCATGGACAGCCTTACAGGATTCCAGGTGTCAGTTCCCACCAGAAGTACTTGAAATATTATCCGAGTCCATTCCACGTCTTGTTACGTCACTCTACGTGGTCGCAAGGACCCTACATGATATTTGGCAGGTGTATCAGATTTTTGGCTCTTCATGTACCTTGGAGATCACCCGCATACTTTATGTTCTCTCCTGAGGCAAGCTGACCCAAAACTGTTGTAACTTGTCCTTGATGTCCTGGGTATTTCAACTGGCATGAAGTAAATGTCCTAATGGGTCCCATCCACGTTGTATTGTTGGCACATGTTTGGGTACTGTGGCCAGCGTGCGTGGTTCGGCATCACGCAGAAAGTTCGTAGGGACACGTATCATCTGTGTACGAGAATTTTCCTGTTGAAAAAGGACACTACGGTGGATCTCCAAAACGTTGGAAGAACTGAACCTCTCCACAGTCGCAGCCATCCTCGGCGATGGTCAGCTCTGGTATTTCAGTACCGTTATTTATTGCTGGATCCAGTGTGACGTCATTCATCGGCGGTGCATTATTTCTGGTCACACGCATCGCTCAAAACGCAGCCATATGTGTTGTGCGGTTTATTGCAGGCTACACATGGAACGGGTATTCCCTACATCAGCTGCTGCTGGTCTCCGACCGACGGTATAGGATGACAAGGAACGATGCAGGGGACCCGTTACATGTTGTCGGATTGCGAGCACAGACGTGAAGGGATTATGAATTGCTTAATGCACGGTACTACGATCCCCCCTTCCTGTGATCAAACGTTGTTTCCCGAAAACATGAGAACAAGTGTCCCGTTCCCCACATTTTATTGCAGTCCAAAACTGGGCTACTGGCGCATACTAATGCCTCACAAATCTGGGTACTGAAAGATTCGACAAGCTGACAGAATGGAGACTCACAACCCCTTTCAGAATCCGTTATGATGTGATAATGCTGTCTCACATGGTACATGGCATCTCCGAATCCTTGAAAGTTGGATCATTTAATACGTGACGCCCTTCACGCCGCTCATATACCCTACCGGGAGTGGTACCAGCATTAAACATAAGTAACTGTAATACACTCTGGTGGCCGTAGTTCCTGTTACAGAGAATTACCATTCTTGTGATTTACATACCACCTGGTGGTGTGTACGTCTACGAATCTACGGAGATAGTGACACCAGGCTATGTCACCTAGGGGCTTCAGTTTCTTGTTAGACAATGTGCCCCTCTTATTTTATTTTATTTGAAGCGTCTCTGCATAAATTTCTAGATGCATCACCGGATGTAACGCTTAAAATTTGTTTCCGTTAACTGAAAATAATAACTCCATGAGTAATTAATGAACTGAAATAAGCAGAATAAAATGGTTTATTTATTTTTAAATCACTTGCCGCAGTAATTGTAAAATATGCACGTTACAAGCAGTAGGATTATCACGTTTAAGTGAAGCGCTATAATATAAACGATCATTATACTAGGAAGGAGTATGGAGGCTATCTCGGGGGATTTGTGCGTGTAGTACATTACGCACTTAAAAGTTATATTCACGACTCTTTGGGTGGGTACTGACAAACCTGACACTCCAGTGGATTAGTGATAGATGGTCGCACTATCCGATGAATCTGGATTAAAACAGCAGCGTATGAAATAAATAATCGGTGTCGGCCAGATGTGGGAGCAGGGGGCTTATATGTCGTTTCGTTAGCTATGGATTGACAGTCAGAGGCTCGTGTTGTTAGCAAAGCAACACACTGTGATAATACTTAGAAAGTGTATTTTCCGTGCAGGCATACATTTTTTTAAATGGAACGATGATTATTGATACTAACAAACTAAAAGGAGGGTACATTAGAATGCCAGTATTGTTTGTCGGAGGACTGTGGTGCGAGTCGTTTACGAGCTATCGTATTTTGAAAACTTCCGACGCCGACACTTGGGAAATACTTGTGGTAACACACACTAAAAACAACATAAGCGCAAAGTGATATGGATTATGACCGGCAACAAGACAACTGACCATCACACGTTGTGTTGAAAATGACCACTGGATAAAGCAATAAACGCTTCCATTTTCGTAAGGAAAGTACTGCCGCACACCACCTAGCATTATAACGGAGATGTCGGAGCAGGATGCAGTAACACGCCGTTGCACATCATCGGGTGCAGCTGATGTATCCTTCTCGACAGCGCCTCTCAGCTTTCTCCAGAGAAAAAAATATACAGGTGTCAAGTCACGGAAACGATTCGGCCAAGGTACAGGTCCTCTTCGTTCAATCCAACGAGTTGGAAATAATTCCTGAAGTCATGTTTTAGTACTTCGTGCTCTGTAGGTTGAACAGCCATCACATTGCCTCCTAGTCTGCTGAGAAACGTCTTCCAACATCCGTCGAAGATGGTCTGTTAGGAGGCTGCGATACATGTCCGCCTTCAGTGTTCCATGTATGAACAGCATGCCTATGAGCTGATGGTTCACTATCCCGCATCAACCGTTTACAGTCCATGAACGCTGACGTTCTACATGTCGCAGCCAACGGGGATTGTCAACAGACCAATAGTGCGTGTTTCGTTAGTTTACATGGCCATGATTGGTAAATAAGATACGTGATACATCTAGAGTATACCGTGTTAATGGCCATTCAGAGAACACGATCCATACAGCTCTTGATGGCGAGAGATATGATAGCTATGGTACCTATGTCGATGGAGAATGCACAGGATGCTTGCCTGACTCACACCTCTTCCCCGTTGGATTTCGAGGGTATTAACATGCGGCTCAGCTGCAGCAACAGCAAGCACATTAATTTCCTCCTGTCGTCTCTTATTTCCTTCTGTTACGTTGTCTAGGTGTTACACTAGCACTTTGACGTAGCTGGTTGAAGAGGCTGATAAGTTACTGCCGAGATGGGTGACGTCCATTGGGATTCTTTGCCCATGTACTGTACAAGAAAAAACTGCGTTCTTCCTACACTCTCCATAAACCATGAGTGTGTCGGCTTGTTCTGCATTGGGAAATCCCGTATTCCACTCACGACCTACAGATTGGACAGTCACACACTAACTGACTATTAATTCGTAGTCCACTCAAAGGACACACAAGCACACTACAACATCATACACAGCAACTATGCAAGTTAATTGGTTCAAAATGGTTCAAATGGCTCTGAGCACTATGGGACTTAACTTCTAAGGTCATCAGTCTCCTAGAACTTAGAACTACTTAAACCTAACTAACCTAAGGCCATCACACACATCCATGCCCAAGGCAGGATTCGAACCTGCGACCGTAGCGGTCGCGTGGTTCCAGACTGTAGCGCCTAGAACCGCTCGGCAACATCGGCCGGCGTAAGTTAAATGGCATAAAGAAGTGTCAGTGTGGAAACTTTTCAAAATACGATATCTCTTAAACGATTCGCACTAGAAACCTTAAACAAACATCATTGACATTCTTGTGTACTCTACTCTGAGTCTGCCGGCCGCTGTGGCCGAGCGGTTCTAGAGGTTTCAGTCTGGAACCACGCTGCTGCTACGGTCTCAGGTTCGAATACTGCCTCGGGCATGGCTATGTGTGATGTCCTTAGGATAGTTAAGGTTAGTTAAGTTTAAGTAGTTCAAAGTCTAGGGGACTGATGACCTCAGATGTTAAGTCCCATAGTGCTTAGAGCCATTTTAACCAATCTACTCTGAGTTTGTTACTGTCAATAGGCATTGTTCTATTTGAAAAGTGCTTGTGGGCGCAAAAGGTTTAGTTTCTAAATATTTTTACAATCTGTTTACAGACTAACAGTATGGGCACCTGGCTATGAATCCTTTCTGTGAAAACCCCACAAGAGTAGCACTTTCCATTTCCGCAATGTTTCCGGTGCAAGTTTTAGCTAATTTTTCCTGTATAAATTCTTCTCGGTAAGTGATTAATATTTTGTCACCGAAGCGAATTCCCGATCCGGATGAGCACTTCCATTATTTAGGTCACGTACAGCGTTGGCCGAATCTGTACGTCTGTCTCTCCGCCATGAGACTAATTCGGCCCAATTGTGAGTCTATTGCCGCCGCTTTACACTATAGCTGTTTTCGCAATACACACGCCACCTGGGATTAGAGGCGAATCGAGGTTAATTAGTTTACGTATGCTAAGCAGGCGGCCTCGGTGTGCACCTAGTTTACCCTGGCGGCTCCGGATTATTAGGTAATCAGTAAGGTGTTGGTTTAGTTGATTAGATTCTTGGAGGCGACGAAGCTGACGCCTTGATCCGGTTTCGCATCGCCACCCCCTCTCCCTCCGCCCTACACCTCCGCTCCCCCTACCCTGGTTATATTCTGCATCCCGAGCCACCTCGGCGCCGGCGTCTCACTGCGCCGAACAAAGGGAGGCGCCTTTTCATTAGCAATAAACACGGACATGATTCCGCCATTTATACGGTAATCACGCACCGGGCCTCTTCCTTCAGCGCGGAGCCTCCCCGGCCCGGGGCGGCATAATCAAGTCCCCGAGGGCGGCTGTGCCAGCGCCTCTACCGGCAAGCCGAGCAGTCGTCAAAACTTGGCTAAATTGAAGTTCGCAGAAGTTTCTTCCGCTCGGCTGCGGTCCCTTATGGTGGCCCTGGGCTTTGATTGATGAGATGCCTTTTCCTGCTACTAGTTCTGCTCTTCCCCCCCCCCCCCCTTCCGCCGCCGCTTTTCCCTTGCGTTTGGCTTCTTTATAATACGTATCTGTTTAGTCTGTACGATTCGGCAGAGGTACTTGTCTAGTTCACTCATTCTACCTGTCCCTGTTTTACAACTATTTTTCATGAGTGGACTGGATATTTGCATTTATATTGTCTTTCTCAATCCAATAACGTTTTTTCAATTTAACAAGCTACTTTTCGTGTCATAATCGAATCAACAACACGTTTGGAATAGCCTTTCGGGGCAGCTGATACACATTTGCATACACAAACATGACGGCGATAGTATGGCTGATCTTTCGCTAATGACTTTAGCGTATAGCGCAACACGATGTGACCCCGGATGTGACGTGCGTAACTGTCCTCGTAAGTGACAGGTAGTATGAACGAAGGACAAGCTGAGAGTGGTTTCTGAAAAGGACAAAGTAAGGAAGGATGAAGGGGAGGGGGGGGGTAATAATGGGTGATACTTAAAACTTGTGCTGGTTTACTTGGACACAGTGGTTCAAGAGTACAGAGCCACTGAACTCTTTCTAAAATTTATTTTAACACCAGAACATACAGCAGATACATCGGTACTAGAGCAATACTGAAATAGACATACATTATTAAAAAACATTTGTCTTCAATAAAACAAACCATGACGATAGTTAATTTAAAGGAACAGTAAGATTACGGCTCTTACGTTAGGAAAAGCAATTGCAATCAATTGGCTTGTATCAAGTTTCTTGACTCCAATAAGTTCGAGACACCTCTTCAGAGAATTGAAGTTCACTAATTATAAAGAGCCGTCTCGGTTCTAACGCCACGTAATCCTGCAAATTATTTTGTTATAATTCCGTAACCCAAACGATCGTGACTAACCAGCGAAACAGTTAACTATACAATCACAGGAAAACTCAAAGCATTAAGTAAGCGACTGCGACTATCCCATTACACAGATTAAATATTTAAACCAGATAATGCAGCCTTAAGCAAGAAGGCATTATTAACTACCAGCTAATAAACAAGTATTCTTTAACCAACGGCGGCCGTCACTGACCAGTAAAAGAAAAGAAACACAGCAAGTATTTAAAAGCAAAGCAGCACAGTTCTAAAAGAGGGACCGTTACTGTCCAGCGGTCTGCATACTTATACAATAAAAGGAGTGATTTACTGAGTGAGCACCAAAGAACAGTTGCAGATGAGTATGTGAATAAAAACCCAGTTCTTGGGCAAGGAAGTCCGTAACCGACCAATAAACGAAACAATTAAATAAAATATTTCAAAGCAAATAACACGGCATTAAACAACTAAACATTACCGCTCAGCAACCAGCTTACTTACACAATACCAGGCATGATTTTACTGTGAAGATGTCCAAGAACAACAGTCAGTATGAAACTATGAATTAGCAAGTATTTATTAGACACAACGTGCATAACTAACCAGTATAAGAGACAACTACATCCAAACTTTAAAGGAAATATAAAATAGTACACTGAAGCACCAAAGAAACTGGATTAGGCCTGCGTATTCAAAAACAATGTAAACCGGCAGAATACAGCGCCGCGGTTGGAAACACCTATGCAAGTCAACAAGTGTCTGTTGCAGTTGTTAGATCGGTTACTGACGCGACAGTGGCTGGTTATTAAGATTTAAGTGAATTTGAACGTACTGCGGTGGCACAATTGAGGAGCGTTTTCTATGGCTTCATCACTGGAGACGACGCGTGGGTGCTTCGTGATAATCCAAAACGCAAAAGCAGTGGCTTCCCGCGAGTGAATCGCCACGAAGTACAGCTCAGCAAGAGACTAGAGGAATATCTGTATTAGGGAGGTCCCCGGACTGAAGACCACAAAGACAGCATAACTGAAGAATAACGAAGTTGCCACTGCATCACTGCACACTGTAGACTATAAGTATACGTAGGAAAAGCTAAACCATGGGCCAGAATCTAACAAATGATGCACAGAATCCTCTACGAAAAATAATGGAAACGCTACCACTCTTCTCTAGGGGAGTAAGTGTGGAGCATAGAAAACACTTAACAGGAAATAGTATACACGCTAGCTTCTGAGCTCTTGCATTTTTTGTAGTAAAAGTATACACGTTCATAGACGAAACCACACAGACAATCAAACGCACGTCTTTCCCTTATTTTGCGGAAACCCCACCTAGGAATTTCCGTTATCAGTATAGAATTCTCACCGAGTGATAAAAAACATACGAAGGGGAAACGAAGACCGACTAATCAGGGGGGGGGGGGGGGGCGGGGGCTGTGTAATTTTGTGCGTGAATGTGTGTACTTTTACTAGAAAGAGAGCAAGAGTTTGAAAGCTAATGTCATGTGGATAGAGTTTCCTGTTACATGTTTCTATGCTCCACACGTCAACTCGCTATAGATGAATGGTTGCCTTTCCCTTATTGCGCCATCCAGAAGCTTCCGCTGGAAGTGAGTGGTTCCCTTTGCCTTATTGCTCCATCCAGAAACATCCGTTATTGTTATAGGTTTCTCTACAAGTAAGAGAAAGCCAACATACAGAAAAGGCAAAAGACTAACTTTATTCTTTTAATTTATTATTTCTATTTTCTGCTACCAGTCACTTTTATTTGTTTGTTTAATTTAAAATATTGTAACGCGTTTCGAGCATGTTATGCTTATCTTCCGGCGTTTATACAAAAATAAAATTGTTACGTAAAAATTTGGCTTTTGGGACATTTGTAGAGTTGGGAGAGGGGCAGTAGTTACCCAAAATTTGATGTCCAGTGATGTCTTCTGCTACTGTGGAGCTGTATCACATTACCTATTATGACTGACACCACAGCGTCTCTGAACTGCAGATAGTTGTTATGGTGCGAAAATCGTGTGATAAATTTTTCTGCCTGATAGGTCTTTATTTACGATTTGGGCGTCCCAAGGCGTCGTTTGCATCATTGGTGCACTGGTTGAGCTGTTGTGAGATATTACACTATTTTGGCACTGTTTCTCGGAGTAATTTTCCGCACAATTTCTTCCACGTTATTGGAAACTATACACGCTTAATCCGAGATGTCGGGCTTTGAGCTATGATTGAGCCGCCATTACCTAATTTTACATCGATATTCGCTTTACTGGCAATCTGGTAGTCATTTATTTCACATTGGAACATCTTAAATAATTGCATTAGAAATGGCTTCAGACTGCTAAAGATTTTTAGTTCTTGAAATCAGTTATTTAATTAGGAATATTATCTCCATATTTTGAATTGTGAGATAAAATCTCCGTTTCTTCCGTGATAATTATTCCTTTGTTTTTTCAGATTTTGTGCATAATTTCGAGATCGTCTTCGATTTTCAAAGCGCGGCCTGTGTCTGTAACATATGTTGCTACTGCTGTTATGTTGCATTTATCTAATCTTTAGCAGGCTAAATGTTCTTTAAATCGATTTCTGAGCAGGTGTGCCCGAAGCGCTGGATTTTATAACAGCGTAATGCGTTGGGAACACCTGACCATGCCTTTACGCGAAGGAACCTACCTTAATATGCTCTGGGAGCTTCGTGCTATTGAAGGTAAGAAGAAAGGAGTCAAATTTTACTAGCTCTGTACCCAACCCTTTCAAAATAATTAGCAAATATACTATGCCTTCTTGAGCCCACTCATCTTGGTTCCTCTCTGGAATGTCGACCAGATCTCTACCTGATACGGAGGACACTGTTGTAATATAAGAGCTTTTCAGCGGTGAAGAACTGTGTAAAAACTTTGGAGAAACTAGAGGGCTTGATACTGCGCTACGAAGGTAAGTAAATGTGAAGCTCTGCATGAAAATAGGCAAAATGAGCCATAACGGCTCGATTACAGTATTCGTGACAAACCACTGAAAACAGGAACAATGGTTAAATGTCAACGACTACCCGTCGGTGAATATATAAAAATCAAACTTTTGGGTTACTAGTTACAGGAGCAAAATTTGTTAGGCTGAGATTCAGAGAAAGGTTCCTTAGGAAATTGAATTCCTTCAATGAAAACATCACGAGTTCTTTTAGTACGTGCGAGAGCTTTCCCGAGGCTCAGGCAACGTTTTAATAGCTCCTACATACATCTCGCGATATGATCATGGTGGGAAAATCAGAGAAAGTAGAGGTCTTTCTGGAGCTTAGCGACAGAGGTTTTCCCCTCACATCCAATATACAAGAAATAAGGAAAATGTATTCCTGAAGGTATTTTTTAGTACACATATGTGTTTTGCATGATTGGGTGTAAAATCTGTGCGGTAAATGCCGAAAAGTCGACTATGGTGTCGTTATGATAAAATGGGTCCAAATAGGACAAACGCAATGTTATTCTTTTCTTGGCTGCCGGAGGACAAACACCGGTAGATTTCCAACGGAGAATGGAGAAAGTGTATGGGGCAGCAAGTCCGTCGAGACCACCGTTGTGGAATGCTCTGCCAAAGAGTGACGCTGCTTCACGATAACGCACGTCCCCGTGTCGCAAATGTCGTAGCGCTGGAGCTACGTCAGATGGGAGGCACTTCAGCACCCGTCCTACAGCTGTGATCTCTCCCCATGCAGTTAATTTCGTTTTCAGTCATTTAAAAAAGGCCTTGGAGGGTCGACGATTACTTTCGGACAAAGACGTGTAGCTTCTTCACGTAGCAGGACGTGGCGTCTTAGCAAACGAGTGTCTTCAATCTCGTGCGTCGGTGGGATGAGTGCATCGTCGCACACGGTGATTTAGTCTGACTGGCATGCCGAATGTACGGCCTTCGAATGGAAAATTTTTGATTATCCCTTGCACTGTCAGTTCTCCCTCTCTCTCTCTTCGCTGTCTGTCCATTTACTGTTTGTATTTCGTTCTTTCACTGAACGCACTCGAAATGTGTGACATCATTCAAGCGACAAGTCTTTCAGTACATATAACAGATGTCTGTCACATTTCTCTACTTCATCCTCGACACTCATGTAATAGGTGCACGGTGACCAGACAGTTTTCATGCGAAATAGCTGTGTAAAAGTCGTGAGTGGCTTTTAACGTGAAGTTTCCACCGAATGTGAACCACTGCTTCACGTAACTCATGGGTGACAGATCGGAGTAATGAAGCCCCTAAAATACCCTTCCAACGACCGTTCATCTGTCATAATGTTCACTAAAGAGATATGGACTTACACTTGAACACGTTATTTTAGTTATTAAACATAGTATCCACAGTACAAATTGCCAATGTCACGTGTTGAAAGTGGCAATTTGTCGTGCATTGCTGCAAAATTCGTTTCTTCTCGTTGATGTTTTAGACGGTGGACCATTAATTGTTGATACAGATACACTACGGTGCAGTGCACGATTAACCTCCCTAGATAAGTCAACCTGATCGTTTTGCTAAACTTCTTATGCTATTGTCTATAATCAGCTATTTTCGCCAGAGCATTAACTGATACTTGTCTTATTCTTCTACCAATTACTTCCTGAATATGTTAGAGAAATGATTCCGCTATAAGATTTATGGAATGTAATTACTTCTCCCCGCCAAAGAGGATGAATATTATTGCGTTAATTACCACAAGGATTAGTTCACATTGTTGAGCTGAGACAAATGAATACGTCTACCACATTATGACATGATATTCCATGATCTTGAGGAAAGCAACACAGAAGTAAACGAATGGGTAACTTTGAGAGAAGGCCTCTGACGAAAATATATCGCAGTACAAAATATAAATACATTATATTTCCTACAATAAGATCCTGTTAATTTTTCTTAGAACTAATAATTTGCACGTAGTGAGCGAGAAAATATGAAAATCACGCACATGAGTTTTGAAGGTATTGCAGGTTACATAAAACATAGGGACCGCTGAATTACCTTGTATGTGGGAACGACATATGTCGCCTGTAAGAAAGTTAAAGAAACTATGGAGAAACGTGATGCCACTGTATATCAAGAGTTTAGATGGATAGGCAGTAATATGCAAAGAAGGGAAGACTGAAAGATAGAACGTTTACATACACGAGCTATATTTAATACCAACAAACTATCGAGAAATATCCTCTTTACCTGTTGTAGTCTGATATTTATGCTGGTTTTCCTTTGTCTCTCTTGTATTATTTCCATTCCTAGGGAGTAGAGTTCCTTCTCTTCTTCTGCCTTGTGATCACCAATTTGGATGTCAATTTTATCACTAATCTAATTTCCTTCATATCTCTTCTGTTTCTTCTCAGTCCATGTTCTGTACTCATTAGGCTTTTCGTTCCATGCAGCAGATCCTGTAATTCTTCACTTCACAAAGGTTAGCGATGTCAACCATCTTATCATTGATATCCTTTCACACACGATCTTAATCACACCGTTTCTTTTTAGTTCCTTAATTTATTCTTAGATATACAGACTGAACACGTAGGGCGGAAGGCTATATCTCTGTGTTACATCCCATTTAATCTGAGATTTTCGTTTCTGATCTTCCATTTCTATCGTTACAACTTGCTTCTTAATCCTACTGTATGCCATCCTCCTTTCCCTATGCTGTTAAAAGACTTTTTAGATCGAAAAATTCAACGATCGTGTCTTGATTCTCTTAAATCTTTGCTTCATTACCAAAACCCAAACTGTTTGTCATGTAACAGCTAATCGATTTTCTTTTTTATACTTCTGTGTACCATTCTTGTCAGCAACTTGTATACATGGGACATTAAGCTGACTATGCGACAGTTTTCTCCTTTACTTCTTCTGGTCATTTTTCCTATTGTGTGGTCGATGTGTCTCCAAACGTCCGCAGCTCGTGGTCGTGCGGTAGCGTTCTCGCTTCCCGCGCCGGGTTCCCGGGTTCGATTCCCGGCGGGGTCAGGGATTTTCTCTGCCTCGTGCTGACTGAGTGTTGTGTGACGTCCTTAGGTTAGTTAGGTTTAAGTAGTTCTAAGTTCTAGGGGACTGATGACCATAGATGTTAAGTCCCATAGTGCTCAGAGCCATTTGAACCATTTTTTTGTCTCCAAACGTCGGATGATATGTATCCAGTCTCATAGATTCTAAAACCGCACTTTGATTGTCGCTTGGTTGCCAATTCCAACATTAATTTCAGAAACTCTGAAGAAGTGTCACTAATCCCTTCTGCCTTAGCTGATCGATTGATTTGACACTACTGGCCATTAAAATGGCTACACCACGAAATTTAACGGACAGGAAGAAGATGCTGTGATACGCAAATGATTAGCTTTTCAGAGCATTTACACAAGGTTGGCGCCGGTGGCGACACCTACAGCTTGCTCACATGAGGAAAGTTTCCAACCGATTTCTCATACACAAACAGCAGTTGACCGAAATTGCCTGGTGAAACGTTGTTGTGATGCCTCGTGTAAAGAGGAGAAATGCATACCATCACGTTTCCGACTTTGATAAAGGTCGGATTGTAGCCTATCGCGATTGCGGTTTATCGTATCAAGACATTACTGCTCGCGTAGGTCGAGATCCAATGACTGTTAGCAGAATATGGAATCGGTGGGTTAAGGAGGGTAATACGGAACGCCGTGCTGGGTCCGAACGGCCTCGTATCACTAGCAGTCGAGATAACCGGCATCTTATCCGCATGGTTGTAACGGATAGTGCAGCCACGTCTCGATCCCTGAGTCAACAGATGGGGACGTTTGCAAGATAACAACCATCTGCACGAACAGTTCGACGACGTTTGCAGCAGCATGCACTATCAGCTCGGAGACCATGTCTGCGGTTATACTTGACGCTGCATCACAGACATGGGCGCCTGCGGTGGTGTACCCAACGACGAACCTGGGTGCACGAATGGCAAAACGTCATTTTTTCTGATGAATCCAGGTTCTATTTACAGCATCATGATGGTCGCATCCGTGTTTGGCGACATCGCGGTGAACGCACATTGGAAGCGTGTATTCGTCATCGCCACACTGGCATATCACCCGGCGGGGGTGCCATTGGTTACACGTCTCGGTCACCTCTTGTTCACATTGACGGCACTTTGAACAGTGGATGTTACATTTCAGATGGGTTACGACCCTTGGCTCTAGCCTTCATTCGATCCCTGCGAAACCCTACATTTCAGCAGGATAATGCACGACCTCATGATGCAGGTACTGTACGGGCCTTTCTGAATACAGAAAATGTTCGACTGCTGCCGTGGTCAGCACATTCTCCAGATCTCCCACCAATTGAAAACGTCTGGTCAATGTTGGCCGAGCAACTGGATCGTCATAATACGCCAGTCACTACTCTTGATGAACTGTGGTCTCGTGTTGAAGCTGCACGGGCAGCTGTACCTGTACACGCCATCCAAGCGCTTTTCGACCCAGTGCCCAGGCGCATCAAGGCCGTTATTACCGCCAGAGGTGGTTGTTCTGGGTACTGATTTCTCAGGATATATGCACAGAAATTGCGTGATAATGTAATCACATGTCAGTTCTAGTATAATATATTTGTCCAATGAATACCCGTTTATCACCTGCATTTCTTCTTGGTGTAGCAATTTTAATGGCCAGTAGTGTAATTTCAGTTGCAGTTCCTTTGACTTTCCTATATGCTGAAGCAGTACTTCCGCCGATCATTTGTGTATACGAAACTAATTCAGAAATAGCGAATTCAGTCTGGTGACAGCTCTTTGCGATACATGAAAATTTATGCCGGACGGGGATTCCAACAGTATTTCCCGCGTGCTGGCCTCAACACCTTCGGCTATCCGTGCACGCTTCCGGGACCTATTCATACGTATATGCCAAACTTCACATTCCACATTTCGCAAAGCTTGCACGGGGAACAGGGAGGGCCACTGTTCTTACCGTCGTTTTAGCCTGTCGGGGAACGTAACAGGAATCACTATATCCAAAACTACAGTAAAAGCGACCGCTGTTGACTGGTTGCTGCTCCCGCATCGTCGGTAGGCGCTCGCTGCAGCTCTTGAACCTGCCTGCTCCTTTGGGCTATTATTGCCCCTAATACTCCTCTCTGTGAGATGCTCTGGTATCGTATCGTGTGAGTAATATCAGCCGTCTACCCACTGGCCAGATAAAGACAGTCACTACAAGCATGCGAGAATAAAAAGCATAGAACTTCCTAATTTATCCACTCTGCTTACAGAGTGACGAATATACAGCTCACAGAGATAGCCAATCAGTCTTGGTTCCTCTCTATTGTGCACAACATGGCGTACACAGAGACACATCCTCTCCGCTAGCGGACAAGACTCAGATCCTACTGCCCTTTACACAAAACTAACACCTCCGCTAATGCAAAGGAATAGCAGAAGGACCGCTTTTTCCTGTACAATCAGAGGCCTCCTCTCTAGATGAGTGCCCCATTTCTACTTTGAGTCATACAACCTTCCGCCAGTCCGTGCTACCTAACGTAGCAACTGAGTGGAGATTTCCAGGAAAACGCCCACTGCTGACAGTTTTTCAAAAGAGCTCGTGGTGTTTCTTTTCTTTTTGAAATTGAAGCTTTGGTCGTTGAACTGTGGCTGGGCTGAAGCCGTTTCATAGCAACAGGCTTCGCTTCCCACTCCACCTTCGGCGGACTCTCAATGGCCCGAGACTGTATAAACGTCTGCTGCTAAGATGTGGCTTTCAGCCGTCAGGCCTACGGCCTCTGCTGTGCAATGGAGTCCAGAACGCAGCAGCCCCCAGTGACATCACCCTGAGGCAGTCCGTGCAAAAACGCTTTTCCTTCCTCCCTGCCACGCACCGTGGAGCGGTCTGCTAGTTCACAGTGCCCGTCCTCGTTTCTTGTAGTTTGTCAGCAAAAACACTGCGCCGTATTCTGACTGCCCATCTTCTGCTAATGTTCTAAATAACTTGTACTCGATCTCTTACCACAATCAAAATACAAGTGCTGTTCTAATTACTTCACGTAAGACACCCATAAAATCTGTCACCTTACACACAGGCTGCCTTTCAGAGCGCAAATTTCGGTGGTTGTTGCATCTCATTGCTGATGCCCCTATGTCTCCAGTCTTAACTCCGAACGAATGTACACTTCGAAATATTTGCACCAAGTTCTCTCCTAAGTACAGTCTCCACCGCGTCTGCTTTCTCTGCTCTGAGCAGACTCCTGGTCACAAAACATATTCTTCAGTGGCAAAAGTGGCCAGTGAGGTAATTTTTGAGATACTGTCTACTTTCGCACCGAAGAACCTGTGAATAAGCTCGATTTCCGCCGACGCCACTTCTAGAACATTCTATTTGAGTATCCTACGCCTTCGATTTCTTCACCAGTCCCTGGTTTTACAACGTAAAAAGTTCTCAGAAAGTCAACTTCTAGTCACCCACTCTCACGACTTTAGAACTGCCGACGACAACATCAGCCACCTTTTGTAGGAGGAAATCCTCACACCATCATGGATGGCGTCAGGTTGACACAACTTGATTTCTCTGGGAGATCGAAAAACAAAGGACGAATTGCGTACCAGAAGACGAATTGCGTAGCAGAAGATAGGAATGTGTTGAAACTATTTCATTCCTCCTTCCTTCCGAAATGCTACCAGGATGAGTACAACACTCTCTACAACTTTTGACGGGCGTCGGTCCTGGATGTAAAATGTCTGTACCCTTGCTACGGGAAACTCTCTCCGATGTTCGTTATTCTCACGATTTAAGCTGAACCTTTATTGCGTGCACTGTCATCTTACAGCTCATCGAAAAAGATCTGTAACTGTACCAGAACGGCACCCAACAGGACAATTATGGTTGGCCGAGTACCTGTGCCCCTTCTGAACAGGACTTTACCACTCTACCTGTCGGCATGATTTTCAGATTCCACCCCTTGTCCCTTTGAACATACAGTATCTCTGCAGGGACCTCCATCCTCAGCATCTACTGTATCATACTGCTCATTCCCCAGACCACGGCTTAAGAATGACATTTAATGTTCTGTATGGAAAAGTTCCACATCAGCACAGAGAAGGTTAAGAAATAAAACTGTAAAAGAAAAGATGGCTTGACCTCTACAATCACTGATATCATTGCTTTAATTAGCAACCAGTATAAATCGAGTGGTAGAAACCTGACTATAATCGTGATTAATGGAATCTTTCGAACAAAAATTGTCAGGACTGGACTGATGCCTCTCAGCATTTAGTTTGATTTTAGTTGCTTACACTTACTTAAATTTTAGACCTTTTAAAATTTTTTTCTACATATCTAGTATTTTGTTGTTAATGTTATTTCATATAATTCTCTGTCGCACAAGTTGGCATAACCTGTTACTGAGTGTTAATCCGTTATGTTTCTCTCATCTCTCCAATTCCCCCTATATATCTTCCTTCGATGTAACACGCCCCCTCTCCTACTTTATTTCCCCTCGCTCTCTCATCCCATTTTCTCTCTTTCCCCTCTCTCCAATAAATGCGCATTTAAGCAATAGACCAGAGTTTCATGCGGCAGTATTCCGACATGCAGCTGTTGTATACATATGATCGGTTGCTTATCCAAAAACAGAGGTAAATTCGACAGTTACCTACAATAATTTTCTACTTCTTGTAACACAATAAATGTTTCTACGTATTATAAAACAGTAAAAGTGAATACTTTTACTTTCTTTCTAAATGGTCGAGTATGACAAACTAGTCACGGGATACGGAATTCTGAAGCAATGAGAATGTAATAGGAAACTTCGACGCAGCGAAAAAGTAGATTATATGAACGATAAAAATCAGTTTAAAAAGTCCACTGAGAAAGAATTTCAGTGAGTTTACATGCGCAAAATTGGCAGTATGGGTTGGAAGACATTTGAGAAAGTACTGAATAAGGGTGTTGTTGAAGTGTAGTTGGTTGGGGTAGTACACAAGGTTAGGGAGGATGAAACTGGCTGCAAGAGCAACGTTTTGCTGTACCAGTACAAATCTGATGATGTCAGTAGGGTAATAAAGGCAAGCATTAAGGTTTAGGGTTTATTTTGATGCCCATGCTTAACAGAAGTTTGAGTTGAAGGGATAATTTGTTGTGTTACTTGGAAAGGCAATCTTGGAGCAATGGCTAGCAAAACGAGGAGCAACGAAGGGGTACTTGTCTATCAGTGATATTAGTGGCCGTGGAAAGGGGGGAGGAAGGAAGAGAAGAACAATAGTATATAGTCATTTTAAACAAGTTTACTTAAGCAACTCTCGGTAGAGAAGAAATGAGTTTGTTATTGTAGAAGGCCATTGTTTTGTGGCGACAAGTAACAGCTCATACGTACAGAGTATATAATATTCATTTTCCTCCAGGCAACATACCAGACGGACATGAGAGTGCCTCACAACTCAAAAGCGGCTACCTCTGCGCCAGGCCCGAATAACAACCGGCTCCCCCCCCCCCAACCCCCGCCCCCATCCCCTGCTGGCGGAAAGTAAAAACTCTCCGCTTGCAGGGAATAACGGAAAGCTGTTACAGGGAACAGCCATTACAGTTTTCGAATAAACAACGGCCCGGGCAGGAGCGAGAGTGCACGGCCAGTCGTCCCGGCGGTGCTGTAGCGGCCGTCTGAAGATGGCAGTTATTCCGGCTGCAGCTCCGCAGCTACGTATTTTAAAAGTTGTTTTATAAAGCCGGGGCGGCCACGGCAGAGCAAGGTGGCGGGCGGCGCGAGTCGCAGGGCCGAAAGTTGGGCGCCGCTTTTGTTCCGCTCGCAGCGTCTGTTTCAACTGCAAACTTTGCTCCCAGCTATGTAAACGTGCCGCTCCGGGAATTCTTAAACACCGGCGCCGCGTCGGATTACTGGACGCCGCTGTTTACAAGGCCCCAGCCAGCTCTCTTAGCGGATACGCGGGAGCGAGGGATCCCTTTTCGCGCGTGTTTAGGCTGCGATACACGAGACCAGCTGACGCGGATCCAGTGACGCGGCACGAAGCGAAAACGGGCAAGACGGTTCACCCGCTCGTTCATTCTTCGAAACGAGAGCCGGAGTTTTAAGGAAATGCCTCTCGCGAGTGTGTCTATGCGTACAGTCGTCGGACTTAATTGGTAACTTGTAAGTTAATACCACTCCCTGTCTATTTCATGGCAGTACTGTGTCTGTGTGACTTGGAGGCTCTGACAATAGCTGTGTTTACAGAAAAAACACATTCATGTTCAGAAAAAAATACCACTATTAACGACTAGAGATAGGATTTCATATTCACAGGACTTGCACATTAATATGTTGAGCAGAAATAATTAGCATTTGAATCATGTCGCCGCGCGGGATTAGCCGAGCGGTCTAGGGCGCTGCAGTCATGGACTGTGCGGAGGTTCGAGTCCTCCCTCGGGCCGGGTGTGTGTGTTTGTCCTTAGGATAATTTAGGTTAAGTAGTGTGTAAGCTTAGGGACTGATGACCTTAGCAGTTAAGTCCCATAGGATTTCACACACATTTGAACATTTTTTTTAATCATGTCGGCCAGCTGGTTCAAGGTCAACATTGGTATCGCGACGCAACACACCTACCGATAAAATGTGCCTGCAGCTCTCGTTGTCGCTGTAAACCGAAGGTAAGGGTTCTGTGTGACTTGAGCAGACGAGCAGGATGCCCCTTAGACGAATGCGCAAACCGTACAGTAAAATCAGTAAGTTTGAAAGAGGGCGCATTATTAGTATGAGAGAATGTGATTCATCCATCCGGAAAATTGCTGCTCGTGTCGGACGAAGGATTTCGACAGTGCGTAACTCTTCACGGAAGGCGGTACAACACGAGGAGATGGGTCATATCGCACCACCCGGGCAACCCCTCCCCCTCCCACCAACTCCAGAAAATGAATGACAGTTATGCGTCCTCCTCGGCTCTGGCGCAACAGTGGAACAGTGTAAAATATTGTACACTATCAGTGACGATAGTCCAGCGCCGTTTATTATGACTTGGGTTACATGGGCATCGTCGTTTGATTGAAAACGATGGACACATCTTGTGTCACTGCAGAAAGGGAGATCGGCATCACAGTGACTGCATTCGCAGAAGACATATGGCACCACTCAAGGCCTTGTGGTGTGAGGTGTTGTTGGGTACAACCACAAATTGGTTCATGTCCAGGACACTGTGACCAATGCGACTTACGTGAATGACGCCCAGCGATCCGTAGCCATAACCTATCTGCACAACACCCCGGTTCTTCAGCATGATAATGCACAACCACATGTTTCTGCACGAATACGTGCCCTCTTGCTGTCACAGGACATCAGCCTTCTGTCCTGGCTCGCCAGATGACAAGACCTGTCACCTGTCAGCAGACGAAAATGTGTGGATATGGTGGAACGACGGTGCAGCGCTCTGACCCAATGGCAGCCGCCACAGCGAAACTTTGGAACGCAGTGCAATTGTTCTAAAAAGGCCTGACGTTAACCTTAAATAAAAGCGTGATGGAATAAAAAGGAAGTTTATTATATATCGCAAAGTAAGATGAGTCCAGACTATAAACAAGCTGAGTAAAAGAACATATGAGTAACATGGTTTATTATGGCCACTTCACGGTACTATTGAGCATTAGCGATACTGCAAATTCACAAGCTAGCAGCAAATAGAAGAAGAATCTCGCCCAAGCTTCACAGGTCGCCACAGCAGCAAACAACAACACTCTAGTGAGAGGCTTACATATACAAATGATAATTAATACCCAAATGCGTAATGCATAAACTTGACTTAGTCTAAGAAATGAACAGAGAGTAGTAAGCAAGCTGCAGCAAGATACATATTAGATATAAATGCTTGAAGTGATAGATTTTATTTTAAGTGCGCACTGCAATATTTATTGTTTTCTCTGTGATTATTGAATCCCTTTCCTAAGTGCAACTTCTTTAAGATCCTTGATCCTATCCACTCCGCAGGATCAACTTGTAAAGATGCACGTGTGCTTGGGAAGTGAGGCACTACGTATAAAAATGAGTAGGTTCACGACGCGCATATTGCTTTCGTAATGCGCAATGTAAATTAAATTTTCGACCTGGTTGAGGAGTAATTTAAATTCTGTCGACGATCCGCTTGTAGGCCCGCTTTTCCCACTTTTCTTTTTCGACTGTTTGTATTTCTACACGAACTCCAGTAGCGGATTTGCTATTTTCAAATCTGTCCTCGAACTTTCTTTAAAGACAAACACATACGAGAGAAACTTTGACATAAATGAAGCTCCACTCACAAGTCACTAAATAAGATAAGCATTAAAGAAAATGTATTGAGCCTACAAAATGAATAAGCAAGCGTGATAAAGATTACTATGAATGAAATTAATTTGTAAAGGAGATTGGAATGAATTTGGTCAAAGAAAAAGGACTTATAATAGCTTATCTGAAACCGTAGGCATAAATAAAAAAAAAGACTAATTAAGAAACAATTGTTCTGATTCAAAGTGGTCAATTAGATTATTTCTCGATTTAAATGAATTCTTGTAAATATTAGTATGTAAATCAACTTGTAAACACCGTGTGATGTTATGAAGCGAGAATTTCTTTTAATACACCGTTCACGCAGACGCTCACCACAGTGCAAGTCAAGTTTTAAAGTTCGACAATTTTCAGTGGCAGTATTCTACTGCACCGTATGTGTGAAAAATGCATTGATGTGTGCAGTGTGTAATAGTCAGTGTCATTCCACACATGCAGTTGCAGCGGTAGCTACCACTTACCAGTGAATCCGTAATTAGATAGTGGACAGGGAGTGATGTGAGGCAGTTTCGGTGGCAGAAGCTCCCTCCAGCAATCTAAAAAGCACAAAGCCACGATCCGCCAAACAAAAGCGACGCACGGCATCTCAAACGCGAAATCAACGCTCTGGAAGAAACCTCCGGTCACGTTCTCGCGCACAGACAGAATTTCAAGATTGCTCGCAACAGTGGAGGCGGACTGCCACCATGTGATGAAATAATGTAAACGTTCAACCGCCAACAGCAGTTGCTGCGCGCTACATTCTGTAGCAAAAACATTCACAACCAGTACTGAAAACATTTTTGTATGTATCATAAACCGTCTGAGAGACTCTAAGATAGAGAAGTTAGCGTAATTAATATAATGACTGATTGTACACAGAGATAAGTCACAAGGTCACCTCTGAACACTGTTGAAATGTAAACTTTAACGAGAGGTCACGATACGAATGAAAATAAGCACACGAAAATACGTCAACGGATCCAATCCTTCCTATATCCCATCCCACATGTATATAAAATTATTTTAGTAAGCTATTCTAATGTAAGATATTTTATCTGTTTCATATATGAAATAATTCGGAGAGCCACACTCGAGCCCTGAACGTGAAAGATATGGACTTCCTTGTCAAAGCCATCACCAGTGGCCGCTCTACAATCCAAGTCTATCATAAATAGTGTATGTGCAACGAAACTAATTGTATAATTAAGTGCGATAACGGACAAGGCAACCAATTGACAAGACGAGGACAATATAATGAATACAATCAAAACAGAAAGTGGTGTACCAGTTATGATAGTCAAATTACTTTTGCAACGATGAAAAATGAAGTGTGACTCTATTTCCTTATAAATTTTGTAAATATGTGTACTTATAACCTTAATTTTAAGACTCATCAAAAAAGACTGAATCCATACAAACACTGATAGAAACACAGAACAGATATAGACAGATATAGACACAGATAACAATGTAGTAGTGATGAAGAGTAGGCTAAGTTTAAGAGATTAGTCAGGAAGAAACAAAGAATTGGGACACGGAAATACTACGGTATGAAGAGCTATGCTTGATTATGTCTAACGCTATAGATACATAAATAAGGAGTAGCTCAGTAGGGAGTACAGTTCAAGAGAAATGGACATCTGTACAAAGGGCAATCACAGCAGTTGGAAGCACAAACATAGGTACACAAAAAAAGATAACTGCGAAGAAACCATGGGTTACAGAAGAAATCCAAGTAGGTGACAAATGAAATAAATAGGAAGTGCAGGAAAGCTAAGACGAAACGGGTGCACGAAAAATGTGAAGACTTCGAAAAAGAAAAGATAGTCTCATGGACTAACTCACCATATAGGAAAGTCAAAACAACCTACAATGAAACTAAAAGGGTGGTAACATTAACAGTGCGACCTGAATTCCATTGGCAAATGCAGAGGAGAGGGCGGATAGGTGGAAACAGTACATTAAAGGCCTCTACGAGGGAAAGGTTTGTTTGGTGTCATAGAAGAAGAAACAAGAGTCGATTTAGAAGAGGTAGGAGATCCAGTATTAGTACAAGAATTTAAGACGGCTTTGTAGGACTCAATATCAAAGAATGCAGAAGGAGTAGATAACATTCCTTCAGCCGGCCGCTGTACCCGAGTGGTTCTAGGCGCTTCAGTCCGGAACCGTGCTGCTGCTACGTTCGCCGTTTCGAATCCTGCCTCGGACATGGATGTTTGTGATTTCCTTACGTTAGTTAGGTTTAAGTAGTTGTAAGTCTAGGGGACTGGTCACCTCAGAAGTTAAGTCCCATAGAGCTTAGAGCCATTTGAACCATTTGAACATTACTTCAGAATTTCTAAAATCATTAGGTGAATTGGCAATGAAACGACTATTCACTTTGGTGTGTAGAATGTATGAGACAGACAATAAATTGTATGACTTTCGGAATAATATCATCCACAGTATTCCGAAGTCTAAAAGAGCCGACAAGTGTCAGAATTAAGTCAGCTTAGGAGCTCATGCAGCCAAGTTTCTGACAAGAAAAAATATGCAGAAGAATGGAAAAGTAAAATCGAGGATGTGTTAGATGAAGATTAGTTTGCTTGAGGAAAGATAAAGGAACCATAGAAGTAATTCTCATGTTGCAGTTGATAATGGAAGCAAGACTAAAGAAAAATCAAAACACGTTCATAGCATTTGTCGATCTAGAAAAAGCGTTCGACAATGTAAAATGGTGTAAGATGTTCGAAATTCTGAGGTAAATAGGGGTAGGCTACAGAGAGAGACGGGTAATATACAGTATGTACAAGAACCAAGAGGGAAAAATTGTAGCAGACCACCAAAACCGAAATGCTTGGATTAAAAAGGATGTAAGACAAGGATGTAGTCATTCACCCCTACTGTACAATCTGTACATCGAGGAAGCAATAATGGAAATAAAAGAAAGGTTCAAGAGTGGAACTAAAATGATACGATTCGCTGATTACATTGATATCCTGGGTCAAAGAGAAGAAGACTTACATGATCTGCTGAATGGAGTGGCCAGTATAATGAGTGCAGTACATGCATTGAGAGTGATTCGAAGAAATATGAAAGTAATGAGAAGTTGTAAAAATGAGATCAGCGTGAAACCTAGCATCACGATTGATGAAGTTAAGGAATTCTGCTACCTTGGTAGCAAAATAACCTTTGACGGACGAAGCAAGGAAAACATCGAAAGCAGATTAGCTCTGGCAGAAAGGCATTGCTGGCCAAGAGAAGTATACTAGTATCAAACACAGGGCTTAATTTGAGGAAGAAATTTGTGAGAATGTACAGCATTGTACGATAGTGAAATATGCACTATGAAAAAACAGGAACAGAAATTAATCGAAACAATTAAGATTTGGTGCTACAGACGAATGTTGAAAATTAAGTGGACTCATACGGTCCGGCATGAGGAGATTCTGCACAGATTCGGAGAGGAACATAATATGTGGAAAATACTGATAAGGAGAAGGGCCAGGATCCTAGGACTTCTGTCAAGGCATCAGGGACTGACTTCCATGGTTCTAGAGGGAGCTGTAGAGGGCAAAAACTGTAGAGGAAGACAGAGATTGGGATACATCCAGCTGATAATTCAGGACGTAGGTGCAAGTGCTACTCTGAGATGAAGAGATTAGCACGGGAGAGAAATTCGTGGCGGGCCGTATCAAACCAGTCAGAAGACTGATGACTCAAATAAATAAATAAAAGCATGGCAATCATGAATTTCTAGACATAAGGTGATTAGACCTCTTTTGTTCCGTATCCTGTCATCGCTCGATCACCCAGTATAGTTGCGCGGGTTTCCGCGGCCAGAGTCAGTTGACAATAGTTTCCTGAGTATCATACCGCGTCGTAATCGATGAAGCTAGACAGGAAAAGCAGTGTTTCAGACGCGATTACAGTGGGATTTTCCCGGGTCTACTGATGTGCTTTACCTGTGTGAAGTCGCTGAATTTTTGTTATTGCTGCTCGCTGAGCCTAGCGTTACCTCACAGTTTTGAAAAGCTCGTTGTTAGTATTGGTCGTCTGAGGCGGAGGCAGGGCGAACTTTATTGTAGTTGTTTCTTACGGTGAAGGGTGCGGAGACCTGTTGTGATTGGCGCTCATCGGCGAATGAGGCGTGGGCTCCTGTTTTCCTCCTGATGGACGAAGGTCGCGCGGAGGCAGCTAACTCCTCGGTACGCACGCCTATTGGGCTGAAGACGGCTGGCAGTCAGGCGGGAGCCAGTTTGTATCCATCCTCTGTGTTTGTGTTATTACGGAGTTTCATTATTGCTATGGCTTCCCTTGTCTGACGTTTTTTCAAAGCCAGACGTTTAGCGTGTACGCGGGATTCGTTAAATTTGATTTCATTGCGGCATACCTGCCAGTGTTTGTTATTATGAGGCGTTGCAGTACCCAGAAAACTACTCTGTCAACAGCTGAATTAGTTTCTAACCTGTTTTCGACGATTCAAAGGTCACCAGAATCGGGAACAGGACCAAATAGTTTAGAAGCGGCCTTCTAGTTTGAGACTGGACTACGAATGCAATTATTATCTCTAGACTTTAATTTAGTCAAACTACACCTTGTCATAAACAAATCAGTGACTCATTTAACAATTTAGTAACGTAATCTGATATTTGACTATACTTAGATATGATAATAATAACTGTTGATACTTAAATACTGACGAGTTCCGAAAGAGCTCAATGTACAAGAACTAGTGTGAAATACTGAACGGATCACTTCGATGAACCGTGGAAGTTATTTCGTGTGAGAGGAATAGAAACCGTATAAAATCTACAACATCGGTTCTGCATTCAGCAACGAACAACAAAATTACGTTCACATCAGGAACCTCCATGCAGAGAACCAGGGGTTTGTGGCCATTAATGTAGGAAAACTACGTGTAATCCGAATTGTTTTATCAACTGCACTATTAGCAATAACTCAGAGACAAAACGAGGTGCCTTGCCACGAGTGCGTACAAGCTGCTGTCTGAAAAATGCTGCTTTTTTGAAATATACTTAAATGTACAGTAACTGATTCAGAAAAATTTATGTTAGTAATAGTAAATTTAATTATGTGACCTACATTGACTTTTCGCCAGAAAAGAATGATTTTTTCCAAGAAATGTTCATTCTCATGTCATCGATTTAACATATACGCACTGAAGTTCATGCAAGCAATTTTATCAGTGTCTTTTAATGCTTGTACGATCGTCAATCTGTATTTTTTAGTATTTAGTAAGCAAGAACGGGAGCCAGTTGGCTTTCAAGATACACATGCAACATTTGTCGTGAATTTCCGTGCTCATGCTGTAAGAGAGAACTTCAAAATTTACATCTTACTGCTTCTGGCTGAATAAACGGTGCACTATTCTGTAACGAGCTACGAAGTCACGAGAAAAACAAAGACTTTGAACTCTTGTAGCAGCTCAAGCCTAACGAACGGTTCTTCTTCGCAAATCAACACACGTTTACCGCGTAGAGTTAATGAAAAATGACCATACGATGTTACTAACACACGCGTAAATTGACTGCAGCACCTTACCTATTACCAACTTCTTTCAGTAAATTGAAAGCTTTTACCAAAACCACCAACAAGCGCTGCCGCAACAGAGCTGCGCCATACCATTCGCGGCTCCAGGAAACTAGTGTGAAACGAACTCCACACAAGAATGGTGAAACTAGCGACCAGCTATCTGATTGGCTGTGCACGAGGAACTCACCAGAGCCAATATGTTCCTGTCGCACTGTCGCAAAGCGACGCAAATCAAAGAACCTACAATCCATACTGATACTGGTTACAGAATGGTTTTGCGAAATAAAACTGATAGTAAAACTGTTGAGGAAATGAAGATGCCTCTTGAAACGCAACTTTCAAGTTTAAAGAGATCGCCCTGATATCCAAAGCCAAGTCAACGTATGCAACATGTCGTCCTGTGTATATATCCACAGGCAACAGCATGTTTCTACTGTCGTGTCAGGCCATGTTATTATCCGTTCATGGGGTACGAGGCGCTCTTATGCCACCGATACTGGCTACTGCATTTGTATACTGGCAGCGTAAGACGGATGGGGATAGCACTTGACGCTGTGAGCGTAGGTCGCAGTGACCTCTGAGAGCCATGTAGCACGGACCACAGCTTATGTCCGCGATTGTGCTGTGTCGATATTGGTGTCTGTTACCTTTACCGTAACTGGTAGACGCTATGAGAGTCTTTTGTGGATCAACGTCATTCCATCTCCTTGGCAGCATTGGTGTGTAGGTACGATAGTATTATGCAAGATGGCGTTCCTCCGCACATTGCACAGATGCAGCTGCTGCAGAGGAAGTTTGGAAATTGTCAGCCGTTATTTCCCTACAACTTGACAGTCCAGATAACCTGCTGTTAATCCGTGTCACTTCCGGCTGTGGGTTATCTGAAGTTGCTGCGTTCAGTGCTCCGATACCAACGTACTAAAAATAAAGCTCGCATTGCGCAACACATTCTGAACGTGACCCGTGAGAAATTTCGACCTATTGCGGAACATGCTGTTCCTCGATTTCAACATGTGTCAGGAAACGGTGGACAGCGTATTGAACATGCCTTGCGGCAGTCCCACTACAGCTAAAAATCATTTCATTGTTGTGACTCACACCAAGCCGCCGTATTGGGACTCTTCTGTAAGTTTTAGCCAAATCCATTAACTTTATGACAGTGACAGCGCCATCTAGTAGGAAAATTTTCGTTAACTTTTTTCCATAACATTTCCCCTTCTTCGATAAAATTCCTTTCAAGTGTGAGTTTATTCGGAGCCGCGTTTTTCTTATTTTTTAAAATTTTTTTACAGCATTTAGAAACTGGAACATTGATTATAGTTTTTTAATTATTTTTTACAGCGTTCAGAAACTGGACCTTTAATTAGAGTCTCCCAATATTATTACGTAATAAGCACCGGAAACAAGATGAACCTCGAACAGACATTATGTATATTGTGAAGAACAACTATTTGGAGCTGTCTTTTCTGTAAGTTTTTGTAATTACGTAGCTTGTCATCTGCAACGAAAGAATTTATTGTGATGTGGACTGGCAAGTCAAAAAATCACTTTATTTGCAAAAGTAATTTTTTCATGACTATTTTTTTATGTTTACTTGGTCTATAAGAGGGCAGTTACAGCAAAGAAACTAAACAATGACTAAAGAAAGTCGAAAAATATTTTCGCACAAAAGAACGATTTCCAACAACTTAAAATAAATCATTTTGTTGCTGGTGACAAGTTATAAAATGGGAGAAACTTCCTACAAAATCTACCTTTAAAAAGGACGAGAACATAGTTTCGAAAGATTCAATGATTACCTATTTTTTATTTCCAGTATTTGTTACTTTAAATATGTTTACACCTTACAGACCAGAATAAATGTATCCACTGATAATGGCATTAAGTGTGGAAACCTACTTGGAAATAAAAAATTACCGTTGCTTTCGAAACAGGCAGACTTGATTTCACTTTAAGTGTATCATTTTTTATGAAAGTAGCACTATGACTCGTTTTGTTGCCGATTTGAGCAAAGGTACCCTCGTGGAACTATCAGTGGGGAAATGAAATGGAACTGTGTTATTGACTCGGTCGTACATGGTAGTCTTCGGTTCGTTGATAGAGTTCTGGAATAACTTAGTCAGTCTATTGCAGCATACCTATTGGATGGAGTGGGATTCGGTATGGGGATGTGCAGGTGTGTGCTTAATTTTACAAACAGTTTATTAAACATATAATGTTATTCTTGACGACAGAGGAACGATGACGAAACAAAGCTTAGTGTTCAGTCTAGTATAGATGTTGAGGCAGAGCTGAAAGGGAGAGTAACGGCATAAAGTAGGCCCTACCTCCAAAACAATGGAAACCAAACTCAAATCAACTTCGCATCAGTAGATTGAATCACGCAAATAACAGTTTACAATGACTATTTATTATGTGTGGCTTTTGGGCAATGACGAAAAATTTACAATAAGATTAACTTCTGCAATTAACCTTAGAACAACAACTGTAACACCACCATCTGATGTAGTTATGGCTATTATTATTAGCATTCAACTAAATATAGATATACAACCATTCCTTCATCTACCAGTCACTCAAGCAAAGCTACTATAAACCGTCGGTCGGACTACAACGAGCCGGCTTGTTGCAGGTTCGATTCCTGCCTCGGGCATGTTTGTATGTGATGTCTTTAGGTTAGTTCGGTTGAAGTAGTTCCTTCTAGGGGACTGATGACCTCAGATATTAAGTCCCATAGTGCTCATAGCCATTTGGACTACAACGCAAATTTCTTAATATAAATTTCTGTACAGTATGACAGAAAAACAGATCACTATTGCAGGATGAAGTTGCAAGTCAATTTTCGACACAACCGCGTACACAGTATAGTTATAACAAGATCGCCTCCGGTACGAAGGCTCATAAAAGATCAATCACGCTCATAGCGTGACTCTCCATCTGATGGAAAACGTCGGCACCGCCAGTGGACCACCGCACAACACCCATGATCATGCGACATTTTCAGTACACAGCATATACTCTTCTCTCTACACTATGTTGCATCACTCGGCCTACCAGAATACTGCTGTCGGCCACTAAAGCGTCCAGTTAGTGCTTCTCTTTCAGCCGGGAAGCCCCTACCAGCGCCTCGACTGGACTCCCTATGCCCTCACCTAGGAAAAGACGCCAACCGCCCCATTGTGTTGTCTATGTCTACTCACGCCAAGTGCAGACATTCAGAGAGATCCCGCAGACAGTACCTTGGTGCACCAACTTGGGGAATACTTCACATCCATTGCTCTCCACCAACTGACGGCACTCGTCCACGGCTCCTTCTGGCTTACATTTTGTGTGTGCCTGTCTTAACGACGAACCAGTCTGTACATAGCTAGATTTGGGCAGCGGTGTTTGTTTATTAAATAATGATTGCTGCTTAAGCTACCGGTCTGTGTGGAAAATATTCGACTTGCGTTCCGTTACTCGGGCTTATAGAACTGCATGGTCCACCATTAGACCTAGTTGCTTCATTGAGCGTCTATTGTAAAACTGGTGATTTCTCTTGGCCTCTCAGTCTCATTTTAGTCAAAGGTTTGAGCAGTTATGAGCTTAGCCTTGGATTACACCGATCGGAAACATCACTTTAAGTTCCGTCCGCTGCGAAAATTTTTTTTTTTTTTCATGTGTTCTAATTCACCGTCTGTGAGTCATGTGATTAAGGAGTCCGGAGGGTTTGATGTCGCCCATTTATTAGCTTGAGAGGCGAAAGATATGCTCCGTATTTTGCAGGAATTTCCCGGTGTTCTGACCGATAGGTTGGGCGTGACCAAAATGGTAGAGTAACGCGTTTGTCCTTGTGATTAGATCCTGGTATGGCAGTCACCCTACGAATCTCCTCCCTAAATAAAAATCCTACGTCGACTTGTAGAGAATATGTTGCACGATGCAGTGACTGGGCCGTCGTCTTCGCCATAAGCCTCTCCGCTCTTCTTGCCGGCTAAGGGAAGCGGGTCAGCCTATAGGTCGGTTGCCGATTACCGTGCTTCATACCATAAAGTTCCTCTGCCTGAACTGCACAGCAGATTTACCTGGTTAGTGGGGGCACGATATTATGCAGTATCGCCAGATACTGTTCGAGGAAAACTCGAAAGCGCCAACGTCGTTTTTTACCGATTAAAAAATGCACGAATTATAGAGTGTCTTTTAGGTTGGCAATTATAGTCGCAGTTCTTTTCTGACTCCCTAATTCATAGCTATGTTGATGACGTGGTCATCTACAGTAGGTCGTTCTCCAGACACCTTGAACACCCGCGGCAAATGCTGCAGAAGTTGCGGGAGGCAAAACTTACAGTAAATCCCTCTGGGCTCAATTTAGCTCACCAGGAAATTTCTTTCCTTTGGCATTTAGTCTACGCTGCTGATATTAAGACTGATTACTCGCGCATTCGGGCCGACCGCTCAGGGCCAAGAAGGGCATTACCCGGCTTCTCGGATTGCGCAGGTTTTCCTTTTTCGAAAATGTGTCCTTAACTTTGCCGAACTTGCTGCTCCCTTAAACCAGTTGCGTAAGAAAGGTTAGTCATTTAGGTGGATCGACAGCCAGCGAGCTGCTTTAGAGGCCTTGAAGTCTCCCCTGAGTAACGCCCCGGTGTCGGCATTTACGGAATCTGAGTGGTCACTTACTGTTCAAGCTGATACTGCTTCGAACTCTGTTGCAGCGGCCATAGCAGAAGCAGAAGGCTCTCACGCGAGAAATATAAATTCTACTTAGAACACTGGGAGTTTACGTCCGAAACTGACAATCAGGTTCTTAGTTGTGTCCGCGTGTGGTTGATCGCCAGGTGGGCGCAGCGAATCTCTGCATTCTATTTCTCTGTCAGGCACACTAGAGGTCACAACAATGCAGTCACCGACGCCATAAGTCGGATGTTTCAGGAGGACCTTTAAGATACCCCTTCACTCATGAAATTTTGGATGGTGTACGGTGTGATTTCAATGTTGACTGAATCCTCTTATACGAGCCTATCCTTTTAGTTTTTCTCGTATCGCTATATCCCAAAGATTCGTGCGCCAGCGGTTGAATGGTGATGGCGAAATGGTCTTTGGAATTCTAGGCTTCTAGGGGGTGGAGACCATGCGCGTCGGATGGGAGAGGGTACAAAGGGGAGACTTGTTGGAAAAGGAAGCTATGGTACTGCAACGGAGTTGGGATACTTCGTCTGGTATCACTGGGTGTGAGAAGCGAATTGAGACCAGTAAGCGGACGTATACGGTAATGTCTGTCTCACGGTGAAAGCGTGCGAAGGGACGGGTGGCGGAAGTGGCGTAAACGTGAGCAGTGCGACGGAATTGCTGTCGTCGTTGTCGTCCCTCTATATAGCTTTTTCCTGAAGTTGATTACTGCTGTTATATGCCTTGAGAAAAAGACTGATTTATCAACGGAAGGATAACGTTCTACGAGCCGAGGCATGGAATGTCAGAAGCTTGAAAGTGACAGGGTAATTAGGAAATTTGAGAAGCGAAAGGCGAAGGCTCAGTTTTGATATAGCTGGGGTCACTGAAGTGAAATGGGAGGAAGGCGAGTATTTCTGGTCTTATCAGTAGAGGGTAATGTCAACAGCAGCAGAAAATGGTATAACGGGAGTAGGATGGTAGGGCAGAGAGTGTATTTCTGAGAACAGGTATTATCAGAACCGACAGCAAATCAACGCCGACAATTATACATGCCGACGTCGTATGCTGAGGATAAAGTGATAGAGACATGATATAAGGATTTAGAAAGGGTAATACAGTGTGTAAGGGGAAATGAATTTGCAGTAGTCAAGGGGGACTGGAACGACATTGTAGGAACACCAGTAGAAGAAAAGGTCACAGAAAAATATGAGCTTGGGACAAGGAATGAAGTAGGAGAAAGACTGATTGAGTTCTCTAATAAATTTCAGCCTGTAATAGCGAATACTTTGTTCAACAATCACAAGTGAAGGAGGTGTACTTGAAAAAGGCCGGGTGATATGGGAAGATTTCAATTAGATTACGTCATGGTCAGACAGAGATTCCTAAAACAGATACTGGATTGCAAGGCGTGTTCAGGAGAATATATAGACTTAGAGCACATAGTAGTAGTGATGGACAGTGGGCTGAAGTTTAAGAGATTAGTGGGGAAGAATCAATACGCAATGAAGTTGAGTACGGAAGTGCTAAGGAATGACGAGACACGTCATATAGGCTATAGACACAGCAAAAAGGAATAGCTCAGAATGCAGTACGGCTGAAGAGGAGTGGACATCTCTAAAAAGGGCAGTCACAGAAGTTGGAAAGGAAAACATAGGTACAACTGCGAAGAAACCATGGGTAACAGAAGAAATACTTCCGTTCATTGATGAAAGAAGGAAGTACAAAAATGTTCAGGGAAACTCAGGAATACAAAAATACAAGGAATGAAATAAATAGTAAGTGCAGGGAAGCTAAGACGAAAGGGCTGCGCAAATAAGGGAAGAAATCGAAAAGGATATGGTTTTCGGAAGGAATTGTCTCAGCTTATAGGAAAGTCAAAAAAGCCTTCAGTGAAATTAAAAGCGTGGGTGGTAACATTAAGAGTGAAACGGGAATTCCACTGTTAAATACAGAGGAGAGAGTGGAGAGGGGGATTTAGTACACAGAAGGCCTCAAGGAAGGGAAAATTTGTCTGACGTAATAGAAAACATGAGTAAATTTAGAAGAGATAGGGAATGAAATATTAGAATCAGAATTTAGGAGGCTTTAAGATCAAATAAATCAGAAGGGATTGATAAGATTCCACCAAAACCTCTAAAATCGTTGGAGGAAGTGACAACAAAACGACTATTCACATTGGTAATGAATCAGTCTGGTGATATACCATCTGACTTCCGAAAAAATATTATCCACCCAATTGCGAAGATTGTAAGACCTAACAGTTGCGAGAATTACCGCACAATCAGCTTAACAAATCATGCATACAGGTTACTGGCAAGAATAATATAAAGAACAATGGAAAAGAAAATTGAGAGTGAGTCAGATGATGATCAGTTAGGCTCCAGGAAAGCTACAGCCACCATAAAAGCATTTCTGACGTTGCGGTTGATACTGGAAGCAAGACTAAAGAAACCGGAAAAAGCGTTCGTCAAAGTAAAATAGTGCAAACTGTTCGAAATTCTGAGACAAATATGGGTAAGGTAGTCTATAGGGAGGGACGGGTTATATACATTATGTACAAGAACCGAGAGGGATTAATAACAGTGGACGACTAAGAATGAAATGCCTGGATTGAAAAGGGTGTATGGCAGGGATGTAGTCTTTCGTCCCTAATGTTCAATGATAACATAGAAAAATCAAGATGAAAATAAAACATGGGTTCAAGAGTGGGATTAAACTTCGATATGAAAGATATCAGTAATACGATACGCTGATGACATTGCTATCCTGAGTGCAAGTGAAGAATAATTACATGATACGCTGAATGGAATGTATAACCTAGTGAGTACAGAATATGGATTAGAGTAAATCGAAGAAAAAAGAGAGTAATGAGAAGTATAAAAAATGAGAACAGCGAGAAACGTACAGGATTAATGGTCACAAAGTAGAGGAAGTTAAGGAACTATGTTACCTAGGCTGTTAAGTAACCAGTGACTGATGGAGCAAGGATGACATCAAAATCAGACTAGCACTGGCAAAAAAGATTCGTGCCCAAAAAAAACCTACTAGTATCAAGTATAGGCCTTAATTTGATGAAGAAATTTGTGAGAATGTACGTCTGGAGCATAGCAATGTGTGGTAGTGAAACATAGACTGTGGGGAAACCGGAACAGAAGAGAATTGAAGCATTTGAGATGTAGTGCTACAGATGAATGTTGAACATTAGGTGGGCTGATAAGGTAAGGAATGAGGAGGCTCTGCGGAGAATCGGAGAGGAAAGGAATGTCTGGAAAACACTGACAATGAGAAAGGGGCAAGATGACTCGACATTTATTAAGACATCAGAGACTGACTTCCATGGTACTAGAGGGAGCTGTAGAGGGCAAAAATCGTAGAGAAAGACAGAGATTGGAATACATCCAACAAATAATTAAGGCAGAGGTTGAAAATACCGCTTCGGTTATAAATTGCTTTTATTATCACGACCGGTTTCGGGCTCTCATAAGCCCATCCTCAGGTGTCGCAACTGTGCTGTGGCCCCTGAGCGCCGCGGTGGACCTGTACTAGGCCCGGTGTGCTACCTGTTAGCGCAGAACAGGGACTTAGGTTGCAAGTGCTACTCTGAGATGAAGAGTTTCGCACAGGAGGGAAATTTGTGGCGGGCCGTATCAAACCAGTCAGTCTTTTGATCACACAAAAAATAAAAATAAATGGAATGTAAGTGTGCCGGCATTCGTCGGGAGTTAACTGCTGAAGAACGAGCTTCTGAATTTCATGGCGGGCTGCTTGAATTGGGGTATTACCTTGAACAAGATTCATAAGGAACCCGATATTTAACAAATCACTATCCAGCATATTAGCTACATTTTTACTGGCCATATGGGTTTGATAAACCGCAACGTTACTTTTCATGTGGTAATTTGTTTCAGCTGTGCTCTCGTTCTCAAAATGTTAGATAGTTTTAAACCGTTCAGCAAGAGCCATTA
Organism: Schistocerca nitens; assembly: GCF_023898315.1. NCBI lineage: Eukaryota > Metazoa > Arthropoda > Insecta > Orthoptera > Acrididae > Schistocerca > Schistocerca nitens. Next base: position 872,760,604 of record NC_064614.1, on the reverse strand, counting down.
TGATAATGTCAAAGCATAGTAATGGGACAGACCGAGCAAATCTCCTGCGTTGTTAGTTGGCCACCTTTCTAAGTAATTTAGATGAAGAAGCGTTTCATGTCTGAATCGATTCTTTTCAGTATTTTACCGTCTTGTGGATTCGCCAATTTTTTATTTTTATTTCGTGTTGTTCAGTATAAAGGAAAATAATTTAGTTCAAAAGGACATCTCACACATCCATGCCCGAGGCAGGATTCTAACCTGCGACCGTAGCAGTCGCGCGGTTCCGGACTGAGCGCCTAGAACCGATAATTAAGTTTTGCTGTGTTGTAAATCTAGTCTAATGTACTCGTGTGCTAATGCCTCGTGTGTTCCTTTTGAAACTTCCCCTTAGAAAAATTATACATGGCTGTGCTTAAACTGACACACTATATTTTTTAGCGCAACGCAATCTGACTTCCAAAAATCTCTACAAAAGAATGGCCCTGACTAACATTACCCTATACCTTCCACAAATCACTTATCTCACCAAAATCTTCGTTACTCGAACTACTGCAATACAGCGAGCGCCACTACTGCCAGCTAAATAAAAGATTCAAACTACTGAATGCACTAACTACTGATAGGCATAGTTAGCAAATGAAAGATTTTGATAGAGAACACACAATGTATTTACCTTAATAGTCATAATATATATAGCAGTTCATGACATCCAGTCTTACAAATTTCAAAACTCCGCCATTTCTCTCCCCACATCCACCACTGCTGGCGGCTCACCTCCAACTGCGCAACGCTACGCGTTGTTAACATCCAGCTGCCGCTGCCCAACACTACAATGGCAGACAACAATGCAAACTAGTCACAGACTGCACACAGCACAGCCAGTGATTTTCATACAGAGCGCTACGTGGCGTTACCAATATAAGAACCTAAACAGCCTACTTACATAGCCCCCATGCTCCCCACAAAAAATTTTACAAATTGTTTTGGGCAGTGGCCAAAAATGATTTGAAGAAGTTTTTCATAATTACAATAACAAAGATATCAAATGCAAACACTTATTGATACAATGTTGGTCAAAAGCTAAAATTTTCTCACAGTCCGTAAAGACTGTCCCGATCATTCATCACAGTAAAATTGCAGACTTTTTTCAAAGTCTGAGCAGCAAAAGAAAATGCACACGGAAGTAGTGGATTTCCATGCAGTCTTGAAGAAGTAGTGTTGTCCTTCCAACAGAAAGACAGAGCTGACTCTTGACATGCAGACAGGTAATGGGCCACAACAGAGCAGACCCACAGCAGAGTCAGTCGAAGTTTTAACAATACTGGTAGGTAGGTCATCACAGAGCATACCCACTATAGTCTTGGTAGAGAGTATGGGATTGGTGGGCCATCAAACGTGCAGACCCACTGTAGTCCTTGTAGAAATAATGGTACTGGTGGGCCATCAAAGATGCAGACCCACTGTAGCCCTTGTAGAGACGGCCAGCAGCCATCTGTTGCGACTGTGCAGGTGCACAATCACCGTCGAAGAGTCTTGCGGAGAATATAGCAAGTCCATATACCACCACATGTCCACTCACAAAAATTTTGTTTGAAATGTCCTTAGAACCAGCAATGCTGTTATCCAGTCCCTTCCTGAATTATTAACACACGTGCAAACACTATCAGTCCCTACTTCTCACATATTGTCCATATACTATGACCAACAGAAACGTGTGCAGTGAAATTAAACTTACAAGTTAATTAATTTGATGAACTGGTGTCAATTACAATTTTATAACATAAGAATACAATAACAAAGGTACAAAATACATCATTAAAGAACATAACAATACAGATAAATTTGTAGTAATACAGGCTTTACAAAAGAATAGAAATAAACAGATGTGTTACAGGATTTATGACATAAGTACATACATAAAAGATCAGAATAACTTTTGAAACATCAACTTCACACATGAGCATTAAAACAAAACAGAATAAATAATGTCTAATCATCATTACATAGAAAAAAACATATTATTAGAAAAATTCCACAACATAACTCATATCAGCTAAACACATAAAGACAGGAAAAACACAAATATACAAGAGTACACAAACACATAGCAGAATAACACAAGAGGAAAGGGCAGGGTTTGTTTTCAGTGTAACATTTGGTACTGCAGTCCAACCTAAAACTTCATTCCTTAGATCTTTCGTCTTATTTCATCATTTGTTTCCACCAGAAAAATCCTATCCAAGCATGCTTTCTGTATTTATATGTTCACATATTTCTTACCTCATTATTTATTTTCCATTATCTTACCTCATCACTTATTTTCAAGAAAATTCTACCTAAACCTGTTGTCCCTAAACCCTAATTTTTGTTCATATCCTCTTTCAAAATCCTTTTTTGGCCAAACCATTTTCTTATAGCTTCTCAATTCATTTCATCCAATTCATCACAACTCGTTCTAATATATAGTCTACCCCCTCTTAAGCTAACTTAAATCTACTGAGCTCAGATGCTAAACTAAGGGACAAGGTAATGCAGCAGCGCAAAACAATTAACACAAACAGCAATGACAAAAAAATGGAAAATTGCAAAGCAAGCTACAGTAAATACAAATTACCAAGCAATGCAACATTACAACTAATATGAGCCAATGTGCAGCAACAAGAAAAACAAATCAGTAGTAAAACTAGCTTAACAGAGTAATACAAAGTGAAATTTAGTAGCACTATGCCTGGCAAACAGCAGCAGCAAATGCAATAACTTATATTTAAACATGACAAAGCTCAATCAGAAAAAAAATTACACTAAAGGTGGCCATGTCTAATACCAATGTCATATCTTAATAGTAGAGTGATGCATCACGATAAGTTACTGTAGCAGACAAGTTACCAAATCGTTTAAAAAATTATTTATGCAGTTCCTGTGAAGTGAAATGTCTATTTGTGCTCTCTTTTCTAAGAAAGTACATCATAAATGTATTCTTTCCTGGGTCTGCAGACAGAAAATAGTGATATTAGTACATCTATTAAATTTTATAATAACCAATGCTGCAGTGCAGCTAGAAACTAGATATTAAACGAAATGAGCAAATATATATAGCCTATATAGAACAATGCATGAAACGTCATTCACTAGGCAAATGGCGTCTCCAAAGCAAAAGAATCTCTCAACTAGAAAGACAATAAATGTAAAATGTTTCTCATCATTTCATTAGGCATTTCAGTAAATATCATAAATTAAGAGCTCCATAGTGTAATCATATGTTTTCAAGTTTGAGTGTGTTGTATTTGCGATGCTTTCTACAAAGAAATGTCAATAGCGAGGATAATGGCCTCCCTTTTTTTTACCTGTGCCTCTGAAAAGGCACACACTAATGGCTTTTTCTCCAGGCATCTGACACAGCTGGCCACTGAAGACGCATTACGTCAAGGTCACTTGGCTTTCTTACCGAAATATTTACGACACCAGTTTGCACTACAGTGACAGTCTCATATAAAAAATTTCACAGGTCGAGAATTTGCGTTACACATGTGTAGAAACAAAATCCTGTAAATATAACAGCGTCCAAAAAATTTTCGCCAGCATAGTGATACATTCACGCATATACACATTTCATAACTCTTAAAGTACGATTCTCGGTTTCCAACATCCTTTTTCACAAACCAGAGTCCCTAACCACTACTCATTATTCGTTGCTTTATTACACATATACATATTCATAGACACTTCTTTAATATGTCATCAGAATAAATATGTAGCATAATCAAATTCCTCATATAGCATCAGCTTATTTATCATAAACATACCGCAACAGCGTAATACACATCGTCATCATAACATCATAAAACCTCAGCCAAATCTCAAAATTGTCTTAACTTCCTCCAATAATTTCAAAACCTAAAAAAAATTCTCTGCTCATTTCCATAGTCTCATCTACCTCAAACGTACTTTAAAAATCATGATCCCATACCAAATACATCATTCAAAGCTCTCATAGCATCACAATGGTTCTGAAAAAATATGAACAATTCACAAAGTACAGACAAAATACAATATCATAAGTGTGAAATTATCCAACTGTGTAATTGCATAAACATCTGTCACTGATGTAGTATCTAAGACACGTTTGTCTCTCTCAGTTAAATGATCAGATAGCTGTCTAATTCTGTGTTAGAGAAATATGGTACCGATGTGTAAAGTTGTATAAGCAAATACCATATTGGCTAGGGCTCCTTGTGCTTGCCAAACACATGGTACACAAAGTAGGCGTGTACCCCCTGAGGATAAATGTAATTATACCCTCAGGTGTTACAGATTACAGCAATGGAATGAAATGTATCACGGAAAACTTTCTTTGTAATTCAAAAATCTTGAAAAATAAATGGTTTAAGTACAAAATTAATCACTCAAACACGTGTACTGCAGCGCTAAACTGTGTGCCTTGTTGTAAGATAATCTCTGTGGAAGTGTCGTAGTTATCGTTCTCCAAAAGCTAAGTTCTGCAGAAGTCAATGTACTTACCTCATGATAAACAAAAGTGAAATGCTTTGCGTATAGATATCGTAGTTATTATGCTTATTGCTGTGATGAAGAAAGTACTGTACAGTAACGTATTGTTGTGCCACGACAAAGGCTGCCTCATTGTTGCTATACCACAAAAGTTACTACTAAAACATGTTTTACTTTCCAGAATAATGCAGAAAAACTGTGCAGATATAAAACAGAAACACCACAAAAGCAACATTGTAAATTGTCACTCATTAGTAGCGTCGTGATAAAATCGTGTAGCTGTCACATAAACTAACCACTGTGTCATCTGGTATCTCACAGAAAGTACTTTAAATCCCGAATGTATTTTCAGGCAAACCAAAATGTTGCACTAAAATCTCATTAGCAGTACTGGTAAATGTTCTAAGTATGTGAGCCTTATAGTCGTTACGTAACTGTGCAACTAACAAGCAAGAATGTACACATACAATAACACTGTGACATCTGTTCACTATAACAATGCATTCGTAATTTCTGTTTCAATAAGTTCTCTTGGTTCTTGACTGGATATTTAACTTCAAACATTGTTGCATGTTAACAGATTCTAAGTCTGACAAGCATTCTAGTAACGTGAAGTGAAAAATTTTATGGCAAAGACTAAGTTAAAAAACAGATTATCTTTCAATAAACGGTTTTACATGTGAAACCTTTACTCTTCCTAGTACGCAGTGTTTCAACTTCGACACAATTATCATGTGGTATACGTCGGTAAAGAATACTGGAATTTTTCTCAAGGTTAGCGTCTATGTAATTTTACTCTGAGCCAGCTGGCGCACGCGGCTGCCTGCTGTGCGAATCATTGTCTGTCTCTTTGTTGGCGCGCGTCGTTATTAGGGGTAGGAGACCTAACTTCTACAAATTCACCTTGTCGAGAGTGCCCTGCTCTGTTTGAATCCAGTTAGTTCTGATGCAATTCAGGTCTGTCGTTACGATCATATCGTCTGTCGTCATGCCGCTAGATTACATAGTTTCTTTCTTGTCGGTCACGTGGAGGAGAATTTCACCCTGAATCGTAACTGCGCGCTGGACCGTTGCGTCTAAAGTTATTGTCTCCCTTGATGATAATTATTTTGGTTCCCAAATTGTCTGTTTCGCTGATTGTCTCTGTGATAGTCACTACCACGGAGAGATGATCTTTCCCTGTAATTATTACTACTCTGCCAACGGTTGTCATATGGGTGGTGTCTGTTTTGGTCACGATTTGCGTTGTAAGAATAGACTTGTCGTGTCCAGTTATTGTTTCTGTCGTCACGGAATTCTGATGGATGTGACCTGTAGTGATTGTTTTCCTGTTTTCGCATCCCGCGACTGTCAGTGTCAATTTCTAATTCTTGTAAGAGTCCCTGAAAAGCTTTAATGTCGTCTTTGCAACGTCCTGCCAAAATAATATTTCTTATATGTTCAGGCAATTTCATTAAGCAAATGCGGATGAGTTCTGAGGGGCTGTATGAGTCTGACAGGTACTGATTCATGTGCAACATGTCTTCAAAATATTTCACAAGACTGGAAAATTCAGATTGTTCGAAATGTTTCATCATTATGATGCTATGTTTTACTCGGTCTTGTGTAGCTTGAGACCAATATGCTGAGAGGAAGGCATAATAAAATTTTCCTTCACTGTGACAATCGTGAATGACCGATCGCATTCTTACAGCTGGTTCATTCTCTAAGTAGCCACACATAAATTCTAATCTGTGTTCTAACGACCAGTTGGGAGGAAAACAATGAGAGAATTGATGGAGCCATGCTTGTGGATGAATGTCGTTGCCAGAATTCTTAAATGTTTTGAATTTACGTGTACTAATGAACAGCTTATAGTCAAAATCATCATGTCGGCGAGTCGCATGTCGGTCGTTGTTACGTCGTTTCGACAGCTCCATCTCAAAATTCGGTGTGCCTTGCCAATTTCTTTCATAATTTCCGAAGTGTCCTGTGTTATTATTTTGCGGTTGTTCCGTATTTCTATGTCCCTCTTCCTGTGTTGGAGCGCGAGTGTCCTCTGAAATATGTAATTTTTGTATTACTTGTGCCAACTGATCTTGTACTTCCCGGATTTCTCTTTTGTGTTGCGTATTAATTTGATTCTGATTTTGTTTGAATATCTTAATTTGTTCATTTCTGTGTCAGTGATGGCTACAGGTCTTGTGTCATTCAGATCATCATCTACCTTTGTAGATAAGTTAGTGAACTGATCCGAAAGTTCGGCTACTTTCTCCGATAGTGTACTTATTTCCTCAGTGTGTTTTTCTGAACCAAGTTTCAGAGTATCTACTGTGTCCTTTAAGTTTTCCTGGGTTTTTGCAAGTTGCGTAACCGAATCGGTAGATGCAACTGAGTCAATTTTAGCTTGCAAGGTGTCGTGATTTTCATGAACAATGGTTTGCAGTTCTTTTACTGCTGCTTCGTGATTCTGTAATGCATTTTCATGTGCGAAAAAATAGGTTGAAAATGGTCACAAATTGGTGTTTTTACTTCATTACAGACTTTTTGACATTTCGATTCAGTGCTATGTAACTCAGTAGTTAAATCTTCACGTGTTTGTTCAAGTGTGGTGTCTAAACTTTTGAAGCTTTTGCTGTGTTTGTCTCTGATTTTGTTCCATTGTGTCTAACTGTTGCTGTGTTTGTCTCTGGTGCTGTTCCATTGTGTCTAACTTTTGAAGCTTTTGCTGTGTTTGTCTCTGATTTTGTTCCACTGAGTCTAACTTTCGAAGATTTTGTTCCATTGTGTCTAACTTTTGAAGCTTTTGCTGTGTTTGCCCCATTTGTTGTATTAATTGTAATAACAATAGACTGGTGTCTGAAACATGTCCCTCAGTGCTTTTCAGCAGTGAATTTGCACCGGCAACATTCACATTTTGACAAGCAGAAAATGTGTCTTGACTTATTTGAGAAAACGGTGAGGACCCAAGACCTGAATCTAAAGTATTTGCGAGATTGTGTCCTGTCGTTTCGGATTCTTGAGGCGAGCTATTGCCGACCGATCGATCGATAATGCTTCGCTGTTCACTAATTGTTTCACTGTCTACGCCATTATTTACCGCCCGCTCCATTTCCCTATGTACAATTACCAAATCACTAGTTTGAACATTAGTTAATTCATTACACGGTGGCGCTAACACACTGCTTTCGTCTTCACTCTCATTTCTCAGTTTTCTTTGGAGCCTAGTATTACGTTTTTCACACGCCATTATTGTCACAATATTTCACACGACAACACAGAAAAGCACAATTTGAAGAGCAAAATAAGAAAACACATTAACATAGCACTGAAAATAATATCTGCAAGCGCAGCTGCGAAATACTTGGTGGAAATCTACATGCATGCCACGACAACAATGAAAGACTGCAACTACAAAGGAGATTCTCTCTACAATAACGCGCTAGCAATAAACAATAGCTACACTAATTACAGAAACTACAAGAAAAAAATCAGAAAATTCCAGTGAGGTATCCTCGGCTAAGGGTCGACATATGAAACTTCCCCTTAGAAAAATTGTACATGACTGTGCTTAAACTGACACAATATTTTTTAGCGCAACGCAATCTGACTTTCAAAAATCTCTACAAAAGAATGGCCCTGACTAACATTAACTTATACCTTTCACAAATCACTTACCTCACCAAAATCTTCGTTACTCGAACTACTGCAATACAGCGAGCGCCACTACTGCCAGCTAAATAAAAGGTTCAAACTACTGAAGGCACTAACTACTGATAGGCATAGTTAGCAAATGAAAGATTTTGATAGAGAACAAACAATGTATTTACCTTAATAGTCATAATATATATAGCAGTTCATGACATCCAGTCTTGCAAATTTCAAAACTCCGCCATTTCCCTCCCCACATCCACCACTGCTGACGGCTCACCTCCAACTGCGCAACGCTACGCGCTGTTAACATCCAGCTGCCGCTGCCCAACACTACAATGGCAGACAACAATGCAAACTAGCCACGGACTCCACACAGCACAGCCAGTGATTTTCATACAGAGCGCTACGTGGCGTTACCAATATAAGAACCTAAACAACCTACTTACACTTTTGGTTATGCATAGTGGTGTGATTAGAGATGTGCAGCTGAGCGCCTACAGGACGTCAGTATTGCTGGCCGTTATGGTAAACCTGTGTGGTGGCTGAGTATTGTCCATTACCTCGTAGCGGGTTTCAGATAAAATATTGTTTTCCTGTTTGTTAAAAGGATGTGATTGGTGGTCATATATATATATATATATATATATATATATATATATATATATATATATATATATATATATATAATGTACTCGGTTATTTGGCAGAGTTCTATTAGTAGAACTTAACATGATGAAAGCGTGATCCACGTTCACCAAAACCCAGCTTGGTGGGGTACACAGGCAGGTTTCAAATGTCCGGTTTGGTCATTTAAATGCTCAGTTGTTCCACGATCTTGTAAATATAAAAAGGACGAAAATCTTTTGGTTACACAGCAGTTTTTATCATTGTTATTTAATAGTGTAGTATAATTGTTATTTAAGCCTATTAAATTATACCAGGGACAGGTTTTCATTTAAGTTCCAATTTTATGAAGGTATTACCTTCTGTCCTCATGAGTTGGGTGAGAGGGCGTGGGGCATTAAAAGCTAAGTCTCGAATTTTTAATGGGGACATCTTCTGAAGGCAAAAAGAATCTCGGTTGATTGGCGTCTTAAACAGTTTTCCTGAGGGCGTCACCGACCGTTTGGGAATAACTATTAAAATACAATGTAATAGTAGCTGAGTGTTCAGGAGCTGGTGTGTGAGACACATCACACAGGGATTTTTTTCACCGTGTACTAACTCTATTGATTGATTGATTGATCGATGAGAGGATACGGAACACAACGGTCGAATGACCTTATGTCTGGAAATGCATGTTTTCCATCCTAAAGAACAATTATTGAATCATACGTTGTAACAGAGTTTGCAGTCTAATACGCACTGTACCACGCAGCCTCAGTCAAATTATGTGTGGAAAATCGTTTCCATGTACCTCAACAAATACGTGTATGCGCTGTAGCATGTTCACATCGGCTAGGCTGCACCCGAACAGTGTGAAAGCTAGCATGAATACTCTCATCCGATGTCTCCATGTGGAATATGGTGAACAGTACCACACTCTAGGAGGAAACCATGCTTACTGCAACTACGGCTGTGCGGTACAGCGCTTATTAGACTGCAGTCTCTGTAACAAAGTACGACTGAATAAATGGTCTCTGGCATGGAAATCGTGCCTTTCCGGACATAAGTTCATTAGACCATTTTTGTTCTGTATCTCCTCATCGATCAATCCCTAGCGTTTTTACAAGGTGGAAAGAGTCACTCTGTAGATTGTCACCTCTGAAGATTGAACAATTACATAACATTGTATATAAATTGCTTGAAGACTGTTTTATCCGGATTTCGGTTTTTAAAGGGGTCTTCTTGATGAGACCATCGGCGCGGCTATTTTGGCGCACCTGTCACACTGGATCCTAAGGGATTTTAAATTCAAGTTCGTATATAATTACCAGGAGGGTGTGATGCCGCACGGCGCCAGTTTTGAGGAATGCCTCGAACAATTATCGGACCGTTTGAGGGAGGCTGGCCTCACTGTGAAACCTTGAATGGTTACGTTAGGTAAAAGAGTGATTTCCTTTCTGGGGCACATCGTTTCAGATGGGGTTTAGCTACTGACCCTATCCGAACCAAATTAAGTTATATTTTTCCGACTCTGCGATAAATCGGCTTAGTCATTTTTTAAAGGAATTCTTGCTGAACTTCACATAGTTAGTTGCTCGTATCAGCCCGTAACTCGTTAAAGGAGTGACTCCCAACAAGCTGCCTTCGACTCACTTAAGGATGTTCTCGGTAGTGCTTCTGTATTAAGGATCCCCGATTTTAGCCTTCATTTTATTGTCTAGCCCGACGCGTCCAGGAGAATCCAGCAGGAGTCTTTCTATGGCAATGTAGCGGGGAATGGAGGGTTTTGGCTTTTGCGTCACTTGCTTTATGTCCCATCCAGGCCAGACACTTTGTTTACGAGCTTGAAGCCATGCCAGTTCTCTTTGCTTTGGAAGGATATAAATTTTATTTGGAACATCGTAAGTTTCGTCCGGAGACCGATAACCAAGCCCAGGATTGGGTTCTGTCTAGAACGCTGAGTACAGGGTGGATAGACTGTTGGGCTGTACGCTGTTGTCCGTCCAGTTCGAGATGGTGCGTATTAGAGGCGGTCAGGATCAGAGAGAGGATGCCTTGAGCCGGATATTCCTAGAGTCCGAGCCAGAATGTATGTAAGATTCGGACGTCGAGTTGGAAGAGGTCATCGTTGTCTTGACAGAGATACTATCTGTATTCACTAACCCCAACTAAGAGCAATGCCAAGATCTGAATCTGCAGTCCCTTTGTGACTGGCTGGAAAGGGACGAGCGAATGCAGGGCTACTCCATGGAGAAGACGACGTTATGCTTGCAAACCTGTTACAGTCTGAAGCCAAAACTTTGTATGCCCAGAAGATTGATTCCCAGTATAGTTCGTTATTTCTGTCAGTCGATATGTGGGGGGCATTTCGGTTTCCATGAATGAACCAAGCTCATAAATTCAGGAATACAGAGATACAAGTCGCCTAGCAATGAAATAAATAGGAAGTGCTGGTAAGTTAAGGAGTAGTGGCTGCAAGAGAATTGTGAAGAAATCGAAAAAGGAATGTTTGACAAAAGGACTGAGACAGCATACACAAAAGTGGAAACAATGGAAACAACCTTCTATGAAATTCAAAACAAAGGTTGGTAACATTAAGGATGCAATAGGAATTCCGCTTTTAAATGCAGGGCAGAGGTCAGATTTGCGTAAAGAGTGCGTTGAAGGCTCTGAAAGGTTAAGAAAGGAATATATGGAAATCATTGACATGAAGTGGTACAGTATGATAGAACATCTGTTAAGACATCAGCGAATAACCGTTACGTTACTAGCGGGATCTGTAGAGGGTAAAAGATCTAGAGGAGAACAGAGATTCGAATACATCCAGGAAATTATAGATTTATGACTAAATAAAAGTTTTCGTTTGCGAAGGGCTTTGACGTTATTACACTGAAAAGCAAAAAAAAAAAAGAAAAAAAAACTGGTACAGCTGTCTAACATCGTGTAAGATCCCCTCGAGCAGGCAGAAGTGTCGCAACGCGACTTGGCATGGACTTGAATAATGTCTGAAGTAATGCTGGAGGGTACTGACACCATGAATCCTGCAAGACTGCCCATAAAGCCATAAGAGTACGACGGGGTGGAGATCTCTTCTGAACAGCATATTGCAAGGCATCCAAAGTATACTCAATAATGTTCATATCTTTGGAGTTTTATGGTCATCTGAAGTATTTAAACTCAGAAGAGTGTTCCTGGAGCCACTCTGTAGCAGTTCTGGACCCACTGGGGGGCGTAATGTCCTGCGGGAATTGCCCAAGTCTTTTGGAATGCACAATGGACATGGATGTGTGCAGGTTATCAGACAGGGTGCTTATGTACGTGTCACTTGTCAGAGACGTACCTAGATGTATCAGGGGTACCATATCTTTCCTACTGCACACTCCCCACACTGTTACAGAGCTTCCATAAGCTTGAACAGTCCCCTCCTGACATGCAGAGTCCATGGCTTCCTGATGTTGTCTCCATACCCGTACACGTCCATCCGCTCGATACAATTTTAAACGAGACTTTCCCGGCCAGACAACGTGTCTCAATTCATCAACAGTCCAAAGTAGGTGTTCATGGTCCCAGTTGAGGCGTAAAGATTTGTGTCGTGCAGTCATGAAGGGTACGCCTTGGGCCTTCGACTTCTAAAGCTCATATCGATGATGTTTCGTTCAATGGTTCACATGCTGACACTTGTTGATGGCCCAGCATTGAAATCTGCAGCAATTTGCGGAAGGGTTGCACTTCCATCGCGTTGAACGATGCTCTTCAGTGGTCGTTCGTCCCATTCTTGCAGGATCTTTTTCCGGCACCAGCGATGTCTGAGATTTTACTTGATTCCTGATATTCACGGTACGCTCGTGAAATGGTCGTACGGGAAAAATCCCTACTTCATCGCTACCGCGGAGATGCTGTGTCCCATAGCTCAAGCGCCGACTACAGAACCTTGTTTAAACTCACTTAAATCTGGATAATGTGCCGTTTTAGCAGCAGTAATCGATCTAACAACTGCGCCGGATACTTGTTGTCTTACATTGGCATTGCCGTTCGCAGCGCCGTACTCTGCCTGTTTACATATCTCTGTATTTGAATACGTTTGCCTATACCGGATTATTTGGCCATTGGGTATTTATGTCTTCACATTATTACAAAATCTGTTTCAAAACGTACTATTAATATTAAAACTCTCAGCAACTCTTTTATATTGTTAAACTGTTTGCTGTATCAACAGCTTGAGTTGGCACACATATTTGCGGTATTATGTTTGTCTTAATATATGTTTATATTCTGTGGTAGGAGTGCCTAGCGCTTGATTTACCCAACCAGCGTGCTGCGGCACGGCCAGACTAATGGGAAGTCGGGGTTTGAATCGTATCTTCCGATGTGCCACAGGGGAGCGGACTTACTATTGAACCATTTTTTTATTTTTTTATAGCGATATGTACAAATACAGAGGGTACTATCACGCATACGAGCTATAACGCATCAAGGCATTGGCCCTCTGCCTCGTGATGACTGGGTGTTGTGTGATGTCCTTAGGTTAGTTAGGTTTAAGTAGTTCTAAGTCCTAGGGGACTGATGACCATAGATGTTAAGTCCCATAGTGCTCAGAGCCATTTGAACCATTTGAACCATTGGCCGAGATGTCATTCGTACTGAGTGCTTCACATAAAAACATATCCTAGGAGAAAATTTGGAAAATCAGCTTTAGAAGCATGCTGACTGGAGATCAATTCTGTTGCCTGCAACATTCATAACGGATAAGGACCACGAATATAAGATACGAGTAATTAGGGGTAGAAAAATGGTTCAAATGGCTCTGAGCACTATGGGACTTAACATCTGAGGTCATCAGTCCCATAGAACTTAGAACTACTTAAACTGAACTAACCTAAGGTCATCACACACATCCATGCCCGAAGCAGGGTTCGAACCTGCGACCGTAGCGGTCGCGCGGTTCCAGACTAAAGCGCCTAGAACCGCTCGGCCACACCTGCCGGCCCTAATTACAAGGAAACTGTAACTATTCCTGTGAAACAGTTGCACTACGAAAACATCCAATCTCATATAAAAAGATGTTATTTTCGTAGAAACTAATGCTCCAAGCAAACTTTTCCACTGTATAAATGTTTTAAACTTATTATTACACCATTATACCATCGCTTTCTTTTTAAAAGTAGCATCTAGACGGGCAGGGGGGGGGGGAGGGGCTCTGCTTGTAAGTAAATTTAGGATGGAGTCCTCAGCTGTGCACTTCCCATTATCCTACTGTGTGTGGCCCAAGCAAAATATGTATCCAATCCTGCGTCTGCAAACTTCCAACCATTGTCCTTCCTGCGGGAATGCTGTGGGGATCACAGCATCTCCATAATTTCCTACAAACGAGTGTGTAAATGGCCACAAGGTGACAGTCGTCTCCCGTGTCCATATAGAGATACCACATTGGCAAATACATTTTTAACTTTATGGTGAAAGCTGTTGAACGTACTTGACTTACTTGCTCGACGACACGTTACCAGGAGTATGATGAGATATGCAGTTGGCAGTCACATCATAACGTCACATCCCATCATTATTCAGCTGCGGTCCCAGTTCCTATATGTCCGCAGCCTTCTCGTTATATTGAGGGAAAAAGGAGCTCAATCATGGTTTCTGTTTGTTGTCTTCATCACTTCATCAACGCACTTCACGCGCTAGTATGCAAGTATTTCTGCAATCTATTTATTGTTTCAAAGCGAATCTTTTCCGTAACCATTAGTGTTTTGTTTCGTTACAAAGTTAGTTCATTACCGCTCACCCATCTGGTGGTGTTTGTTTCTGAATCTTACTTTGTTGATGTTGATCATTTGTGTGCTATGTTCAGATTCGTACCTGCTTTTTGTGTAATTATATACACTACTGGCCATTAAAATTGCCACACCAAGAAGAAATGCAGATGAAAAACGGGTCTTCATTGGACAAATATATTATACTACAACTGACATGTGATTACATTTTCACGCAATTTTGGGTGCATAAATCCTGACAAGTACCCAGAACAACCACCTCTGGCAATAATAACGGCCTTGATACGACTGAGCATTGGGTCAAACAGAGCTTGGATGGCGTGTACAGGTACAGCTGCCCATGGAGCTTCAACACCATACCACAGTTCATCGAGAGTAGTGTCTGGCGTATTGTGACGAGCCAGTTGATCGGCCGCCATGGACCAGACGTTTTCAGTTGGCGAGAGATCTGAAGAATGTGCTGGATATGGAAGCAGTCGAACATTTTCTGTATCCAGAAAGGCCCGTACAGGACCTGCACCATGCGGTCGTGCATTATCCTGCTGAAATGTAGGATTTCGCAAGGATCGAATGGAGGGTACAGCCATGGGTCGTAACACATCTCATATGTAACGTCCACTGTTCAAAGTGCCGTCAATGCGAACAAAAAGTGACCGAGACGTGTAACCAATGGCACCCCATTCCATCACGCCGGGTGATACTCCAGTATGGCGATGACGAATACAGGTTTCGAATTTGCGTTCACCGCTATGTAGCGAAACATAGATGCGACCATCATGATGCGGTAAACAGAACCTGGGTTCATCCGAAAAAATAACGTTTTGTCATTCGTGCACCAAGGTTCGTCGTTGAGTACACCATCGCAGGCGCTCCTGTCTGTGATGCAGCGTCAAGGGTAACCGCAGCCACGGTCTCCGAGCTGACAGTCCATGCTGCTGCAAACGTCGTTAACTGTACGTGCATATGGTTGTTGTCTTGTAAACGTCCCCATCTGTTGACTCTGGGATCGAGACGTGGCTGCACGATCCGTTAGAGCCATGCGGATAAGATGCCTGTCATTTTGACTGCTAGTGATACGAGGCCGTTGGGATCCAGCACGGCGTTCCGTAGTACCCTCCTGAACCCACCGATTCCATATGCTGCTAACAATCATTGGATCTCGACCAACGCGAGTAGCAATGTCGCGATACGATAAACCGCAACCGCGATAGGCTACAATCTGACCTTTATCAAAGTCGGAAACATGATGGTACGCATTTCACCTCCTTACGCGAGGCATCGCAACAACGTTTCACCAGGCAACGCCGGTCAACTGCTGTTTGTGTATGAGAAATCGGTTGGAAACTTTCCTCATGTCATCACGTTGTAGGTGTCACCAACGGTGCCAACCTTGTGTGAATGCTCTGAAAAGCTAATCATTTACATATCATAGCATCTTCTTGCTGTCGGTTCAATTTCGCGTCTGTAGCACGTCATGTTCATGGTGTAGCAGTTTTAATGGCCAGTAGTGTACCTTTCCTATCACAGTCGAAAACTAATTTTATGTCCTGGACACCTTCCCAATCGTAACATTCCAGCATCATGCTGGTGAAGACACTAACACCTATTCATTTTCTTATCACTTTTCTGTTTCAATGATTCAGCTTAATTCTTAAATTATCTTACAACCTCGACATCTATGTGTCCTGAGTAATTTTACACATTGTTTAAACGAATATTATTTTACCAGATCAAACTTAGTCATCGAGAAAGCGTTCAAGTATGTTATTTAACTGAAATAGCGACGTCCTGCAACCATAATCAGCAGATGGGGCTCTTGATGCTTTTGGGTACTTGTCAAATAACGTTTTTTGATGTGCAGTTGATTTTTCCAGTAGCCTATTAGCTTCATGATGATAGTATTATATAGTATGATCTTTGGTAACAGATTCGACATGAGTCCAACCTGCACCCTCAGAGAGCAACTGATGAACAAGAGGTCGTGTTCACAGCACAGAAAGCTTCTCGCAAAGGAAAGGCAATTCTTGTCCCAGAATCTTTCTTTGATATTATGGAGTCAGATTATACCAAAAGAGAGCCACTGCGTAACAAAAGGGTTAAATAATATTTATCTGGCTACAAATAGCAATAATGCCGGGGATGTAAAGTTCTCAGATGCTTTCATCAACTCACATTCACAAGGAGCAGATGTGATCATTAACACAACTAAGGTTAATGTAAGATCTGTGTCAAGGATTAAAACCGCCACGCCAGGGGTAATACACATAAGAAGGAACATTTGGTGAAAGAGAAGGTTGGAAAATGATAAACCAGTGCTGGATGGCGAAATGAAGATTTCAACACGATCTAATTCAGTGAGGTCACTAGCGCTAAAGGATTGTATTTAGAAGAGGAAAGGGACCTCAGGAGTTCTACTCAATACATAACTGATGTACACAAACAACTGCGCCATGACTGAATGCTAAAGTGATTACGGATATATTTCGAAACTTGGTTGGTGGATTTAGCACGTTTAGCATTTCTGCGAAAATTTATTGGGAAAAGTCATTGTTTATTGCTTAATTCTGGCTCATAAGAAATGCTAATTTACTCTCCTTAAGCCAGTCAGCAAAAGTTACTAACGAGTTAAAAGAAAATGGTCCGTTTGCTTGTTCGTTTGTAACTCGTACAAATCTGCAGTTTTATTTTCTCGATCGAAATTTTGAACATTCTACCTTCAAGACAAGGGGAAGGTCGCTGCCCACATAAAATTCCGTAATCTGACTTGAAACATACATACGTATGAAGTATATAACGGGGAAAGATTGTTACCAAGACTCTCTAAAAGTTCTCGACAGATTTGCTTCATTCTTTTACATGATCACATAATGAACAGTAGCGGTGACACGAGTGGTGTTTTGTGGTGTTTTATATGCTTCATCCCCACTGTGTGACAACAATTTTCATTATCTCCTTTGGTTCTTTTAATATGTGTAAGGGCGCTCATAACATCAGTGCTGAGTGGCTGTAAGCACCAAACAGACACAGACACACACACACGCACGCACACACACACACACACACACACACACACACTAACGGATACATTCGTTTTACGGTCCACGTTTATTTCTGCGGTTACTTCATCCGTTTCTGTTTGTCTGTTAACACTGTTGCACTGTCAGTGGTGAGAGGTGACGCCAGAAATTTAGTACTCTCGGCACACTCTTGACACTGTGGATCGCGATTTCCGAAACAGAATGTCCCATGCGTCTAGCTTCAACTACCATTCCGATTTCAAAGTCTGTTAATTAACGTCGTGTGGTGATAATCACATCGAGAACCCTTCCTCATGATTCACCTGATTACAAATGATATTATGTAACCGGGGACCTAGAAATGACGGAGGGGCTCCGTCCCCGCCACAACCGCAGTGGTCCACAACCCCACGACGACTACAGCAGTCCACTTCACCCCTCCGCCGCCCCACACCGAACCCAGGGTTATTGTGCGGTTCGGCCCCCGGTGGACCCCCCCAGGGAACGTCTTACACCAGACGAGTGTAACCCCTATGTTTGCGTGGTAGAGTAATGGTGGTGTACGCGTACGTGGAGAACTTCTTTGCGCAGCAATCGCCAACATAGTGTAACTGAGGCGGAATAAGGGGAACCAGCCAGCATTCGCCGAGGCAGATGGAAAACCGCCTAAAAACCATCCATAGACTTGCCGGTTCCCAGGACCTCGACACAATTCCGCCGGGCGGATTCGTGCCGCGGACCAGGCGCACGGCCAACCGGGCGGGCTTATAAATGACAGTTCTGCTAATATACTGTCGTTTTACATCTTTTGCACCCGATACTATGGCCATCTGTATACGAGGTGCAAGTCGCTATCCGATTTCTTCTTTAACTTGTATGATAAAGAGGGATGGAATGCGGGAAAACCGAAAGAGATGCTATGGAGAAACGTTGAGTATCAGGTGGACCGATAAGTAAGCAATGAGGAGGTCCTTCGCAGAATAGGCGAGGAAAGAATGGAAAACACTGACAAGATGAAGGGGAGGGTGATAGTACATGGTAGGAGCTGTAGGGGGTAAAAACAATAGCTCGACCTGTAACCCCTCTCTGAAGCAGCGGCATTACGATGCAGCACGTAATTCAGCGTTTGCCACCGGCTCCTCACTAAATAGGCGGGCGCGCCCGGCAGACGGACGCGTCGAGCACGGAAACAAAAACTTTTCATTAGCATGCATCAGCTCGTACTTATCAAAGCGGCAACAGTGGCAGGGAGAAGGCCAGAACCCCGCCCACTCACCCAACCTGGTCGGCCGCCGACGCGCACAAAGGAAAAACAGTGGTGCAGCAGAACTACAGCAGGCAGCGGCGGCAGCTGCGCGGCTGAGCAGGTGGCCGGCAGCGTGCATTCCGCGCGCCCCCCGCGACTGGCGGCTCTCAAAGAGGAGGGGCGCGCCCGCCCGCCCGCTGCTCGTGGAATGCCGGCGGAATTTTCTGACCGACGGTTCAAGAGTGGCGAGGCGAGGTGCGCTCTCAAAGCGGCCGGGGACCGCTCACCGCAGCAGCCGGCAGCCGGCGCTGCGGCTCGCCGCTGGTCGCCAATCAGGGGTTCGGCCTGCGGCACGGGGCACGCGACAGCGCGGCGGACTGACCGCAACAGCACGCACAACACGCGGCCAGCGACTCTTGAGGCCAACCTTCCGCTAGCTGCACAGCTGTATTACCTGTATCGTTCCGAACTGAAAACTCAGCCCACTGACATGTGGACTCCATTTTCTGGGTTTCAATAAATTTCACCAATGTTTGGCAGACATACATCTTTGGCTACTCAATTCTCTCCTGAAATTTGGAAATTACTTCAGCACACCTTGATGACCACTTACTTTTTCTACAGTGGTAATTAGGCCTATTATGAAACGGTTGATAGACAACCATGGGCTCGCTGTTATCGCCAGCCATAGCTAATTGTACCACAGAGGATTCTGAAGGACGAGCACTGAACAGTGCTCCATTCTGTCCATCCTGGCCGGCCAGTGTGGCCGAGCGGTTCTAGGCGCTTCAGTCTGGAACCGCGCGACAGCTACGGTCGCAGGTTCGAATCCTCCCTCGGGCATGGATGTGTGTGATGGCCTTAGGTTAGTTAGGTTGAAGTAGTTCTTAGTTCTATGGGACTGATGACGTCAGATGTTAAGTCCCATAGTGCTCAGAGCCATTTGAACAATTTTTAACACATGCGGAATCAGATATTACCGGAGTACGACTTACTCAACTTTACCCTACCTGATTTGAGACACATGCTGCCAGCGGGCCCAAGTTTGACGACCACAGGTATGGCCCGTTCCACTGCAAGCCATATCATGTATCGACAGACAATAAATCAACAAGAAGGGTGAAAAGAAAGGAAGAGCACAGCACGTCACACGACATGAATGAAAAAGGCTTAAAACGAACGTTAAGTCGAGCAACGTTCTAGTGGCTGACAGCTCCTGCGAATTATTGTTATGAGTAATAGCAGCCAACTGGCTGCGCATCTCTAATGTGGTTTTCTCCAAAAGCGGTGTTCTACAACAAGTCCTGGTTATCTACCTTTGTGTGCTATTGCAAGTGGAGAAGCCGTGTTAACTGTCCTCCGTCCATCCCAGGACAGAGCAGACTTCTTTCGCGCTACTTGGCGTCGTCAGTGGCAGGCCCACGCTGCGGAGAGTCTGCCCACTGCCCTCACAAGTCACCTCGTCACACGCTGCGTGTTCAGCGCCGAGCGGTCCGTGGGAGGGGTGTCTCCAAGTCGCGCCAGGAAAGGACGCGCAGCTGTTAACCCAAACACTTACAGCGCGAACCACACAACCGTAATAATGGAACAATGAGCAGTAGCAAACCTACAGTCGTTACGTAGGAGCACAACTGCTAGTTCCGTTCGCATGTCATTATCTCAGCAAGCCAACAGTTAACGTTGGCGCTTCTATGTGGACAGGATAACACTGACGAAGAAGATCGAAGCATCTAAAACTTGTTTGCTGTTTCTTTAATCACTCGGGAAGAGAAATTCCAAAGTATTAGAAAAAAGTACATTAGGGAAAATGCCTAATATCCTACTCTCCTTGCCAGCTATCACGGTGGCGCCTCGCAGATATCCGCTGTGTAACGACATATTAGTGTTTTTCTCTTTCATTCTGTTTAAGCAAAATTTTTTTTTCTAAGAGCAAATTTAATAGCATTTGTGGTGAAGAAAACACTCATGTCTATAAAAGAAAGCCACAATTCTTAAGGTTTGGACGGATAAGTTCAGTAACTAAGTAATCATTGTAAGTCACTACTCGGCTTTTGTCTGACATACTTCACTTGTCACTTCCTTCTTCACCTCCCCTCCTCCTGGCCACGATCTGTTACGACGAATATATTAATGTAACTTTCCTTACATAAGAATGATCACTAATTTTTGTTCAAACACAGACATGTTTTTTCACACCGAAGAGCATACCGGGGGGAGTCATTCCGGATGTGTAAAGGGTGCTCCCGGATGCCATGAAGAGTACAGGGTGCAGCCAAATGCAGGTGGTGACTCACGTCGATACCAATGACATGTGTCGCTTTGAATCTGACGAGATTTTCTCTGGTTTCGGGCGGCTAGCGGAAATGGTAAAGACTGGCAGTCTTGCTTCCGAGATTAAGGCGGAG
Organism: Schistocerca nitens; assembly: GCF_023898315.1. Taxonomy (NCBI): domain Eukaryota; kingdom Metazoa; phylum Arthropoda; class Insecta; order Orthoptera; family Acrididae; genus Schistocerca; species Schistocerca nitens. The sequence goes on along the minus strand of NC_064614.1, from coordinate 872,739,438 downwards.
CTCACCATCTGCACCATCGTCGATAAAACCAACTGGTGCAGAGCCGAGTGAAAGGTCTGACTCAGAGGCTCAAACGGTTCTGTGACCGCGTAGGCTGCAGATTCCTTGACTTTCGCCAACGGGTGGTGGGTTTGCGGGTTCCACTTAATAGGTCAGAAGTCCACTACACACAGGAAGCGGCTACACGGGTAACAGTGGATGTGTGGAAGGGACTGGGCGGTTTTTTAGGTTAGGGGGTGTCTGGAAACCACAGAAAGGGCGTCCGTCTAAAAGGGGACGGATAAAACACAGTAAGGTAGTTGTAGAAACGATCGATATTGTAGTTGTAAGTTGACGTAGCTGTGTTGGGACAGAAACAGAGCTCCAAGCTCTAATAGAAAGCACGGCAGCTCAAATAGTTATAGGTACAGAAGCTGGCTAAAGCCGGAAATAAGATCAGCCGAAATTTTTTCAAACGATCTAACAGTTTTCAGAAAGGTTAGATGAAATATAGTTGGTGGTGGAGTATTTATTGCTGTCACAAGTAGTTTGCCTTGTAGTGAAATTGAAGTAGATAGTTCCTGCGAAATAGTACCGGTAGACAATCGGACTAAAATATTAATTGGATAGTTTTACCGACCCCCGACTCAGAAGATATAATTGCTGAATATTTGCTGAATAGTCCCATTTCAAATAGGTACCCCAATCGTACAGTTATAATCGGTGGTGACTTTAATCCACCCTCAATATGCCGGGAAACTTATACGTTTAAAGCCAGCAGCAGGTATAAAACGTCATCCGAAATTATACTGAATGCTGTCTCAGAAAAACTGATAGTACTGTTCCTCAATGGTACACAAAACATGTCAGATCGCTGTTGCAGAGGCAACGAGAAAAGCATCCCAAAATTAAAAGAACGCAAAACCCCGAATATTGGCAAAGTTTTGCAGAAGTTCGAAATATAGCGCGAGCGTCAATGCGAGATTCTTCTAATAATTACCACGACGAAGCTCTGGCTCGGAATCTGGCATAAAACCCAAAGAGATTCTGGTCATATATAAAGCACACCAGTGGCAAGACGCAATCAATACCTTCACTGCGCGATGGAAACGGTTACGTCACTCATGACAGTACCACCAAAGCGGAGTTATTATACACGGTTTTCCGAAATTCGTTCACCAAAGAAGACGAAGTAAATATTCCGGAATTCCAATCAAGAACAACTGCGAAGTTGAGAAACATAGAAGTAGATATCCTCGGTGTGGCAAAGCATTTTAAATCACTTAATAAAGGCAAGGCTTCCGGTCCAGATGGTATACCAGTCAGGTTCCTTTCAGAGTATGCATATGTAATAGGTCCTTATTTAGCAATAATATACAACAGCTCTCACAGAGAAAGTTCCGTACCTAAAGACTGGAAAGTTTCTCAAGTCACATCAGTACCCAAAAAGGGAAATAGGAGTAATCCGCTGAAATACAGGCCCATATCACTAACGTCTATTTGCAGTAGGCCTTTGGAATATATGTCGTATTCCAACATTATCAAGTACCTCGAAGGAAACGATTTATTGACACATAGCACGGATTCATAAAATATCGTTCTTGTGGAACACAACTAGCTCTTTATACTCACGAAGTAATGAGTGCTATTGACAAGGGATGTCAAATTGACTCCACAATTTTAGATTTTCGGAAGGCTTTCGACACCGTTCCTAACAAGGTCTTCTAACTAAACCGTGACTAAACCGTGTGCCTATGGAATATCGCCTCAGTTGTGCGACTGGATTCATTGTTTCCTGTCAGAAAGGACACAGTTCCTAGTAATAGACGGAAATTCATCGAGTAAAACAGAAGTAATATACGGCCTTACTCAAGGAAGTGTTATAGGCCCTCTATTGTTCCTTATCTATATTAATTACTTGGGAGACAATCTGAGTAGCCCTCTTAGATTATTTGGAGATGATGCTGTCATTTACCGTTTTGAAAAGTCATCAGATGACCAAAATGAATTGCAAAATGATTTAGGTAAGGTATCTGGGTGGTGTCAAAAGCGTCAAATGACCCTGAATAAAGAAAAGTGTCATGTTATTCACATGCGCACTAAAAGAAATCCGCTAAATTTCGATTACGCGATAAGTCACACAAATCTGAAGGCTGTAAATTCAAATAAATACTTAGGGATTGCAATTACAAATAATCTAAGGTGGAACGATCACATAGATAATGTTGTGGGCGTGGTACAGACCAAAGACTGCGATTCATTGGCAGAACACTTGGAAGGTGCAACAGTTCTTCTAAAGAGACTGCTTGCACCACATTTGTCTGCCCTATTCGGAAGTATTGCTGTGCGGTGTGAGATCCGTATCAGGTGGGACTGACGGATGATACTGAAAAAGTTCAAAGAAGAGCGACTCGTTTTGTATTATCACGAAATAGGGGAGATAGTGCCACAGAAATGATACATGAATTGGAGTGGCCATCAGAACAACATGTCTCTGCCAGTCTCTACACGATGATAAGGCACTTTTAACGTCGGGTCGTAATATTCAACAAATGATGGGCCGAAAGTGGAGGCAGACTGACCTAATGGAAACGTGGATGAAGATGAATAAAATTACCATTAGAGCTGCATAGATAGCAGCGGCGCTGTGTATGAAGAAGAGGCGTCTCCAGGACATGCATTTAAGGGTGAATAATGCGTGAATCCCTTGGCCGGCAAACGGCTAAAAACTTACGTGTGTTGATGGCCTGCGTTTCACATATCACGTTCGGGGAAAGAAACAGTCCATGTTCAAGATGGTGTGTACGGTTGAAGAGACCAGACTACAAAGGCCATCAGTTTATTCAAGATGGTCCGAAGTTTAATGCAGCCCTTTCTCCCCAAGGACTTGTAATCGTTGACTAAGATCTGGCTCATGCAAGCGACCGTACAACACACCTTGCTTTGTGGAATTGTCGCTTGGAGGACAACGTGTCCTACGAACCGTAACAGTCTGCGAACTATACAGAATAAGTGTTAAAAGTGGAGCTTGAGCTTTCGCCGGTGGCGAGTATAAGATTCACCAATTGTTTCATGAACCATATCTCGAAGACAAGGTATGGGAAATGTAACTGCTCATTTCTCCCTAATGATTTTAAGTGTGTCCAGGCAATACAGAATAAATGTTTAAAGTGAAGTTTGGGCTTTCACTGGAGGCGAGAACAAGAGAGATTCACCAATTAATTGCTTCATTAACCAAAGTGAAGTTTGGGCTTTCACTGGAGGCGAGAACAAGAGAGATTCACCAATTAATTGCTTCATTAACCAAAGTGAAGTTTGGGCTTTCACTGGAGGCGAGAACAAGAGAGATTCACCAATTAATTGCTTCATTAACCTTATCAGGAGGACAACGACGTGCAACTACTATTTTCTCCTGGACCGACGACTCATGCCATATTGTCCGAGACCTGGAAACTGTAGATACTATCCACCCAACATCGTAGCACCGACACTCCGTCTCAAAACAACTAATTGTTAACTAGCCAAGATCGTACATTACCGTAAAGTTTGCAGTTTAGTTTTCCAAATATAGCTCACACCTAATACACTTTATGCGCCTGACTGTCCCAGAGGTAAACCGGGGCATCGTGTGTGTCCACTTTCCTCTGAAAGCGTTAAACAAAGTGTAAATTTTTCCTTCTACGCTAGAGGCCGCGGTCAGCGGTAAGACTTCAACCTACCCCAGTTGGTGACCTCACCTAAAGTAGGCCGGCCGGAGTGGCCAAGCGGTTCTAGGCGCTACAGTCTGGAACCGAGCGACCGCTACGGTCGCAGGTTCGAATCCTGCCTCGGGCATGGATATGTGTGATGTCCTTAGGTTAGTTAGGTTTAATTAGCTGTAAGTTCTAGGCGACTGATGACCTCAGAAGTTAAGTCGCATAGTGCTCAGAGCCATTTGAACCAACCTAAGGTAATCAACATCATTGAGTAGGACTAAAGAGTTATTCAAGTCTTAGATGGAAATGTAAGTCTGTAAATGTAGAAGATTGTGCTTCAAGAAAACAGTACCTTAATTAGAGCATCAAGTGATCCTTTAATTATCTATAACAGTTGTAAATTGACGCGCCTTCCAATGGCAAACTATTATATCAAGTTAAGTAACTCTTTCTATTATTCATGTGATAAAGCAACCAAATGGTTTATAGGTTGTAGAGCCGATGAGCCATCTCTCAGAGCATTTAAAGGATCCACAGTTATGACCAGATGATTGTGGTTTCGTCTGGTCACAACATTATAAATCTCGCCGCATGGCTGACAGGCACTGCAGCAGTTCATTAACCATTTGAGTGCTATGTCCTAACACAAGAGTTGCAGTGGAGGTAGAGAAGGAAACGATGTTACCTACCCTACATGTTTCTCTCGAACGAAAATCAGATGGTCGATTCAGCCATCCTGTGCACAGAAAACAGACTCATACAGACTCGTGTCTCAACAGCCTAGCTTTCACCGTCCAGCAGAAGACAGCTATGCTGAACATCCTATTACACAGGACCAGAGTTACATTGCAAAAGGACCATCTCAGCTCCGGGATTAGCTGACAGTGTTGAAAAGTAACGCTTATTTACTCTATGACATTAGGTAAAATTAAGACACGACGTCTCCCAAACAATTCAAGATTACCAGATTATAGAGCGGCTTCCACTATGGGGTACAGCAGCAGGTAAGATACTAGAGTCCAAAACAGGCAAGGAATCGGACTAGTTTTTCAGCTGCCCAGTAAAAATTAAACGAGTGTTGCGTCAAGCTGCTGGAAAACCATTCTGGCGAGTAATTAGCAGTCTTCGAAAGGGAGGTAAGAAGGAAATGACAAGTATTTTGGACAGGTCAGGAAAACTGCTGGTGAATCCTGTTGATGCCTTGGGCAGATGGAGGGAATATTTTGAAGAGTTGCTCAATGTAGGTGAAAATACGATCAGTAATGTTTCAGATTTCGATGTACAATGGGACAGGAATGATGATGGAAATAGGATCACATTTGAGGAAGTGGAGAAAATGGTCAATAGACTGTAGTGCAATAAAGCGGCTGGGGTGGATGAAATTAAGTCGGAACTCATGAAATACAGTGGAATGTCAGGTCTTAAATGGCTACACAGGATAACTGAAATTTCGTCGGAGTCAGGACAGGTTCCATCAGACTGGACGAAAGCAGTAATCACACCAATCTTTAAACATGGAAACAGAAAAGATTGTAACAGCTACAGAGGTATCTCTTTGATCAGCGTTGTGGGTAAAATCTTCTCAGGTATTGTTGAAAGGAAAGTGCCAGTATTAGTCGAGGACAAATTGGATGGAAATCAATGTGGGTTTAGGCCTCTTAGAGGTTGTCAGGACCAGATCTTTAGCTTACGGCAAATAATGGAGAAGTGTTACGAGTGGAATAGGGAATTGTATCTATGTTTTATAGATCTAGAAAAGGCATATGACCGCGTTCCTAGGAGGCAGTTATTGTCTGTTCTGCGTGATTATGGAATAGGAGGCCAACTTTTGCAAGCAATTAAAGGTCTTTACATAGATAGTCAGGCAGCAGTTAGAGTTGACGGTAAATTGAGTCCATGGTTCAGAGTAGTTTCAGGGGTAAGACAAGGCTGCAACCTGTCTCCACTGTTGTTCATATTATTTTTGGATCATATGTTGAAAACAATAGACTGGCTGGGTGAGATTAAGATAGGTGAACACAAAATAGGCAGTCTCGCATATGCGGATGACTTAGTTGTGATGGCAGTTTCTGTTGAAAGTTTGCAAAGTAATATTTCAGAGATAGATCAGAAATGTAAGGACTATGGTATGAAGATTAGCATCTCCAAAACGAAAGTAATGTCAGTGGGAAAGAAATGTAAACGGATTGAGTGCCAAATAGGAGGAACAAAGTTAGAACAGGTGGACCGTTTCAAGTACTTAGGATGCATATTCTCACAGGATGGCAGCATAGTGAAAGAACTGGAAGCGAGGTGTAGCAAAGCTAATGCAGTGAGCGCTCAGCTACGATCTACTCTCTTCTGCAAGAAGGAAGTCAGTACCATGACTAAGTTATCTGTGCACCGTTCAATCTTTCGACCAACTTTGTTGTATGGGAGCGAAAGCTGGGTGGATTCAGGTTACCTTATCAACAAGGTTGAGGTTACGGATATGAAAGTAGCTAGGATGATTGCAGGTACTAGTAGATGGGAACAATGGCAGGAGGGTGTCCACAATGAGGAAATCAAAGAAAAACTGGGAATGAACTATATAGATGTAGCTGTCAGGGTGAACAGGCTTAGATGGTGGGGTCATGTTACACGCATGGGAGAAGCAAGGTTACCCAAGAGACTCATGGGTTCAGCAGGAGGAGTCGGGGCAGACCAAGGAGAAGGTACCTGGATTCGGTTAAGAATGATTTTGAAGTAATAGGCTTAACATCAGGAGAGGCACCAACGTTAGAACTGAATAGGGGATCATGGAGGAATTTTATAAGGGGGACTTTGCTCCAGACTGAACGCTGAAAGGCATAATCAGTCTTAAATGATGATGATGATGATGCGACCGGTTAAAGACAATCCTGGCCTGAGCATGCAGAGAATTTGTAATGTTCCTCGCGAGTGTGGCTAAAGTGATGTGTGGTATTCAGGCTTCTGCCAACCGCTTCGTGGAGTATCTTTATCAACTTACATACAGGTATTTGGACACATCAGCGGTGGTTCAGCATGCCCTGTTTAATATCCGTAAGACTTTGTTCGATTAATTGAGAACACTCTTTCATGCGTCTAATTTTTGACACTGTGTACTCGGGGACGCAGGTGAAATTAAGCTGTGTGTAAACAGTGTCAATAGAGACATCGAATATGCACCTAGCGATGTATAAAAGGGTGCGCCTTAATGAAGAAGGAGCTCAGAGCAAGGCGTCTCACAGTATACCGTCTGATACGATGGATGCCGCTGTAAGCAACGTTGGGTAAAAACACAAAAAAATCCATGGATGCAGGGGGTGCCACCTCAGCACGCGCCATTTCCATGTTGTCATCGCAACATAATCCAGCCAATCAGATACCGTCCTCTGTATATAAAAGTGGGATCCTCGCCATTTTTACGATACTCAATCGTAGCACCTGTCGATGATCATGAAAACAATACGAGAAGTTCGCATTTTATCCGAAATTGATTCGAAAATAAACTGAAAACCTTTTATGCGAGGAAAATAAATGTTACTAATATAATTCATTATGTGTATGATACGCATCCGCAAGGGACGAGGGAGGCGGCGGAGCAGCAAGAGGGGACAGTTGCCGCTTCCTGGAAGATGGGATACAATTTTTTTTCCACCAGAGAATTCACATTATTTCTAGATATGAATATTTGTGACCGTACCACGCCATATATGGATTTACTGATTTATACTGGAAATATTGTGACCTTAGCAATGATACGTTAAATTGGTAATTTTCTTTTTTAGGCTGGTCATGATATAATTATGCTGTCAAACCGTGCAGACGATCACCACCTTTGTTCACATTTACGCTGTTAAGCATCGGCTGTCAGGTTGAGGTTGGTTTGGGAGTTTTCCCATATTTATCCTTTGGAATGCTGCCCAGAGTTACGTTTCACCCAAAGAACCAAAGAAATGAGAGTTTCAGAACCAGTTTTGTTAAATGCAGTTTTGTCTTCTACAGAGATCGTTAGAGACCGTGGCTGCTGGATAAAATAAATTGTTTCTGGTGTTAAACTTTAATTGTGCCAGTCTACTTTGAAAACAGATGACATGACAATAACACAAGAAATACATTAACATGATGTGATGTGAAGATTTGTAAGAAAATGACGTGTTACAGATGGCGTCAAAGTTGAATAGCTGTTTTTAAAGATTATATCTTGTGCCTCCATTTGGCAGAGTATTTTTCAGTGACATTTTTGCTAGTTGTTTTTTATTAATAACCGCCTGGATTTTCTTATTCTTTTTGTATTGTACCATACATGATACTACGAATGAAAAAGAAAAGAAAAAAACAGTGAGTTTCGGAATGTTCACCAGTAACCTTTCTTTAGTGACCAAACTTTTGAGCGTTATGGATTGGTTGCAAGTAAATATTGTAACACTGAAAGGTGGCTACACTGAGCCACAGCGCCAGAGATCGCGCTAGAGAGTAATGTTCCGCCGCCTCCACTGGCAGTGATTATTGAGATGTCGTAGTGGCAGTGCTTGTCGAGGACTCGTAGTAGTCAGTGTGTGTTGAGATGTGCTAGTGGGCAGTGTTTGTCGAGTTGTTGTTCCATGTTTTACGCAGTTGATTGATGGGATAGACAGCAGATGGTTCGAATGGAAATACTGTAATGATCAGAGTGCTTTTCGTGAATATATATATGAAGGTAAAATATTCTGTGTTTTTCTTTCATTATTTCAGTGTCTTAAATAATGCGTCATTACAGGTTCAGTCAACAAAGCATCTGGCTTGTGTTCTTGTATTAGAGTGTAATTCTGGTTTTCTTGAGTAATTATGGTATTTCTATTTCCTTTAATTAATTCAGTATAAATGATATTTAAAATTTCTTGTGTTGTTGAAGAAGAACCGTGCCAGATGCGTACGTTGAGTCGCACTTCCACACACAGAACAGTTATACTTGTGCTTTGGTTTCGTAGGTTTTATAGTTGCTGGGGACTTAATTAATTAATTGTGTTAATGAAAATTTCCATTTCATTCTTTGTTGTTGTTCTATGCAGTCAGATTGCGTAATAATACTAGTCAGGGCCAACCGGTACGAGACTTCGTAATCGGACAGACAGCTACGAAAATTGAGAATTATTTTCATATTATTTTAATTTAGCCCCCATGCACGTGGCGACCGCTGCTTCGGATCGTCCCTTGGAAATCTTCTGATTGTAGAAATAGTAGACAGTAGGATTGTTGTAGTAATTTGTAGTTTAACAGTTGTAGTCTATATTGCATGTGTAGATTTGGTAATTGTCATTCTTCTAATGGTATTTTTTTTGCAAAATTTCATTTCTGTTGTCTTGTCTACGGGTTTGACAATTAGTGCAATTATTTCAATTGTTCGTTAATTGTGTTTGAGGGAAACATTTCGTGTGAATGGTATTGTTGGAGATAAAGTGTCATTGTGTGAAATTTTTTTTGTGACGAGTTTTGTATTTTGTAAATGATTACACGATCGATGAAAGAGGCAAAAATGATGAATAGTCAGAATAACGAAATTGTTGACATGGTGAACTCGCCAACACAGGAGAACAGGATGATGAATAATGGAATTGAAAACAATTTAATAAGTCGGAAAAATAGTCCGGAAACAGTTCAAAATTTTTCACAATCAAAAAATTTTCAGAATACGAGATTAACGACAGAAGATTCTGAAATAGTATCGAATACAGATAGCTTTATGGCTATGCAGAAGGAAGTTAGTTTTGCGGGAAATGTTAGGGGCGAAAGGAATTTCGAACCAGTTACTATGGAGCAGTTGATGAGTGCAATATTAAATTTGGGATCTGAATTAAAAACATGGTTAGACTCAATTGGATCACAAATAGGAACAATTGAAACAGATATAGGAACAATTAAAACCACGATGAAAGCAATGACAACACGGTTAGACTCACGAATAGGGACATGTTTCAAAAACATGAAAGATGAATCAAAGAAAGAAATTAGAGAAGAAGTACAACCGGTTTTGAATGCTCACAATAATAGTTTAATTTCAACAGAAATCAGACAAGAGGAACAGGACACAGAACGGGAAGAAAAAGATCGCGTGATTGTACAAAAATTTTCAGAATTAAATTTACAACGTGCACACGATAAGGAAGAAATAATTGAGAGAATCGAGGAATCCGCACCAAATGACAGAACAAATAACTTAACGCAACAGTATGAACAGTTAACTACTAAATGTGACAATACCGAAACCCGAGTTGCGACACTTACGGAAGACGTAAACTTATTGGAAAGAGATGAGGAGATTTCAGATAAATTGACAAATCTTAGTTTACATGGGGACAGAGATTCGGATGATACAGCTCCATTACCATTTGCAGAAACCGAAGAGTACCAGAACATAAATAAGCATGTTGAAAATCCGGCAAAATTTAATGAACGCGTTAAAAAGGAATTTGAGGCATTACGAATGCAAGTCAAACAAACTGATGGCGAAATCGTAGGAAAAGACAGCAAAAGAAATTTAGAATCACAGATAGCAGAGGGGTTTGAAGAAAGTAATTTATTTCATTTACGAGAAGCAACAAGAGAGCGCCAGGCGCGCGAACTTGACAATAATCGACATTGGGACTGGGACAGACGCGGTAGGTCTTTGTCGCCACGAGGCGAAAACTTTGACTATAAACACTTTTTGACTGTTCGGAAATTTAAGATCTTCCGCAATTCTAAGAACGACATACATCCATGTTCATGGTTAGCTCAATTTCTGTACGCACTTCCGCCAGAGTTGCCACTAATTCACAAACTGAAATTTATGTGCGGCTATTAAAGTCCTCAGGGGATTCACTACTTTAAGTGAATATGTGCCGTAGCGAGCATAGGGCCCCGAGCTGTAGTGGTGCTATTTCCCTTTTAGTTTTCTGCACCGCTGCCTACTCTTTCACTATTCTTTGCATCTATAAAAACAACTCTTCTACTATCCATCTATCTAGACAATAGGTAAAGATTAACCGGATTTGACTGTTTTACCCAAAAGTGACTTTGGAAATTACCGTTTGGACTTACTATATTTTCTGCAGCATTCATTCGTAGTTTAAATGAAATTTTACCTGTTTATCTTCGTGACAATATTACTTCATATGTTGACGATATTCTTATTGCTAAACGTTCTTGGAGTGAGCATAACAAAATTTTGGATTCATTATTACGTATTTTTGCACGAGTTGGCATGACAGTGAACTTGGAAAAATCTGAATTTGGTCGTTCTCAGGTGAAATTTCTCGGTCACATTATTTCTACAGAAGGTATTCTTCCTGATCCAAAGAAACTAGACGCTATTCGTAATTATGCTGTTCCTACCACAAAACGTGATGTTCGTAGTTTCCTTGGTGTCTGTAATTTTCTTAGACGCTTTGTTATATTGGACAATTTGGCCACACCTCGTTTATGTGAACTATCTGGAAAAAATTCTAATTGGTGTTGGGATGAGGAAGCTCAGTCAGAATTTGAACAACTTCGTGATGCTTTAGTTGCTGCTCCACTTCTTTCACATCCGGATTTATCTAAAGATTTTTGTTTGGCGACGGACTCATCATACAAAGGCCTAGGTGCACATTTATTTCAAGAGATAGAAGAAAACGGCGTTGTAGTACAGAAGACTATTGCATTTGGAAGTCGTGTTCTCCCTAAATCCGAAATGAATTATTCGATTACGGAACTTGAAGCTTTGGCTGTTGTTTGGGCTTTCACAAAATTTCGCACATTTTTGTTCGGTAGATATACTAAGGTTTACACTGATCATCGACCTTTGGAATTTCTTATGTCGACAAAATTAACTCATGGCAGATTGTCACGATGGGCGTTGTACCTACAGGAATTTGATTTTAGTATTGTTTACATGCAGGGATCTTCAAATATTGTTGCTGATGCTTTATCACGTGCACCTATGGGTTTGAAACAAAGTGCTGAAGAGGGCTGCAAAGAAAACCATTATTGTTTGATGTACATTCAAGGTGTTGCGTTTGAGAATTTTATTTCGTCTTCGTTCCAGGACATCGCTAAGGAGCAAAACAAGGATCCAATCTGGAAGGACATTAAGGAGAAGTGGAGGAGAAAGGAAAGCGTAGCGATCAGACAGTATTATTTAGTTCGCAATGACATTCTTTTCAAACGAAAATCGGTCGACAACTCTGTTTGGTTAATTTGTATTCCTGATGAGTGGGTCAATAAATTGATTTGGTACACACATTTTAGTTATGCACACTTTGGTCCCAGAAAATGCTTTCATAAATTACGAGAAAATTGCTACTTCAGTAATATGGAAAAACGTATTCGATCTGTTCTTGCCAAATGCAAATTATGTCAAAAGGCTAAGCCGCCAACTGTTTCTCACAGAGCACCATTGTTTCCTATCATTCCAGCGAAATTAAAGGACATGGCTGCAGTCGATTTGTTCGGTCCAGTGGTTCGTTCTACTAATGGTTTTGCGTACATTTTCGTAGCAGTGGAATTGACATCAAAATATGTGTGTTTTACACCTTTACGCAAAGCAACAGCTCGTTCAGTATCTAATGCTTTCATCAAACATTTTCTTAAAGAAGTTGGTCATGTTGATAAGGTTATATCAGATAATGGATCACAGTTTCGCTCTAAAATTTGGCTTCGTACTCTACGGCGTCGTAAGATTAAACCAATTTTTATTTCACTTTTTCACCCTCAATCTAATGCTTCAGAGAGATGGATGAAGGAAATCAATAAATTGTGCCGTCTTTATTGTCATCAGAATCACAGAACTTGGGATCAGTATCTTCATATTTTTCAAAACATTCTGAATGAACTTCCTAATGACTCAACTTCTTTACCGCCTCTATCGATATTAAAAAATAAGGTACCAACAAATCGCATTTCTGAAATCGTTCCTTTTCCGCCTTCACGGAAACTGCGGCATTCTGAAGTTGTCAACCTGGCTCTACGAAATATTGCATCTGCGGCTGCTAGAAGAGAGAAATCAGCGAAACGTCCTGGTCATTTAAAAATCTTGTCAGTTGGTCAAAAGGTGTTAATTAAGTCTCATCGTTTGTCTCATAAAGGAAAAGGCTTATGTCGCAAATTTTTTCTGCTTTATAACGGTCCATATAGAATTCGCAAAATTATTCATGATAACACTGTCGAAGTAGAAACTCTTAAATCTCGGCGCTCTAAGGGAATACATCATATATCGAACGTAAAAATTTTTGTGGAATGACATACTTTTGAGAAACCAACAGCTACATGTAAACATGCAGAGAATGCAAGGATACCGCGCCGTGTTCTGGCAGCGGCGCGTACTCAAAGCAACAGTGAAGTCTGCGCGCCACACAAGGCTGTCGTTGACCGCAAACAATCACCTTCTACGTCACGCGTCTACAGCTGATCGACGCTCAGTGCGAATGCACTGACAGACGTAAACAAATACACAGTCTAATTTCTCCGACTAAATTCTGTATAAAGCTATAGTGACTTGATGAATTATGTTATTAACGTTCAGTATTTTTCAGGATACGGTTGTATAAAATATTTAAGAACTTCAGGTGAATTCTGTGCTTGTCCGACGTTAAGATGACTTGTTATCGAGAAAATTTCAGGAAGAATGTAATTTCGAAAAAAAGAAGTAAAAAACCAAAAAGGTAATGATTAATTGAGTTTATTTTTCAGGTAACATATTTCCACTTAGGTACGTACTTTAGACGTAATTTGCTGCTTGCGATTACGTGACTCATACTTGGTGTTAAATTTCATGTTCTATGAATTTACTTGTGAAGCGACGTGCTTGCGTATATTAACTGATTTTGACAATGATTGATTAATGAACAGGGATGTTACTTATGTATATTATGCATCGCTTGGCTGCACTGCCTTTTCACTGATGTTATATTTTTTAATTATGTGCCTGCTGTGCTTATTTATTTAAATTATAATTGTAACCTGATACGGTTGTGTATGTAGGTTACACTTTGTGATTTATCTGCTTGCGCCTTCATGTTTACTTATTAAGATTACGTATGAACATTTATTTGCTTATGCTGATATGATGCTAATGACGTGTTTATTATGTAAGATATATGTTTGCTGCTGTGCGTATGGATTGCATATTAACACATTTCTGTTTTTTTTTTGTCATAACTACTCTTTAATTTGGTATATAGAAATGCTGATATACTGTGTACAAACATAGAGTTTAGGTTACACTGTGGTATTAATTATAGATTGTTCGCTTGGCAGAGCCTCGTTGTAGGAATTGTGCTGCATCCACTTGTTGACATTCTGTTCTCTACTGGTATATTCACTCGCTATTGCATGTTTTGCTTACGCTCAGTGCCTTATATTTTTAAGATAAGAAAATGAACTGACATGAGCTGGAGGTTTTATGGAAGCTGTATACATTTATGCTAATAGGAAGGAAGCTAACGACATGACATACCAACACTAGGTTAGACCATTGACAGTTATTACACTGCATTTTTCGTGAGTAATTGAAATAGGAAGTGACACTTGACACAAGAAATACTCCACATGTTTGCTTCTGCCATGATTCTTGAAGTGGTGTACACACTGTGAAATATTGTGATCATTCACACTCCGTAATCGTACTTAATTACTGAAAGTTCTTCGAACTAAAGGCTGTTAGAGGTCATGTATGCATTTCTTTTATTTAAGGATGGACAAGGAACCAAAATGTATCTTATAATTTATAATGAGTAGAAAAATTGGGTCACATGGATTACACAGAGGTTGTGTGTGGACACTGTGTCTTCGGATTGTATGGGATGATGAATTGAAGTTGCACTAGGATTTTGTCTGTACTTGTTCGAGGAGACTGACTAGAGGAAAGAGTTCTTATGGGAGTGAAATGATATTGGTGCTGAGGTTTATATGTATCGACGTATTGAAGAGGTATTATAGAGGTATTGAGATTATGTGAAGTTGATGATTATTGGAGTTTTCGTGGACAAGAGGTAAGGTAAATGATATTGATGATAAGGTTTATATGTATCGACGTATTGAAGAGGTATTACTAATGATATTGATGATAAGGGTTATATGTATCGACGTAAGAGGTATTATTGAAGTATTGAGATTATGTGATGCTGATGATTATTGGAGTTTTGGTGGATAAGAGGTAAAGTAAGTGAGGAGCATATTTTCTTTGTTGGTTTATATGGAACAAGGAGGATGAAGATGGCAGACTAGAACACTCAAGTAGAAAGATTGTCTACACACACACTTTGTTAAATCACTAAGCAGTATATACTTTTTTGTGGAGAGAGGAAGTAATTGCATATCTAGGCTCACTGACAGTTGTTCAGCAACTGTACATTTTGATCTGGCTTGGCAAACATTGGTCTTGACATGATGACTATGACGTTGACTAACTATTATTGACTGTTATACATTGCTGCCACTACTACTTGATACACATGATGAACATAAAATTTTGACAGAATTGCATTTACACAGTTAACACTATTCAACTACACAGTAGCACTTAATGTGGATGAAAGATGAGTGAGTGTGTTTTGTGTGTTTTCCTTTCCCAATCCCAAACTGGTACCAACCTATCTCCTAAATATTATTTTACTTGTTTGTTGTGGCTTGCACTGACACCCATAAATATTATAGGTTTACTGCTATTTGTGTATTCTAATAGTTAATATGACAATTATCTGATATCATTTGTGTGTTTATTATTATTTGTATGATGAACTGTCTAATTAGTGATAGTGAATATTATGGACTGTTACCTGCACTTATTCAACATGGTGGATGCCACCTGGACATGTTTAATTTCTGCTGATGAACTGTGTGATTAGTGATAGTGAATATTATGGGCTGTTACTTGCACTTTTTCTACATGATTGGTGCCACTAGGACATGTTTAATTTCTGCTGATGAACAGTGTGATTAGTGATAGTGAATTTTATGGACTGCGGTCAGCACCTGCTCAACATTGCTGGGTGCCACTGATGGACTGCTTCTACTGAAAAGATGTCACCTGTTGATGTCTGCACCTGGTCAACATTACTGGGTACCACTGATGGACTGCTTCTACTGAAATGATGTCACTTGTTGATGTCTGCACCTGCTCAACATTGCTGGGTGCCACTGATGGACTGCTTCTACTGAAAAGATGTCACCTGTTGATGTCTGCACCTGTTCAACATTGCTGGTGCCACTAATGGAACTGCTTATACTGAAATGGTGTTACTTGTTGGTGTCTGCACCTGTTCAACATTGCTGGGTGCCACTGATGGACTGCTTCTATTGAAATGATGTCACTTGTTGCTGTCTGCACCTGCTCAACATTGCTGGGTGCCACTGATGGACTGCTTCTACTGAAATGATGTCACTTGTTGGTGTCTGCACCTGCTCAACATTGCTGGTGCCACTAATGGAACTGCTTATACTGAAATGAAGTCACTTGTTGGTGTCTGCACCTGCTCAACATTGCTGGGTGCCACTGATGGACTGCTTCTACTGAAAAGATGTCACCTGTTGATATCTGCACCTGTGCAACATTGTTGGTGCCACTAATGGAACTGCTTATACTGAAACGGTGTTACTTGTTGGTGTCTGCACCTATTCAACATTACTGGGTGCCACTGATGGACTGTTTCTACTGAAAAAATGTCACTTGTTGGTTTTTGCACCTGTTGACCATTGCTGGGTGCTACTGCTGGAACTGTCAACTACTTATTCTTGAGCTATGGAAAGCGTTTATGTGAATATTTGTATAAACTGATTTTTTGTGTATTACTGGTTGTGAAAAGTTATGAGACTCTTAGCTGCACATATTCGTCATTGCTGACGCTATTGATTGAACTGTTTAACCACATAATACTTGTGTTAACTGTTATGTAAAGTCACATGTATGAAAGAATTTGTATTGCTTACTGTATTTTATATATTAGGTTATTGAAAGGTCAGTGCAAAGCCAAAATTTTATCTAGTTATATGATATTTACGCATTAATATTATCTTTTATATTTGTCTGTATTTTTTTAACGAATTTGGTGGTATTTTCACCACCAATGCTGGCAAAAATACCATCAAATTCTAGCCCGTGGAGGAAGGGCATATGAAAGGTGGCTACACTGAGCCACAGCGCCAGAGATCGCGCTAGAGAGTATTGTTCCGCCGCCTCCACTGGCAGTGATTATTGAGATGTCGTAGTGGCAGTGCTTGTCGAGGACTCGTAGTAGTCAGTGTGTGTTGAGATGTGCTAGTGGGCAGTGTTTGTCGAGATGTTGTTCCATGTTTTACGCAGTTGATTGATGGGATAGACAGCAGATGGTTCGAATGGAAATACTGTAATGATCAGAGTGCTTTTCGTGAATATATATATGAAGGTAAAATATTCTGTGTTTTTCTTTCATTTTTTCAGTGTCTTAAATAATGCGTCATTACAGGTTCAGTCAACAAAGCATCTGGCTTGTGTTCTTGTATTAGAGTGTAATTCTGGTTTTCTTGAGTAATTATGGTAATTCTATTTCCTTTCATTAATTCAGCATAAATGATATTTAAAATTTCTTGTGTTGTTGAAGAAGAACCGTGCCAGATGCGTACGTTGAGTCATACTTCCACACACAGAACAATTATACTTGTGCTTTGGTTTCGTAGGTTTTATAGTTGCTGGGGACTTAATTAATTAATTGTGTTAATGAAAATTTCCATTTCATTCTTTGTTGTTGTTCTATGCAGTCAGATTGCGTAATAATACTAGTCAGGGCCAACCGTTTACGAGACTTCGTAATCGGACAGACAGCTACTAAAGCAAAAAATTAAAATTATTTGCAATCATATTATACACTCCTGGAAATGGAAAAAAGAACACATTGACACCGGTGTGTCAGACCCACCATACTTGCTCCGGACACTGCGAGAGGGCTGTACAAGCAATGATCACACGCACGGCACAGCGGACACACCAGGAACCGCGGTGTTGGCCGTCGAATGGCGCTAGCTGCGCAGCATTTGTGCACCGCCGCCGTCAGTGTCAGCCAGTTTGCCGTGGCATACGGAGCTCCATCGCAGTCTTTAACACTGGTAGCATGCCGCGACAGCGTGGACGTGAACCGTATGTGCAGTTGACGGACTTTGAGCGAGGGCGTATAGTGGGCATGCGGGAGGCCGGGTGGACGTACCGCCGAATTGCCCAACACGTGGGGCGTGAGGTCTCCACAGTACATCGATGTTGTCGCCAGTGGTCGGCGGA
Source organism: Schistocerca nitens (assembly GCF_023898315.1). Lineage (NCBI taxonomy): Eukaryota > Metazoa > Arthropoda > Insecta > Orthoptera > Acrididae > Schistocerca > Schistocerca nitens. The sequence continues at coordinate 872,721,537 of NC_064614.1, read as the reverse complement.
AGGTGCACGTGCCCGTCGACCTGGGACCGAACCGCAGCGACGCACGGATGCACGCCAAGACCGTAGGATCCTACGCAGTGCCGTAGGGGACCGCACCGCCACTTCCCAGCAAATTAGGGACACTGTTGCTCCTGGGGTATCGGCGAGGACCATTCGCAACCGTCTCCATGAAGCTGGGCTACGGTCCCGCACACCGTTAGGCCGTCTTCCGCTCACGCCCCAACATCGTGCAGCCCGCCTCCAGTGGTGTCGCGACAGGCGTGAATGGAGGGACGAATGGAGACGTGTCGTCTTCAGCGATGAGAGTCGCTTCTGCCTTGGTGCCAATGATGGTCGTATGCGTGTTTGGCGCCGTGCAGGTGAGCGCCACAATCAGGACTGCATACGACCGAGGCACACAGGGCCAACACCCGGCATCATGGTGTGGGGAGCGATCTCCTACACTGGCCGTACACCACTGGTGATCGTCGAGGGGACACTGAATAGTGCACGGTACATCCAAACCGTCATCGAACCCACCGTTCTACCATTCCTAGACCGGCAAGGGAACTTGCTGTTCCAACAGGACAATGCACGTCCGCATGTATCCCGTACCACCCAACGTGCTCTAGAAGGTGTAAGTCAACTACCCTGGCCAGCAAGATCTCCGGATCTGTCCCCCATTGAGCATGTTTGGGACTGGATGAAGCGTCGTCTCACGCGGTCAGCACGTCCAGCACGAACGCTGGTCCAACTGAGGCGCCAGGTGGAAATGGCATGGCAAGCCGTTCCACAGGAGTACATCCAGCATCTCTACGATCGTCTCCATGGGAGAATAGCAGCCTGCATTGCTGCGAAAGGTGGATATACACTGTACTAGTGCCGACATTGTGCATGCTCTGTTGCCTGTGTCTATGTGCCTGTGGTTCTGTAAGTGTGATCATGTGATGTATCTGACCCCAGGAATGTGTCAATAAAGTTTCCCCTTCCTGGGACAATGAATTCACGGTGTTCTTATTTCAATTTCCAGGAGTGTAATTAAGCCCCCATGCAACACATTTATTATATCTGCAGAAACAACTGACATTATTCACTATTTTTTAGGCTGTGACAATGTCTCGCCCAAATTACAACAATGAAAATCTTTCAGATTGGGCAGGGTACGAAGAACAGGACAGACTTCTTGAAATGACAAACAGGGCATGAGTGAGAAGTACTGTATATCGGGTGCCAGACCTAAAACTTGAAATGACAAACAGGGCATGGGTGAGAAGTATTGTACATCAGGTGACAGACCCAAAACTATACGTGAAAGCAAAGAGGTGGTATGAAACATGTTTTGGGAAATCTTTTTCTTTGTTTCGAAATCATGTAGTGATGAGCATGGAGCAGTATTTTACGACCATGACAAAAATTTTGACATCCAGTTTAGGGTTTATTAAAGAAAAATTCATCAATCTAGTATAAAAGTGACTGAGCACCTGAAAATAAGCATCTGTGAATAAGACTAAAATGAAAGTGGATGAAGACTTTTACCGTAATTTTGTAAGAAAACGTAAGGAGTTAAGGCCGAGGTCAGTATACGATTTTGTACTGTGCATCAGGTTTCAGCTATTATTTAGTTGGTAGAATCTTTCACGAACTACGCGAGCTGATACACAAGTTTGTCATCATTTATGATGTAATTACAAACTTTCGAAAATGGGTGTTTCACTCATTAATTTCATGACCTGTTGAAATTCTTCCTATTAAACCCACCGTTATTGGCTAGTGCATTAAATTCTAACGGTTTAAAATAGTTTGACCGCGTGCAGCTGATAAAGACTGAGCGGCTAATATTTGCGCTGGAGTTGTTTCGTATCAAATCCAACAAAGCTAATTAGGATATCAGGTAGCAATAATCGGTACATACTTTGTTGTTAATGTTCTATATCTTTTGTCTGAACAGCACGAATGATACGTATCTGCTGGAGGTCAGGCACACATCTTTGGGTGACACAAACAGCCGTTAAACAATTGTAAACTCGGTCGGCCGTCCTGCCGAAATCCTCCCTATTCCTTTAGCAGCCAACAACTTACTTGCTCGTAGTCCCAACAGTCACTACTGTTATATCCTAGCCAGTAATGCCAACCGAGCCCGCTGCCAAAAAGGTTGGCAGCATCAAAGTCCGGACGCCGTCCGCATAAGCAGCGCCAGCGATACAGGAAATCGCCGCAAGTCTGCGCGCGCCACCGCTGGCTTCTGGCTTTTTAAGCGCTGGAGTCGCGAGCGCTAGGACAGTTCTGGATTCTGCCGCTCAGTTGTATACTCGCCACCGCAGTGTGTACTTGCTAGTCAGTGTGGGTACATCGCAGCAGAGTTGTTATTTGTCGTCAGCCGACGCTGACCTAGCTGCCCCGACTCGAACCAGACAGATTTCTGTAGAGACAATGTTCACCACTGTGTTTCTGTATCTTCGTAATAAAGATAAGTACCGACTTTCATTCAATCCGAGTGTTTGGGTTTTCATCTTTCTGTTCACTGTTCCAGCGGACCGGTCAGCCCACTACTAAAAGTGTGGCGGTGTTTGTCGCTACGAAGACCGTCACAAAAACTACTATCTGGCGCACTGGACGCTCGACTATCGACAGAAGCTACTGCGACCAGAGTGACGCAAAGAAATATTGTTCTTTACAACCCTCCTAAAATTTTAATGACGAAACTGAAAAAAGTGGAAAAATATTTAAAAACAACCAACATACGTTCTTTAAGGCAGAGAAACTTATTATTCTATGAAGTAAAGTGTTGTTTGGTGTGAAGAAAGTTTCATTAAAGCTTTAGTAAATATTATAATTTCGAAATGTTTATATGGAAATGCGTCAGGCTATGACCAGTCTCGTGTTTCATTCTCCCTAGAGCCACGTCTACATACACATGATTACTCTGCAGTTCTCAGTTACTGCTATTTTCCTTCGTGCAACTTTCCAGTCTTTAGGTAGAGAGCGTTCGATGTGAGAGCAGTTGTACGTAACTAAAGTTTCAGCACACTCCGAAAGGAACCTGATTGGTGTACAACTTCGACTGGAGGCCTTGTCTTTTCAGATTGAAGCTGCTTCGCTACATCGAGGATATCTATGTCTTACTCATGTTGGCCGTTGTTGATTCAAAATCTGGAATTTTTCCTTCTTCATCTGTTGTGAAGGAGTTTCCGGACGCCATGGTTAGTAACTCTGCTTTAAGGTCAAGCTTAAATATTATTCATCCTTTATAAAACGAAGAAATAACAAATAAGTATCATATTCTGTACATGTATAATATCGTATCGTGGATGTACGACCTTTCTTAGTAACAAGGTGGCAGGTCCTTTTGTAAATGGCAGCAGATAAATAAATATTAAAGTAAGGGCCCTGTCATCAGTGACATCACCGTTTTAATCGCGCAGTGAAGGTATTGATTGTGTTTTGTTACTGATGTAGTTTCCATACGACCCGAACTCTCTAGGTCGTCTGCCAGATTTTCTCACTCATAAAACTTAATTCCTCCATATGATATCTCTAACTAATCGACAGTTTAAGATGTATATGCAAAGGAATGGTGTGATCTGTGGGAGTGCATTATGATTATGATTCTTCTGATGGTTATCGGGGGTTAAAAGCATGGCCCTTGCAGTTTTGGCTCGTCTCAGCTTTCCCTCCTTGGGCAAAGCGGGTGACCAGATGAGCACGACGAGTGATAAACACAGGCATCCCGGGACCCTGAGAGCAGCTAAGTCTGTCCCATTCACTGCGGCATGGACGTCGTGTTACGTTGATAGGATTAGCAACGCTCGCGGAAGAAAGGGCTTGTGTGCTGAGTTCATTTAACTCCCAAGTCCTCGCCGTAGAGGCGTTATATGAATACGAAATTGTCTCCTCGGGAACCAGGCCACTCACGCAAACATTGTGCCCTGTAAGATAACATCTCACTGTTGTGAAGTAGCCATGGGATGCCTCCGCAGACGAGTCTTTTGTCCGGGTAACGGGCCACTGGCTCCTTGAGCATAAATGTTGAGCAGGCAAAGTTACAGTAAGATTTCGTGGGACAGCTTTCGACTGGTCGGCAATCAGACACTTTCTGAGTGGCTTGCAATTGGGCTGCGCTTGTAAGTTTTTCGAATGAACAGTTGTGATGTCTAAACATGGAGTTGTTATAAGGCTTGCGCCACGGGTCTAGGGTAGCGTTTTTGATGAGGTAATGAACACGTCATCGGCACCGGGTTCGAAATTCGCCACTGCTTGTATAATGATTGATAATCGGCATTCACGAATGAGGTCTTCCGGCATAAGAATTCACTCTCATTCTGCCAACGCCCTTGCCAAAGAGGCCGAAGAAACAGGCGTTGGTTCAGGGCACTCTTTGGGGTGGGAGGATGAACCTACAGGCAGAAGAATCTTCAGTGATCAACGGCATGGGGATGAAGAGGGCAATGGAAACCACTGCATTAGGAGCACATTGGGACTATAACAGAAAAAGTGTCATGAAGATCTCTCCATTGGAAAAAGATTCCGGAATAGCCCCCTTTTCGAATCTCCGGGAGGGGACTGCCAAATGCGAAGTGACCGCGAGACAAAGACTGAAAAATCAACGAAAGAATAACATTCTAAGAGTCAGGGCGTGGAATGTGCGAAGCTTGAATTTGGTAGGGAGGCTAGAAATTCCGAAAAGGGAAATGTTATGTCTCAATCTAGATACTGTTTGGGTCACTGAAGTGAAATGGATACAAGACAAGATATCTGGTCAGACGAGTATAGGGTAATATCAACAGCAGCAGAAAATGGTACAACGGGAGTAGGATTCGTTATGAATAGGACGATGGGGCAGAGAGAGTGATACTATGAACAGTTCAATGATAGGGTTGTTCTTATAACAATCGACAGCAAACCAACAAGAACAATGATAGCACAAGTATACATACAGACGCCGCAAACTGAAGACGAAGAGAGAGAAACTGTATGACGATACTGAAAAGGTAATATAGTACGTAAAAGGAGATGAAACTCTAATAGTCATGGGGGACAGAAATGCAGTTGTAGGGGAATGAGTGGAAGAAAATGTTACAGGAAAATACTGGCTTGGGACAAGGAGTGAGAGATATGTTAATCTAGTTCTGTAAAAATTTTTTGCAAGTAATAGCGGATATTCTGTCCAAGAAACAAAAGGAGGAGGAAGTATACTAGGATTACGTCATGGTCAGGCAGAGATTGCGGGATAAGGTACTGTATTGTAAGGCTTACCCAGGAGCAGATAAATGATCAAATCACAATGTACTAGTGATGAAGAGTAGGCTGAAGTTTAAGTGATTAGTGAGGAAGAAACAATAAGCAAAAAAGTGGGGTAACGAAGTACTATGGAATTCTCTAAGGATGTAGATACAACAATGAGGAATAGCTCAGTAGGCAGCACAGTTAAAGAGGAATGGCATCTCTAAAAACAGCAATCACAGAAACTGGAAAGGAAAACAGTCACCAGGAAGAAATCTGCAATGATACCATGGGTAACAGAAGAAATACTTCATCTAATCGACGAAAGAAGGAAGAATTTCCTGAGAAATTCAGGAATGCAGAAATACAAGTCGCTAAAGAATGAACTAAAGAGGAAGGGAAGGGAAGCTAAGACGATATGATTGCATGAAATACACGAAGAAAATGAAAAAGAAATGATTGTTGGAAGGACTCACTCAGCATATAGGAAAGTCAAAATACCTTCGGTGAAGTTAAAAGTAAGATTGCTACGGAAATTATACTGTTGAATGCAGAGGAGAGAGCGGACAGATGGAAAGAGTACACTGAAGGCGTCTATAAGAAGATTTGTCAGATATGATAGAAGAAGAAACAGGAGTCGATTAAGGACAGATAGGGGAAACGGTATTAGAATCGGGATTTAGGAGAGCTTTGGAATACTTAAGAGGAAATAAGGCAAAAGGGATAGATAACATTCCATCACAATTTCTAGAATCATTAGGGGAAGTGACAACAAAACGTCTATTCATTTTGGTGTGCAGAAGACATACCATCAGACTTTCGGAAAAATATTATCCACATAATTCCGAAGACTGCAAGAGTTGGCAAGCACGAGAATTATCGTACAATCAGCTTAGCAAGCCCGAGAATTATCGTACAATCAGCTTAACAGCTCATTCATGCAAGTTACTGACGAGAACGATATACAGAAGAATGGAACAGGAAACTGATGATGTGTGACACATAACGTTCAGTTGGGATTTAGGAAGGGTAAAGGCACTAGAGAGGCAATTCTGACTTTGCGGTTGATAATAGAAGCAAGAGCAAAGAAAAGTCAGACACGTTAATAGGATTTGTCGTCCTGGAAAATGCATTCGACAATGTAAAGTAGTGCAAGATGTTCGAAATTCTGAGAAAAATAGTGGTAAACTATAGCTTGAGATTGGTAATTTACATCATGTACGAGAGCAAAGAGCGAATAATAAGAGTGGATGACCAAGAAGGAAGTGCTCAGGTCATAAAGGGTGTAAGATAGGGATGTAGTCTATCGCCTCTGCAGTTCAGTCTGTACATCGAAGAATCAATGATTCTTCATAAAAGGAAGTTTCAGGAGTGGAATTAAAATTCACGGTGAAAAGATTCGCTAATGACATTGCTATCCTCATAGAATGTGAAGAAGAGTGACATGATCTGCCGAATGAAATGAACAGTCTAATGAGTACAGAATCGAAGACAGACGAAGGTAATGAGTAGTAGCAGAAATGAGAACAGCAACAAAATTGACTTCAGGACTGGCGGTCACAAAGAAAAAGGCAGTTGGGGAATTCTACTCCCAGAGTAGCAAAATAACCAATGACGGGCGGAGCAAGGAAGATATCGGAAGCATATTAGCACTCGAAAGAGAATTCTACTAGTATCTAAAACAGGTCTTAATCTGAGGAACAACACAGCATCGTATGGCAGTGAAATTTGAACTGTGGGAAAACTGGAACAAAAGAGAATCGAAGAAATTGAGAAGTGGTGCTACAATCATATGCTGAAAATTAGGTGGATTAATGAGATAAGAAATGAAGAGGTTCTGCAAAGAATCATTGACGAAAGGAATATGTGGAAAACACCGACAAATAGAAGGGAAAGGTTGACAGAACATCGGGGATGACTTCCATGGTACTAGAGGGAGTCGTAGAGGGCAGAAACTATAGAGGAAGACGAGATTGTAATACACCCAGCAAGTAATTGAAGACATAAGTTGTAAGTGCTAATCTGAGATGAAGAGGTTGTTGTTGGCACAGAAGAGGAATTCATGGCGGGTCGGATCAAACCAGTCAGAAGACTAACGACACAAAACAAAAACTTGTGATAGCTTAGCGCTTGCAGTCTATCGAAAATCCACGCTAAATCTTCCACAATGAAATTGTTTAGAGTTTTCGTATTGGTGAAATAAAGTACGTGATGAATTTGCAAAAAGCGCAGTTTTTTCTGATTCACACTAAGGAAGAGCAGGAGAGCAATGAACCAGGGCACTTCTTCACCTGATACCTCACCATGTTTGATCTCCCTATAGTGGTGTAAATTTCACAGCAAAATGGTTTACTATATTCGTACAGGATGACGAATGGTTCTCATTCTCTTTTATCATTAGCCTTGCAATGGAATGATCACCACCAATTTAATTTGATAATCAGTAGTTAGTTAACACGATTTCGTGTCCGTTTGGTCTGTTCTGTGAGAACTTCTCTGGTACTTTCCCTCCTGAAGATCCGCAGTTGTCACATGCTCATATGGGTAAGTGCAGTCATTCTCGCATGATGAGTATTTGATGCTTATTTGTTCACAGAAACCATTGAATTATCAGACAATGAATGTACGTTATTTGTAACTCTTATTACAGTATCTGCCAGCCACAATTTGTAGTTAGTGATTATTAATATTTATCAGGGCACGCAAGTACAGTCGACATCTTAGGGCCAACCCTTTTCTTCTGTTAGCGCACAATTTCTTCACATACATCTCGACTGCAGCGGGCTACTGACACCTTGAGTGGGGATATTCAATGCATCTCAGTGGCAAATAAGATTCACTAAAGCCTTACCCTTTTGCGAGGTGTCCCGTACTAATGAATTTCCTCTATTCTGACTTGAAAGTAGTGTCTGGAGTAGCCCAGGACGTCATATACAACCAGTCTTGTCAAAAATACATACAGTGTGGTTTCTGAATGCATACTTTGAAAGTACGGATAAATCTCCACCTATAAATGGTATTCCACTTTTTACTTCGCCAGTGGTTTTTTCTATAATTGACGCCCATGACGCTTTATTACAAAAATCATAGGAGAAGTTGAAAGCGTGATGTGCAGCCATCTGATGATTTTATAGACAACGTCATAAGTTATTTGGAAAGACGTGGATAACACCAGAACGTTCTTATAAGCTTAATAAGAAAAAAATATACAAAGAAGGCTTAGGGGTGGTTGGAACATAAAAATTAATAGAGGTATCAGACAAGGATGCAGACTGCTGATACTTCTATGTATGTACATATTGACGGCATTGTTGGATAACTTGAAAACCAACACTGGCATTAAAACAGGGAACGATAATTGGATAAAATCCGTGGTTTACTAACTAAATAATTTCACAGGGTAGTGAGAACGATCTGCAAAGTTGTATAGAGCGCCTAGACCAGACATGTACCAACAACCATTTTCATTTATCTCATGGAAAGACTACAACAATAATTCTTGAAGGAAAAGACCTCGTACATCTCAAAATAGTGCTAAAACGTTGCGCTTTAGAATACGTTTTTCATTATAACTCTGTAGCTCCTGACGGAAGCTACGAGCTTGGATGACATCCACAATAAATTAAGTAGATGTCTGATGTTGTAGTGTACAACACAAGGAACACTAGGTAAGCATGCACGAGAAGAAACCAGATTCTTTAAAATGACCTCTACCCTTTTTGAGAAACGGTTCAGAGCCATGCATGGTTAGAAGGCAAGACAAACTTCGCACAAAAGGGGCTGGAATGAAACTAATGATATGCACACTAGGTTGCTCACTGAAGTATCAGGTAAGATATGAAATTGGCAATTTATTTAGTTTATAGAGTATTCAGCAAAACGGCTAGAAAAGAGAATAACAGAACAATCTCTGAGGAATAAACCTCTATGAATATGAGGCCTCCGAAGACCATAGAACGGATGGATAGACTTCTGTACAGTGAAGAAGAAGATATTTGCTTATGGGAACGTCCTCAGCAATCCGCCACATAGCCACACACCTCTGTCAGAACTAGTAACCACGTTGCAGACTTCCTCGCCAGTGTTGAAGTTATATGATAGGTACAAACAAGGGAAAGTACGCCGAATTCGCACGATGAAACTCGTCTCTTACCGCTGCCAGAAAAATTCATCATACCAAAGTTACATATACGACCTGTTTTCGGTTGGTTCTCTACTGAAACCTCTCCTGTATTTTGAATATTTTGAAATTAAGCTTTCCAAGCTAGAAGAACCAGCCAAATGAGACCTAAATATGACAATTGTATGTAAGAATTGTCATTATTTTCTGTTTATAGAGAATAATAATAGTTGTACAACTTTCCTTCCACCCTTTGCCTATACATGGTGACAACGGTAAGTAGCGGTCGAAAGAAACAGATCGCAGACGTCAGGCAGTCAGGCCGCTGTGGCCGAGCGTTTCTGGGCGCTTCAGTCTAGAACCGCGCGACCGCTACGGTCGCAGGTCCGAATCCTGACTTGGGAATGGCTGTGTGTGATGTCCTTAGGTTAGTTAGGTTTAAGTAATTCTAAGTTGTAGGGGACTGAAGACCTCAGATGTTAAATTCCATAGAACTCAGAGCCATTTGAACCATTTGAACGTCAGACTGTTAGCTTGGACCTCGGTGAAGATAAACTCATTCAAACATTAGCCGATTTTTGTCTGCATCATAAAGTTGTTCTTGATTGAAAATGTACGTTTAAGTTGATAACTCTCGTCATTTGCGGGAGGTGTTACTGTTTTGCTTCAGTATGAAGAAAATAGTGGCTGAGTCTCATCGAATGCTCTCAAGTACATATGGTAAGGGCACTGTTAGTGAAAGAAAGTGTCGTTAGTGGTTTCAATGCTTCAAGATCGGTGATTTTAACGTTGTAGACCTGCATAGTGGAGGAAGAGAGAATGTTTTTCGAAGATGCAGAATTGGAAACATTGTTGAGTGAAGATTCGTCTCAAATTCAAGAAGATTTTGCACGATTAGTGGGAGTGACACAGCAAGCCGTTCCAAAATGTCTCAAGGCTATGGACATGATTCAGAGAGAAGGAACTTGGATCCCGTGTGGGCTGAAACGAAGAGACGTTGAAAGGCGTTTGTGTGCAGAGGAAAAAACGGATGGGATTTCTGCATCGCGTTGTGACCAGGGACGAAAAATGGGTTCATTACGATAACTCCAAACGCAAAAAATCATGGGGATATCCCGGCCATGCTTCCACGTCGACGGCCAAACCGAATATTCATGGCTTCAAGATGATGCTCTGCATTTGGTGGGACCAGCTCGGCGTCGTATACTATGAGGTGTTAAAACCAAGTGAAACCATCACAGGTGCTCGTTATCGAACGTGGTTAATGCGTTTGAGCAGAGCATTAAAAGACAAACGGTCGCAATACGGTGAGAGGCTCGATAAAGTGATCTTGCATCACGACAACGCTCGACCCGACGTTGCAAAAGAGATAAAAACCTACTTGGAAACGTTAAAATTGGATGTCCTACCCCACCCGCGGTGTTCTCCAGACATTGCTCCCTCCATCACCCGTTTAGATCAATGGAGCATGGCCTGGTTGACCAGCACTTCCGATCTCAAGAAGAAGTCACAAATTGGATCGATTCGTGGATCGTTTCAAAAAGTGAACAATTTTTTCGACGCAGGATTTCGCACACTGCCCGAAAGATGGGAGGGAGTAGTGGCCAGCGATGGAAAATACTTTGAATGATACATATGTAACCAATATGTTTCAGTAAAGCCTCAAATGTAGGGGAAAAACGACTGAAGAAAAGTTGTATTCGAACAGTTTTTAATACTAGTTTACGTGAAAGTTTGTTACTTGGCTTGTCGATTTCTTTCAGCATTATCTGTGAATATTTTGATTTTACTCACTTAACGAAAAGGTCTTGACCTATTGGATAACATCGGAGGGCCCGAATGGCTCTTAGCAATAGAATAATACAATACTGGAAAGTATTTCGGAAAAGCGCAGTTTTAGTTCATATGCTGCCACCAAAAGCTAAGAGGTTTTAGAGCGCATGGACAGATGTATAGATAGTTATGTCCCCAGAGCTGAACACGCGAATTGACTAGGCAAAAAGATTCATATTGGTGCGACGTACCCTCCACGATGTAATATGCAGTGACCTGCAGAGTATTTATGTACGTTTAGGGGCAGATATAAACGCCTGAGATTGAGTATATGTACATTTCACACAAAAGCAGTATTCCTCTGCTACGGTAACTGAAAATAAAAATATTCCTCGCTTCTGTGACGATCATACTCTTCCTTCACCTTTAAAAATCTGTGCTGTATTCACTTGAGGCGAGTTTTCGGTCTGCTGGGACTGAGTGTTGTGAGCCACAGTGAGGATAGCTGTGGCGCTGCCTTGTGACCCGCACTGGTCTGAGTGGTCCACCTCTCATCCTGCAGAAGGACGCAGCGATGCAAGAAGCGACCTGCAAGCAGAGAGGGGCAAGAAGGCCCCGGGGACAAATTGAAACACCGCCTCTGGCGACGCACCGTCTGCATTAATTACTGATGTCCGATACACGCTGTACTGCAAGGCTGCCTACACGGCAGGGGCACCGTAGCGCGAGGAGCCGGCGACTTCATGGTCCAGCGGAGAAAAGAGAAAATATTCGAAGAGAGAAATCTATGCTTTTTGTAAATTCTTCGTAATATCAGTCGTAATTACTTTCAAATTAACACTTTATTGCACAGAAAGCTGTTAAAATTTCTATCAGGCAACACTTGTCCAAAATATCATAATCATGAAACTTTACCTAACATGCGAAATTCTTTGGTTATTAATTATAGTTAAACAGTTGTTGCTTTTTATCTTCGTTGTACACCACACCAGATCTTTCATCAATTACATGTTGCTGGTGCTTTTCTTCGTGTCGTTTCTTTTTATCCTCAATAATAACATGTCCGGAAAGCGGTATGGATCATAGTAGTCTTCACTAGAGAAACGAATGTAAAGAATTCGAAAAGGCCCGCTGTACCATGCAATAGCGCTAAAACAGAAAATCGTCCTAAAGAAAATCAATAATCCATATGTACATTATTTAAATGACATAGACATGTTCCTCCGTGGAATTAACAGTGGTAAGAAAATGGAGTAATGTACACACAAACACGCAACAGAGGGTCATGAGACACAAAAATCTGGAAAAAATTTACAATAAAACATGCGAAGATTGAACCTAAGTGACACTCTAAGAAATCTGAAATGAAAATTGCGTATAAAAAATTTCAAGTAAATTGACGATGTCCAGGTGATAATAAATGATTGAATAATTAATGCTCGGAGACAGATCAGGGAATATTTATCTCCCTTGTGGTGTACTAAACAAGGCAAAGTTCATAAAACGCTACGTAAATGGTAATTATTGAATTGCCAAAAGAAAGGATACTAAATTTAAGTATTATAGGTTATATAGAGTTGCCATCAGCAAGAAGAAACTCTTATTTATTTTAGCAAACACGTTTTAGTGTATCTTACTGTTTGACCTTCCGTGGAAGAACATCATGTTAGTTAAAATGGCACATAAGATATAGATGGCCTTTTATCACTGAAGATACGCGAAACTGAATTGATAGATACAGAGTACGGCAGAAATTGCACTCAAGTTTTTACTAGATTAGAACGTTTGACTCCAACTGCATACGTAAGTTATGTTACGCACTACATCTGTGAAAAATGAGTTAACATAATAAATTAAGGTCTTAAACATTAAAACCGTGTCAAACGCCTCTACCTTAAGAGGTTTGTAAATAATGTAGTATAATTTTACTAATTTCGGAACGGAATATTCGTAAATTTGTGGTACTCTTAAACATTGCCTTAAGTATTAAAAAGTCTCATAATACGTGTAAGAAGTATCATACACATCAAAGTGGCCCAGTAACTGTTGGGAATACAATCTGTAGGAGAGAGAGTCCTGTCGACTACGTATAACTGGATTACGGAATTAAAGTTACAACCTGTATCAAGATATACACAAAGATTAATGTACCACATGGATCTGAACTGCGTCTGGAAGATTATTAGCCGGCCGATGTTGCCGAGCGGTTCTAGGCGCATCACTCCGGAAACGCCCTGCTGCTACGGTCGCAGGTCCGAATCCTGCCTCGGACATGGATGTGTGTGGTGTCCTTAGGTTAGATAGGTTTAAGTAGTTCTAAGTCTAGGGGACTGATGACCTCAGAAGTTAAGTCCCATATTGCTTAGAGCCATTTTAACCATTTTGAAGATTATTATGTAATGTTGAAATTGGTACACAATGCGAAACATTTGTAAATATTTAATAAATTATGTTGCTCATTTGACTGCGAAAAAAAATATTTCAACATATTTTCCTTATGTTTACATCTACCACTGAATGTTAGTATACGGTATTTAAAGAAAAGTGAAATTGTATTAAAAATGAATTAACATTAAATATGTATGTCCACATCACTAAATTACTTCGGTGTCTTTCAGTCTGGATAGAATCAGTGTGTCATATATAATCAGATTTCGCCTGACACTTGATATCGTTTATCACCCGGCAGACATTTTTTTGTTTTCAGTCTTGTGAATGGTTTAATTCAGCCCACCACAAATTCCTCCTCCAGCCAAACTCATGTCAGCATTTGCATTCGTCATCGACATTACTTGGGTATATTCCAGTCTGTCTTCTCCTGCAGTTTTTGACCTCTACAAACCTTTCCAGTGTTACGAACGTTATTCCTTTACGTCCCAACACATGTCCCGTCCCTCTTTCTGATGAATGCTTCACAGTTTCCTCTGCTCCCCAATTTTGCGTAAGGCCTCCTCATTTCTTATATTATCAGTCTACCTTACTTTCAACATCATTATATGGCACAACGCCGCAAACGATTTTCTTCTTCCTGGTTTTCCTACTGTCCATGAATCGCTACGATAGAATGCTGTCTTCCAAACTTACAGTCTCAGAAATCCACATCAACTTTTGATGGTAGTAAATTTGGCCAGTGAAGTCCTCTTAACTTGTGTTAGTCTGCTTTTCACGTCCTCTTTGCTTCAAGTGTTAAGTGTCATTTTGCTTCCAAGGCATCATAATTCTTCACTTCGACCGATTCATAGTCAACAATTGTTATTACTGACCTAAAATCATGAACCTCGCACTCCCATTAGTTAAATTCAGAAATACGAACAGATACAATGGCAAAACTTTTATTTGTGAATCAGAATCTCTTCACTATACCATGTTTAATTCATTTTAAAGGACCATATTCAGTAGTAAGACAATTCTTATTCTTCTCATTTGCACATTTTAATGAGAAAGAAGAATAAATTTAAAAGTACCTTAAATATCCATACAGTTGCTGAATATCTCAAAACTATTATTTTGTCTACAGTCAGTAAAAATGATTGAAACGTTAACTGACGAAGTTGAACAGCTGCAGAGCTCCAGAGCTACTTACCATGTAAAGTATCAAAGATGCTCTTAATTTTACAATTTAATTGACGATTACTTTGAGATCGAAACGGGGAAAGAATTCTAGATTAATGCCATGGGGGCTCTTTCCTCCCTAATGAACTTTTAATGTCTTCCATCTGATTCACATTCAGAAGACATGGACAGTGGCCCACCACATGAAGGCAGGACAACTTTGTTTCGTGTCCCCGGTGTATAAAAGTGAAGGCGCCCAGGTCGCTCCGCTAATGTTAGAGTCGAGATACTCGGAAGTCAGTGATGGGTCTTTGAGACAGGCACAGACGTGACATACAGCTGCATTATACGCGTCGGGTGCGATTAGCGGCGGGATGACGCGGCGGGACCGACGGAACTTGGGCGCCTCACTAACTTCCCTGGTCGGCGGATATTAACTGCCCGTCTCGGAGGAGCCGTCCTGTGGACCTCTCACGCTGAGTGACGGACCGCGACGCCTTACGGGCAATAAAGATAATGGCCGTCACGGCGCGAGAAGACCTGTCTCGCCTGGTTGCCGGAAAGAAGGAATATTTTAAGACTTTCCGCCTACCTCTGCTTGTGCCGAGACAGATGTGACGCCAGCGGGTATCGTCTGAATTATTACAGACTTTCAGCCAACTTCGGTTGGCCCCTCCGGTAGTCTCATGATGAAGTGTGTGTAAAATCCTTTTCTGTAGCAGTGCAAGTTGAACATAACCTTTATTATCGTGCACTGAGTTTGGCTTCATCGCTACTAAGACATGAACAAAACTGATGAACAATATTAGAATTGTTTTTTGTCAGCTGCACAGAATTCTTAAATTTTTAATTAAAAAATTAACTGTTTTCGTTTATTTGAATCATCCTCAGGGCTGATCACATCATTTACGTGAGTAAACCGTTCAGTTTAATACCAAAATTTACATGCACCGTCAAAGGTTAAATGATTGGTTCTTGCGATGTAGTATATAAGTGTTCCTGATAAGTTGGACAGTTTACTCTTACGACTGATGTGGTCAGATATGAGGATGGTTTCATGTGAACCGAAACCAGTCGTCTGAAATAAATGCAGACAGACAACAAACAAACTGTTTTAGAAGTGATCGTGTATCGTCTTCGAGGACACGAATGTAGTCTGAGCAAAGTATTAGAATCGAACATAGTATCTTGCAGATCATGAACATGAGCCTGTTTCTCGTACACAAGTATACTGTTTGATTCTGCTATGTTACTGGATCTCGATTTTGTGGATCCTTCGTTGGTAGTTCATCGTTGTCAAATAAGTTATCATCGTTCTCACACTTCATGACGTTAACGTGTACGGTAAAAATGGCGTGTGACGAGGGCCTCCCGTCTGGTAGACCGCTCGCCTTGTGCAAGTCTTTCGATTTGATGCCACATCGGCGACTTATGCGTCGATGGGGATGAAATGATGATGATTAGGACAACACAATACCCGGTAGCTGAGCGGAGAAAATCTCCGAACCCGGGCCCTTACGATTGACAGTCTGCCGCGCTGACCACTCAGATACCGGTGGCGGGCAACGTGTAGGGTGAACAAACTTTTAATAATTACTTGACTTAAAATGACTTGTGTACTGAAATTGGCCAATATAATATTTCTAAAGCGTGACACTCACGATTAGCAATTGCAAGTTTCAATCAGTGCCTGTTTGTCAGTGATTCCTTCTTATGCCCCATAGATACTTATCATGTCTCGCAGACTTTTTATGACTCTGACATCACATGAATGAGAAAAATTATGGAAGATCCTGTCAGCAAAGGTAGAGACGGCTCACAAGCGCAGGTTGGAGAAGGATGAGGAAGAATAGCGTCCGCAATGTTTACTAATCTTTTCTAACGGTACAGAAACTCCGATTCTCTCTTCGGAAGCGAGAGAGATCTTCAAACATTAGGATATCTATACGTCTGACGTATTCGTAAACATCAGTGCATTTAGTATGACGTACCTAAATATTCTCAGAATCTGTCTCAGGTTTTGTTTAAACTATTGAAC
This sequence comes from Schistocerca nitens, assembly GCF_023898315.1. Lineage (NCBI taxonomy): Eukaryota > Metazoa > Arthropoda > Insecta > Orthoptera > Acrididae > Schistocerca > Schistocerca nitens. The sequence continues at coordinate 872,704,855 of NC_064614.1, read as the reverse complement.
TCATTATAACAATTGTACGTTAGCTGATTTTCGTTACTCTCAAACATTCGTATCTTCAATATGAGTATTCTCATAATATTTTCAGAATCCAAACGTTTTTACCCATAAATCGCTTTAGTGCCTCAGAATCAATTCATCAGCATTGTCCATAATAATTAAACTATTAATTCACAGATTTAAGTTCCCAGCTTCCATCATACCGTAAAATATATGCCAAGAGTGAGTACAACTCGCTCCTTGAGGGTTCTGCACGGAAACAGTTATGTAAGTAGATATATCATCTATCCTGGACATCGAAAATCAATTATGATAGAAATAAACTAACAGAGACTGATGTCTGAGACTTCAAATCACTAGGAATGGCCAAATTTCATCCAGAGACATAAATTCTCGTCGAAACTACCCCAGGAGGAGACTTCAATTTAAATGTGTAGAGAGAGAAGATAGAATAAAATATTTTATTACTTACTAAAACATTACTACATCTTATATTTCATGTTTGCTGGCAGTATTTTTTTCTGCTATGCGTTTGACTGGTAGTGGATGTGATGTAAGTTATAATGGTAAAAATATAATTTTTATTTGATATAATGACAACTTAACAATATTTAGATTTTTTTAAAATTTGCTTGTACTGTGAAATCTTGCTTCTTGTCCATTTTAATGATTCTAGAGCAACGTTATCTACCCTATAACTTTTGTAGAGCAAGTTTGCGAATACGAAAATGTGTAACCTAAATACCCTTAGCTTTTAACTGTGTTGACGTAGAAGCTTACCGAAGTGTGAAACCGGAAAACCAAACCAAAACAATTATCTTCAGTTCCGTTCTGCAGTACCATGGAATTACTTTTCGCAGAGAACTAACCTAAAAACGCTTGCAGCCACTTCTCACCAGGAAGCTACAATAAATTGCAACGGTCGACTGATTAAACGTAGGGATTACATATATCTCTCATCCACCACACCTAAATAGTCATTACAAACACACATTGCGTGCACTTCCAGTTCTGTTGGTTTCTGTTGCTCTCTGGAAGCCCTTACACATTACGCCTTTCGTATATTTATCGTCTCTCCCACGCACATCTTTACTAGTTACTTAAGTTTACAATATCTGCACAATCTGCTAAATTGAGTGAGATCGCGACATTCTGTCAGAGTGTAAATTATCATTTAATATAAAAAGAAATACATGTCAAAAAAGCGTAGCATTACAGACGCTACTATCACTCTCACGTGGATGACTGAAATATTGAACAATGGTGATCACTGAACGACTGCCCATTAATACATAAATATCTGAAACATGCAGTTATACACAACGTCAGCTATTTCATCAAGTACTTAGCAATCTACGAGATATATGGCATAATATAATAGTAAGTTAATTACTTTAGACCAGAGTTATTTACTGAAAAACTACCTTATAATGAATAACCACTGGTGATAGCTGATAGTTGTCTTTCCCACTGCACTTGTACTTGTAATTCATTTACTGTTTCCTTATATAATTCATTTACTGTTCAGTGAAGATGTAGAGTAATTTGCATCGGTCACCCCGTAGCTCATGCAAACCAATACGAGAATATGCTCTAATATTATATTTTAATGTGGACTGGAAACTTCCATGTTAATGATAATAGTCAACTACCTAATGAAAACGAACTACAGCACTAAGACTCTTTCAGCAACATTGTTAGTAATAGGGGGCCTAGCCTACTCAAAAAGCTGAAGATAACCCTGAATTATGAATAGGAGATCATTCAACACAGTTTCATATTTGGACAGTTTCTCTACCCAATGATTATGGCAGTTTGCATGATAAGTTCCACATAATCGGTTATAACCTTTCATGGCACATAGTTTAATTCCCTTTTGGTTGATATTTGGAAATTTTAATGTATATCTCCTCTATTTCTCCAAAAAAGTGTTTCAATAATAATCCAATAAGCTGGTGTCCGTTGTTTTGATAAGTATCTTTCAGGTGCATGGAATTTTGTAAAACAGTCCTTCTTTAAACAAATCAGTACATTTGCCATGTAACTGGAATAGATGGATTACATGCAAAGCTAATTAAAGATGGAGGGCTACAACTAGGTCAAGAGTTTTACCACAAATAAATGAATGTTGGTCGAACTGCAAGTTCCCAGACTCTTGGTATAAAGCAAAAGTAATCTCTGTTTTCAAAAAAGGGAAATGTAATGACTATAAAAATTATTATGGCATTAGTCTTCTAAACATTGGATATAAACTATACTCAAAGATACTCAAAAATAGCCGCATGGAGACTATCATAGAAGCTATTACTTCTAAAGAACAAAGCGGTTTCAGACCAGGTCATTCATGCACAATGTGTTTATATTTAAAAACGTCACAGCAAAACATAGAGAAATTAAAATAGTAATCTGTATAGCCTTCACTGAGACTGAAAATGCTTTTGACTGGGTGAGCCATGATGGCCTGAGGGTCATTATGTCTGAAAGTGGATATTCACATTTTCTGATAGGGGTAGTGAAAAGTCTCTATAAAACTACAAGCACTGTAATAAACACAAATAGGAATCGGTTAGAAGAAACAATTATTAACCACGGTGTTAGACCAGGATGTGGACCATCACTCACCCTTTTAATATTTACATTTTCACTCCTCAGAAATGGAAATGTAACGTAAACAAAGGGATTAAGATAACGAATGAAAAATATTTGATTGTACTTTTGTTTGCTGATGTTGTCATTTTTATTGAAAGATCACTACAGGAGCAGAACGAAATTTGTAAGAAGTACAACTTTACAATTTCTAGCAACAAAACAAAAATAATAACATTCTGTGGAAAATACCCAGTAACATAAAAAGTTGTTCTGAATAATTCAGTTCTAGAGCAAGTGTCTCAAGTCTCTTTTAGGCTGTTGTATAAGTTTCGGCTTTGACTCTGATATTCAAAATATAGAGCAGTCTATGGTACCAATAGCAGAACACTGGACCGTAAAGTCAAAGGACAACCATCATGAACTTCTATAAAGTAATGGTGATTCCTGTGTTACCCTATGGAAGCGAAGGCTGGGTTAAAACAATAACAGAAAAATGGAATTCCGATTGATGAGCCTCCTAAGAAAGACGAAGGGCTGCGCAAGAAGAGAAGATATTAGAATAGAATTAAATATTTTCAGCATGAATAAAAAATTTAAAAAATATCATGAAGACAGGCGACAGCACCTCCTGAGAATGCCAGGCCACAGAATTCCCCAGAAGATCCTGAACTACAACCTGGATGGGAAAAAAGATACTGGAAGACGGCAAAAAAAATGGGAATGATTCTTTTTCTGAGGTCGAAACGGGTAACAAGCAAATTCTTGAATGGAAGACGCTAATGGAGATGATGATGGAGATGATGATATGATATGCCAAACCATTTCAGTGACTTGGTTCAGACGGTGAGCATTAGATACTGAATGTGCATTCCCAAACAGCTTTTTCAGTATGGGTAATTAGTTGTTCTCCCCCCATGAACCATGGACCTTGCCGTTGGTGGGGAGGCTTGCATGCCTAAGATATACAGTTAGCCGTTCCGTAGGTGCAACCACAACAGAGGGTATCTGTTGAGAGGCCAGACAAACATGTAGTTCCTGAAGAGAAGCAGCAGCCTTTCCAGTAGTTGCAGGGGCAACAGTCTGGATGATTGACTGATCTGACCCTGTAACACTAACCAAAACAACGGCCTTACTGTGCTGGTACTGCGAACTGCTGAAAGCAAGGGGAAACTACAGCCTAATTTTTCCCGAGTAATGATGATGGAGACCTCTTGGGTAAAATATTCCGGACGTAAAATAGTCCCCCATTCCGATCTCCAGGCGGAGACTACTCAGGAACACATTGTTATCAGGAGAAAGAAAACTGGCGTTCTACGGGTCGGAGAGTGGAATGTCAGTTTCCTCAATCGGGCAGGTAGATTAGAAAATTTAAAAAAGGATATGGATGGGTTAAAGCTGGATATAGTGGGATTTAGTGAATTTCGGTGGCAGGAGGAACAAGACTTCTGGTCAGGTGAATACAGGGTTATAAATTCAAATTCAAATAGGGGTAATGCAGCGGTAGGGTTAATAATGTATGAAAAAGAAGGAATACGGGTAAGCTACTACAAACAGCATAGTAAACGCATTATTGTGGCCAAGATAGATACGAAGCCGATGCCTATCACAGTGGTACAAGTTTATATGCCAACTATGTCCGCAGATGATAAGAAGAGATTGATGGAATGTACACTCCTGGAAATGGAAAAAAGAACACATTGACACCGGTGTGTCAGATCCACCATACTTGCTCCGGACACTGCGAGAGGGCTGTACAAGCAATGATCACACGCACGGCACAGCGGACACACCAGGAACCGCGGTGTTGGCCGTCGAATGGCGCTAGCTGCGCAGCATTTGTGCACCGCCGCCGTCAGTGTCAGCCAGTTTGCCGTGGCATACGGAGCTCCATCGCAGTCTTTAACACTGGTAGCATGCCGCGACAGCGTGGACGTGAACCGTATGTGCAGTTGACGGACTTTGAGCGAGGGCGTATAGTGGGCATGCGGGAGGCCGGGTGGACGTACCGCCGAATTGCTCAACACGTGGGGCGTGAGGTCTCCACAGTACATCGATGTTGTCGCCAGTGGTCGGCGGAAGGTGCACGTGCCCGTCGACCTGGGACCGGACCGCAGCGACGCACGGATGCACGCCAAGACCGTAGGATCCTACGCAGTGCCGTAGGGGACCGCACCGCCACTTCCCACCAAATTAGGGACACTGTTGCTCCTGGGGTATCGGCGAGGACCATTCGCAACCGTCTCCAAGAAGCTGGGCTACGGTCCCGCACACCGTTAGGCCGTCTTCCGCTCACGCCCCAACATCGTGCAGCCCGCCTCCAGTGGTGTCGCGACAGGCGTGAATGGAGGGACGAATGGAGACGTGTCGTCTTCAGCGATGAGAGTCGCTTCTGCCTTGGTGCCAATGATGGCCGTATGCGTGTTTGGCGCCGTGCAGGTGAGCGCCACAATCAGGACTGCATACGACCGAGGCACACAGGGCCAACACCCGGCATCATGGTGTGGGGAGCGATCTCCTACACTGGCCGTACACCACTGGTAATCGTCGAGGGGACACTGAATAGTGCACGGTACATCCAAACCGTCATCGAACCCATCGTTCTACCATTCCTAGACCGGCAAGGGAACTTGCTGTTCCAACAGGACAATGCACGTCCGCATGTATCCCGTGCCACCCAACGTGCTCTAGAAGGTGTAAGTCAACTACCCTGGCCAGCAAGATCTCCGGATCTGTCCCCCATTGAGCATGTTTGGGACTGGATGAAGCGTCGTCTCACGCGGTCTGCACGTCCAGCACGAACGCTGGTCCAACTGAGGCGCCAGGTGGAAATGGCATGGCAAGCCGTTCCACAGGACTACATCCAGCATCTCTACGATCGTCTCCATGGGAGAATAGCAGCCTGCATTGCTGCGAAAGGTGGATATACACTGTACTAGTGCCGACATTGTGCATGCTCTGTTGCCTGTGTGTATGTGCCTGTGGTTCTGTCAGTGTGATCATGTAATGTATCTGACCCCAGGAATGTGTCAATAAAGTTTCCCCTTCCTGGGACAATGAATTCACGGTGTTCTTATTTCAATTTCCAGGAGTGTATTATAAAAGAAATTATTCAGATAGTGAAGGGAGACTAAAATTTAATAGTCATGGGTGACTGGAATTCGATAGTAGGAAAAGGAAGAGAAGGAAGCGTAGTAGGTGAATATGGAATGGGATTAAGGAATGAAACAGAAAGCCTCCTAGTAGAATTTTACACAGAGCATAACTTAATCATAGCTAACATTTGGTTCAAGAATCATGAAAGAAGGTTGTATACATGGAAGAATCCTGGAGGTATTAGAAGGTATGAGATAGATTATATAATGGTAAGACAGAGATTTAGGAACCAGGTTTTAAATTGTAAGACATTTCCAGGGGCAGATGTGGACTCTGACCACAATCTATTGGTTATGAACTGTGGATTAAAACTGAAGAAACTGCAAGAAGGTGGGAATTTAAGGAGATGGGACCTGGATAAACTGACTAAACCAGAGGTTGTACAGAGTTTCAGGGAGAGCATAAGGGAACAATTGACAAGAATGGGGGAAAGAAATACAGTAGAAGAAGAATGGGTAGCTCTGAAGGATGAAGTAGTGAAGGAAGCAGAGGATCAAGTAGGTAAATAGACGAGGGCTAGTAGAAATCCTTGGGTAACAGAAGAAATATTGAATTTAACTGATGAAAGGAGAAAATATAAAAATGCAGTAAATGAAGCAGGCAAAAAGGAATACAAACGACTCAAAAATGAGATCGACAGGAAGTGCAAAATGGCTATGCAGGGATGGCTAGAGGACAAATGCAAGGATGTAGAGGCTCGTGTCACAAGGGGTAAGATAGATACTGCCTACAGGAAAATCAAAGAGACCTTCGGAGAAAAGAGAACCACTCGTATAAATATCAAGAGCTACGAGGGAAACCCAGTTCTAAGCAAAGAAGGAGAAGCAGAAAGGTGGAAGGAGTATATAGTGGATCTATACAAGGGCTATGTTCTTGAGGACAAAATTATGTAAACGGAAGAGGAGGTAGAAGAAGATGAAATGTGAGATACGATACTGCATGAAGAGTTTCACAGAGCACTGGAAGACGTAAGTCGAAACAAGGCCCCCGGAGTAGACAACTTTCCATTAGAACCATTGATAGCCTTGGGAGAGCCAGCCCTGACAAAATTCTACCATCTTGTGAGCAAGATGTACGAGACAGGAGAAACATCATCAGACTTCAAGAAGAATATAATAATTCCAATCTCAAAGAAATCAGGTGCCGACAGATGTGAAAATTACCGAATAATCAGTTTAAGAAGCGACAGCTGCAACACACTAACACGAATACTTAACAGACGAATGGAAAAACTAGCAGAAGCCGACTTCGGGGAAGATCAGTTTAGATTCCATAGAAATGTTGGAACAAGTGGAGCAATACTGACCCTACGAAATATCCTAAAGAATAGATTAAGGAGAGGCAAGCCTACGTTTCTAGCATTTGTAGGCTTAGAGAAAGCTTCTGACAATGTTGATTGGAATACTCTCTTTCATATTCTGAAGGTGACAGGGGTAAAATACAGGGAGCGAAAGGCTATTTACATTTTGTAGAGAAACCAGATGGCAGTTATAACAGTCGAGGGGCATGAAAAGGTAGCAGTGGTCGGGAAGGGAGTGAGACAGGTTGTAGCCTATCCCCAATGTTATTTAATCTGTATATTGAGCAAGCAGTAAAAGAAACAAAATAAAAATTTGAAGTAGGAATTAAAATCCACAGAGAAGAAATAAAAACTTTGAGGTTCGCCGATGACATTGTAATTCTGTCAGAGACACCAAAGGACCTGGAAGAGCAGCTGAATGGAATGGATAGTGTCCTGAAAGGAGGTTGTAAGATGAACATCAACATAAGCAAAACGAGGATAATGGAATGTAGTCGAATTAAATCGGGTGATGCTACGGGAATTAGATTAGGTAATGAGACGCTGAAAGTAGTAAATGAGTTTTGCTATTTGGGAAGCAAAATAATGTTGATCGAGGTAGAGAGGATATAAAATGTAGACTGGCAATGACAAGGAAAGCGTTTCTGAAGAACAGAAATTTGTTAACATCGAGTATAGAATTAAGTGTCAGGAAGTCGTTTCTGAAAGTATTTGTATGGAGTGGAGCCATGTATGGAAGTGAAACGTGGACGATAAATAGTTTGGACAAGAAGAAAATAGAAGCTTTCGAGATGTGGTGCTACAGAAGAATGCTGAAGATTAGGTGGGTAGATCACATAACTAATGAGGAGGTATTCAACAGAATTCGAGAGAAGATAAATTTGTGGCACAACTTGAATGTAAGAAGGGATCAGTTGGTAGTGCATATTCTGAGGCGTCAAGGCATAACCAATTTAGTATTGGAGGGCAGCGTGGAGGGTAAAAATCGTAGTGGGAGACGAAGAGATGAATACATTAAACAGACTCAGAAGTATGTTGGTTGGAGTAGGTACTGGGAGATGAAGGAGCTTGCACAGGATAGAGTAGCATTGAGAGCTGCATCAAACCAGTCTCTGTTCTGAAGACCACAACAACAACAATTAGTTGTTATATACTCTTAGCTACCTTCCAAAAGACCTTGAAATAGTCTTACTTCTGCACTAGCTACGTCCTTAATAGCAAATGGTGTTGGATACATTTTCTGAAGGGAAGATGTACCATTTTTTGTTATTAGTGGACTTTCATACCCTACAATACATCCTATTATTTCAGGAAAGATCTCCATTTATTGTTCTAACAATTACTGTACTTTTTGTTTCTCACTGCTAGTTAAGATTACTCTTGATTTAACTTTCTCAAGTGATACAGCTGTGAGGGTCAACAACTGAAAGGTCCTTAGCATCCGTAATAAAGTATAATTAGACGAGTGATGATAAAAGTAATAAAAGTTAAAAAAATAGGAGCTGCTACTAGATGCGAAATGAAAGTCCTGAAAACTTGCACACATGTATGCTCACACACTAAACAACGAAAATCGCGTTATCAGATGTAACACAAACTGAAATGGAAAAACGAGACGAATAATTAAAAGATGACAGCAGATTCGTGCAGCTCGCTGACCACTTGCCTGTAACGAATGAGCCAGCCATTTTGCAACACAATAAAATGTCCAGAATAAAATCATAGGCCCAAGTTTAAAAATGCCACAAAATTTTAAAAGCTTGATGACACCCATCATCAACTAAAATAGAGGGCAGATCACCACGTAAATTTATTACTGATCGCTTATCACAAAATAAAATGCAGGCAATGAAACTGTGACAGACATAGATTTGCAAGTCACAGGCATCACGGACGGTGCCAAATTTTTATGAGTATCAGGACCATTTCATCCTGCCAAAAAAGACCACATGAAGAACGTCAGAGTCAGATCTTTGACTTGGACGTCAATGACAGCCACTCCTACAATAACTGCGTGGATCTGTGACCAACCAATAAGAGATGGCCTGCACGGGAATGGTACATGGTTTAATGTCACGTTCCTTGCACGCCTCCTTGGCAGCATTGTCTGCCTGTTCATCTCCCAAAATTCCCTTATTGTCTGCTACCCAGTAGAATGACATCTCTCTCTGCTCTTAGGACTGGAGCAGACGAGAAACTGTTTGTCACGAAGACATCCATCTCCTCCAGTGCATTCAGGACTGAATGGAGCTCTGCCCAAAATTCAGTATATTATAGAAGGCGAATCATCCTTTCCTGGGAACCATAAGCGTACATGGGTTGAAGACCATGATACTATCTAAAATGTTTAAAAACGGAGATTACAATATAAAATCTAGAGAGCTATCGTTCTTAAAATTCTTCAAGTCTAACATAATTCTGGGCCTCTGCAGGAGGTACTGTTGTGGAAGCTTAAAACCAGCCATACGTATCTCGCAATCCTTCTCAAAACTCTCATTGAGTTTCGTTGCTCGGTGTCGAGTATGAAAGAACCCTTCCATTTGGTGGCCGAGCGGTGGTGCGGTACGCAGGTGTGTATGGCGTGGATAGTGTTTTATAGGCCTGGCGCATCATGAGGAGTTGTAGCTCCATGTAAAGCAGTGGGTCACTAGTTTTGGTGCAAACACTTGGGATGGGGTAGGTTCAAAAAAGACCTAGAAACCATCCCAAATCCTTCGTGATGCACCACATCGAATATTTTTAAATAACAATGTCTTGCAGACCCATACATATTGCATGCATAATCGAGCCAAGATCAGTCGGAGACTCTGTAAGACTGGAGCACACAAATTCAATCTGCTCCACGTGAATAACTATGGCTACAACACTTTTAAATACTTAGTGATTTTGGCGACCATCTTTTCCACATGAGTTTCAAGTCAAGTGTGAGGCCCAAACACCTCAGCACTTCTTTAAAATTCAGAACTTTGTCCATTATCCTGAACTCACAGTCAAGAAAGCTTCCAACAGAACGGAAAAGTTAAAAAAATAATTAACACAGACTTCTCGGTTGATTATACGAGTCCTCATCCAAAAGTATAACTTTATTTATATGCCATTCGAAACATCACCTGGAACATCAAAACCTTTGGGTCTCGCAACTCTAACAGTAGTCCTGCTTTTCTCATTCAGGCTAATACTCTCATTTACGAAATTCCTTCCAGTCTGTAAATTCATTCGTTTGTAACACTTCCCAACTGGGAGCTTTAAGACCTAAATGACCAAGAACAAAATATAACTTCACATTATGATCCCATGTACTGAGAAACATACACATAAAAATTCTTAAAAATGTTATAGTGTATTCTAGGATTGATGACTTAGTGACTGAAAATATAAGAAGCCAACCTTACCTACAATATTGGGTGGGTCACAGATGGCGGACAGTAAACGCTCCATCAGATGTGCTGGACAGCTGTGAATACGGAATAACCATTCGCGAACCAAGGCAAAACAAAGCCAAACTCATTTTGTGTCTGTCTTGTAACAAACAATAAAGTGGTCAGCATCTGTTCACCAGTGGTGCGGCTGGAAATTATATGCACTTATCGAAGCGCATTCTACGACATTTCTCTGTCGTATATGGAGCAAATAGTAAATATATAAAGTTATTATTTAAAAGCCCTCTTCTCTGCCCAATGGACAAGCTGGTGTTGCTGCGCTCAAACAGGTGGTTGGCTATGTGGCGGATTGCTGAGGACGTTCCCATAAGCAAATATCTTCTTCTTCAGTGTAAAGAAGTCTATCCATCCATTCTATGGTCTTCGGAGGTCTTATATTCATAGAGATTTATTACTCAAAAATGGTTCAAATGACTGTGAGCACTATGGGACTTAACATCTATGGTCATCAATCCCCTAGAACTTAGAACTGCTTAAACATAGCTAACCTAAGGACATCACACAACACCCAGTCATTTTATTACTCAGAGGTTGTTCTGTTATTCTCTTTTCTAGCCACTTTGCTTAGCCATTTTGCTGAATACTCTCTAAACTAAATAAATTGCCAACTTCATATCTTACCTGATACTTCAGAGCCAGCCCATACCTCAGTAAATCTTGCCAGACAGACCCACAGCTGTGCAGGGCAGGCAGAGCAGCCCCTAGTTGAGACAGGTCTCCAGCAGGACAGTGCCGCTATACCTGCATTGGCGCCAGTCGAAGGCTGGGCTGCGGGTGACAGACTGGAGGGACGTGTCTACAGAATGGAGTCGTAAACCAACCATTGTGTGCAGAGCCACGGTAATAAGAGTTCACAAGCTTTCGTGTTCGCAGATACTGCAAATCGGTCTGTGGCCTACTTCCATTGGCCACTGTGGTTGTATTAGGAACTCTGGCGTCTCAGAAACGTTTAGAGACAGAATCTTTGTTACACCTCATAGTTTGTACTAACATGCTCCAAGACACAGGCGATTTAGATAAAGATCTTAAAGTGTATATCTGTTTACTTCGCCGAATACAGAGTATCCATCTAACGTGCCATCGACATGTAAACACTATTATACTGTTTCGCAAAACAGCACTAATAGGAACGGTAAGACTAGTATTATCGAACCAAGCGAAGATGAATGATGTATTCCTTCGAAGAACAAATTTATATGCTTCTCATTTACGGAGAATGCCAACGAAATATACACTCCTGGAAATGGAAAAAATAACACATTGACACCGGTGTGTCAGACCCACCATACTTGCTCCGGACACTGCGAGAGGGCTGTACAAGCAATGATCACACGCACGGCACAGCGGACACACCAGGAACCGCGGTGTTGGCCGTCGAATGGCGCTAGCTGCGCAGCATTTGTGCACCGCCGCCGTCAGTGTCAGCCAGTTTGCCGTGGCATACGAATCTCCATCGCAGTCTTTAACACTGGTAGCATGCCGCGACAGCGTGGACGTGAACCGTATGTGCAGTTGACGGACTTTGAGCGAGGGCGTATAGTGGGCATGCGGGAGGCCGGGTGGACGTACCGCCGAATTGCTCAACACGTGGGGCGTGAAGTCTCCACAGTACATCGATGTTGTCGCCAGTGGTCGGCGGAAGGTGCACGTGCCCGTCGACCTGGGACCGGACCGCAGCGACGCACGGATGCACGCCAAGACCGTAGGATCCTACGCAGTGCCGTAGGGGACCGCACCGCCACTTCCCAGCAAATTAGGGACACTGTTGCTCCTGGGGTATCGGCGAGGACCATTCGCAACCGTCTCCATGAAGCTGGGCTACGGTCCCGCACACCGTTAGGCCGTCTTCCGCTCACGCCCCAACATCGTGCAGCCCGCCTCCAGTGGTGTCGCGACAGGCGTGAATGGAGGGACGAATGGAGACGTGTCGTCTTCAGCGATGAGAGTCGCTTCTGCCTTGGTGCCAGTGATGGTCGTATGCGTGTTTGGCGCCGTGCAGGTGAGCGTCACAATCAGGACTGCATACGACCGAGGCACACAGGGCCAACACCCGGCATCATGGTGTGGGGAGCGATCTCCTACACTGGCCGTACACCACTGGTGATCGTCGAGGGGACACTGAATAGTGCACGGTACATCCAAATCGTCATCGAACCCATCGTTCTACCATTCCTAGACCGGCAAGGGAACTTGCTGTTCCAACAGGACAGTGCACGTCCGCATGTATCCCGTGCCACCCAACGTGCTCTAGAAGGTGTAAGTCAACTACCCTGGCCAGCAAGATCTCCGGATCTGTCCCCCATTGAGCATGTTTGGGACTGGATGAAGCGTCGTCTTACGCGGTCTGCACGTCCAGCACGAACGCTGGTCCAACTGAGGCGCCAGGTGGAAATGTCATGGCAAGCCGTTCCACAGGACTACATCCAGCATCTCTACGATCGTCTCCATGGGAGAATAGCAGCCTGCATTGCTGCGAAAGGTGGATATACACTGTACTAGTGCCGACATTGTGCATGCTCTGTTGCCTGTGTCTATGTGCCTGTGGTTCTGTCAGTGTGATCATGTGATGTATCTGACCCCAGGAATGTGTCAATAAAGTTTCCCCTTCCTGGGACAATGAATTCACGGTGTTCTTATTTCAATTTCCAGGAGTGTATTTATATAGTGGTTCTAATGAGATATCCATCAATGGAGTAGAATTAGTTGGCCACCTACAAATCGTTTAGACTCTCTTAAACGGAATTTTATTAGTTTTTACGCTGGCAGCTGGCAAGTTATTGGAAATGTGTGTTCCTGAAAAATGCACACCTTTTTGTACAAGAGTAAGTTACTTGAAATCCTTGTGAAGATCATTCTTATTTTTAGTACTGACTCCATGAACTGAGCTGTTCGTTTTAAAAAGTAATATATTTTTAAAGACAAATTTAGTTAGGGAATAAATATATTGGTAAACAACAGATAGTATCTGTAGTTCCCTAAACAGGCCTTTGCACACATACAACTCTTATTGCACATTTTTGCGGCCAGATAACCTTAGATGGCTTGATGAATTACCACAAAACATAATCTTTTGTGACATTATGGAGTGAAATTGAGCACAGTATGCCAGTTTTTTCGTTTTTATGTTCCCTATGTCTGACAGAATTCACATTGCAAACAAAGATTTGTTTAGACACTTCTGCTGTTCTGTGGTGTGCTCCTTCCAGTTGAATTTATTATCAAACTGTAATCCTAAGAATATAACTCTGTCCACTTCTACTATCTGACTGTCTTCATATATTAGACATATACTCATGGGACACCCCATACATGTTCTGAACTGCATGTAGTGTGTCTTTTCAAAATTTAGTGACAAAGAATTGGCTAGGAACCAGTGATTAATGTCCACAAATATCCAATCTTTCTAAGACTACACTTGATTTGATATTTATTGCAATGTTTGTATCATTGGGAAACAAAACAAACTTGGCATCTGGTAATATTACTCTTGAAAGTTCATTGATATACACAATAAAAAGTAAGGGCCCTGAGATGGAATTATGTGGGACCCGACATATAATTAATTCCCTGTTGTATGATGCCTGATAGCTTAATATATGTCTTTTTCCGAACAACACCCTTCGTTTCCTGCCAGAGATATAAGATCTGAAGCATTTTGTAACATTTCCTGTTACACCATAATATTCTAATTTACTTAAAAGGATATTGGGATTTACACAGACAAATGCTAAAGGTTTTTAACATAGCTGTCAATCAGCGACTGTTGTATAATACAAAATTTTGAAAAACACAGCCCACAGTCGCAAACACAATTATTATAATTGTGTTCGCTACTGAGGGCTGTGTTTTTCAAAATTTTGTGTTACAGACAAATTCCTTTGACAGATCACAAAATATACCTGCAATTTCTTGTCTAGGGAATTAAGTACAGTTTCACTGTAAGTGTAGATAGCCTTCTCTATACCAGAACCCTTTATAAATCTGAAATGCGACTTTGACAGTATGTTATTTGTGATAAGATGTTTATTTTCTAAAATTTTTCAGAATGCTGGCAAAAGCGAAATTGGATGGGAATTTGACACTATTTCTTTATCTCCCTTCTTAAACAGTGACTTAACTTCAGCATATTTCAACCATTCAGGAATTATTCCATTGATAAAGACTGGTTACATGGATGGCTTAACATTTTACTCAACTCAGAATCACACTCTTACCTACATTACTTCTGATAGGGTAGTGAGAGTCAAATTCATATTACAGATGTTACTTGAAATTTCTGGTCTGTGTATCCCACAGCAGCACCTACAGAACCTGACAACCCCATCTTTCTAGTAATGATATAACTTGTTTGATTAAAAGTTCGACAACAGTATACACATCTGCCACCAATGTATCATTTACTCTTAATGCCATTTGCTCCTCTTCACATCAGGTGCTGCCAGTCTCCTCCTTCACTACATTCCATATTGTCTTTATTTTGTTATCTGATATGACCATCTTTTCCTTGTAACATATTCTCTTTGAAGTCTGTATTATAGTCTTTAATATTTTTCAGTACTTCTTGTAATGGGCTATGGCATCAACATCAGAACTGTTTTGGATTGACAGATATAGTTTTTATGGGCCCATTAAAAGAGTTGCACCCACTAGGTTGACAAAACGAACAGTAGAATTCTACGAAAACAGAAGTAAGGCAAAAACTGAGCCAATTAAATAAATCACTTCATCTAAGGAGGATCTTAAAGTGACTGTTATAACTCAGGCACACGTTACAGGTTGAAAAACATTCAGAGAAAAGACATTTGATTGGAATGTTGGTCAGAGGGAAATTAGAAAAGAGATTGGAACACTGTGGGCTCACGAACGAAAGAGACTTCATTCTGAAAGGATGAAGCAAATCTGAGAACAAAGGAAGGACAACCATCAAAAGCGGCATTGATTGACAGTACCTTGAGTGGTCCTATTGTGCCCATACATGAATAATAAAAATTATAGTATGTACCCTTCTACCAGATTTGAATAAAGGAAATTTATTAATAATCTATTATTGCATGTGTTTGCTAACGTCCCCCAGTTCTGCTTTATATGACAGCTCCTTGGGGTATTTAGTATAACATTAAAAGAGCAACTGACACTGCTATCCATTGATAACCATGGGATAACTGCATCAGTTGCTGGTTTGCTTATTTCCCTGCACAAAGATCTGTGTCCAACCTTCCAATATTTTGAAATATCGTTTACTCGCTACCAATTTCAGTACTTGCATTAACTGTAGCTTTATATTCTCTAATCCTGTTTCATCCATTTCTCTTATTTTTTTATAATCTCATCACTATCCCACATAATAGCTACTGTGCCCTCCTCTCTCTTAAAATTATCCTCATTCAGTTTTCTACAGATAAATCTAACGCTAAACAGTGAATTTCAAATTCCTCCAACACTATTTCTATACCTCCTTACATGTCATTATTAACTACACTAATATTGGTTCTACATTATTAATAGTCTTTATTTCGCAATTAATGAGTTTTTCTGGAGTTGAGGCACTTTTTGATTAATTTGTTCCTCCCTTAACGTTTATTCCTTAAAATGGCCATCCATTCTTTCTGTTTCATCATCTATCTTTCCTAAAACTCTTGACATGCTCTCTAGGAACTCCTTCATAACTATACTAATAGCATCTTATCCATTCGTGAAATTTTTTCATTTATGTACAGTTAACAACATTTTCTCTGTTATGTGACTAAGCCCCAGACTATATCTCTTACAATTTTTACATCGTGAACAAAGGTTCTTTTTTAGCAATCAAAAATATTTCCACAAATATTACCCCAAATTCATAAATGTTAGAATACTAAAGCTGTAGTCCCAATAATAAATTTCTATCATATAGTACAGTCCTCTATTTGCATATATCTCTATTCGTCTACATTATTATAGCCACTTCATTGTTACAAAATTAGTAAGAAAATTTATTTCTTGTCAATTTACTTGATTGACTGACTTTTTTTACATTAATAAATATTAGTTGCTGTGAGCAGTGCTTGCTGTTATTGGAATGTGCTAATGACACTCCAGCTGTACCTGTAACTGTGTGCTGCCAATCTGTCAATTTAGCATTGCAAACTTCAACTATAATGGCATGTACTGGCGATTTGTGTTAGATATTTTGAAAGCTTTCACAGCTAGGACCAGTAAAAAGAATCTAGACAAAAAAAGTAGTTCCTCCCCTTCCCCCTCAATTATGGGATCTTCTTCTGTCTTGCATCTTGGACTGTGAAGTTGTACCTTAAACTTAGTTATGCATCTTTTTAATTGTGCTTCCAGTCTTCCAAAATGCACAAACCTCATCCCCTCCACGCCTCCCTATTGCTCCGCCTGTATGCGCGGAAGCATTGCTGCCTCTATCTGTTGCCACCGTAAGGATTGGTATCTGCAGGAGCTAACCTCTTTGCATAGACTGGGGCTGATCTTTTGTTGCTGTTTATTTGACTGGACCGGATTGTACCTTCGACAGTCGCTATTAAATTTGTTTCTATCCTGTCGGAAGCCACTACCATTTCCCTTTCCACTGTTGTTCTTCCAGCTATTGTATGGATTACCACTTGGTAAATTGCTTGGATTTGCTTTGTTCATTTGGTTTATTCTTGGTGCCATTGCTATTATTTCCACAGCCACTAAGTGAGTGATATACGCCAGTGTTGGCATTATTACATGCATTATTCGATATTGAGGTGATTTAATGTCTTCTTGAATCAGGTCGATCGAATGTAACACAGATAAAAATTCCTCCAAATTTTGGTTTGACATTATTAACTAGCTGATTTCTGACACTGATCGGTAACTTAGCTTTCAATATTCTTAGTGTATACTGTTGGGGTAACGGCTCGTCCTAGTAGCGACATTTATTAATTTATTTTTCAAATTAATTTCTTTGCGTTCTTTGCTTAAGTGAGAATTGCTGAGTGTACAATACTTATGCGGCAACCTTTCTTTGAATTCCGTGTGATCAGTATTTTCCTAAGAGCGTCTGTTGAAATTCTTCATAAATCCGACAAAATCCACATGCTTCGGTTACCTATAGTGCACCCTCTTCTTGAACATAACCTGAAATATAGATTATCTTCTGTGCATCAGTCTAGCTCCTTGGCAAAGCTTCCCTGAAGCTTCGCACGAACACTACGGGATTTCCCCGTCCTCTTATCGGGATTAGATATCTGAAACTGCTGATACTTGAGCATTCTCTTCAACATTCTGTGTAGAATAGACGTACTTGCCCATAGTGGCTTCTTGCAGATTGTATGGAGGAGTACAGTACGGCAAATACAAGTCTGTATTTCCGTAACTGGATAAATCGCCTGAAGTCTTATCTTAGAGATTGATATACTATATTCACCGCAAGACGAAACTCTTCTACCTTTCCTTTGGTCAACTTAACACATTCCTTCACTTGCACCTTCCATTTCACAAAATCGGAGCCTACCTGACTCTTAACCTCTCGTAACAATTTCTTAAAGAAATTCTCTTCAGGCAGTTCATGCGGGAATGAGAATGAGACAGCAGATGTCCTGCGCCTTAGCTGTTGGGTCATCTACGGCGTCCACACGTTAGCTGACTACATTTCACGTTCTTGTTTCGCTTGCATTTTACACTGCAATCGAGTTAAAACCATGAAACGCGACCAAAAGTTCCGTAGCCTTAGTTTTCTCATTAACATACACAATTTCACTATTTCACACGCAATTAATATCTCGTAGCACTCCACAGAACACCGCTACAGAAGTTTGTCTATAGAATGATAGCGAAAAAGGAAAACTATAGTCTTATAGATAGTTATCTATTACATAAAACACCAACACGGTCCTTCTCACTTCTACTCTCTGCAAGAACCAGTGTACCCAGGTATGAGAAAGATACTTTTGCACTGGTGAATGTGATGGAAAGCTAATGCTCAGAAAAATTAGCACTGTGTTAGGGCGTGTTGAAACGGCAACTGAAACAGAAGAACAGACGGTAGTACTAGGAAGAATTCTACATTTACCTCAGATGAGTTAAGTGATCAGCCATCCACTTATGTTAAGGGGCTCCGGAACGCCCTATACTTGCAATGTTAAAATAACGCTTATAAATTACATCTTTCCTCACAAAGTAGTTGAGGTAGGAAGTTGAACTTTTTACAGATTATTTATTGGAATATGGGCTACAACTTAACACAGGGATTTTACCAAATTTTAGTCCAGTTATTAAAGATGATTTTTTTTTCAATTGTAATGAAAATTCACAACATTTTTTTGCAATTTTTTATTTATATATTCTAAAATATACAGTTTTTTGGAAAAAGGCTGTGTTAAATTATGCAGAAGGTACTGTGTAACATTTACTGAAAGTTTGAAACAAATATGTTTGGTCGATCCTTAGAAAACATGTAATTAGTATGAGAAAATAAAAGTTTTGGGAATCGAGCGACAAAGATTGGATTAACTTTTTAGTGCATTCCAGGTCCATAGGATGGATTATCTTCATCCTCTGCAAACTCCTCCTCCAGCTTCCTCTTGTTCCTCCTCCTATTTACTCTTGCTTGTATTTCTAGACTCTTTACAGCCCTGTCTGCAGCCCGAAGGCGTTCCTTGTCTAAAGCAAGCATCGCTCGTTGTTGTGTTCGTAGATTTTGCTACAATTTTCTTCAGTTGCAGTTACTGCAACACTGTTCCAAAAGGTGGTCATGTATGAACACTTATCACATTTCAGTTGTATTTCACTAGCAAGTCCAACGTGCTTTATTATGGAGAGTTCCAGACCAACTTCACTACAATGAATACATCTTACACAGTTAGAAAAAAATTCCTTTGAGAACCGACATATCAAATATTTCATTCACATCCGATTCGCCCATAAAACATTCATAGTTTTCACTCATTGAACCAAGCTTCTTCTGTGAAGTATTTTCTTTCCCACTTTGACTGCTATGGGCAGGTGTACTTGAGAGGTTAGGTTCACTCACTTGGTTATCGTCTTTATTGTTTACAGTAATAACACATACCTTTGGCTTTCCAACATTTCTCCTTTTCTTAAAAGCCTTCAGAGGATTTCTAATAACTTTACTTTTACTCATTATTATACTTCAACAAAACAGAGACTCAAGAAACAGAATTAATTACGAATATTTTCGAGATAACGACAGAGTAAATAAACATGAAACAATCGACAATCACACCAGCGATATATAATAACGCCTGCACAGTGCTTGTTGTGGTCAGTTATTTGGCGATTAATCTCGTGTATGGACTTGTTCACTGCAAACACTGATAGTTTAAATTATTGTGGGCAGGATCATAAACAGAAAATGAGAGATCCCCCTGCGCTAAGATCGGATCCATGTAATGTATTTATTTTTGTCATTTTATTAGTGTGAAAGGTATACATCATCCAAATTATTCCTTTCAGCATCACTTACATAAGTCGTAATTTATGTAGTAATATTTCTATTATAATGTTATTACACATAAACGTGATAAAGGCGGACTGCTTGATGCTTTTGAGCTACAGCTTAAGCCGTGCCGCGAAATTAGCTTTCACGTTCCCATCATCAGCCTTTCTGTCTGGAACCTATCCATTAATATGAGTACAGAAACGGTGATCAACATTGCTTGGATCCTGTCCTTGGATCAATCTTGCCTCACCAACGCCAACGAAACAATCAACCATCGTCAAAAAATCCAGTGTATCCTAATTTTTGACATCGGCTATTACACTATGTTACCGAAAAATCAGGTGATGGTGCAGAATATTGAGAAACGGTTCACACATTCATATTAAAGGAAAACAAAAACACTTCAAGGCTTGCGAAAACTGCAGAAAGAGAAAGATGTGTACAAACACATTTCTTGAAAGTGTAGTATGCCAAAACAATTCCGTCATCTGAACACAAACTGACACTATTTATATTATGATTTTATACTGAATTCATATTTCAATGATTAATTTTTTATTATAAAATCTATGAAATATTCAGCCCCAAAGTGAATTAAAATTGAATGGTATAAACAAACTGCAGAAAACTCTGTGTCTGCCATTTAAGGGGCCTTGCATTCTGTTTCATTTATTCAGTATCCTGCATTACTAATTTTAAATATTTTATGTAACGTTACCATCTCACACCTTTAAGGTGTTGCTGTTCTCTAAGTACTATGTGCATCAATCGAGCCTGCAGTCTATAAAATCATCGAAGTCCGATTACAATCATTATCTTCATGCATGGCTGATTTCTTATATCAGCCCTGACGATGACATGGTGAGACATCACCATGCTCATTGTTTTCCAAATATGACCAATGGCTTTGAGGAATGTGGTGAGGCATGGGATTCACTACATACATCTGCTATCTAGCAGGGGAGACCATATCCCTTACAACGTTTCCACCACAGGTTATTTTGTTATTTAATCCTTTCTGATTATATAGGTTGTCCCAAAAGAATACTGACAAGCTTTAGGAACAGGTTCCTTACACCGAAATAGGAAGTGAATGTCAAGGGAACATGGGATATAAAATGCATATCATGAGCAATGGGTCATCTTCAATGATATGAAATAGAGAAGCACAGCTCTTCTACTGCAAGAACTTTGCTTGCTATATTTTGGAGGGAGTCAGTATAGACCAAATTAAGAGAAAATGTCCAGTAAACGTGCGGTCTAAACTGCATACCTTAAGAACTAGGAGCATTTGTTCGTCTTCTCTCGTGTGAAACACATCTCTTCTGATGAACAAGTGCTCATAGCTCTTAAGGTATGCATTTTACATCCCATGATTACTAGTATTTCCTTTCCTGTTTTGGTATACGGAACCTGCTCCTAAGGTTGACCGTTTTCTT
This sequence comes from Schistocerca nitens, assembly GCF_023898315.1. NCBI lineage: Eukaryota > Metazoa > Arthropoda > Insecta > Orthoptera > Acrididae > Schistocerca > Schistocerca nitens. The sequence goes on along the minus strand of NC_064614.1, from coordinate 872,683,507 downwards.
TTTCTTCTTTATTTTTCTTTTTGTGGCGCCCTGCATATTGCTAACTCTGGTAAAGATTATGAAGAGATAAATTTTCTTTTCTCAACTTATTCTTCCTTGAATGAGACGCATGCAGACGTTTATAGAAGTAACCATATGCAATCAGAAAGGATTAAAGGTCCGAAAAATTCCTGGTGGAGACGTGACAGCACACAGTCAAGTTTTAATATAAGTACTAAGATGTACAAAGCCCACGTCCCAGTACAGATAATAATAACAGAGTGTCATCGTTTACATATTGTTTAATTGTTGTTGCCAGTGCGTACTATGTTCCACCTCGTTTTGGGAAATGTTTGCTGTCGTGCTTATGTTAAGAAGGCAGTACGAACGTTTTCTTCAGTGTAGTAGTTCCATTACCAAGTTATTTAATACGAAACACCCAGCGAAAATTACAAGTACGTTCAGCGCAGTTGTACGCTATTTGGCGTATCGTCTGTATCGATCCCAGAGATGTGGCGTTATTTCCCGCTGAGTAGGTCCAATGTCAGCTTGCTCTCAATTCCCGATGGTTAAATGCTTTGTGAAAGAACCGGCGGCGCTGGAGTGGCGCCAGAGGCTGGCGCCAGATTTACTGCGCCCTGTTTTGTGCCGTGCTTTTCTATGGCAAACTAATGCTCGTGACGTCGGCAAAAGTGTCCGCTCAACTCTCATAAATTTGTTCGGCCCTAGAAAGTGGCACCTTTTGGGTTCGACAGTGCGCGAACGAAAACATGCTCCTGCGTGCGGACTTTTGCGCTGGATTTATGTCGTCATAAATAAAGAGCATTGTTATGCACTCTTCGCGAAATCTGTACAAAGGACACGCGCTTGGAAAGCAGGCTGGCTTAGCTGAACATCGCTCCCCGGTTTTTAGAAAACTAACAATAGATAAGAGCCGCATTATTCACTATTGTCGGCGTGGGACTAACGTTTCTTCCTGAATAAGGACATTGTTATTGTTACTAAAGTTAATGTTAGACATTCAGCTTAACAATATATGTTAAAATTAATAATATTTGTAGTCTACGTCTAGTAGGTGAATGCCCACGTTCCACCAAACATTTGTTGAGGCTATAGCGGTTAAAAACTACATGTGAATATGTGACGATGTGAGCGCAACAGACGCAATTTTGTGGTGGATTAATAACTTAAATAGTTCATATTCTTATATCTACATGTGAACGATGTAACTATGTTTATTAATAAACTCTAACTAATTGATGATTATGTAACTGTTGTACAGTTAACTTGGTTCACGTTACAACTTGTATGACCTACGAAACGAAACAGGTAAACGTCAGACCAACAAACGTTTTGTTAGTGTTTCACTATCGAAAAGATTAATTCAGGAATTTTACAGGTATATTATATTTTTATGCGTAGATATACCATATAGGGACCGACGACCTCAGCAGTTTCGTCCCTTAGGAATTCGGACCCAGATATACCATATACATTATAAACAAGTACTTCACCATGGTCAAAAACGGCATTGAAATGCTGCAGTTCTGTAACGTCGCCTGTCACTTGGGATTTTATTCACTGGCATTTGGAGGGATAAGAATTTCCATGTATAACCGAATAACCCTGCGAAGGAAGAAATCTCAACGAAATGGCAATACTGCGAAACGCATCCATGTATTTGTTGGTTTCCATTGCTCTGCTTGTCAGTTTGGCCAAGAACGTTGTTCGCAGTTTTTTTAAAGGTGTGATGTTACACTGTTAACACCACTGTGAACAGCACGCGTGCTTTGTGTACGCTACCGGGTTGTGGTATGACTGGTCGTGTAAATACCTGTCCATGTCAATTAGCTTCACGTACACACCGAGCACTGATGTATACTTCTAGATCTAGGAATGGAACTACACCATACTTTGAGCGTGGACTGAATCCTTTTGAGAAGCTTGTTCAAATATTCGTGAGACCTGTTACTCAATTTCAATACCGGGCCATATAGCGAACGTGGCGTCCACGAATATGAACCAGCAGAGTTGGCGTAATGGAACCTATGTGACATTGTTCAGAGGTCAGCATGAACATTTCCATTGCCATCGGTGGTTATGGAGAACCTGTTGCACCCCATGTGTCTGTTAGCAGCATTTACTCTGCTAATAAATTATAGACGTAGAAGATCCAAGTAGTATTATGCCCCTGGAGGATTCTACAGTTATTTTACAGCAAGATGTGGTATTATAGCCAGAAAGCGTTTAACAAATATATATATGGAATTTGAGCTTAATCTCAGTGATATGTACAGCCAAATACTTACCTATCGCAGTATAGGGAGATAGGGTAGTATATAAATTATTATTGTTCCTGAAAGCTGTATTGGAACACTCTTCCCATTAAACAGTACCATGAAACGTTACTTAATATAAATATAAACCTCAGTGTCATAAGAATATAAATTCTTTGTTTTATTTCTATTTATTCTACAGATTATGTTTCGGGAGTTCAAAGTTTTGGTGGGTAGTGTGGGATACTATAGGAAACTATAATGGATAAAAATTTTTTGTTATATGTAAGGAATAACTAGAAGACGAATATTTACAAACTAAAGTAAGTATGTGTTACAAATCTTTGGATGCTCTGACTTCACACCATAGCAATATTAACAACATTACGTACAGAGTAAAATACTAACACGAATTCTTTACAGACGAATGGAAAAACTAGTAGAAGCCGACCTCAGGGAAGATCAGTTTGGATTCCGTAGAAATACGGGAACACGTGAGGCAATACTGACCTTACGACTTATCTTAGAAGAAAGATTAAGGAAAGGCAAACCTACGTTTCTAGCATTTGTAGACTTAGAGAAAGCTTTTGACAATGTTGACTGGAATACTCTTTCAAATTCTAAAGGTGGCAGAGGTAAAATACAGGGAGCGAAAGGCTATTTACAATTTGTACAGAAACCAGCTGGCAGTTATAAGAGTCGAGGGACATGAAAGGGAAGCAGTGGTTGGGAAGGGAGTAAGACAGGGTTGTAGCCTCTCCCCGATGCTATTCAATCTGTATATTGAGCAAGCAGTAAAGAAAACAAAAGAAAAATTCGGAGTAGGTATTAAAATCCATGGAGAAGAAATAAAAACTTTGAGGTTCGCCGATGACATTTTAATTCTGTCAGAGACAGCAAAGGACTTGGAAGAGCAGTTGAACGGAATGGATGGTGTCTTGAAGGGAGGATATAGATGAACATCAACAAAAGCAAAACGAGGATAATGGAATGTAGTCGAATTAAGCCGGGTGATGTTGAGGGTATTAGATTAGGAAATGAGACACTTAAAGTAGTAAAGGTTTTGCTATTTGGGGAGCAAAATAACTGATGATGGTCGAAGTAGAGAGGATATAAAATGTAGACTGGCAATGACAAGGAAAGCGTTTCTGAAGAACAGAAATTTGTTAACATCGAGTATAGATTTAAGTGTCAGGAAGTCATTTCTGAAAGTATTTGTATGGAGTGTAGCCATGTATGTAAGTGAAACATGGACGGTAAATAGTTTGGACAAGAAGAGAATAGAAGCTTTCGAAATGTGGTGCTACAGAAGAATGCTGAAGATTAGATGGGTAGATCACATAACTAATGAGGAGGTACTGAATAGGATTGGGGAGAAGAGGAGTTTGTGGCACAACTTGACCAGAAGAAGGGATCGGTTGGTAGGACATGTTCTGAGGCATCAAGGGATCACCAATTTAGTATTGGAGGGCAGCGTGGAGGGTAAAAATCGTAGGGGGAGAGCAAGAGATGAATACACTAAGCAGATTCAAAAGGATGTAGGTTGCAGTAGGTACGGGGAGATGAAGAAGCTTGCACAGGATAGAGTAGCATGGAGAGCTGAAGACCACAACAACAACAACAACGTACAGAGTCGTAAAATATTGATACTCGGTGTCCACAAGAGTGAAGGGAAATTTGTAACTATTATAAGTTTCTTTAATGGTAAGATAGTTGATGAACATCTCTGGGGGTCGATAAAAATACAAAAAAATCAAATGCACTTGGGGACAGAGATAAAATACACAGAATTGAATGGGAGCCGGTAAAGAGCAATAAAAAAAAGTACACCATTTAAAAATTGATAACTCTACAGTGGCTGATCAATCCTTTTCGTCAGGTCGTACATCTCGCGATTCTGCTTCAATGAGGCCTGACAATAGTGACTTTAACCGCAGGTCATGTTGAATGTACAAAAACAATTTAGGAGAGACAGACTGCAGCAGTGTCTTGAATATCACTTGCTGGCTTGGCGTGGGTGCGCGTGTGTTTACGTTGCTTCGGCGGTGGCAGTCGTTGTTGGCGGGAGCTGTGAACCTGATAATCTGTTATAAATCCTTCACGTCTGTTAAACAGCAGTCAGATACATTTCCTACGCCTTCAGTGAAGCCGAGACTCCTATTTATTCTCTAGATAAGTTAATTGGCATGGTATACGCTATTTGGCTGAAACAGTGCGTACGTCATTGCCCTCAATTCACTTGCCAGCTTTTACTGTCACTGCTCGGTGCTGTTATCTATACTAGGAGACGTTGCAGTTTAACTTCTTACGAGTTCAGACGAGCCTGTGAACAAGCGTTCACCAAAAAACTCTCGCATACGTCTCAGTATGGCGTGAATCGCCATGCTCAAACACTGGATGATTTCTGCAAGAGAAGAGAGCCAATTAGTCTGTCCGTTATTTGCCTATACCAAAGCTGGTGGCCAAATGTTTTCTTTCTGGTCAATCAGGACGTTCGTACTTTGTTATAACGCCAGCCACTAGAGTTTTTATATCCTATCACAGGCGGTATTTTTTCGTAGGGCAGAGTTTAACTTTTTCTGTACAATACTGAGATAAATAGCTTTTCCTTTCATGTGAGTTTTGACGCAGCTGGCTACAATGAGTCACGTATGTTTTGTGTTGGATTTCTGCTGATGTTTTGTCTCCGAACGTTCTATCTCTCCTGTCCCGCCATGTTCCTGTTGAAAGGCTTTCTGAAAGATCCTCATTAGAAGCAGGGACGTGGGGTTGCTTTTGCCGATGGCCTACGCAGTAGCGGTGGGCATCTGATTGTGTCCGCAAGATGCCCCTTGGTGAACTGTGTTGGCGTACATGGAACGTGCATTGCCTTGGTAAGATTCTCTGTCCCTCCTAACTGTGTGTCTTAGCTCAGGTCGGGGTAACAACTAGCGTGCAATTACTGGGGTGATAGCGGTGTGTTTTCACGAAATGCTGGCTTATTTATTATATTAGTATTTCAAAAAAATTTGTTCAATTTCACGTAACTATGTCGTGTGGCATATCGAGTTAACTGGAATTGTCTCAAGAATTCAATGTAAAGTGTGCAATTTGTTTGACACCTTATGTATCACAAACCTTCCGTGAAAGCCTTGTAGTTAAGTTAGGCAATGGTTGAGGCCTTGTCTAAGTCAGTGAAAAATTTTGCTTTTTCTTAAGTATTGAATATTTGTCAGCCACTTGGTCTAGTTCTCGTTCAATTTAATTTATTGCTTTGTATACTTTAATTGTTAACATGGTTCACTTTGTTACTGATTTAATTGTCTCCCTTATGGGAAAATTATACATTTTTATATTAATATCAGTTTCCTTTTCTTATTTTTTAATACTTTTTTCTCAACCACTTACTAAATCTACTTAAAAATTTATATGCTTTATATATAACCCAAAAATTGTACTGTTTATATTCTGCTGTTTGTCTTACTAAAATTTATGATTCTAAAAACTAATGTAAGTATCAAAATAATTATTTATCGAATCCTAACCACGTCAAAATTTTGAATGTTTCTATTACTGGTTTATGCAAATTCAAACATATTGTAGTTGGTATTATATTCACGAACAATATTCATACACACTTATTATTGTAAGAAAGTTATTACTCTAACCAACAATGTGGTTTTTAAGAAATGTTGCACTGACAATTATGCCTGAATGAGATTTAAAAACATTACACTCATAGACAGTAAATTAACTTATAAAATTTTATCCTTAAGACACAATATATATGTACAGTTTTTCGTTTTGACATCTCTTTTATTTGTATTATAAATACATAAACATTTCCTTAAAAAAGGTTTCTCCTGCATTGTTCATTAAACGAATATTATAAAAAGATTGTTATATAGTTCTTATTCAGACACTTACCCATATGGAATAGAGAGATGTAAATTGTATCAAATCGCTATGATTACATCAAATTCCTTTGGTAACTGTTGTGCTTTTTTGCTCCTTTTCACTGTCTGACACTGATCTTTACCTAATTTCGACCACTATTTTCCCACGATGATTACAAATGTTCTAGCGCGTGGTTGGCGACGAAGTCTTTTTATGGAGCTGAAGGACTTGTGCGAGTTGTTTGTATGCAATCCTTTCAGTTGGCAGCGTTGTTCTTCGAGAAATTTTGCAACAGGATGTTGGAATGGCGCTCATCATAATGTAGTCCTTCTAGTGTTAAGTCTCGTAGAACTAGTTTCAAAAACGTGTATTTTTCTTTTTAAGACATTGCTGAAGGTATTTATATTTTGCAGCTCTTTGCAGACAATCAGTTTACAACAGGATGGCTGTTTGGAAAAGTGTATCTTGAAATATTTTCGCGCTCGTAGTCTGGGTTCCTCTTTTGTTCTTCCAAGCTTCTTCTTTTCTTGAGACTGAAATCTTGTCCCTTCTCTTGGCAGGATGAGGGAATTTATTGACTATTACTTGCTTTGAAACTTACATTAATTAGTATTTCAGTCGTTAATTAGGACGTGTAGTTCAGCACTGAGTGACTGATTTTTTCGTCAGCTTGAAAGTTAATCTGGCATAGCATGCCACAATGAAGGTTAACCTGTGGTGATGACTATATAAAATGATTGAGAATGTAATAAAATTTAATAACAACATTTAGTTTTTAAAAGAAAAACATACATAAATTATAATTATTGATTGAATACGTTAAATAACTAATAGTTTGGTTAAGGGAGCATTGGACAAGGATCCTGGGTGGCAGAAGTGAGTCAACTACTCTGGCACTAAATATGTGGATAATGCAGTCTGAATTGATCTGACACTGAGCAGACTTTGACTGATAATCTACAGAAGTCTATATATATATATATATATATATATATATATATATATATATATATATATATATATATATACAGCTGAAAGCAAGTGGTGATTGAGATCTGTGCGCCCTAACAAGGCCGGAGCAGCAGTATGTTACCCTGCTCGCTTCGTGCAGCGATGTAACTAGCAGCTGGCGAGATGTGTACAGTGGAGGCTAAGCGTAAGGCAATTCATGTGAATCGATCGCGGCCACGAATAAAATGCAAAATCTCCCGGTCTATTGATCCGGCAGACATATCGCAATTTCCTCTCTACCAGAGCCCTGCTATCACAGTAGGCTTCAGTGTGTGACGCAACCGTCCGTCCATTGAGACTATTTACATACTGTACCTCATCTTCCCTTTGCAGTTCTCTTGTGTCTTAGTACTATAACAGGTTAATATCGCTCGTTCCGATAGTTTTGCGGCATTGTTTGAGCTGTGTATCAATTCCTGTTTCAATTTTCTCTGCGTGACCCCTGAGATAGGTTAGGTGGCCTCAGTTCCACATATTCGCTACATTTGTCATTCCATTAACCTTAACCGTTGTATGACGTGCAGTTGATTTACTGTTGGTCCCTAGAATTCTGTTGATCCTTGTTCGAGTTCCGTTGCTCTCTCCAGTTTCCGTTACGCCGGTAGTAGTTGTCGTTGTTATGATTATAATTTCCTCGTCTTTTCTATATTCCTATGATGGCTGGTTATTCCCACTGATGTTTGAATTTTGGTTTCGAGTCGCTCGTTTTTCGCCCATTTCGTAAATCTTCATTCCTCTCGGCGAATATGGCCAACTACTGTCATTATTTCTAGTTCTTTCCAGCGAGTTGTGTATTTAACTCACGTACTCGAGTTCGCACAGCGCGCTCTTGATAGCTTCAATTGAATTGCTGCTTCTACCGATTAGCAGTTGCTGGTAACGTAATGGTAATTTAACGTGGCAGTGCGTGATAATTTCCTTGGGACTGTACGGTTGATCCATGAAGCGGTTCTCCTTGACCAGGGATTCGAAGAATTTTACAGGATTGCGGAATCCTGACACTTCTAAGTCATTTCCGAAGATGATCACCTGTTTTATCCTCTCCAGTGTGTCTTGCGACCAGTATGTACTAAAGAATGCGTCCTTAAATTCTTGGTAGCAGCGACAGCTCTCCGCAACTCCGCACATATGTTCGGTGATTGACCCTTCTAAGAAACCACAGATTAACTGCAGCTTCCACTCTAGAGGCCAAGATTCTGGTAGCACGTGATCGAACTGTGCCATTCAGGTCTTTGGATCAAATGCGTTGTTTACCTCCTTGTAGACTTGAAAATTCTGGATGGTCAAGAAAAGTTTCTGGTAGAAAAGTTCGACGTATCCGCTGTACGAATTTTCCCTCTCGTCTGCAGCGCGTGATTCCATGTATTCGTGCCCAAACGATCCGCTTGCACTGTTATGGTGTCCCCTCGTTTTGTCAGATTCACGTAATGACCTTTCTGACCTCCGTAGAAGTGTACAATTGTTTTCCAACTCGGTCTCTGATATGCTGCGTGTTACGGACGGAGCATCTTGTAATACGTGTTCCACCGCGGCAGGAGCATATTCTTGCTGTGTTCGCCCATATGCAGGGGACGTGTCCTCATATAGCGGTTCGGAGAGTTGAAAAACATTTTCTTCACGTCTGTGACCCTCTCGATGGCGCTGTACCGCATGAGTTGGTGTTTGCAATTGCGCGGTCTGCTCATGTACCTGTCGAACGTCCTTAGCCAACTCGTTTTTAGCTCGGAGACTCGAGCCTGCTGATCTTTAACTTCAGACATTTCGGCCTGTTTGATTTCTATCTGTTGAATTCGCTTCGTCGCCTCACTCATTTCTTCCTGCGTTTCTTGATCTGTTTTTGCCTTGCTTTTGGAGAGTTGCAAGTGCTTTTTTTTGTCTTACACACCTCACATCTTGCCAATTTAACCTGTTCTTTGGGCACTGATGCGTCCTTTCGTGCTACCTGCTTTACCAATCGTTCTGTTTTGGCATTGCGCTTCGCCCAGCCCGAGACATCACTCGTTTCTGCTGTCATTTTCGTGACGTTCTCTAGCTCTTCTTGGGGTCTTACGATCTCTATCTTTACTTCATGTATACAGTCTGTGATCGTTCCTACGACTGATTTGTGTCTTTTCTCCTCTTCCTCCCGTCTCTTTTTCCCTGCCTCTTGTCTCTTCCTTTCTGACTCTTGCATGAATTGCATAAGAGCTTCAAACTGAGATCCACCGCTAACACCTTCCGGGATAGATGAACGAGATTCCATCATTCTGTGACATTTCGTTCGTGATTCTAGTCTGCCAGTCTCACTGATGGTGCGTCTCGTACCAGCAGCGCCTACATTTCGTTCTACTGCGGTCTCCCGTTCACTTTCGTCACCTGACTGAGACATGTCGTCATGCTCTGCAGGCTCTACGTTCTACTTTTCTGCCCTGTCTGCAACTGCATTTACCTGAGAATCCTGTGTAATATCTGCCTGGTCACCGCTAATAATCTGACGTGGATCCATGGTTTACAAAACACAATTACTTTCAATACTCTGTAGCAAACGTGCCTTGCTTCTTGTAAGCATGCACTCTAATTATGACCCAAACGAATTTAAACACTACACATATAACAGCACTCTTGACTATGCTAACAAACAAAAATCTCAATCTATTCTAACAAATCAAGTCGCCGTCAGAAACAAACAATCAAGTGACATAGAAGTCACAACCACATGAAAATACACACATACAATAATTAAATATTAGTACTATATCTAGGTGCAAACTACGAGTATCTATTCTACCCGGCGCACCACATTAAACATGGCGAACGGAAAATTCACTACGCAACACTATCTACGAACTGACAGTCACAGAAGGTGACATCAATTCAAAATTCTGCGCAAGTGACGTCAAACTGCAAGACTAAGCTAGGCAAGGCGATCTGACGGTCACAGAAGGTGCCATCAATCCACGTTCCTGGCAGGGGACGCTACTGTGAAAGTTATCCTGGTATGAGACGCCACAATGAACGTTATCCTGCCATGGGACGCCACAATGGAAGTTACCCGTGGTGTTGACTATAAAAAATGTTTGAGAATGTGCTAAAATCCAGTAACAACATTTATTTTTTAAAAGAAAACAGACATAAATTACAGTTATTGTTTGAATACAGTAAACAACTAACAGTTGGGTTAAGAGATCAATGGACAAGGATCCTGGGTGGCAGAAGTGAGTCAAGTACTCTGGCTCTAAATATGAGGATAACGCAATCTGGAATGATCTGACGCTGAGGAGACTGATTGATAATCTACAGAAGCCAATATACCGGGTGATCAAAATGTCAGTATAAATTTGAAAACTTAATAAACCACGGAATAATGTAGATAGAGAGGTAAAAATTGACACACATGCTTGGAATGACATAGGGTTTTATCAGAACCATCCTATATTGCCAGACGCTTGAAAGATCTCTTGCGCGCGTCGTTTGGTGATGATATTGTGTGCTCAGCCGCCACTTTCGTCATGCTTGGCCTCCCAGGTCCCCAGACCTCAGTCTGTGCGATTATTGGCTTTGGGGTTACCTGAAGTCGCAAGTGTATCGTGATCGACCGACTTCTTAGGGATGCTGAAGGACAACATCCGACGCCAATGCTTCACCATAACTCCGCACATGCTTTACAGTGCTATTCACAACAATATTCCTCGACTGCATCTATTGTTGAGGAATGATGGTTGACATATTGAGCATTTCCTGTAAAGAAGATCATCTTTGCCTTGTCTTACTTTGTTATGCTAATTATTGCTATTCTGATCGGATGAAGCGCCATCAGTCGGAAATTTTTTGAACTGTTGTATTTTTTTGGTTCTAATAAAACCCCATGTCATTCCAAGCATGTGTGTCAATTTGTACCTCTCTATCTACATTATTCAGTGATTTATTCAGTTTTCATATTTATACTGACTTTTTGATCACCTGGTAGGGGCCGCTGAGAGCAAGTGGTCCGATGAACCCTCTGCCAGGAATTGTGTAGTAACCGTGTAGATGTGGATGTAGATGTAGATGTAGATTGATATCGGTACACCCTGTCAAGACCGGGGCAGCAGTACTTTACCCTGTTTGCTTCTTGCAGCGATGTAACTTGCAGCTGGTGATATGTGTGCGGCGGAGGCGAGGCGTCAATCGATCGCGGCCACGAAAGAAACTTAAAATCTCATTTTCTAGCGTTCAGGCAGACAGTTTGCAATATACTCTCTACCAGAGCCCTGAAGTCACGATAGATTTCAGTGTGCGACACACCCATTCACTAGTCGTCCCAAGGACCAATTTGGCTAACTCATACGAGTACGACAGAGCACACAATGATACTAAACGTCAAGATTAGTAAACCAAAAGCTAATAAGTGTGCCCTCGGCAAACGAGTAGTCCGAGACGTTTGAAAACACACTGTCGGTACAGTAAGAACTTCACCACAGGCTTTCCAGTCTAACTATTTGCAAATGAAGTAAGTCTCAAGATAGGTCCCAAGCACCAACCACATACATTTACTATTAAAAACAGTCTTGATCACGATTTATTTATCAAGGAGACCGGTTTCGACCACTACTGTGGTCATCTTCAGACCATTGAGTAGGAACCTCTTTCTGTTGGACAATCACTAGTAGTGAGGTTCCTACTCAATGGTCTGAAGATGACCACAGTAGTGGTCGAAACCGGTCATCTTGATAAATAAATCGTGACCAAGACTGATTTTAATAGTAAATATTTGTAAGACATTGATCACTGCCACTCCCATAATGTATTCAAAAGTAACCAACCACATATGCCAGAGTTTCGACCAGAAGATCACTTCCACACTGAAGTCTACACCCCGAGTGCCTCGCACTTCTCCCGATAAAAAAATTCCGTTTTTCCGCGAAGTTCACGAACGACACCACCATCACCCTGTCTTGAGCCAATCACATGGCTTTAAAGGCGCTAAGTCTCCCCTTCTACACAACAGCACAAACTCATGCATCTCTGGAAAAAAAATATCGTCAATTACTGGCTTTTATATGCTTTCACAGGGGTAGAAGATGTTTTTCCTAGAAAATCGCTTCGCTTCCTGCGGCAGCAGGTAAACAGATGTAAACTTTAAGATCTTTATCTCAATCGCCTGCGTCTTGGAGCATGTTAGTTCAAACTATGAGGTGTAACAAAGATTCTGTCTCTAAACGTTTCTCAGACGCCAGAGTTCCTAATACAACCACAGTGGCCAATGGAAGTAGGTCACAGAGTGGTTTGCAGTATCGGCGAACACGAAAACTTGTGAACTTTTATTACCGTGGCTCTGCACACAATGGTTGGTTTACGACTCCATTCTGTAGACACGTCCCTCCAGTCTGTCACCCGCAGCCCAGCCTTCGACTGGCGCGAATGCAGGTATAGCGGCACTGTCCTGCTGGAGACCTGTCTCAACTAGGGGCTGCTCTGCCTGCCCTGCACAGCTGTGGGTCTGTCTGGCAAGATTTACAGAGGGATGGGCTGGTAGCCAATTGCTATCAACTTCCAACATGCCATTTCTACAAACTAAGAATCATAAAATTTTCTCATGCTTTTCATGTCCTACCAGGGTCCAGCAATGTCTGATCAGGCTGTTAACTTTCTAGAGTCTCACTCAAGGTGCTTAAGGTTGTGCAAAATCTTTAATAATTTTCGGTATACGGAAAATAGGTGAGAGAGTAACTTGTGCTCTCTCAAGCTCTGCAGTTCAATATAATATCGCAGTCTGGTGACAAAACTGCGGTTCTTCAAGATATTTTCTTACCATATTGTGCCTAAACCAAGCTAGAGTTTCAGAGAGGCGGTTTCTTTTCATGCTTTGCGCGCTGGTTGTTTCTTTCTTTCTTTTTTTTTTTTTTGGCCCATTGTCTCCTGCAGTCCTTCCGACTTGAGTATCAGACGAAAGTGAATTTTTGCAAGGCCTTAAGCCAACGTCATCCACCCTCATTGTACTTTCTCAGTCACGGGAATCCTGCTATCACAGGTATATAAGGGTTGCCTTGGTTAGAAATGCCATCCTTCTCGTGCCCTTTCCAGCGACTCCACGTCATAGAAAATCCTAGACCTCATCTATTCATGACCCATATACATTTTGTGTTGATGTCCGCTGCATCGTCGTTGGCAGTTGTCGATTGTTTCTTGCAAGAGGTCGAGTACAAAAATCTTTTCTTATAATCTACCTTATGCCTAATGTCTAATTTAATTTACACCTCTTTAGAAATTCTTCGCATGATTTGTCATCCTATTTATGTGTTACATTTCTAGTTTCTCTGTCAGGTTACAATTTGTTCCTGATATTTTAATCTAATGAAACTCGGTATGGTCGTTATTTGTGGTGTCACGGTGTAGTATGTTATAATGTCATGCTATAAGATCCGTTTCACCTTTGCAATACCTACATCATGTTAATTACTACACATAATAGAAGTTAAGGTACTTCTCCATTCTCTGTCTCCTCTTTTGCACAGATTCCTGGTCACATCCTGTCTGAAATATAGTTGATGGCTTCTTTAATGTTATTTACTGATGAGTACAGTGATTATTCATCATACCTTTTAATATGGTTTACATGATGAAGTCCTACACTTTTACTTGTCTTTGGATTTATTAGTTCTATGCCGTTGTTGTGAGCAATTCTGATTATTACCGTAAGTCCTTTGTATGCAGCATAAAGCTTGTCGCACTGTTGTTTGTGTTTACAGGAAAGATGGTGAATATTCACAAACACTTTCTGCCCTACTGTGAATGTCCTCCTCACTGCTGTCTTAACCACACTTTCCTTTCTTTTCATGCTTGCCCTTTTAATGTTTGTTAATCCTGTGGCTATAATCTGTTTGTGTTGCCTGCATGGTACTGTGGGAAATGTAATGGTTTCTTTGGTTTTGTCGGGGACTTCAATGTTTGTAAGTACTGTGATGGGTGGAAGTAGGGTAGTGATGTGGGGCAATCGATTTTAATGTCTTGCAAATCTCTTAGGCGTACATCCCAAGGGTTATGTTTTCCACTGGCATACAGTCGACATAAAGTACCTATGTCTTTCGTTGACTGTCCTGCTGAAATTGCACTGGGTTTATGTTTTGATATAAAAATTGGTTTAATTCTGTACTGTTTTAACGTGTCCTGCCATTGTGCTGATTTGTATTGGGGTCTGTTATGTGAAAGGATTCGTTCCACCCTACCAACTTGTTCGAGAAAATCCTGTTTGAACCCTTTGCTTATTGTAAGCCCTGATGCCCGCTTTAAAGGCGTTAAAGTGACATATTTTGAAGTTAATCCCAGTACTAATAAGATGAAAGAGTGGTCCCTCTTTGTTCGTAGGAGAGGTCTTATTACATCTGTTGCCGCTATTTGTTTTAATCTGTCAGGGATTATTGGAAATATAGGAGGTTTCGTCTAAAACGTGACGTGTTTTCCTCTCATGCACCTTTTTGCACCTCAGTAAAACTTCCCTTATTCGCTTTTCCACATGAGCCAAGTGGCTTGCTATTTTAATTTTAGGAAGCACATTTTGGGTCCAAAGTGTCCGTTAGTCAGGTGTCTGTACCTTGTGTACTTATTAACTATTTCAGCTGGGATACAAATTAACCACTCACTGATGGCAACATTTCGTCTGAAAAAGAAGCCATTATTTTTCAGGAGATGATGTTATCTGACTTCTGGGACATATCTGCTTTTCCATTTTTATTTGATCCTGGATCTTTGTCCTGTTCTTTTCCTATGTTTTGCAATGCAGTAGTAATCTAGTTTTCGAAGAGTACGCGTTTCCTGTAATACATTGTCAACTGATCTTCCTCCGCTTCCAAACCTATGCTCTTAGATGCTCACTGTGGACCTCAAGATAGGGCGTCTGTTAATATTTTGGCTGGTCCTGCAATGTGTGTGTGTTGTGCAACCAAGCTCTTGTAAAGTTAGCATCCATCTAGCTAGCCTTCCATGATTTAATTTGGCTGATGATAGTTAAAGCAGTCTACTGGGGCACACTTGCATGTGGCACCCGAATATGATTTTATAAACGATGTACGCCTTTGATAGGCTTGATATCGCTGACTGTGTAACACTGCAGAGCCAGAGATACTGATTCTGGTCTGAGACTATCACAGTGTTGTTGGCAAGAGAGTGCTTGGCGCACAGTTTTAATAGCTGCCTGTGAGCGAAAGACGATGGAGTAGGCAGTTTTGTGGTGTGCTGTGTGAACCCACCAAATGTAGGTATGTCATTATTGCTGAACATGGAAGCAGAAGTCTTCATGCAAGAAAGGTAAAGATGTTAAATAATTATAATTTCTGTTTTGTCAATGCGTTAGTATAGATGAGTTGACTGATAATTTTTAATTTTTGGAGTAGCCCCAGAATGTACATAAACTGATTTGATAAAAAGGCTAGTTAGATATTTCAGTTTTGATTTGTTAACAGAACGATATGTAATTTGATGTTTTGCATTGATGCTGGATTAGTGAGGTTAGATAATACTTAATCTCGTTGTTTATGAATCAATTGTGAGTAACGTAAGTTCAACTGCCAGATGTTTTTGAAAAGAGAAACTTATCTTGCAGTACAATTTTGGTAAAAAGTAAAACTCAGTGTTAGTAATTCACCATAATCAGTACCGCCTCCTTGTGCAGGTCATATGACTTTCGAAGACGTTAGATTTTTTCAAAATGTTTTCACTTATCAGGCAAAAGAATTTCATGTGCATTTCAAGGTATTATGGCCAGCATTGCACACTGCTGAGCCTGTAGCTATTATTTTTGTATGAGAGACCAGAATATATCGCGTTCCACCATTGCTGCAAGAGACGGAAGACAATTTAATTTATTTGTTATGTGCACAGGGACCAAAGTTATCAGTTTTGAACAGGGCCGGATGATTCAGTGCCTAAGGGGGTGAATGTATTTAGCAGTGACTACATTTCTTTATTGGTGTTGGGAATTGCATTGCCCAGTCAGTGCGTATAAAGATTTAAGGTAACATTAACACAGAGTAACCACACCACTTGCACTTACAACACGCTACACGGTTATTAGGGTTATGTATCCATTCCACAGTTCAGACATGCAATCAACATAATCTTAAAAAACTTATTTTTTATAAAAGAACGTTATAGAAACTATAAAACTTTGTGGTTTGTGAATATCTTTGTTTTTCTTCCGAAAAGGAAACATCTAAAATGTTGGAAGTGCCATACAACGGCCAATGCTTCCAACTCTGTGTTCGAATAATTTTACTCACTTTTGGTGAGTACTCGACTGACAAATGCAGTTGTTTTGTAATTAAGCTGCCCTTCATATTCGTTTTCTTGAAACAAAATAACCCCTAATCCGGTTTTCGCACTGTCTGTGGCCATACAAAAATTTTTTGGTCACGCCGGGGAGAGCTAGTGCTGGTGCTGTTGCTAATAAATTTTTCAATGTTACAAATTCTTCATTAGCTTGCTAATCCCATACCTGTGGCATATTTTTTCCAGTAAGTGCACATAGATTTGGTGTTGCGAGAGTGTCAATCGGTATGAATTTTTTGTAAAAGCTGATTAGTCGTAAATATCCCCTCAGAGTCTTTTTGTTATATGCAGTGCAAAATTCTTTAATTACTGTTAATTTGCTTGGTTCTGACATCACTCCTTTTTCTGCTGTTACACGTCATAAGAATTTGACTTCTCGAATTCCAAATTTGGACTTTGTTATGTTGACTGTTACACCATGATCCTTTACGGTGTGAAAAAATGGGCTTAGTGTGTTATTGTGTTGCTCCCATGAGAGTTCTGCTATAATGACATCATCAATATAACACGTTATTTTCTGTAAAAATTTAGGACTCAGTGTGGTGTTAAACCGTCTAATGAATGCTGCTGATAAGATATTCAGTCCAAATGGTAACCGTTTAAATTGATAACATCTCCCAAAGATGATGAATGCTGTATACTTCCTACATTCAGACACCAATTCAGCCTGCCAGAAGCTATAACGTAAGTCGGCGGATGCGAAGACCTTTGAGCCATGAAGAATTTGAATTAGCTCTAATGAATTTTGAGGACGATCTGCCTCTGTGATGATAATGGTGTTTATCTAATTTCAGCCTTTGCTCCAAGAGAAGTGTAGTGTTCCCAAATGTCACACTACCGTTTCCCATATCTATCACAGTTCGTCTTAAATTCAGAAAAACTGTTATCATGTCCACCGGTAGGATAAAAAAATTGGCTTCTATCTTTTGACCTTGTTTGTTTATTGACATTCTGCAACATGATTATTTTCATTTTCAAGATTCTTCATCAGCATTGCATTGATTAAATAAGTTCTCCGAAATCGCGGTTAGCTCGCTTTTGCTATCTATGTTTACATTAGTTGTAATTATCGCTACCATGGTCCTTACAACTCGTTGAATCTCGACCGGTTTGCTCTGTTCTTCCAGAACTCCATGCACTAAAATATGCTCTATTGATCATAACATGTAAGCTTTCACGGCCGGCGTCTTCATTAATTAAAACTTCCGGGCTGAATTGCTGTGGTCCATATATAAAACAGCTTCTCCTTCCTGACGTTTCGTTGCCTACTGCGGGCAACATCTTCTGAGGTGAGTCGGCGACTGGCTGCTAGGCGCTGGAGGTCCCGCTTATATAGAGCGCTTAGATGGCGCTCTTTCATTCCTACAGAAGATAAAAAATACCTTTGCAAAACGGAAGCTTACCCTCCTAGACCGTATGGGTTACCTAAGATACACAAGCCCAATGTCCCATTGAGACCGATAGTAAGCGCCATTGGGGCTCCTACTCAAGAGCTGGCTAGATATCTTGCTTCTTTGTTGCAACCGTGTATAGGTAAAACTGACACTCACATTAAAAATTCCATGCATTTTATCGAAAAACTAAGGGAGATCACAGTTAGTCCAAGTGACATCCTTGTCAGTTTCGATGTAGTATCCCTGTACACCATGGTCCCTGTTGACGAAGCTCTTTCTTACATAGCTGATATGTTTCCTACTGATATAATAGCGATGTTTCGACATTGTCTATCGTCGACTTATTTTCAGTATAACAACGAGTTTTATGAACAAATTGATAGGGTGGCCATGGGTAGGTAGCCCTTTCAGCCCTGCTATTGCTAATTTATTTATAGAATTTTTCGAACAACAAGTGCTGCAGCCAGACAAAAAACGCCCTTTGAAATGGTATCGATACGTGGATGACACCTTTGTGATAAGGAATCATGCTGAAGAGGAAGTGAGTGATTTTTTGGTGCACATAAACAGTTTCAATCCAAAGATACAATTCACCATGGAGAAAGAAAGTAATGGACAACTAAATGTTTTGGATGTATTGGTTATTAAACGGGCCGATCGGACTTTAGGGCACAAGGTATATAGGAAAGACACACACACAGATCGTTACCTACATAAGGATTCGAATCATCATCCTAGGCAGAAGAGAGGAGTCATAAAACCTTTTGTGGACACGGCTAATAACATCTGTGAGCGAATTTATTTGCAAGATGAATTAAGCCATTTGCGAACGGCTTTCAAGAGAAATGGGTACACTAACAACAAAATAGATCGAGCACTCCACTCTAGAAGAAAAGTGTCCGAAAATACACGACAGCAACAACCGTCGGCTGGAAAAGTTTTTCTACCATTTAATCATAACATCACGGACCGTATTGGGGAAGTTTCGTCCAAGTTTCAAGTGGAGACAATCTTTCGACCTACCAAGAAAATTAGTGAAAGTTTAAGATCAGTGAAAGACTCACGACACCCCTTAGCTACCCCAGGTGTGTACAAAATTCCGTGTAGCTGTGGCATGGTTTATATTTTAACAGCTAAAAGGAGTGTTAATACCCGCATAACGGAACACAAAAGGAACTGTAGACTGGGACAAATTGACAAATCAGCTGTAGCGGAACACGTTTTCAAAGACGGTGATCACGAAATAAAATTTAGTGAGACAAACGTGATAGCTAGGACCTCACATTATTTTACCCGCATGTATAGAGAAGCTATAGAGATCTGCAAGCACGAAAATAATTTTAATAAAATGAAGAAGGATTAAAACTAGACAAGTTATGGCGGTCGACTCTGTACCAACGAAGTGACTATCGATTACCTATAATCGAGAGAGATGGCACTAGGCAGAGATAGTTTTAAAGTCGAAAGCACGTGATGAGTGGTGGCGCCATCTAAGCGCTCTATATAAGCGGGACGTCCAGCGTCTAACAACCAGTCGCCGACTCACCTCAGAAGATGTTGCCCGCAGTAGGCAACGAAACGTCAGGAAGGAGAACAGTTTTATATATGGACCACGGCAATTCAGCCCGGAAGTTTTAATTAATGATCCTCTATTGAATTATTTGTGAGTCGTTTCAGGACTTTTACCTGTTAATTCGAACCTTATGTCGGATATGAGTCGACCACGATATCTCTCTCTTCTACAACTTCTCCTTAACTTTCAACTTCGAGTTCCCTCAACTACATCTGCCTCTTCTTTCTTTGTGGAAACTCCCAAACAATCGCATCTAAATGCCCTTATTATATCTCTGTAACTTCCATCACTGTACACATTGGAACCGGTGCACAATTGTAATTTAATTTCAACTTTCGTTGGCTGCTCATTATCCTCCTTCTGTTCGTTATCCTTGGTCTCAGATTCAGATACCTTTGCTTCTAATTACTTCATCCCTATTCTCTTCTCACATACTGCCTGTCCCTGGTAATGCGTTTTCTTCGTCGGGACCCTCCCAATTAATTTCTGCACAGCATAATGTTGTTGTTTTCCTGCCTGTGTTCGATACCTGCAGTCATATTTCCTCATTTATTACCTGTCAGGACAAAATGTTTATTCCTCTCGACAGTAGGTAATCTTCTTGGAATCGGCTCTCCCTAGTATCAGTATTAAATAACTGTGCAATGATAACTGCTTTACCTTTTATCTCGACTTCCGTTACGCCTGCTTCATTTTGTTCTGGTTGTCATTTTTTTGTGAAATCCTCCCAAATAATTGCTATCCAACCTGAAGTTAGCGATATCGTCTTTCGGTCCCTGCGGTTCTTTTCCTTCGCCTTTCACCTCTCGTGTCAAAGCGTTTGTTTCTTTCACTACGTTACTCCTGCTTGCTTGGGAAGGTGTTGTTTCTCTTCTTCACCTGGGCACTCTCTCGTCAGTTCGAGCGTTTACTAGGTTCGGTGGCCTTACTCCCCTGTCTTCTTTCGGTCTTTCCTCTCTTTGTTCGGCTTGGTGACACAGGTTTCGTTGCTGGTAGTTTGTCGTCCAATTTGGCTCGCAGCACCCATTGTGATTACCGTTATTTCCACTGTAGCAATTATCGCCATTCCTGAATGGATAATCATTGCCATTTCTTGTTCCGTATCCGTACCCATTTCTCTGCTGGAATCGATTGTTATTTCTCGGATCGAAGTTATCACGCGTTTCGCAGTAGCTGACATTCCTTCGTGCGGTCTCCGGCGAATTTCGCGGTCTTTCATCACGGATTCACGCGAGTTTCGCTTTTTTATTACCTCCTCTTCCGAGAATATGTACCCCAATTCTCTCAGAATTCCTTTGAAGGCTTCCACATTATTGCCTCCACGTCCTAACAGTGTTGATATTTTAGTGGTAACTTCACGGTACACAATTTCATCAATTCTCCATCACTGTATGGCACATCCTAACATTGGTTTTCCTTTGCCTTTTCTTCGAATAATTTCACAGGGTTCTTCTCTCCGGAATTTTCGAAGTATGGATTTTGTATTAGTTCATACTTCACCCTATTTTGCGCTTCACACGACCAGTAGCGTGAGAGAAACTTATCTCTGAAATCTTCATATGATCGACAAGTAGCTGCTACGTTTTGCATCGTTTCTGCTACTGTTCCAGACATATGGGCACATATAAAGTCTAGTTCGTGTGCTAATGTCCAATGTCCTGGTAGACCTACTCAGAATTGATCAATGAAGGTTCTTGGATGCAGTGAGTTTCCTTTACGGAAATGCTGAAACTTTCTTACAATGAGGAAATGAGCGTTGTCGTACATCGTCTTGGTACCAAACGAAATTCGAGAGTCCTCTCCGCTTCTGTTTCCGATCATTTCACGTGCCAGGATTTCAGGTTGTAGTAAGTCCGTTGGATATTGCCCACTGTAACTTCCGCCTAGTCTTACATGATATCGTTGTAATGGAACGCAATGACTATATTCCATCGGCTCTGCGAGAATGTCGGTATGCTTTACAATATAACCTTCATGCCCTTGCACTTCAGTCTCATGTATTGGCTCGGTGTCTTGCCTGGTTAATACTTGTCGCTTCAACATGTGGTCCGAATTGTTCTGAAAAGTATCCTTGTGGAACCCGATGTCTTCGTAGTGCCATCTGCTCTTCGTGAGTTTTGAAACGCGTCTATGGCATCGCCGGTGGTCAGTTATCGTGTAATTTCTTGTCTGAGTGTCATTGGAGTTGTATCTGAGTGAAACCTTTTCTCATTCCTTGAGAAGCTTCTTGCATTCCTGGTGGCGTTATTGTGTCGGAAGGTGTTGCCAATTCTGAGTTTGTACGATCTTCATCACTTCGCTCTACTATAGTTCGCAAGAGTTCTCCTCTGAGTTTTTCGAACTGATGTTTCGTTTTCGCTTCCATTCCTACGATGCGGGTATCGTATCACTTGCAACTATTTCTCGTGCTGTGCGCTTTGCTTGGCGTGTAATTGCATTAACCTGTTTAGTTAACTTCGCAGTTTTACCGTGAGTATCAGCTCGTAATATTTTCTTGTCATCAGGTAATGTTTTGATTTCGGTCTGTGTGTAGTCACGAAATGTTTTAATTTCGGTCTGGGTGTCATCTTGCAGTGTCTGTACGTCCACCTGGACCTTGTCAATGTCTGTTCTTATTGTGTGTGTCGTATTATTAAATTTTCGATCACATCTCGGGATTCCTTTGCCTCTTCCTCAATGTGACTTAACTGTTGTTTGATCTCATGCAGTTGTTTCCCTGTTCCCACACTCTGCTCACATGTCTTTTGCTGCAGTTGTTTCGCCGATCTGCATTCTGCCCACGTATTTGTTGCAGTTATTTCGTTTAGTCTCTGTTTTGTATGGTTATGGTGAACGTTAACTGCTGGAAAATTTCCGGCAAATGAATGGGTCCTACTACCTCTTCTTCCAACGCGCTTCGTTGTCTTCTTACATTCTCGTGTCTGTCAGCAAATGACTGCAGTAAACCATGCAGTGACACATTTCAACTTGCATTACCTGTACTTGGTTGTGAGGGAGGACTTATTACGCGTACTAAGGATTCTACTTATTCAAGACGTTCCCCAACTCCTTGCATCTCTGCAACATATTAGTCGCCGCTTATGGCGCCTTGCTGTTCTGTGTTACGTCCTGTTAGACCCCCTAATGTATTTCACACGGCATTGTGTCGTCTGTTGTTCTGTACTGAGGTTCCCGCACGTTATCTTGCTAGGTGTCAATCTCAGTGCTGTCAATGTCTCGATCTATCTACTATTGGTAATCTCTCTGATTCCTGTCTGTGCAGTTTTAAGTGTCGCGCCCTACTTCATGCAATCATGCGATCATACGATCTTACTCGCTTCATGAACTTGCTACCTTCACCCTTTCCCCTACTACACTTTTCTCCTAGTTCCCATGACACAATAACAAGACTGTACGACCTTCACTTACCAGCTGGGACAGAACCAACTTATCAACGCTATGTCAGCCACGTGTGTACTTTCAAGAAAATCTTAAACCTAACAATGGCTTGACAACTATACTATAGGGATTCTGCGTACGTCTCCCAGTGCATCGCACGTCTCTGTCTCCCTATGACCTTGTCAGTAGCCTCTAATTTTAACCATTAGTTGATGCAATACATAAACTGATTATGAAAACTTTTTAAGAGGATAATTTTTTTCTAGGAATTATTTATGGCTGACTACCTCACCATGATATTTTACCATCTTTGCAGTGTTGCCATTACCTGACACGAGTGTGAGTGGTTCTGATCTGTCTTACTACCACCGTTGTACAAGGACGCTATGTGAGTGTTTTAGGAATTTGGGTTTGAGCTTACGGCCTACATGGTAGGAAGATACCATCTCACACATGCAGCGTTCAGAAGAGTGCAGCAGTACAGACAGTGATGTAATCAGACAATGGTCTCAATGTCGGTTCCATTACACACCCTGTAAACGAAACGTTATCGCTAACAGAAATTAGTGTATGGGTGCAGGCGTAACTATATCTTAGCAAATAAATAAATAAATAATTCTTTATTAAGTTTTATTTATACTCTTGGTGTGACTTCGTACCATAGGAATGTTAACAAAATTACATACAGGACGGTAAAATATTGGTACTTGGTGTTCACAACACTGAAGAGGAATTTCTAACTATTACAAGGTTCTTCAGAAGTAAGATGGTTAGATGGTTTATGACCATCTCTGGGGGTCGATAAACATACAAACAAATTAAATGCAGCTGGGGACACAGATATTAATTGCGCTAAAATGCACAATTAAAAATGGTTCAAATGGCTCTGAGCACTATGGGACTTAACATCTGTGGTCATCAGTCCCCTAGAACTTAGAACTACTTAAACCTAACTAACCTAAGGACATCACACACATCCATGCCCGAGGCAGGGTTCGAACCTGCGACCGTAGCAGTCGCGTGGTTCCGGACTGAGCGCCTAGAACCGCGTGACCACCGCGGCCGGCTCCCAAAATCGAATAGGGGTCGTTAAAAAACAATAAAAAAGAAGTACACACATAAAACAATTCATAACTCTACAATGGCCGAAGAATCATTTTCGACGGATCGGCCATCTCACGTTTGTGCTTCAATTAGGCTGAACAGTCGTAAATACGTTTAATTACACATCTTGGATGAATATACAAAAAAAAATAATAATTAGGAGAGATGGAAACGACCGCAGCTCTGAAAGTGAACTGAATATCACTTGCTGGTGTGACATGGGTGCGCGTGTGCTTGCGTTGTGTCGGTGGCGGCAGTGGCGGCTGTCGGCGCGAGCTGTGAAACTGAGAATGTGTTCTAAATCCCTCTCGACTGTTGAACACCAGTCAGATACATTCCCTACTGCTTTGGTGAAGTTGAGACTTCTAGTTATTCCTTAGCTATGTTAATTTGCATGGTATACGCTATTTGGCTGGAACATCGCATTCGTTGTTGCCCTCAAATCACTCGCGTTAACTGTCTGCGCTCGGTGCATATCTCTGACTGGGGGACTTTTGAGTTCAACACCTTACGAGTTAAGACAAGCCTGTTAACAAGTGTTCACATAATGAATCTCGCAATCGTCTCAGTGTGGCGCTAGACGCCTTGCTCAAACACTCGGGATTTCTGCAAGAGAAGATAGCTAATTACTCTGTCGCCATCAAAACTGGTGGGCACACATTTCCTTTCTGGGCAATCAGAGCGTTCGTACTTTATTAAAACTCCACTCACTAGAGTTTTTGTAGCCTATTACAGGCGTCCCTTCTTTCCTAGGACAGTGTTTAACTTTTGCTATGTAATACTGAGCTAAACAGCTTTTTCTTTCATGCGAGTTTTAACGCAGGTGGCTACAGTGAGTCACCTATGTTTAGAGTTGGGTTTCTCCAAACGTTCTATTTAACAACTCCCGCCGTGTTCCTATAGAAACGCATTCCAAAGGTCGTCGTTAAAAGCAGGGATAAGTGGCGGCTTTGTTGATGACCTAAACAGTGGCAGCGGGCGTATCATTATGTCCGCTAGAAGCTTGTGGTGAACTGTATCGGCGTACATGTGACGGGCATTGCCGTCGTAGAATTCTCTTCCCCTCAGAAATGCGCCTCATAGCTCGGGTCGGGGAAATTACTTGCGTGCAATTACTAGTGTGAGTGTTAGTGGTGTACATTCACGAAATGCTGGCTTATTTATTACATTAGCATTTTGATAACATTCGTTCAATTTCACGTAACTATGTCGTGTGCCATATTGAGTTAACCTGAATTGTGTCAGGAATCCTACGTAAGGTGTGTTATTTGTTTGACGCCTCAGAAAATGGTAAGTATATGTCTCAGTTTATTTGCATAGATGCAATATACAAAGTATGTGTGCAGTGTGTGGACTGTTGAGGAATATGTTGTTCATACATTCGTTTCACAAGTACAGTTCCCTAAGATTGTCTCATGCATTAATCCTAGTATTTAAAGAAAATATAATCATTTGTACCCAGTATTACAGTCTTACGAAGAAATGAGAACAGTAGTGAACTCTCATAAATAATTTAGTTTCGTATCCGAAACACAACCGAACGCTTTTGATTTTACCCCTCAGAAAATCTTATTCTTCCCTACATCGGGTAGTCACCCACTAGGCTACGAACCACTAGTTTTGCTTAGGAAGCCCACTCTCTGATGGAAACAGTAGTCTGATACTACGCAACATTGCCATCTACATGCCGTGTGCAAAACTGCAAAAAAAAAAAAAAAAAAAAAAAAAAATGTTTGTTAGGTTTTCGTGTTTTCTGCAATTGTAAATATTTCACCTTTACTGTATTGGGAAAAAGATGCATGACCGCAGTGCCTGAACTATGGATAAAAATCCTTGGCTCTGTGTTTAATGTAATTTGTGGTGATCTTGGTCGCTAGTCAGTTGTGTAATGTTAGGACAATCTTATTAGCGTCATAGTAGCGAACAGATCAGTTTTAGGGAAGGTGATCCTATATTTGTCAATTACCTATAATACTTCGCGATGGAAGTGAAAATTTGTTTGTAAAGACATTTTCCTAACTGTGTGGATGGAGAAGACTAGAAGAAATATTTAAAGGTAACCAATTCCAATGCTAGAATGAAATGTTCGTTTGTCAGAACTGTTAACTGTAGGAAATCTATCCGGCCGGTGTGGCCGAGCTGTTCTAGGTGCTTCAGTCTGGAACCGCGTGACCGTTACAGTCGCAGGTTCGAACCCTGCCTCGGGCATGGATGTGTGTGATGTCCTTAGGTTAGTTAGGTTTAAGTAGTTCAAAGTTCTAGGGGACTGATGACCTCCTATGTTAAGTCCCATAGTGTTCAGAGCCATTTGAACCATTTTTGAAGGAAATCTTTGTTCTTAGATTACTAATAATATTAACAATAGGTGTTAATTTGATCTTTTAGTTCTATGCCACAGAAACAGCAGTTGGATTAAATGTCTGTGATTTTTGTAGTTCAAGAACGCTTTCTGTTAAAATAAAACCCTCCTCCATCATTGTTATTTAAGTTCTATATATTTCGTCAAGTGTGCACAGCACCTTATGCCACGCGTAGCCACAGACTGTTCCTGACAAGCACAGAAAAATGTAGTAGTGAGTGGATTATTTTTCTTCATTTGCTGTATTTGCTGATTTAAATTTGCTTCCGAGTACGTGAGGACACCAGTTACGGAACAGCATGCTGAGCAGGAGGTAATCTCTTTTAAAGCAGATCTCGTTTTGCATTCATGTGAGCACATAGCATTTAGTCAGATTTTCAGGTGTTGTGCGAAGTAAGCAGATAATACACAGTGAATAGTGAAGGGGCCGGCCGTTGTGGCCGAGCGATTCAAGGTGCTTCAGTCCGGAACCGCGCTGCTGCTACGGTCGCAGGTTCGAATCCTGCCTCAGGCATGGACGTGTGTGATGTCCTTGGTTAGTTAGGTTTAAGAAAAAAAAAAGTGTGTGAAATCTTATGGGACTAACTGCTGAGGTCATCAGTCCCTAAGCTTACACACTACTTAACCTAAATTATCCTAAGGACAAGCACACACACCCATGCCCGAGGGAGGACTCGAACCTCCGCCGGGACCAGCTGCACAGTAGGTTTAAGTAGGTTTAAGTACTTCTAAGTGTAGGGGACTGATGACCTCAGATGTTCAGTCGCATAGTGCTCAGAGCCATTTGAACCATTTTGAACAGTGAAGGTAATCTTAGCTATTTTGTTCTGAGCTGAACAATATTTTGAGCGTATTTCAAGCCACACATTCCATTTCATGTTGAGGAAATTTCATAACGTACGTTTGTATTTTGTTTCAGTTACATAGATTTCACTGAATGCACAGTTAGTTTATTTTGAGAGTTAATTATATTCGTTTTCATTATTTCTGTTTCAGCATTTCAATACGATTAAAGTTTCGTTTCATGACACTGTTCACAAGCGCAATACCGGGCCAACCAACAGTCATTATTGCTCAGCAGTTAAATACAATATCTTAAGGATATTTTACACCAGGAGAAAGTGTTTGAAAAAGAATATTTTGTGTTTCATATATACACTACTGGCCATTAAAATTGTCACACCACGAAGATGACGTGCTACAGACGCGAAATTTAACCGATAGGATGAAGATTCTGTGATATGCAATGATTAGCTTTTCAGAGCATTCACACAAGGTCGGCGCCGGTGGCTGCAACTACAACGTGCTGACATGAGGAAAGTTTCCAACCGATTTCTCATACACAAACAGCAGTTGACCGGCGTTGCCTGGTCAAACGTTGTTGTGATGCCTCGTGTAAGGAGAAGAAATGCGTACCATCACGTTTCCGACTTTGATAAAGGTCGAATTGTAGCCTATTGCGATTCCGGTTTATCGTATCGCGACACTGCTGTTCGCGTTGGTTAAGATCCAATGACTGTTAGCAGAATATGGAATCGGTGAGTTCAGGAGGGTAATACGGAACGCCGTGCTGGATCCCAACGGCCTCGTATCACCAGCAGTCGAGATGACAGGCATCTTATCCGCATGGCTGTAACGGATCGTGCAGCCACGTCTCGATCCCTGAGTCAACAGATGGGGACGTTTGCAAGACAACAACCATCTGCACGAACAGTTCGGCGACGTTTGCAGCAGCTCGGAGACCGTGGCTGCGGTTATTCTTGACACTGCATCACAGACAGGAGCACCTGCGATGGTGTACTCAACGACGAACTTGGGTGCACGAATGACAAAACGTCACTTTATAGGATGAATCCAGGTTCTGTTTACAGCATCATGATGGTCTCATCCGTGTTTGGTGACATCGCGGTGAACGCACATTGGAAGCGTGTATTCGTCATCGCCATACTGGCGTATCACCCGGCGTGATGGTTTGGGGTGCCATTGGTTACACGTCTCGGTCACCTTTTGTTCGCATTGACGACACTTTGAACAGTGGACGTTACATTTCAGATGTGTTACGACCCGACTGGGTGTTGTGTGATGTCCTTAGGTTAGTTAGGTTTAAGTAGTTCTAAGTTCTAGGGGACTGATGACCATAGAAGTTAAGTCCTATAGCGCTCAGAGCCATTTCTTACGACCCGTGGCTCTACCCTCGCCGGCCGCGGTGGTCTCGCGGTTAAGGCGCTCAGTCCGGAACCGCGCGACTGCTACGGTCGCAGGTTCGACTCCTGCCTTGGGCATGGATGTGTGTGATGTCCTTAGGTCAGTTAGGTTTAAGTAGGTCTAAGTTCTAGGGGACTGATGACCACAGCTGTTAAGTCCCATAGTGCTCAGAGCCATTTGAACCATTTGAGCTCTACCCTCCATTCGATTCTTGCGAAACCCTACATTTCAGCAGGATAATGCAAGACCGCATGTTGCGGGTCCTGTACGAGCCTTTCTGGATACAGAAAACGTTCGACTGTTGCCCTGGCCAGCACATCCTCCAGATCTCTCGCCAATTTAAAACATTTGGTCAACGGAGGCCGAGCAACTGGCTCGTCACAATACGCCAGGCACTACGCTTGATGAACTGTGGTATCGTATTGAAGCTTCATGGGCAGCTGTACCTGTACACGCCATCCAAGCTCTGTTTGACTCAGTGCCCAGGCGTATCAAGGCCGTTATTACGGCCAGAGGTGGTTGTTCTGGGTACTGATTTCTCAGGATCTATCCACCCAAATTGCGTGAAAACGTAATCACACGTCAGTTCTAGTATAATATATTTGTCGAATGAATACCCGTTTATCATCTGCATATCTTCTTGGTGTAGCAATTTTAATGTCCAGCAGTGTAGCTAAACTGCATAGAAAGCTTACGTGTTCTTCAGATAAAATTATTAGGGACGTGTGATGCAGAACCTAAGAGGGTCAGCGAGTTTTGTTTTGTCTACAGCTCTCCGGTCTTTAGAAAGCCATTATGGGATTTTACGCTTTCGGTAACAAAGATTCCCTAAAACCGAACTCGGTCGTAAACAGCAGCTGCGGCACTTCAAAAGCAGAAACAGCGCCGGGTGGCGTTTCACGACCATTCGTTTGCGACCCTGTGCGCTCCCGCCCCTTCCCGCCATCCACTCTGCTCTGGTGGCATTTACATCCCTTCCATTACGCTCTCAAGTCCTCGCTAAGGGATCACGCCCGGAGGCAAGCAAAATGTAGAGACAATATTGTTCGTTCTCGCGGCGCGTTCTCGGGTCAATTTTCTGGATAATAAAAGAGTAACGGCTTGGCGGGCCTCCAGAGCGGCCCTCCGCGGCGAGGGCCGGCGATTTATCGCGGCAGGCAGGCGCCTCCTTTTCCTCTCATTTGCGCCGACGAATGCAGCGGGCCGCGGGACCCCGGGGCCCGGCCGGCGCCCTGTAATGAAACTGTCCCACGGACGCCATAAATCGAGCGCAGCCCGGCGCGGCGCTACCTAGGTAAGCCCGGAACACTTTGCTGTCCCGCTGTAACTACTGTGCCCGCAGAATTTGCTCGCGCGCGCGTTCGCTCGGTCTGGGCGGCCACTACCACTCCGCCGCTGCGGTTTTCAGGGGAGGCTTCGAGCGGTCTGCGGTTGTGGGCGAGCGGTGTTTCATTTCATTACGGGTCTCCGCGTCGGCTTACAAGAGAGCGCAGGAATTTCCACTCTGTTCCGAAACTGTAGCCCTTTTATTTTTTTATTTTACCGCTTTTTAAAATGTGTTTTACCGCTTTATGCTGGGCACGCGCCGAGAGCTGATACTGCTGTCAGCAAAATGTTTGAAACTGGAATGTATCGGGGAGGACGACGGTCCGTTGAGCTAAGTGGTGGTTCGTGAAGACGCACGGAAAGTAGTGACATCGTTGCAGAACGAAGACTCGATTTCAGGCTGTTTTCTCTCAGTAACTAAAGCAGATGTGGACAGAAAACATTACTACACTTTAAATTAAGGTTGTATTTTACAACCTGTGACTGTTCAATTGAATGTAAATACATAAAACTGCTACCAATCAGTTATTTGAATTGATAGGTGTCACGTATTGTTTTGGAATCTGAATCGATTGTGAGTGAGCAGCGTTGTGGTGAGCTGTATCGCAGAAGCTAATCTCTGAGGCGTGAGAGGGTGCAGTGTAGCAGTCAATGTTATGCTGTGGGTAGAGAGCGCAGTCAAAGTTCAGGTGTGTTAGAGTTAGGCTGACAATGTAAATCAGTGTTTGAGTAAGTATGTAGACAATGTTAAGCTGTGTTAGAGTGAGGAAGCTATGGCAATAATATGTTTCAAATCTAATGTCTCTATTTATCAATTTGTTCAATCAACTTGAATAGGAAACTGACTTGTAAAAAAAGAACTCTAATGGAATTCAGGTAAATACAAAAATTATGTTACTTTTTTTCTCAATATTCCTGCGCAATCGAACTAGCTTGGTTATTGTACTGTAAGTAGCTACAGTTGAGAGATAGGAATGTGTATTGTTTGGAGCTTAAGAAGTCAAGAATTTAAATTTAATTGTGCCTTGAGCACTATTTCAAAATATACAAAAGATTTAGTGTCGTCATTTATACGGGTATTTCATTTTCCTACCAACCTCTCCCTTACAATTTTTTAATGGGTCATCCAACCAAGCATGTTCTCTAAACAGTTTGTTTGCAATTAACAGAGATCTCATTGGACCTCTTAGGTTTCTATGTGTAGGAAGAGTAATTTGCGGCTTTAGCGTAGTGATGCGCAAGACAGAGCAGTACTGCAATGCGTTATCCAGATTTGCGCGGAATAGAGGAAGGAGAAAATATTATGACTTTTTTAATTTTATTCAATCAGAGCCAACTTATGCTATTCACAGACAGTTTTATGATCAAATTTTGTAAAGCCCATTACTCTAGGTTTCATGTCCAGGTTAATTATTGAGGCAGTTTATACTGTTCGACATTCTTGCCGTCAGACTGCTAACTTTTACAGTACGGAAGACTTCCCTATTCATTACGACAATTAGTTATTATTACAGTGGAGCTCAGCTGTCACATTACGATGGTACACGTTTTACTACGACAGTTCATTTATTATTTTAGCTCAAAGCTTACAGTCAGAAACCGAATAATTCAGTTCATATTTTTATTTATTTAGTTAACATTCAGTCTTATTTTTTTATTATTTAAAGAGTACTTTCAGAATAGTTATTTATTATCCCATGAACCGATTTGCGAACCTTTTCAGATTCATCTTCAGGTTAATCTTCCGATTATTTCTGGCATAATTCTGGATGCTGGCTCTGTGATAAGAAGATGGAACACGCTTTAATTTGTCTGCGTGACTATTGTTTATCTGTCGATATGGATGCTAAATTTAGTTTTGTACTTACTGAGACAGTATGGGAGGCTGTTTTCGTTAGTGTCCATCTGTGTGCTTCCATTTTGATGGCCAGTTGGCATATCACTTCAACATGGTTACACGATCTGCATTCACTTCCACTGTGACAGCGACATTTAGCCAGCATCCAGCGTGTGGTACACAACTGTTGTAACAAAGATCTAGACAAAAAAGGCACGGCATAGCCTTACTGTGCTCACAGATGTAATTTGTTCTCGTTTACATGTACTTAAGTCGATATAAGAGCCAATAATTGAATCAGACTGGTGATAACACGAGAGCACGAAATAAAATAAATAGATAAATAAATGGATTGCTACAAGAACACTCAAAAATGTGTAACGAACAGTTACAGCGCATACAGATGAGCTGTTCGTTACACATTTCTGAGATGGTTTTTACATCATCGGACATACCATTTTTGACTATGTTACGACGATTTGGAAATGCGTCTCAACCCGAAACTAGTCATCAAGTGAATAAACAAAAGTAAATTTTGCAACTTTGGACTATTTTTCCGTTGTACTCAGTCCAAGTATTTCTGTCACCGTTTGAAGCCACTAGAATGCCAACCGCAGTTTTTGCTATTGCTTGGCGCTGGTTGGCGCAGACAAGCACACACATAACCTCACCATAGCCAGAATCATCATCTCCGTCACTGTTCAATTATTCAAAAACAGTCTTAATCGCGTTTATTATTATTAATAAATGCGATTAAGACTGTTTTTGAATAATTGATTAATCATACTAATCGCTGCTTCATCTCCACAACCAGTCACTTTTGCTTCAGGCCTTCCTTTTCCCGTCTCTTGTTTCATTTCCCCTTGCGAGGGCGCAATTGAGTTAATTTGGCCATCAAAGATAATTCATTCGTATTGTTCACTAAATTATGTAATTAATGCATTTCTTTGGAATTGATCTTGCCTCTATCAATCATGAATCATTCCGTTTCGAGTAGGATCATATAATGTACTCATGAGGAATCGAATTACAGGTAGCTTCAATACTGGAATAGATTTAATTGCCGTATCACGTTAATTGGATGTCATGTGATATTTTACTAGCTGCCGAAGTAAAATCCGAGCACTGATGGGCAGGTTGTGTAGTTTTGCTCGTGTAACTGCGGCAAGAAGGCGAGATTCAGATGCTCCGACGTAATGCAGTTGCTTTGTTTTGTGTCAGGCATGCAATATGAGAACAGCATGTGGCGTACAGCTAGAGCTGTATTTCTCCGTACTGCGTCTCAGGGCAATGTGAACAGTATGGCTGCTGGAACACCACTATTCGAGGTATCCAAAGAGGTCACTTGAAAAAACTATTCGCCGTTCTCTTACCTTCACGTCGGAAGCTGTGAACGAGTACATTCTAAACTACACTAGGTGATTAATCTTCCCCATAAGGCACAGTTGAAGCAATTCATCATGTTGCAGGTTTTTGCATGAGCTCAAATGGGATGGCTTACACGTTTAGCATCGTCTCTAAAACAGCGAAACGGTACAGCAACATACAGGCCAATGACATCCGTCTGTTTGCGCCCCTATTGCACCCCGTCTTTTATTGCACCCCGACTTTTTCTTATAGTTATTCGACGAATACTACGTGAACGTGTAACAGCTTGGTGTTAACCCCTCCCTCTCCGCCCCCAAAGCCCATCCTTCTACACCCAGTGTCCGTAACTTTAATCGTATAGATAACATATGAGATGCCTCTGAGCGTAGTGTGTCTAAACTAGATCTACTTCAGCACCGAGCTATTTTCAAGAACCTACGAAACATAATACAACGTAATGATAACAATTTACAGCGGTATTAGCAGCATGTACAACCAATTTTTTGACAATCGTATACCGTACTTACAAGATTTTAATATGTAAGCAGAGATAACAATCTAATATGCACAAAAGCACGTCAAAGAACAATTGTCAGCGACACTATACAGTACTCCATTTTATGCGCTGCGATTATGACTGAACTGATACCGCAAAACTACAACTGTTCACTTCCAATACATTAGAGTAAATGTCTGAAACGGCAGAGAAAATTTTCATTACTGAATCTGTTTTTCCACTGAGAACATTTTGAGATTATTCTCTGAAGGCGCTATAGATTACAGTTTCTTCTAGAACGTCCATAAATCTACCTTCTTCTAACCTGTGTAGTACCTGTCTGGTTTCCTCGATGCTGTTAGCATTATGATTATAGTTTCTTAGATGTGCCCTAAGCGAAGAAGGGTCTCCCGTAAGTCTGCGTGTTCTCTAAATCTGGCGGAGAAACTTTGTTCTCTTTGCCCACACAGAAATTTTCACTTTCACCGCCTTTCTATTTACAAATCCCTGATTGTATATATGGTTTTGTTTTTTGGGTTGTGTGTCCGATTGTTTTCCCTACTTTTTTATTCGTGTGGTACCCATTTCGTACACTACTTTTACATAAAATTTTCAGGTACTGTATTTTTTCTGTGCAATAGGACAAAAACGGATGGATATGATTCGTCTTTAGGTTCCTGTACCGTTTGACTATTAGAGACGATGCTGGACGAGTACGGTAGTCCATTTATAGAAACTGTGGACCCATCCTACAAGAATATACATCAGACCCATTGTCAGCCGATATTCTAGGTTGAGGGGTCAGAATGATTCCCAAGCCCCTCGGAACGTTATCGCAATCATCAGGAAAAGCGTGTGCTATATTCCACTACATACAGGTTATGTCTATCACAATATTGGCCGGTTGTAAATAGGCTTTAGC
The DNA here is from genome assembly GCF_023898315.1 of Schistocerca nitens. Classification (NCBI taxonomy): domain Eukaryota; kingdom Metazoa; phylum Arthropoda; class Insecta; order Orthoptera; family Acrididae; genus Schistocerca; species Schistocerca nitens. The sequence goes on along the minus strand of NC_064614.1, from coordinate 872,649,121 downwards.
AATTTTGAAATTCTGACCTCAAGGAACTGCTGTCCCTGTCTCTGTAATTCAGACGCATAATCATATTATAGTGAGCACCCTGCCCTACAGAAAGGTGTTCGATTTTTATACCCCCACCAGGACTCTTCAATAACATAAATCTCGTAGAAGTCAAAGAGAACGAAGAAGCGGACAGAGGCTAGGGACACCCTCTTGCCCTAGGGATGGGAAACTTACCATAAAAGCAAATGATCAACGACATCATAATGCAGAAGGCAATGGAAACCACTAATTTAAAGACTCATAACGTGTATCCCCAAGACTTGCTGCCTGCCGTTGATAAGATTTCATGATGACCTCTCCATTGGCCATAGATTCCGGATTTGTCCTTCATGTGAATTACCGTGAGGCTGCCAAAGGGGAGATAACTGTGAGAAAATTATTAACGGCCGAGATCAGTGATAAGGTTGTTTTTGTTAGCGTCGATAGCAAACGATCACCAACAATAGTTGTTCAGGTACAAATGCCGGCGTCACAGTGAGAAGATGAATAGTTTTGAGGATATTGAACTTGTATTAAAGGGGTATCACAATCTAGCAATCATTGGTGGAACAGACGTACGATTTGCGGGATAATATAGACGCTAAAGTAGGAATTACAAAGGAATAAGTCCAAATAAGTTGTGCTTTAAATTTCCCCTGGTGGATTACATGACGGTGATAAGAGATACCGAAATCACTTACTGGACAGCAAGTCGTACGTAGGAGCAGATACAAAATTTTACCCGGAATTTAGTAATGGTGAACTGTGGAAAGAATTGGGATACTGAAGAACTGAGGAATGATGAAACGTGTTTGATGTTTAAACCTGGAGATATGACGATACCACAGTAGACAGCTCAGCTGATGGGAAATAGACCTCAGTAAAAACGGCAATCACAGGAGATGGACCGCAAACATAGGTGTAATGAAACTAGCTGCGAATAAATCTTATGTACCAGAAGAAATCAATTAATCGACGAAAAATGGAAGTACAATAATTGTAACGTATATGCAACTAATATGTGTTCATCAGTAAAAATGGACTCGATAAGCAATCTGAGCTATCAGTAAAGAGAATCTAACCTGCATAAGACTGTGTGCGTGTTGTAGGAGTGTCTGTTTCACTGTCCTTTAAGCCCTCAACAGATCGTTAGATGGAAAACTTAAAACTAACATTTGGGTAAGCTATCTGACTGCGTATTTGAATATGAAAAACTACAAGAACAAACGAACCTGTAACAATGAATACCTAAGCTATCTGCCTTTTTGAACAAGAATTTACAAGTCATACAGAATGTGATTTGATGAACGGAATTTACTGGATTAGAGTACATGTTCTGCTGTGGTGTGTGAATGTCTCCGTTTTGGCCCTACGTTTTGCACTAACCTCTTTAGATGACCGCCTTTTTCCGTGTGGTTTACAGCAGTTCGCAGCAGCAAGCAGCAACTCGGACTAAAAATCACGAGCCTAGCGCTGCAATTGCTTTTGCGATATGCTATCTCCCCTGACTATTTAAACGAAATCAGGCCTTGAGTGTGGTAAGATCTGCCATCACCGACGTGAGGGCAGCGTGACACGTCTCCTGTCTCCGAGCTCTCGACCGACACTACTACTTCCCTCTCGCAGACAGATCTCATCTCACAACAATGCTTAGAATCGCGCTTCTATGTTTCGCTCTCAGATTGTTACTATCTATATCTCAGTGAATACACAATGCAAAGAACAGCGTTTACTACATTGTTTTCAATGTTTTTTTCTTTAAGAATTTTAACGTGACTTATGTACAAATAGGTCAAAAGGATCTAAAAATTGTTAATTATGAAACACACACACACACACACACACACACACACACACACACACACACACATATACAGGGTGGTCCATTAATATTGACCGGGCCAAATATCTCACGAAAAAAGCATCAAACGGAAAAACTACAAAAAACAAAACTCGTCTAGCTTGAAGGGGGAAACCAGATGGCGCTATGGTTGGCCCGCTAGATCGCGCTGCCATAGGTCAAACGGATATCAACTGCGTTTTTTTTAAATAGGAACCGCTATTTTTATTACATATTCGTGTAGTACGTAAAGAAATATGAATGTTTTAGTTGGTCCACTTTTTTCGCTTTGTGATAGATGGCACTGTAATAGTCTCAAACGTGTAAGTACATGGGATAACGTAACATTCCGCCAGTGCGGGCGGTATTTGCTTCGTGACACATTACCGGTGTTAAAATGGACCGTTTACCAACTGCGGAAAAGGTCGATATCGTGTTGATATATGGCTATTGTGATCAAAATGCCCAACGGGCGTGTGCTATGTATGCTGCGCGGTATCCTGGACGACATCATCCAAGTGTCCGGACCGTTCGCCGGATAGTTAAGTTAGTTAAGGAAACAGGAAGTGTTCAGCCACATTTGAAACGTCCATCACGGCCTGCAACAAATGATGATGCCCCAGTAGGTGTTTTAGCTGCTGTCCCGGCTAATCCGCAGATCAGTAGCAGAAAAATTGAGCGAGAATCGGGAATCTTAAAAACGTCGGTGTAGAGGATGCTATATCATCATCGATTGCACCCGTACCATATTTCTATGCACCAGGAATTGCATGGCGACGACTTTGAAAGTCGTGTACAGTTCTGCCACTGGGCACAAGAGAAATTACGGAACGATGACAGATTTTTTGCATGCGTTCTATGTAGCGACGAAGCGTCATTCACCAACAGCGGTAACGTAAACCGGAATAATATACACTATTGGGCAACAGAAAATCCACGATGGCTGCGACAAGTGGAACATAAGCGACCTTGGCGGGTTAATGTATGGTGCGGCATTATGGGAGGAAGGATAATTGGCTCCCATTTTATCGATGGCAATCTAAATGGTGCAATGTATGCTGATTTCATACGTAATGTTCTACCGATGTTACTACAAGATGTTTCACTGCATGACAGAATGACGATGTACTTCCAATCTGATGGATGTCCGGCACATAGCTCGCGTGGGGTTGAAGCGGTATTGAATAGCATATTTCATGACAGGTGGATTGGTCGTCGAAGCACCATACCATGGCCCGCACTTTCACTGGATCTGACGTCCCCGGATTTCTTTCTGCGGGGAAAGTTGAAGGATATTTGCTATCGTGAGCCGCCGACAACGCCTGACAACATGCGTCATATATATATATATATATATATATATATATATATATATATATATATATATATATATATATATATATATGTGTGTGTGTGTGTGTGTGTGTGTGTGTGTGTGTGTTTCATAATTAAAAATTTTTAGATCCTTTTGTCCTATTTGTACATGTTGTTGTTGTTGTCTTCAGTCCTGAGACTGGTTTGATGCAGCTCTCCATGCTACTCTATCCTGTGCAAGCTTCTTCATTCCCAATACCTACTGCAACCTACATCCTTCTGAATCTGCTTAGAGTATTCATCCCTTGGTCTCCCTCTACGATTTTTACCCTCCCCGCTGCCCTCCAATACTAAATTGGTGATCCCTTGATGCCTCAGAACATGTCCCACCAACCGATCCCTTCTTCTGGTCAAGTTGTGTCACAAACTTCTCTTCTCCCCAATCCTATTCAATACTTCCTCATTAGTTATGTGATCTACCCACCTAATCTTCAGCATTCTTCTGTAGCACCACATTTCGAAAGCTTCTATTCTCTTCTTGACCAAACTATTTATCGTCCATGTTTCACTTCCATACATGGCTCCACTCCATACAAATACTTTCAGAAATGACTTCTTGACACTTAAATCTATACTCGATGTTAACAAATTTCTCTTCTTCAGAAACGCTTTCCTTGCCATTGACAGTCTACATTTTATATCCTCTCTACTTCGACCATCATCAGTTATTTTGCTCCCCAAATAGCAAAACTCCTTTACTACTTTAAGTGTCTCATTTCCTAATCTAATTCCCTCAGCATCACCCGACTTAATTCGACTAGATTACATTATCCTCGTTTTGCTTTTGTTGATGTTCATCTTATATCCTCCTTTCAAGACGCTATCCATTCCGTTCAACTGCTCTTCCAAGTCCTTTGCTGTCTCTGACAGAATTACAATGTCATCGTGCGAACCTCAAAGTTTTTATTTCTTCTCCATGGATTTTAATACCTACTCCGAATTTTTCTTTTGTTTCCTTTACTGCTTGCTCAATATACAGATTGAATAACATCGGGGAGAGGCTACAACCCTGTCTTACTCCCTTCCCAACCACTGCTTCCCTTTCATGTCCCTCGACTCTTATAACTGCCATCTGGTTTCTGTACAAATTGTAAATAGCCTTTCGCTCCCTGTATTTTACCCCTGCCACCTTCAGAATTTGAAAGAGAGTATTCCAGTCAACATTGTCAAAAGCTTTCTCTAAGTCTACAAATGCTAGAAACGTAGGTTTGCCTTTCCTTAATCTTTCTTCTAAGATAAGTCGTAAGGTCAGTATTGCCTCACGTGTTCCAGTATTTCTACGGAATCCAAACCGATCTTCTCCGAGGTCGGCTTCTACTAGCTTTTCCATTCGTCTGTAAAGAATTCTTGTTAGTATTTTGCAGCAGTGACTTATTAAACTGATAGTTCGGTAATTTTCACATCTGTCGACACCTGCTTTCTTTGGGATTGGAATTATTATATTCTTCTTGAAGTATGAGGGTATTTCGCTTGTTTCATACATCTTGCTCACCAGATGGTATTGTCAGGACTGGCTCTCCCACGGCCGTCAGTAGTTCCAATGGCATGTTGTCTACTCCCGGGGCCTTGTTTCGACTCAGGTCTTTCAGTGCTCTGTCAAACTCTTCACGCAGTATCTTATCTCCCATTTCATCTTCATCTACATCCTCTTCCATTTCCATAATATTGTCCTCAAGTACATCGCCCTTGTATAGACCCTCTATATACTCCTTCCACCTTTCTGCTTTCCCTTCTTTGCTTAGAACTGGGTTTCCATCTGAGCTCTTGATGTTCATACAAGTGGTTCTCTTATCTCCAAAGGTCTCTTTAATTTTCCTGTAGGCAGTATCTATCTTACCCCTAGTGAGATAAGCCTCTACATCCTTACATTTGTCCTCTAGCCATCCCTGCTTAGCCATTTTGCACTTCCTGTTGATCTCTTTTCTGAGATGTTTGTATTCCTTTTTGCCTGCTTCATTTACTGCAATTTTTATGTTTTCTCCTTTCATCAATTAAATTCAATATATCTTCCGTTACCCAGGGATTTCTACTAGCCCTCCTCTTTTTACCTACTTTATCCTCTGCTGGCTTCACTACTTCATCCCTCAAAGCTACCCATTCTTCTTCTACTGTACTTCTTTCCCCCATTCCTGTCAATTGTTCCCTTATGCTCTCCCTGAAACTCTGTACAATCTCTGGTTCTTTCAGTTTATCCAGGTCCCATCTCCTTAAGTTCCCACCTTTTTGCAGTTTCTTCAGTTTTAATCTACAGGTCATAACCAATAGATTGTGGTCAGAGTCCACATCTGCCCCTGGAAATGTCTTACAATTTAAAACCTGGTTCCTAAATCTCTGTCTTACCATTATATAATCTATCTGATACCTTTTAGTATCTCCAGGGTTCTTCCATGTATACAACCTTCTTTCATGATTCTTAAACCAAGTGTTAGCTATGATTAAGTTATGCTCTGTGCAAAATTCTACCAGACGGCTTCCTCTTTCATTTCTCTCCCCCAATCCATACTCACCCACTACGTTTCCTTCTCTCCCTTTTCCTACTCTCGAATTCCAGTCACCCATGACTATTAAATTTTCGTCACCCTTCACTATCTGAATAATTTCTTTTGTCTCATCATACATTTCTTCAATTTCTTCGTCATCTGCAGAGCTAGTTGGCATATAAACTTGTACTACTGTAATAGGTGTGGGCGTCGTATATATCTTGGCCACAATAATGCGTTCACTATGCTGTTTGTAGTAGCTTACCCGCATTCCTATTTTCCTATTCATTATTAAACCTACTCCTGCATTACCCCTATTTGATTTTGTGTTTATAACCCTGTAGTCACCTGACCAGAAGTCTTGTTCCTCCTGCCACCGAACTTCACTAATTCCCACTATATCTAACTTTAACCTATCCATTTCCCTTTTTACATTTTCTAATCTACCTGCCCGATTAAGTGATCTGGCATTCCACGCTCCGATCCGTAGAACGCCAGTTTTCTTTCTCCTGATAACGACGTCCACTTGAGTAGTCCCCGCCCGGAGATTCGAATGGGGGACTATTTTACCTCCGGAATATTTTACCCAAGAGGACGCCATCATCATTTAATCATACAGTAAAGCTGCATGCCCTCGGGAAAAATTACGGCCGTAGTTTCCCCTTGCTTTCAGCCGTTCGCAGTACCAGCACAGCAAGGCCGTTTTGGTTATTGTTACAAGGCCAGTCAATCATCCAGACTGTTGCCCTTGCAACTACTGAAAAGGCTGCTGCCCTTCTTCAGGAACCCCTCCGTTGTGGTTGCACCTACGGTACGGCTATCTGTATCGCTGAGGCACGCAAGCCTCCCCACCAACGCCGAGGTCCATGGTTCATGGGGGGAGGATTTGTACATAAGTCACGTTAAAATATATACAGGGTGGTCCATTGATCGTGACGGGGCCAAATATCTCACGAAATAAGCATCAAACGAAAAACCTACAAAGAACGAAACTTGTCTAGCTTGAAGAGGGAAATCAGATGCCGCTATGGTTGGCCCGCTAGATGGCGCTGCCATAGGTCAAACGGATATCAACTGCGTTTTTTTTTTTTAAATAGGAACCCCCATTTTTATTACATATTCGTGTAGTACGTAAAGAAATAAGAATGTTTTAGTTGGACCACTTTTTTCAAATTGTGATAGTTGGCGCTGTAATAGTGACAAACGTATGGCTCACAATTTTAAACGAACAGTGGGTAACAGGTAGGTTTTTAAAATTAAAATACAAAACGTAGGTACGTTTGAACATTTTATTTCGGTGGTTCCAATGTGATATATGCACCTTTGTGAACTTATCATTTCTGAGAACATATGCTGTTACAGTGTGATTAACTGTAAATACCACATTTGCTTTTTACAAATAACATAGTGAAGCAATTCGAGCTTGCTTAAATCTTCAAATATTTAAACAAGATATATAAAGATGGAAGGACTGTTCATTGTTGGCTTAATTATTTTGAGACAGTTTTGTGAGCCTTTTAAAATAAGTAATTAGGCTCATTTTAATACTGGACAAATTTCAACCCGTAAAGTCGAGAAAAATAACAAGAAAACTATGAAGAATGTCACTGTTTTGAAAAAAAGGGAGTGTTCACTGCACATGGAGTTTTGTATTGTTTTGCACTTTCCACACTTGTAGAAATATGAGAAGCTAAGCAACGTCCTAAACTGTGTCTGGAAGTGACTTTAGTGTCTATATAACTAACACCCCAATGTAGAAAAGTAGAGTGTTGTAGAAGCATTCAGTGGTGTGTTCATTGTCTATCTCACTCTACGTTTGGTGACACAGCAGCTTGCATTGTGTGTCCTTTCACTGAGACAGCACTGTAATGCGGCTCTCGAAGGCAAAGCTCAGCATTGGCCGCTGATTGCCACTCAAAAACTGGCATTTACTGCAGACATCCTTCATTATGACAGCTCTCCTTGGTTGCTGCTTTCATTGGAAGTGACATCATTGTTGCAGACATCACGTGTGCATGTGTATTTCGTAATTTGTTTATGCCCAGGCAGATACCATTTACTTCATACTCTACAGACAGAAAATACTTATCGTTACAACTACATTAAAATTTTTACTAATTACTATAAACATAAGTGAAAACATTTAAGTTAGTAACTGCACATACAGTTTATATGAATGAAATTTTGTAAATTGTTTCTTGTGAGACACGTATGTATTTACATGAATTTAAAACTATTGTACATAAAACTCATAGTTCTGCTCAGGCAGTGTCAAAACACACAAAAAAATTTATTGGCTAAGAAATGCTTTGCGTATTGCAACTTTATACACAAAATGACACAAATAATAATATGTTGCATAACAAAAGCTTTGTACCTGCGGATATAGGATATGCTGCTTGAGGCAGCTATATGCAAGAATGATAAGAAAATGGTTGCACAGGCAGTATTTGGTGCATATTGATTAAAAATATTAACAATGACATATATTAGTGTTTCACTTAAGTGAACTTAATATCTTAGTAATCATATATTGAAGAATATCGTACTCAGTGATCAGAAGCGTACTTTTGGTGGGGAATGGAAGTACTATCCTACCATCAACCTAACTACCACAAAACACACAGGAATCTATACTAAACATAAATCGTATCCATCTTCCTACAGAATGAGAACTGTAGTAAACGGGATTGGAGAGTTAACTTTTTCATTGTTGTATTCACTCTGGAATACTGCTTAATGTACGTTCTACATATCTATGTTGGCTTTTCATCTGAAAAAAATTGGTTAGACGTTATACTAACACTGCTGTAAATGTCATATTAAATTCGTATAGCCGGCCGTGGTGGCCGAGCGGTTCTAAGCGCTACAGTCTGGAACCACGCGACCGCTACGGTCGCAGGTCTGAATCCTGCCTTGGGCAACGGTGTGTGTGATGTCCTTAGGTTAGTTAGGCTTAAGTAGTTCTAAGTTCTAGGGGACTGATGACCTCAGTAGTTAAGGCCCATAGTGCTCAGAGCCATTTGAACCATAAATTTTTATTTTCACATTCATGGTTTACATTGCAGTGGGTGCTGGCACGATTATTGTCGTCATTTTGGTTTCTAAATGACGAACTTCTTCAGTGTCTAACATAACAATAAGTTTTCTTCTTTCTGGAGTGGGTGCAAATTCAGTTTCCTTTGACATCTGCAATATTTTATGTTTATTAATTAACTATTTGTGGTTCCATTGCTTTCATTTTATTATGATTTACTTCCATCTCTGGTCCTTTCCTTTCTTGTTTGATTTCTATTATTACCGGAAAAGATTTCATTAGTCGCATACATATATGCATTGTAAATTCTACAGCTCTGTATTTGTCTTTGTTTACTAGTGACAGTGAAACTCTATATGAGACAAACCTGAACGTTACCTTGTTCCACGGTTTTAATTTTACCTTTTTCCGTAATTTGCATTTTTAGCATTTTCGCCCCTTTTTCGAGCTAGGCTCAGAACTATTTCTTTGAGACTCCATTGAATTCTTAGAAAGGTTTGCTTAACCTAGAATAATCGTAACCATGGCGATTTATTAACAATATAATAATCTAAGTTCCTTCCACAGACTTTTTACAAAATATTTTCTATTGGAGGCGTCTACAATTGACCCTTAAGGCATATCACCTTCATTTACTTACTTTAATATGGAGGAATTTCTTTGAATCCCCTCGTATGAATTAACACTAATCCTTTTCTGGGAGTGGTGTCATCTTCTTATTTTAATTGTGCTTTCCACATCTGCTCGTAGTGGCAGCTCATACAGTTCATCAGTACTGTTATGTATCAACTTCTGGAGTGTTCTGAAAACTAACATTGTATTTTCTCAAGTGGAAGTTTCCATACGTAACATGACTCATCGTAATCCGTGTAATATAATCATTTCATCACTTAGTAAGAGCTGGATTCTTTTATTAAAGTAATGATACAACTATGGGTATCGTTTATTATTTAAAATTGGAAGGACAGAGGAATTATTTCCTTGGAGGCAACGGCGACCACTTCCTTTCACAAGGGAGTAAATCTGTTTCTCTCTTAAAAGGAACAATTCAGCGAGGGCTGTGACATTTTTATGACCTGTCTGCTGGAGTTACATACAAACAAAAGGTAAACTGGTAACATAGTCTTAGGCTGGATGACGAACTCCCGCTAATGATTTTGATCTTGACTAGCTGCTGACTAGCTGCTTCAAGCTAAAGGGAAAAAATGAAATTCTTCACTCTCGCTTCGCTGTCTCTCGAAACCTTGTTGTGCCGTCATATTTTCTTTCCTTTAGTGGAAACTTATTGTTAACATAATGAAGAAAATACATCTTAAAAGTAACACGTAATATAGGAAATATGCTTAGAAGAAACACTGGAAAATACACAGCATATTCAATGAATGGTTTTATGTTTGAGATATTATGAAGACTTTTATTCTTGTGAGTACATAAAGTTCCAATTGCTTTTGCTGCTGGCTGTACTAGTCACAGCGCTATTTCAGGGGAATTGTTTTGAGGATCTGGTGACCTTATCTCATCAAATTCACACTGACTGTTACTATGAGTAGAGATTGCCCAACTTTGATTTGCGTTGCCATGACTATCATATGGCAAATCACATTTATTGTTGTAGCTATCTGGTGGATGGTTACGACAATTGTCAAAGCTATACTGATTTGCATTACCGTAAGGCATGTTCTGTGGAGCATTGTTTCCCTGGAAACAGCCTCTGTTATAACAATTGTACATTCTATTACTCTTGTTTCTAAGACTTTCCTTACCACACAAGTGTCCATTCTGAAGATGTTCATTGCGTCTGTTTCTTTGGAATTTTGTAGAGTTGCCCCTGAATTGTTGGTTGGGCACACTACCTCGACAATAACGTGTTTGCTGATGGTTTTCTTGGTCGTAATTGTTGCAGTTGTTAGGACTACTGTTAAAACCTTGCATAGGCTGATTGTTCTCCGCAAACTGTGAGTTCTTTGCAAAGAGTTGCGAATATTCATGTTGGTATGCATGATTTTCGTAATTTTAACGGTCATTTGAGTAGCCATTATTACTAAATTGGTTCACAGAAGCTTGCATTTACCTGTTGTTTCTACTATTGTTGTTATTAGAACCCTGTCTATCGAGGTTATTGTCGTCATCATCTTACGTATGTGGGCAGTATTATTATACAAATACCGAGAAGTTCTGCTGGATTGTGCGGATTGTCTAAATACTGGTTTCTACACACCATGTCCTCAAACTACAAAGTTGGGGTGGTAAATTCATATATTTCAAATGGTTTCGGGATTAATATGCTGGTTTTTACGGGTGACTGCGTTGTAGGAGACCAGGACACCGCCAACATGACCTGTTGAAATTCTGCCAATGACCAGCATTGTTGCGCTATTGAACCCATTTTAGAAGCTGGCTCTTTATCCAAATAAGAGAACATAAATTCCAGCTCGTTTGCAATCGGCCATTCAGGGGGTAAAGAATAAATGTATTGATCAAGCCAGGCCTTTATGTGTAGTTCTCTAATAGCATTACACAATGTTTTAAATTTCGTAACTAAAGGTAGTGTTTGAAATAGACCCTATTGTTCCTTCTTGGTTCAGATTTTTGGAGGCTGAATCTCATCGATTGGTCTGGTTGTTGCCTCTTGTAATATTCAGGTTGAAGGACACTAGTGCAAATGCGTTCTGAATAAAGATGTCATCTAATAGTGTCACCTATACACTCGACGGGTATCTGACGCAATCCTATTGTTGCGTAGTTTCACAATCTGTTTGCGCTCCAATAAGTGCTGGTATTTTTTCAGCGTTTAGAATTTTTCGCTCTGAAGAATTTAATCCACCTGTTACTTTCGCGTTGATGAGCACTAGGCCCTCCTGTACATGTTTCATTTGTAAATACTCCTCGGTTTGGGAGAAGTGTACAGGGGCAGTGGCGTCAGAGCTTGCATCCATATAGTTGGACAAGTCGGTAACTTTTTGTTAGGTCTTCAGTTTTCTGAGAAATTGTGCCACTGATCTAGAATAGAATGAACAGTTTCTTCTACAGAACCTGTTTTGGTGCTAATTTCTATAATTTTACAGGCATTTTCATCGCAGTGCTGTTTCAGATCCGTGATCAAGCTGCTGTGTACTGCTGCTTTAACGGCAGTTAAAAGTTCCTGATTGTGCTTTTGGAAACCTCTCCCGATCTTTCTCTTTGTTGAGTTTGGTCAGTCTCAAAGGTGTTAATTTCAGTTTATAAAGTCTGCACTTTAGGAAACAATCGTTCATGCAGTGTTTTGGTCAGTTCATTCTTATTGTTTTGTTTTCTGTTTGCGATGTATTAATCTGCACAATTCGAGTATGCAAGTCTGTTTGCGACGCATTGATCTGCTCGATTTGAGTTTTCTACCCTTGTATCATTGCTTGTGTGTCCTGTTTAGAATCGGTAAAAATGGTTTGTCTATCTTGTTGGAACTTCTTAAACATGATTTTTAAGAATGTTTGCAATGAGTCATTTTTACCAAATTGAACACTGCTGTTATGTGATGCCGTCTGAGCTGCTGCTTGTACCTCAGAATGATTTACAGTACCTGAGTTTACTGTCTCTGAAATGATTTGTCATGATGTGTCACTATTCTGTGATACTTCACTATTTCTCAATTCGGCAATGCTCTCTGCATCTATTACATTGTTTGGCTCCTGTAATGAGGCAGTGGAAACTTATGTCTCATTGTCTGTGCGAATATTTTCCCCTTCAGTCTCTGACGGCTGGGATGTTCTGGAGAGTTCATCTCGTCAATAGTGGTGCCTGCATCTGGAAGTTCCCTGAGGTTGTAACGACAACAGTACATATAATAATAATTTTTTTTATGAATTTAGATAAATTAATGTAAGCAATGTTTTGAACTTCTTTTTCGGTTCGTATCGTGATGTTAAAGAAACTGTGAGTAACTTTTGAAATGAATATTATTATTTATGTTGGATTTCAAATAATTTGGTAATCAAAGGGAAGTGTATTTAATGTTAAAACTATTGTACGATGTGAAAATTGTAATTTATACACTTGGTCCATACGTAGGTAATGCATTAAGATATGTGTAGTAGAAAACCTGTGGTGAATACCCTACCTGTAGGGGAGCGGGAAAAGGTGGAGGCAGGCGAGCGCGGGAAGACACACACTGGCGCGGTTCGGCACAACGGGCTCAGTATAACAGTCGGAGGCGAGCAACAGTCGGAGTTGTGAATCGGTCAGAGGAACACGTACTGTACCGAGGCGGCTACCCAGGAAAAGTGGATCCCATTGAGCCTCGGATGCACCGATTCCGACGACTACTGGGCATGGCTATATTCTGAGGCACAAAATTGGAAAGATTACGACGCTAAGAAGAAGGAAAGTGCCTATGTAAGGAGAGCCTTAGCCGTGCTTGTATGTGTGCCGTGCTGCCCGCTATCTCGCTGCCCGCCAACCGCCGCACCGACTTGCACAGCTCAAACATTTATTTTATCTTTAGAAGTGTATCTGTGTGGACCAGTGTCGAAAATGTTTCTAACTGTTCAATAATAACGTGACTTTTACCAGAATTGCCCTAGCCATTACTGATCCTGATCACTGACCTAGACAGGGTCCTTACCTCGTATTGTGCAACCCGAGTATCCTGAACTGAAAGATTAAAAATTAGTGTTAATAAGAATAATCAGTAGATCAATCTATGCTATAAAGAAGTTTAAAAGTTCTGTGTGTTATTGCAAATGTTGGTAAAGAACAAAAGTATGACTAACTTGGAAGAGAGTTTTTTGAATTGAGTTAGCGATGTTATTTCATTAATTTGAGACAGAACTAATGACAGTTAAATTATTCAGAAGTAAGACAAAAGAGTAGTTATCCATAGATTGATAATTTTGAGTGTTAATTTGCCTTTTAGTACTTAACAGTTTCAGTATAACGACCATAACAGTTTCAGCCCCCCCCCCCCTTTTCTTGTCCATTCTTTCAAACCTTGAAATGTGCTGATCAGATTTGACCAGTAAAGCTAAGTTCTATATTAATCCTAAGTGTATTAGTGTTGTTTTCCAATTTTAATAGTGACATTGTATGTGTGCTTTCAAAACTGCTCATTCTAGGACAATCTATGCCCGATTTCAGTCTGATCAATATACAAAATGCAGTTCGCAGTAATCATTGCTGTGTGGTGTTGTGTGAATTTATCTCGTCCAAATTAGTACAAAAAGAGAAAACTTTAGTTCAGTGGATTTTTCTGGTTCCAAACTTTGCCATATAACGCATCATTACTACGTGTTACTATGCTTGTACATGCACCCACTTGTACAAGGAAAAACTCACTCATTGCCTAAGTAGGCTGGCGACCGAATTATTAATTATAGGTAGCATCTACTGTGTATACTTCTTGTCCATGCGAAAGAGTAATTATACTTTACATTTGCTTCATGCATCACTGTAGTTATTGACTGAGTACAAGTCCGATCTGGCTTCTATTAGGTACACGCGGTCAACTTATGTACTAAAATCCTTGTTTATAAGGTGAAGCCCGTGAACTTATAACAGTACAGGCTCTATACAGCTAACGTACGTCCGAGTAGGGCGGTAGCGTTACAAGTGGCTTCCCGGTGACAGGACATCCAGTTGTTGTCGATTACAAATTAACGTAAAGATCGAACAGTGGATGTTCAGTGGCACGAATAGCAATAAAGTTCAGTAAAATAAATTACAGTGAGCGTCAAGTATAATAGTGTGGTATAGTTGGCATTCAATATGGACAGGAACGTAGGCAGGGTAGATGCGCCAAGCGAAATGGAGAATGCGGCTGGCACTAGCAGGAGTTTACGTGGCCAGATAACAGATGGCGTTAGCGGAAGACAATTGGCGTACACACAATACCATGAACACGTCAACGAACAGATTGAAATGTCGAGATCGTCTTGAACACAGCAAGGGACAAAACAGGAAGTAGAGGGTGACTTGGTAGATGATAGTGGGTACGTGAACGAATCCACTGACATGTTTGATTCACCACAGATAAAGAAAGAACCGAAAGAAACTTCTGAAGTAGAATCGGAACACATCGACCCTGTAGAACAAAACAGTATAAAAATTTTAAGTATGAACGACTTATTTGAACAATTAACCAAACAAATCGCAGGACAGAATGAGCAACTTCAAAAACAAGTCGGCAATCAGGTCAATCAGCTTAAAACACACGTTGACGAGCAACTCAAAAAACAGGAACGTCAGCTCAAAACACAGAATGAACAGCTCAAAACACACGTTGACGAGCAACTTAAAACACAGGTGGATCAAATTAAAGCACAAGTCGAAGGACAGGGAATTAAAATTAGTAAACAAATAGAACAAGTAGAACAGAAAGTGGGTAATTTAAGTTCTGTGGTAAATACTCTGAAATTTGAAATTGATACCATTAACAAAAATATGGGTAGTATGCAGGAGGAAATTGGAAACATTAACAGTAGATTCGATGTTGAAATTCTCAACATCCAAGAGAAGGTAGAACCTCTGGTTGAAACTAAGGTAGACGAAAAAGTTTTCGGTCTTAAAACTGAGATCGTAAACGAATGTCAACACGGAATATCACAGTTGAAAAAGGTAGTTTTAGAAACTGAAAGGGATTTAGATAAAAAATTAACCGGATGTGTTCAAAATTGTGAACAAAATACTACGAAAATTCAAGGCAGAATTTTCGATCTGGAGAGCAAAATTAAAGATAGGCGTGGTGTTGTCTGTAATGGCACACCAATTACGAAGCTGTTAGAAGGCGAGGAACGCTTCGATCCAGCCAAGAAACATAATGGGCGGCATCCATTAGATTTTATCAAAAATTGCGAGAGAGTATTTCCTGACCACTTGTCTGATCAGGAAAAGATAAACGTAGTAATTAGCGCCTTAGCAGGTGATGCTAAGCGCTGGGGAATAAATTTAAATACCGAACGAATGACGTTCGAAGAATTTAGGCAGAGATTTACGGAAGAATATTGGTCTGAACAAAAGCAGGACCATTTATGGCGGGAGTTCATCATGGCCAAACAGCATGATAACAGGGGCAGGAATTCTTTGAAATATTTCTGCGAGTATTGGTACCGGAAATTGACGCATTTAAGAGGCCAAAGATCAGATTCAGAAATTATCTGGGAGTTATATAAAAAGCTTCCAGAAGATTCAAAGAGGTATGTAGGAAGCAATCATCGTAGCTTCCAAGCATTTCTAGAAAGGGTCGAAGACGAAGACCATTGGCGCGCAAGTCGTGCCAATTATCAAAACTTTGGTAACCATAATAAGCGACACAATGACGAACGAAACGACGGCAATGGATTTCGCGTCAATGTAATACAAAGAGGAAGAGGCAGAGGAAGAGGTAGCGGAAATTATTCAGGTCGCGGTAGAGGGTATACCGCGAAAAATAATAACGACGCGGGAAACTAATTTCCGCGAACGTTGCGGGCCAAACGGAAGCGGACAATACATACCGGCCCCGATTTGAAAAAAGATACCGGACCGACCGTAATGTAATGAGACAGGCTAAGGACAGACATGGAACGCCGCGACGTGTTGTGGCGAAACAAGCGTCAGCTGCGAGCCAGAATGAGTCATCTCTGCCGCACAGAGCGCTACATGTTAACAGGCGAGTGGAGCATCAGAGGGCAACGGCCCAGCCTAGCAGAACATCTGTTAGGAAAGAAGCCGCTAGAAATACGGCAGCAGTAGATACGAACATAGCCGTCAGAGCTAATGAAAATTTTACGAGTGATAATTCCGTGGCAAAGGAAACGATAAAGGAAACTGTGAATACACAGAGGGGTGCGATTAGCAGTGTTTGCAATGAGATAAAAGGCGAGGATGAATTAGCAGAAGTAACTGATTGGCATGTGCAGATCGACGATCTGTACAAGGGCCTAAAGCAATGTGAGTGGGAGGATTTTAAGAAGGAGTATGAGGCAAAGAAATTAGTTAGTGGAAAAGGAGATAGTAGGGACGTCGATAAGGTGACGTGGCCCGAATTGAAAGAGGAGAGAATAAATAGCGCCGCGCAAAGTACGCGTGCCGCCAATAGGACGCAGATTAAGGGTAGGAAGGATTTGGAGGATGAAATCCTCAGCATTGACGAAGAAATAACTTCTGCTAACAGTCCGCCAATAGTACAAGCTGCTACCGAGAGGCACCGTGGAGAAGGGGCAGATGATTACCTGAAAGTAATTAAAGTCCACGAGGATTACACCGAATATGAAGTCACAGTGGATGTGAATAAAGCTGAGGATGAGGCCGTATTGCCAAAAGAGGAGATTGAGTTAAAATCCAAGCCTGACGACAATACAGAGGAAGAACTTAGTACCTGTCTCAGAAAAGCTTTTATGTTAGAACCTGAAAGCGATCCGGAATGGTCGGATTCTGACGATAGTTCAGATAATGAAAGGTACGCAAATACAGACGAAAATGAATATACTAACTTTCCCTATTGTGCAAAAGTAGCGTACTTAAGTGAATTTGGTGCTGAGGAAGATAGTAGTGATGACTCTAGTGACGATGAATTTGCAGGTGTAAACGAAAGTGAATATACTTTCACTGAAAGGGGGTATGAGAAAATTAGTGACATTTTTCCAAAGAAAGATACAGAGAGTAGAACTGGGCAAAAACCGAATGAATTATTCAGTAATGTAAAACAGGGGCATAATTTTCAGGAACCTCCAGATGATTCTATACTGGGGCACGCCTTAATAAATGTTTTGAAGGAGTGTGAATTACAGGAACAAAAAGAACTTCCTGATAAAATGATAGCAGAACAGGAAATGTTGTACCTTGCTAAAGACTTTGAAATTTCAAAATCTAAAAAGCCACCTGATGAAACGAAACGTTGGCAATATCTGAATGGTTTAGTGAAAGATGCAGAAAATAGGAGGCCTAAAAAGCCACCAGACTTAAGTGATTGTTTTATGAACCCTAAAAGACTGCCTTGTTAATAAAGAGACTGGGGGCAGGATACTGTATTTGTATATATTATTAATATTATGCATGACTTCATTATTACTGTATCTCAGTGTTACCTGAAAGTGAATTATTGTTTTGTTGATTTAGAGTCTGGGGCAGATTTATATCGGATTATGAGAATGTTATGAACACATTACGTCATGAAACTACTGGGTTCCCACCGGAAGAAATTTTGTTAGGCAGAAGTAGTAAAAGTTTAATTGAAGAAAAACTAGAGTTTCCACCTTGTACAAGTTTGGGATTGGATCAAAAGAAAGAATTGGTGATAAAAAGGGCAAAGCAAAAAGCTGAATCTAGATCTAAAAGATACAATAAAAATTTAAAAGTTTCAAAATTTAAAATTGGAGATTATGTTCTTTTAAAAACCCACGAAAATTCTAGTGAACTAAACCATGAAATTTCCAAATTTAAATATATTTATAATGGACCATATATAATACAGAATATTCCACACGACAATGCTTACTACCTGATCTACCCAAAATCCAAAAGACCTTTAGGTGTAAGAAATATTGTGGACCTGAAACTGTATGTTCCTAGAAATGAGTGATATAAGGATAATCAGAAAGCAACTTGCAGTAAATGTGCTGTATTTTATGCTGAACCCAAGTTATTCTAAATGTAACTAATCTTTGTAAATGTCTGTATACCCTTGAAAGTGTGCTAATGTAGTTATGTGAGTTTCAGATTACCAATTGTACTGTAACTGTAAAAATGTATGGAGAAAGGGACTGAAATGAAAGGATAAATGCTATCAGCCAGATAAAAGATGGGACTGTCAAAAATGAAAATGGGCAGTGTATGAACCATAATATGAAGGACTGCCAAATACCAATGAGGGCAGATAAATAGTCGATGGAAAATGGTAAATGTGATCCAGGAGATATGACAATGTGAAGTGAAAAGGACTGCCCAAATCCGCATAATAGGCAGCAAATATATGTAGTTAATTTTCAGAATATATGTGTGTGTGTGTTTTGTTTAGTAAGTAAGGAAATGGACTGCTATTCAAAGCAAGCAGCGACAAATTATCTTATAGTGTATACAAAATATGCAATTGTTTTTGTAGTTAAATGTTTGTATTCCAGAATTTTAAATTATTTCTTTGAGAAATTTAGAAAAATTGATTAAATTGCTATTTTAGTAATGTTATGATGGGAAGTTGGACTGTGCAAAAGGGCACTTGATTAAATGACAAATAGTTATTCTTGATGTGTTAAAAGAGTGTAAACCTATATACAGTAAGTAAAAGGAAATATGTAGTGTAAATCTTTTTGGACGTTTAAGTAAAGATTCAGAACCACTGTATAATTGTAAGATTTAGTGTTCCCATAAAATTTGGACTTAAGAAAATTTTCTGGAAACAGGGGCATGTGTAACGACAACTGTACATATAATAATAATTTTTTTTATGAATTTAGATAAATTAATGTAAGCAATGTTTTGAACTTCTTTTTCGGTTCGTATCGTGATGTTAAAGAAACTGTGAGTAACTTTTGAAATGAATATTATTATTTATGTTGGATTTCAAATAATTTGGTAATCAAAGGGAAGTGTATTTAATGTTAAAACTATTGTACGATGTGAAAATTGTAATTTATACACTTGGTCCATACGTAGGTAATGCATTAGGATATGTGTAGTAGAAAACCTGTGGTGAATACCCTACCTGTAGGGGAGCGGGAAAAGGTGGAGGCAGGCGAGCGCGGGAAGACACACACTGGCGCGGTTCGGCACAACGGGCTCAGTATAACAGTCGGAGGCGAGCAACAGTCGGAGTTGTGAATCGGTCAGAGGAACACGTACTGTACCGAGGCGGCTACCCAGGAAAAGTGGATCCCATTGAGCCTCGGATGCACCGATTCCGACGACTACTTGGCATGGCTATATTCTGAGGCACAAAATTGGAAAGATTACGACGCTAAGAAGAAGGAAAGTGCCTATGTAAGGAGAGCCTTAGCCGTGCTTGTATGTGTGCCGTGCTGCCCGCTATCTCGCTGCCCGCCAACCGCCGCACCGACTTGCACAGCTCAAACATTTATTTTATCTTTAGAAGTGTATCTGTGTGGACCAGTGTCGAAAATGTTTCTAACTGTTCAATAATAACGTGACTTTTACCAGAATTGCCCTAGCCATTACTGATCCTGATCACTGACCTAGACAGGGTCCTTACCTCGTATTGTGCAACCCGAGTATCCTGAACTGAAAGATTAAAAATTAGTGTTAATAAGAATAATCAGTAGATCAATCTATGCTATAAAGAAGTTTAAAAGTCCTGTGTGTTATTGCAAATGTTGGTAAAGAACAAAAGTATGACTAACTTGGAAGAGAGTTTTTTGAATTGAGTTAGCGATGTTATTTCATTAATTTGAGACAGAACTAATGACAGTTAAATTATTCAGAAGTAAGACAAAAGAGTAGTTATCCATAGATTGATAATTTTGAGTGTTAATTTGCCTTTTAGTACTTAACAGTTTCAGTATAACGACCATAACAGTTTCAGGCCCCCCCCCCCCTTTTCTTGTCCATTCTTTTAAACCTTGAAATGTGCTGATCAGATTTGACCAGTAAAGCTAAGTTATATATTAATTCTAAGTGTATTAGTGTTGTTTTCCAATTTTAATAGTGACATTGTATGTGTGCTTTCAAAACTGCTCATTCTAGGACAATCTATGCCCGATTTCAGTCTGATCAATATACAAAATGCAGTTCGTAGTAATCATTGCTGTGTGGTGTTGTGTGAATTTATCTCGTCCAAATTAGTACAAAAAGAGAAAACTTTAGTGCAGTGGATTTTTCTGGTTCCAAACTTTGCCATATAACGCATCATTACTACGTGTTACTATGCTTGTACATGCACCCACTTGTACAAGGAAAAACTCACTCATTGCCTAAGTAGGCTGGCGACCGAATTATTAATTATAGGTAGCATCTACTGTGTATACTTCTTGTCCATGCGAAAGAGTAATTATACTTTACATTTGCTTGATGCATCACTGTAGTTATTGACTGAGTACAAGTCCGATCTGGCTTCTATTAGGTACACGCGGTCAACTTATGTACTAAAATCCTTGTTTATAAGGTGAAGCCCGTGAACTTATAACAGTACAGGCTTTATACAGCTAACGTACGTCCGAGTAGGGCGGTAGCGTTACAAGGTCCCTAATGCAACTAGCGGATCTCATGTTTTGAGCCATCGTTAGTAATAATCAGAAAAGTATGTCAGAACAAAATTGCTCACCAACGAACGTATCTCGTTGCACAATTACTTACGAATTTGACATAATGATTTCTGATAATGGAAGATAAATTGCCTGTGACTTATCATCAGTAATGTCACACGCAACAAATGATGTTACTAACTATTAGTCCTTGACAATGAGTCGTGAAGTATGTCACACGCAATTCTTATAATTAACATAGACGGACAGTAATACACAATTATTGCTGAAAAAGCAAGTACATATATAATTAGTAATAAGGCAGCGCAGCTGTAATCACTGTATGTTTGATGTTGATCAGACTGAATTTTTATAATTTCCAGTATTGTCGTCTAGCAACAGAGTTCGCCATATGTTACGTTACTGCAACAAAATTCGCGTCAGCATACAGTTGTAGCGGGTAAAGCTTGTTGTTACTAAGAATGAGTGTCATAAAAAGTAGTTAGTTTGAGTCCTGTTAACCACTAAATAGCTATTGAGAAGGGATTTAGTAAATTAAGTCTATCTGAAACTTCAGATCATCATGACCAAGTATTAATAATGGCGAAATACCTCACAATGAGCGCATAAGTACCAATAAGGGCTGAGTGCCAGAATAAGAGATTATTTCAGTTTTAATGTTACATTAACATTTAGTAACCACAGCATTTTATTTAAATGTGGAGGATAATCATTATTATTTGGAAAATGAGAAGGCATCTTTAACTGACAAGCAAAACATGGGATGTTTCCCGAATGAGATTTTTCACTCTGCAGCGAAGTGTGCGCTGATATAAAACTTCCTGACAAATTAAAATTGTGTGCCGGACCGAGACTCAAACTTGGGATTTTTGCCTTTCTTGGAGAAGTGTCCTACAATCTGAGCCATGGTAGAGCTCTTGCCTGCGAAAGGCAAAGGTCCCTAGTTCGAGTCTCAGTCCAGCACATAGTTTTAATCTGCCAGGAAGTTTAAAAACATTGGATTATAACAAACCCAGATTAACAATCACGAGCCTAGCCCTGCAATTTATTTTGCACTATGCTTGAGAATTTCACCTTGAAGCTTCAAACGCAGTTAAGCCATCTAAATCTCTCCTGGCTATATAAATGAAATCAGGCCTTGAGTGTGGTAAGATCTGCCATCACCGATGTGAGTGCAACACGACACGTCTTCTGTCTCCGATCTCTCGACCGACACTGTTACTACCACTCTCACAGACAGACCTCCTTTCACAACAATGCTTAGAATCCCGCTCGCATGTTTCACCCTTGTTACTATCGATATTTCAGTGTTTACAAAATGCAAAGAATAGCATTAAGTTGGCTATATTGTTTTAATTGTAATGGAGAGTTCTGACACACTCCTTACATAATCTTCCAGGAAAGACAGGAATACAGCACTTTAAGTCACTTAGGAATGAAGTAAATATTAAGTGCAGGAAGGCCAAGGCGAAATGGCTACAGGAAAAATGATAAGAAATCTAAAGATGGTCTTCTGAAAGAAAGCCTAATCATATTGAAAAGTCAAAATGTCCTTTCGAGAAATTAAAAGCCATTACGATGGGAGGACTCCTCTGATGAAGAAATGGAAGTCGGTTTCTGAGAACCAGCGGACCGAATGCTAATGCCAGAGCTGGACAGAGGTTGGAGCACACGAGATGAAACAGAGCAGAAGGGATAGACAGTAAATCTTCTCAATTCTTAAAGAAACTGTGGTAGTGGCAGTTCCGCTATTCAATCTACGAGAAGATACATAACAACACTCTTTCGCAAGAACATCACTCACACAGTACTGGAAACAACAAGAGTAGATCAGTGCAAAAACTTTCGGACACTTAGCCAAACAGTTTACAGCATAGGAGTTGCTGAGAAGAATAATGCACTGAAAAACGGAATTGAAAAACGCAGATTTGCTAGATTTCCAGTTTGGTTTGGGAGCGATCAGGTACCAGGGACTCAGTTGTAATTTTCCGATTGATGTTGTATGGGAAACTGGAAAAAAATCAAGAGACGTTGATTGTATTTGTCGACATACAAAGACGTTCTACACTCTGTAATGGTACAAGATGTTCAAAATTCTGCGATAAATAGTTGTAACATTATAGAAACATGGAGAGTGTAGAAAATGTACAAAGCCAGAAAAGGGTAAGACCAGATGACCAAGGAAGCAGTGCTCATTTTAAAAAGGATGTAAGACAAGAATTCAGGCTTTGATCCTTACCATTCAATTTATACATTGAAGAAGCAATGATAGATACAAGACGAAGGTTCAAGAGAGGTGATAAAATTCCGGATAAATGGATATAAGTGACCTGGGTCGCCGAAGACGATGCTGTCCTGTGTGAACACGAAGATCTGTTAAGTAAATGAAGAGTCTAATGAGAACATAATGCTGGTGGAGAGAAAACTCAACAAAGACGAGTATTATGTGGAATAGAATAGTACGATGAGACTAGTGAGAAACTTGGAACTGGTGACCACGAAGTTAAGGAATTGTGCTACATTGAAAGTAAAATAACATTCGACAGACAAAGCAAGGAGAACATAAATGCAGACTACTGCAGGCAATTACGGTATTCCTGGCCAGGAGGTATACTAGTATGGAACATAATGTTTAATTTAAGGAAGAAGTTTATGAGAAAGTACGTTTGGAGAACAGTGTTACTGGTTAGTGAATAATGGACTTTGGGAAAACCGGAAAAGAAGAGAATCAAAGCGTTCGAAATACAGTGTTGCAGAAGGATGTTGAAACTTAGGTGGTCTCAAGGCATGAGGTGGTTCTCTGTAGAATCGGCAAAGGAAGCAATGTATGGAAAACATTGACGAGACGCAGGGATGGGGTGATGGGACATCTGTTAAGATACGAGGGAATAACTTCCGATGTACTGAAAGGAACTGTAGAGGATAAAATCTGTAGAGAAAGAAACTGTATAGGAAGACAAAGATTGGAATACATCTGTGGTCACCTTATAAGCTTAATTAACCTAGTGCTACTGCTAATCGATACTTCTTAGCAAACAAGTGACCATCCATGAGTTTCCGTTGGTGAAAAAACCGTTTTCTTTAGACAGGAGGGGGAGATAAAATGCAACTGTATTTTGAACAAATGTCATTACTGTATTGGTAAGAGCGCATTGCGACTCATTGCCTGTCTGTGATGCATTGAAGAAGGCACCCTCACTGAGGAAGTCAAAGACAAATCTGTAAAGGAGAAAGACATGAAAGAATGTATGGCATAAATTATAATGTGCTAGAAATAACCAACACAAACAGTGGCACGCGCTATACTGGGTGGAATGTTCCATTGCGTAAATTGGTCTGCTATTTGAGGGCTGCACTGTCGTTCTGATACTATAATGAAGGCTTTCGCTACCAGATGTCTTATCTGCTGATGTGTCTTTCAGTTGGTGTTGGCATGTCGATGGCCCTTGCCAGTTCCTAAAGTATCATTGAGAGTTTCAATGGACATCATCGAAGGCATTCCGTGTTCCCTCATATATGGGCATTAGCTCTACAGGAACAACACATACGTTCTATGTGCAACAGTAAACTATTTCTCCCAGACCTAAATAAGGCTCCTCTGTAACTACTTTATTATTGAGGGGCCAATCTAACTCCACTGACCATCACATCCAGACGGTACAAGATATCTAAATTTATGGAGGCACCCTTAATATCCTCAAACACTCGCTAACAGTCACTTGTCCATAGTCAGATAGCCAGAATGTGTTCCTGCATAGTAAGCTCAATAATGGATCTTTATTCATTGTTTCGTCAGGCATAAAATGCTGAGTGAATGAAATTAGGAATAGGAAAGCTTTCAACTGCCTTTTCGCCTTTATTACAGCGCCGGCTGGTGTGGCAGTCTGGAACCGCGCGACTGTTACCGTCGCAGGTTCGAATGCTGCCTCAGGCATGGATGTGTGATGACCTTAGGTTAGTTAGGTTTAAATAGTTCTAAGTTCTAGGGGCCTAATGACCTCAGCAGTTAAGTCTCATAGTGCTCAGACTCATTTGAACCATTTATTACAGCAAAATTCTTGACGACTCTAATCTTCTCAGAATACAGTAGCATTCCTTTTGAATCACATATATGTGACCGAGGAGCTCTATTTTTTGTAACCCAGAATGTGGCTTTTGCAGGCCAACTGTTATTCCTGCTTGCCGAAGTGTCTGTAATACAAGGGTTAGTAAGGAAACATGTTCTTCCCATGAGGCTGTGGTTGTTAACAGATTCTCAACAAAGGAGGTCAGCTGGCTTCTCAATAGTGGGTGAGAACTGAGTGCACTCAGAGATGAACACATACAAACTGTCATTGAGACCCAATGGGAGGACCTTGATATGATAGTCTTGACCTGCATAGAAGTAGGCAGTGTACTTCCTCGCATCTTCAGCTAAGGTCATCTGCCATTATGAGGGACCTAGGTCTATGTTTGTGAGGCAGTGACCTCTGTGGAATTTTTGGGCTAATTCATCTCTGGATGATATGGTTATATGTCATCATCAGCAGGTATCTTATTATGAGAAATACAGCCTTTGGTAGGATAAGTTTTAATTAGTGAAGATTGCATGAAATATAAATGTGGGTGACTAGTTTTGGCAAACTTTAATGTGAAGCATTAGAAGATGGCAAACTTTAATGGCCATCTTCTAATGCTTCACATACTTCAATTTAGAGCCACTGTGTGTGGTGCACTTTCATATAGTCCAGATATCTGTCATCTAGTCCTGGAAACATAGGAACTCAACTCACTGGAACAGACATATTAGTATCACATCTCTCTGGATGAGTCCAAACTGGTACTACGATTTCATTTATTATGTAGCATCTAGAACTAGGCAAACCTCCAATTCTCACTTAGGCATGACTAGGAAAGGACTGCAATTTGGAGTGATCAAAGGTTGAATGTGATCCCATTTGAGCATTCTGTGTATCTCCTCAACCACTGCTACATGTTGAGCCCATGTGACTGGTGTAGAAGATATGCCAGTAGGTCTTATGTGATAAAACGTGCTAGTGACACGTGTATCCTTTGATAATCTAGGAGTTTTCCTTCAGTACTGCAAAGTAATGGGTACAAATTCTGATAAATGTTGGTTCTGCTCAACTGTAAGGTTCTCTGACTATTAAAATCTGTTGTACCTAGTTTTCTATACCAAGTACTTCAATGACATGTGCAAGAATTGTATGTGCTCCTGGATGTACTTCCACCATGAGATTCAACTGAGCATCTTTTCATAGCAGATCCACCTATGTCCTAGCTCTGCCAGTCAAGAAGGATACATTGGCCATCAAGAAGCCAATCTGTACGTCCCTCTCTCTGAGGAAGTCAATACCAGAACACATTTGACTACCAAACCTTCCCCCACTAATCAAGTGCATTAGATCACTACATTACCTAGTTTAATCAATATTTTCACCTGTATTTTGACGTTCTTCAATCATGTGCCCAATAATTTTACAGTAGTACAAGCGAAAAAAGTAGTTTGTTCTGCTCAGATATGTTATGAAAAAAGCTTGCTGAAATGACAGTTACTGGTGCTCCTGTGCCTAAAACTATTGTAGTCATTGGCTCCCCCACCATAGCCCTAATTTTTGCCTGAAATACCAGTGGGTAGTCGTGTTAGGGTTTGTTCACAATGCTCCAGAGATCCTCCCTCATATCAGTCCCACAGCTGTAACAGAAGAACTTCACTGTCTCCTCGTAGTACCTCATCCCTCTAACGACTACTCCTGTGGGGCGCCATATAGTTGGACTTAGTTTACCTGACACTGTTCGCTTGCATCACCGACATCGTCTACAGCTGTCGAGATAAGAGGATGCAGCGATCTCCAGTCAGTGTTGGTTGATTGTGGTTGTGAATATTGGTTCCAGTATTTGTAATTTGCACTGGGTACAGATCCAGGATTGTCGATCGCGTCGATTCTGACGATTTGTGTTGGGTCGAAAGTTATTTCCGTTCCTATTTTCTTCGCATTGCGGTGGATTATTACTATGCCCATTGCTTGAGCTAGCAGCCTTCAAATAGACATTGGATTGTCCAAAACGGGATCTCACATCTTCTTTTATTGGGTTTATCGCGTCCAGAACAGTTATAAATTCTTTGTGGTGATATTCAGTGTCACAGCCACAGTCAGTCTTCCCTTAAGGATTCAAAGAGGGCCCCGATGTGCGATTCGCTCATCCCAGTACTGAACATCGATTAAATACTTTTCAAAATATTTCAGAAGCTTCTTTTCTGATACGAGAAGGATTCAGAGCTATATACTTTTTGTACACACACTCGAACTTCATGAGACCCATGTCTGATAAGGAATGCCTTTTAGAAGTCCTTCGATGTCTTACAAGATTCAGTCACATTAGTTGCCCACATTGCCTATATCTGTGAAAGTAGCTTCGTACATAACTTACTTTCTGAGTCTCATTCCATGCCCTGGGCAATACTCCACGGGAACCTGGGTTAATAGTTTTCTTATCCGATAAGAAAATCTGGAATTGACAGTACTTCAATAGCTTTTCCTTCATTTTCAATATTTCATAAAACATTGCTTCTGGAGGAGAGTCATGTTTCTTAGTTGAGGATAGCTGTTTCCATATCGTATTAATAGTGAGAATTCCAAGTTAAGGACTACTTCGCCAACAGGGCTATTTTGAGATCGAATGTACCCCGAGTATTTGAATCCAGAAGAACTCGACTACACATTGACCATTAGTAAACTCGTGTAGAACAGGAACAGTCTAAATTCTTATCTCCTCGCAGTATTTTCATTACATCAAATGAAAATGTGACTTCATTTCGAAGAGTTGTAGTGTGCAGTGTAGTAATCACTGACACGGATCACACTTTATGGAATAACAATTATATAACTTTCTCAAATAAATAAAAGGGATAGTATTAAAGAAGACAACCGATGTTTAAGTTTTATCTCTATTGAGCATATGCCACGCCCCTTATTCATATTATTTATATCGTCTTACCCAACAGTCCGCAAGACAGAGGAACATCCAGTATCCCAGAAGATGTCCAGTGCATCTATGGACGAAACCTTAGGAAAGGAGAAGTTTCATGGCCCACGAACGTGCAACCCAAAAGACGTACCAGCAGCTAGTTAGTTAGTTAGTTACATGTTCGTTGGCTCATTTGAACTATTCTATTATCGAAACCATGTGGAATGAGTCATTTTAGAGGACATATTTAAAAAGTGCTGAAAACAAGATATTTAGTTAATTTTATTTATTTATTTTGAGGCTACTAGGAATTGTCCAGAAGAAGTGATTTTAGGTTACATCTAAAATTTACTTTGCTTCCATACAACTTTCAGTTATGGAGCAACTAATCAAACATTGTTGTTGCTGAATATTGTACTCCTTTCTGATCCACTGACATCTTTAATAACGTGTATATTTATCTTCTAATATTGTAGGCAGGAACATCATTCTCCTTCTTCAATTCTGATTGGTTACTTATGACCAATTTCATTGCTGTAGTCAGCCTGCTTAGCTGGGTGGTAACGTGCTTTCCTCCTATGCATTGGGCACGGGGTCGCTCCCGTCCGGGCTGGAGATTTTTTTTTCCACCCGTAGACTGGGTGTTGTATTTTCATCATTATATCATCGTCATCATAAGCCGCTTGTCACCAAATGTGGCGCCGACTGAAATAAAACTGGCACATGGCGACCGATCCCGAATGTGACATCCCAGCCAACAATGCCATACGATCATTTCATTTTATTTCGTTGGTGAAAATACGTATTGTGATCACGCAGTTAAAATTCCTAGTTCCTTGGAGAGATACCTACGTTACTTCTATGGGTGAAAATCACTTATTACTTTTACAGTTCGCTTTATGTAATCAATGCTTTGTTTCTGAGTCATGAGATACCCAAGAACATTATTCCAGTAAGAGTAGTACTGAGTGGAAATGTACAATACATATCAGGAGAACTTACGGCGTAAGATAGAATCCTCATTTAGCCAACGACCTTGTAACGAGGTTGTAGGAGCGGACAGAGGTTTAGGGCACTCTCTCGTCCTTGGGGTGGGAGACTGCCCCTAAACGCGGAATAGTCAGCCATGATCATCGCCATGAGGATGCAGAAAGCAATGGAAACCACTACACTGAACACACATAACGTGTCTCCACAGGAAATGCGTATTGTAATTGAAAAAGTGTCAAGATGATCTCTCCACTGAAAAAAGATTCCAGAATAGTCGCCCATAAGGATCTCTGGGAGGGGATTGCCAAACGGGAGGTGACCATGGGAAAAAGCCTAGTTAACCAAAGAAAGGATAACGTTCCACGAAAGGGCCGTGGAAGGTCAGAAGTATGAACTTGGTAGGGATTCTAGAAAATCTGAAAAGGGGAAAGGAAATGCTCAATCTAGATGTAGTAGGGCTCAGTGCCTTGAAATGGAAAGAAGACAAGGATTTGTGGTCAGATGAGCATAAAGTAATATCAACAACAGCAGAAAATGGTACAACTGGAGTAGGATTCGTTATTAATACGAAGACAGGTCAGAGAGAGTGTTACTGTGAACAGTTCTGTGATAGGGTTGTTCTTATCAAAATCGACAGCAAAACAACACCAACAACGATAGTTCAGGTCTACATGCCGACGTCGCAAACTGAAGATGAAGAGACAGAGAAAGTGTATGAGGATATTGAAAGGGTAATGCAGTATGTAAATCTAATAGTCATGGGAGACCGGAATGCAGTTGGAGGGGAAGGAGCAGAAGAAAAGGTTACAGGAGAATATGGGCTTGGGAAAAGGAACGAGAGAGGAGAAAGACTAACTGAGTTCAGTAACAAGTTTCAGCGAGTAATAGCGAATACTCTGTTCAGGACTCACAAGGGGAGGAGGTATACTTGGAAAAGGCCGAGTGATACGAGATTTCAGCTAGATTACGTCATAATCAGACAAAGATTCAGAGATCTGATACTGGATTGTAAGGCATACCCAGGAGCAGATATAGAATCAGATCACAATGTAGCAGTGATGAAGAGTAGGTTAAGTTTGAGAGGTTATTCTGGAAGAATCACTACGCAAAGAGCTGGGATACGGAAGTACGAAGAAAGGACGAGCTACGCTAGAAGTTCTCTAAGGCTATAGATACAGAAATAAGGAATAGCTCAGAAGGCAGCACAACTGAAGGGGAATAGCCGTATCTCATAAGGGCAATCACAGAAAGTGGAAAGAAAAACATAGGTACAAAGAAGGTAATTGTGAAGTAACCATGAGTAACAGTGGAAATACATCAGTCGATCCATGAGAGAACGAAGTGCAAAGATATTCACTGATATTCAGGAATACAAAATACAAGTCACTAAGGAATGAAATAAAGAGGAGGCTAAGACGAAATGGCTGCAAGAAAAATATGAAGAAATCGAAAAAAAAATTATTTCCCGAAGGACAGACACATTTGGTAAAATTAAAACAAAGGTTTGTAACATTAATAGTGGCACGGGAATTCCATTGTTAAATGGAGAGAAGAGAGCGGATAGGCAGAAACGTACATTAGAGGCCTCTATGAGAGGAAGGATTTGTCTATGTGATAGAACAGAAGTCGATCAACAGGAGATAGCGGTTCCAGTATTAGAGTCAGAATTTAAGAGAGCTTTGGAGTACTTAAGATCAAATAAGGCAAAAGGGATATATAACATTTCATAAGAATTTCTGAAGTTGGGGGAGAAGTGGTAACAGAACAACTACTCGCCTTGGTGTGTTGGAATCTGTGAGTCTGGTGACACACCATTTGATTTTCGGAAAAATATCATCCATTCAAATCTGAAGACTGCAATAGCGGACAGGAGCGAGAATTAGCACACAATCAGCTTAACAGCTCATGCATGCAAGTTGCTTACAAGAATAATATACAGAAGAATGGAATAGAGAACTGAGGATGTGTAACATGACGATCAGTTTGGCTTTAGGAAAAGTAAAGGCACCAGGGAGGCAATTCTAACGTTGCGGTTCTTAATGGAAGTAAGACTAAAGAAAAATCATGATACTTTCATAGAAATAGCGTTCGGCAATGTAAAATGGTGCAAGACGTTCGAAATTCTGAAAGATATAGCAGCAAGCAATAGGGAGAGACTGATCATGTACAATATGTACAA
This sequence comes from Schistocerca nitens, assembly GCF_023898315.1. Lineage (NCBI taxonomy): Eukaryota > Metazoa > Arthropoda > Insecta > Orthoptera > Acrididae > Schistocerca > Schistocerca nitens. The sequence goes on along the minus strand of NC_064614.1, from coordinate 872,618,070 downwards.
GAGCCAAGAGGTAATAGCAAGAGAGGACGACCAATAACGAAGTACCCGGATTAAAAAGGGTGTAAGCAAGGAGGTAGTCTTTTCCTCGTACTGTTCAATCTGTGCATCGAAGAAACAATGAAGGAAATAAAAGAAAGCTTCAGAAGAGGAATTACAAATTAAGGTGAACGGAGCAATGATATGACTCACTAATGAGATTACTATCCTGAGTGAAAGTAAAGGAGAATTGCATGAGCTGCTGAGTGAAATGAACAGTCCAATGAATACAGTCTATGAACTGAGAGTAAATCGGAGAAATATGAAAGTAATGAGAAGCAACAGAAATGAGAACAGCAGGAAACTTAACATCAGGATTGATGATGACGAAGTACACGATGGAATTCTGCTACCTATCCAGCAATATAATTAATGACGGACGGAGCAAGGAGGACATAAAAAACTGACTAGCACTGGCCAAGAGAAGTTTCCTAGTATCAAACATAGGCCTTAATTTAAGGAAGAAACACCTCAGAACGTACGCTTGGAGCTCAGCACTTTATGGTAGTGAAACATGGACTGTGGGAAAACCGGAACAGAAGAGATGTGGTGATACAAACGAATGTTGAACGTTAAGTCTGCTGATAGCGTAAAGGAATGAGGAGGTTCTGTGCAAAATCGAAGAGAAAAGGAATGTGTGGAACACAGCCACGGAGAAGGGACAGAATGATAGGACATCTGTAAAGGCAAGAGGAATACAGGGATTGGAATGCATCCAGCAAATAGTCGAGGATTTAGGTTGCAAGTGCTGCTCCCAGTTGAAGAAGTTGGCATAGGAGAGGAATTCTCAGCGGGCTGCATCAAACCAGTCAGAAGACTGATCACTCGAAAAAAAAAAGAATCTGGAGGTTGATTCGTTTGTTTCATAAACCAACAATTATCGAAGACGAATAGCAGCTCAATCTAATTGTTTGAGAAGCTCAGTAATATTTTTCTTCCAGTTCAAATTGTCGTCATCATGTACATTAAAAACTGCGATGCATTCTATACAATTTACTGACTCCTGCTCATGTGATACATCAATTCTTTGTATGACTCCATTTGTTGTACGGAACTACGTAGTGGCATTTTTTCCAAAACCTACTGATAGTCCATTTTCTGAAAACTACTTCATAATTGTTTTGAATACGTCGTCTGCCATTTCTTCTGTTGATTTTGTCCAATGTGTTTTGTTATAACACTAGTGTCGTCTGAAAAAGGACCAATATTGCTTGTTGAATCTTATGTATGAGTTCATTCACTTATATAAGGAGTAGGCGTGGACCCAAAATTGAACCCTGTGAGACTCCCTTCGGTATTTCCCTGCAGTCACCAAGATTTTCTACACTTTCAACAGCGTTTGACTTATTCAGTCATCCTTTAGCATTCTGTTTGTTAAATATGACTCAGACCAGCTGTGTGTGAAACCATCAAATTCCCAAATCATTATTTTTCCGAGACAGTAAAACGAAGTACTCGAACATATTGAAAAGATCTTGTAACAACAACAACTGTACATATAATAATTTTTTCTTCTGATTTTCGGTAAATTAGTATAAGCGATGTTCTGATTTCATTTCTTTTTTCTTTTCATGTCATTGTGTTAAGAAAACTGTAAACAAATTTCGGTGTGAATATTAATGTTTATGTCAAATGTCAAACAATATTGTAACAGAATTGAAATGTAAGAAACGGTGAATCTGTTGTAAGATGTTAAAGTTGTAATTGTGCGTCTGGTCCATACGTAGGCAATGTATTGGGATATGTAGAATGCAAAACCTCTGGTGAATACCCTGTCTGTAGGGGAGCAGTAAAAGGTGGATGGCAGGCGAGCGCGGGAAAATGCACACGGGCGCGGCACGGCATAACGGGCTCAGCAGTAGGAGTCGGAATTGGGCATCGGTCTGAGAAACACGCTCTGGATCGAGGAGGCTCTCCTGGAAAACGTGATTTCATTGAGCCTCGGATGTGCCGTTTCCGACGACTATACAGCATGGCTATATTCCATAGGCACTAAATGGAAAAGTATTGCGACGCTAAGAAGAAGCAAAGTGCTGATACGTCAAGAGCCATAGCTGTGATTGTATGTGTGCTTTGCGCCTCGCCATCTCGCCGCCCGCCAACCGCCGCATCGACACGAACCGGTTGAAACTTTTAGTACTGTATTCGTGTGGACCAGTGTTACTTTTGTTCCTGACTGTTCAATAACAACTTAACTTTTACCAGAACTGTCCTATCATTTAATTATCCTCATCACTAACCTAGACAGGGTCCTTTCCACATGTTGTGCAATCCGAGTGTCCCGAAATGAAGATTTAAAGTTTATGTTAATAATACTTACCTGCAGACCTATCTATGTTAGAATGATGTTTAAAGAACTTTGTTGTTAATGAATATATAGGTAAATAATATAGGTCTGACGAAGTTGGAGGATAATGTTGAAATTGGTTTAGTAATGAAGGCTAATTAATTTGAGACAATAATAATGGTAGTTAAATGAGCAAGAAATAAGACAAAAAGAGTAGTAACTCATATATTGGAAATCTTGAGTGCTTAACGATTTCGATAATCAAAAATTTCATTACAGTGATCATAACAGTTTTCTTTTCTATTCATGTAAATTCTGAAATGTACTGAACTGATTTGACCAGCAAAGTTAAAGTCGAGATAAAACCAAAAGTTATTAGTGTTTTACCTTTTTCAAAATTGACATTGTATGTGTGTTTCGAAAGTGCTATTTCTAGGGTAACCTATGCCCGATTTTAATCAGATCAATAGACTGTACGAAGTTTGTAGTAAACATTATAGTATATTGTTGTGTATTTATGGCTTGTTCATATTAGTACAGAAAGTGAAATTATTAGTTCAGTAGATTTTCTGGTTCTAAAATTTACCATATTATGCAGTGTTATTACGTGTTGTTTTGCATACACGTACTTCAACTTGTACAGGGAAGAAACTCAATTAATGCCTAATTAGGCTGGCGACCGTATTATTAACAATTTGGTAGAATCTGCTGTGTCGTTTCTTGTCCGTCCTAACGTGTAGTTGCACTTCAGACTTGCTTGACGTATCATTGCTGTTACTGAGTGGGTGAAAGTCTGATTTTGCCTCCATTGTGGTACACGCGGTCAACATATATTCCAAAATCCTTTCTTATAAGGTGAAGCCCGTCAACTTACCATAGTACAGGCTTTAATAAGTATCGTGCGCAGTAGCGTAGTGTTACAATCTCAGAAAGCTTGCTACTGGTGTTCAGTCTGTACCCAATGGAAGAACAGCAGACAGAGCAAGAGCTTCCTAGGCTGCACAATCGGATTTCCGGATGACCTGGTAACATCTCGACGCTTTACTTTTAAGACTGCTACCAGGGTCGCTGGTGATCCAGATACTATGTTGCGATTGGTATTGCTTTATTGAGTTCGAAGCTTCCGTGGCTTACAAAATTCAGTTGCTATGCATTATCTGTGTAATATCTTCAGCTAGCTTTGGCACAGACTTCCAACCCTGCAGAGACACAACATAAGCTACGCTGGATGTGAAACATATTAATCAGACTCTTACTGAAGGAATCATGCCGGTAAATGCCCGAAACGATTGTGTAACAGCAAGCAACATAAATCTGGATATTCAAAAACCACCGCTCTGCGTTCATGTAGGCAAAGGTGAAGTTCCGCGTTCTGGTTCTGGCGTGCCAATCGGACCCGACTGACCGTTGTGTCATCCCCACCCAATAACATCATTGTGAGGATTGGCATATGGGTAACACACTGCTTTCCCTGTCGCTATCGGCTTGTTGCCGTTGAAACTGCTGTGATCGGTCGCGTGGCTCCAACGTTGGCCTCACGAGGCTGAATGCAACCAGTACCAGTGCTCCCTCCAGGAAAAAGTCCCAAGAAGTTCAAGGAATCGAGGCCAGGTCGAACCCAATTCAGTCAGCCTCGCTGACCATACAGCTACAGAGGCGGACACCGCTCAGCATTTCAGGGCCAGTATTTTCTCAGCTGTCCTACCGTCAGTACTAATTACATGAAGTGCACCACGTTGGCAATCAGGTACATAGAACTAGCCTCTGGGTTTGTGACTATGGGTACTGTTTAACCCAGGCAGTTAGCAACGAGAGCTGCAGCAGACCTTTCAGGAGTTACTATGATTAGAAATGATTTACACTGTCCATGCATCATGGTGGAACAGAGTGAAATACTTGTGAAGGTACCTAAAAAGCAACCTGAAACAACCAAAATTACTATTTGTTTCAGTGACGTGAGGTTACGAGTCAGTGTGCGAGATGGAAGTGGTGTGAAACTGATGCAGGTATGTAACAAAACATTTGCAGCTTACAGACTTGTCGGCCAACAAGTTTATGAATGAGTTCTGATGTTTCTTGATAAAATATTCATAATTTTGGAATTTTGCTGAGGAACCAATTCAAAACCTCGAGAAACAGACCTTCTACGAAAAAAGGTCGTGGCATACTGATTTAATTTTACTGTGATGAAATGTACTTCTTTTAGATGTGAGACACAGCGAATGCATCAGAACTTGATGAAATTGTTAAATGCTCATCCTGCACAGAAAGGAAACCCACCTGAAATTCATCAAAATGGCTCTGAGCACTATGGGACTTAACATCTATGGTCATCAGTCCCCTAGAACTTAGAACTACTTAAACCTAACTAACCTAAGGACAGCACACAACACCCAGCCATCACGAGGCAGAGAAAATCCCTGACCCCGCCGGGAATCGAACCCGGGAACCCGGGCGTGGGAAGCGAGAACGCTACCGCACTAAAATTCATCAACGAAAAAATCTTGACAATCTTGCTCGCAAGTTTCTCGTTATTCGTACTCGCACACCCCTTAATCTAGCGTCCTTCTCTGTTTCCTACATTCCCAAAATTTCCATCACAAATGAAGGTCGTAATTCAGCGTTAACCAATGGGCGTATTAAATTATTCACTTGACTGTAGATTAATTAACTGATAGGTGGGTTGATTGGATGCGCCGCAGCCCTCTGGCCTGTTGCGGGCCGTGGCGGCTAGGGGTCGTGGCATTTCACCTCTTATCCTACGATGCTGTTCCGTATTACTTACGTTAAACGCGACAAAAGGGAAAATTGACTCCACAGATAACTGGATAAAATAAAAACCCTGAGAACAGCGGACAAACAGAAAGTAGCCATGTCACGATAAATACTCGAAAAATAGAGGTGTCCAATGAACAGAAAGAAGTATCAGAATGCCCACAGTATCAAGCACAATAATAAAGCGTGGAGGCCTACTTCTTATATCACGTATGTATGTGTCTCGTTCATATCATCTCGAGACATGTTCGATGGCTATGTAGCTGTTTCTCACGTTGAAAATCATTTGGTTTTGTTCAATAAAATTATATAAAATTTATGTAGACGTTGTGTAATACAACATGTGAAAAAAATCACTTGCTGGAATGATGTCGCAAAACTTTTTTTTCTATTTCTCTATTATTTTCTGTATTTGAAACTTGTTTGTAGTAATTGTCATGTATACAGCAAACTACAAAATCTGTACAAGTATTCAACTGATCAAAGTCAAAATACAGTGTCATTGCAATTCTGAATACAAGTCACGAAAAGAGTAAATATAATTAACTAGTGTGACAGGATTTCTGTGCTGCAAGGAAAACAGCCTTTGAGAATAACTTATGTGCTAATGGCAGCATTTCAGTAAGATTAATGAACGGTCCCTGGTGAACTGTAAATACAAGTGGGCAAGGAGAAGGGCGTAATATGCGTAACAACGGCCAGTCAGCAGAGTTGGAACTGACACGTCTGCTGTATACACAGAACTTTTCAGAACACTTGTGGTCAGGAGACTGCATTTGCGGAAAACGGGTCAACCGTATCAACAAAATTAGATGCATCATACAAACGCAAACAAAGCTTCACCAAAGCAACGTCTAAATTGATTGTGTAGGAGAAGGAAGTCCCGTAGCACCCAGAAATAAACGTTTGACCAGCGTATTAAAGGGAAAGAAACCAGTAGACATAAACAGGGAAGGCAAAAATATACTGACAAGAAAAAAGCGCAGCACCAAGGACCTGTGCGACATAAAAGAAAGATGATGCCTACTCACTAATGTCTTTTAGGCAACAAAGACGTCATTATCGGCACCGCACTGCGTTCGAACGGCTACTGTAATAGGGCTATGTGAAGCTATATGTTCCTTCTGCGATACTTCAGAAAGACTTGGTAGGAATTTAGTCACATGATTGCTGGTCACAAGGACGTATGGTCACAAGAAGATACGGATCCATGTGGCAGTACCGAGACGGAAGACCATCGTGTTCGGCGTACTCCTCTGGCGCGTCGTAGTGCCTTTGCAGCAGTAATGGCAGCAGCAGTTGGCACCACAGTGTCAGAAGTCTGTTACTTCAAGGACAGCTCCAAGGCAGACAGCCTGTAGCGTCCGGGCATCTTGATTTAGGTTTTCCGTGGTTTCCTTAAATCGCTTCAGGCAAACGCCAGGATGGTTCCTTTGAATGGGTAGAGATGATTTCCCTCTCCATCCTAGACACAATCCAATGGGACCGAGGACCTTGCTGTTTGGCCCCTCCCCCAAATCAACCAACCATATAGCATGCATTCCACTGGCCCAAGCCACAGCCATTTGCGACTTAAGTGGTGTCAAGCGAGAGCTCACTGGAGGGCAAATGGGAGGTCTGTTGTGTTTTCTGAGGAAAGCTGGTTCTGTCTCGGTGGCAGCGATGGCTATTTTTTTTTTGGTTAAAATGAGGCCAGTTGACTGCCTGCAGCCAACCTGTCTACGAGCTAGACACATTGAACGAATACCTGGAGTTATAGTTTGACGTGGGATTTCGTATGAAAGCAGGAGCAATCTCTTGGCTATCCCACGCATCTTCACTGTCAGTTTATTCCGATCTGGTGATTCCACCTGTTGTGCTGGCATTCGTGAACAGCGTTCCGAGAGTAGTTCCCAAACAGGATAACCAACGCTGAAATACCGCTGATTGTAACCCAGCCTGTTCTATAGATGTCGACATTTTGCCTTGGCCTGCTCGATCAGCACATATATCTCTAATCGAACACATGTAGGATCTCATCCGAAGAAAACTTCAGGGCCGGCCGCGGTGGCCGTGCGGTTCTGGCGCTGCAGTCCGGAACCGCGGGGCTGCTACGGTCGCAGGTTCGAATCCTGCCTCGGGCATGGGTGTGTGTGATGTCCTTAGGTTAGTTAGGTTTAAGTAGTTCTACGTTCTAGGGGACTTATGACCTAAGATGTTGAGTCCCATAGTGCTCAGAGCCATTTGAACCATTTTTGAAAACTTCAGGGGCATCCACAAACAGCATTAACCGTTCCTGTATTGACCGACCAAGTGCCACAGGGACGTTTGGATGCTTGCATTCAACGTTGTAGCACCTTCACCGGTTGTAATGTGTCAGCATTTCACACGGCTTTTCTCGCACTTAATTAACCTGTGATCTTGCAGGGTTAATCAGTTGCACAGCTCGACTAGAGATATGTATTTCCGAAATTTCATTACTTCACAAAACTACTTTTGGTGTTGTGATTTTTTCCGTCAGTGTGTTAAAGGAAGTTTTCCATATTTATCAAGAAAAAGGATAAGCAAAATGAACGACTGAGTAAGAATCAGGGGGTAAAGGTTTACTCGTGAAATATCAATAACACAAGAACATGAGGATTAACTAGCAAACAAAAGTGCTTAGTGCGCTTGCCCTTAATTACTTTGAATACTGTTAACGGTTAATAAAAGCTGGGTCCACCGGTGATGAAATGATATGTTTAGGATATTTACATGGGTTTCTCGAATGAATCTATCTCGGAAACTTGCTGAGGAAATTAAGCTAGTCTAAAAAGCTTTCACGAACCCGTGAGACAAACAAATAAATGGTGCAAATGGTTCAAATGGCTCTGAGCGCTATGGCACTTAACATCTTAGGTCATCAGTCCCCTAGAACGTAGAACTACTTAAACCTAACTAACCTAAGGACATCACACACATCCATTCACGAGGCAGGATTCGAACCTGCGACCGTAGCAGTCCCGCAGTTCCGAACTGCAGTGCCTAGAACCGCACGGCCACAACGGCCGGCACAAACAAATATATAGAACCAGAATGAGATTTTCAATCTGCAGCGGAGTGTGCGCTGATATGAAACTTTCTGGCAGATTAAACTGTGTGCCCGATCGAGACTCAGTGGGGCAAACAGTTTTTAACTGCCAGAAAGTTTCATATCAGCGCACACTCCGCTGCAGAGTGAAAATCTCATTCTGGAAACATCCCCCAGGCTGTGGCTAAGCCATGTCTCCGCAATATCCTTTCTTTCAGGGGTGCTAGTTCTGCAAGGTTCGCAGGAGAGCTTCTGTAAAGTTAGGAAGGTAGGAGACGAGATACTGGCAGAAGTAAACCTGTGAGACCGGGCGTGAGTCGTGCTTCGGTAGCTCAGATGGTACAGCACTTGCCCGCGAAAGGCAAAGGTCCCGAGTTTGAGTCTCGGTCGGGCACACAGTTTTAATCTGCCAGAAAGTTTCATATCAGAGCACACTCCGCTGCCGAGTGAAAATCTCATTCTGGAAACATCCCCCAGGCTGTGGCTAAGCCATGTCTCCGCAATATCCTTTCTTTCAGTAGTGCTAGTTCTGCAAGGTTCGCAGGAGAGCTTCTGTAAAGTTTGGAAAGTAGGAGACGAGATACTGGCAGAAGTAAAGCTGTGAGACCGGGCGTGAGTCGTGCTTCGGTAGCTCGGATGGTAGAGCACTTGCCCGCGAAAGGCAAAGGTCCCGAGTTCGAGTCTCGGGCGGGCACACAGTTTTAATCTGCCAGAAAGTTTCAAATATATAAAACGTTTAACTTCACCATGCAGCTCTGTAAAATAATGTCAATTCACAAATTAACTAATAATATGAGATTCAGACAGTACAGCAGACATCAGTTGAAGTCGTCAGTATCAGTGCCACAAGAGTTCTGAAAGGATGTGTTAATGAGATACAAATGGAAGTAACATATCAATATTACGCTTAAACATTTTTGACTAAATAGAGACGCCACAGTACCAGAAGATTTGATGGTTTCGATTATATTAGTATAAACAAATGTTTTAGAGACTACTACGAAACATAAAATTTAGACATTCATGGAAGCTTAACGGCCGCAGTGAGAATAATAATATCCGGTTCAGCTACATGGTCTGCCGTAGAAAAGGGCTTAAGCTGTGTGTGTCCATCTTAAACATAGAATGACACAGAGATAAACCCTGAGGGTTGGGATATTACAGCAAAAGACGGATTGTGCACAAAAATATAAAGGCACAGAAATAGCTGAGACTATCAGTATATCAGTATGCAAGAAAAGGTCTGAAATTTTACTAAATACTTGTGAAATTATTGTATCTACCTAGTGGGGACTACAAAAATTACAGCAAAATTATCTAGTAACGGAGATACAGTCTTTTTCTACTGAGGAAAGGCATTTTACATAATGAGAATACATATTCTTTGCTAGGCAGGATCACTTTGTCTGCCAATCTGTTACTCAGCTGTATTTTCAATATTTTATAAAAACTTATATACCGACATTGTGCAAGTTGATGGACTACTAGATTATACAGGTTGTGAAAGCTAAAAGCGAATCGACCGACAGACGAAGGCTTGCGTTGTCAGAGGCAGAATATGGATGTCGGTGGCCGAGCGGAAACCGCATTCACGAGTTAGATTTTTCTCCGGTCGCTATCAATCACCTCCGAATTCAAAGGATTTATCATCAACGAAGAGATAGTTATAAATGATATAGCTCGAAAAGCAGGAACGGACCTTTTACGCGCTGTCAAAATTCTTTTCTGAATATTGCTCTAATTCAAAAATATGCTGCATCCAGCGTTGATTACCATCTGCCGATGGCTATCACTATACTCATTTTCACGCAAAAGTGTCATTAATTTCTATCAGTAACTGAGAACATCAAGTCATTTCGCCATGTGCATATGACTGATTTCAAACTGTCAGTATTCATAGATTTATTGATTTATTTCTGGCAGGCCACCAATAAGTAAAACAGCAACGCAATCTGTATTAAGCGCTCAGTCGAAAACTTATAGTGTATTTTTGTTACGATTAATACTCCCAGATTTGCGACGAGCGGTAATCATAATAAATTTCGTGTATAAAAACGACGTACGAAATGTAATATATTACCACTTGCCACACGAAAATTACGAAATCACCGGTAGTTAGCACACTTACACGAGTAGCTAATTGTACTATATATGTAATTAAACAGAATGTTAGCTGTATATTTATGTTTCATTTACATTTTTAAGAGTTCGATTAATCTGCGGGAAAACCGAAATCTTTTTGCAGCAGCGTAATTCGTTGTAGCGAAACGCATTGCCTTTCAAAGAGGTAACTAAACTGTCTGCAAAATTCATTTTACGCTTGGAGACAACTTTTGTTACAATTTCTAATTTGTTACAATTTCTAATTTAGTTCGTAAGCACACGTTGGGTATTTACCTGGATGCTTATATGAGCCCTGATTACGACATTAATATACTGCCGAAAATGGAAGCTGTTACACTTCGAAGCACTGGTCATATATTTATCAAACTTTTCTGAGACGTATTAATTACTTAAACTTATAATCTTAATATATGTCCATCATCAACATCAGTATAAGGTGCGACCACCACAGGCACGAATCTGCACACGTATTTATTCTGGCGTGAAAGCAAATAGTGCCGGGCAGGGTGGCCGAGCGGTTCTAGGCGCTACAGTCTGGAACCGCGCCACCGCTACGGTCGCAGGTTCGAATATGGCCTCGGGCATGGATGTGTGTGATGTCCGTAGGTTAGTTAGGTTTAAGTAGTTCTACGTTCTAGGGGACTGATGACCTCAGAAGTTAAGTCCCATAGTGCTCAGAGCCATTTGAAGCATATAGCCTCCGAATGTCATCTTGAGGAATTTATGCACATGCTGTGCAGTTCATGAACACTACTGGATATAGACTACTATGAAAGTACAGATCTTTCCATCCGACCGTATATAAGCCATGTGGGTGATAAATCAAGGGCACACCACTCAAGGAGCTGTACATTTCTCAGTGCGTTTGCCGTGTGAACTGCATTTGGAGTCTTGCATTATCCTTCTGAATATTATCACCTGGTACCCTGATCATAAAGGTCCTCCACTCGTGCAACATACTGGCGACTGTTTGGACTTCCTTCAAAAATGACTATCTAATTGCTCCCCATGCCATGATTCCAAGAACTCCGGAAGAGGTCTGGGTATCATGAAAGGCTGTTCCTTGGATCTGCAAAACGTTTGTTGATACTTTCGTGGTCACTTGTTGAATTTTTGCGTGTTGACTTCCGTCTCTGGACCTTCGGCTGACGATTGTCTAACATTTTTTTCTGACATTTCTCTAGCATGAGTGGCTGGCACTGTCAAATATTCACCTTCCAATAGTGGCGGCCGATTGGAGTCGAGCGAGTGGCCAAGACCCATGGATGGGTGGGAGGCGGTGGAGGGAGGGGGAGGGAGGGGGTTTAGTACCTTGGTTAGTGTCGCTGCACTATAGCTCCTCCGTTTTTATATGTAACAGTGTTTTGTATCACCACGGAAATCGGGATTCGCTCTTACTGAGGCATTCTTCTTTCTTGTTAAATCCAGTCTCGTGTTTGTGAGTTTCAATAGCTTCCCTCAACAAACAGGCATGAGAGGTCTCCTCCACAGCAAATACCGGCGTGTCGGCGAATTTTATTAGTGTCAGTCTAACACAGCGCGATATCCGCCATGACCGATTTCACAACCTGTCCGACCCCTGAGTATACCGTTTACGTCCGGCGATCCTCGTACTCACGGATCATCCGTTCATTCCAGCATAGACTTGTTCATGTGTGTATGGTACCGCTAGTAGCGGGTTGGGTCATTTTTATCTTTCGCTGATCTCCTACACATTTTGATATTCTTGGACGACTTTTCGTCTGTATATTTTTATCTGTACTGAAAATACTGAAATTAGAGTCACACAATGACGCAGTTTTAAAGAGTATATCTTACAGGATATACTGGAGTATCACTTTGGTAGCGTTCTGCGAAGGTGGTCAGTAGACACCACTTTTCCATTTCCGATAGTGTACATCACTTAATGAAAATGAGGATTTCTTGTTCCCGTTGTACAAATGCAATATCTGCATCTGACTGAGGCAGCGTGAGTGTTTTCTACCGTACGAATATGTGGCTTACCGACTCTGCAAATTATTTGCATTTTAACATTTTCATCCATGCTAATGAACTGATTGATTAGAATGTTAATTTCCACAACGTAAGGACGACTTTTACTTTGTAATTAATGCAGGCAGACACATTTATTTTTTTGGAGACGTATGTATTTCTGCCTCGTATATTTAGATCTGTCACAACAGTGTAATTTACTCGTCTCCGTGGCTTTGAGCATAACTTAACTTGATGCCTAATACTAGTAATTACTGTTAGCCTTCATTTTCTTGCCTTAATGAATAAAGTCTGCCAAAGAGTGTGTCTTCCGCTTTTGCCTCAACAGAAAGTTTAAGCGTTTACGGTTTTTGCTGTTCCGTTACATTTCTCTCCGCTCGCGTACTTACCGGTACATGCCATTTAATGCAGCTACAATCGGATAGGCGTCTGACCATATTTTTAAACATTATGTTAATTTTTCAGTGCTAAAAAAAATGTAGTTAACTCTTCGTTGTCATCGACGGCAGCAGCAGCAGAGGGCAAACAAATTCCGATGAGGTCATAAATCGGAAATGACTTTCTTTAGAACACCACCCACGTAGTCACGTTCTTTGTATATGAAATCTAAATCATAAAACTTTGGCTATGGAACCTGGACGTGTATATGCATTATCTGATCAACAATATCTGAATATAATAATGTAATGTGGAATTAACCTGTAAATGCCACGAGAGTCATATCCGCCACCATAAAAGGAGGCGAGGAGTATTACATTGTAGGTAGAGAATTGATCAGTGAGAAGAGCAACGTGACTTCGAATGTCGATTGATCATTTCATGTCACCGGAGTAACAATACTTTAGGGACATTTTACCCCTTTTAAACCTGACCAACTCGACTGTTGATGACGTGATTGTAAGGTGAGAGGTAACCACAGCTTAACCAAGACCAAGCAGGTCTCATGTGTTGAGAGGCAGGGACTGTCGAGCACAGTGGAGGGTGTTGTAAAAATTACATGAAGTGAACTGAAGGAATTATTCAGGAGTTTCGAAGTGCTGACAGACGAGCTAGCACAACGACTGTACATAGGGACTTGAAAAGTATAGGGGGGAGGGGAGGAGGGGTAAGGGGTAGGTACAATGGTCGAGCAGTTCCCCATTAGCCACATATTTCTACATTTGTTAAGTGAGGCTTGAGGTGGTATGTGAGGGATGATACCAGACAATAGCTGACAAAAGAATGGTTTTGAATGATGTATCATGCTATAGCCGATGGCAGCCCTGAACATTTTATAACGTCAGTAGGGACGGCGATGGAGGTGTTACTGTATGAGGGTGTTTTTCATGCTTAGGGTGTGGTCATATTATCGTGCTTAAGAAACTCTAAGTGCGGAAGGGCATGAACATTTTTTATAGAATTATTTACGGCGAGAAACACAAGATATTTCGGAAGCGATCATTGTGTCAACACGACAATACACGCCCTCATACAGCAGCTTCCGTGACGCAGTCGTTTGTAGTCAATAACAATCTTGAAGTGAATTGGCTTGTCCAAAGTCCAGACCTGAAACCAATGTGTCACCTTTGCGGAGAGTAGGACCGTGACTTTGCTGTACACCTCAGCGTCCAACCTCACTACTTTCTCTGATTTCGGCACTTCTGCATCTACATCTACACAGATACTCCGCAAGCCACCACGCATGCGGTGCTTGGCCGAGGGTGCCGTGTACCACTACTAGTCATTTCCTTTCCTGTTCCAAATGCAAATAGACCAACGGCCAAACAACTTGTCTCTCTGCCTCGGTATGAGCTCCAATTAATCGAATATTATCATCGTGACCCTTACGCGCAATATACACTCCTGGAAATGAAAAAAAGAACACATTGACACCGGTGTGTCAGACCCACCATACTTGCTCCGGACACTGCGAGAGGGCTGTACAAGCAATGATCACACGCACGGCACAGCGGACACACCAGGAACCGCGGTGTTGGCCGTCGAATGGCGCTAGCTGCGCAGCATTTGTGCACCGCCGCCGTCAGTGTCAGCCAGTTTGCCGTGGCATACGGAGCTCCATCGCAGTCTTTAACACTGATAGCATGCCGCGACAGCGTGGACGTGAACCGTATGTGCAGTTGACGGACTTGGAGCGAGGGCGTATAGTGGGCATGCGGGAGGCCGGGTGGACGTACCGCCGAATTGCTCAACACGTGGGGCGTGAGGTCTCCACAGTACATCGATGTTGTCGCCAGTGGTCGGCGGAAGGTGCACGTGCCCGTCGACCTGGGACCGGACCGCAGCGACGCACGGATGCACGCCAAGACCGTAGGATCCTACGCAGTGCCGTAGGGGACCGCACCGCCACTTCCCAGCAAATTAGGGACACTGTTGCTCCTGGGGTATCGGCGAGGACCATTCGCAACCGTCTCCATGAAGCTGGGCTACGGTCCCGCACACCGTTAGGCCGTCTTCCGCTCACGCCCCAACATGGTGCAGCCCGCCTCCAGTGGTGTCGCGACAGGCGTGAATGGAGGAACGAATGGAGACGTGTCGTCTTCAGCGATGAGAGTCGCTTCTGCCTTGGTGCCAATGATGGTCGTATGCGTGTTTGGCGCCGTGCAGGTGAGCGCCACAATCAGGACTGCATACGACCGAGGCACACAGGGCCAACACCCGGCATCATGGTGTGGGGAGCGATCTCCTACACTGGCCGTACACCACTGGTGATCGTCGAGGGGACACTGAATAGTGCACGGTACATCCAAACCGTCATCGAACCCATCGTTCTACCATTCCTAGACCGGCAAGGGAACTTGCTGTTCCAACAGGACAATGCACGTCCGCATGTATCCCGTGCCACCCAACGTGCTCCAGAAGGTGTAAGTCAACTACCCTGGCCAGCAAGATCTCCGGATCTGTCCCCCATTGAGCATGTTGGGACTGGATGAAGCGTCGTCTCACGCGGTCTGCACGTCCAGCACGAACGCTGGTCCAACTGAGGCGCCAGGTGGAAATGGCATGGCAAGTCGTTCCACAGGACTACATCCAGCATCTCTACGATCGTCTCCATGGGAGAATAGCAGCCTGCATTGCTGCGAAAGGTGGATATACACTGTACTAGTGCCGACATTGTGCATGCTCTGTTGCCTGTGTCTATGTGCCTGTGGTTCTGTCAGTGTGATCATGTGATGTATCTGACCCCAGGAATGTGTCAATAAAGTTTCCCCTTCCTGGGACAATGAATTCACGGTGTTCTTATTTCAATTGCCAGGAGTGTATGTTGGCGACAATAGAATCGTTCGGCAGTTAAGCTTCAGATGCCGGTTTTCTAAATTTTCTGAATAGTGTATCTCGAAAAGTACGTCGCCTTTCCACTAGAGATTCCCATTTGAGTTCTCCAACTATCTCTGTAACAGTTACGTGTCCTTCGAAACTACTGGTACGAGACTAGCAGCCTGTCTCTAAATTGCTTCGATGTCACCTTTAATCTGAAGTTGTACATATACCAAACAGTCGAGCAGTTTTGAAGAATACGTCGTACCAGCGTCCCATATGCGATCTCCTTTACAAGTGAACCACTCCCAATAAACCGAAGTCGAGCATTCGCCTTCCCTACCACAGTTCTCACATGCTTCTCCCATTCCATATCGCTTTGCAACGCTACGGCCACACATTAAAACGTCTTAAATGTGTCAAGTAGGACACTAGTAATACTGCAACCGAACAATACGGGTTTGTTCTTCCTACTGATCCGCACATTTAGAGCTATCTATCAGTCACCCCAACAACTGGAAATGATGTCTAAGTCACCTTGTATCTTCCTACAAACTGTGGCACCTTACCTTACACCACAGCACCATCAGAAAATAACAGCAGATTGCTGCCCACCATGTCTGCCACAACTACAATCGTATCGCTCTTCCTTGGAGCACTCCTAACGATACCATTATTTCTGATGAAAATTCACCGTCGACGACAATATATTGGGTTTTATTAATTAAGAAGACTTCGAGCCACTCACAGATTCGTGAACTTATTCCATATCCTCGTACCTTAGTTAACAGCCTTCAATGGAGTACCATGTCAAATACTTTGTGGAAATCTAGCAAAACGGAATCTACGAACTTTTCGCAGTATATCATGTGAGACAAGGGAAAGCTGAGTGTCGCACGAGCGACGCTTCCTAAAACCGTGCCGATTCGTGAACAAGCTTATATCTCAGTTTCAAGGAAGTTTGTTATATTCGTGCTGAGAAGAGTGAGGGAGAACGGTCTATCATTCTAGCACAGAAGTTGAGATGCCTCACCGAAAATCTCTGCGGCATAGTGCAAGCCGGCATGATGGTGAAAGGACAACACAGCCCATAATAATGTCCTCTGGTAGATTTTGGGATACTTGTCCTCAGATAGTATTTCCTGATACCTGCTCCTTGCTCCCTAGAGTTGTATTAAATGACAGAAGCGGTGAAAGTAGTAGACACTCATGTTAATACATCGAAATGACGTGGGAATCATCTACATAAATTAATCATTAAAAATCTATCTCACCTGTATTATAAAACATTTATAGTCTCACGCTTTCGTTTATTAAGCAACTACAGGTTGATGAGTTGTGCTAAAGTCATCATGTAAATGGTCTCCATTTCGTAAATAATGTCAAAGACCAAATCCTGCGACAACCTTGACTTTAGTACAACTCGGTAACCTGAATACGTCAAACGAACGAAACCTGTCATAAGACAGTACGTGTGAAGTGCAACATATAAAGTGATTTTTTGTAACCCGACCATTAGTGTCAGCTGTGGTGCTGAGCATGATCAATATTATCTACATTAATTACTTACAAGAATTTATTAATTAGTGATGATAAAACTGTTCTACTTGACAAGATTCCAGAGTCACATGTCTTGATAAACATAATAAAAAAGTTAAAGTACTAAATCAAAAAATATTCTAAATGTCATCATTAAACAGACATACTCATTCACGTTACCGTTACGGAATTAAACAGTAAATACATTGGAGGAATAGTGAATTAGCATTCTTATTCAGATAAATAACGTCAGAGAACAAAGTCTAGCAATTTTTAAAACACTGCGTACGCGCACAAGTTGGTACTTTATACAGGAACATGAATAATGTCAGTCTCTGGTTGTAGTGACTTTTGTTGCGATCAGAATATTTCCCATGTAGCAACAATACTGCGCTTTTAATTAGAGAGGTCAAATTACAGTTCTTTTGCTGGCAGTTCACTCTTGTGTAAGCTCAACAGCAATTTTCTCCTCCGATAGAAATTCACAGACCTCGCCTCCAAAGTACACACATCATTGCCAGATACTGTTCCTCAGTAGCGACAAAGTTTTAATTTAAGCGATCCCCATATATTTACAGTAACATTCAATGTATCAGGATGTCACTTTTAATTGGAAGCTATTAAATTTAGGTTGCACGTAAATTCGAATATCTCAGATAATGTGTCATGAACAGAAACGAGTGTTCGTCCTTTGTTGCCAGAGGTATTTCCCGCTATGGTCTGCAATGTGGCTTCCATCGTTGACACCCAAATACCATGTGTTTGTCTTCCTCTTCCTTTGAGATTATCTTTGCTGACGCTCAGGTAACCACACATGTTACTGTTACGACATTACTTCACGATTTTTCTCTCACACCTCAATATTTATGGCATGTCCGGTATGTATCTGTGGCTTCCATTAGCAAATGATGCAAGAAATTCCAGCTGTGTGGTTCTTCAGTTTCTCCTGGCGCATTATTAGTTGATCGAATAATTCGAAAGCAGTATCCTTCGGCTATCAGGCATGTCGACCTTTTTTCAAAGAAAATAGCAACCACCGATACTCTGTGAGATAGAGCATTATCGTCCATTAGTACGAAGCCTGAGCACGCTGCACCTCGCAAGATCCCCACGTGAGGTCCCAAGATCTCGTCACGATACCTAAAAGCAGTTTATACCTAGCTGATTCAACCGTCTAAGTCGTTGAGTAATGAAATAAATAGAAAGTGCAGGGAAGCTAAGACCAAACGGCTAAATGAGAAATGTGAAGAAATCGAAAAAGAAATTACTGTCGGAAGGACTGACTCAGCATATCGGAAAGTCAAAGGAACCTTGAGTGAAATTGAAAGCAAGGGTGGTAATATTAAGAGTGCAACGGGAATTCCGCTTTCAAATGCAAAGGACAGAGAGAATACCTTGGAGGAGTACATTGAAGGCGTCTATGAGATTTTTCTTGTGTGATAGGAGAAGAAATAAGAGTTAACTTAGAAGATGTGGGGTCAAGTATTAGAATCAGAAATCAAAAGAGCTTTGGAGGACTTAAGATCAAATAACGCAGAAGGGATAGATAACATTCCACCATAATTTCTAATGTCATTGGAGAAAGTGGTAACAAGCTGACTATTCAAGAGCTGGCAATTGCAAGAATTATCCCACAAACAGCTTAAAAGCTCATGCATCCAGGTTGCTGACAAGAATAATATGCAGAAGAATGGAAATTAAAACTGAAGTTGTGTTAGGTGACGGTCAGTTAGGCTTTAGGAAAGCTAAAGACACCAGAGAACAATTCTGTCTTTGAGGTTCATAACGGAAGCAAGACTAAAGAAAAATCATGATACGTTCATACGATTTGTCGATCTGGGACAGGCGTCCGACAATATAAAATGGTGCAAGATGTTCGAAAGTTTGAGAAAAATGTAGTAAACTATAGAGAAAGACGAGTAATACACACATGTACAGTAGCCAAGAGGTTATATGGGAGTGGAGGATCTAGAACGAAATGATAGGGTTTAAAAGTGTGTAGCACAGGGATGTAGTATTTAGTCCATACTGATCAATCTGCACATCGAAGAAGCAGTGATGGAAGTAAAGAAATAATCAGGATTGGTAGTAAAATTCAAAGTGAAGGATATAAATGATACGGTTCGCTGATGAGATTGCTATCCTGAGTGAAAGTGAACAAGAACTGTACGATCTGCAGAATGGAATGAACGGTTTAACTAGTACAGAATATGGATTGAGAGTAAATCGGGGAAAGTCGAAAGTGATCAGAAGTACGAAAAATGAGAACAGAGAGAGACTTAATATCATAACTTATGGTCAAGTAGATAAGCAGTTCTACTACCTGCCCAGAAAAATAACCAATGACGGACGGAGCAAGATGGACATCAAAAGCAGACTAGCAAAAAGGACATTTCTAACAAAGAGAAGTCCACTAGAATCAAACATAGGCGTTCATTTGGAAAAGAAATTTCTGAGAATGTACGTTTCGAGCACAGCATTGTTTGGTAGTGAAACATAGATTGTAGGAAAACCGGAACATGAGAGAATCGAAGGGTTTGAGATGTAGTACTGCAGACGAATGTTGAAAATTTGGTGGACAGATAAGGTAAGAAATAAGGAGTGTCTGCGCAGAATCGGAGAGGAATATGTGGAAAACACTGAAAAGGAGAAGAGACAGGATGATAGGACATTTGTTAAGAAATGAGGGAATGACTTCCATGGTACTAGGGGAGGCTGTAGAGGGTAAAAACCGCCGAGGAAGACAGAATTTGGTAGACACAGGAAAAAAAAATGTTCATGAACAGGTGCTCGAGTGGTCAACACAATCTCTGCTCACACCATTTGGGACCTTCCTTGCTATGGTTTTTTTCCCACGATGTTTGGACCTCAAGACCATGTTCGATGTTCCCTCTAGGTGCGATTTCGTCGAGAATCCCGCTCAAGATCAATTCTGGTCTCATCTGTGGAAGAACATTGCCCACAGTTCGACCATACAGATAGTATGTTTACGACGCCACTATAGACGTTGCCTTCTGTGAAGCGTCAGAGGTCGACATACAGCAGGTAACCGACAATAAAGGCCACTCTGCTGAAGCTTTCTGTACACCGTTTGCCTCGATACAACCCGGCCCATGTATGCTACGAGGTCAAATGCTGGCTGCCTCGCAGTCTAAGGAGTTATCGGTGTGCCCTTACAGCCAAATAACTGTCCTCAGTGTCAGGTGTCACACGTTTTCGGCTCTGCTCAGTTCTTCGTGATACAGTTCCTTTCTCTATAAACTGTCGCCACATCAGTAAAACAGAACTATCCACGTGAAGCCATCGGCCCACTTCAGTTTGCGACTGTCCTGTTTCCATTCTGCCTATGTCCTTGCACCGCAAAGAGTCTGGTGGGCGTCTTCACTGTGCCATATGGCAACGTTTACGACCGTAGGTACGCAGCGATCGTGGATTTGGACTACGCGGCAAATACTACACCGTTTGATAGTTGCCCTGAGGTCATCGCTGACTTGGTTGTTCTTTGACCGGAACGCTATATTCGGTGCAGAACACGATCGTACGGACATCTGTTGGCAGGTTGTGTGATTGTACCGTGAGTTAGATATAGGACGGGGATATAGTGGTTCGTTGCTTTAATACACCAGTGTATTAGATGGACAAAAGATTGTTCTTAAGCGATGTTCCTTCATTCACGATCGTACGGACATCTGTTGGCAGGTTGTGTGATTGTACCGTGAGTTAGATATAGGACGGGGATATAGTGGTTCGTTGCTTTAATACACCAGTGTATTAGATGGACAAAAGATTGTTCTTAAGCGATGTTCCTTCATTCTTCTTCTTCCTTTGCACTCTAATGTTCAACCACTTCGGGCCTGTTACATCCTCTCTTCTCTACCCCGTTCTGGGCCTCCCTACTTCCATTCTTCATCTGGACTGGCACAGTATGGCCTGACGTGAGATACTCTCTACGCTCATGCTTTGTAATGTTTCTATATTGTTTTATTTTCGTTAGTGCCGGCCGAAGTGGCCGTGCGGTTAAAGGCGCTGCAGTCTGGAACCGCAAGACCGCTACGGTCGCAGGTTCGAATCCTGCCTCGGGCATGGATGTTTGTGATGTCCTTAGGTTAGTTAGGTTTAACTAGTTCTAAGTTCTAGGGGACTAATGACCTCAGCAGTTGAGTCCCATAGTGCTCAGAGCCATTTGAACCATTTTCGTTAGTCTTTTGATTCATATTGTAAATATGTAGTTCAGTCTTAATATCCTTATTTCTTATAAGACCTTCCCAAGTATCATCTCTGATTTTGTCGCGAAATCTTGTTTTTGCTACATTTAATTTACTTTTATCCCTTTTCTTTTTCTTCAGATCCATGAGTTACTTCCATATAGCACCACAGGATTTTCAGTAAGCTCCTGATGCTACCCAGTATCACCCTTGTGTACGATATATTGACAGTTCTTGCCTTTTTCTTTCGTATCTTCTTCCACCTCCACAGGCTGTATTGTAGTGATGTCATGTAGAGCGTACCTATTGTGCCATTCTGTTCTGAGTGTGCCTGTATTAGACACTCTTCATTTGACGTCCAAGTGTTTTGACCACCCCATGCTCTACGTGGGATGGTGGTAGCCGTCTACGTGCATGTCAATGTGCATTTTATTTCGATAAGCACTGTGTCCTGGGATCCATCATTTTCTCTCTAGGCCATGACGTCGAGGAATGGTAGTGTTCCCTCGGCCCAGGTTTCCTTAGTGAATGTAATGTTACGACGCATGGAGCTTAGACGTACGAGGAAGTCATGGAGTTTTTCTCTTCCATGGGTCTGCGATGCGAATGAATGCGAAACGAGCTTGGGACTCTGCTTTTGTTCGTGTAGGAGCAGAGTTTTAACTACTGTGCGTCACTTTACTTTGAAATTAAAACTACATTACTGACAACGAGTCAAAATTCCACTAAATGCTAGGCTGAAACACAGGTACACTCACCAACTCAACTACAAGTGATCTAAGTTTTCACAAATCAGATTTATTATCCATTCAACACACGTCAATGTTCTCTGATAACCTACACAGCAGCAAAGAATGATATGAGTCGGGCCCCCAATTGTGGAAGAGAATGCATCAAAATTAATAAATATAAATTAGATGAAAAACACAGATCTGTGTTCACAGCTCAAAATGACAAATAAATCTAAGAAGCTAGCTAACCGACAAAACGATTAATTGTCCTCTACATCGATTAGATATGTAATTCAAATAATGCTTCCACTAACAGCTGTGGGACACTGGATAATTACCAGATTTCAAACTGAGCCAGAATAATTCCAGTCCTCCGATCACGCTAGAAACCAGTCCACATACTGACCGACAGACGTCTAAAGCCATTCTCGCTTGCACGTGCCAAATCACACAGATCACAGCCAGACAGACCGCCAAATACCGACCGGACAGACAGACCACAAGGAATCTTGATGCAGACTTGTCAAAGCATCGGCCAGCCCCTCCAAAAACTATCCCCTTCTCCATCTCTCATCGTCTTCCACCCACGATATATATAATAGTTTCTACGTATCATAGTTGATTACCCGTGGTCTAGGGGTAGCGTCTTTGATTCATAATTAAAAACTTCTTCTGTCCCTGGTTCGATCCCCGCCACTGCCTAAATTTCGATAAATAATCAGCATTGGCGGCCGAAGACTTCCGGCATAAGAAGTCAGCCTCATTCTACCAACGGCCTTGTCAAAGAGGGCGGAGGAGCGGATAGAGGTTCTGGGCACTCTCTTGTCCTAGGGGTGGGAAATTTCCCCTAAAGGCGGAAGAATGAGCAATGATCAACGACATGAGGATGCAGAAGGCAATGGAAACCACTGCATTAAAGACACGTAACGTGTATCCACAGGACATGTGGCCTGTAATTGAAGAGGTGTCATGATGATCTCTCCATTGGCAAAAGATTCCGGAATAGTCCCCCATTCGGATCTCCGGGAGGGGACTGCCAAGGGCGAGGTTACCATGAGAAAAAGATCGAATAATCAACGAAAGGATAACGTTCTACGAGTCGGGGCGTGGAATGTCAGAAGCTTGAACGTGGTAGGGAAACTAGAAAATCTGAAAAGAGAAATGCAGAGGCTCAATCTAGATATAGCAGGGGTCAGTGAAGTGAAGTGGAAGGAAGACAGGGATTTCTGGTCAGATGAGTATTCGTTATGAATAGGAAGGTACGGCAGAGGGTGTGTTACTGTGAACAGTTCAGTGACCGGGTTGTTCTAATCAGAATCGACCGCAGACCAACAGCGACAACGATAGTTCAGGTATACATGCCGACGTCGCAAGCTGAAGATGAACAGACAGAGAAAGTGTATGAGGATATTGAAAGGGTAATGCAGTATGTATCTAATAGTCATGGGCGACTGGAATGCAGTTGTAGGGGAAGGAGTAGAAGAAAAAGTTACAGGAGAATATGGGCTTGGGACAAGGAATGAAAGAGGAGAAAGACTAATTGAGTTCTGTAAGAAATTTCAGCTAGTAATAGCGAATACCCTGTTCAAGAATCACAAGAGGAGGAGGTATACTTGGAAAAGGCCGGGAGATACGGGAAGCTTTCAATTAGATTACATCATGGTCAGACAGAGATTCCGAAATCAGATACTGGATTGCAAGGCGTACCCAGGGGCAGATATAGACTCAGATCACAATGTAGTAGTGATGAAGAGTAGGCTGAAGTTCAAGACATTAGTCAGGAAGAATCAATACGCAAAGAAATGGGATACGGAAGTACTAAGGAATGACGAGATACGTTTCAAGTTCTCTAACGCTATAGATACAGCAATAAGGAATAGCGCAGTAGGCAGTACAGTTGAAGAGGAATGGACATCTCTAAAAAGGGCCATCACAATAGTTGTGATGGATGGTGGTGGTTAGTTAGTGTTTAACGTCCCGTCGACAACGAGGTAATTAGAGACGGAGCGCAAGCTCGGGTTAGGGAAGGATTGGGAAGGAAATCGGCCGTGCCCTTTCAAAGGAACCATCCCGGCATTTGCCTGAAACGATTTAGGGAAATCACGGAAAACCTAAATCAGGATGGCCGGAGACGGGATTGAACCGTCGTACTCCCGAATGCGAGTCCAGTGTGCTAACCACTGCGCCACCTCGCTCGGTAAGTTGGGATGGAAAACATAGGTACAAAGAAGGTAGCTGCGAAGAAACCATGGGTAACAGAAGAAATACTTCAGTTGATTGATGAAAGGAGGAAGTACAAACATGTTCCGGGAAAATCAGGAATACAGAAATACAAGTCGCTGAGGAATGAAATAAATAGGAAGTGCAGGGAAGCTAAGACGAAATGGCTGCAGGAAAAATGTGAAGACATCGAAAAAGATATGATTGTTGGAAGGACAGACTCAGCATACAGGAAAGTCAAAACAACCTTTGGTGACATTAAGAGCACCGGTGGTAACATTAAGAGTGCAACGGGAATTCCACTGTTAAATGCAGAGGAGAGAGCGGATAGGTGGAAAGAATACATTGAAAGCCTCTATGAGGATGAATATTTGTCTGATGTGATAGAAGAAGAAACAGGAGTCGTTTTAGAAGAGATAGGGGATCCAGTATTACAATCGGAATTTAAAAGAGCTTTGGAGGACTTACGGTCAAATAAGGCAGAAGGGATAGATAACATTCCATCAGAATTACTAAAATCATTGGGGGAAGTGGCAAAAAAACGACTATTCACGTTGGTGTGTAGAATATATGAGTCTGGCGACATACCATCTGACTTTCGGAAAAGCATCATCCACACAATTCCGAAGACGGCAACAGCTGACAAGTGCGAGAATTGTCGCACAATCAGCTTAACAGCTCATGCATCGAAGCTGCTTACAAGAATAATATACAGAAGAATGGAAAAGAAAATTGAGAATGCGCTAGGTGACGATCAGTTTGGCTTTAGGAAAAGTAAAGGGACGAGAGAGGCAATTCTGACGTTACGGCTAATAATGGAAGCAAGGCTAAAGAAAAATCAAGACACTTTCATAGGATTTGTCGACCTGGAAAAAGCGTTCGACAATATAAAATGGTGCAAGCTGTTCGAGATTCTGAAAAAAGTGGGGGTAAGCTATAGGGAGAGACGGGTCATACAAAATATGTACAACAACCAAGAGAGAATAATAAGAGTGGACGATCAAGAACGAAGTGCTCGTATTAAGAAGGGTGTAAGACAAGGCTGTAGCCTTTCGCCCCTACTCTTCAATCTGAACATCGAGGAAGCAATGATGGAAATAAAAGAAAGGTTCAGGAGTGGAATTAAAATACAAGGTGAAAGGATATCAATGATACGATTCGCTGATGACATTGCTATCCTGAGTGAAAGTGAAGAAGAATTAAATGATCTGCTGAACGGAATGAACAGACTAATGAATACACAGTATGGTTTGAGAGTAAATTGGAGAAAGACGAAGGTAATGAGAAGTAGTAGAAATGAGAACAGCGAGAAACTTAACATCAGGATTGATGGTCAGGAAGTCAATGAAGTTAAGGAATTCTGCTACCTAGGCAGTAAAATAACCAATGACGGACGGAGCAAGGAGGACATCAAAAGCAGACTCGCTATAGCAAAAAAGGCATTTCAGGCCAAGAATAGTCTACTAATATCAAATACCGGTCTTAATTTGAGGAAGATATTTCTGAGGATGTACGTCTGGAGTACAGCATTGTATGGTAGTGAAACATGGACTGTGGGAAAACCGGAACAGAAGAGAATCGTAGCATTTGAGATGTGGTGCTATAGACGAATGTTGAAAATTAGGTGGACTGATAAGGTAAGGAATGAGGAGGTTCTACGCAGAATCGGAGAGGAAAGGAATATGTGGAAAACACTGATAAGGAGAAGGGACAGGATGATAGGACATCTGCTAAGACATGAGGGAATGACTTCCATGGTACTAGAGGGAGCTGTAGAGGGCAAAAACTGTAGAGGAAGACAGAGATTGGAATACGTCAAGCAAATAATTGATGACGTAGGTTGCAAGTGCTACTCTGAGATGAAGAGGTTAGCACAGGAAAGGAATTCGTGGCGGGCCGCATCAAACCAGTCAGTAGACTGATGACCAAAAAGAAAAACATCATAGTTTGTCCATAAATGAGCTTTCATTGGCGAAAACTATTCATACTTTTGGCATCTGTTATCTAGTGTACACTTAATAATGGCATATCATTTCATCACGTTGTGTCTCCTATTTTCATTGCCGTAATGAGATTTTTTTTATCTTCGATGACTAAGGTTAAAAACGTTAAATAATAAGAATGGCCAGTAAAAATGAAAATGTTATAGTCTAAATAGTTTGTGTAGTTACTAGTAACCGATGACAAAACGTAGACGCTCTCAGTGTATTTGTTGTCATATACAAGGTGTTTTACAATTCATATTGCAGACTTCTAGAGGTTGTAGAGGAATAGACGAAGTAGTATTAGGAACACATGCCCGGACACAGTTCGTTTCCATTTTTCAATAGCAACAAGATATACAGATGTAACTCCTATTCACTGTAATATTACAACAGCTATTCAATGTGACGTCCTACAATTTCGGTGCACACAATGTAACTGCGACGTAACTTCGCATGAACAAAGTACAACATGCATGGTGCACGGTTAACACTTGCGCCACAGCTATGATCCGTGCAAGCAGGTCTTTCTCCGACTGGACAAGTGTCTTGTAAAGAAGACTCTTCATGTGTTCCCACAATAAAAAGCCCAAAGGGGTGAAATATGAGGATATTGGTGGCCAAGCATGTGTTCCATCTCAGTCGATCCAAGTGCATCTCATTTCGGACGCGAACTGCGAAATATACTGCTGCGCCATTATTCTGCAGCCACAGTCCGTGCCCAATGTCCAGTAGCAAATCTTCCAGAAACTCCGCCGGCACTTATTTCAGGAATATCAAGTATCTGGCATCTGTTTGAGGAGGGGGGGGGGGGGGCGGCGGAAGATGTATGACCCAGATGGCCCAGTCGCGTGACAATTGCAGATAGCTTCCCAGAAATTGATGCCAAAGGTGTGCTGAAATCTTCGTGTACACGTGACTTTTCGGTTTTCTTGATCCCAAAAGTGGCTATTTCGAGCATTCAGAACACTTTCCTTGATGAAATGTGCTCCATCGGTGAACAAAGTTCGTTGTAGAAACTGAGGACTACTCACACAGTGGTATAAAAACCAATTACAGGGATTGACACGTAGCACAAAATCCGCTGGGAGAATGGCGTTTACCTTCTGAGGGTGATACGGGTGGAGTATGTTTATGCATAACACGCCAAACATACGTGTGAGACAAATGCGCGTCCCATGCATTGGCTCGAGTAGTCATCGTTGGGTTCTCTTCAACTTGATGAAGCATTTTTTCTTTCAGTATAACTGTGCGTCGCCTTCTTGGAGCATTACAGTTCTAACATGTGTGAGACTGGTTCTGATCTACTTTAGAACCACAGTTGCGCAAGGATGCTATGTGAGTGTTTTAGGAATTTGGTGTTGAACCTACGACCTGCAAGGTAGGAAGATACCATCTCACACATGCAGAGTTCAGAAGAGTGCAGCAGTATGGACAATGATGTAATTAGACAATGATCTAAATGTCAATTCCATTACATTCCCTGTACAGGATACGTTATCGCTAACAGAAATTACTGTACTGATTTAGGCATACTTATGTGTTAGCAAAAGATGAAAAAATTTAGAATTTCTTAATTAAGGTTTATTTTTACTCTAAGAACAGCTTCGTGACATATTATATGTACAGGGTGGTAAAATATTGATATGGGATGTTCACAACCATGAAGCGAAATTCCTTACTATTCATGGAATCTTTAACAGTAGGATGGTTGCTGACCATATTTGCCTATAGATAAAATACAAACAAATTAAATACAATTGTGGTCAGATACATCAATTAAGAAAAATGAACAATTAAAATAACCACTTAATGGAAGGGGTTGGTAAAGAGCATTCAGAAAGAAGTACGCACTTAAAACAATTCAATAACTTTACGTAATAAAGCACTCTACAATGGCAGATCTATTCTTTCCGTTAAATCGGATATCTCGCTTTTCTGCTTCAATTAAGCCCAAAAACTGTTAATATCTTTTACTACAAATCATGGTTGAATGTACAAAAAAATAGGACAGCGGAAACGACCATAGTTCTGATTGTCAATTGAATGTTACTTTCTGGCACAGCGAAAACGCGCGTGTTTACCTTTCTTCAGTGGCTGCAGTGCCGGCTGTCCGGGCGAGCTGTGACCCTGAGTATCTATTCTAAATCTCTATCAATTGTTAAACCCAGTCTGATACATTTCCTACATACTTGATGAAGCGTAGACTGCTAGTTGTTCCCTAGCTAAATTAATTGCATTGGTACACGCTATTTAGCTGGAATAGGACGTACGTCGATGCCCTCAAATCGCTCACAAGCATTACCTGTCAATGTTCGGTGCGATTCTCTGTATTAGGAGACTTTGAAGTTTAACTTCTTATAAGTTAAGACGAGCCTGTGAACAAATGTTCATGTAATAACTCTCGCAGTCATCTTAGCGTGGCGTGAGGCGCCTTGCTCAAACACTCGAACATTTGCTGCAAGAGAAAAAGCGAATTTTTCTCTCTACAATTTGCCTATATCAAAGCTGGTAGCCATGCGTCTTCTTCCAGGCCAGTCAGAGCGTTCGTATTTCTTATAACTCCATCCACTAGAGATGTTTGTAGCCTCTCACAGACGTTGTTTCTTTTGTAGGACAGAGTTAACTTTTTCTAAGTAATACTGATGTTAACAGCTTTTTCTTTCATGCAAGATTTTAACACAGGTAGCTACAGTCAATGACCCAGGTTTTCAGCTGGCTTTCTCTGGACATTTAGCTGCCGTGTTCCAGCAGAGAGGCTTTCCGAAGGGTTGTTAACAGCAGGGATAAGGGCTGCTTTTATCAGTGGCCTACACAGTGGCTCCGGCGTCTCATTGTGAATGCTAGAAGGTCTTCTGTGAGGTTTTTAACCCAACACAGGACAGGTATTCCATCATAATATTCTCCTTCCCTCAGAACTGCGCCTAGGAAATTACTTGTGTGCAATTACTAGTGTGAGTGTTAGCGGTTTATGTTCACGAAGTGCCGGCTTGTTTATTCGATCTGCTTATTAATAAAACTGTACAATTTCACGTAACTATGTCGTGTTACGTATCGATATAACCAGACTTGTTTCACGAACTCAATGTAAAGTGTGTTATTTGTTAGACACCTTACACAGTTGTTCTATGAGCTTGTGAATATCCCACTTTTCCTCAGCCGTTGTTTTTTTCTAACAAACAGGGGATAGGCTGGAGTCACACCATTTGGAAAGTACTCGTGGCACAGGCGCTGAGCTTCTGTTCAATTAAGGCTAGCTTCACCGTTAATTAACAACACATCGGTGTACTCTGTGAATGTGTACTTTGGCATCCTGCAGTACTAGTCATCGTAATTTAACTGATGCATGACCGGGAAGTACGAAAACAAGGCAGATGGAAACAAAGGAAGCCACGTGACATCAAATCATCACACCATTAATGAATGTGAGTAGCTTACCGTAACAGGTGAACTGCGTAAGAAAAATCCAGAGTGTGACCGGGTAGCTCTTGTAACATGGGAACGAACTGTTTCCAGAAAAAGGTTCATATGTACGATTTTGATCTACTAATTGCCCTCTACAACCTCTAGAAATGGGTAACGTGGATTGTGAAACACCTCTATACGTTACACTGAATTTAACTAATTTCCATTTAAATTGATCCTCTCATCTGAATTGTTATGGATCACATGAATACCTCAAATGACATGACCCATCAAAATTTGAACAATTTGAATGCTCAGTTTCTTTGGTGAACATTGTTGCATTAAAAGCTATAAATTATAAAGTGGATACAGAATAAATAAATCTGACAATAATTTCTTTTGTGTAAGACATTCAGATGATAATGATTAGATGTTTAATTAAATCCTCTTTCACATGAAATGTCATGTGACTGTACATAGTACGGTCTGCACTACACATGTGTAGATGATTGCAAATCAATTGAAAATTTCCAAAGACCAGTGGCTGCTGACACCACGTGCTTGCTTAAAACCTGACCCTTGGTCCAGCCTTTGCGCAGTGGAAAACATTTAACAGGTGCTGACACAGCTGGTACACAACTTTTCAGTCACAGTCTTTTAATACAGAAACATATTAGCCTTGTTTTGCTCCGATATGAGCATTTTTCCGATGCACTATTTTCGCATGTGACCAACTTATAACATGCGATAACTTGAAATTACACCGTTGTGAGTCAGTGCTGAATTAAGCAGTTTGGTTCAAATTTGAGCGCATCATGAGTTTCCGTCTTACTTTATAATTAGAAATGTAGCACTGTTCGAGTCACTTGTGACTTAGCCAGAAGTCTGGGACGAATTTCATACTGCAGCGGGTATCTAGAAATCTGGTGCTCTTATCATGGGCAAGACGAAAGTTATCAAGCTGGTTCTCGGTTTTAACAAAGCCGAGTAAAAGAGTGACTTCTGCAGGTGATTTCATTAAATGCACTGTGACACTTCATTGTCTCATAGATAACCTTTATTTTACCACATAGAAGGATGGATTTATCAATGATATATGCGGTACTATGACCATCATTATAGTTTGATAAAAATCTATGGGTTGCTCTTTATGTACGTTAAAAGGAGATTTTATTCGGCAAATGAGGTGGGAAGTGTCATCTCTGGGGTATGGCACTCTATTCGGCAGAAACGTGGACACTGAGACGAGAGGATGGGAAAAAGTAGAAGTATTTGAACTGAGGATGCGGATGAGAATGGAGAGGGTAAGCTGGATTGAAAGGGTAGATAGCTAACGAGTATATCAAAGCGTTGGTGAGAGGAGAAGACTGCTGCAGGTTATAAGTGAAAGGAAGAATAATTGGAGGGAACATTCGACGACACAGGAGTGCCTACCAACGAACAGTTGGTAAGTTGTCCATGGGAGGAGATTGATAGGAGTAAAGATATACAGGGTGAAAGAGAAGTGGAAATGACGCGTATCCGAAGGTGAGGTAAGAAGAGAAGAGAACATGGAGCGTTATCCAGTGAAAACCTGCCTTTGGGGAGAACACTGATTATGATGATGACGACGACTATGGCGACGATGGTTATGAAATTGCTTTATAGCTCTCTGCTTAGCACAGAGTCAATGCGCTCAAGTGAGGAGGTTGCAGTTCCTCCACTCAAATGAAGGGAGTGAAGTGTAGCCTCACCGTAGACAATTTAATAAGCCAGAGAGATCTACAGAGAGCCGAGCGGAGACACCTTGCGTGAAAGCAGAATAGCTGCTGGGAACCTGTGAAGCGTCAACGACGCTAGTCAGTCATTATAAGGGTTCAGTTATTTATTCGCAATGCTTAAAAGTCGTCGTTCATCAGCACCAACTTCGGCTTTTGGTCATTCAAATGCATGTTGGATTATAGCTGACGTCCGTCCGTCAGGTCAGCGGTTGCGCATCCAGGAGATGTCAGCGACTTTGGCGCCGCGGTGGACTGCCGACGAGCAGGCGCCGCTGTTTCTGGTTGGCTCTTGGAATGTACTCAGTCGCACTCCGAATTATATGATGACCCATGCGTGTTGTAGCTGCTGTCGATAGTCGTGTCTCGGTAGATCTCGTCCGCACCCCTGGTAGGTGTCAGCATCCGACAGTGCCTTTGTGTTCAGCACGAACACGGACACCAAGAGGCCCTGTTGTTTCCTTCCAATTCGGTATTGGCACCACTCTGGGAGATAGTCAGTTGATACTTTAGTAGATGGTACGCGGCGAGCACCTTAGCATGCATCAGGAGAAGGCCATTTCCTTGATTACATCTTTGGCTAGTTCATACACTTGGTATGCAATACTTGTGTCAGGCTGTCTTTCGTAGGAAGGACAGGGCCAAAGGGAGATTGAACACATTCGAGTTACGAACATTCTCTTTATTTTAACAGAACACACTAGGTTAGATTTATGAAGCATCTATTGGAGAAACAATTCCAGAAACTAAATAGGTTACTGTCATAAAACTCTACGAGACTGATTAATAGCAAACTGATTAGATACAATAGTAAAATCTGTAGCAGTACAATGAAAGAGCTACAAATTGTTTCTCTGAAGAAACTTGAAGCTTTCAAATCCAATATGGAAGTATAAACACCGTCTAAGTAAATTTGTATACCGCTGGATAGACGAGGAGCGCAGGATACGCAAGAGAAATAACCAGACAAAGTATATGTTAAATATTGCTTTCAGAGTGGTACGAATAGTAAGAATCTTCATGAACTGAACAGATCTTAAATCACAGTTTGGCAAGTCCAAAAACCGACAACGCATACAAGGAGTAAGAAGAGTAATAACCATTCAGTTGGCAGAGCCACACTTTCTTGGACACATTTAAGTATATACAGGGTGATCAAAAAGTAAGTATAAATTTGAAAACTGAATAAATCACGGAATAATGTAGATAGAGAGGTACAAATTGAACACACATGCTTGGAATGACATGGGGTTTTATTAGAACCAAAAAAATACAAAAGTTCAAAAAATGTCCGACAGATGGCACGTCATTTGATCAGAATAGCAATAATTAGCATAACAAAGTAAGACAAAGCAAAGATGATGTTTTTTACAGGAAATGCTCTATATGTCCACCATCATTCCTCAACAATAGCTGTAGTCGAGGAATAATGTTGTGAACAGCACTGTAAAGCATGTCCGGCGTTATGGTGAGCCAGTGGCGTCGGATGTTGTCTTTCAGCATCTCTAGAGATGTCGGTCGATCACGATACACTTGCGACTTGAGGTAACGCCAAAGCCAATAATTGCACTGACTGAGGTCTGCGGCCCAGGGAGGCCAACCTTGACGAAAGTGGCGGCTCAGTACACGGTCATTACCAAACGACGCACGCAAGAGATCTTTCACGGGTCTAGCAATATGGGGTGGAGCGCCACCCTGCATAAACATCGTACGTTCCAGCAGGTGTTTATCAGCCAGGCTGGGGATGATGCGATTCTGTAACATATCTGCGTATCTCTCACCCGTCACGGTAGCAGTTACAAAACCAGAATCTCACATTCCCTCGAAGAAAAAAGGCCCGATGTGTTAAATCCAACCCATACCGTGACTTTCTCGTCGTGCAATGGAGTTCCCACGACAGTTGTAGGATTTTCGGTAGCCCAAATTCGTTTTGCTGTCCAGTGCCATCTGTCGGACATTTTGTGAACTTGTTTTTTTTTTGTTCTAATAAAACCCCATGTGATTCCAAGCATGTGTGTCAATTTTTACTTCTCTATCTACATTATTCCCTGGTTTATTAAGTTTTCAAATTTATACTGACTTTTTGATCACCCGGTAAATCTAGTAATTACTCAATTGGCAATTTCGCCAGAAACACTTCAACCATTTACACAAAATAGAAATAAAAAATTAAAAGGAGACCTGCAATAGGTATGCATTGATTAGGACACAAATAAATACCTCGATTTGCTATACATTCATGTCTTGGCAGGGCGCAGTGGTCTCGGGGAGACTAAGTGGTGCAGGACTACCAGCAGCATCAGGCGCCACGCATTTCCGCTCCATTTCACTTCTGGAAATAGCAGCCTGTGCAACACTCCCTTACGTCCCACTAAAGGATCTACAAATGGTAGCCTATTAAACAGAGAAGTGCACAATTTAGTACAGGAAGTTGGGCCGGCTTCTACTATAAAGCGAGCACCTCTGCGCGACAGTCAAAATTAAAACCACAAGAAAAACAAGTAAATAAGTTTTCATTGAGTTAACGGAGTCAGATTAACGAAACTTGTGAGACACGAAAATCCCAATACAACTAGATAGCAGGGAGTTCTGCTGCTCCTTGAGGAAACTGCTGCCAGTTGCCGCAGTGTGGACGCTCGTATTAGTGGGAGCCGGACGATAGTGGTCGGTCGCGCCTATGTCGAGGGGCAGGGGGGGGGGGGTGAGGGGAGACACCGGCTTGTAATTGCAGTACAGAGGCGGTGGCGGCGGCTGCGGCAGCGATGTGTCCGCGGCGGTCAGGCTGTGGCCAGATGCTCCGCACGTGACCGGCATGGCGCCCCGGCCCCTGTCTGCTGGCACTGCACTCCTCGCAAAGGCAAACCACTCTCAGTGGCGTACAGGAATGTGCGTGTTCTGGTACGCACCTCTGCACCTCTGCCAGCAACAGCTGACCAATGTTTTCCTTACCTCTACGACTGTAGTCGATATCTACGTTTAACTCTTTACTTCGCGTGCTATTGTTTCGTACTCGGCTAAAAGTAATTTTGTAATAATAATTTTGTACCAGTATTAGTGTGAACATTCCTTTCGTCTGTCTTTGGAGTTTCCGCTCATAGAGGCTGCATTCTGAATACAAGTACTATTAGCGAATTACGGCATGCGACACTAATTACGTTACGTACTGCTCAGCTGTTTTACTTGGAAACATTTACTGGCCCACCCAGATTAACTGTCTGCGTGGATACACTGCCGGGTCAGTACAAAGAAAGACCGCCAGTCCGTCTTTGACCGGCAACGCAGGATCGAACTACTTACAAACACGGTCAGTAATTAAAGGCCCTGTAGCTATATTCACTACTTTCGCGGAACCGCGGGACTGCTACGGTCGCAGGTTCGAATCCTGCCTCGGGCATGGGTGTGTGTAATATCCTTAGGTTAGTTAGGTTTAAGTAGTTCTAAGTTCTAGGGGACTTATGACCCAAGATGTTGAGTCCCTAGCGCTCAGAGCCATTTTTTTCACTACTTTCGGGACAAATTACTGGGTGCTGTCTACCGAATTCGACATGTTCACTGGTAATAATTCAATGTATCTTACTTCAGTGGCTATTAGCTCCTGCTTATGGTAATCACCATAACAACAAAACAGGAGCACAGTTGAAGATATGGGAGAGATCTTAGAAAATACGCTGTAACAGCATGCGTTCTCAGAAGTGATATGTTCACAAAGGTTCATGTATCACATTGGAACAACCGAAATAAAATGTTCAAACGTACGTACGTTCTGTATTTAAATTTAAAAAAGCTACCTATTACCAACTGTTCGTCTAAAATTGTGAGCTGTATGTCTATTACAGCGCCATCTGTCACAAAGCGAAGAAAGTGGTCCAACTAGAACATTCATATTTCTTTACGTACTACACGAATATGTAATGAAAAATGGGGGTTCCTATTTAAAAAAAAACGCACTTGATATCCGTTTGACCTATGGCAGCGCTATCTAGCGGGCCAATCATAGCGACATCTGGCTTCCCCCTTCAAGCTAGACAAGTTTCATTCTTTGTAGTTTTTTCGTTTGATGCTTATTTCAAGAGATATTTGGCCCGGTCACTATCAATGGACCACCATACATATATAATTGAAGTGATATATATATATATATCACTTAAATTGATATGGCAGCAAAATAATTTTTTGCCAATGACTAACCCCAGCCGAGTCCACACTTTAATCAGACACCAATTCTACTATTTGCTTCAAGCTCTGCTCTCAGGCTTCTTCTGATAGAGAAACTCCCCGCTCACTGATCCACAAAACTTGCTAAGTAGAATTCGATGCCTGACATTGTGACGGGCTATCGAATTATTTATAAGCTTTCCTTATCGCGAAGGTAATGACGTTGCTTACGGAGAAGTACCAACTCCAGAACTCCAAAATGACTACCACTTTAAAACATAAACACAACAAATCCCCCAAGTTTTATACGAGACGCACTTCGACATCCCGACCGCTGTAGGGCGATTTCTTGATTTTACGAGTTCGCAACAGATCCACGAAATTATTCAAAATGTGGTTCCTGAAGAAGGACAGCAGCCTTTTCACTAGTTACGAGGGCTCAGTCTGAATCTGATCTGGGCTCGTTACGTCAGCCAGGATGGCCCCACTGTGCTGCTTCCAGAAGAGGAACAGGAGCCTTGTCAGTAGTTACAAGGACAACAGTCTAAATGATTGGCAGATTTAGCCTTGTAACATCAGCCAACATGGTCTTACTTTGCTGGTACTAAGAAAGCTTCAGAGCAAAGGAAAACTGCAGCCGTTACTTTCTCGATTGATTTACATCCCTATTGTGGGATTAAATGGCGGTAATAGTATATTGGATAAAATATTCCGGAGGTCAAATAGTCCCCCATTTAGATCTCCAGGCGGGGAATAAGATGTCATTAGGAAAACCAAATGTGAGATTCCACGGAACGGAGCGTCGAATGTTAGATCCCTCAACCGTTGAAAAATTTAGGAAGGTAAGTGGCCATGTAGAAGTTCAGTGCAGCAGAGGTTGGTGAAGTTAAGTGGCAGGATTAACAGGGTTTCGGGTCAGGTGATAAATGCAAATATATATATATATATATATATATATATATATATATATATATATATATATATATATATAATGTATGAGTAAATCTAATAGCCGGACGCAGCGGCCGAGCGGTTCTAGGCGCTACAGTCTGGAACCACGCGATCGCTACGGTCGCAGGTTCGAATCCTGCCTCGGGCATGGATGTGTGTGATGTCCTTAGGTTAGTTAGGTTTAAGTAGTTCTAAGTTGTAGGGGACTGATGACCTCAGAAGTTAAGTCCCATAGTGCTCAGAGCCATTTGAACCATTTTTAAATCTAATAATGAACACGAAACTTGAAATGCAGCTAAGCTACTTTGGGCACCACAGTGAACACATTATCGTAGTCAAGATAAACACAAAGCCAACACCCAACACAGCAACTAGCAGCACAGAGGATGATGAGATAGAAATAATGTTCGATGAGATAAAACAAATAATCCACATAGTTAAGGGAGAGGAAACTTTTAGCTGTGATGGGTCGTTGGATTTCGGTAGTAGAAAGAGTGAAATAAATTTGTAGGATATTACAGAGACGCGGGAAGAAATGAAACAGGAAACTTCCTGGTAAAACTATGCACACACATTAATTTAACCGTTGCTAACACTCGGTTTAAGAATCATGAAAGAAAGCTGTATACGTGGCAGAGATCTGGAGACACAGGAAGGTTTCGTACTGATTATATCGTTAGGCGAACATTTAGGCATCGGATTTTAAATTGTAATCCGTTTCCAGGGACAGATGTGGTCTCTGACCGCAAATTATTGGTTATGAATTGCAGACTAAAACTGAAGATATTAGAAAAAGGTATGAAATTTAGGGATGGACCTGAATAAGTTGAAAGAACCACAGGTTGTTGAAATTTTTAAAGGAATGGTTTGACTGAATCAGGGAAAAGAAATACAGCAGCAGTTGAACGGGTTGCTTTGAGAGAGGAAATAGAGGAGGCAGCAGAGGGTAAAATATCTAGAAAGACAAGGCCAGCAGAAAGCCTTGCATATCACAGTTTAATATGTTATTATTGGTTAGTTTAATTTAAAAAATTCTTTAATTATTTACTATTATAAATAAATATTCTTTATGTACGCTTTTATTTTAATTATTGGTTTATTTATTGATTTTAGTTTATTTAGTTTAGTTCCTTATTTCCTTTTATCTTTCCTGAGAACCTGGAAAATATCAATATTTCGTTTTACATACCACAGGAGAGCAAGAGATGTATTTCGCAGCGGCGATCTCGCTGTAATTCCTAGTCATTATCTGCTCCCCCTGAAATCCCTAAAACCTTTACTCACTACTCAGATTGTTCGGCACAGATGTGTGCTATGTTGTCTGATGAGTCTGGAAGATAGGTCCAACAATTTAGCAAGTTAAAGTTTATTAATTGGGGGTCCCACAATTTAGCAAGTTAAAGTTTATTAAATCGGAGGTAATCTCTCGACGAATTCTGACCGTGGAAGATGAAGGTTCGCACTATCGTTTCAAAGGTCACCTCCGAGCGAACTGCGTCTCTTAATATCTGTACCGTGATAATTAACTAATTTCAGTATGGATATATATACACCTTGAATGCTTGATGTTAATTATTGGATTTTATTTTTTGAAAAAAACTATTCGAACATGTACTATATACCACAATCGCGTCTCACAACAATACACTCTCTCTCCTCCTATCTCACTTCCAATATCTCCATTTCCTTCAAAAATAGTTTATAAAACAAATCTTTGTTTCGGTAAGACACAGAGATGCGTTCGTAGCACGGAACGTCCGATTCTCGCAGTCGGTATATAACGTTCACCAAAATATTAATTCATCTCCCCCAAGATTAGGGCATCAATTTAATTGCTGTACCCAATCAGAAAGTGCTAGTTGTAATAGAAACGAACCGCCTTGGTGTGAGGTGTTAAGTAAAGCGGATTAATACCGACATGTCTGACTTCGCGGCGAACGGTCAAACTGCCACTGCCTTCCGTTGGCTATTATGCTTACGGAGACTTTGGAGAAGCTCGTTGTCGTGGAGCACCTTTCATGGGATGTTCGCCGTTGATAGACAGTATAATAACTGATGATGCCCGAGGTATAGACAATATAAAATGTAGACTGGCAATGGCAGGTAAAGCGTTTCTGAAGAAAGAGAAGTTTGTTAACATCAAATGTACTCTCAGGGATACCTCCTAATATCGGGTCGGACCTCCTTTTCCCGGATTAGTGCAGTAGCTCTACTTCGCTCCAATTGTACAGATAGTTTTTCAAATCGGAGCAACTGTCGCCTGGTGAAACGGGCATTGTCATCCATAAAATCTTCATCGGTTTTTTTGGCAAATGATGTCCATGAATGGCTACAAATGCTCTTAAAGCAGCCGAACAGTCATTCCCAGTCAATTCCCACTTTACCCCTTGGGCTCAGAAAAAAAATTAGTTTATCTATTGCATTTTTTTATCAGTCCACGTAATCCACGTAGATTTGCTACTCTCAAGATGCAAATGTTTAGTTTCAATGTTGTTTTACACATGATAAAATTATAGTTGAATCGAGTACTTTATATGACTTCAGTGACTGTATTATCTCGGAAGTTGCTGCGGATACTTCCCGGATTATCTTATCCCCCCCCTCCCCCCCATTTGGGTTCACTGGACTCGAAAAACCGGGAATAAAACCGTCCAAGGCGCTTCACGAAAATACAGACACCTACTTTTAACAGTCAGGCTTGGCATGAATGTAATAAAATATGCTGGAAAATGCAAATTTATGACTCTGTTGTAAGCATCTGAGATAATGAATGTTTTGTCATGGTGGTACATCATAACAATTTCGAAAGTTAGTGTCATAACAATTTGCCGCTGACGTCGTAAGACTGCCCCCGTGTCGAGCCATTGGACCGAAGGCAGGTAGTGGCTGCTGCTGGACCGCCCCCGGCCGAGTCGGTGCGGCGTCGGCTGCCGTCGGCTGCATCGTGGTTTGGATCTGCTGCTGGCTAGAAGTCGCGCTGCAGCAGGTCTTGTTTCTCCTTTCCCACGTCCCTCAGTTTATGACGGGTACATAAAATGTCAAAATACAAGCATCAGTGACAAGATAATTACCATTCTCATCCTGTGAAAAAGTTTATTAGTGTCCATTTCACTCGCATTCATACGGATGGAATTAGCCGGTTTTTGGAGTATGTTCTGTATTTTGACACTGTTCAACACAATGTAGTGATTCACATGTAAGTTTATCACAATATGCACATTTTGAACACTGCACCGTTAATCATACAAGTGTCCGTAGTGTGCTTCATTCACTTAAGCGGAATGTAAATATTTTCGCGACGCACTGCATAGCTAACGTTGCATTACTGTTTTGCCGCGCAGCTGGCTGTACAGTCTGTCACATTAAAATTGGCACGCGAAGACGCTTCGTATCAAACTACTAAACGTCATCAGTTCAAGTTAATTATTAATACAGTCAACAGTACTCAACGTTCATAGCTTTGCTGCTAACTTTGACATTCCAAGAGCGTTCATAAGGTTACGTGATCACAGTTTTTATCACTGTTCATCATTATTCACAATATCACAGTTTCTCACGCATGCACTAGTTCCTGCGAAACACGTTTCACTGTTCTGATTGCTGTCAGTAGTTTTCCACAGTACTTAACAGACAATCTATGTATATGCAAATGACACTTTTCAAGTAATGAGGTCTCGTACACTTGCACATAAGTTCATATTACCATGACCGAATAACAAAATTTAAAATTTTACACTGTCACACAAACATGAGACAATATATAACTTTCAGAATCTGCTACATTATCTTGACCATGAGATCATTACTGAACTGTCCAGATAACAGTACATTTCCATTTTTATTAGATATACATATATTTATATATTTCTATTTTTTATTTATTTTTATTGGGATTGTTATTTACCATGTTTTTGGAACAAATGTCCACGTTCGGTTTATCTAACCGGAATGTTGCTCATAAGAGCCTTTTTAAATCACTTCGTAATGAAACCGTGTACGTAAATCAGTACACATTCAGATTTCGCTTCACTGATGGTGAAAGCAGGTTTTTATTTTTTATTTATTTATTTTTTATTTTTTTTTCAGTCACACAGCTCACACACCACCAACACTCGTTACGTGTATGGGACTAACATGACTAAAACTTATGAAAATATTTTTGTTATATCCATTCTTACACACAAACAAATACGTTATTTAAGCTTTTTAATCATTTGTATCCTATGTATAGAAAGGTAAAATTCCTCACATTTAATGCAATAACACTCAAGTGTTTATCAAGTTATTGATCCCGTTTAGAGTAAAAATACATTTATTATGGGGATTCTCTACTCCTTGTTCAAATAATTCAAGAACATTACAGTGTAATACTTGACATAATAGCTTATAAACTAATACATACATAATATTATCACATTATTACTGCTAATTATTTTACCACAGACATTATATTTACAGTTATGGTATAGTGCACTTGCACTTCTGATTGGTCCTTTGTATGTTCACTTCGCTTTTCTTAGTCCAGGGGACCGAGTAAGATGCTCAGGTCTTGTGCGGATATACTTTCATACTATATTGGTAACCTTTTATGATTCCAGGGCGTTCAGTGAATCCTTCGAGGTATCCGGATAATATTTCTGTTAATTGTCTAGCCTCTGAAGCATTAATGCAAGTTGCCTCCTTTACTTTCTCTTCTATTGTTGTGACGATGTCACTCACGTTGCTGGGTGTATCGTTATTTCGATTTTTGTGACACATCTGCGGGTGCTTATGATCCAACACTAACAACTTCTGTTTCCTTACAGAAAGATTCATTTTTCTCATCATCGGAAGGTTCGCACCGAACTCCCGATTCAGCACTAATGTTATGGGTCGCTGTTGATACTTAAGTGCACATGTCCCACGGGCGAGATCAATTATAGCTTCCCTTTCCCGAAGGAACTCAAGACCCAGAAGCACCGGTACTGACAAGTTGTCCATTAGTAGGAACGTGCATAATAAGCGATCATTTCCCAAGGAAACTTCCTGCTGTGTCTGGTATTTTATACTCTGTGCCTTTTTTCCCAGTGCCCCTATAACCTTACAATTTGCAACCGGCAAAATCGGACTCTTCTTATCTCCGATGCCTTCTTGAAAAACTACGTGTTCATAACTGATACATTCGCACCTGTGTCAAGCAGAATAGTAGTTGTTACACCATTTACAGCTCCGGTGACACTTGCTTGGATATTTTCCCTTTGTGACTTATCAGAGACAGCAGGTACCTGATATAGCTCATCTTCAATCCTGTTGCCATCCTGATACCGTATCATGTTTATGTTTTGTTTCGTCGACCTATTGCCTTCACTGTTGGCCTCTGTCACCTGGCGAAGGCCTACATGGAGAAATTAGTTTGTTGGCTTCTGAGAGTT
The DNA here is from genome assembly GCF_023898315.1 of Schistocerca nitens. Lineage (NCBI taxonomy): Eukaryota > Metazoa > Arthropoda > Insecta > Orthoptera > Acrididae > Schistocerca > Schistocerca nitens. The sequence goes on along the minus strand of NC_064614.1, from coordinate 872,576,196 downwards.
TTGTTTTGCTTCCGAAGGTACCTCAACTATTCTAATATTTTGTGAGTTTTCAGTCGGAGGAGGCCTGCTTGGATCCCACCACGGTGGGTATTGATTGCTTGGTATAGGTATAGCCTGACCTGAATTGATAGAATTTTGCTGCGGCTGCCAATGACTTGGCCCTGGCTGTCGCCAATATTCACTGTCACCCCGCATATTTTTAGGCTTGTCTTTATATGGACTGTCTGAACTATTGTCATTTCGTCTCTTTCGGTTGCTATTGTTACTGTTTGGGTTTTCATTGTGGTACTGCCTCTGATTACCATTCGGTTGTTGGTGTTCTTCGGCCTTTTGATAATTACTGTTATTATTATTAGGATAACCAAAGTTTTGGTTGTATGGATTCCTACTACTATTATTATTATTGTATTTTCCGTTACTACAAGCTTTACTTTTATTTTTTTTTGGGCTGCCTTCGCCCCTATTTCCGTTATTTCCATTCCATGATTTTTTTCTATTAGGACTATTGGTATTGCTGATCACGTCAGAATTTTTTCTGGCGTCTTCTTGCACTAGATCCAGAGAATCAATTACAGACCGAAATTCTTTCAGATCGGTGTCTGTAACATTAAATAATTTTTCTCTAACATGTATGGGTAATCTAGCTTTTAACACTCGCAATACGTCTCTGGTGGTTACTGGCTCATCCCAGTACCGGGTCATGTTAATATATTTTCCAAAGTAATTCCTTAAGGAACCTGACTTCGGATTGTACATTTCTGCGTTGTAAACAAGTTTACGGAGTCGCTCTTGAGTAGACGCTGACCAGAATTGATCAAGGAACGCCTTCGCAAAGTCGTGGAAAGTCTTGCAAGTTTCTGCTGCATTTAATGCCCAGAGCGACGCATCACCAGAAATATGTGAAACCACAAACTGTATTTTCTGTTCTTCCGACCATGATTTTGGAAGAACACTTTTGAAGTTTCGAATGAAAACTAATGGATGTATGTTTTTCTTGCTTTTTTCGTTAAATATTTGAAACTGTCTATGCTTAACCAGGCTTTCTTCATGCATCAAAGTAGTTAAGTGCGTGGAATCGCTATCATTAAGTACATTCTATTTCACTATTATTGTTCCTTGGTGTCATATATTGCTCTGGTAATATCGGTTGATTACCAAAATTTGGTCTTCCTTGTGGTGAATATAATTCGTCGTTAGATTATCTGCGATCTTTTGCCTGTCAGTACCAGTGTTGTCATTACTGCATACTGTCAGATTTTAAAAGTTTTGATTTTCAGAGCTCAGCACCCTGGCTACTTCTGTTCGGACTTGCTTTCGGATTTCCGAGGGAATGTCCTCCTGCACTGTTTCCACAGCGGTAGCCAAAGCTTTGAATTGGTTCTCTAGTCTATCTATTTCAGTTTGAAGGCTATTTACCTGAACTGGAATGTTTGTTAACGGTTCAATAGTGGTTTTTACTGCATCGATCTCCTGCTTAAAATGGGTAGTAATAGTATTACCACGATCGACGAACACTTCATATATCCTACGGACAATTTCTTTATCTCCTTCCAGAAAAATATTGTTTATATTTTCCATAAATTTCTTTTCCTTTTCTTGGTCCCTGAGCTCCTGTGGCTGTTTTTCTATAAGCTTTTCCTGTCTACGATTTTCCTTTTCCTGCTGACGTTGTCTTTCACGCTCCTGCTCTTTAAGCTCACGTTGTTTTTCACGCTCCTGCTCTTTAATAGTAAACTTTTCAAATAATGCTGTTAGTATATCCTGTGTGGACATAGCTTGAGCATTGCTAACTTCTGCCCCTTGCCCAGAAGAAATATTGTCATTAATTCCTAACTGGTTTAATGCAGGAGTGTCCGTTTGTTTTGGCTCTTACTATCACTTGGGACATCAGTTACTAAATTATCATTCATAATTAAATTTTCTAATAATTCGACAGAAATACGGGTAGATTGTTATACCTGAGACTCTGATGTCATCTCTGCATCAGTATGCTCATTCGGTTTATTTTGTTTCTTTTGTTTATCCATTCTATCACCAATATAGCACAACAAATGTATAAATCATTGACAAGCACCAACTGACACAAAATAATCTTATAACTAACACATATACACAAATAACACTTTAAAATATTATTCTCGCAGCCAGAATATTCAATTATTACTATTTATTTCTGGAGGTACATGTCGATAGAGTGTCAAAGTGCACTGCGTTTCGGTAGGAAGATGTCAATGCTTATTCGCTGTTACTCAGTGGTTTGGTATTTAACTAATTTGTAAATGAAAATGATAATCTTATTTTATTACATTGAGTAAGTACTAAATAATTTTTCTCCCGGCTAAAGATTTGGTCAAGTTGGTAATGAACTCCAAGTTAACGTCGTGTTAAAGTGTTGTCTGTAAGTTGTGTGCCACTAAATCACTGTTCATACAACAGATTCTATACAACTATTGATTATGATAGAAGCAGTTATCTTCAGCAAAATGATCATTAAAACCACCGAATATCAGCCGCGCACAACACTGACGTATGTTACCTGAAAAAATATTCTTAGCTACTCATGCTTAATTAATTTCGGCTCCATACATCAGCTAGAAAATTTTCTTAAAAGGATCGTGCTACGAGCACTGTTTTTAAAGAACCAATCTAATTCAAAATATTTTCATTAAAATGAGTTCGGGACCACCGGTGCACATTCATTTTTACACATTTGTATTACATTCGGCATTTATGTCTGCAGAGTTGCGTAATTTGAATATGCCGCTGAGATATTTGTCAAGATGGCGGCAAACAATTGATAGAGACTTCCTATTCTTAGAGCAAAGAAGATAAGTATTTGAAATACTTATTAAACTTTACTTTCGTATTGTGCCCTATTTAGACTTCATCAAGCAAAACATATGATATTTTTCTAAGCGAAACACAGACAAAAACGTGATACAAATCGCTATCATCAATGGCTGCGCTCCTTGCAGCGGAAAGAAATCAACACAAATAATGCTTACTGAGAGAGGAATTAAAGTTACAAATAATTATTCACTCATATTAATAATAATAATGAACTCAAATCTCAAGTAAAAGTTAACAAATAATTACAGTTTCTTAACAGACCTCAGTTTGATATGCGTCCGTAACCTACAAAAGCCAACCAACAAAAAGGTAAAAACAAAAGAAGACAAACGCAGATCATAAAAGGAATTCACAATTATCATTTTCTTTGTATGATACACATCGATGTCCAATTACATCATAGAATATTATATAAATAATTAATATTTATCACCGTTTTCACTATTTTTTCGTATGTCGAATAGATAATGTTTATAACTGTTACAGGCATAATTTCCTCTCGTCACACTGTAGCTAAAATTTATCTCGTGTATGTTAGACATGCCAGTGTTTATGACGTCATATTTCTTCAACTACGCCTCGTACAATATGTAGGTTTCTAGGTACACTGAGCATAAAGTGAGGTTACGTCTGCAAAACCTGTTGAAGACAGACTTTGTGGCAAAAGTATCCAATTTAAGCATCATGTACGATGCAGCAGCTTTATCACGCATCTTATTGTTTATGACGTCATATCTTCCGAACTATAGTACGAAGGTGGTTCCTACCCCGACAGTGATTATTGCCTGACAGTAATGGGTACACACACACACAAATAACACAGACAAACACACACACACACATTTACATCCATTTTTGTATTATATGTGGATCTACGGATTTATTTAATCTGATCAGCCGGACCTAACGCTATTTGTTAGTCCAATTACATAATGGTAATGATCAAAATCTTATAAATAATAATGGAAACGGTAATAATTAAAGCGAATACGTATTCTGTTGATGTCGAACGCCATTTCAAGTAACTGGCTTGGAACTTGAGCTAATGATAGAATTACTACTAATAAAAATATTATTGGTAACAGGAATAACAGTGAGCCGTGCCACGGTAGACAGTTGCGCCACTTCCTTAAATGCGATCTCTGCTCAGGAAGGTGGAAGTGTGGTCGAACTGCCAGGAGGTATGGTGGCATTTAGAGAGAGGCTAGCGGGGCTTGGAGACAGAGGGTCTGCTCCTGCGACAGTGAAACTGCTGGTTCGAGTTGGGAGACGCCGATTGTGGCGTGTACAGAGTCCGTTACTGATGTACGACGCGCGGGGCAAGTTCCTCGACGAGGCTCGGGGTACTCGCGTCTTCCCAGTGGTATTTTCAGCCGTTTTCTAGAGCGGTTCTGTTGCTGTCAGCTGTGCCTCTTCCTTGCACTGTTGACAGCCACGGCGGCTACTTGCGAGTACGCTTGCATTTGTGTGTCCTCACATCACCCTAGAACATATTATATGGTGAGCGTGTATTTAAGTACTGCTTGGTGATTTGTAAAGTGCTTAAAATTGTCAAATTGTTTGGAGAACCTCTGATGTGGATTCATTACCGTTTAGAGATTGAACTTAGTGCTACTTAGTTTCGGTCTCTCTTACTGGCATTTTTTTTAATTGGTCGCTAAACATGGTGCTCTGCTTAGCCTCTCATTTAAGTGTCTGCACAGTTCAGCCTAATTAGTAGAGTCAGCCTTGGCCTTTTTTAAGATTCCCTTATAAATTGAAAGTTGATAATGTTTTTATATTGTACGTTTGGTGTCGGGAGACGCACAAGTTGAACGCGTGTCAGAGGATATGGACCTGGATACCCACTAGGAGTCTCTATACTCCGGCCCGCGCCTCTGCCGCGAGCCTCGCCGTTGGAGTGCACCGCTCTCCGTACCACGTGAAGAACCAATCGCGTTTCCCTCGGTCAGGTATTTCGGTGGTCACGCAGTGCTGCGCCAGAAGTCTAGTACTCGCCGTAGTCGCGTGTGCATCTCGGCCGTACTGCGTTCCAGTTCTGTGTGTTACTTACTATACATACTGTCGTTATTGGAGTGTTCCTGCATTGTTGTTGTCTTGCCCTGTATATCACCTCAGTTATTGCTTGCATGCATCGTGTTGTGTCCCGATCGGTCGCCGAGTCTGTCGTCCCCTACTTGTTCATCTGTTCCGTCCATTATTAGCGATACCTCCAGCAGCTGCCCCGCCTGGCGGCTTCACGTCCCCATTCTCCGCTGTGCACCGCTCGCCGGTCGCTCGTGGCTATAACTTTGGCAATGAGCTTAATGGCTCAGTAGTATGGAGGCTAAGTTGGTATGTCTCAGCAGCTAGTGCAGCAGCAGCAGCAGCGCCAGTTAGACGTCTTACAACAATACTTGCAGTTGACGACGGACAAAGTCACGGCACGGACGCCCTACCGCACCAGCTCCCGGGTGTCCTGGTTTCTAACGCTTCCCCACGTCCACCATTGTTTCTGCCCTTTAACGATGCTAAGTAAGACTGGGAAACGTATTTCCATAGTCTGAAACATTATTTCACAGCGCTTCAGGTCATGAATGTCTTCCTACAGCGATCGTCATTCATGTCCTGGGCATCACCACACTCGTTCTTTCTGCTCTGTAAGTTGGCACCATTGTCAGACCCCATGGCTCTCCCTATAACGAGATAAGTGTACTGCTAACTAACAACTATTCCCAGCAATCGCATGTTCGTGGAGTCTCTGCTTGAGTTCCAACAGTACCATAAACATCCCTGCCAGTCATACTGTTCTTGGGTCACAGACTCGCAAGGGCTCAACTTCTAATTCGACTTCGCTTGCACCAATGTGCGTTGCAAGGCATCGTACGCAGACTCACAGAATCGCAATGTTGTCGTTGAACAGGCAACCTATCCAGAGGTCCGTATGAAACTCTATAATCCCTAGCTGGAAGACATTCTGTGCATAGCCCACTACTTTGAAATCGCACAAGCGACGAGTGAGCGTGTCATGGCGAGCCAACAGGTGGCAGCAGTACAGTCCTCACCGCGGGCGCCTCCTTTGCGCCGTCTGCGTGGTACAGCCCACAGAGAGCAACATCGTCAGGACTCCTCCTTGACCGACGTCTCAATGGCTTCAGAGCCGCCGGTCGCCCCTCGTCGGCGGTCAGGTGGCTCACTTTCGTCTATCCCGCCGTTCTTTCCCGCCCACTCTCGCACAGACTGTTCCTATCTCTAGAAGACGTGCACACTCCATCACAAAGATGGCCATTCCCAATTCTAGCAGTAGTGGACACCAACGATCCTGAGGAAGATCGAAGCAGGGGGGTCGAAACGTAGATCATTTCTGCAGAAATATGACGCGGCCCAATAACCCAGAAGATTTTAACTCCATCGCCAATGTGTCTTTTGTGGCCGTTAAACCTGCTCCCACCCCTCACCCACAGGGCATCAGGATACCGTGCACATGCTGCCAACAGTCGTCTCACTGCACGACCTGTTGACACGGAAATTATCCTCATACTCCATATTTTAAAGTGAACGTTCGTTTCCAAGTCGATATGGAGGCCACCACCTCCTTGATCAATCTGGCGATGTATACAAGCCTGTGTTTCCTAGAGCTGCCTCCCACGTATCTGCGACTGATCACGTAAGGTGACAGTTATCTCCTTCTTGGGCAGATCTGGGGCCACCTATAAACACATTCCCTTGCTCCTGATACATCCCTCTAAATTTTTGGTCTCAGCACTTCGACTTTTCGATTTCTGACATGGTTAAGGTCGTTTCCACTGCCGTCCTGTTCCAGGACCTCCACGAACTGTGCTTGGCCTATGCCTCTCTGTTTCAGTCTGACTTAGGGTGTGCTTCGGACATTGCTCTCCTGCCAGATGCTCAGCCGCGGTTCTTCCAAGCTTAACCCATTCCAGTTCCTTACATTTGGCGGTCAACTATGAGCTCGATCGACTACAGGCTGCTGGCGTCATCGATCCCACGAGAGTGAGCGCTTTGCCTACCCCATTAGTCGTGATCAGGAAACCCAATGGCTCTCTTCGCCTGTATGGGGATTCCGGAGTTACAATAAATGATCAGCCCCTGGATGAAACTTATCACTTTCACAGGCAGGAAGACTTTTTCGACAAACTTGCACATGGCGATCACTTCTCTAAGATCAACTGTCGAAGGCTTACCACACATTACTTTTATATGAGGAATCACAGAACATCGTTGTCATCAACACACCTTTCGGAATGCATAAATACAAGAGCCTTTCATCAGGTATTTCCTCGACGCAAGCCATTTTCCACAGTTGCATGGAGCAGCTCACACAGCTTGTGTTAATTATATCGATGACGTCGTGGTCACCAGCCATACATGCCACTTGTATTTGCAAAACCATAGTCGCCTGGACAGTGTAATTTCTTTCAACCGGAAGTCGAATAACTGGGACACTGGCTCAGTAAAGACGGCATTCATCCATCTGATCGCAATGTCATGGCCATCAACGCCCTTCCCTGCCACAAGAGGTGCCTGTTATCAAGCATTTCTGTGCTTGAAAACTGTGCTCAAGTCCAGCTGTCACCTGACTGCCTTCTCTCTGGACTGTCCTCGGCCGTCGTGGCTGATGCTTTGGCCTATGGTACTGGGGCATTTCTGGCTCACAAGGATAGCTCAGAACAGTCCGTTGTGTATGCATCAAAAACACTATCGCCAGCACAGAGGAACTATTTTGAGATTGAGGAAGAGACATTGGCGATTGTGTTTGCCACTCAAAAGTTTCACATCTACCTGTTTCAGAGGAGGTTCACTTTCCTTCACAGTTACCCCATTCATCCCACGCACACACCTCCCACAGAGAACTGCTCAGTGTCTCCAGTGCTCAGTGCTGTTCTTATGCAATTACACATATGTTATCCAATATAAGGCCACCTCTCAACATTCCAACGCAGATGCCTTGTCACACATCTCCTCAGGCTCTGATCCCCAGCAGAAAGTTCTCCGCTTTCACAATGACATGTTTTCCCATCTCAGCTCCACACGCTGGGACCCCATTCTGTGGCAGGTTCACCGCTATATGATCTATCTTTGGCCCACCTATCTGACTCGGCGGTTCTCAGCTGAATTCAGCCCTTGGCGGCACCTCTCACATAGGCTGTCAGTTGTGGGAGGTGTGCTTCTGTTGGCCACAGAGACGGACGCCCATCGGGTCCTACAGTGGACACTGGGGGAAGTCCCGTATCAAGGCATTGGGTCTCCAGCATGTGTATTGACCCAGAATAGATGCTTGGACTGTGGGTGCATGATATGTGTTCACCACCAGGCCAGCCCTTAGACTCGGGCGCACGTCTCACTGACTGTGGGACCACACCCATCTCAATTTTGTGGGCCCGTTCCTTCGATTGATGTGGTTACTCATTGTGGATGCATACTCCTGATACCATTATGTGGTGCACATGATGTCCGCCACCACTGATGCCACATTCATGGCCTTGGCTCATGTTCTCGCCATCGAAGGATTGCTTTGTACCTTGGTCCCCAATAATGGTCCCCAGTTCCTGCACCCACAAGGACGGGATGCGCTGTGCGTTTTGATTGATTCCACGACCTGCCCTCCCACCCAACCGCTGTTGGTCGACCACACGTGGTCTCTCTCCGTTCCCTCCTTCCGCCAACCACGACATCATCGGGAGGGGGGCGACGGATCTGATGTCGGAAGAAGCGGAAATTGACTGCGCGCCAAATGGTATGTTTCTGGATACCCACCGGAGGTCTCTGTGCTCTGGTGGGCGCCTGCACCACGAGCCTCGATGTGCGAGTGCGCCGCTCTCCTTGCCACATGAAGTACGCGGCCAATAGTGTTCCCCGCGGTCACATATTTAGGCAGCAGCGTGGCCCTGTCCCGTCAGCCTGGTACTCGCCGTAGTCGCGTGTGCATCTAGGCCGTACTGCATTGTCGTTGTTGGAGTGTTCCTGCGTTGCTGTTGTCTTGCAGTGTTTATCACCTCAGTTCTTGTTTGCTTCTCTCATGATGTGTCCTGGTCGGCGGTCGAGTCGGTCGTCCGCTACTTGTTCAACTGTCCTTTCTGTTCGTTATTAGCGTTCCCATTCTCCGCCGTGCAGCGCTCGCCGATCGGTCGCGGCTATATAAATACTGAAATGTGTTTCTTCCCAAGAGGCATAAATTACGTGAAGAGGTATTTTATAAATCTGGGTTTCATTGTGGCACTGTAAATTCCCTTTGTCTGTAACATGATGAAAGCATATTGCCGTGTAATTTGGTTTCGTGAAGCAACTCCTTGGGCCTTGTGTGTTCACGTACGGGAAGCTTAAGGTACAGTTTTGAGTGTATTATTTAGTGCATTTCGCTTGGACGCTGTTTGCCTAAGTTGGATTTCGTCGGATCTGTACTGTTAGTTAACTTTAAACTGTTCGAATAGAGTGTTGCAGGCGTTTAAATTATTTGTTGTCTGTTATAGATGGCGCAGATTTCACAAGGAAGCACTCGATTGCGAGGTCGCAAAAGGTCAGTGATGTTTACGGCAATCGACGCGGAACATATTGCCTATCATGCAAACATAATATTGGCTTTTAACGGCAACTGAAGGCGGGACTGGAGGTATCCATCCTACACAATGGTAAGCGCACCACGAGGCTACGGAGCGCAGATGAACTGTTTATTCTAGGGTAACTTGCTACAGTGCTATAGGGCTAGTGGTGTTATTACGAAACAGAACAACGCCAACGATAAACAAAGCAAACATTGGGCATTGCGTCTACAGCAAAAGTTACCGAAATTGAAAATTTGTCAGAAAGAACCCCAAGGAGTTTCAAACAGTGAGAAAGAAGCGGCAGCTGAAATATTAGCGTTTCTGCAAGATGAATCAGTGGACTGTTTGGTGTCGTACACGATCGATTGTGCGGAAAATTTGCATGAGGAGTACAGTGATGATGATACGTGCTAAACAACGGAATGTACTGTAATACTGAAGCAGGTGTCGAACCATGTAGTGTAATGAGCTTGTCCGACAGGAAGCCACAAATCCAGTTTCCAGTGAAAAGTAGTAAAGGACAATCATTGTCCAAAGAGCAGGTACTAACATAATTACGTACATGGAAGATCATCCGCAGCATAGTAAAGAAACGAATAGCGAACCGATTCCGAAAGTGTCTGTAGCCATATGACCGTGTAGTGCATAAGAAAAACAGCCGATATTCAAGGGAGGGCAAGGCGTACTTTTTACAAAAACTGGCGTTCGTGCATTTCAAGGATGCTCAGTACAATTTACAAAAATGGTGCAAATGGCTCTGAGCACTATGGGACTTAACTGCTGAGGTCATCAGTCCCCTAGAACTTAGAACTACTTAAATCTAACTAACCTAAGGACATCCCACACAACCATGCCCGAGGCAGGATTCGATCCTGCGACCGTAGCGGTCGCGCGGTTCCAGACTGTAGCGCCTAGAACCGCTCGGCCACACCGGCCGGCTACTATTTACAAAATCAGCATTATAATGAGCTACTAGATTCTGCACACGAAATAGCGAATGACATTACTATAATATCAATGGCAGCAGTGGATGGTTGCATAACTTTAAACAGTGCTACAGAATTGGAAGACGTAGGATAACGAAATTTCAAAGAAAGTATATCAACGATGCTCAAAAACTTTTCAGATGAGTGTGAATTCCTATGGGAGCAGACTGCCAATCATCGGTCCCAAGACTTAGACACTACTTAAACTATCTTGTGCTAAGAACAACAAACACACCCACCCATGCCCGAGGGCGATCTCCGACGGGGGGGGGGGGGGGGCGCAGTGCATGACATGGCGCGTAAGACTACGCGGCCACTCCGCTTGGAAACGATGCTCAGTAACTTGTGTAATCGGCCCGAAAATTTGCAAATTGAAGAAACAAACTTGTGCCATCGTTCAGTAAGGAAGTAGTTTTCAACTTCGGGATATCAAGAGGAAATGCTTATGAAAGAAACCCGGGAAATTAGAGATACCAAGAGAGTTGCACCAAGATCAACTAACATCGATACCTTAATGCATTCACCTGCAATTTCATTGACTGTTAATATGGATGGTAAATTGGCTTGAAAATAATTTTGCAGCGAGAAGTCGGAATTTCAAGGGCAGCAGGAAATATTTACGTCGTAGCAATAGCGAATAACTCGTCAAAATAACTGGTTTGTATTTGATTATTGGTCTGCGCATAAAAAATCATATGCGTTTAGAGTAAATTATTCCTCCTGAAAAGCGTGTGACGCAACACTTCATACCACCTGGAAGCACTGGACAGATTCAGCCTCTGGACGTATGTTTTTTCCATGCCCATGAAACATATTATCGCACTATCGGCAGCTACTCCATGAAAGATAGGCAGTTTCGCGATTAGCTCCTCGACGGACTTTTTCGCACTGGATTTCATGCTATCACATTTCACAAGCTCTCATCACCCCGTTACACTAATAACTTCTGGTTCCATATGCATTCTTTTTCAGTGAATACCTACTGAAAGTCCTGCATGGTTCACCTTCGATCCTGATGGTGCAAACCTTCGTGACCACTTGCCGCGCCATTTTTCATTCAGTGTTGATGGTGCAAGTTAATGGTTTGTTTCAAAAATTTCCTGGATGTCGAAGGTGTCCATTACGTGACTTGTAATACGTGCATCCCACAGAAGGTTGATCTCTGCACCTCCAGGATAATTTTTTGCCACCGTCATGATGCACATGGTTAGTCATTAGCAGCTATTTTTCTTCCTGTTGTACCTGTTGACATAGAACTTTCCAATAAGTCTTAGTAAAGAGTGACCTTGCGACCTCGCACTCAAGGAGTTGTTTGTCTGTAACAGAGAGGTTGCCCTTGTTGTAAGGCGTTCCGATGGTTTCTGTTTTGGGTGACGTAGGGATGACGCTCCTCCTGGTACTTCCCGCTTGTAAAATTGGCGCCACAGTATACAGTTGTGCAGCAGCTGCGAGTTAGTTTCTGTTATTTGTTGTTATGTCTCACAGAGAACCTTAGGAATTTATTTTTATATTTTGGCTGTTATTACTCTTGATCAAATATTTAAATCGTGGAAGTTCTTCCTTAATTAACAATCTGTATTTAATTGCTGCATTTTATTAATTTGATTTATTTTTATTTACTTTGAAAGTTTTAAAATTTAATATTTGAGTGCTGTCCTTTTTAATTAACCCGATTTTCTTTAGTAGTTCAGAGTTTAATAAATTATGTTGATACGTATGAACGTTACCAAACATGTTAGGTACATGGTCCAGTCCTTCGTTTCAGACCAACCAAAACGCAAGAAGTGTTGTACAAACTATAATAAGAAGTATGTTATTAATAATGGAAATAACAAAAACATCGTAGAAACTGTAATTGTAATCAAATGTAAGGGCTCACAAGTGAAATATTTTGTTGTTAATTTCAACCGTTTCAATGCATTTAGTACACAAAATTAGTTTCAGGTTGCCTTCTATGTGTATACAATAACAAATTCAATGTGATGTAGTGTTCTTGCCTTGGTTAACACAGCTCAGTTTGCGAATTTAGCAGTCATGTAACATTTTAGGTGAATGTTTACCTCATCTTCTCAAAATCATTGGCCTTTTACTCTGTCGGTATCGACGTCACATTTCCTATTAGTACGAGTTTTTACGCCTGTCCAGAGACGAAAACGTGCTGCAAAGCAATACTATAAAGCCCTGAAGCAGAAATGAGGATGGTTTCCTAGACTGACATCACACAGTATCTCGTAGGCATGTAATCTTAAACTGCTCAATCAGCAGTCGTATACTTCCTATTCGGCTGATGTCTGTCTCGGCCATAATCAATACAGTACCTGACCAAAATTATTCACGTACCTATTACTGGACAGTAATATGGGATGTCCCAGTCCTTTTCTTTAAGATGGCTTGAACTCTTCTGCACCACTTTCACTGAAGTGTCAAGTTTTGTTTAGGAATGACAGCACATTCTTCCTCAGAAACCGAAACATTAGAATCAGTGGCGAAGTCGGCATTCTAACTCATTCCAGATGTATTCCATTGGTTTAAGTTTGGGACTCGCGGCAGTCCTGATCCTTCAAGAATGTTACTGACCATGAACTACTGTATAGAGTCGCATTGTTATGATGACACAATCAGCGTCTCCTGAATGTTCCTCTATTGCAAAACGTATCCACATCATTGCGCATTGAGCATTTACTCAATTGCAACAAGCGGCCCACATCATAACCATGAAAAACTCATACCGTAGCACCACCTCCTCCATACTTCACAGTTGACACTACACGTTGTTGTGTTCTTCTGGCATGCTGAAAGTTCAAACCCCTTGAATCACATTACAACAAAGTGTTGGACGATGCGCCACTCCAAATCATTTGATTCCATTGATCCATTGTCCCGTGGCGTTATTCTTTACACCTCTTCAAACTTACCTTTGCACAGACTACATAAATGAGTGATAAGTGTAAGGCTGCTCGTACATTATACCTCATTCTTTTTAACTTCCAGTGCACAGTCATTGTGCTATCTGGACTGCTGGGGGAATTTAGGAACTCATTAGTGATACTTTCCACTCATTTCATGCGATTTTTTGAGAGCCACACTCCTCAATGCTCGACGGTCCCTGTCCACCAGTACACGAGGTCTGCTTGGTCTTGATTTGGCTGTTGTTGTCCCTTCGCGCTTCCACTTCAAGTTACATTAGCAACAGTCGACTTTGACAGTTTTACAAGGGTTGAAATGTCCCTGATGCATTTCTGGCTCAGGTGACATCCAATGACTAGTCACTCAGCTCTCCTAACACATGCGTTTTGCTGTTACTACTTCTCCGCTGATATACTCCCCGCCGCATTTTATACAGCCCTCTCCACCACTCGTGTAACATTTACTGCTCAAATACACATTTCGATTGAGCGTCCGGATACATTTGATCGAAAAGTGTGTATATAACAAAAACATTCTGTTCATGTAACAGCTATTATCTGTTACTTCTGCTGTCGGGTTTCAGTGAAGGATGAACATCTTCAGACCACCAACTCTTTGGTGATGTGTGGTGTCGGTACACAGAGGTTCTTTATGCACCAGAAGGTGCCAGTCAACAACTCAGCAATTGTACATATTGGTACGTACAGAAGCCCCGTCTACCAGCAGTTCCACACGTTACCAAAGAGTTAGTGATCTGAAGACGGTCATGTTACCTAGAAACAGGTTGCCACAGTAAAAAGATAACAGTTGCGATCTAGACTGATGGTTCTGGTTATACGGCTTAAAAAGGTCAGTGTTCCTATTGAAATTAAAAAAATCACATAGTATATAGTTATGCGAGGCGTTTCCTCTCAGAGAATGAACTGATGATACGTACAATCAACGTCTGCTTGACGTCACAGCACGACTTCAAATGATCATGAGATCCTTAAAGTCCTAGGTCTGAATGTGAGTGTTGGTAAGAGGTATTCGACCAGGTTCTTAGAGAAAAAACCATGTCAGTACTTGTATGAGCTAGGGAAAATATGGAAATATACGGTCAGACTCTTGTGACAATGCGCTGCGGTGTAGTGACTGTATGATCCAATCTTTGGACTCCACACAGCATAAACTCGCCGCTGCATAGATAAAACGCATGCGTGCCTTGCGCTCACAAAAATATCTTTTGTCCCCACGAAACCACTGCTAAACGCAGTCACAAACCTCCGACACTGGTTTCATGCGGCCCGCCAAGAATTCCTCTCTTACGACAACCTTATATCTCATAGTGGTAAATGTGACCTACGTCCTCAATTATTTGCTGGATTTCTTACAGGTTCTGTCTTCTTCTAACGGTTTTTACTGTCTACAGCTCTCTCTAGTACCATGGTAGTTGTTATGGGGTGTGTCAACAAATGTCCTATCGCGTGTCCCTTCTTATTGTCAGTGTTTTCCATATGTTTTTTTCCTGTGCGATCCTTCAGAGAATCTCCTCATTCTCTAGCTTATCAGTTCATCTAATTTTCAACATTTCTCTCAAAGATAACGATTCTCCTCTGTTCCCGTTTCCCCACAATCTATATCTCAACCATACAAAGCTCTGCTCTAGACGTATATTTTCAGAAATTTATTACTCAAATTAAGACATATGCTTAATACTAACAGACCTGTCTTGACGAGAAATGCTCTTTTTGCCGGAGCTAGTCTTCTACTTATTACCTACTTGCTCCGTCCGTCACGTTTTATTTTGCTGCCTAGGTAGCAGGATTCCGTAACTTATTCATTCCATTCAACATATCCTGTAATTCTTCTTCACTTTCACTGAGGATAGCAATGTCATTAGCGAATCTTATGATCGACATCCTTTCATCCTGAATTTTAATCCCTCTTTGGAACCGTTTTTGCTTATTCGATGTATAGATTGCACAGTATGGACGAAAGGCTACATCCCTGTCTTACACTTTTTTTAATCCGAGAACTTCGTTCTTGGTTTTTCAGTCCCATTGTTGACTCTTGGTTCTTGTGCATGTTGTGTAGTACCCATCTTTCCCTACACCTTACCCCTCTTTTTCTCAGAATTACGAACATTTTGCACCATATGACATTGTCGAATCGTTTTTGTAGATCGAGAGATGCAATGAATCTCTCTTGATTTTCCGGCGCTCTTGCTTCCATTATCAGCCGCAACATTAGCTCTCTTTTGCTTTATCTTTCTAAAAGAAAACTGATCGTCTTCCAACACTTCCTCTAGTTTCTTTTCCATTATCCTCTATATATCTCTTGTCAGATGATTGGATGCATGCGCTGTTACGCTTACTGCGCGATAATTCTCTCATCTGTCCCCTCTTCCCATCTTCGAAATTGTGTGTGATATTTTTTCGGAAGTCTTATGGCATGTCACCAGTCTCTTATATTTTACACACCAAGCTCAGTTGTCGTTTCTTGTCACCTCCCCCAGTGTTTTTACAAATTCCGGTGGTGTGTTATCTATCCCTTCTGCCTTATTTGATCTCTTAGCTCTTTTAAATTATGCTTCTAATACCGGATCACTGTTACTTCCCTATCGTCCCCTATTTCTTCTTTGATATCATCGTCAGACAAGACTTCCGCCTCGTAGCGGCCTTAAGTGTATTCTTTCAACCTATCTGGTCTCTCCCTTGCATTTAACAACTGAATTCCCATTGTACTCCTAATGTTTCTGCCCTCGCTTTTAATTTCACCGAAGGTTGCGTTTGCTATACGCTGAATCCATTCCTCCGACGACCATTTCTTTCCGATTTCTTCACATTATTCATGCAGCCATTTTTTTCGTATCTTACCTGCAATTTATATTTTTATCGTTCGTATGTTTCAATGGAAGGGTGTGATGACGTCCATCAATTAAAAACATTTGAATTTATTTGTGTGAGGAGTGGTAAGCAAAATGCTGAAGGAAATTGTTACCGCCTTTGTATGTAAAAGCCACTTTGAAGCATACAAGCCTGTTTACCTTTTCAGTAGGTCGCAGCCATGAGGGAGACCTATTGACGGTTACAAACTCACAGGTCTTTTTCACAGTTGCCGCTATGTTTCATACAACCCGCTGTGTTATACCTGGCCTTCAGAAACCACCTGCGAAAATTTCATATTCTCTCACTCGTTATTCGCCAACTACTAATGCCGCAGAAGAATTGACCACGAACTTTTTGAAGGAAATTTAATGTACTTAAATTTTGTACTGGAATATAATTACGCTGAAGCGCACGGTTTTTCGTTATTCAAGAAAAACTTGCAAAATCAATCTTAACGAAACTCATCCCTTATTAGTCAGGATATCTTGTATGCTGTTCGTGGCCCTTCCTCCTACCGCTGAACGGAACTTTCCGACCACGAACTATTCCCGTTATTCGACCATTTCTGGTCTCTACAGTTTGGGCTATTACGTTGCCAGCATAGTCGGTTACTTAGTTAACATTATTAATTGAAATGTGCACGTGAGGGTAACGAATCGAAAAACGAATTTCGTTACGCTAAAACTAATTACGTGCATAATTCGATCGAAACTTAATCCTTACAGGCACAGTCGTTTTGTAATCGGATAATAACATTGTAATAGTTTATTTTGCGCTGTTAAAATTCACAAAATTGTTAGGTAAAATTTGCACAACCATCAGTTTTCCGATTTGTACGTGCGTGACTAGGTCGAATATAGGAAATAATTAGTGCAGTCGCTAATATGTGTTATGTGGTGTGCGAGCGTGCCATGAACAGCATACTGGAATACTGACCTGCGGGCTGAGTGTGAGTGCGTTTGAAGGTCACTTTAATACGTTTTTCTTGAATAATTTGAAATCGATGGTCTCTAGCGAATATTTATCTCAGTATAAAATTTAACTGCAATACGTTTCCTACAAAAATGTTCTGTTCATTTTTTCTGTACGCCTGATAGTTTACGCGTAGCGACCAAAAGAATCTGAGGGTC
The DNA here is from genome assembly GCF_023898315.1 of Schistocerca nitens. Lineage (NCBI taxonomy): Eukaryota > Metazoa > Arthropoda > Insecta > Orthoptera > Acrididae > Schistocerca > Schistocerca nitens. Next base: position 872,558,911 of record NC_064614.1, on the reverse strand, counting down.
TCACCTGTCCTTTATGAAGGCCAGTTATGACATTGCGAACTGCATAAAATGATAGCGGTAGGGACAGCTGAATCATTCTGTTTGACTGCGTAAACAGCGATCCTTAAGACAAATTTAGTGCGATATACAGCATCAGCAGGGATGATTCATATTCTGAAACTATATTAGTTAAGAAATTCGAACAACATATAAGAAACGATTAGCCTCGATTGCGGTAATGAAACCAATCTTTATCTAGGTTTCAGCCCAAGTAACTAAGCCTTCTTCAGAAGATAAACCTGATTCTATAATATGTCTGCGAGGGCATGGTCTAGAAATAAAACAGCCTGAATAGTCATAGTCTTATTTTAAAAGTGCGGTACATAGGTACTAAGTCACCACCAAGACTTAAGCTCCGGCGAGTGCCTCGTCTCCATGGAGGCCGTGCGGTGGTCCTCGGGAGCTCACTTGAAACTTAGTTTGGTGGTGACTTAGTACGTGTGTACCGCATTTTTAAAATGTGTCTACCCCTATTAGGGCTGTTTTAGTTTTATATCTAGACCATTCCCTTGTAGACATATTATAGAAACAGGTTTACCTTCTGAAGAAGGCTCAATGACCTGGGGTGAAACATAGGTAAAGGTTGGTTTCATTACCGCAATCGAGGCTGATAGTTTCTTATATATTGGATTATCACGATTGCTCACTGGGCTGTAATGTTGAAAGTACTAAATTCGACCAAAATTAACGAAGAATGACAAATGTCTCTCGCAAAAAACTGCTCCCAACAAATGACACTATATACGTAAAATCTAAGTGATTAATTGACCACACAATTAACAAAATTATATCTTAAGTTTACTCTTCACATCAACTCAGAATATTTGTCTAAAGAAAAACTTGAAAGAAGAAAGGGACAGACCTTTAATAAATTTAAATAAATGAAGAAATGATTGATTTATGGAATAAAATTACAATGTAGACACAGGTTTCAATCTTTTCAAACTGGCGAAAGGTTGACATTCATCGTCAAATGCACGGAAAATGCGTATATAAGTAAATAAAGGCGTACTTAGAAATATACTTCTTATATACCTGTAGCTCAAATAGGATATTACGTTATTTCCCTCTGAAAAGATTGCAAACCTAGTCACGGTTGGCACAAGTGAAAAGGTATCAAGAAATACTTAAGTGAGACTGGCCAATCGGTTGCCACACCGCTGTTCGTGCTACAGAACAAACACTAGGCCGTCTTCGGATCGAGCGGTTGCCCTCCAGCTCCAAAAACATGTTGAATGTTCAAATACTTTGCAGCGCGTCAAAAATTCATCATTATCTGCATTGGACAAAAATACTAAATATTATAGACAGTGAACTTTTGCAGTGCTTGTTGGTATATGTAACTGTGCAATGGTATAAATGAAACCATAAAACGGTTAGCAGCGTGGATGTTGCGATTAAAGCAGAGTCTGTAGCAAGAATATTCTTGGATAATACAGTAGGATGGCAGCCAAATTTTTGAAGTTTTTTGAGCCAAATATACCAGTATAACCGACACATATTACGAAAGTTCAGGAATCGGATATGAACAGGACGCATAATGATTTACTGTTACTACTTGTCCTGCTAATGTAGAATATGTTTTTTAATATACAAGGCATGAAATTTTACATTAAAAATACGGATTCTACAATTAGTAAAGAAATACATAGTAGGAAAGGTCAAACTACAGACACGCGACGTAACATAAGTAAATTGACGTGTTGCATTGATGAGCTGAATTCTGACCTGACATCGCGACCGTCAAAATAGAATCAGTTGAACACAACGGACATTGTCATTAGTTGGCTGCATAAAAATGTAATTTCAGTTGCAACGTGATTCACATAAATACAAAATAATACACTACTGGCAATTAAAATTGCTACACCAAGACGAAATGCGGGCAACGGCCTTGTCGCAGTGGAGACACCGGTTCCCGTCAGTTCACCGAAGTTAAGCGCTGTCGGGCGTGGCCGCACTTGGTTGGGTGACCATCGAGGCCGCCATGCACTGTTGCCATTTTTCGGGGTGCAGTCAGCCTCGTGATGACAACTGAGGAGCTACTGGACCGAATAGTAGCGGCTCCGGTCAAAGAATACCATCATAACGAACGGGAGAGTGGTGTGCTGACCACACGCTCCTTCTATCCGCGTCCTCAGCTGCGGATGACACGGCGGTCGGATGGTCACGATGGGCCACTTGTGGCCTGAAGACGGAGTGCTAAGAAGAATTGCAGATGATATACTGGACAAGTATATTATACTAGAACTGACGTGTGATTACATTTTCACGCAATTTGGGTGCATAGATCCTGAGAAATCAGAACCCAGAACTGCCACCTCTGGCCGTAATAACAGCCTTGATACGCCTGGGCATTGAGTCAAACAGAGCTTGGATAGCATGTACAGGTACAGCTGCCCATGCAGCTTCAACACGATACCACAGTTCATCAAGAGTAGTGACTGGCGTATTGTGACGAGCCAGTTGCTCGCCCACCATTGACCAGACGTTTTCAGTTGGTGAGAGATCTGGAGAATGTGCTGGCCAGGGCAGCAGTCGAACATTTTCTGTACTCAGAAAGACCCGTACAGGCCTGCAACATGCGGTCGTGCATTGTCCTGCTGAAATGTAGGGTTTCACAGGGATCGAATACAGGGAAGAGGCACGGGTCGTAACACATCTGAAATGTAACGTCCACTGTTGAAAGTGCCGTCAGTGCGGACAAGAGTTGACCGAGACGTGTAACCAATGGCACCCCGTACCATCACGCCGGGTGATAGGCCACTATGGCGATGACGAATACACGCTTCCAATGTGCGTTCATCGCGATGTCGCCTAACACGGATTCGACCATCATGATGCTGTAAACAGAACCTGTATTCAACCGAAAAAATTACGTTTTGCCATTCGTGCGTCAAGAGTAACCGCAGGCATGGTTTCCGAGCTGATAGTCCATGCTGCTACAAAAATCATCGAACTGTCGTGCAGATGGTTGTTGTCTTCCAAACGTCCCCATCTGTTGACTCAGAGATTGAGACGTGGCTGCTCGATCCGTTACAGCCATCCGGATAAGATGCCTGTCATCTCGACTGCTAGTGATACGAGGCCGTTGGGATCCAGCACGGCGTTCCGTATTACCCTCCTGAACCCACAGATTCCATATTCTGCTAACAGTCATTGGATCTCGACCAACTCGAGCAGCAATGTCGCGATACGATAAACCGCAATCGCGATAGGCTACAATCCGACCTTTATCAAAGTCGGAAACGTGATGATACGCATTTCTCTTCCTTACACGAGGCATCACAACAATGTTTAACCAGGTAACGCCGGTCAACTGCTGTTTGTGTATGAGAAATCGGTTGGAAACTTTCCTCATGTCAGCACGTTGTAGGTGTCGCCACTTGCGCCATCCTTGTGTGAATGCTCTGAAAAGCTAACCAATTGTCTATCACATCATCTTCTTCCTGTCGGTTAAATTTCTCGTCTGTAGCACGTCATCTTCGTGGTGTAACAATTATAATGGCCAGGAGTGTAATAAAATGGACATAATAAAAGTTTTGAATATGGCTGTTATCAGTAACCGTATACTAGGTTCAACATAAAATTAAACAGCTAGCTGTTTGCACATAAACGGTAAGTACATTGACGTAGGTTTCGACATTTACTAGGAGTGCTTTCTTCAAAACAGATGTTGCTAAATCGTAAAGTTATCAATGTAATTTTACGACTTAGCAAAATTTATTCTGATGAAGATTTCCCTAGTAGGTACCGAAACCTGGGACAATGTACCTACCGTTTATGTGCATCCTGCTGGCCGTTTAATCCTACGTCTGAAAAAATAAAATTACTGCATGAGACTAATTTCTTTCAAGTAACAACTGATCTCGTAACTCAAGATAACATCGATATTACTAATGCGAATTACGACTGTGTCGCGAGTAAAAAAGAGATTTCTAAGTTGCTCACACTAGTTCAGATACAGTGATGGGCACCGGAAACTAGATTTAACAGCGGTAATGATACATCGTGATTCACAACAGCCGTCTTGAACGTAAAATTAACATATTATTGGCAACAGAAGAATCATGCTGTTGTAGTAACTGAGTTACATCCCTTGGTCACAACTATTTTAGTATGCAAAAATTTCAGGAGTTCCACTTGGGAACGGGAACACACCATTCGCTTTGGAGGCAGAATTTCATAGTGCTTTCCCAACTGCGCATTTCGCAGAACGAAAATCAAAATGCTTGTTAATTATTAAAAGCTGGAGTACACTTATGGAGCAGAGACCTTCCACAGGGTATAATACTTTTCAAGAATTTTGGGAGGCAATATTGTGATAATATTTGTGTCAAAGCTACCTGCAGAAAATTAGAGTTTACTTAACGTGGCCGCTGTTATACGATCGAAGTACAGGCACAATGAGTAACTCTTTTCAATGTCACTGGAATTAAAGCGCGTATCCAGACGATCTTGTAAAGATCACGATTTAATTCAGTTGTTGCATAAAAGAGTGACGTTAGTTGAGCGCAACAGACTTGCTGCAGTGCCACGGCACTGTTTCTCGGAACATGTTTGAGGCTCGAACAAAGGGAAGTCATTAACGGTGAGCGCGGAATACGAGAAAGAAACTTAAATAATTGATGCAATCAAAATTCTGGCGCACTTCAGCGACACCACAACAATAATATTAATCACAGAAGATGTAATGTAATTAAAACCTAAAGAAATTAAAAATCATTGTGTGAAGAAAATACGCCGACAATATGAAGAAAATAATTGGTCACAGCATGAGGAACGAAAGCATTGTAGGTTACCTGAAAGATCGAACGAAGCGAATGGACGCAGTCACATTATTACCCGGTAACGGAGTTTAATTAATGTTATGACCGGATACGAAACCATTCAGCCACTAAATGTGTCAGAGGGTATTATTAAAGCTATCGAATACGATAATGACCAAGGCGTGATTGATTTATTGCATCAACGAAAAGTAGTTATGGATGACATCTCAATATCTATTGTACCGCTTTCAGAGAATTAAGTTTTCATTTTTGTTTTACAGTGGCTGTCAACTGACACCAATTTCGCAGAAATTATATCAGCAGTTACGCAGCGTAGATAGTTTTCCAGCATTTACAGTAAATAGGGTGAGATTTATTAGTGAGGCTGAAAATGAAGTAAGTTCATACGTAAGCAAATATTTTTGAAATTCGTAGTGAAATTCCAGAATGATATGATTTAACGAACGGACAGAAACAAGGGTGAAGTCAAGCTTTAAGATACAGTTACATGGAGATTTATAATAAAGCAGGGTTAAATAAAGTACTGTAAATGCATATTGCATATTAAAGATTATAAATCGTTCAGAAACAAATTTTTCTTCTCCCGTCAGAAATATGCGAAACGGCAGGGCAAATAAATAAAGAAATGGTGGAACAAAGAATCGTTGAATGAACAGATATTAAATGTGTAATCTCGTCCAAGTAGTAAATGCACTTCAAGGAACAGACATATTGTAATTGGTTATGCACTGCTATTAGTAAAATTTTGTGGTTACAGCGAGATCAGACAGAGAAACTAGAAGAACTTTCACAAAGATTCAAACGTATCCATTATTGAACACGTTTTGACATAACGAGTACTTTTCGTTAACTAGCACTTGATTAAACTAGCCGAAAATGCACTGCCTTACCCCACAATTACCAGAGCATGGTAATTACATACGGCCTGAATTTCTCATCATCGGATTTTATGTGCTCATTTGATGGAACTATGGGGAAGAAGTTATTGCAAGGTGTGTTTTACACTGACAATATTTTGACTGGAACCATGACTTGGGTAGAAAATGTGGGAACTGTGAACGAAGTACTGGCAGCATCTGAATGATCGAATAATACCGTCAATTCGGATAAAATTAAATTGGTGCGGAAACAAGTGAAATACGTGTGACACATGAAAAAGTGGGATGATGCAGCGTTGGGTCCGGACAAACCGGAAGCCATCGGAATGTTCGGAATGCCTAAAATGCCGGGAAGTACTTAAAGCCTTTTTGAGATTCTGATGACGCTAGCACCAAATCATCGTAAGTAACTGTGTCAGCACCTTCATAATTAAAGCTTTTTAGGGAAGACCTAATTTTGACATGACGGAAGAACACCAACATAGTATCGATCTTCACGTGTCAAACTTATGTCGATATAAAATATGGAGATGGGCATAGGATACCAGCTGCTAATGAATGTCAATCCAGTGCATCAACTAGTGAATCACCGCTTCAGGTTCGTCCATTTTCGTATTGTTCAATTAAAGAGAGAAAACAAATTAAACTGTCAAGAGTTATTGCCTTGCACTGGTGAAAAACAGGTGCCGCGCGGGACTAGCCGAGCGGTCTAGGGGCTGCAGTCATGGACTGTGCGGCTGGTCGCGGCGGAGGTTCGAGGCCTCCCTCGGGCATGGCTGTGTGTGTTGTCCTTAGGATGATTTAGGTTAAGTAGTGTGTAAGCTTAGGAACTGATGATCTTAGCAGTTAAGTCCCATAAGATTTCACACACACACACACACACACACACACACAACACAGAAACAGGTGAAGCCCAACTGACCATCCCAACATCCTTCACGCCATCTAGGAATAGTTATTGAGATACTGAGTGAACAACATAACGCAGATGGCAATAATGCGCAACAGAGATTAGACTCTATAGCATGGAGTTTTGATGACATGTACATCGCTATTGACCTGAAAAATTGTCTAGTGTCCACTTGCCGTTCTCGTTATTGTTTTCTGGATAACGCAAATGATTGGAATCCTCGACTACCTAACGTAACTGTATGTCCAGTGGTTGGTGGTAAGTTCCAATGGGACCAAACTCTGTCCAGCAGTGACAGGTTAATGTTAAGAAAATTGTGTACCACATATATAAAACTTAAGGACTCATTTTTCAACGTATTTTTTTTTTTTTACTTAGACTCAGAGGTGATGTTCAGCTGCTGATAAAGACAAAAGCAATTGAGTCATTGGAGACGGAGTATAATCTAAGGTAGAACAAGGATTAGAAGGAAATTTGCCATTTGCTTTTCGTAGGAAAGATTCCGGTATTAGCCGTAATGGATTTAGAGAAACGTAATTATCTGTATATACATCACAGTTGTGAGAAGGTTCCTAGAGCCATATAGGTTCCTTTGACTGAAACACCTATGTCTGGCGGTCACGCAGTATCCCCTTGTTTCGTTCGATGCTGAGGTGCTATTCCAATACACCTGAAGAACGTCTGCAATGCTGTTCGAGTTTCTGGGGAATACCAAGTGAGTTGAGGCGTGAATGGGAATTGGTATCGAGGAGGGAGGCATGTTAGGATAGTCCGTACATGTACGCTAAACAACTGTGTCAGGGTGGCGTAGTGGTTGGCGCTTAATGAGCAGAGATCCAGTTTGGAACCTCGGCCTTAGCACAAATTTTCATTCTTCGCTTCAGTCTGCATATACGCTAAACATCTGTTACGTTATATTGTTTGTTTTTATAAGACTGACTAAATATAGGTGATTGAGACCTGCTCCGTCCTAATTCCAGTGCCTCCTCGCTCAGTACAGAGTACATAGTAGAACAACTGTTCGTTATGGTAATCCCCGGGAAGATAAATAAGCCTACCTTTAACAAGGTAATTCTTTCCATGTCTGTGAAAATGAAATCAACAGCGAGGTACAACTGGTGACTTAGGAGATTTTCATCATTTCAGTGAACATTATATTTGAATAATTAGAATTCACTACAAACAACGATTGATTTCCTCAAGGGTAAAAAATGGATGGAAATTGCTACGAGTTATGAGTGGTGTGCCTGCCTGGTTATCAATCTATGACGTCCACTTCACCTCTCTCACTCCAAAGTGCCTTTTTTACTCCCAGCATAAAACGGCGACGCCGTACGTGTCCCGGTAATGTTTACTAAAGCTGCAGAGGATGCTACAAAAGAAGGTAAACCCCGAAATTTGCTTGCAGAAACAACAGATTCCCACAGCCAGGTGCTGAAACTCCAGTACAGTACAAGGAAAGAAAACGAAGAGAAAGCATTAATCATTGACTTTACTAAAAGCCTTGAATTAAAAAAAAGGTCTCCTCTTTAAACGTAAATTACTGTGATAGCGCGAGGGACGTCAGTCGTAAATAAGAGAGGAGAAAGAACTCAGAGAGAGAGAGAGAGAGAGAGAGAGAGAGAGAGAGAACGCTGGAAAAGCCGGAGGTGAGTGAGAGATTGAGTACGGAATGTTGGGGGTTGAGTGGAAAATGAGGTGGGATGAGAAGGGAAGAAGAGGAGACAAGAAGCTTGAAGAGGACACAGGTCTGAAGCGAGACAGGGGTGGCTGAGGACGGAGACAGCTGGGTGCTGTCCGAAAAACGAGCCAACCAGGGAACTGTAGCCCCGCTCGGGCGCCTGTGAACAGACGTGGCCATTCGGCTGTATCGCCCGATAAGCAGCGAGAGCACTTCGCTACAAAACGTGCCGGCGCGCTCAAAGCGAACACGGATGAGTGGGCGGCAGTTCGCGTGCGAGCGGGAACCACTTTAGTGTGGTCCACGGATGCGAACGGGGCACATCGTCTCGCATCTCGTTCCTAGTACCACTAGTTTCGAACTACCTGCACTGCACTTTAGCGGAATGGAAGCGTTGTACAAGCGTGGTGCATTTTCATGCGTGAGTTGGTACAATTCACTATGGCTTACAGTCCTTGTTAACCTGTGGTTACCTTCATAGTAGGCTGATTGCGTAAGTTCAGAGGACGGTTTTAGGAAAGGGTATGCTACCTCCTATCAGACCATATTAAGTAAAAGTACTGCAATATTTAAACCATCCTACTACTTGAGAACAGCTTTACCTTTGCTGTCGATTTAGGTAATCATCTTGTATGCATAACATAATAGACTGAAATTCAGGGTCACGTGCCAACCGTTTTTAGTGTGTTTTTTGTTTTGTCTTTTCCTGTTTTGATGCGGTCCGCCACTATTCTTCTCGTGTGGCACCCTCTTAGAGGAGCACGTGCACCCAATAATATAGCTGCTATATCACCACATCAGAAACGCTTCAATTTGCTTCTTTTCCAGTTTTCCCTCAGTGCTTGTACCACTTCCATGGATTTCTGTGCGTCAAACATTTCGTTTCGGTAGGCTTCTTTTGGTCAAGTATGTCCTCTTTGCCTATGCGAATATGTTTATCATATCGTTTTTACTACATTCGTCGAGTGCATATTGCATACAAGGTAACAGAAATCCTTCACCTCCTCTGCATCGCAGTCCCGAATTGTTATAAGTTTATAACTAACCTCCTTTTGGCTAAGCCCAATTACTTTTGTTTTCCTCCGATTCCTCTCAACCAACAGTGTCTGATTAGACAGTTCACTCTCTTCTGCAGGCCCAGCAATTTCCCTCAGTTTCTCTGGTAGCAGCATTGTCATAAACGAAATGCGAGGATGCTATTCGGGCCAAAAGAGAATCTGTTGGTAACAAACATCTCAGGAAGAATTTTCTGAGAATGTACTCTTGGAGCAAGTGGGAAAACCGAAAAAAGAGACGTAGGTCTACTTGTGTTGCTACAGAAAGATGTTCGAAATTAGGTGGACTAAAAGGAAAACGATTGAGCGGGCCCTCCGCAGAATATGTGGAGTAAGGAAGGTATGGAAAACACTGACAACAGGAAATATCTTCCACGGTACTAGAGGGAGCAGTGGAGTGCAAAACCTGAAGGAGAAGACAAAGTCGGAATACGCCCAACAAACAAATGAGGACGTAGAGTGTACGTGCTACTCTGCGACGAATAGGTTGGCCCAAGGAAAAAAATGTCGTTCACATTCTTTCATTCAAAATTTGATCCTTCTTCGACAGCAGGTGCAACTCTTGTGCATTACCCATTTCTCCCTTACACCTATATCGTTAATAGTTTCGAATAACATGCTCCTTTTAACATTGTCGAATGGTAGTTCTACAATTATTATGAATGTCATTAACTTGTGATTTTTACTTACATGTTGCTTCCATCATCAAGTGCAAGTCAGATTTGCGTCGCTGGACCTTTTATGTTTCCGAAACACGTCTCAGTTTCGAGCCTTAGTTACCTTTTCCATTCTTCTAAGTATTATTCTTGCCCGTACCTTGAATGACACAACTGATGAGCTGATTCGCCGGTAGTTCTCGAGGGTATCTGTCCATAGCGTCTTCAACATTGTGTGGATTACATTTTTCAGGGAAGTCCCTTGATATGTCACCATACTCAGACTCTTCATATGAACCAGCTCCGTCATCACGAATTGTACCTGTTCTGCCGGATATCTGCGATGATTCAGACGCCACGCCGGTATATACATTTCTTTAAACTAACTTGAGTTCTCCTTTGATTGCCGCTTCCGTCAATAACTTTAGAAATTCCGGAGGATTATTAGCTTTCACTTCCCCAATTCGTTCACAAGTCATCCAAAAGTTATCCAAAGCCCCGTTAAACTATAACTGGATCCCTATATATATCCTAAGAGAACATATCGTCTTCCATTTCTTCTTCCATCAAATCACAAACGTAAGCTTCCCTCCTACACAGCATCTCCTCTGAGTTTAGCACTAGAGCTGCTTTTGCACTTTTAATGTTGACGCCTTTACTTTAAATTTCATTTAGGATTGTTTTGACTTTACTGTAGGTAGAATGAGACCTTTGTAAGAGGTCTATGACTAAGGAATTTAATGCTAGCACACTCGAGCAGATGTAATTTCGATGGATTGCTCACGCTGCCTGCGATATGTAAGCTATAAGAGAATCTCTTACCACAGAGGAGTGTTGTATGCAGTAGGAACTGTGTGGCAGTAGGAGTAAGTAGTAGCTAGGAGGCTTGTGTATCGAGCTGGCTAGGCCGATTGTGGGGAGCGATGGCGGTGCCTGAACGATGTAGTATAAGGATGTAATTAACTCCATACCAAATGAATCTCCGACTGTTATACTGAAAAATTTTGGACCACCCCACCAAATTAAAGAATTAGTATTTTTTCCTACATCTCGTCGACTACGCCACCATGAAGTAATTGACATTGCGCACAACAACATCAAACGTGCCGTAGAGCGCCGGAGACGACAGCAAAAACAGGTCCACATAGAATTCGCAGCATTCCTCACCCCAACGTAGTACATCTCGAAACTTTGAGAACCAGAAAAAGCAAGGACAATCACCTTATTTCCAATATTAAACCCTTTATTGAATGAACATAGTTTATGATTTATCACACTGTAATGGCATTTCCAGATATTTATATGACCACATACTGATGATGATTGTATTTTTACCTGGCAAGTGCCCGGAAAGGTAAGGTTAGCAAGTCGCTTTTCTCGTCGTTATATATCAGACCGTGCACATTTTCCATTTTTGTTGTTGTATATATGATGATTTTCCTATCGAAAGTAGAATTTTACTGTGTATGCATTGCTGTTGTTGTTGTAATCTTCAGACCTGAGACTGGTTTGATGCAGCTCTCCATGCCACTCTATACTGTGCAAGCCTCTTCATCTACCAGTACCTGCCGCAACCTACATCCTTCTGAATCTGCTTAGTGTATACATCTCTTGGTCTCCCTCTACGATTTTTACCCTCCACGCTGCCCTCCAATACTAAATTGATGAGCCCTTGATGCCTCAGAACATGTCCTACCAACCGATCCCTTCTTCTAGTCAAGTTGTGCCACAAACTTCTCTTCTCCCCAATCCTATTCAATACTTCCTCATTAGTTATGTGATCTACCCATCTAATCTTCAGCATTTTTCTGTAGCATCACATTTCGAAAGCTTCTATTCTCTTCTTGTCCAAACTATTTATCGTCCATGTTTCACTTCCATACATGGCTACACTCCATACAAATACTTTCAGAAACGACTTCCTGACACTTAAATCTATACTCAACGTTAACAAACTTCTCTTCTTCAGAAACGCTTTCCTTGCCATTGCCAGTCTACATTTTATATCCTCTCTACTTCGACCATCATCAGTTATTTTGTTCCCCAAATATCAAAACTCCTTTACTACTTTAAGTGTCTCATTTCCGAATCTAATTCCCTCAGCATCACTCGAATTAATTCGACAACATTCCATTATCCTCGTTTTGCTTTTGTTGATGTTCATCTTATATCCTCCTTTCAAGACACTATCCATTCCGTTCAACTGCTCTTCCAAGTCCTTTGCTGTCTCTGACAGAATTACAATGTCATCGGCGAACCTCAAAGTTTTTATTTCTTCTCCATGGATTTTAATACCTACTCCGAACTTTTCTGTTGTTTCCTTTACTGCTTGTTAAATATACAGATTGAATAACATCGTGGATAGGCTACAGCCGTGTCTCACTCCCTCCCAACCACTGCTTCCCTTTCATGCCCCTCGATTCTTATACCTGCCTTCTGGTTTCTGTACAAATTGTAAATAGCCTTTCGCTCCCTGTATTTTACCCCTGCCACCTTCAGAATTTGAAAGAGAGTATTCCAGTCAACATTGTCAAAAGCTTTCTCTAAGTCTACAAATGCTAGAAACGTAGGTTTGCCCTTCCTCAATCTAGCTTCTAAGATGAGTCGTAGGGTCAGTATTGCCTCACGTGTTCCAACATTTCTACGGAATCCAAACTGATCTTCCGCGAGGTCGGCTTCTACTAATTTTTCGATACTTCTGTAAAGAATTCGCGTTAGTATTTTGCAGCTGTGACTTATTAAACTAATAGTTCGGTAATTTTCACATCTGTCAACACCTGCTTTCTTTGGAATTGGAATTATTATATTCTTCTTGAAGTATGAGGGTATTTCGCCTGTTTCATACATCTTGCTCACCAGATGGTAGAGTTTTGTCAGGACTGGCTCTCTCAAAGCCGTCGGTAGTTCTAATGGAATGTTGTCTACTCCGGGGGCCTTGTTTTGACTCAGGTCTTTCAGTACTCTCTCTAACTCTTCAGCATTATCGTATGTCCCATTTCATATTCACCTACGTCCTCTTCCATTTCCATAATATTGTCCTCAAGTACATCGCCCTTGTATAGACCTTCTATATACTCCTTCCACCTTTCTGCTTTCCCTTCTTTGCTTAGAACTGGGTTTCCATCTGAGCTCTTGATGTTCATGCAAGTGGTTCTCTTATCTCCAAAGGTCTCTTTAATTTTCCTGTAGGCGGTATCTATCTTACCCCTAGTGAGATAAGCCTCTACATCCTTACATTTGTCCTCTAGCCATCCATGCTTAGCCATTTTGCACTTCCTGTCGATCTCATTCTTGAGACGTTTGTATGCCTTTTTGCCTGCTTCATTTACTGCATTTTTATATTTTCTCCTTTCATCAATTAAATTCAATATAATTTCTGTTAACCAAGGATTTCTACTAGCCCTCCTCTTTTTACCTACTTTATCCTCTGCTGGCTTCACTACTTCGTCCCTCAAAGCTACCCATTCTTCTTGTACTGTATTTCTTTCCCCCATTCCTGTAAATTGTTCCCTTATGCTATCCCTGAAACTCTGTACAACCTCTGGTTCTTTCAGTTTATCCAGGTCCCATCTCCTTAAAATCCCACCTTTTTGCAATTTCTTCAGTTTTAATCTACAGGTCATAACCAATATATTGTGGTCAGAGTCCACATCTGCCCCTGGAAATGTCTTACAATTTAAAACCTGGTTCCTAAATCTCTGTCTTGCCATTATATAATCTATTTGAAACCTATCAGTATCTCCAGGCTTCTTCCAAGTATACAGCCTTCTTTTATGATTCTTGAACCAAGTGTTAGCTATGATTAAGTTGTGCTCTGCGCAAAATTCTACCAGGCGGCTTCCTCTTTCATTTATTAGTCCAAATCCATATTCACCTACTACGTTCCCTTCTCTCCCTTTTCCTACTACCGAATTCCAGTCACCCATGACTATTAAAGTTTCGTCGCCCTTCACTATCTGCATAATTTCTTTTATTTCATCATACATTTCTTCAATTTCCTCCTCATTTGCAGAGCTAGTTGGCATATAAACTTGTACTAGGCGTGTAGTAGGCGTGGACTTCGCATCTATCTTGGCCACAATAATGCGTTCACTATGCTGTTTGTAGTAGCTTACCCGCATTCCTATTTTCCTTTTCATTATTAAACCTAGTCCTGCATTACCCCTATTTGATTTTCTGTTTATAACCCTGTAGTCATCTGACCAGAAGTCTTGGTCCTCCTGCTACCATACTTCACTAATTCCTACTATACCTAACTTTAACCTATCCATTTACCTTTTTAAATTTTCTAACCTACCTGTCCGATTAAGGGATCTGACATTCCACGAATTGCAACTAACTACCTCTGTAGTACAAGAAAATTGAATCTTGCAACCAACAAAGGTAATAGGTCCTTGTAGTAATTCTTGCTGTCCAGTTTCATTCGGAGTCATTGAAAAACTATCAACACTCTTGTACACTGGCATTCTGCTCCTTCTTCTGTAGATTCTCCTCCTGTACGGCATGGCTGTGTGAATCGTGCGGCTGCCTCGAGTTGAATGAGCATGCAGCTGCCTCAGTAGCGGATGTACACTCTGATAAGAATGGGCCCGCCAGGAAGTAGCGCGCCGGTAAACCGCAATGGCGGACCAGAAAGAGGCTTGTGCAGCGGACCGCACTTAGTTAGAACTATAGCGCAGTCTTCTGAACTCTGGTGGCAGCCAGGTGAAACTCGTTCAAGGTCACCCGACTTACGTAGCTGCTGCGTGTAACTTAACACAGCCATGCATGGCTGTGTTAAGTTCCACGCAGCAGCTATGTAAGTCGGGTGACCTTGAACGAGTTTCGCCTGGCTGCCACTAGAGTTCGGAGGACCGCGCTATAGTCCTAACTAAGCGCGGTCCACTGCACAAGCCTCTTTCCGGTCCGCCATTGCGGTTTACCGGCGCGCTACTTCCTGGTGCGCCCATTCTTATCAGTGTGTACATCCGCTACTGAGGCAACTGCATGCTCATTCAACTCGAGGCAGCCGTACGATTCACACAGCCATGCTGTACAGGAGGAGAATCTACAGAAGAACGAGCAGAATGCCAGTGTACAAGAGTGTTGATAGTTTTTCAATTACTCCGAATGAAACTGGACAGCAAGAATTACTACAAGGACCTATTACGTTTGTTGGTTGCAAGATTCAGTTTTCTTGTACAATGACAGAGGTAGTTACTGGGAATTCGTGGTTAACAGTTGCTATTTTAAGAGGTGGAGATGCATGTGTTAAGTTACACGCAGCAGTTACGTAAGTCGGGTGACCTTTTACGAGTTTTGCCTGGCTGCCACCAGAGTTCGGGGGACCGCGCTATAGTTCTAACTAAGCGCTGTCCGATGGAATAGCTCTGCTTCCGGCCGCCATTGCTGTTTTCTGTCGCGCTACTTCCTGCCGCGCCCATTCTTATCAGTAGGAGCTTCCGCTACTGAGGCAGCTGCATGCTCATTCAAATCGAGGCAGCCGCACAATACACACAGCCATGCCATACAGGAGAAGGATTTACAGAAGAAGGAGCAAATGCCAGTGTACAAGAGTGTTGGTAGTTTTTCTATTACTCCTAATGAAACTAGACAACAAGAGCTACTGCAAGGACCTATTACGTTTGTTGGTTGCAAGATTCAATTTTCTTGTACAACGACAGAGGTAGTTAGTGGGAATTCATCGTTAACTGTGGCAATTCTTCGAGGAGGTGAAACATCTCTTGCAGGATTGGAGTCCTATAATGAATGGGACATAATATGTTTTCGTACATTTGCAGTTGGAGAGATACCAAACAGGAATTATGGAACATGTGTGGTTACGACAGACAAACCAATTTCTTTGTATACAAGGAATAGGAGGAGAATCAATGCAAA
Organism: Schistocerca nitens; assembly: GCF_023898315.1. Lineage (NCBI taxonomy): Eukaryota > Metazoa > Arthropoda > Insecta > Orthoptera > Acrididae > Schistocerca > Schistocerca nitens. The sequence goes on along the minus strand of NC_064614.1, from coordinate 872,543,025 downwards.
TGAGAAGTTAAATGTATGGTGCAAACTCTCAGGAGTTCTTTCAAAATATATTGTTGTACAAGGTGATATTACTTTGTATTATCATTCATAATAAAGAATGCCAGTTTTCTTTCTCCTGATAACGACGTCCTCTTGAGTAGTCCCCGCCCGGAGGTCCAAATGGGGGACTATTTTACCTCCGGAATATTTTACCCAAGAGGACGCCATCATCATTTAACCATACAGTAAAGCTGCATGCCCTCGGAATCTGTAAGATATAACAAACACCAGTTGACTTTGGCATTTTGCCTTATGATATCCCAATATCTTGAGTATTCTACATTTTTTGCTACTACATTATGATACTGTGTGTACATTTATTGCACTTGGAAATTGTCTGTGGTTTTGACCTAATACATTTCCTGTCCTGCAGTCGCGCGTTTCCAGACTGAAGCGCCTAGAACCGCTCGGCCAGAGGAAAAAGGATGTCTGCGTTGGCGTATTGGCAGTGGGGCGAAAATGAATTTCATTGTGGTGTCCACTCTGGAACTAGTTCCAGCGATGCAAGCCCAGTGCCACGAGCTTAGAATTATGCCTGAATAAGGAAATCAAGGGTCTGTGATCAATCAAAATTATACAAATGAACGCAAAATCCTTCCCCTCAATTTGGGAACTGACGAATTGTGCAGCATTTAACGTTTAGGCGTGTAGAAGCACACAACAACTTTTGGGACAAAACTACTGCTATGCCGTACTTGGCCCCATCTGTCGACATCAGATATGGCGCCGACCTGAGGTCGTCCGTAAGGCGCTCCTAAGGTTTTTGAAAGGCGACTGACCATACAAACTTAACACCCTTCTTGAGCAGCTAATTCTGAAGACGCACACTGAGCGTCAGTTCTATATCTATATATGTACTAAAATTAAAATTATATATTGAAATAGTTATCAACCAGTTGCATAAATTAATTCAATTTCTTTACTGGTTTCGGGCATTTACTGGTTTCGGTATGCCTGTCGCATTATTTGAGGGTATCAGTAATAAAGTGCATATGGCCAGAAAGCCGTGGTCCTAAATAGTGTATGCTGGAGCAATGAGTATTGCAATAATGAGCATTGCATTATTGTTGCTCCTGCGGTTTATCGGCGTGCTACTTCCTGGCGCGCCCATTCTTATCAGTGTGTACATCCGCTACTGAGGCAGCTGCATGCTCATTTCACTCGAGGCAGCCGCACGATTCACACAGCCATGCCGTACAGGAGGAGAATCTACAGAAGAAGAAGCAGAATGCCAGTGTACAAGAGTGTTGATAGTTTTTCAATTACTCCGAATGAAACAGGACAGCAAGAATTACTGCAAGGACCTATTACCTTTGTGCCCTTCCTGTTGCGACGCCCCGACCTTTTAGAACCATGGCATTTTTGCTGTATGCACTTTGTTATTGACAGTTGCTACTAATGTGATAGGCATAACATTCTGAGGAAGAGTACTAAGTCCCCAAAACTGGTAAAGGAATTAAATTTATTTTCTCCACCTAGTTGCTTATTATTTCATTATATACGACTACAGTTGCTGAAGATGGATAAAATATTTAAGGTTAAAATGGTTACACGGTCATTTCTGTCTCTTTCCCTGTTTGAACATGCTTATCTCCAAAGCTACCAGACGAATTTTCATGGGGCTTTGACAGGTAACTTGAGCGTAGCCTGCGGCAACATACTGGCTTTATTTCACCAAAATAGGATCACCAAAAAAATCCCAATTTAAATATCACAGAGATACAAGGAAACACATTTTGTCTTTGAAACAGCTTTTTCCTCTCTGACGTTTGAACTGTACTATACTTGTGTGAACGCTTTTATTGGTTGATATGTTCTGCGTAGTACCATTCAATGTACTTACACAATCTTCAGCGTATTTCACCCATAGTTACACACTAATATTATTAAACTCGAAAATAGCTGTCTGTTACGTTTTCATGACTAAACTGATCAATCGATTTCGATGAAATTTTCTATGGAGATAGCTTGAGTCCTAAAGAAGAACAGGAGATACATTAGGAAGTAAAATAAAAAAGACCCCTAAGTGTTAAGTATATTATAAATTTAATTTCTGTTTTATATTTGTTACCGAATAAACTTGATATACAGTGTGGTCAGAAAATGTCTCAAACGCTTGTAGGGATGTTGCAGGGCAGGTTGTACTGAGATATGAATGTTACGAAAAAAATTCGATACGTTGCTCCGTTTCCGTGTTATTTAATATTGAAATTAGCCAATCAGATCGTCGCGCGTGTAAACTCAAGTTTCAGCTAACGAGACAATGCACTCGTTGGGCAACACGGCCCCTGGCAGGCCGCTTGAGTGTGAGCGCGCGACGCCCCGATTGGCTAAATTCTACGCTAAATAACTCGGAAACGGAGCAACGTATCGAATTTTTTTCTTAACATTTATGCCTCAGTTCAACCTGCCCTGTAACATCCCTACAAGCATTTCACACATTTTCTGACCACCCTGTATATGTGAAGCGGGGGGTTGAATTTTATTTCTAAATTTCAGTGATCATGAACTATGTTATAAATTATTAAATTCGTAGCATAATGTCCCGCTGTGTGATGCACAGCTATTTCAGTTGCACTATTTGCACTATTCACGCCATTTCACATGCACCACTTGGCAGCAAAACTGCACATAACGCTATGTGGTGCATGGGGCCAGTAGAGTGATGGCCAGGGGCTGGAACAGGGCGCCAGACACCGGTACACATGCTTATCAGAAGAGGCCGATGCATCAGGGCAGCTGACGTTATTGCATCTACAATAGCTTACTAATTTACCACTACACATCATAACAAAACTACCGATATGCAAGTGCATTCGTAGGTATCATCTAGTGGGTAATATAATTGGCATGGTACATGACCTTCTGCAACTTTAAAGTTAGTAGGAGCTGCGGTTGTACATAGTTATAATATGTCTGTAGCTCAATATACCGCAGGTATTTTACGCTGACACACTATTTTGGCCTCAAATGCATTTTATTATACACACACATTCGTGAGTCAGAAGCTTTAAGTACCTGGATATAAATGAGGCGAAGGCCTTTATCCCGTGTAAATAGAACCTTTAACATTTTGACAGTAAGCAGACACAGACTTCTCGTCTCGTCTCAGTCCGCTTCTTCACATCGCTAAATTTCTGGTAAGTTCTTTTTATCCCTTTATATACAGTGGAGTACCGGAAGATGCAAATTTAATTTGGAAAACAGGTCGCGTTCTCCAATAAAGAATTCCAACACCTGCAGCGGAGTTGCTTATTCAGATCATTTTACGCTGAGACAAAGAACTTGCATTTTTTCCAACTGAAAAAAGTAAATCATATTTGTGGGGCCGTTTAAAATTGGACTGAAACGGTGTTCGGCATGTGTCGATCCCATAACAATGATATCATAATACAGTGTGAAATATACTAAATCATTTATTCGAAATACTTTTCGAAAAAGGCAGGTGCACTATCGACCCGAAACGGTAAAAGAGTGTACCTGTATAAGCCTAAAGACGTATTTAAAAACAGCAACTGATGTAACACGTCATCATGTGTTAGTTGTAAATATGCATTCCTTAAATCTATTTTCGAAAAATAGTGGCGCCAGTCAGTTTAGTCAAGGCTCCTCGGGTTGAGACGGTGCATATTTATTAGTTTTCGACTGGTAATTTATAATGGGTTTAAAAAAAATCACAAGTATGCAGCAGTTCTATTGGTTCCTTAGTGACCACAACAGGCGTAGCTCGTTGCCTGGTGGGAGCAGGGGAAATAACGCCATGGTTCTGAAACCCTGCGAGTTCCACTGAACACTTCCTAACAGCTTGATAAAATCTAGGCACCGCAGAAGCCTACGACGATGTGTGAGCTGCAGAGTAACGTACTTACCTGAGCGTCTGTCCTAAATTCTCTTTATATGTAGAACTCGGAGAACAAACATCTGAAAAGAGTGACTCCAGATTGACTTGGTCCTGCATTTTGATCCCAAAGCTCGTAAAGGGGTCTAGGCCGAAAACATTTGCAGCAGTATGTGAGCACACAACAAAGGTAAGTTTGGGTTCAGTGTGTTTCTGCTGTAGCTGCTATGTGTCCTTTTTAATGAAACATTTGGCATCACTTGTGTCCAGCAGTGTCAATCCGAATAATGCTTCTGCACGCAGGAGGGGAACTGCCGGCTCTGCAGTGTCTTCGAGTTGATCGTAGTGAAATGGTCGTTGATGCATGACGGCTACGTAACTGCACTTGCCGCAGGCCCGTCGGTCCGCTACATGACGCGGCCATGGCTTCCTGTTATGCCCGTCGCCGTATGGAGGACAGAACCGGTACCTTTTCATGTACACTAAGCATTTTACGACACCGAGGAGGGAGCCCGTTTCGGATCTGCCCGATCAACAACGCAAAAAGGATCATTCGAGGCTTAGGAAGGGGAGCAGAAATGAAAGCTATTCAGACGACAGTGAGTTGGGTAAAGCTTAGAGGCAGAAGCACAGGATGAAGAATTAAAACCACAAGGTAATCGCTGGTTTCGACGCTGACTAACGAATGGGGAAATTTGAACATCACTTGTAAATCATGCTGAGATGCCAAAGTAACCTCAAAAGAATTCGCAGGGTTAAGCACGCCACCAAAGGTAGGGTCGGACATGTTCGAAGGTTTGGCTGTGACCTCCGTGTCAGGTATATCTCCAATTTGTGATTCTGCACAAAAGATTTTACACTTGCGGCGCATCAAACTGCAGTTCATTGCCAGATTCAACAAGTCAGCTGCCAACTATCAATATATGCACTAGCCACAGTATTCTCTGAATGGAGCACAGATATCATTGAATGAGAGGTCACCAGGGTCCGAGAGCATCTGCCAATTGTGTACTGCCTATATGTAATATACTACTTGAAGACAGAAGCGGAGCGCGTTGCTATCTGCAACACGTGTGACAAGCGAAATAGTGAGGTTCATACTGGTAGAAATACTTTCCAGCTCTCCATAGACTTCCAAGGCAGCAAATGGCGGTAGGGGTGTCGCCAAAGCCATCGACTGACTGTCATTCTTCTTGTGACAGAATCTGCAGTTCTTCGTTCTGTTTTTCCTGAGGTACAAACGATTGCTGTTGGAGGACAGCTGTTGCTGTCTACTAGTGGTCCATAAAATGACCACAAGATGTGAACGTGTTGTCAAAAACACGACGATGTAAGTCTTCATCGCCAGTAAAGTGCCTGCCCCAGGCACAAACACAGACTCTGAACAAGCCAAGTTCGTCAAGGGCAGAACGCAAAAGGAATGCCAGTAACGAAAACAAGAAGGAACCAAACCCACAGTCAAGTCGCTGTCATAATAGCAACCAGGCTTGATATGAGAGAGATCATGTGGCCATTGTAGCTGCCATAGCCCTAGGCTGTCAGCAGCTTCTCAATCTAGTGCACACATAACTGGATGTGACATTATGTTTAGACTTGCTGATATAAGTGCCAGCACACTAATTTAATCTCTGAGTATGTCATATTTTCCCAAGTCGACATTAATAAATGTGTGCTTTCTCAGATAACAATGGCTGATGGGTAATGGCAGTCACCCTGTCAAATGAACACCATTACTTTACCAAGCACTGTCTGGGGTAACAATAATCTCAGTTGATCATTTTTTCCCCCAGCTTTATTCAAGTAAATAATAGTCACTATAACTGGGGGAATGGCAGCCAACATATCAGCTGGACATTTTTGCCCCAGTAGTGTCCACTATGTGTCGCGATGTGTGGGCCAACTGTTTTACAATTTTTCCGTAACATATTCAGCGTCTGTTGTTACACAACCATTTGAGATAGAATATTTGAGCTCCCAGTTAGATTACGGTGCATTCGAATCACAATGTATTGAGGGTAATGGTAACCATCATGACTGAAGATTAATGGCAGTCATTCGTTTCTTTACGTGTTGTAGGGAAATTTGCTACAATTTCACAAGAACAGGAACTTCTCGTTACAAACAGCAGTGACATGCACATGTGTGAGACAATTTGTTACAATTTGGTTATGACATGGACAGTTTGTACTAATTTTGGAGTAATATGACAATGCATGAGGCAATTTGTTGCAGTACGTGATTGGTGGTCTAAGGAAGTTGGTTGCTGATTTAGAAGAGATAAAGAGGAACAGACATGGTGTTTTAATGAAATGTGGTAGGGTGACGGTAGAATGCATTCAGGAATAATAACTGAAGACCATGACAAAAGAAAATGTCTGTGGATTTAACACACTCCAGTACATTTATAACGACGATGATGATGGTGGTGAAAGTACTGGTGGTGCTGAGGCTGTTACATAATGAGTACATTACGTGCCAGATTTCCTATAGGTCTGGCTGTATGAAAAATAAGTCACGGATTCTGAGGTTCAACTTGGGAAACAATCATACGTCGGCTGGGGCCAAAGCCGTCGAATACTGCGGGTTATCCGGGACTGTGATCCGTTTTCTCGCCAAAAACTCACACATCGTCTTCGCGTTATGGGCTAGGCTGTTGCTGTGGAGAAGCAGACAGCAACCTGCCTCTCTGTATCCGTGTTGAATCCAACTAATTTTCGTCCAAAACAGAAGGGGGACACCGAGACAGTGCTATGAATTAACCGTTTGCCATTCTGGTACAAAATTCTTGCGAGCGATTCCTTAGGAAGCGAAGAAATTTGTTCGCATTGGCTTTGTGGGGAGCGAGCAAGAACCTGTCTCTCGGTATTCCAGTCGAGCTTGGGCAAGTCTCGACCACGAAGCCTCACGATGGAGCACGCCGACATAATACTCAATAGTTAACGATTTACCGGTCAGGAACCATCTCCTTCGGAACTGAAGAAAAACTGTTACAATTGTCGGCTAAAGACTCTTCTGCTATGAACTTCCTTCGGTTTCGGCTTTGCCCTTTGTCTCTTTGTAAGTGGCTCGTATTGGAAACTACATGTCTCTCAGACCATTACAACGATTTCGCTAAACAAATGCCAATTTGGGCTGCCTTTAACAGGTCTATGCGGTGCACGGCTCTGCCATGTTTCCTATCGCCTAAAAGTGTGTGTGTGTCACAAACCACGCACAGTTTCCTATTGTCCAAATCGTCGGCAGAAGTTCTGAGCACAGTAGTTTTCGGTATCCTGACAGCTTCATGATCAGTCGTGCGGTAAAATATCTACCAGATGCAAAGAGTTTTGAGATTTCTTGCACATTTCCGTCCGTGCGACTTAACCGCGGCTTTGACGCACATGGCGTGACCTTGCTGGCATCCCTGAACGACCTAAACAGTCACTACAATAAAAACCTATCATCATATCAAATGATTCATTGGCTGGTTTGCGTAACTAAACACAAAACCTGATGTAACCTCATTGTTCCACGACCATTTTTCGACGAGTGTCAGGGACGTATGTTAACTTCGCGACTACAACTCCTACTACAGAAATGGGAGCGTTTTCACCTTCTATACATTTGATGTTGCAATTCAAGGATAGTAAAACCTTTACTGGCCACAAAATAGCATTGCAGTTGCAAATATCATATAAGCGTCCTAACGGAAAAGGGACGCAGTGTGTAGAAGTATCATAGAATACCATTCAGCAAGTTTCTGTTGTTATATTTTCTTCTGTGGAGCAAACCTCACTATCGGTAGAGTTCAGCCCCCCTACCTGTCGAGCCCCTACGAGTAGAAGGTTGGCAAATTTCTCGTCCCGTCCACCCTGCCTCCAGGTAGGATCTACGGTACTCATTTTGACAGAAAAAAAAATTCAAATGTGCGTTAAACTTATGGGTCTTAACTGCTAAGGTCATCAGTCCCTAAGCTTACACACTACTTAACCTAAACTATCCTAAGGATAAACACATACACCCATCCCCGAGGGAGGACTCGAACCTCCGCCGGGACCAGCCGCACGGTCCATTTTGACAGCAGGCTGAACTTTTGAGTATACAGGAACGAGGGGAATCATCACCCCTATCCGTGTTAGAAGACATGATTCCCAGGGCGGAAGCCTAGTGCTCTACGTATTGAATACCACAGCTCCATTCAGTACGATATTCGTAAATTAAAATATGCAAGCCGAATAACTTTATGATATTTTGTTCAGGAAAATCAATAATTACATACAGAACAAAAGTTTCTGATCCTCAACAAGTAACAAGTGATTACGGCTTCACATTCTGATCAACACGCACAGTCTAAAAACTGGAACATTTTCATTTCAATATTGCCTTTCCCTAAGTTGTACTAATGTTGTAAAAATATGTTACCACGTTGTACAGAAATTATATGAAGTATAACTTTGTAAGTAATTTTTTAAGAAATTATTAAATAATTTTTGGACGATTTCATTTATTGTCCTCTCTTCTATTTATCTGTACCAGATTTCTTTAAACTATTACTTCAGTAGCAAAGATAATTATGATGAATTTGTTATACTATGCCCTGGAGAAAGAATTAACGCAGTGACTGACATATGGCTACAAAAGGGTCTTTAGTCTCTGGCATTCAAATTCTGTGCTGCAACGACTGAGCCATATCATTCTGTATTGAAGCAGTTCACGGGGTGGCATCACAATGCTTAGTGGACGCCATCCACACATAAGGAATGCTTGGAGGTTGGTAAGGTGTACCAAATTCTGGAAGCTTTCATCCGTAATCAGGAACGTTTGATTGCTATTCCGTCTATAACATTGGTGCTTTGTGCCGGCCGAGACTCGAACTCGGGACCTTTGGCTTTCGCGGGGCAAGTGCTCTATGAACTCAGCAACCCAAGCATGATTCACAGTCTTACTTCCGGCAGTGCCTCGTCTCCTACCTTCCACACTTCACAGAACCTCTCCTGCGAAACTACGGGAACTAGCATTCCTGGAACAAATTGTATTCCGGAGACACGGCTTGGCCACAGCCTAGGGGAAGTTTCCAGAATGAAATTTTCACTCTGCAGTCGAGTGAACTGTACACTGGAGGGAGATTCGAAATTAAAACCTTTGCCTTTCGTGGGCAAGTGCTTTACGAACTGAACTACCAAAGCGCGACTAACGACCTGTCCTCAAAGCCTTACTTCTACCAGTACCTCGTGTCCTACCTTCCGGCACACAAGATGTTTCATATCAGCGCACACTCCGTTGCAGAGCGAAAATTTCATTCTGGAATCATCACCAGGCTATGGCTAAGCCATATCTTCCGGGAGTGGTAGTTCTGAAAGTTTCGCAGGAGAGCTTCTGTGAAGATTTAAAGAGAGGAGATGAGGTACTGGCAGAAGTAAGGTTGTGAGGACGGGTAATGAGTCGTGCCTGGGTATTGGGTAGCTCAGTTGGCAGAGGATTTACCCGTGAAAAGCAAAAGCACCAGGTTCGAGTCTCCCTCCGACACACAGCTTTAATCTGCCAGGAAGTTTCATATTAGCGCACACTCCACTGCAGAGTGAAAATTTCATTCTTGATATATTAGTAGTGGAACGAAGAAGAATTGATAAAGCCTTAAGGCTTCAGAGCCCTATTTCATGCTCATGTTCAACGTTGTTCTTATTTTACAATTTCTTTTCTTACAAGTCTATATTAACGAATAAAAGTGCAAATCTTAAATATCGTGTAAACAATTTAGGCAGTTATATTGATGAACCTACGCAGCACAAATGTATCTCGGTGTGGACTGCAGAGTGTGAAATATAGGTCTACAATCAAAATTAAGCATCTGTACATTATTAGAATAAAATTCTCTATGGCATGATCCTCGAAAATCAAATTTTCTAAGGTGTATTCCAAAATGGAAGTAACATGAAAGGGTAGGTCTGTTAGTTACCTTTACAAAGTAGATAAATAACACATCGGGAGAAATGTATTGTTTTTTGAGGTTCAAGCCAAAATTACAAATGTGTCTTTATACACCTTTTGGAAACACTTCATTTTTTTACTTTTTGATTGTTATTACCTTTATGATAGTTTGAATGGGTATTGAGTGTTGTTATTCTTATGTCTCTGAGCTGTGATTCCCCAGACTAGAAAGTTGTTTGTATTTTCCAAGTTACCATTAAAGTGTTATTCCTTGGTCACACCGTAAACCTTCCTCTACAGATCGCTGACGGTGTACAGCAACCAGCCACAAATTGGTTTTAGGTTACTTTATTCAAAACCTATCGTTACTAGTTTCGAATGTTTCACAATTGATCATCACACGGTTTTTTCATGCCTTCATCAGTACAAATTGCACATTGGTTTCGTGAGAGTTGCCCTATAATAAACAATAAAAAATTACAAACGTGTAACCAAAATTGCTCCATTGTATATTTGTATTGGATTGCAGTTTACTGAAATATCCATCTGGAGGTTTTTTTTTCGCAGTTATCTAGCAAGGAAATAAAATTCTCAAGGATGTATGTATTTTCACAGTCACGAACGTTGCACTGCATTGTAAACCACTTTCACTCCGTCACTAAACGACTTTTCGATGGGTACCACTTGTTTTGATTTACAATATGAGAAAACAAATGCGCAATTTGCAATGTATGTGTCAAAGACGCTACAATTCAATGATACAAAGCTATGATATTTTGTGGGGGAGAAAGGAAGGATAAATTATTGTTATAGTTGATTGACAAAGTGTTTCACATTAAATCTACAGCATTAAATACAGAGAGGAAGAACGAATACATGGGATTTTGTAAATTATAACTGTACAAACTTATTTTTTATAACGTTAGAGATACAAATGTGGACAAAAAATGAGGTAAAACCTTACGTGCTCTTTGTACATGGATGATTACAATTAATTAAAATTTATTAGTATTTAATTTTAAAATTTATTAGTATATGATGCCTAAATAATATTGACTCGCACGTTCTCCAACCGTGTCTTTATTAGACAGAATTCCAATAAACTTTGCTCTTCTTTGAAGATCTCAATTTCTAAAGCGAGAGACTCTGTATCCACAGTTATAGCTCCGATGCTGCTCTGGAACGAACGCAGCTCCGAACGCTTGATGGTTTCTCCTCCATTTTCGTGGCGAGTGAGCAACCCATGGTACCGATAAGATTCCTAAGGCTTTAGTGTTATGCAGGACATCCTTAAATCGGTCGTTAAAAATGACGCACACCTGACAGGTAGCATTTTGGACCATTTTTACACACGTAAAGATGTGTTTTGGAGCGTACGTCCAAAATAATGAAAACACCGCTTCATTGTCGTTTTGCGTTTAGGTTCCAAGGCATCTCTTCATCATATTGTTGTTAGTCAGATGTTTATACATATCGCCAATAGCTTCAATGACTCCATCCCACCTGGTGGCTAATGATCACAAGTATCCAGTGTCCCTTTCATGTCAGCTTGCTTCCATTTACAAGAACTTTCAAAACAGTAACGGAGCTGCGGGTTGTTACTCGTCGAGCTCCTGTGATGAAGTGTCCCCGTAGACCATTGGTTTCACCTCACTTTGGTTGAAAGAATGTTCTATAAACATCTTGTGGGCAAGTACAACACCTATATGAATATTTTTTCGATCTAGAATATTCATTAACTTTACAGATAGCGAGATATCAATCAGAGTCGCAGAGCAGCTAGGGTGGCGTATGCGCGCTTACACTTAAACGTGATTTTCTGGTATAAAGAAGAGTAAAGAATAATTTCCCAAGGAAATACTCTTGGTCACTATTCTTAAGACTGAACAAAGAAAAAAAAGAAAGGAAAAAACCATCCAGACCAGAAAACCCCTTGAAGTTTTCGAGAGTAGAAAGTGCGATAACGTGAGTAAAATGCCAATAAGAATGAAAAATCAATACAGGGAAAGACAATGTGTTTTGCGATATGAGTAAAAAAAAAAAGATCAAGAAGTGAGGCTGGTGTAACGAAGGGAGCAAGTACAAATTTAAATCCGATCGTCTCTAGCTTGTATTTCAAAAGAAAAGTATGAGAGAAGTGTCAGAAATATTCAGAAGAACAATACATGTGTTGTGTACATAAACATTAATCCTGAGGTGAGTGGAAGACATAGATACTTGGAACAAAATAACTGAAACGATAAAAGATCTGTTGAATGGAACATAACTGCACGAGTGTAGGATTCGGATTGCAGGAAAAGAATCAATGTCGAAAGAGAGCAGCAGCAGTAGAAAATACTGCATCTGATAACCATGGAAGGGTTAGCGACCCTTGCAAAAGTGAAGACGCTTGTTACGAATTGTGACTGTAAGGCGGCTGCGCTTATGAGGAAAGAACATCACCACTGAACGAAGAGAACGGTATGGATGAGGTATATAATAACAACACACAAAATGTATGACTTAGAATACACATTCAACATCAAATGCTCTTACACAAGCACTACTCTTCACATTTTTTTGTTTACGATATATTGTTCCAGAATTATACCATAATGGCTCCCACCTCCCGGCTCAGCCCACGGTATTTGGGAGGTTTTCTTTGATTGGAAGTTAATGCTGGAACTAGAAATACCCTCACATATTTTCTTAATAATGACTTACTGTGCCCCACTATCGGTTCGCCTGGTGTTTGGCGAATGTTCAGTGGGTCATTAAGTGAAGCCCGGTGGTGTATGTTTATGAGTAGAGAATGAAGCTTATTAAAAAAACTGCGGTATTGTAATTAGTTTCATGTTCCATAGTTCATTTGTAATGATGTGAAAAGAGTCATTTGACACTCAGATTACATATTCTTATGGAAACATGTTTACCTGCTAACTATTTGCAAGTGCTGTTTTTTTTAAAATACGATGCGAAATAGTAATTTCTGCTAGCTACTTTTCGCACATTACCAAAATAGGAATTCTTCTACACATTATGAGTTGTTAAGGAAAAAATTTTTCAAGTTCCTTTCAAGTTAAATTCTGCTCTCTGTCAGACATTTTATATCATTGGGCAAGAAATCAAAAATTCTGGTGACAGCATTGTACATCCCCTTACTGTGTTGAAGACAAAATTCATGTCAATAGTGAACGTAATTTTTTCTCCTGTTGTTGCAATTACAGTACGTACATGACTGTCACTTTTGAACTAGAGTGCGCTATTTACAACAAATTTCATGAGGGAATAAATATTCTTTGAATGAGTAGTGAAAATACCTTACTCCTTGAACAGATGCCTCCAAGATACTACAGGGTGAGCACCACCCCTTATCCTTATAGTACATTTCTGGGGAATGAAGACTTTCTTTCCCAAAGAGGAGCTACACCAGAACATTATTCTATACGACTTTATTGGTTGAAATTTTTGCAGTTACAATGTTCAGTCTTCACGGTTTGTTTCGGAGTATAATAGTGACTCAACATACCGTAGTTTAGTTTACTGGTTATACTTCCGCGAGCAAATTTTATTCGAGCTCTATTTTTGATTTCAATTATCTTTTGCAAGAAATGGCTAAATTAGAAGTATCTTGGATGTTAATGATTTTTACTTAGTTTGCCAATGTTAATTGGGTCGTTACTGCGGTACGCTTTAACACCTATTTTTTTACATTTTTTCGAGATGTAGTTACAATCTTTCTGTCCTAATCGACGTTTTCGGAGGTTCTCTTTTGTTGTGGGTAAACGGTGACAACGGTATTCGTCTCCATAACATTGGCAACATCGATGTTGGACTCGTAGGAATTTGACTGAATTCATTAAATTACACAACAGCATAACCTATAGACTAACAAAACATAATCAAGTAAGCAGTAAGCTTCCGACCGTAAATACATCCCCGTAAATGGAAAACGCCTAAATCCAAGAACAGATATCTGAAATAGGCAGTCCTGACCCCCGACCATAGAGTAATAATAAAATAATGAAATAATTTATAACCATAAAGTAGTGACCTATTTTCAGTCTCTACAATTTGACTGTTAAGTATCGAGAGTGACGCACCGGCACGTCTTGTTCGTTATTTGGGCAATTTCATATGCCAACAAAAAGGATCAAAAAGTTAATTTACGTCATACTTTGGAATCATCTCTTGGCAAGAGTACCTCTCAAACGAAATAAAAGTCTCAGACTATAAGATCTGATTACACAACTACCACTAGGTTGCATCGACGAAGTACCATTGCTTCCGTGGCAACAAATAAATGCCGACCAGCCATATCCCACACTAATAATGTCAGCAATATGCAGAGGATGTTCCAACAGGAAAGGAAAAATGACAAATAGTATGTGTATGACGTTCCATTCCGTATATTATGACATGGTACACGGAGCTCGTGGGGTATACGTTTCCGCAGAGTTATTGAAATCCATGGGTAAGTGAGGTAGTCGAATTGCCCTTTCAAGAAGAAGGCAATAATTCCAATTCCAAAAGAAGCTGATGCTGACCGGTATGAATATTACAGAACCACCTGGTTAATAAGCCATGGTCGCACGAAGCTGACACGAGTTATTAAAATAACATTGGAGGAGCTGATAGAAGTCGACCTCGTAGAAAACATCATTTTGGGTTCCAGAAGCAAAACTGGCAGTATGACTCATTTTAGAATGTAGGTTAAAGAAAAATGTTGAGGTAAAGTGTAAGGAGTGGAAGACTGTTCAAAATGGTTCAAATGGCTCTGAGCACTATGGGACTCAACTGCTGTGGTCATTAGTCCCCTAGAACTTAGAACTAGTTAAACCTAACTAACCTAAGGACATCACAAACATCCATGCCCGAGGCAGGATTCGAACCTGCGACCGTAGCGGTCTCGCGGCTCCAGACTGCAGCGCCAGAACCGCGCGGCCACTTCGGCCGGCTTGGAAGACTGTCTTCAGTTTTTATTGAAGCAGACTGCAGTTTGAAGAGTCGAAATATATGAAAAGGAAGCAGTAGTTAGAAAGGAATCGGAGAAAAGTGTAGGTAATCCCCGCTGCTACTAAATCTGTGCATCGACCAAGCTGTAAAGTAAGCAAAAACAAAAGGAAAGGTCGGGAAGCAAGACTGAGGGAGCAGATACAAGTACTTTAAGTGTTTCTGATGACATCGTGATGTTGCCAGGGTCACCAAACGATGTGGTATAGCAGTTGAGTAGAGCCTACAGCGTCTTCAGAAAAGGTTCTAAGATAGATATCAACAAAAGTAAAACAGGACTAATAAAGTCTACTCGAATTAATTCAGGCGCACTGAGGAAGTAAAACATTTAAAGTAGTAGATGAATTTTTGTACTGGGGCAAGGAAATAACGACAGCCGAAATAGAGGTGATATAAAATACCGAGTGGTAATACCAAAAGAGTGCTTCTGTAATTGGTTAATATCGTGTAGAATAAAGTGATAGGGAGCCTTTCCTGAACGTAGCTTTTACAGTATACGGAAGTGTACCTGGACTATACACTGTTCAGGCAGTAACGAAAAAGAAACATGACATGTTGTAATACAGAAGAAAGTTGAAGGTTGGGGTGGTATATCGATACCTAAGGACGAAGTACCGAATCTAAATGGCTAAAAAAGGAACTTATGGGCAGTGAACATTTAATTTTGTAGCTGAGGTAAATGTGGCAGAAAGAGGAGGGGTAAAAACTGTCGAAGGAGGTCAAGGTTTGAGTGCAATAAAAGGCTCATGTTGGAGTAGGTTGCAGCAGTTACGAAGAGGTGAAGAGACTTTCACAGGATAGGATAGCGTGGAGACAACAGCGTATGCAGATCCGTCTACTGACAGTAATGTCAGCCAACATCAACAAACATCTAATTTGAAATGCATTACACCCCACCTACACACCGAATGATAAATGACTATACTGACGTGGTGCCCCTGCTGTCACGTGATCACAATGCGAACTGGTCTTTCTGATCTCAGGTTGTGAGACCGAAAGATATTTCATTCTGTATTATACTGCTGTGAGCGGGACTCTCGGAAAACTCTTCCGAACATGGTTGGTTAGTGTACGGTCAGTAAGATACTCTTAAAGTGAAGAATCGAGAAATGGAGGAGAATACGAAGTGAACCTGACGGGTTGAGAAGGTGTTTTGTTTTGAGTCTAGTTGGTTTGAAGCATTCCGCCGCGAATTCTTTTCCTGTGCCAACCTCTTCATCTAACAGTAGCACCCGCAACTCCTCAATTAATGGCTGGAGATATATTCCACTCCCTGTCTTCCTCTGCAGTTTCTGTCCTCTACTGCTCCCTCTATCATCCTGCCCCTTCCCCGTGTCAGTGTTTTCCATATGTCCCTTTCCTCTCTGATGCTGCGCAGAACCACGCTATTCCTTATGTTATCAGTTCATCTGATTTTCAACATTCGTCTTTAGCATCACATGACAAATGCTTCGATTCTCTACTTTTCCAGTCCATGTTTCACTACCATACAAAGATGTACATCAAACACACATACTCAGAAATTTCTTTCTCAAATTAAGGCCGATGTTTGATACTAGCAAACATCTTGGCCATGAGTGCCTTTTTTGCTGGTGCTAGTCTGCTTTTGACGTACTCCTTGCTCCGTCCAACATTAATTATTTTGCTGCCTACTTAGTAGAATTCGTTAACTTCATTTGCTGTGTGACCATCAAACCGGAAGATAAGTTTCTCGCTCTTCTCATTTCTACTACTTGTCATTTCGTCTTTCTTCGATAGCAGATCGTGTAATCCTTCTTCACTTTCACTCAGGACAGCAATGTCATCAGCGAATCATACCATTGATTTCATTTCGCGTTGAATTTTAATTTCACTCCTGAACCTTTCTTTTATTTCCAGCACTGCTTCTTCGATGCTCAGATTGAACGGTATTATACTTCTGTGGGCACTGGGCTACACTCCGATCTTACATCCTTTTTAACGGTTCAAATGGCTCTGAGCACCATGGGACTTAACTGCTGTGGTCATCAGTCCCCTAGAACTTAGAACTACTTAAACCTAACTAACCTAAAGACGTCACTCACATCCATGCCCGAGGCAGGATTCGAACCTGCGACCGTAGCGGTCGCTCGGTTCCAGACTGTAGCGCCTAGAACCGCACGGCCACTCCGACCGGCCCATCCTTTTTAATCTGAGCACTTCGCTATAGGTCGTCGACTCTTATTACTCCCTCTTGGCTCTTGCACATGTTCTATATTACCCGTCTCTCCCTATAGCTCACCCGTACTTTTCTCAGAATTTCGAACATCTTGCACCATTTTACAATGTCGAAAACTTTTTCCAGGTCGACAAATCCTATGAACGTGTCTTTATTTTTCTTTAGTCCTGCTTCCATTACCACCTGCAACGTCAGAATCGCCTCTCTGGTGCCGTTGCCTTTCCTAAATTTAAACTGATCGTCATCTAATACAACCTCAATTCTCTTTCCCATTCTTCTCTATATTATTCTTGTCAGCAACATGGATGCATCAGCTGTTATGATGATTGTGCGATAATTCTCGCACTTTCAGTCCTCGCAATCGTCAGCATTGTGTGGATGATACTTTTTCTAAAGTCAGATGGTATGTCGCCAGACTCATACACTCTACACACCAAGATCAATAGTCGTTTTGTTTCTTTTTCTCCCAATGACTTTAATAATTCTGATGGAATGTTATGTATGCCTTCTGCCTTATGAGATCTTAACTCCTCTATAGCTCTCTTCAATTCTGATTCCATGACTACATCCCCTATCTCTTCTAAATCGACTCCTGTTTCTTCTTCTATCACTTTACACACATCATCCCTTCATAGAGGCCTTCAGTGTCCTCTTTCCACCAATCCGCTCTCTCCTCTGCATTTACCAGTGGAATGCACTCTTAATTTCACCAGTCTTGCTTTTCGTTTCACCGAAGGTTATTCTGACTTTCTTATATGCCGAGTCAGTCCTTCGGATAGGAATTTCCTTTTCGATTTCTTCACATTTTTCATGCAGCCCTTTCGTCTTAGCTTCTCCGCCCTTACTATTTCTTTAATTCGCGGCGACTTGTATTCCTGAGTTTCCGTGAAGAGTCTTGTACGCCCTTCCTTCGTCTATCAACTGCATATGTCTTCCGTTACCCATGGTTTCTTCGCAGGTACTTCTTTATATGTATGTTTTCCTTTGCAACCTCTCTGATCGCCCTTTTTAGAAATGTACATTACTCTTCAACTGTACTGCCTACTGATCTATTCTTTACTGCTGTATTTATAGACTTTGAGAACTTCAAGTGTACCTCATCATTCCCTAACATCCCACGTCTTTGCATATTGAAGTCTTCACCACAAGTAGATTGTGACTTAGTCTGTATTTGCTCCTGGGTACGCGTTACAATCCAGCATCTGATTTCGGATTCATTGTCTGACCATGACGTAATAGAACTGTAATCTTCTCGTATCACGTACCCTTTTCCAAGTATACCTCCCCCTTTTGTGGTCCTTGAACAGAGTCATTCGCTATTACTAGTTCAGATTTTTTGCAGGACTCAATTAGCCTCACAATTAGTACGTAGATCTTACTACCCACAGGAGTACCTAAACGTCATAGACAGATGTGCCATGTGTGGACGAACTTTGTCCTGACAACACAACGTACCGTTGTATCGTCAGAGCTCCCTCAGTGACTACCAATTGTGAACTGAAGGCATACCTGATGTCTCCCTACACCGTGGTTCCAGGATAACGTTTTTGTGCCTCTCCAAAGGATCTGAAGAATAGGGCCTCCCCACAGGTCGCTACCACAATGCTTGCCCGGACATTCCTGTGGTCCCATATAGGGAGTGCCCCACCAAGTCTAAATACTCCAATATTCGACCAGCCAGTTAAGTGTAGACCTCCAATGAAGCACCTTTCAAACTCTGTCAGAGTCTGATAGCACTATCTCCAACGGTTCTTCTGAACCGTTCTGGGTAATAATATATGACGCTATTTACACATACGTACCCTACTCGCCTGGTAATGACACTACACACGAACCACTTTAATGAACAGAACTGCAGCTTAAATTGTGTACACACCTGTTGTGAACGAAGTTACTTTTACGTTCGACCATATCCTCTGGGTGTATCATATGTTTTTTGTTAGACGGTTCAACTGTTTTGGTCACCTCAAGCAACAAAGGAATTTCGTAGTAAAGTGTTTTTTTTTATAATCATACAAAAGGGTATTTTATGAGATGAGTCAGTTCCAAGCCGCTTTATAAATTAACGGCATCATAAAAAACTAAGGTACTGAATAATACAAATCTCAAAGTAAACGAGTTGATTATACAGGAAATGAAACAATTAGATTACAGAATTTTATGTTCGATTAGGCAGTTATGTTTAAATTAAAAAGATTCAGCCTCCTTAAACCTGAAAATGATACGTGGAGGATAGTGGCAGCTAATTAACATCAGTCCTCAAGCAAATATAAAATAAATAAGGCAAATATGATGAGAAATTAAAATGGAACAGAAAACCGGTTTAAAAAGCCGAGATTTTCGGGTCAAAGAATGTGACAATTCGGGTTTTTGTTTTATAGCTAAGTGAAAATTTGTGAAAATAAGCCACTGAAAGCACTAATAGTAGGAACAAAAGTAATCAGAACTTATGTTGGATGGGTAAAGTTAATCATTATTACTGTTTGTATATAGTTTAGTGTCTAAGTGTGAAAATGGATTTTCAAACTTGAACCTTAAACACAGTTGCCTGAGATACGCATAAAGACATTTCGGTAAGAGTTTGAGATTTTCTACTCGTTGTATGAAGCAAGGAAAGGAGTATGTACACGATGGTTCTTCAAAAGTAATCTTGAACTTGGAGGCAAACTAACACGAAAGGAATCTGGGCCCACAGCACCTGCAACAATCGCAAATGAGGTCCCAATATCTGGTCACGATACCTGACAGCAGTTAAACCTTGCCGATTCAGCCGTACAGTTTCATGAAGAGTGTTTCGAGTGGTATACATAATCCCTGCCCTCACAATTAGGGACCCTCGTCGATATCGGTCTCTTTCCACAGTGTGTAGGTCCCTAAATCATGTTCCACGTCCCTCCAGGTGGGAATTCATCGAAAATCACTCTCCAGTCTAAATCGGGACTCATGTGTGAAAACAACATTGGTTCATTGTTCGACCTTCCAGTTGACATGTTAATGCCGCCACTCGTTCTGTCTGTGAAGACACGTCAGGGGTTGACATACAGCAGGTCTCCAAGAATAAATGCCACTCTGCCAAAGCCTTCTGCACACGGTTTGCCTCAATATAGCATGTCCAGCTCACATACCAGTGGCCGTGCAGTACTAAGGCGGTACTGTCGTGCCCTTACAGCCAAATAACGGTCCTGTCTCCTGAAGTCATATGTGCTAGGCCCTGCCCTGATCTTCGGGATTAAGCTGTCGTCATATCCAAGAAACAACAGAACGATTCACATTAACCCATCGGGCCATATCAATTTGCGACCGTCGTACTTTCTTTCTTTCTATGGCATTCCACCGCAGAGTGTCTGGTAGACGTCTTCTCTATGCCATAGTGGATCGCCTGTGTACGCAGCGACTGTGGATGGGGAGCTACCCAGAAAACACAGCCTCGTTCCACAGGTGCATTGACATGGTCGTTGCCATGGTTTTCGGTTGACCGGAACGCCATCTTCCGTGCAGAACACGATCGTACGGACATGAGTTTGATAGTTTGTGTGATTATATCGTGAATTAGACACTGGGAGGAGAAACAGCGATTTGTTGCTTCAATTTTGGATCCCATTGTAAATTATAATTTATAGAGAAAGCAAGTTGTTATGTTATTGAATTTCTGGTTTTTTTGCCACTGAGTGGAAGATGCTAATGCCATTAAGATATATACTAAGAGGCCGGTGTCAGATTCACAAACTCTTGATATACCTATTTCTGGCAAATTTCAGTCACTATTCACAGATCTGAAAGGCTCTGAGTTTGAAAACAAAATGCACGTGGTGGCTGATGGCGCATCCATTTAATTCATGAACAGTGAAGTGTTTAAGTCAATATCAAATAATCTGGGCTACACATGATCATGAGACCGCATCCAACCACAGTTTAAAACGCAGCATGAAAAATAAAGCTAAATCCTAAATTTTATGCTCCATTACGCAAAAAGAAATTATTAAAAACATGCGAAAACAGTAACACGAAACAAGTAATTGCGACAAGGAGAGCTGTAAACACTGTGAAAGATGGTCTTAATGTTAATCTTTTACATTATCATAAACAACATCTATTAATTCTGTTTATTTTACAATAAACTAATGCGTTGGAATTGCACACACAACTACACTGAGACGAAGTACTGAAATAATGTAGCTCTTACATATTCGCACAATGTGAAGTAAGAAACATTATCTGTATGTTTCTATTTTAATTACGAACGTATTTAAGTTGTGATACCTTGCATAAAATTCGTATCTCCTACGACTGGATAAGTAGGTACGTCAAAAAATATAAATATTTAATGTTGCACACCACGTGATCAGAAACAGCTGCTTCTTATTTACCATAATATTTTGACCCGAGCGTACACTGTTCCTACATTGTGTTCTCCACCGTAAATTGTGATTCATGATAGGATATTTCGAAATCCTAGTGTAAATGGCGAAATAGGAATCGTAGAGTCCCTGGAGCAATAGAAACTATATTTTCCTAAGCATCGAAGTTAACAGAAAATGTTATGCTTGCAGCATCGACGGATTTCTGAAGATGAGATCTGCGTCATATTTCATTTTGCTGAAGAGAGCCTTGATATCTTTCTCACTTGTGCAAAAGCCTGATAACGGGCGTTCGTATGCGATTATAAAATCACTTATATACTCTTTGATAACATGCTCGAATAAAGCACAGCACATGCGCGATAAAGCTTCGTATCGAACGGTGTCGAAAGTCGATAGAAGATTTTTCTGTCACATATGTAGTCCTTCATTTGTTTTCTTTTTAAGTTTCCTATAATTTACGTCTAAGGCAACAAACTTTTTGTTAACAGATTACAGATTTCGTCTCTTCAACATGGTAAGGTGCTTTACATCTGTATCTTATCCCTCATGATGATGGTCATTATAGACCGAAACCGGTAATCTGTTAACAAAAAGTTTGTGAACATTGGCGTAAATTAAAGGAAACTTATTGTATATACGGGTCACTGTTTTATTTGCGACAATATTGCAGTTTGTGTTTCTTTTTATTTATTTTCAGTTGCCTGTAAGTAAACGTAAATAACAAGATGACTGAAATCTAGTTCTTTGAACACAGAAAGTGGATTTTTCAAGTGTTGCTGGAAATGTGAAAACATGAAAGTGCAGAGATGATGAAGGGTTGCAACACCGTCAAGTGTATAAATAACGAAGTTGAGAGACAAATCTGAGACGGACGGAAGCGAGCGTAATCTGAAAAAGGGATGTGTGGCAGGAAGAAATCAGTAGCGAACGTTGGCGCAGTGGTGCATGCTTTCACAAGACATCCAGACAAGTTCATAAGGCAAGCTGCGCGTGATTCACATGTAAGTAAATCAACAGTTCACCACATTTTAAAGTAAGCAAAGTGGAAACCCTACAAACCCCGCCTGCTTCACTCGATGAATGAGGACGATCTGATTAGGCGCCTCGAGTTTTGCGAATGGATTTGCTGTAACGAACAGTTGACTGATGTCATTGTTGGGTGTACTGAGGTGAATTTTAAATTGAACAGAACCATCAGTCGCCATAACTGTGTGTACGGAGCAAGAAATAATCCCCACATTGAGGTAGAACGAGCTGTTAATCTTCCGGGGTTACCACTACGGTGTGGTATGCCACTCAGAGGACTTGTAGGGTCATTCATTTCTGAAGGATGAAATACAGATGTAAAGCACCTTACCATGTTGAAGGGACCAATTGTACCAACTATACCAAGACGATTGCTTTTTTCAGCAAGACGGTACACTGTCACATTAACATCGTAGCGTGCGGAAATTCTTGGACGAAACGTTTGCTGAGAGGTGGATACGACGATGAGCAAATGTTGAGTTTCCTCCAGATCTTCCTATCTAACGTTGTTACTTTTCTTTCTGTGGGAGCATTGAAGGACACCGTCCACGCCACTAATCCATGTACGCTGGACGACATGAGAGAGACGATTGTCACTACCGATGAATCCATTCAAATGGCAGCCGTAACACGTCTGTCGATCTGTATTGCAGCGCTGCAGACGCTGTACTGCTGTCGATGACGGACGTTTTGAACATTTCCAACAATAAAACGTCATCAACAATGTCGTGACCGTCTACGTGACTTAAAGATTCATACCTTTCGTTACTTTGTTCGAGTGATTAAAGTTCCAAATAGTGGGAACCTCTTTGTAGAGCACGATGTATTGCGAATTAATACGAAAATTTTATTACGATGTAGTCAGATTTTACAGGAAAGTTCAGAGCTCCCGAGTCGTCAGAACGGGTGAATGGGGCATGTACGAATGGACCATTATGTTAATGAACGCGTACTGGATCTCAGCTGGGCACTATGAAGACAACGGACGTCCTTATAGTAAAATTACAAACGCTAATTATGCTGTCCCCTTGCTTTGTTATAGTTTAGTCTCTGAAGAAGTTTTTTTTTTTTTAATGAGTTTTTGATTTGGAATCGACTGGGTCTGTTGAATGGTGCAGTGTGGTCATCTAACTGTTAACAAAGAAGGATGTTCACTATTTTTGTGTTCATTAGTACACTTTTTTGTGTTTATTAGTTCAGTTCTACTAATTGTGGTTTTCGGCCTTAGTCTCTCCGAGTACCGAAGAGAATAAGCGAAACGATAACTAATCGCAGTAACACTTAATCCACGGAAAGAAATACCAAATTGAGTAAAAAAAATTGTGGTCTTTAATTGATCACTAAGTAAAATACGTCTCTAACGGGTTTGGAGATCTGTTGAAAGAAAAGTTGTTATGCTCGTTGTCATACATATAGATAGGCAGCTCCGTGTCCAATGAGAACGGTAACTGTTTTGCGTTTTTGACATTATATGGTAGGTTGTTTCGAGTGTTAAAGCCGACTACTCTTTTGGTGGTGTGATGGATGCTAGTGCTAATGTTTTCCTAATCGTCTGAGATGTTTTATAAAATCAATAATATTGAGCCCCACACACAACCAGTTCTGTTACCTGATCTGACTCTTGATATTTTGGAACTGTAGAATGCAAGAAACAACAGTTTCTACTTTAACAACGGGCTGCTTCGATCAAGCACTGTTGCTGTAACCTCTCTCTCTGCGGCACATACGTGTAGTGAGAATTCTAAGCCGGACGTGGAAGAGATTTGCTTCATTGTGTTATGAGTAAGGTTAAAGTGGCGGTTGCTACCAGCTTTAGAAAAGCCCAAGAATAGTACTCGAACACAGCGAGTGCTCGCAAGGAATGAAAGATCAATATATTTGTTCAACAAAAAAGATATCAGAAAGGGTGTTGCGTAAATTTCCTAGCTACTCCCCAGTTAGATTTGAAATTTTTTTATTTTATTACATTTTATTATATTGTTATGTTGCTTCCCTCTCAAATTGGATAGGAAAGCAATAGTAGTTATTGGCATGGCCCCGCAGGGTTTAGCTGGGATGGGTACTGGGGAAAACATCAGACATCGCCCGAAGGGCCGGCCGAAGTGGCCGTGCGGTTAAAGGCGCTGCAGTCTGGAACCGCAAGATCGCTACGGTCGCAGGT
This sequence comes from Schistocerca nitens, assembly GCF_023898315.1. Lineage (NCBI taxonomy): Eukaryota > Metazoa > Arthropoda > Insecta > Orthoptera > Acrididae > Schistocerca > Schistocerca nitens. Next base: position 872,518,504 of record NC_064614.1, on the reverse strand, counting down.
TCGAATCCTGCCTCGGGCATGGATGTTTGTGATGTCCTTAGGTTAGTTAGGTTTAACTAGTTCTAAGTTCTAGGGGACTAATGACCTCAGCAGTTGAGTCCCATAGTGCTCAGAGCCATTTGAACCATCGCCCGAAGGCCAGCGCTTTGAATACGTGGAAGATGTGGGGGGAACGAGCAGGCACCGTTTCTCTAATAAAAGCCTTTTTTTACCTTTAAACATTACAGTTTTATTAACTTGGTTTTAAAATACTAAGTGGCCATTCGTTATCACAAACAACAGTATCCTCAATAGAATTTGGTAATGAGACTTCCTGCAGTAATATTTTAACAGAATCAATTTACAATGCTTAAAACTTAAAATCCCTTTTCAAACAAAAAAAAAATACAAATTGTATATTGCAAGGATAAATGAAAGATTATAACGCCACCTGGCAACACCAAAATTTTCGTACGTACGATCTGTGCCGGCCTCTGTGTCCGAGCGGTTCTGGGCACTTCAGTCCGGAACCGCGCTGCTGCTACGCTCTCAGGGTCGAATCCTGCCTCGGGCATGGATGTGTGTGATGTCCTTAGGTTAGTAAGGTTTAATTAGTTCTAAGCTCAAGGGGACTGATGACCACAGATGTTAACTCCCAGTCCGCAGCTCGTGGTCGTGCGGTAGCGTTCTCGCTTCCCACGCCCGGGTTCCAGGGTTCTATTCCCGGCGGGGTCAGGGATTTTCTCTGCCTCGTGATGACTGGGTGTTCTGTGCTGTCCTTAGAGTAGTTAGGTTTAAGTAGTTCTAAGTTCTAGGGGACTGATGACCATAGATGTTAAGTCCCATAGTGCTCAGAGCCATTTTTGAACCGTATGATCTGTGCTCTCTAAAGGCAATAAAATATTGCTTACAAAATTTTTAATTAAAACAACTTAAATGCAGTAAAATCTGATTCCTATCAATGTACACCCGAACCCAGTAGCCGCTACGATACACACCACATCACAAATATTTTCCTTCCTTTTAAACATTTTACACCATAAACACCCTTACACGTGATGTATACTACAACCAACGAATTAAGACAAATAATTAAGCATAATAAACCAGGTATATAAAACTTCTCCTCTGAAACTCAAGAAACGCAATCAACTCTTACGCTCAGTCGTTACTTCCGGTATACATACCTCTTGATTTCGTAGTGGTGGTGTGCTGTTGTGCACAGTGCTGTTCTTCATGGTCACATGCGGCACGGGAAAGGTTTTCCACGATGCACAAAACGTTAACACGGCGCAAAAAACTTACACAACTTGCATACTAGGATTACACGTCGATGTGGATTCCGCTTGCAAAGCTTAAAACGGGCGAGGGAGTAGACGCATTACTACTAAACACTTCGACTACACTGCACCGCACCAGACAACACTACGGTGGGGTAGACAAGAGACAAATCAACAACTGTTGCAAGGCAACCTCAGCAAAGGCAGTAATAAAATATGTGGGACTTTAAATTCTTGGGAGGGCCACACCAAACCACAGAATGACGTCCCAAGCTAAATTATGAAAATACTATCGGCGATTTCGCCACGACAAGTAGAACCGTAAACTACCATAAGAAGCTAACTACAATTAACACTATTCATAAGCGTCCGACTGAAAAGCTCCACAGTCAATCTTTCCCTTACTGCAAACACTTAACAGTAACTCCAAAGTTTACCCGTGGGCACTACCGGAGTGTCAATTACTCGTTATAACTGTAGATAACAAAGTTTAACATCTGAGGCCGACTTAGGTTTCTTAATAAGACAAGCAATGATTCGGTCCTTCACTTGGTGCCACCTTCGATCCAAAACTGTCATTTAATTTAAAGCAGCCAAATAGATGGCAATGCTGATATCAACGCTCTTCAAAAAAATGGTTCAAATGGCTCTGAGCACTATGGGACTCAACTGCTGAGGTCATTAGTCCCCTAGAACTTAGAACTAGTTAAACCTAACTAACCTAAGGACATCACAAACATCCATGCCCGAGGCAGGATTCGAACCTGCGACCGTAGCGGTCTTGCGGTTCCAGACTGCAGCGCCTTTAACCGCACGGCCACTTCGGCCGGCATCAACGCTCTCTTCCCAAGCAGCGCTATAACTGGTGACTGCAGTACCGAAGCAAAGCTAACCTCAGTCACAAGTCTGATATACGCGCCACCAACGTGCGTCTTTTTAGAATTCTTATGTTCACCTCATACACCAAACTTGCCTTAATTCTTCGTCGGAATCCACGGGCAGAATCAAGAAATCACTTTTCCGTCCTAGAATGACCACACGATGATCGTCATCGGGACAACACCGGCCCTCCACACTAGGATCTTCAAGCCCACGGCGTTCCGTCGCCAACCGACTGTTTCTGCCGAGCCCACCGACCAAGCGGCCTTGCCCTCCGACACCGACACGGTCCAGAGCTCACAACAGGCCCTTTCTTCCTCGTTCTGTCGCCTCGCAGTGCGCTGGACGCCAACTCGCCAAAGATATGCGGCGAACAGCGACTCAAATCCGATATCGCTATTGACGACGCGGCGAATACTGAGAAGGCGGGTGATTTCAAAAACAAAAAAAAATTCGAATAGTAAGCTGTACCGGCGTAGTTATTTGAATGAGTGAGGAAAGTACATTGAATGTTTTGGAATTTTATATTTAATTCTGATAATTTCAGAAAAGTAATTAAGCAGACCGAATTATGCCGTAAATGATTACATAAAAGAAAAGTTTGTACAAGAAAAGCACCCTTTATCTATATGATCAAACGAGTATTCCGGGCCCAGGGCACAGTACATCAACCCGTTTGCTGACTGCCTATCTGATGGCTTACAGGGACAATAAAAGTTTATTTTCAAAGTTTCGCGTCATTAATGACCAAATTTAAAAATTTAAAATGCTACCATCATTAAGATGTTTAATCGTACGTCAAATTTTAAACACAATAAGGTAAGCATTAATCTGAAACTGTGTCGCTGTCTCGAGTCATCTTGACGGCACACAAAGGTCCGGAATTTATTCATCTCTCTAAACTGTCAGCGGACAGACCCACAAAATGAAGAACTGAAACGAAAATTAATTGCTTACTGCTTTTCCAATTTTCATGCAGTAAAATGGCAGCATCATGAATGACGTTTTAATTAGTAACTCTATTGCCAACACAAAATCAGTATGCAAATGTATCACAAAATGTACCTGCAAAATTATAACATCGTATGACACATAGTTCGGGAAATATGACGTTATAAACATTTTGATGCGCGACATTTTAGCTTTTTTGTACATGATTTTAAGAGAAATACAGATGCAAGACGCAATTTAGCACTGAATTAAATTCAATGGCGACAAGTGAAAGTTAGTGCCGGATCGTGAATCTAATCAGGATTTCCTGCTTCCTCTTAACCATTTGGGCTATGCGGACACGCTTTCCGTCCAGTCTAAATTCTCAACTTATTACTCACTATACATATAGCGTCCACCGTCCATTATTGTCATTGCTCGCAGCATTACGTGATACCCGCAAGGATCGAATATATCGTGCATCCGCAAAGATGTTATCATTACCGTTAAAATGGGTATATATTTCTGTATGAATGGTCACATGTCCGATAGAAAAGGCGCCAGGCATAAAGTATAATAAAAAAAAGTGTCGCGAAAATTGTCCACTATTCATACAGTGTTTCGTAATTAGGACATTTATCGACTTACAACCAACGTTTTGCATAATTTCAAACTCTTCTTAAACTTTTCCTCGCTTTCATGCTTAAAAGTACATATAGAACACATTAACTCATTTGCAACGCAATCAGATGTTTGAAGAAGTTTTTTACGTGGGAGTTCGATTCCTTAAAGACTATAGTATTTACTGATAAATTACTAAACAACAATATCTAGCAGAAACCTCATACAGATCAAGTAAACTCTTTCAGGAATAACATCACTTGATTGCTGCTACATTTTTACCACAGTAAAACACATATAGTTCCGACATTCGTGCTGAAATTTTTACACATTTCTCCAGTGGCGCTTCAAGCGGACGGCAAGTTACCCTTTTGATACGATATCCGACGAATACGAATAGTATCGTTTATATTTTTTCGGACTAAAGGAAGCTTGCATAGCGTAATAAAGTGTAAAAATAACATTTTTCATTCTATATGTTTCCTAAGGACAAGATGATGAATGAAACAGGACTGTTTAGTTACTACACTCCTGGAAATGGAAAAAAGAACACATTGACACCGGTGTGTCAGAACCACCATACTTGCTCCGGACACTGCGAGAGGGCTGTACAAGCAATGATCACACGCACGGCACAGCGGACACACCAGAAACCGCGGTGTTGGCCGTCGAATGGCGCTAGCTGCGCAGCATTTGTGCACCGCCGCCGTCAGTGTCAGCCAGTTTGCCGTGGCATACGGAGCTCCATCGCAGTCTTTAACACTGGTAGCATGCCGCGACAGCGTGGACGTGAACCGTATGTGCAGTTGACGGACTTTGAGCGAGGGCGTATAGTGGGCATGCGGGAGGCCGGGTGGACGTACCGCCGAATTGCTCAACACGTGGGGCGTGAGGTCTCCACAGTACATCGATGTTGTCGCCAGTGGTCGGCGGAAGGTGCACGTGCCCGTCGACCTGGGACCGGACCGCAGCGACGCACGGATGCACGCCAAGACCGTAGGATCCTACGCAGTGCCGTAGGGGACCGCACCGCCACTTCCCAGCAAATTAGGGACACTGTTGCTCCTGGGGTATCGGCGAGGACCATTCGCAACCGTCTCCATGAAGCTGGGCTACGGTCCCGCACACCTTTAGGCCGTCTTCCGCTCACGCCCCAACATCGTGCAGCCCGCCTCCAGTGGTGTCGGACAGGCGTGAATGGAGGGACGAATGGAGACGTGTCGTCTTCAGCGATGAGAGTCGCTTCTGCCTTGGTGCCAATGATGGTCGTATGCGTGTTTGGCACCGTGCAGGTGAGCGCCACAATCAGGACTGCATACGACCGAGGCATACAGGCCCAACACCCGGCATCATGGTGTGGGGAGCGATCGCCTACACTGGCCGTACACCACTGGTGATCGTCGAGGGGACACTGAATAGTGCACGGTACATCCAAACCGTCATCGAACCCATCGTTCTACCATTCCCAGACCGGCAAGGGAACTTGCTGTTCCAACAGGACAATGCACGTCCGCATGTATCCCGTGCCACCCAACGTGCTCTAGAAGGTGTAAGTCAACTACCCTGGCCAGCAAGATCTCCGGATCTGTCCCCCATTGAGCATGTTTGGGACTGGATGAAGCGTCGTCTCACGCGGTCTGCACGTCCAGCACGAACGCTGGTCCAACTGAGGCGGCAGGTGGAAATGGCATGGCAAGCCGTTCCACAGGACTACATCCAGCATTTCTACGATCGTCTCCACGGGAGAATAGCAGCCTGCATTGCTGCGAAAGGTGGATATACACTGTACTAGTGCCGACATTGTGCATGCTCTGTTGCCTGTGTCTATGTGCCTGTGGTTCTGTCAGTGTGATCATGTGATGTATCTGACCCCAGGAATGTGTCAATAAAGTTTCCCCTTCCTGGGACAATGAATTCACGGTGTTCTTATTTCAATTTCCAGGAGTGTATTTACTTGTAACCAACACACATATGCTAAAGAAAGGTTACAAGCGAGCAAGGAACTTTCCCCGTAACTGACAAATAGACGAAATATTAATTAAATATGTTATACTGCTTTTACTGACAAACGAAGGGTGATAAGCTAAAACGGAACTTTTTCTCTAACTAACAAATAGACAGGATTTTAACTCCAGCAGTACCAACGCGTTTTCCATAAGGCGTACTACTACCGAAGGGGAAAGCGGAGAATCTTAGCAATACTAATGTATTCTCCGTAGTATGTACACATAGGGAAGGGGCAATTTAAGACCACCAAAATAAAACTTAAAAAAAAAACAGATGTTGTTGATTGTCGTTGACTTTTCTACACAACAGACTTTTTAAAGATGTGTAAGACGGCTTATGCACGTTGAAGTATCGATGTGACGTAAATTCGAAAAGTCACATTCACTACTAACGCTTCAATTTTTGGGTTAAAATTTATTCAAAGACTGGAAACAATTATGGAATCAGGCATAAGCAATCATCAAAACCAATAAATATTTTCTCTAAATGTTAAAGTACATAATATATGACTAGATTAGAATATTTTCAAAAGGTGGACATAGTACTGCAAGGGTTTTTTAATTAATGCTGAAACTGAAAATTTTACTTAATATTTACTATAATGCATGTTTAGATGTTGAGTGTGTGAATGTGGGAAGCAAAACATCTTAATTTTGATACCTTTAATAAAAAACAAGGGAAAGACTTGTACATTTACAGTAACTGCTGATTGATAAACTACTATATACAGGAATATGGCAGTGCTTGACCTTATTGATCGTAGCGAAGGATTGTTGCTATTTTTGTTTGCTTTTTATAGTGCGAAAGACAGGTAATATAATAATCCCATAGCTCGCACTGCTGTTTCTCATTCACTGATCTTAGATTATTTATTTCCTATAAGAAACTATCCTCCTCTAGTGTATTTATCGGTGGCAGAGTGAATAATAACTGCGAAGTACCGTATTGATAAATTATATCATTGAGTGTGTCTGTTGCTCCCAAGGGGTGGTAAATACGTATACGATGGAACACGTCGGAGGGGCGTCACAGTCCGAATGCATGTTACAGCACGCTACATGCGACGGCTTTGAGGAGTAAGCGCAGCCGACAGTCTTGAAGTGTTTAGTCCGTTACATGCGAACGTTAACACCTGGTTACCGCCACTGTATGCACGTAGTATAAATATCTATGGTGTGAGCATACGAATGCTCAGACCCAAAACTCTTTCCGAACTATCTCCTGCGGCTCAAGTAACGTGATTTTGGGACAGTTCATTTTAGCATATAAAGTGCTTAGCAAAATTTGAGTGTTACTACATCGCTGTTACAGGCATGTGCCCTCCAGTAGTACCGTGAAAGTTTGTACACACGTTTTAAAGGCATATTAACTATTTGATACTGGAAACTAAAGTTGGCTTAAAGGTATGGAGAGTAACGCTATTGAGCTTTTTCGCCACAGTATCATGTTCAGATTCCACTTTATCTGCGTCTTTTCGGTAACGGGGTAAAAAGTGAAGCCAACAACATTTTTCGTGTTTTTATTGCACTTACTCATATTGTCGAACGTCTATCCAATTAATTTCATTACAATGACACTGTAGCCGACGCCAAAGTGTCGCGTAAGAACAACATATTTTTGAACTATGAAATTGTTACTGAAAATAAGGCAAGCGATTTGCACCACCTTGTTAACCAAAATGATTTACAACGTTTTTCCGCCATCTCATAAGTAAAGTTAAATCATCCACTAAGCCTAAAAAATAAACAAAGAAAATAGATCAGTCTTCGAATTTTGGAGTAATAAAAGAAGTGACAGCCAACAATATGTTTTCTATTGCAATGATTCATATTGTCGAATGTTTTAACTGATTACGTTGTAATGAACTTGTATAGGGAAGTATCTAATGTAGAAACATTTACATACACGCAAGCGTTTGATATCCTACATAAATTGGAGTGAATTAACCAGGCTCACACGTATAAATTTTATCTACATGTGAATATAGCACCAATAGAACGATATCTATGCATTTACTGGCAGTTTACTCATACACACTTGCAAATTTTTCTAGCACTTGTCTCGTAAACGCATGGTCATAAAATCGTAGAAATTATGTCTACAGTACAAGACTTTAAAATATCGTGTCTCGATATTTTCCAAGGTACAAAGCGCCTCATATTAATGTGGCATTTACATCGTAATGTGGCATTGTACATCCGTATAAAAAGTAACTGGACCTCCTTTCACGTACTTCTCTTTACATCCGTAACATCACCAGTACTGCCTCATAGCTGTTACTAGAACTCAATCGTACAAAAACTAATATGAAACAAGGTGAATACTTGTGATAAATACTAAATACTAAAAACTATAGACAAGCAGGGCCGTCCGAAAATCGTATGACTATCCCACTTTGGTGTTGAGAACATCCGCAGTAGACTATGTTTCCGTACTCCATGGTGGCGGTTCTGACCCCCATCTGGCTGTCCACGTTAAGGTGATATGTGGTTCCGTAAATCGCTTAAGGTCAATGCCACAGCTGCGTTTCTTCCGAAACTTTGTTTGTGTTTCATCTCAAATGAACTCATCACTGACGGTGCGTTAAACGCACGTACTGAAACAGAGGATAACAGACAAAAGGCCGAAATACTGAATGTTTTTTTCCAAAGCTATTTCACAGAGGAAGACTGCTCTGTGGTTCCTTCTCTAGATTGTCGCACAGATGACAAAATGGTATGTATCGAAATAGACGACAGAGGGAAAGAGAAACAATTAAAATCGCTCAAAAGAGGAAAGGCCGCTGGATCTGATGGGATACCAGTTCGATTTTACACAGAGTACGTGAAGGAACGTGCCCCCATTCTTGCAGCGGTGTACCGTAGGTCTCTAGAAGAGCGTAGCGTTCCAAAGGATTGGAAAACGGCACAGGTCATCCCCGTTTTCAAGAAGGGACGTCGAACAGATGTGCACAACTATAGACCTTTATCTCTAACGTCGATCAGTTGTAGAATTTTGGAACACGTATTATGTTCGATTATAATGACTTTTCTGGAGACTAGAAATCTACTCTGTAGGAATCAGCATGGGTTTCGAAAAAGACGATCGCGCTATTCGTCCACGAGACTCAGAGGGCCATAGACACGGGTTCCCAGGTAGATGCCGTGTTTCTTGACTTCCGCAAGGCGTTCGATACAGTTCCCCACAGTCGTTTAATGAACAAAGTAAGAGCATATGGACCATCAGACCAATTGTCTTTGGATTGAAGAGTTCCTAGATAGCAGAACGCAGCATGTCATTCTCAATGGAGAGAAGTGTTCCGAAGTAAGTGTGATTTCAAGTGTGCCGCAGGGGAGTGTCGTGAGACCGTTGCTGTTCACAATATACATAAATGACCTTGTGGATAACATTGGAAGTTCACTGATGCTTTTTGCGGATGGTGCTGTAGTATATCGAGAGCTTATAACAATATAAAATTGTACTGAAATGCAGGAGGATCTGCAACGAATTGACGCATGGTGCAGGGAATGGCAATTGAATCTCAATGAAGACAAGTGTAATGTGCTGCGAATACATAGAAAGAAAGATCCCTTATCATTTAGCTACAATATAGCAGGTCAGCAACTGGAAGCAGTTAATTCCATAAATTATCTGTGAGTACGCATTAGGAGTGATTTAAAATGGAATGATCGTATAAAGTTGATCGTCGGTAAAGCAGATGCCAGGTTGAGATTCATTGGAAGAATCCTAAGGAAATGCAATCCGAAAACAAAGGAAGTAGGTTACAGTACGCTTGTTAGCCCACTACTTGAATACTGCTCAGCAGTGTGGGATCCGTACCAGATAGGGTTGATAGAAGAGATAGAGAAGATCGAACGGAGAGCAGCCCGCTTCGTTACAGGTTCATTTAGTAATCGCGAAAGCGTTACGGAGTGATAGATAAACTCCAGTGGAAGACTCTGCAAGAGAGACGCTCAGTGGATCGATACGGGCTTTTGTTGAAGTTTCGAGAACATACCATCTCCGAGGAGTCTAGCAGTATATTGCTCCCTCCTACGTATATCTCGCGAAGAGACCATGAGGATAAAATCAGAGAGATCAGAGCCCATACAGAGGCATACCGACAATCCTTCTTTCCACGAACAATACGAGACTGGAATAGAAGAGAGAACCGATAGAGGTACTCAAGGTACCCTCTGCCACACACCGTAAGGTGGCTTGCGGAGTATGGATGTAGATGTAGATGTAGATGTAGATGTAGAATATTGACTCCTTCGGCTCTTCACTATTATCGTGGAATTCTGTGGATAATAATTATGCACAGAAAGAAGCTATTACTGCAGGAATACGGCCGCGTTGGAAAGCAGAGTCGGGGCCACTGTCAGTTGTTGGAACTTGGATAATTTACGATCTCCTTTCGCTAATTGCTATTGACAGAGACCATGTTCTAGGGCCACTGTTCAACGCCAGCCCCACCGTACTGCTCACATCAGACCAGCTCTCGATGCAGTCAAGCCATCTCGCGGAATGGAATTTTGCCAGAGGTGGACCCGGGAGTCGGCGACTGCCGCGCCAGGTTGAGACAGCTGCGAGCGGCGCCGCCGTGGATTAATCATCAGACAGGGCTTCCATCGCGGCGCCTGCCCGGACCTTTGTTCGCGGCGGCCCTGCGAGACGGCTGCATTTTTAATCACGGCCGAACGCAGGACAGGGCGCGCCGGCTGAATCATGCACCGCGCCCAGTAGCTCTTTGTCCGGGCCCCAGAGCGTCCCGGCTAATGGGCTTAGAGCGCGCTCTGCGATACGCTGCGACACTGTGCAGCACTGCTGCCAGACGGACAGGTGATAACTTAGCACAGGTCAGGAGCGCAGCTGCGTGGTGTGAGCCGGGTGAAACAGTGCGAACAAATCGTTTAAATAATAACTGAACCCCAGCTGAAAACAATATTTACTTTTGCTTGTATATCTGAGGAGGAACGCTACTATTCACAAACACTAATTATTCACATACATATGACATAAGTAACCAACCCTTGCGAATATCTCCGCAGACAACTGCATCATGCATCCTCCTCTCGATTTACAAATTAGGCATCATCAGCTCACCCATCGTAGCCCTTAATTACAACAGCCACTTCTCGCTACGTTGCTGGAATAGGACTGAAGGCTCCTCACAAAAGTAGTGTCGCTATATATCCCAAGGAGGCTCACAAGATCCTCAGTGCAGTAACATTATCACTAGGACTGATGGATCCTCGCAAAAAAATATCTCTGTTGTTCCGTCATGGACAGGGGACATCAGTTGGTTAAGTAATTGCCAACACCAATGAAATTCTCCAACAGCTTTGTAACTAAGATGTTATTTTATTTTGTTTTGACGACATCCAGTCTCGGCATTCCACTACGCCATCTTCAGGACCCATATGCATCTCTCAAAATAAACGATAATGCCATACAGTGCCATAAATCCCTGGTTTTCGTGTATTCAGACCGTTTCACAAGTTGCTACGAAGTCTTCGAATGAAGCACTTATGAAATGGTTTGAATTCACGAAATACAGTGATATACAGGGTGTTACAAAAAGGTACAGCCAAACTTTCAGGAAACATTCCTTACACACAAATAAAGAAAAGATGTTAAGTGGACATGTGTCCGGAAACGCTTAATTTCCATGTTAGAACTCATTTCAGTTTCGTCATTCCAACGTGATCAAATTGTAAATTTTCACAATCAACATGTGTGGGCTGACGAGAATCCGCACGCAATTGTGCAATCACGTCATCAACACAGATTTTCTGTGAACGTTTGGGCAGGCATTGTTGGTGATGTCTTGATTGGGCCCCATGTTCCTCCACCTACGCTCAGTGGAGCACGTTATCATGATTTCATACGGAATACTCTACCTGTGCTGCTAGAACATGTGCCTTTACAAGTACGACACAACATGTGGTTCATGCACGATGGAGCTCATGCACGTTTCAGTCGAAGTGTTCGTACGCTTCTCAACAACACATTCGGTGACCGTTGGATTGGTAGAGGCGGACCAATTCCATGGCCTCCACGCTCTCCTAACCTCAACCCTCTTGAGTTTCATTTATTGGGGCATTTGAAAGCTCTTGTATACGCAACCCCGGTACCAAATGTAGAGACTCTTCGTGCTCGTATTGTGGACGGCTGCGATACAATACGCCAACCTCCAGGGCTGCATCAGCGCATCAGGGAGTCCATGCGACGGAGGGTGGATGCATGTATCCTCGCTAACGGAGGACATTTTGAACATTTCCTGTAACAAAGTGTTTGAAGACACGCTGGTACGTTCTGTTGCTGTGTGTTTCCATTCCATGATTAATGTGATTTGAAGAGAAGTAATAAAATGAGCTCTAACATGGAAAGTAAGCGTTCCCGGACACATGTCCACATAACATATTTTCTTTCTTTGTGTGGGAGGAATGTTTCCTGAAAGTTTGGTCGTACCTTTTTGTAACTCCCTGTATAGCACTGCACGACATTATCGTTTATTTGAGAGGTGTGTATGAGGTCTGAAGATGGCATAATGTAATGCCTAAACTGGTTGTCGTCCAAATCAAATAAAATAACATTTAAGCTATACAGCTTTGGAGAGTTTCATTGATACTATCAAAAATATGAGGTCGCTATACAGGGTATCTGGAACCAGTCTGAAGAGCTTGCAAAGGTGAAACAGGATATGTTGTGCTCAGCAATGGTCATTAAGAAAAAAATTCGGTACCTTGCGTCGTTTCGAAGTTAATGTGCACTGAAGTTAGCTAAATAGGCCATTTTGCGCCACAAACTCTGTTGGCAAACGTGTCCGTCTGGTTTTCTAAAACTGAAAAGGGAGCGATGGCAAAATTGGACGTGGGACAGTAGTAAGGATCGAAGCAGAGCGAAATCCTGAGCAGTCCAGTGCGCTATCATCTGTGCTATGAGAAGAATTGACACTTACTGTATGTCGCGGGCCTCTTGAGTTTACGTGCGCATTGACATGATTGGCTTACGTCATTGCTAATTAAATAGGAAATGGCGTAGAGTATCGAATTTTTTTCTTAACTATTATTTCGCAGTACAATCTAAGCTGCTGAAGACGCCACCGACTTTATGGGTATACTATTGCTGAAAGCACTGAGTGTTCCCTTTCCATATGCAAATCACCATACTATGATTCAGATCTATGGTAATGATGTTATAGTAAGGAAACGGATGGGAATGTTGGGCCTGACATACAAACCGTATCTGTGGGTCTTGTGTGAAATTAATAAGCATGAAAATAGTGTTAGTGACAGAGGGCTACTGGAATGAAACGGGAATTCGGAAACTTTACAATTTATTGACAAATTAGTCGTAAACAACTCTCATTTACAAGATGTTCAAATGTGCGTGAATTGCTAAGCGACCAAACTGCTCGGGTCATCGGTCCCTAGACTTACACACTACTTAAACCAACTTAATCTAACTTATCCTAGGAACAAGACGCACGCCCAAGCCCGAGGAAGGACTCGAACCTTCGGCAGGAGCGGCCGCGCAATCCATGACGTGGCACCTCTCTTAGAAAAAATGAGTGCAGAATCTCAGTTAATGGAAGTGATCTTATTAACTGCTAAAGTGACCGGTATGGCTCATAAGGAATTGAGATAACTCTGGTAACAAAATACACGCAGAATGTAACTTAATTCAAACGCGGGTTCTTTCTGATTGTGGTGATTACATCTATTTGGTAAGTGAGGAGGATCAGCAAGCGAGAAAACCCAAAACAAAGTCACGTAGCACGAAACGCGATTTTGGCTACAGCCTGTCACGTTTCAGTTGTTTCCGATCCACTGGTGCGGTGCGGTGTGGTGTGCCGAGGTTGTTGTACTTAGACTGGTACTACAAACAAACGTAAATTTTTGGACATCTGTGCTTCTATTGTGCGTTACCAAAATCAGAACAGAAGGGAAAGCGGCTCTGTGCAAGTCTGGCGTAGTTTTCTTTATTGCTGTCAAGCCATCATCCTCAGTCATCTAACATTTGCTGCAGATCTTATATTAGGAGTACATACAAACAAGAACAAGGCGTCAGTACAACCACAATCATAAACTGCCACAGGATCTAGTTTAACAGCAGCTCCATATTGTAGGCTCAAACATTCCAGCGAGGCAAAACACTCACACAACGTTGAAAATGAAGCGATACATTCATGCAAACCACTAACAGCGCATCTGACCCATTACTCAAATCTTCCTGAAATCCATACAGAAATACACAAATAAAAATTTTACATAATACATGAGTAAAACAGCTTTTCATCCAAAAACTCACACGAATTATTACAGAATTACAAAGGTGTAAAGTGATAAGAAATGTTCTTAGTATTACTCCATGATAATTTACATGTAAACATTGAGTTAATACGTATGCAATTCAGAGAGAGAACGCTAATAAAATAATTTCTGCATCTTCATCTACATGGATGCTCCGCAAATTACATTTAAGTGCCTTCACAATTCTCTATTATTCCAAACTAGTATAGCCCGCGAAACGAACGAACAACTCTGTCATTCCGTACAAGCTCTGATCTCCCTTATTTTATCGTGGTGATCGTTTCTCCCTATGTAAGTCGATGTCAACAAAATATATTCGCATTCGGAGGAGAAAGTTGGTGATGGGAATTTCGTGAGAAGATTTCGTAGCAACGAGAAACGCCTTTCTTTTAATAATGTCCAGCCCAAATCTTGTATCATTTCAGTGACACTCACTCTCATTTTTCGCGATAACACAAAACTTCCTGCCCTTCTTCGAACATTTTCACTGTTCTCCGACAGTCTTATCTGGTAAGAATCCCAAACCGAGCAGCAATATTCTAAAAGAGGACGGACAAGCCTAGTGTAGGCAATCTCCTGAGTAGATCTGTTACATTTTCCAATTGCCCTTCCAGTAAAACGCAGTCTTTGGTTAATCTTCCAATTTCAGTTGTTCGTAATTGTATTTGGTATGTATTTAGATGAATTTAAGGCCTTCAGATTTCACTTACTTATCTTGTAACCGAAGCTCAACGAATTCCTTTTAGCACTCATGTGGACGACCTCACACTTTTCCTTATTTAGGGTCAACTGTCAATTTTCGCACCATGCTGATATCTTTCCTTAATCGTTTTGCAATTTGTTTTGATCTTCTATTTACTAAATTAGTTGATAAACGACGGCTTTATCGGAAAACTACCTAAAACGGCTGCTCAGATTGTCTCCCAAATAGTTTAACTAAGGAACAGCAAAGGGCGTATACCACTACCTTGTGGAACGCCAGATTTCGCTTCTGTTTTACTCAATGACTTTCCGCCAATTATTACGAGCTGTGACCTCTCTGACAGGAAGTCACAAATCCGGCCACATAACTGAGACGATATTCCGTGGGCAATTTCACTACAAGCCTCTTGTGTGGTACAGTGTCAAAAGCTTTCCGGAAGGTGGGTGTGACTTTCAAATGGCACTATGGGACTTAACATCTAAGGTCATCAGTCCCCTAGACTTATTAGAACTACTGAAACCTAGCTAACCTAAGGACATCACACACATCCTTGCCCGAGGCAGGATTCGAACCTGCGACCATAGCAGCAGCGCGGTTCCGGACTGAAGCGCCTAGAGCCTCTAGGCCACAGCGGCCGGCGGTGTGACTTTCCTTTTCAACAAATATATGTATTACAATTTTAAAAACAGAAAACAATCCAAAAGCCCAAGATAACGTATAAGAGAAATAGTTAATGTAATACTTTGCACAATAAGTGATACTAGGTTTCAAACAGGCGATTACAATGACTTAGGTCAGTTTAACATATAATTGAAAGAGTTTAGCCCCTCAGCTGGTACATAGATAGATAATTTTGAGACTGCACCACCTTATATCACAAAAAATTCAACTCTCCATTCATAAACAAGACTGCCACAAAATTTTTATATCGAAGGCAGCCCACAGTAAGTGTCCGTTTAGTGAAAGAAAAAAATTGCTTGCATTAAATAGCAGTGGTAAAATAAGCAGAACCAGCTCTTGCTAAAGTACATCGGCTAAGTCTTTCAGCAGCGCCCAACAGGTTCCACTACCAATAGGAATTCTCTCTTCACAACTTGTAAAAACAAAATTCAATATCAGCGACGCTGACACCGATACCGACCGGCGGTGAGGCGAGCTGTGTTCTGCAGAAGGCGATCCGATTCATCCCTGGCAGACGGACAGCTGGATTACAACAGAGAGAGAGGTCACGGTGGGGCCGGAAAGGAAGGGCTGGCAGCAGACGGCGCCACATTCGCACCGCTCCCGAGGCCACGCCGCATCGAGTCCTCAAGAGGCGGTGCGGGATTTCATGTTGCCGCAACTATTGACGACTTAATGTCGGCACATACTCACCCGCCAAACTGAAGCCCATGGGGAGCGGATCCTGGCTGAAACTCGCACTTTCGCATAATCACAATTCTGCACCAGATTTTACAATAGTAAGGAGCGGAAAAACACTTCATCTCGGCCTGTAAATTACAAGGTGTCATTTTCAACAACGAAAACCAGCATGGTGGTCTGAACAACTAAGAAAAGGCACTCGATCCAACTACCACGCTCAGCAACAAACCAGTTATAACAATAGTACAATCAGCAGACGAAGACTTCTTATTTGGCTGCATCCTCTTTAACGTATGGTTTAACTTTAGAAATATGGGTTCAAAAAACTCTATTTTAGCGGTTCCTGACCTGCAAGTTGACCAGGGTGAGGAAGCGCTAAATTCAGGCATATTCTACAAATCTGGGCAAAAGCTTCCCCATAATTTTATCTGCCCCACGACTTGTAACCCCAAAGCTGTTCACTCACACCTACACCCCTGTTCTCGGCGAGATCGGCGGTCTTCCAGCATTATAATGATTTTCCATCTTTCCATGGTCTACCCTCAAGTTATTACGAGTGCGCTTCCAGTTAGATCTGCGCAGTGTCCATCCTCTTTGCAAACAAATCATTGAGTGACCACAAATTCGCGAGTGGCGAATTAGGTTTGAACGCAAACATCAAGCTGGGTGGTGTGGCCTTGTGGGCGTCGTGCATGGCGGTATTGAAGGCGTAACTTAACCAAGATAAGGAACTATCCCTCCGGCTATGATCATTATGATGCAAAAAGATCATAGCCGTCCTCAAATTGCGATTAATCTGCTCCGCCAGGAAAGGATTGGGAAAAGCCATCCCTACTTCGAAGCAAAAATTACGGAATGCGGCGGATTTAAAGGATGTAGGGTTATCAGAAACCAGTATGCGATAAGGCCCAAAAGTAAGAAAAGCACCTGCGAACACTTTCTAGACGTTTGGGTGGTAATATTTCGAGTGGGAAAGAACCAGCAGAAGCGCTTGAATGTATCTACAGAAATGAAGATATACCTGTTGTCCTCTCTGGAACGTGGGAAACGCCCCACGAAATCAGCATATAATTTCAGCATACGTTCTGTCGCAACATCGGACGACAAAGCGCTTGTCGTGTATTCAAGGCCTGTTTACTGATACCACAGGTTTTACATCTAATACCATGTCCTTGAAATTTTTATCCATGCCCTTCCAAACAAAGTTTTCCCTAACCTTCATGTGCATTTTGAACACACCTAAATGACCTCCCTTTGGAGTTTCGTGATAATACTTAAAGACTAAGGCAACCAGGTCAGCCAAAAAAATATCTAACTAACTTCGTTTCCCACCGCCAGTGCTACATAATGCATTTCTCTTTAAGCAGTACTGCCTGAAACGTTCTCCTTTTCTTAACCTTTCCTTAACGCTACTTATCACTGTGTCCCAATCCTGATGCACGGCCATCTCCTTAAAAAGAAACAGAGGCACATTAAGGATGTAGCAACTTTGATTAACCAGTGACTCCGGAGTAATCTCCCCTGCATATCCATCAACATCCGGTTGATCCTCCGAGTCTTGCTCGAATATTCGTCTCAGACCATAGGCCACAACATTTTCCGAATCACGGATGTGTCTGCTGCTTATCTCAATGTATTTCTCCATTTGCAGCCCGTATCTTGGCTAGAGTGATTTCCATCCGTGTCTGCTCCGCTTACATACTTTCACTACAACGTCACATGCCCTTACTGCTACCAGGCGGAATCCAACGTCGCGGTGGCCAGTGATGATAATGTTTTGGCTGATCAGTGTATGTATAGAGCTGACGCAAATCAGCCAAAAGCGCTTGTGACAACACCGCCTCATTTAACCCGGAGAACATTCGCCCTTCCACAAACACCCCAATTTTGGATTCATTTAACTACTCAACAAAATAGATAGCTCTTTCTCAAATAATTAATTACCACTAACCTAATCACATGTGACCGAAAACACAATACTTGTTGCTGAACTCTAATATATCTATTCGGTAAGGGTTCACGATTTTGAAAAGAAGTGTACCATAGGATATGTGTGACTTCAGTGGTTCCACATCAATACAAATCGTCGTATGCATATCTCACTGAACCTCTCTGAATTCTGCTTAAGCCAAGACGTTGGCATCAGTTACTCCAAGGTCTGGAACGGCTACATATTCTATTTAGCACTACGAACCAACCCACTGTATTTGTTGCGATGGCGGGACCATGTCTGCGTCCGCTCGTGAGTCGAAGATCAAGATATAAACAATCTACATGTCTTGTCTCGGTGGTTAATGATTATTTTTTTCCGACTCGAAATTGTTATTGTTTCTATTAATCCACTGGAAACCATTCCATCCATTACGGTGTGATGAGATTGTACGGCATTGCCACCTCCGTTCATTTGTACCTGTTCATTCCTCCTATCACATGAGGTATCTGTGGACCTGAAAAACTGGACACTCAATTATATTGCTGTTGCGAACTATAGTCGCCCCACTGTACGAATTCCAGTACTTCTTAAAGGATTCATCTCACCTTCCGTTCCGCGCGGGGTAGCCGTGCAGTCTAGGGAGTCTTGTCACGGTTCGCGCGGCTCACCACCGCCGGAGGTTCGAGTCCTCCCTCGGGCATGGTTGTGTGTGTTCTCCTTTGCATAAATTAGTTTAAGGTAGATTAAGTAGTGAATAAGCCTAAGGACCCATGACTCAGAAGTTTGGTCCCATAGTCCTTCCAACAAATTGAAAAAGAAACTCACCTCCCGTGCATCCTGCAAGAATGTGCTGTGAGTGTGGCGGTAGGTTCTGGTGCTAAATACGAAATATTACACTGGAGTTGTACAGCATGTCCAGAAGCCGGATTTTCTTCGGTAACGTTTCCAGGGACTGTACCGCACTTAATGATCCGGAATACTCAAAATCGATCTCCATGATAATTTAGATCTTCACTGGTTTCCTAAACTGCCTTAGTTCAATGTTTGCCAGATAAATCGTCACGTGATTGTGGAACGTCGAGCACAGTGGCACGATCTGACACATCCTGACGGCTCTCTCACTTTCCAGAAAACGAGCGGTAAAGGCCAAGCGGTGCATCAACAATCACAAAAGTGTTCCAACGAAGCCTTGGAATATGCGGAGTTACTGCTGTCAGTTGTTTGAAATTTCCTAACGGACAAGTAGTGTTCGTGTTCAAAATGCTACATACCTAATGACATTTCTTTACCAACAGAATCTGACCATTGCGCTATGTCAACTCCGCTAGTAACAGAGAAAAGTCCTTTCCATATTCACATGTACATCATAAACTAATTGACATTCGATCATCCCGATAATTAGTACACAGTCATAGGGACGCGCGGTGATAGCGCGAAAGCCTAGCAATTCAAGTTCTCCTGCCGTAATTCCACCAAAGTCCATATTCAATTGTGCTGCCTTGCTTTCCTGTTGCTATTATTGAAATGTATGGTAATGACGTAAGTGGAAGGAAATCGAAGGGAAATGTGAACCGTAGCTGTGGGAGCTGCATAAACAAGCATGAAAATACCGTTGAGCACAGATGGCTACAGGAATCAAGCAGGAATTCAGAAACATTGTGATTTATTGACAAATTAGTCGAATGTAAATTATCATTGGAAAAAAAGAAACAAGTAAACAAATTATCACTCTTAGAAGAAACGAGTGCAGAATATGAGTTCATTGAAGTCATCCTGTTAACTGCTATACTAAGTGGTATGGCTTGTAAGGCAATGGAAATTACCCTAGTCACAAAGCTTTGCACGAAATGTAACTGAATATAAATCCTTCGTCGTTCTGTACATGAGGACTGTATCGATTTGGTGAGGTGGATAAGCAAACAAGGAAGCCCAACAACAAAGTCATGGTGACGAGCTCAATTGCAAAGTAAGAGCGACTAATATTGAATAAGTCCAAATCGCTCATATTCTCTCACTCGTGACACTCGCTCACCATATTGGTTGATGAACGTTCACATGCATTCTGCAAACAACGATCTGAGCTCTCTCCGCTCACCCACAAGACCAAGAAGACACTACATAACGGTACTTTGATTTTTATTTCTTGACTTTTCGAATACGTTCTTACAGTGCCACACCGTCCCCCAATTAAGAAAATAGGAAATCATGGAATATGAGGTCAGTTTGTAATACCAATCAATAGTTCGTAGAAGTGCATCTGAGGTCTAGGGGTATTGTCTTTTATCGGTCCGGATCCTAAATCCGCCACCACTTAAGTTACGATTAATAATCAGCATAGGCGGCAGAGGACTTCCGGCATAAGAAGTTTCGCTCTTTCTGCCAATGGCCTTGTCAAAGAGGGCGGAGGAGCGGACGGAGTTTCAAACCACTATCCCGTTCTTCGGGTGGGAAGCTGTTCCTGAAGTCGGAAGAATCAGCCGTGATCAACGGCATGAGGACGCAAGAGGCGATGGAAACCACTGTATTAGAGAGATGTATCGTGATTCTACTGGCTATGTTGCCTGTAATTGAAAAATTATCATGATGATCTCTCTATTGGCAAAAGATACCGGTATAGTCCCCCATTCGGATCTCCGGGAGGGGACTACCAAGGAGGAGTTGACCATGAGAATGAGATAGTATAACCCACGAAAGGATAACATTCTACGAGTCGGAGGGTGGAACGCCAGAAGCTTGATCGTGGTAAGGATGCTAGGAAGTTTGAAAAGGGAAATGCAAAGGCTCAATCTAGATGTAGGAAACGAAGTGAAATGGGAAGAATACAAGGATTTCCGATCAGATGAGTATAGGGTAATATCAACACCAGCAGTAAACGATACATAAAGGAAGGAGTTTTTATGAACTGTAAGGTATGGCAGAGAGCGTGTTAGTGTTTACAAGTCAGTGATAGTGTTTCTCTTATCAGAATTGACAGTAAACCAACACTGACAATGGTATTTCAAGTAAATATGCCAATGTCGCAAGCTGATGATGAGGACATAGGGCGTATATGAGGATACTGAAAGGGCAATAAGGAGATGAAAATAACAATTAATAGTGATGAAGAGTAGGCTGGACTTTAAGAGACTAGTCAGGAAGAATTAAGCGCAAAGGAGTGGGATACAAGTGTACTAAAGAATGACGAGATACGCTTGGAGTTCTCAAAGACTGTAGATGCAGCAATAAGGAATAGCCCAGTAGGCAGTACAGTTGAACTGGAATTGACATCTCTAAAAAGAGCAATCAGAGAAGATGGAAAGATAAAACATAGATACAAAGAAGATCACTGGGAAGAAACCATGGGTAACAGAAGAAATGCAACAGCTGATGGACCAAGGAAGAGATTACAAGAATGTTCAGGGAAATTCAGGAATAGAGAAATACGAATCACTGAGAAAGTGCAGGGAAGCTTAGACGAAATGGCTGCATGAAAAATTCGAGGAAATCAATAAGAAATAATATTCGGAAGGTCTAATTCAGCATATAGGAAAGTTAAAACAGTATTCGGTGAAATTAAAAGCAAGAATGGTAACTTTATGCGTCTAACAGGAATTGCGCTGTTAAATGTTTTGGAGAGGGTTTGGGTTGTTTTTGGGGAAGAGACCAAACAACGAGGTCATCGGTCTCATCGGATTAGGGAAGGAAGTCGGCCGTGCCCTTTGAAAGGAACCATCCCAACATTTGCCTGGAGCGATTTAGGGAAATCACGGTAAACCTAAATCAGGATGGCCGGACGCGGGATTGAACCGTCGTCCTCCCGAATGCGAGTCCAGTGTGCTACCACTGTGCCACCTCGCTCGGTATGTTTGAGAGAGAGGGGCTTTAGAAGAGATAGGTGATTTACAAGAGAAAGGTGATCCACTATTAGAAACAGAATTTAAGAGGGCTTTGGAGGACTTACAATCAAATAAGGCAGAAGGGATTGATAACAATCCATCAGAATTACCAGCACATTTGGGGAAGTGGTAACAAACCGACTAATGTTGTCGTATAGAATGTACGAGTCTGGCGATATACCAACTGACTTTAGAAAAAATATGGTTCACACAATTCCGAAGACTGCAAAACGTGACAAGTACGAGAATTATCGCACAGTCAGCTTAAAAGCTCATGCATACAGGTTGCTGACAAGAATAATATACGGTACAATGGACAAGAAATTAGTGCTGACGATCAGTCGGGCTTTAGGTTAGCGAAAGGCACCAGAGACGCAATTATGACATTGGTTGTTGATAATAGAAGCAAGACTAAAGAAAAGTCAAAACTCGATCATAGGGTTTGTAGACCGGGAAAAAGCGTTCGACAATGTAAAATGGTGCAAGATGTTCGAAATTCTGGGAAAACTAGGGGTAAGCCATAGGGAGAGACGCATAATATATAATATGTACAAAAGCTAAGACTGAATAATAAGAACGAACGACCAACGAAGAAGTCGGATTAAAAAGGATGTAAGATGTTACTTAAAATCCGTCTTGATTGCAAAATTTTTTTTAATTCATATGACCGGTTTCGGTTCATTCAGAACCATATTCAGATCTGCAAAAATAATGATACTAATTTACTATTTCGCGGAAGCAAATCTTTTTCCTCCTATCTAATCAACATCAAATGTACCACAACGTACCTGATATTTCAGTTACAGGAGTAACCCGTCCAAATCCAGCAACTTTCACATGCTACGTCACATAAAATTGGTTGGCAGAGTGCACGTCATTTATATTAATTAAAACACTATTACCGACAGGTGGCGTCTGGTAAATTTGTTACATTCCATTTGCACACACTGTATTCAGTAGATCTTTTTTTATATTAAAAACACTTAATTAAAATATGTAGATGTCAAGGTTACAATCTGTACTTATCAGAATAAAAAAACAGTAATTTTTTTTTTTTTTTTTTTTTTTATTTGCGATCTAATAAACATAGGGCGATTTATATATCTATGGTGCTGGTGTGAACTTGTTTTCGTCTACGGTCTGCTTCCGCGGTTCCCGCCATTTCGGTGTTGTGCCGCGGCCCGCTTAATCATCTGATGTCCATCGCCGCGGGCAAGAGGGCCGCACCGAAATGGGGGGAACCACGGAAGCAGACCGTAGACGAAAACAAGTTCACACCAGCATCATAGATACATAAATCGCCCTATGTTTTCTAGATCGCATAAAAATGATAATTTTTACTGTTTTTTTATTCAGATAAGTACAGATTGTAACCTTGACATCTACATATTTTAATTAAGTATTTTTAATATAAAAAAGATCTACTGAATACAGTATGTGCAAATTGAATGTAACAAATTTACCAGACGCCACCTGCCGGTAATAGTGTTTTAATTAATATAAATGACTGCACTCTGCCAACCAATTTTATGTGACGTAGCATGTGAAAGTTGCTGGATTTGGACGGGTTACTCCTGCAACTGAAACATCAGGTACGTTCTGGTACATTTGACGTTGATTAGATAGGAGGAAAAAGATTTGCTTCCGTGAAATAGTAAATTAGTATCATTATTTTTACAGATCTGAAGATGGTTCTGATTGAACCGAAACCGGTCATATGAATAAAAAAAATTGTAATCAAGACGGATTTTAAGTAACATTATAAAATCACTGATTGCTGTCATCCCAAAAGACATTATGTCTGTTTTTGCAAAGGATGTAAGACATGGGCGCAGTCTTTGCCTCTACTGTTCAGTCTGTACGGCGAAGGAGCAATGATTAAAATAAAAGAAAGGTTCACGACTGGAATTAAAATTCAAGGTGAAACGATGTGAATGGTTCAATTCGCTGATGACACTGCTGTTTTGAGTGAAAGTGAAAAAGAATTACACGATCTGCTGAGTGGAATGGACAGTCTAATGAGTGCAGAATAGGGTTCAAATGGCTCTGAGGACTATGGAACTTAACAGCTGACATCATCAGTCCCCTAGAACTTAGAACTAAACTTCGAACTACTTAAACCTAACTAACCTAAGGACATCACACACATCCATGACCGAGGCAGGATTCGAACCTGCGACCGTAGCGGTCGCGCGGTTCCAGACTGAAGCGCCTAGAAGCGCTCGGCCACACCGGCCGGCACAGATTAGGGAACGAGAGTAAATTGAAGGAAGACGGAAGTAATGAGAAGTAACAGAAATGAGAACAGCGAGAAACTTAACATCAGTATTGATGCTCACGAAGTACATTTAGTAAAGGAATTCTATTACGTAGACAACAAAACAACCAGTTACGAACGGAGCAAGGAGGACATCAAAAGCGGACTAGCAATGGCAAAAAGGGGTATTTCTGCCCAAGAGAAATCTGTTAGTATCAAACATAGGCCTTAATTTGAGGAAGAGATTGCTGAGAATGTACGTTTGGTGAACAGCTTTGTATGGCAGTGAAACACGCACAGTGGGAAAATCGGTACAGAAGACAATCGAAGAATTTGAGATGTGATGTTACAGAAGGACGTTGAAAATTGGGTGGCTGATAAGGAAAGGAACGAGGAGATTAGGCGCAGTATCGAAGAGGAAAGGAAAATGGGGAAAACACTGACTAGGAGAAGGGGCAGGTTGATAGGACATTTGTTAAGACATTGCGGAATGACTTCCGTGGCACTAGAGGGATCAGTAGAAGACAAAAACTATAGAGGAAGACAGAGGTTGCCACAGGAGAGGAATTCGTGGCGGGCAGCATCAAACAAGTCAGAAGGCTAATTACTAAAAAAATTATACCAAAAATGTTCTAAGCACACAGAACGCAGCACATCATTCTTAACGGAACTATGGCAATAGACGAAAACATAACATCCTGCATTCCACAACGAAGTGGCGTAGAACAATTTCTATTCAATAAATGTACAATATACTCAGTAACACCAGAAGATCCTTCGGTGGTTTATAGAAAATGTACTTGTATGCAGAGAGGTGATAGTTCTATGAAATTGTAGTGAAATAAACAGTGACCTGTAGGGCATGAAGACGAGATGCTGATACTGTCAGTTTACCCAATACATAAATAAACTTATTATGATGCACATAAATTGGTGGAGAGATTCATTGCTATACAATTTCACTTTGGCCGAACAAGCAATGAAAGCAGTCACAACCATTAAATATCTGGGAGTATGGCTGGCGAACGTTTTGAAGTAGATCTACTATTACATGAGACTAATCACAATAAAGGCAAATCTTAGATTCACTGGATGAATCCGTGGAAAGTGTACTCTAGCCAACAAGGATATAATTTACAACACCCTTGTTCCACTGATAGGGTACTCGCGGCAGAATGGGATAGAAGGACCAAAGGTACTGAGCTGTTTCCTACTACAACCTATTGTAGTCACATATAACTAGGTGTCTGAATGGAAAAGAAAGTGCTACAGCCGTTATAACTTGGGCTGGAGTGCCACTTGTAGGTGAAAGATTGTCTTTCACATTTACAGATGTGTTTTTATAACTTTAGGTGAATTTCAGTGCAAGAAAAGCCGTTAATTGTTAATATCACGCCCTTAAATCAGATATAACCTTAAAGTGTGTGCCACTAGCTGTTCGTTAAATAGATAATAGTTCGAAATCCATGAGTTACTAAGCCTCATGAAAGCTGTTAACCATAAATGTGCTCCTGTGACGGAACGGAGACGGGGTACTAGTGTTCCATTCTGCCCACTAATTTTCTTAAGCCAGTAGATTTCAAACTGTATATTTCTTTTTTCCTTTGCTTTTCCAGAGGGTGTGAATTATTACTAGAAAGTCTTGTAGGCAGCAATTCCAAGTGAATGGAAATGGTAGTTTCAGCCGTTTCATCTTCTGATACGGGAGTTTTAAAAGCATCCAAGTTGGAAAGATACGTTCGTAAAGCTAAGAATGATAACTACAGTGTTGACGAATCAGATGGATAGTTTAAAAATTGATTCACTGTAAAGAAAGAAGAAGAAGTGATAGTGTTCCTATGTTCAATAGAGAGCTAACTCTTAGTCTAACGAGAAAATATATTACTGCTAGATCATCTCTCAAAGAAACTAACACGAAGAAATAGATTACCACATAGATTTGATAGAGAATGTTGTGTAATTGGGCTGGACAGGGTTATAGGATTCATTATTAGGTGTCCTACATTGTCTATTCACAAGCTAGAAAATACATTTGGTGCATGAGCAACGGGATTATACACTCCTGGAAATGGAAAAAAGAACACATTGACACCGGTGTGTCAGACCCACCATACTTGCTCCGGACACTGCGAGAGGGCTGTACAAGCAATGATCACACGCACGGCACAGCGGACACACCAGGAACCGCGGTGTTGGCCGTCGAATGGCGCTAGCTGCGCAGCATTTGTGCACCGCCGCCGTCAGTGTCAGCCAGTTTGCCGTGGCATACGGAGCTCCATCGCAGTCTTTAACACTGGTAGCATGCCGCGACAGCGTGGACGTGAACCGTATGTGCAGTTGACGGACATTGAGCGAGGGCGTATAGTGGGCATGCGGGAGGCCGGGTGGACGTACCGCCGAATTGCTCAACACGTGGGGCGTGAGGTCTCCACAGTACATCGATTTTGTCGCCAGTGGTCGGCGGAAGGTGCACGTGCCCGTCGACCTGGGACCGGACCGCAGCGACGCACGAATGCACGCCAAGACCGTAGGATCCTACGCAGTGCCGTAGGGGACCGCACCGCCACTTCCCAGCAAATTAGGGACACTGTTGCTCCTGGGGTATCGGCGAGGACCATTCGCAACCGTCTCCATGAAGCTGGGCTACGGCCCCGCACACCGTTAGGCCGTCTTCCGCTCACGCCCCAACATCGTGCAGCCCGCCTCCAGTGGTGTCGCGACAGGCGTGAATGGAGGGACGAATGGAGACGTGTCGTCTTCAGCGATGAGAGTCGCTTCTGCCTTGGTGCCAATGATGGTCGTATGCGTGTTTGGCGCCGTGCAGGTGAGCGCCACAATCAGGACTGCATACGACCGAGGCACACAGGGCCAACACCCGGCATCATGGTGTGGGGAGCCATCTCCTACACTGGCCGTACACCACTGGTGATCGTCGAGGGGACATTGAATAGTGCACGGTACATCCAAACCGTCATCGAACCTATCGTTCTACCATTCCTAGACCGGCAAGGGAATTTGCTGTTCCAACAGGACAATGCACGTCCGCATGTATCCCGTGCCACCCAACGTGCTCTAGAAGGTGTAAGTCAACTACCCTTGCCAGCAAGATCTCCGGATCTGTCCCCCATTGAGCATGTTTGGGACTGGATGAAGCGTCGTCTCACGCGGTCTGCACGTCCAGCATGAACGCTGGTCCAACTGAGGCACCAGGTGGGAATGGCATGGCAAGCCGTTCCACAGGACTACATCCAGCATATCTACGATCGTCTCCATGGGAGAATAGCAGCCTGCATTGCTGCGAAAGGTGGATATACACTGTACTAGTGCCGACATTGTGCATGCTCTGTTGCCTGTGTCTATGTGCCTGTGGTTCTGTCAGTGTGATCATGTGATGTATCTGACCCCAGGAATGTGTCAATAAAGTTTCCCCTTCCTGGGACAATGAATTCACGGTGTTCTTATTTCAATTTCCAGGAGTGTATATCGTAAGAGTAACATTGAGTATTGAGCGGTAAAAATAACTGTACACTTTTCAAAACAGCATTAAAATATTTTCTTATCGTTATCGGTGTGTTTGAAGATTCCGCATCCCTTAGTTTTTTTTTTTTTTAAATTGCTCTGAGCACTATGGGACTTAACATCTATGGTCATCAGTCCCCTAGAACTTAGAACTACTTAAACCTAACTAACCTAAGGACAGCACACAACACCCAGCCATCACGAGGTAGAGAAAATCACTGACCCCGCCGGGAATCGAACCCGGGAAAATCCCTTAGTTTAAATTGTTCAACATACAATAACAGTATGACCGTTCGTGCAATAATTTCGCTAAAAGATTGAATCCTGCTGCTCCGTTGGTGAGGCAGAACGGGAAATACAGAAGCATTTATTTGAAAAGCGTAAAAATACGTAACATACACATCTGTTGGTGAAAACACATGGTTATATCCGGGTTTACGCATAAAATATTATCCGAAATTGTGCTAAACACATTTTCTGAAAACTGTTTCGAGCAGTTGTTCATGAGACCACAGTGATAGTAAAAGGTTGCCAAGAAACACTTGCCCTCTTAGCAACAATTAATTCTGTGCTAATTACGAGCATCAAAATGAATACAGAGTCTAGTGAACATCGGGTTGTCGTAGCGAGACTGTACGTTGTAACTCCAAAATTAACAAAAATCTACTCAAAAAAGTAGATAAAAATTTACTTGACGCGTTTCCGAGATACAATCTTCACTACTTCCAAATTAACGATGTAAGTGTAGACCAGATGTGTCTTGATTTCAAAGAAGTAGTATCGACAGCAGTTGAGAGATACATTCCAAATAAATTAACAAATGGCGGAGCTGATCCCGACTGGTACACGAAAAGGGTCAGAACACTGTTGCAGAAACAACGAAAAATGCATGCCGAATTTAAATGAACGCAAAATATCCAAAATTAGCGATCTTTAGAGAAGTTTGAAATTTAGCGCGGATTTCAATGCGAGATGCATATAATAGTTTCCATAACCAAATATTGTCTCGAAACCTGCAGAAAATGTAGAGGGATTCTGGTCGTATGTAAAATATGCTAGCGGGAAGAGACTGTCAATGCCATCTCTGCGCCGTAGCAATGGAAACCGTATCAACGCCAGTGCTTCCACAGCAGAGTTACTAACAAGGGAACCTCCCCATCGCACACTCCTCAGATTTAGTTATAAGTTGGCACATTGGATAGGCCTTGAAAAACTGAACACAGATCTATCGAGAAAACAGGAAGAAGTTGTGTGGAACTATGAAAAAAATAAGTAAAATATACAAACTGAGTAGTCCATCTGCTAGACAGTCAACATCAAGGATACTGTGAGCTCAGGAGCGCCGTGGCCACGTGGTTAGCGTCAGCAGCTGCGGAATGAAAGGTCCTTGATTCAAGTCTTCCCTCGAGTGCAAGGTTTATTTTCGCAAAGTTATGATCTGTCCGTTCTTTCATTGACGTTTCTGTTCACTGTAGTAAGTTTAGTGTCTGTTGATGGTGTTAGGACAGCAACCAGCCACAAATTTACATTGAGTTATTTTATTCAAAGGAAATCGTTACCGGTTTCGAATCGTTGTGATTCATCATCAGACGGTTTACACGCTTTCTTTCTGACATTTGGTGTGTTTTTATAGATTAATTGTCCTAAAATAATTGTCCTTTGAATAAAGGAACTCAAAGTAAATTTGTGGCTGGTTGCTGTCCTAACACCATCAACATTTGTCTTCAAACAACAGCCACGGTCTCCAACATGTCATCATATGACAAAATTGCATTTAGTGTCTGTGTTTTGCGACCGCACCGCAAAACCGTGCGAAAGGACGTGTTTCTCCAATGGGAATCGAAAACATTTGATCGCAAGGTCATAGGTCAACCGATTCTTCCACAGGAAAACACATCTGATATATTCTATACGACACTGGTAACGGCATGTGCATCACATGACAGGAATATGATGTGGACCCACCTAATTTGTACACTTGGCGAATGGGTTTTACCTTGCCCGATTTAGGTTTTCTTGTGGATGTGATAATCACTCCCAAAAAAGTGATGAAAACGTAAGAGTGTATCACATAAACTGCAACAAATGAATGCAACAGTTTCACAGTCGCACAGTTTTCCCTGTGCTCTGTCAAAACATATGTTTTTAACGGTATTTAACGTTTTCAAATTTTTCCTTGTGTAGACGTCAAATCCTGCATATGTCCAAGCAAATCTGAACATATCCTGGAATTTTGGAGAGCGAAGTTGATTATTTGTGAGCGCCTGAACTTTGATAATTGTCTGAAAATAAAAAATTAAACTTTTCACTCGAGGGAAGACTTGAACCAAGGATCTCTCACTCCGCAGCTGCTCACGCTAACCACGGGACCACGGCGCTCCTGAGCTCCTCCTTTCCTTGCTGTTGCGTATGTTGCGCATGGACTACTCAGTTTGTATATTTTGCTTATTTTTTTCATAGTTCCACGCAACTTCTTCCTGTTTTCTCGATTGATCTGTGTTCAGTTTTTCAAGGCCTATACACTGTGCCAACTTATAACTAAATCTGAGGGGGGTGCGATGGGGAGGTTCCCTTGTAAGTACTGCCTTCTGAAATTCTTTGAACAGAGAGGACGAAATAAATATTCCAGAATTCGAATCAAGATCAGCTAGCAACATGAGTAACTTTGAAGTAGATATTCTCGGAGTAGTGAAGCAACGCAAATCACATAATAAGGGCAACTTCTCCACTCCAGACTATTTACCAATTAGGTTCCTTTCAGAGTATATTGATGCAATAGCTGCATACTTAAAAATCATTTGCAACCGCTCGCTTGACGAAATATCCGCACCCAAAGAGTGGAAAGTTGCACAGATCACGCCAATATTCAAGAAAGGCAGTAGAGTAATTTACTAAATTACCGGTCCAAATCATTAACTTCAATTTTCAGGAGTATTTTGGAACGTATATTGTGTTCGACCATTATAAATTACCTCGTAGAGAAAGGTCTACGTATAGTCAACACGGACATAGGAAATTTCGTTATTGTGAAAGAGAACTAGCTCTTCACACACACGAGCGGCTTGTAGTGAAATTGTGTGTCCGCTACTCGTGGTCTAATGGTTAGCGTTGCTGCCTCAGGATTCGCAGCCGGGTCGGGCGTTTCCTCCGCCCGGGGACAGGGTATTTGTGTTGTCTTCAACATGTCATCATCATTCGCGAAAATGACGAGACTGAAATTTGCAAAGACAAGGGATATCTACAGGCGCTGGGAATGATGCTGTTGAGCGCCCAATAAACCAAAATCATCATCATCACCACATTGCGTACTTATGGAATATCGTCTCAATTAAGTCTAAGGTTTGTGATTTCTTTCAGAGAGGCGACAGTTCGTAGTAATTGACGGACAGTCTTCGAGTGAAACAAAAGTGATTTCTGGCGTGTTACAGGCCTTCTGCTGTTCCTTGTTTATGTAAGCGATTTACGAGACAATCTGCGTAGCCGCCTTAGGTTTTCTGCAAATTATGCTGTAGTTCATCGTCAAGTAAAGTCATCAGAACGTCAAAACAAGTTAAAAACGATTACGAAGAGACAGCTGTATGGTGCGAAAAATTGCAATTGACAAAAAATGAAAAGGTGAGGTAATCCACATGAGTGCTAAAAGGTATCTGTAAAAACCTCGGTTACTCGTAAAATCAACTAAATACTTAGGAATTACAACTACGAGCAATTGAAAAGGACACATAGAAAACGTTGTAGGGAAGGCAAAAGGCAAACCAAAGACTGCCTTTTATTGGCTTAACACTTAGAAGATGCAACCGGTCTACTAAAGAGACTGCCTACACTACGCTTGTCCGTCGTGTTTTGGAGTTCTCTTGCGTGATGATGGTTTCTTACCAGACAGATTAACAGACTACAGGGTGATTATGATTAAAGTTAAACTTTCAAAACGCTGTAGAAATAACACCACTGGTGTGAATTATGCTAAACTGCAACGGAATATTATCGCAAAGGGGGGAAACATATGGCAGAAGAAAAAAAATTGTGTGAAAATTCATCAATAGATGGCGCTGTATGTGTAGGAATACGTCTTTTCGTGCTTTCGCGTCTGCGATGTTCGCAATCGCTGTCTAAATGCAGGATCGCGCTCTGCCTGTAAAGCTGTAGTACAAGAATGATTACGCTGCACACGTCGCTCTACAGAAGTTCCGGACACTGGAGCTAGTCCGATGACTGACGTGGGTCTGGAGAAAATGATTCGGAAATTCTAAAAGACGGATTCTTTTGGTGCGCAACCTGGTAGAGGGAGGAAACGAATTGATTCGACGTCAGTGGAAGCAATGGACAGAGCAATGCAGGAGGAGACGAGTGGTGGTGGGCAAACGTGTAGTGCACGGAGAATTGCCCGTACAATGGACATACCTGTGAGCATGGTACGCAAAATCCTACGAAACATCCTTCTTTGCTATCCATTCAAAATTGCCCTGTTGCTTCCTGTTGTCCTGCCAGCGAGAGAGACCTTTGCTTTAGAATTTCTTGCTTGCATGGAAGTGGACAATGATTGGCCGTGGAAGATTTTGTGGACAGACGAAGCCCACTTCCATTTGATAGGATATGTCAATACACAGAATTGTCGAATATGGGCAACGGAAAATCCACAGGCTAATGAACCAGTACCTCTTCATCATGAAAAGGTCACTGAGTGGTGTTCGTTTATGGCATCATTTATCATATGGCCACATTTTTTCGAAGAGACAGGTGCTTCGGGTCCTGTTGCCTGTACCGTCACTGGTAAGCGTTATGAGTGTCTTTTGCGCAACCACGTCATTCCAGCTCTCCAACAGCGATGGATGTGTGGATGGGATCAATTTTTTGCAAGATGGCGCACTTCAGCACATTGCAAAACCAGTTAAGCAGCTGCTGAAGCCCCATTTCGGAAATACTAAGAATTATCAGCCGCCATTTCCCTACAGCCTGGCCGTCCTGATCACCCTGTCTTAATCCGGGTGACTTCTGGCTGTGGAGCTATCTGAAAGATGATGTGTTCAGCGTTGCGATTACGAACATAGCTGATCGCATTGCGCAACGCATTCTGAACCCCGGAAACACTTCGATCAGTTGTGGAACATGCTGTTTCTCGATTTCAACTCGTTGCAGAAAGTGGTGGACAGCATACTGAACACGTTTTACGCCAGTCACACGGAAATTAATAATCAGTCTGATTTTGATTGATGCTTTTTATGCGGTTTTTGGCCTCAGGACAATTTCAAACCGATTTTTCCCTTCTGATGTGATATGACCTTGCCATGGTGGATGGGCTAACGTAACTAACAGTATCACACCTGTAAACCCATGTAAACTGAGTAGTCTGGTTTGTTTAACGCCAAACGTACACCTTAGGTACTGTTGTATGACTCATCTGTCATTTGTAGTCGACCACTATTAAATTATGATGGTTACAGCACCATCTATTGTTACATTTTGTAACTCTTTATTTTTCTTCTGCCATACGTTTGCCCCTTCTCCGATAACATTCAGTTGCAATTTGACGTAATTCTGACCAGTAGTGTTATTTGTACAGCGGTTTGAAAGTTTAACTTTAATTATAACCACCATGTATATCACGATGTGGTTTACTGTCGCAATTCCGTGAGTGTACCTTCGTAGAAAAGACATATTCGAGGTTACACGGTTTCTTACGAGCAGTCTTTCTTCTAATGTGCCATTCTTAACTTCAACAGGAGCAACAGAAGTGGGAATAAGTAATAATGGTGCACAAAGTACCCTCGGTATTCAGTGTAAGGACACTTACGGAGTATAGACGTGTATGTAGTAGGTTTAAAACTATTCGTGAAGCAGCCATGACGTTACACTGGCTTGGTTCTACCCGTGACGGCGTAAAGTTACTGCGTTGAGGTGGACTGGTCGGCGGAATGGCAGGTTGAGACTCCTCTGACAGGTGGACAAGGCGCGCTCCGTCAGACGCTGTCACTGCGACGATGTCGGTGGTAATTAATACCGGCGCCTAATTACTGACACAGCTGTGTGCTGGCTGCGGGGCAGCTCCTGGCTTCCTCTAGGGGGCAGGGAACCCACAGTGATTCTCTCGTCTCTGTCTGTGGCAGTGTGTACTCATCAGTGTATACTGAACAACGTGTACTGATGAATGTTTACCGAACGGTAGCACATCCAAGGACGAATAAGCACAGACTAATTTTGTGTCGTGGAAGTATGTTGTTGACTAGTACGGAGCTCAGCGTGTGTGTCTGGCAAGGTATATAATTTCCTTGCATTGTCAGTCTCGGGAGCTGTTGGAGAGCTGGAATGACGTGGTTGAGCAAAAGACACTCATAGCGCTTACCAGTGACGGTACAGGCAACAGGACCCGAAGCACCTGTCTCGTGCTACCATTGTTACAAATATTGCCCATCAAAGTTGTAAGTCGCTTCACACTGCATATGCATTTCCACTACCATGAAGATCACTACGTACAGGCATGTCAAATACGAAAGCATTATAACTATATTGCGCCAATTATAAGTAGTCATGTTCTCCACCAGCTACCAACTAAGAAGTCCTCGTACCCCAGATTAAAACAATATATCGTCCGCAGTTGCGTGTTGGAGATCAATGAGCCTGCATGTCCTCTTTCACATATTGCCGAGCCTCTGAGGAAGTGTATAAAATGTTCTCGGTCTTCCGATGGCTAAGAAAAACCATCTTTCGACCAAGTGCTCTACAGCCATTGTCCACCGGCAACACTCTTCATCGTACCCAGCAGTAATTCATCCAGGTACAAATTCGGGAACTACTGGGTTATGTTTTCGCACCGCATGTAGGTCGCCGTGCACAACATGCAAAGAAACTATTTGATAAGCCGAAATTACTGGCTTTTGTCTTATCGTGAAATTACGGTCAGTTCTGAACTGATAGCGCTTTTAAGCAATATGCCTATTAAAAGCTCCTTGGAAAAATGGTTCAAATGGTTCTGAGCACTATGGGACTTAACATCTGTGGTCATCAGTCCCCTAGAACTTAGAACTACTTAAACGTAACTTACCTAAGGATATCACACACATACATGCCCGAGGCAGGATTCGGACCTGCGACCGTAGCAGTCGCGCGGTTCCGGACTGCGCGCCTAGAACCGCTAGACCACCGCGGCCGGCCAAATCTCCTTGGAACTAGTATTCCAGTATAGCTCTTTTCAGCTCACATACAGCTTCAAATAGCCTTACATTGCGATAAACACGCCTTGAAAGAATTCCCCAAAGGTTTTACACGGGTTTAACATGGAGGCTATGTGCAGACCAGGACAAGACACCGATATGTATTTTAAGGCGGAAAGTGAACGACACATACAAATCATTAAATCAAGCTGAGCAGAATATTATATTCATGCTGTGGTAGCTGGTCGTACTGATCTATTCATAACCTTCAGTAGTAATCCAGCATGAAAGGAAGTAGCCGATGAATTGTTACCACGGCAGGTTGCTACTGACAGACATGAATAAACTACTCTTTATAAAAACTGAAATGTTCAGAAGCAATGATCTGCAAGACACCACAATAAGAGAAAGTATAGAAGAGCAGAAACATAATGTGTGTCACCGGACAGGTCAGTGTTACACAATCCTCAATCGGTGCCGAGCCGTCACATGAAATGAAAAAGTGTAACCAAGTCCACCAAAGCCTCGCCGACATGAGTCGAATATCGGCATGTGAATGTGTTCGAAAGGGGCTGTCGTTCCATGAGAGTGTGACTCGTACAGAGCACGCTGCTTTAACATTGAGACGTATGTGAAACCAGTAGAGACATGAGGGCTGTACACAGCACCGAAAGAGTAATGGATGATGCAATGGGATGCAGTGCGAAATGGCCGCTTGGCCGTAACGAACAGAACAGCGTCGTCCATAGAACTTGCACGACGTTAGAGCAACGCATTAGGTGTGGACACGTCGTCTTCTGCGGGTTCCACTGGTGGCATGTGTCTCGCGCGTTGGCTGTCACTGACCAGATGCCATCAATGGCACCACCTGTGTTGGCGTGCTGAGTGGCAAAATGTAGTGTTTTCGACTTCTCCTACAATGACTATCACATACGCATTCGGCGCCACCACGGTGAACACCATCCAGCAGACAGCGGCCAGGTGCCAAGTGTGATGATTTGGTGCTCCATTGTCTATGACACGCGATCTCGCCTCCTACATCTTGAGGCAATCTGAAGAGCTCTGCTATATCAGGAAGGTTTTAAAATCTGATGCGCTGCCTCTCTTGCAAGTTGCTCCATATGTCATATTTCAGCAGGACAACGACAGGCACTAGTGCTTCGATAGCCTGTAAGTTCACTTGACACGTCGCCCATCGCACATGTCTGGGTTATGGTCTGTCCTCAGCTTGTTTCATTCAGGTCCTCTTGCAGTTATAGTTGGTGTTTTGTGGACTCCTTTACAAACCGCGTGGTAGAGTATAATGCATCAGTATAAACAGGATCTCCTTAATACCACGCCACGACGTTTAGCGATTCGACTGTTGCATATAATGCCGCTACTGCGCACTGAATTTCATCATAATGACGATGATATTTGGTTTTTAGGGATCTCAGCTAGGCGGTTATCCTCACCCGTAACAATTTCCAATATTTTCACTGTCCTGTCTCGCCACTTTCCCGTATGATCTATGTGATAACACCGCCATCCCCGGAATAACTGATTAAACCACTGAGAAGACACTACACTAAATTATTGTAAAAAAGACGGAAAGAAATATGTTCCTCGGTTCGTGTGGGCCTAACAGTCCTCAATCTCCTTGCATGAAAGACGGAGAAAACACCGAAAAGTTACCAAGTACGCTCCATAAGGAGATCGAAACAGAAGGAAAACGTATTTCTCCTGTACCGATGAAGAGCACCAGAAGATGATGGTAGCACGGCAATGATATAGTTTCGATGCTCACCAGGGCTCATTCAGAAGAGGGACTCACAAGTTTACCGCAGTCAATGCGATTCCAGGCCGAAGACGTGTTTGGAGACGCCCCGGACAGCAGTCTGACACGAACATGACTGCCGCCCGCCATATGGCCCAGCAACCAGGAGTGCTGGTCTGGGGTGCGATTTCATTTCGTAGCAAGACGCCTCTGATTTGTCATCCGTGGCACTCGTATTACACAGTGGTACGTCGACGAGATTCTACGTGTCGTTTTGTTTCTTTCTATGGCAAGCCATCCCGGGCTTCTACTTCAGCAACATAATGCGCGTCCACCCACTACTAGAGTTTCTACTTCTTGTCTATCGCGTCAGTTGGACAGATGGATAATTCCTTCCTGGTACGTCGTTTCTTTTTTTTTCTTTTTGTCTTAGAATGCATTTAACATCAGAGGCTGTCTGTAGCTCGTAATTATCCTGCTATTAATTTTATTTTCTTTGGCTGTACCTCATCATGAGAGTTGCACATAGTGAATAATGAAGTTTATGAACGTCGTTACAGGGTTGAGTGTGACATAATTTATGATCCCAGAAGCAAGTATGATAAAGGTGTCTCCTGTGTAATCCAACCCATAGATGACCTTTCACATTAGTAAGTTCTACAAGCTTACTGCCCTCTGTTGTCACAAGTTGTTATCCAGAGTAGTCTCTTTTCAAGGGCCGTCTAGGAAGTAAACGGAATCGCCATTAATTTTAGTACAATAGTGTATACAAAAAAAGTGACAAACCGAACGCTTTCATTTGAACACTTTTACCTTTTCAAAGATTTTACCATGCACTTATTACGGTCTGTCATGGTTCTCTCTTTTCACTATGAGTTATTTTCTCCCACTGTCGTTGCCTCTTTCACTACATCTTATTATCTGAACCTCGTCCTGCTCATTCCGTGCTATTGAAAGTACGTAATCTGCATAAGCCAGGACTTTGAGTCTACCACTAGTCGGCTGAATTCCTTACTCTAGGCTTAGTTATCTCAGTTCTCATTCAACGACCAGACTAAAGTTACCAGGGTTACAATATTAGGAGGCAACTGTGCGCTGTCATTACAATAATCAATCAGACCGTAAATATATTTACATTATCGAGGTGTTTTAATTTGGATATTTACTGTGTAAGAAACCATGGAAAAAATCTTTGGTCAATAATGGCAAAAATTATGCCAAAGTTTATGCAAAAACACCAAAATAAGAATAGATACCGGCAAAGTGCTGACACCGGAAATGGAGATAAGTCAGGGAGTGAGGCAAGGCCGTGGTATGTCACCGTATTCGACGACCTGGTTGGTATATGATGGACAGCGTAATTCAAGGTACAGGATTTGAAGTAGGCAAATTTTTAAATACTAGTCAAATTTTTAAATATAATGCGTTTTCCATTGACCAGCTAATCATACAGGACATGGAAGACAAATTACAAACAATGGTAGATAGGTTGAATAATTTAAACTTAATTTACAATGCAAATATATCAACAATTAAAACAAAAACAATGGCTTTTTTTAGCACAGTACCCTATAAGGACTAAGATAGTCATCAGTATCATAATAATAGGTGTCCCATTCCCGCTGTCAAAGACGTGACATAACCTTTGAAGAAGAGAGAAATAAGAAAATTAATACCTGTCAACACGTATGTGGCACGATAAGAAGAATATCGACGGGCAAGGCTTTAATAGAAACCCAAATGAAATTCTCGTGGCACTAGCCGCTGTACTATATGCAGCCAAAAGACCTATATGGAGTCAAATGACCTAAGAAAACTTGAAACAGTAGAAATGAAGTTCCTTAGATCAGTGAAAGCCTGCGCAAGAGAAGGCAGAATAAGAAATGAAATAGCAGAGAACTGGGTGTACAGCCATTAACTGAAAAAGTAAACCAAGGAATGTGCCGGCCGGTGTGGCCGTGCGGTTCTAGGCGCTTCAGTCTGGAACCGCGTGACCGCTACTGTTGCAGGTTCGAATCCTGCCTCGGGCATGGATATGTGTGAAGTCCTTAGGTTAGTTAGGTTTAAGTAGTTCTAGGGGACTGATGACCATAGATGTTAAGTCCCATAGTGCTCAGAGCCATTTGAATGTGGGATTGTAACGAGCATTTATTGCGTATGTCACTTGAGAAGCCATCGACAAGCGATGGAATACCCTCCTATTGAAAGGAAGAGTCTCAGGAGGCCGAGGAAAACACGGTGTGGCCGAACAAGCCATACGGCCTAATCCTGGATTGGCAGAAGAAGAAGAATATCTTATTACCTCTATTTTCCTTCTTTTCAAACAGATCATCAGGTGATGTTAATATCGAAATCTGCCAGTTGTGTGCCTTATGCTGAAACATATACAAAAATAAATTTAAATTAATAATTTTTGACAATGGCTGCTGTTAAGAGAACGAACTTTTTGGATCCGAATATCTACGTGTCACCCTCTAGATCTTGTCACTCTAGGATTACTGTGTAGTACATATCAGCGAGACTCCTCACGAAGTTAATTTGACGCGACGTGGAAACCA
Source organism: Schistocerca nitens (assembly GCF_023898315.1). NCBI lineage: Eukaryota > Metazoa > Arthropoda > Insecta > Orthoptera > Acrididae > Schistocerca > Schistocerca nitens. The sequence continues at coordinate 872,479,400 of NC_064614.1, read as the reverse complement.
ATCACGTAGCACCGCTAGGCCACTTGGTGCCAACGCGCCGGTGGGTGCACTTGTCCTGCCAGTGTTTACTGACGGGGCGCTGCACAGCAGCGGCGGCGGCTGCGTTTGCAGTACATTCTGGCTGCTCAGACGCGGGCCCAGCAGGTGTACGACACGTGTGTGCAGAGCGGTGCCCCGGCCGGCCGCGCTGTGTCAATCTGCGGCGGCAGATTGCTGGCCCTGTTTAGCGTGCAAATCCGCCTCACATGATTAGCATGGAGCCGCAGAGTAGCGCGCTGCCTGCCCGCTCCCCTCCTCCCTCCCCCCCCCCTCACCATCATGGCCGTGCCACCCACCCCATCCGACAAGCTACCACCCGTACCTAGTGAGCGTCGCACAGTTATGGCTTCCCGCTGTCCAGAAGCCTGTTATGATGAACCCCGGCTGTCATTTTGGAGGCCAGAGTGAACGCGTTGCGGTAGCGGCGAGTTCCAACGAAATTTCCTCTGCCATAGTTAAATGAGTTTGTACAAAGTGATCTCCCAAACTTCCGGTAATGTTGTTATATGATCTACAACGGCCAGGTTTCAAACATTTATATGCATATACGAGTACACGGTATCAAAACGCCAGACTGTGACGTTATTCAAACAGAAGCGTAGTTTCGTCCTGGAATATATTTCGGAACTTGGGAAAATTGTCGTCAGTAATACTTGTTTGCGTATATTACGAGATGTCGTTAAAAGTATCAGTGAAAGGGATCATGCAATGAATAGAAAATAAAATGACCCAGTATCTTTATTTGCATTCTAATGAATTGCGATTGGCAGCTCGTAATGAAACTGCAATACTCGCAGGACAGGACAGACAGTTTAATATGTGGAAAGGGGCAAAAATGAGTCGCTGTCAGTTGCACAAAGACTAAAGAAAACATTAAAACAGAGCAAACCTATGTTAATTTTAGCCGGCCGGGGTGGCAGAGCGGTTCTAGGCGCTACAGTCTCGAACCGTGCGACCGCTACGGTGACGCCAGTAAAGGGAATAAGAAAAAGAGGCGGCAGCACCGCAATAGAAGATGTCATACAATAAATGGGGTAAACCCGAACCATGCACTGCTCATAAACTGTCAGGAAGAGTCACCAAAGCCATTTTGGGGATTTTATGGAAGCAATAAAGTCACCCTTAGTTGAATATAATGCAAGCAACTCTTCACAGTAAACCTTGTCGGCAACTGCGATGCTGACGTATCCTTAGCCAAATCTGACAGTACCAGATATAAGTCAGTTGTCATTTGTCGACTGGTGTGTAAGCTACGTAAGCTAGGTGTTTATGTTGGATGGAGATCCTTTATTGAAGGATTATCAAGCGACTAAAGCTATTAACATCCTTCTTTAGACCACAGATATGTTGACTGAGAAGGACATTACAGCAACGATCACTTGTAGCAAATGAAATCGAGCCAACATAGCCCCTAAATGAGATAAGAGCACTTCTTCATCTTTAGTAATGTGAAGGGCATCTCTGCGAGCTGTTAGCTTTCCATATTTTGGGAGGAGTAGTGTGGATCGAGTCAAGAACAAAATTTTCTGTAAAAATAGTAAAGTGCATACCTGTAAAGCTATAAGCTCTTGTTCGTGTTTGCTAATGCGAATTACATCTCTTACTGAGCAGGACCTCACACCTCACACCTCTTTAGATATGCATTTTAGAGGGCATGTTTCCTAGACTATATTTTTCTTGTATTGGTCCCTACTACCTCCTCCCAAAATTAGGAAAGCAAAGGGCTTGTAGTAGAATAGATTTGTTTGACAATATCGAAGATGGTTAAGTCCTCATAGCAGGTTATGCATTGTAGAGGTCACGTTTAGTGGACTCTTTTGCTTCAAATGATCATGCCTGCCATATCAGTGAATATTGGCCATTGCTCCCGGGACACATTTTGTTCATTTAGTTAGGATAAATTGAGAAAAACATTAGAATTAGTAAGTTGTTACCTTTTGGACCAATATTCTGCCGTATGTCTGATACGTTTTTCTGCATGAATGAGTCCTTAAACAACACTGACTGACTCGTATTTTATGTTGTTAGGTTACATTTAGCCACCATGTCATGAAAGCAGACGTAATGCACGTGTCTACAGTGTTTTTGTGACTGTGCGTCAATTTTCGTACTTCTCAGCTCCAGCTTTTTCGAAAGTCAGATTTCAAATGGATCTAAACATTTAGTAAAACACTTATCAGAACCAAAACACATTAATATTGGGATTCCACAAGGTAGCATATTAGGACCAATGCAATTCCTGATATATATCAATGACTTTCACAGTAGTGTTACTCATGGTGAAAAAATTCTTTTCGTTGATGACAGCAATACTATAGTCACCGAGAAACTAAGAGAACTCCTTGCAGAGAAAGCAAATGACGCTCTCAAGAAAGGTTACGATTGGTCAATAAGCAATAAAGTGACATTGAACAAAAACAAAACTAATGCTATGAATATCATTTTGAAGAGGTAAAATTACAATGTTAAATTAAATGTAGATGGCACCTCTATAGACTGTGTAACAAATGCAAAAATTTTAGGAATGAATTTTGATTCTCAGTTGAAGTGGAGCGAACACACAAAGGTACCTGCAAACAGAATGTCATCAGCATGTTATGCCTTTAAGAGTCCTGTCATCAGTATCTAACATGCCGTGTCATTTAGCTACGTACTGTTCATACGTACACTCAATTCTTGGGGAAGAAATGCACAAAATATTAACACAATTTTCAAACTCCAGAAAAAGAGCCGTAAGAAATGGTAGTAGAGCTCATTGTAAAGATCTGTTCAATACACTGGGGATTTTAACTGCTCCGTGTGAATATATTTACCAGTCAATTGTACACATCAAACATAACATTGGTAATTACTGCACAAACAGTTCTGTCCGTGACCATGGTAGAAGAGCTAGACTCAACTTACATTTGCCAAGAAAAAATAAATATAAAACTCAAACCAGCATTTTCTACCAAGGAATAAAACTGTACAATAGATTACCAAAAGAGATAAAAGAAATTGCAAAATACACTTATTTAAAAAGGCAGCTAAAAAGTACCTGTTATGCAATACATTTTATGCATTGAAGGATTACTTATATAAAAAGGTGTAGGCGTTTGGTAAAAATATTTCATACAAATAAATAATATTAATAATTATAAAACATACAACATTCCACATAACACCTTCACACTGTGTTTTTTCCTTCTTTTTTCCTTTCATACAAAAAATTACCCCCAAGCTACGTATAGCACAATATTAACACCTCGTCCTCTTTCTGTGCTCAACATCTTACTCATTATAGAAGGATGCCGACTCAGTTTTTCAGGGTAGCAAATGGTAAGTTGTGGTACAGAAGATGGCCTAGTAATCACCAGTGTATGTATGTTTTTGTGTGCAGTGAGTGAAGTTTTATGAAACAATATGTGTATAGTATGTACAGTGACTGATAGTGAGATACGAGTGAACAGTGTGGTATTACATTATTTAATAAGTTATTTAAAAAAGGATTGTACACCACGAGTAAACCTAATTATCGTTTACAATTAGAAGTTTGTAAATGTATGTGTATACGAATTAGCTTATTTTAAATTGGTCTCAAATTGTAAATACTTCGACAGGTCTTATTTCTTCGAAATAGATCTACGGATGAATAAAACTGCTACTACAGTCTCTTGTACACCAACATGAATAGTCATTTGTTGACACGTCCCCAAGTGACTTTAGAAATTCTGATGAAATGTTATCTATCCCTTCTGCCTTATTTGATCTTAAATCCTCCAAAACTCTTTTAAATTCTGATTCTATTACTGGATGCCCCAGCTGTACAACGTGATCATTTTTGTAGACCTTCTCCACTCGTGGTCTACCACGCATTCATGACCACCCACACCTGTTACATGTTCTCACATAATTTTTCTTGAGCGAGCGGGAGGAATACTGCAAACAGCTGCCTGGAATCTATTACAATAAAAATAATCACTCTGTCCTGCATTGATGGGTTTTACAATACATTTACAGTTGAACCACGGCTGCACGTGTTAGCCGCGCGGTGTTTGGCGCTTTGCCACGGTTCGCGCGGCTCCCACCGTCGGAGGTTCGAGTCCTCCTTCGGGCATGTGTGTGTGTGTGTGTGTGTGTGTGTGTGTTGTCCTTAGCGTAAGTTATTTTAAATTAGATTAAATAGTGCCTAGGTACCGATGACCTCAGCAGATTGGTCTCATAGGAACTTACCACAAATTACCAATTCAAAATTACCAGTTGAACCACTTCTGTGGTATGATACATTTCTGTATGATAATGCATCCAGGTACCATCTCGAGTACGTCAAGCTTTGTGCAACAAACCATGTCGATCGTTTTTTGACACTGACACAAGAAGATTACAGCTCCTCTCATAAAGGTGGTGCAGTCCAATGTGGTTGAACACATTCTTCATACATCTCATCACTATTTTTGCCTACACTGCTCTTACCTGTTAATACATCTTTGTCGTAGGAAGTATGACCACTATCGACGGTGCCTTTGTAGAGCGCACACAGCGTTTCGCTCGCCGTTCACATCTTCGCGGAAGAAGAGTGTCTTAAACAGGCTGCCAGCGAGCTACCGTGAGCCACACTCTCTTGAGAGCTTGCCATCTTCCTTTGGGGGATAAGTGGTGGGGAGGAGGGGCTGGTGCTTTTTTTGCTGCATGCTACGCATCCGTCCACGTGTCTTTTTAAGACACCGCACTCCGAGCTCCTCACCACATGTCGGAAGGCCTACAGTGAGATAATTCTAAACTATCCCGACGAAAAAGGCGTTCAATGTCAACAAGTGGTCATTACATACGATTCAGTGAACTATAATGCGTGTAACAGAGAACAAAGAAACTGCATGTCCCGTACATTTCCAATTACTTAATACGTAGTGTAAATAAATATGCTCTCGTTTTATCCAGTTAATATAGAAGTACCATTAGTTGACACTTCGTCTCTTACCAACTACAGACACAGTAGTAAGTTTTTTGTGCAATAATTATAAATATGACGCAGTTCAGACAATATCCATAGTTCTCTTCTGCTTTGATGTTTGAACACTTTGAATTTCTAATGCATATAACTGGAATTAATTTACTTTAATGGAGTTAATGTATGATCAACTCTTTGAGCTGTTAGTGTGGACCACAACAAGAAAATATGTCTACTCAACAGGGGTTCTAAAATGCGTACTTTATGAGCTATGAGCACTTGTTGATCTTCAATCCTGTAAAACACGTATCTTGTACTACTATCTCTTTGGTTTACAAGTTTTTGATGACGGTAGCATGGACGGAAACAAGAATTAAATATGTATTGAGTATGGGCTGGAAAACGTATACCTCTCTGTCACGCGCATGGCGCCTCTAGTATCAGTGAGCGTTCGGTCAGCCTGAGTTTGATCGATGGCAGATTTTGATGGTACGGAAACTGCATGATTTGTCGGTTTTTCGAGGAATGGTGTGGTGGGTGTCTTCAACACGTGGCGAAACCAAGGTGAAACCACGTCCAGACCTCGTGTGGTTGGGCGGCCACCCCTCATTACAGACGTCGCGTCGTAGACTGGGCAGACTGGTAAAGCAGCAGAGGCAACGAACTGTGGCGAAACTAACAACAGACTTTAATTTGATTCTTGAAGTTTTGCCGGCGTACCGAATATGGTATGAGATTTCTTTTTAGCAAGTGGATCATGTTGACTTCTTGCCACCAAATTTCGGCTGGCAACCGTTCATCTATCTTCAAGGAAGTGTCCGCCGCCGCCGCTGCAATCCCGAAACATTGTGAAATAAACAGACTTTAATGCTGGATAAAGTACAAATGTGTGTGAACATGCAGTGCATCGAACACTCCTAGCGATGGGCCTCTACAGCCAACGATACATGCATATGCCAATGTTAACACCACGGCATAGGCTACTACAACTGAAATGGACACTTGGACGCTGGCACCGTGGCAGAGCGCTGCAGGGTCTTCTTCATCATACCACTGGAAGGGCACGAATCCGTCACCTTCCAGGAGAATAGTTCCTCGTCACTTGTACTCTGGGGAACATTCAATGAGCATCCATGCGTCAAGTGGAGCTCGTGCAAGACACCATTGTGGCCAAGGAATACCGTACACTTGTTGAAGACCACGTACACCCCTTCATGACGATCAAGTTTCCCTACGGAAGTAGCGTTTTCCAAGAACATAATGCGCCGTGTTACAAGGCCAGGAGTGTAATGGAGTGGTGAGTTCCAATTGATGTGTTCCTCCCCTAACTCGCCAGATATGAAACATGCTCAAAGACGTTTGAGATGTGATTGAACGTGGCATCACAGTTCATTTCTCACCTCCCTGGAAATTGCGGTAGTTAGATGACTTTGTGTGTGCATATGCAGTGTCCAATCCCTCCGGTGACATACGAGTGCCTCATTGCTTCCACGCCACGCCATGTCTTCTCTGTGATACGTGCCTAAGGTGGTCACAATGTTCTGACTGATCAGTGTATCTGTTACTGATAAAGGACGTTGATTAAGTCAAATGGTAAGCCTGGAACGATTTTTCTAATTGACACACACAATTATAGAATTTCTAAAGGAAAAAGGAAAGATGGAATGATAATTATAGAGTCTGTAACGGTCGCAGACATCTTAGATTAAGTGGATTTAATTGAACACTGTCTCATTAAAATGTCGTAAAGTGAAAAATAACTATTTTCTTATATGAATGGCGCATTTCAAACGAAAATCTCATTTTGGAAGGGGAAACTTCTGACTTAAAACACAGCCCAGTTTCCTAAGCTCACTGACCTCGCTGACGTAATAAAAATGCGAATTTTGAAGAATTTATTGTGTTCGTGAAAGAATTACAAGAATGGTTTTCTAAACGTTCAGAAGACTCTGGCAATCTTACATTTGTTTTAAAGCTGTTTTAGAGAACATTTGCCTTTTGAGCTGAGAGCAACTCTGTGTATGTGCGGATTGAACTAACCGACACGCCTTGTAATTCTACATCTACATCTACGTCATACTGTACAAGCCACCTAACAGTGTGTGGCGGACGGTACTTTTGGCACCACTATCTGATCCCTCCAACCCTGTTCCACTCGCGAATAGTGCGTGGGAAGAATGATTGTCTGTAAGCCTCTGTATTTTTCCTTTGGTCAACACGCGAGATGTATGTGGGGGGAAGTAGTATGTTTTCTGACTCCTCCGGAAATGTGCTGTCCCGAAATTTCAATAGTAGATCTCTCCAGGAAGCATAACGTCTCTCTTGTACCGTCTGCCAGTGCAGTTTGTTTAGCATCTCCGTAACGCTCTCTTGCCAGCTAAATGATCCCGTGACGAAACACACCGTCGCCTCTTCAAGCGCCAGATTCTTGAGTATTGTTTATCTATCTGAGATATCTATCAGGTAGGACACTGAAAGCACAAATTACGTTAAGATTTTCCGTGAGTTCCACGTTGTCTTTCATGGAAAGAGAGTCAGCATCTCCATTTTGAGGTTGCAAATGTGATACTGCGTTTTAATCGACATTGATGTCCGGAAGGCTTTTTTCGAAGGTAGAAATAAACAAGTCACTTAAATGTGGCAAACTAAGTACCGAAAAAGTTTCAAAATTGTCTGCATGTGTCAATAAGCTGACGATTTGTAACACGCACAAATTTTTATTGTATCTTCAGCATTAAAAATACTGTGCAGCTGAGTAATACTGAAAATTGCAGCATATTCCAGTTTCCCCATTGATCATCCCCCCCCCCCCACCACCTCGTCCTGCTCAGACAGCATGGCACAGTAGACGGCCAAGTGTGCAGTCAGGTGACAGAGCTGTGCATGCCTGCTAATTCTCTGCTGTCTCTGATATATACCCTGTTCTCCAAAAGCCATCTTACAGTGTCTGTACGACGGAGCGTCCGGTGTCAGTACCACTTCCCCTCCATTCCATGTTCCAGTCACAAGTGACCGTTCGTAAACATCCATATGAGCACTAATGTCTCTGCTTTCCTTAGAGTGTTCACTGGGGTATGCGTGTGTGTGATGAACTAATACGCTGCCTTCCTCTATTTTGAGGAATACGCTTCTGAATGACAGTGGTAAATCTCTGTTGATGCAAAACGTCTCTATTTTGGCATTTACCACTGGAGTTGGTTGATAAACTTCGTAACACAAAAAAAAAAATGGTTCAAATGGCTCTGAGCACTATGGGACTCAACTGCTGTGGTCATAAGTCCCCTAGAACTTAGAACTACTTAAACCCAACAAAACTAAGGACAGCACACAACACCCAGCCATCACGAGGCAGAGAAAATCCCTGACCCCGCCGGGAATCGAACCCGGGAACCCGGGCGTGGGAAGCGAGAACGCTACCGCACGACCACGAGATGCGGGCAAACTTCGTAACACAGTCGCGCTTATTGAACGATCCCGTGACGAAGCGGGCCATTCTTGGTCGATCATTTCTATCTCCTTTGTACATCCAGTCTGGTAAGTATCCTAGAATGATAATGAATTACGAGCATTATGTAACCAAATTATTTCGTGGGAAATTTCGATTTCTTTTAGGTTCTCCAAATGAACGTCAGACGGGAATCTGCTTTGCCCCAACCTTACCTTTACGTGATCAGTTCAATTCTGATATCACCAGTCGGTACGAGAAAGTATTTCACGGTTACAAGTGTTTCTAATGAGTTGTTTACAGCAGTACAATCTTTCCAGTACACCACATATATTTATGCTCCTTGCAGGTGTTGTGATCTTCCTATAGGCAACAGCGTCGTCCGTGAACAGCCTCATAGAGATTTTAGTGTTACTGACTACATCATTTGTATATACCGTTTACAGTAAGGGCCCTATGTGTCCCTTGGGCTACCCCTAAATTAACCGCCCTTCTGTCTGTATTGTACCTTTAAGAACTACGTGCTGAATCCTACCTTTATGTAAGTCGTGAATCGACTCACAGTTGTAGTCTAACACTGTGCAAGCACTTAGATGTTTCATTAAAAGCTATGCGGATCTACATCGAATGCCTTCCGAACTCACCCTGTCAGACAGGGATAGTTATCTAAGGTTTTATGTATTATCTGGAGCAAGTTTCGGAAGATTTCTATTTGCACAATTCATTTTGTTTTTAAAGAGGAGAATTGCGTTCTCTAGACAGGTAGCAATTGCCTCGGAATTCTGCGGCAGTGATACAGACATTTAATTTCGTTCATTTACCTTACAACCAATCTTTAAAACGGGACTGCCTGTTGCTTTCTTCGCGTGATATCATTCGTTTCTTGAGGGAAGTAATTTTCCCGCGTAGGCTATTTTTATTTTCGACGTAATAATTTTATTTCATACGTTAGTTATTAGATAATTTCGATCCATTGGACATTTTTGGCTACCTGTGTTAGCTCCTTGTGTTCCTTATAGACCGGCCGGAGTGGCCGATCAGTTCTAGGCGCTTCAGTCCGGAACCGCGCTGCTGCTACGGTCGCAGGTTCGAATCCTGCCTCGGGCATGGATGTGTGTGATGTCCTTAGGTTAGTTAGGTTTCAGTAGTTCTAAGTTCAAGGGGACTGACGACTTCAGAAGTTAAGTCCCATAGTGCTCAGAGCCATTTGAACCATTTTTTTGTTCCTTATATCTGGTACGAGGAAGGAACATCTGAGGGCGTTCTTTGTAAGTTACTGGAACAGCTATCTCAGGAGTGAGCTCCGTATGCATGAAGAGAACTATGAGGCCCTTCTGTGGGTTTTGTCGCTGCGACAACGTCAATACATAAACAGAAGTTGCTAAGAGAGGTAACTTGAAAAGGGTAAAAAGGGCGAAATTAGCTAACGCTTGAAGTACATAGATTATTTCAAAAATAAAACGCTTACACAGGAATACGACATCCCTCAAGAAATTTACAATAGCTGTTGGCACAAGTACACGAAATATCCTTCGTTGCTCCAGCGACCAACGATAAGCTGCTGCAGAAATAGGAGAACTTTTGTACAGTTCCCGAAGAATCTCACAGGTATCTCATCCGGACGAGATACCTTTCCACTGAAAAGTGATTTTAGTTATCTCAATGTCTATCAATGGACGGTAGTGCCGTTACTGGACGGAGGAATCACATCACAGTTTCCATCAACTTCAATTATTCGTCCTTCTCAGTGTCATTCAAACGTCACTGAACGATAGCACGGATGATTTTTGGTGCTTTAACTTCAGAACAAAATTGATTAGGATATTTGGTCATATGTGAGTCAGGGCTGTAGCTTATCGTTTACGAGTCAAAGAAACAATGAAGTCAAACAATATTACAAAAGGGGGATAAAAATGAAAGATAAAATGAAGAGTTGTGAACGACCTAGAGTGCCTGTAATGAGAACAGCAAATGAGCAACAAAAGAAAAAGAAAGAAACGCAATAGAAAAAGAATTGAACAAAATAGCACAGGATGAACAGAAGCCTGGAAGGTACTGGAGTACGCTAGCGCAGGTGGAGAATGCTCTCCCCTCACCAATAAGGCTCTGCTACTGTTGAGTATTAACTTGGAACGCAACAGGAATTTCACGTTAAGGTATTTTATGGGGCAGAGCCCAAAAAGAAGACGACACTGGACGTACTCCCGGTCTGTCTTTACAGAAGGGTAGAAAAATTGAACAGCTAAACAGCCACGGTTCCAAGATGTGGGCAAGTTGCGTGAAGAGTAACACAGGGATCTTGAACTGCCTCAGAAAAAAATACACAAATATTTAAATTTCTAAATTCCTCAAGTAACTTACGAAGAATAAAGAAATTCTTGAAAATTACAAGCTGCCGGTAACAAACCTGACACGCAATGAGAGTCCTTACGAAGAAGCATGAGTAAGCAGAAACTAAAAGGGAAGGACCGCTTGTCCGACTAGGAAAGACATTAGAGAAAGGCAGACTTCCGGAACCCAGGTGGAAATCACTGGAAGAGAGAGCACTCCTCTTTTTATCACGATCACATAGCCATACTCTGCAGACCTGTATTTATACTCGCAGTGTAAAGCGAATTACTAATAATGATTTTTGGACATTTTTTTTAAAATTCCATTAAGTTTGATATTATCAAAAGTGAGTATCTTTTCTTGTTATCGTGGTCGTTGAATCTATTACGAGACGAACGTAATTCTGAAATTTACATACGAGTGCTTTTCATATAATGTTTTTTTTTTTTTTTTTTTTTTTTGGAATTTATGCTCAACTGATGTACTCACTTCCGTAAATAAATTATTACTATGGATATTGTCGACCTAATCGTCGTAAGAGATTCCGCAACTGTTTAGATAACTAAGATAAATTGCGTTTATTGTTCCCCCTTAACTGAAGATTTTTAATAGATGTTTCGATCAATCTGGATCATCTTCAGGTCTAAGTAGACTCATAGTGGCTTTGAGTAGAGAAGACGTATTGCTGACGCAACTACTAAGTTCTGAAGATGATGTAGAGTGATCTAAACATTTAATCTAATGAAAAATGTGCAACAGAGACGTAATAATAAACGAGATTTATTTTAATTATTATTGTATTAAAATGTTTAGTGTATTTTGTTTTTGTTATTATTATAAACATAGACATCTCTGGCATGTAACACAACTCCGAATCTCTGTCTCCAATTAAGTTACGGAATGAGGCGATGGAAAAAAAAGAAAGAAAAAGGAAAGAAAAAAAAGAAAAAGAAATTTCAGCATGCTTTGAGGCGTGTGTGTTTTTAAGTAAGTACCGTTTCGAAGTAAAAATAATACAAGTAGACATTTCTTAAAAATTTTATTTTCATGTGAACTTCTGTACTTTAATCCATTTCCCTACATAATTCCACCAATATTAAGGCACTTATCATATAATCAGCTTTTGAACACTATCCTCGTAGATATCTGCTGCCGGGTTAGACAGTCATTGCAACTGGGTCGTTTTGACATCCACTTTATCGTAATGGCGCTGATCACCCTCCTTCAGATTCAGCAACACGTACTAGTCATCGTAGAATTTAGGATTTCACCACAAGCCAAAAAATCCACAAGCAAAACGGTACACATGGTTTTCGAAGTAAAATTGTTTGCTTGGACGTCACTTTGTTGGACAATGTTAAATGCCGCCATGCCATCGACTGCTGTTTTGATTCAGGTCCTATGTAAGCCACTCACATTCATTTCATGTCACAGTCTGGTTTCCTCACAGTACAGCTCTATAAATTCAAAGAATTGGCTAAACGTTTGATTTTCCGCATGTCAGCATTTCCAGTACCCAGAGTAAGGATAACTTTCGAAGATTTAAACATTCTGCAATAATTGAATAAAAATAATTCTTGACATTCGAGAAAACTCGTCACATAAAGTCTAAGTCGTGAATGTCGGTTCTCTCTCACTTTTAGATCAACTTTCTATATCAAATCGTCAAAAACGACTGAAGATCGCCCACTTCATTCCTCATCACTCACGCTCATACGCCCACCTTTATAAGTCTGAGAGAGGACTAGTGACTCATTTATTTTCGTATTAAAGACTATGACAGGAAGTCATGAACACGAGCAGGTGTTGATGAGAGCTTGTACATTGTTAATGTTTGTGGGATCTTTATAGTAGCTTTCCTTCGAATAGTATTTTATGGAGTTAAGAACAAGCCGGCGGTTTGCTGATTTAACAGTAAGTGTTGCAGTAGACGTTTGGGACTTGGAAGCCACATGTAGCAGTTAGGGAGAGGAACATAACAAAGCGCTTACCACGTACTGAACGCTGGTCCCAAAACTTTCTCGCTCCCGTTCGCAGACAATGCTTTCGACTGAAGAGGCAAAAAAACTGCCTACCTGTTCTGGCCATTGCAAGGACAGGAGCACAAGAGAGAAGTGAATCACCTAGCCAAGGCGTTCCGACAGTGTCGTAAATGCCCATTGTGTAGAGAGCCTGTGCCCATAAGAATCCACAGGTTTTTATGTTCGCCTTGGTATGGACGCTATAAACGGAGCCATCAGGTCATGTCATCCCTCTACCTGCCTAGTTTTTGGCAAGTCTTGGGCCTTCAGAAGAATTTCAGGACGGAACACAACATTTATGGTGGCTCCAAAACAGGCTATGTTGGGCGCACAAAAACCGAGGACCGATGGCCGTGGTCGGACATACTGTCACGTTCAGACCCTCAAAATAGTGAGCTCCATGATTAATCGAAAACTCGAAACATGTGACCCAAGGTGGGTGTGGAAGAAACAATTTGGCAACATAACGAGTCAGGGATGGGCTGCGTCTGCAGCAGTGAAAGAATATTACCAACTTTGGTTAGGATTGGCAAGAAAATAGAGCAGTTGAGCCGGGGGGAGTCATGGCTCTCATGAAGTTTGCTTCAAAATGGTTCAAATGGCTCTGTGAACTATGGGACTCAACTGCTGTGGTCATGAGTCTCCTAGAACTTAGAAGTACTTAAACCTAACTAACCTAAGGGCATCACACACATCCATGCCCGAGGCAGGATTCGAACCTGCGACCGTAGCAGTCGCACGGTTCCGGACTGCGCGCCTAGAACCGCGAGATCACCGCGGCATGAAGTTGGCACAAAACCCTTGGGGGAGGGGGTACGGGCGGTGGAAGGAGGCAGTTGTGAGAGTACATTTTTCCAGTTTACTGAGGTTTGATGGAAAGGGATTTACGGAGAAATGGGTCTTCTGATTCAGACTCCTGTCTGGAGAGGAGATTCTGGTCTTAACTCTTGTTATGAATTGGTTGCACTGGAAACACTCACCCTGAGCGTGACTTCGCTGTGCCATTGTTCTAGGGAGCCTGTGGTGAAGTTTAGACCTAAGTCAGCTCGGACTACTCGCAGTCTTATACGTATCAAGTGTGTTATCTCCTTGTGTGCACTGCTGTGAAAGTGAGTCAAACTGGTTCATGGTATCACTGGCGAATGGGAGTGCCACACGCTGGATTCTGCCGAGATTTCAGGGCTCCATCGGAGAGTAATTGCGATCCAACTAACAGATCACCTGCCCGCGACTTGGAATATTTTGAGCCCGCGTAAACGAATTACAGGCGCCTCACATCGCTAATCTGCAGATGCTTGCACCACGACCGTCACTTGAGACAGCTCTACGCATTGTTAAAGGGGTGCAGTGTTGCTGCTATCGCTTGTTAGGACAAACAGAATCACAGTCTCACCACTTGTTCACAGCTGCACCAACGTAGCATAATTTCTGTGCGGAATAAATCCATAAAAGTCTCTTCAGCGTGAGATAATTTCAAATAGCTTTATTCACGTTTTGAGCCAGGGTAAACATGTTAAACCAATAAACCTTTTCTTTGCCATCTTAACGCCACGCAGTGCAGTGCTAATAATTTGTTGCCAAGAGTATATGATTTATTAGTCATCTCGCTTGTATTGTTTGTCTTATCGTGTGATCAATAAACTCTTTCCAGTTTTTATAAAAGATTAATCCCATGTTGATATAATAGTCGCCCATCAGTAATTGACTACAATAAAGACATGGCCACCACTTCATTAAATTATTTCAGATTTCAAGTTTTATTTAAGATTGTGATAAAGGCGATTACCTCTAATGGAGGCTACCAACAACAACCGCTGTAAAAGGGCAGAATCATTTTATCAGACGCGTGATTAGGCAGACAAGTTGAACACTTACTAGTTAAAGTGATTGATGACAGGGTGTAAATCTGCAGTCGCCTTTAACCTTTCAAATCAAACCGAAACATCAGCGTAATCTTGAGAGATAGTAGCTTTTCGGCGCTCGTTATACAGTTGCAACGTATCGCGCTTAAGGAGAGGTCATCGACCGAGCGAACGTGCGGAGTGAGGGGTTGTGGGGTTGGTAATGGACACGAGAGCCAACCTTGGCGGCGAATGCTGTCGTTTTGAAAACTTCCATTCGGGTCGGCGCTGGCTATATTGCGCGTGTTTTGGGATGGGCTGCGTAGCGAAGAAGTTTGGCGGTCGTTAGCCAATAAATGTTGTCGGGGTTCCTGACTCATGACCTACCTTTCCGATGTTGTTGGACACGGACTTCAACTGACGTAATAAGGTGATATCTTCGTAGTTAGGTCATTCGTTGGAGACACATTTTCTGCCCTCCATGTTGCAGGTGTGATGAACCTTAGAGATTACGGGTGCATTCTCAATCACGAAACTTTGTGTACAATCTATTTTGTGGTTCACAATTATAAAATTTTTTGTCCCATTCTGACTATAGTATTAGTGCTGTCGTCTGGTGGTGTCGATAATCTCGTTTACCATTTAAACTACTGTGTATTAGTTATTTACCGTCGTGTTTTGTCTGTTTCAGAAAGTACTGTGTATCATTGAACGGATCGATGCACCAATTCCGCCATATCTTTATGCGGAGACTTGAATGTCCGCTTGCATCACGGACGAATATTTATTATGAGCCTAATTTATCTTTTTATGCCTTTGCATGAGATAATCTTATGTTACTTTGATTTGAATTGTTGTTTTAAATACCTGGTGTTTGAGTGTGATTCGGTTACTGCTCGGAGTCAGTGACAATTTGCTCAACGTGTTTTGGTGTAATTTTATGTTGTTTCATGTTGTTCTAAGTGCACTGCCGTGGGTTCGTTACGTTAGTATTATTAATTTAAGGAGTTTAAGGTGTAGCGTATTCGTTATCGTATTGGGACGCGCGATTTATTGGATCGTAATTTCTTACGATTTGCTTATCTCAGAGTCTGATTTGTGGGTTTGACCTTCGCCTTCGGACTCTTCCGTATCCTCCTTATTTAGTGGATTCTAACGTTATGTTAATGCTCCAGGTACGCCCTTTAACAGTTGCCTGTTCTCAACTTAATACTGTGTGAGGGAGTTTATGTGAGACAAATACGGCCTTTCCGTCCATTGTCCACGCTGCCTGTTGTGTACGGCGTTCGTGTCTGTACCTGGCTGGTGTCTGGAGCTTAGGTATATTTACGAGATAAGTGTCGTACATTGGTCCAAGGCTCACAAATTGAAAAATAATTTCTGTATATGTAATTATTGCCTGTCCTTTTCAGGCGTTAGTTAATTTTGTGTTTCATATGAAAGACCTGCATGTTTAATTTACTTATTCTAGCTCTTCAGTCGAGAGTGCACTTGCCAGGCGTGTATTTATTGCCCGGAAGTCAATTTCGTCACTGTTCAGTTTGTCTTCAGTCTAGTCTTCGAGATACTTAACATCGCAAGCATTTTATTGCAATCTCATTACTTTACAACCATGAAACATTCACACAAATTGGCTTCAGCCGTTTGATCTGTAACGACTGATCCCTATAGTTCTAATGTTATTCATGCTACAATAATCCTATCAATGTCGAATTAGCGCAAATCGGCTGCTGCAGTCTGATGTGTAACTGGTTATCTCTGAAACCACAATCTGTTCAGAGGATTGTTATTTAGTCCTGGTTTGTTGCTTTCACTAACTGTATCTGTATCAAAATGTCTGAAGGGCAAAGTTCTACCTGTTAGGTATCTGGTGACCACTTATTTGTCAAAATTTTTCACTATGACAGTTATTCTAATTAATTGTGAAACTTCCTGGCAGATTAAAACTGTGTGCCCGACCGAGACTCGAACTCGGGACCTTTGCCTTTCGCGGGCAATTGCTCTACCATCTGAGCTACCGAAGCACGACTCACGCCCGGTCTCACAGCTTTACTTCTGCCAGTATCTCGTCTCCTACATTCCAAACTTTACAGAAGCTCTCCTGGTTCGCAGGGCGTGAGTCGTGCTTCGGTAGCTCAGATGGTAGAGCAATTGCCCGCGAAAGGCAAAGGTTCCGAGTTCGAGTCTCGGTCCGGCACACAGTTTTAATCTGCCAGGAAGTTTCATATCAGCGCACACTCCGCTGCAGAGTGAAAATCTCATTCTGGAAACATCCCCCAGGCTCTGGCTAAGCCATGTCTCCGCAATATCCTTTCTTTCAGGAGTGCTAGTTCTGCAAGTTTCGCAGGAGAGCTTCTGTAAAGTTTGGAAGGTAGGAGACGAGATACTGGCAGAAGTAAAGCTGTGAGACCGGGCGTGAGTCGTGCTTCGGTAGCTCAGATGGTAGAACAATTGCCCGCGAAAGGCAAAGGTCCCGAGTTCGAGTCTCGGTCGGGCACACAGTTTTAATCTGCCAGGAAGTTTCATATCAGCGCACACTCCGCTGCAGAGTGAAAATCTCATTCTAATTAATTGTGTACGTGAATAAAACTTAGTGTGCACTAAAAGCTGAATGAAGTTCTCCCTCCCCCAAAACCTGTTCTTCCACTTGCTCCTTCATAGGCGTTTACTGGGGCGCCGATGGTTCCCCTTAACAGTCGATATTGGTACTTAACGTCCTGTCATTAGAGACTTAGCACAAGCTCTGACTACGGAAGGATGGGGAAAAAATCGGCCTTGTCCATTGAAGGGAGATTTCCCAGCGTTTTCCTGAAGTGATATAGGGAAGTGAAGGAAATTCCAAATCAGGACGGTGCGAAAGTGATTCCAGTGTCCTAAGTACTACGCCATCTCGCTCGGTTTTTTCTATTTACTTTACTCATCCGAGGATGAATTTCTGCCACTTTTATGCCTTTAGCTCCAAGAAACTGTATCACAGCGCGTATTTCATAGTCGGCGAGAGTCTCTGTCGGGGGAGGCATTTCAACAAACGTAATGACGCTTTAATCAAGTCCACGGCATTCCAGCAGTGAGCGGCACACAGCGCCCATGCGCCAAATGCCAACAGCGGCACGGTAGCGGTGCAATTTCAAAAGTACACTTACTTTAAAATCACGTCCTGTACTTTCCTCCAGGCAATAACAATCCCTAAACATAATTAATACGGCTCCTGATAAATGGTGAAGCTACAATTGACTGTCATATGTAATCTTCTTCAGTAAACGTTAGTCTAGTGTAACGTGTAGGATACACACGAGAAAAAACAATTCACGAGTTAAATACGTTCGTACATATAGGAGATACTGGTATTCACACGATATGAAACGTTGGATATCTGTCCGATGTACCCTGCCGGAAAAAAAAAATTATCCGCCAATTTAGAGGTTTCCTAGTCACTCAGGATTTATTGTTGCAACAATGTATATGGAGTACACGAAATGATTACATTTAAAGGTCAGTAGCAAAAGCGGTTCTGAGGTACTGTTTAGCGACCCATGCTTAAACACCCATATTAGCACGTGGTGTAGTCTCCACGAGCGACAAGACAGACGCTGATTCTCGCACCCGATCAACCGTGCGGATTGCTAATACTGTTTTGGGATACCTTATGTAACGCCTGCTCCATGTGTTCACGTAGCTCTGTAAGAGTTGTTGGCTGACGAGTCGCACTAGTCAGTTTTCGTCGCCTCATATCCGACATGAGCTCGACAGGTGACAAGTCCGTAGAATGTACTCGCCAGGAAGTTGCTGCACGTTTTGCTGACCATATCGAATTTCACAGGCAGTGTGTGTGTGAGTATTATTCCCGATGGAACAGCGCATCACCTTCCTGTTGCATGAAGGTCTAAAAATGTTCTCCACGTAGAGAGTGCTGATTACCGTCCCCTGCAGAAACACCAAACGTGAACGGGAATTGTAACTTACCGCATCCTCAGATCAGAAGGTCTGACGTGGGGGCAGTGTGTCTTGGACGAATGCACTCTACGAGACAGCGCTCACGAGGTTTAAAACCATCACTTGCGTGCAGGCAGCATTTGCTTTCATCGCTGAAGACCATAGCATGCCACTCAATCTTCCAAGTCCTTCTTTTACGTCGATGCTGTGGTGAGAGTGGAAGATGGGCTACGCGTGTGCTTGCCTGCAGTACCATTACTTATAATCGCTTCCCAACAGATTGTCCTCGTATTAGTGCCGTGGTAGCTGTACGATCTGCCGCTGCTGCCCGTACAATAGAACTATTCTGAAGTCGACATGTAGCTCGTAATATGGTGTGGCATTATATAGGATTGATTTTAGCCTCTGATTTTATGTTCTTAACTTTTAAACCGAGCGATGTGGCGCTGTGGCTAGCACACTGGTCTCGCATTCGGGAGGACGACGGTTTAATCCCGCGTCCGGTCATCCTGATTTAGGTTTAAATGATTTCTCTAACTCGCTCTAGGCAAATGCCGGGATGGTTCCTCTGAAAGGGCACGTCCGACTTCCTTCCACATCCTTCCCTAATCCGACTAGACCGATGACCTCGCTGTTCGCGACTGCTACGGTGGCAGGTTCGAATCCTGCCTCGGGCATGGATGTGTGTGATGTCCTTAGGTTAGTTAGGTTTAAGTAGTTCTACGTTCTAGGGGACTGATGACCTCAGCAGTTAAGTCCCATAGTGCTCAGAGCCATCTGAACAATTTTGAACCTCGCTGTATAATCTCCTCCCCCAAACAACCCAATCCAACCCTAAACTTTTACAAATCGATGTACACGTTGCCGACGCATTGCATGACGATATGTTAGATCGCTTTATTAATTGGCTCTTTCCTGATGAGACATTTGTTGCTTGTCCTTCCCAAAAAGACGCGTTTAAATTCGTTGACAGTATGATTACGGTTAATTGAAAACTACCATTTATTCTAACTGGTTGGATTATTCACATGTTATTCTGTAACCGTAGTTGAAGTGCAACCTAGTTCAAAACAATGAAAGTTACTCCGAGATAACAAATGCCCTACTGTCCTGTCCTTCCTTCTTGTTGGTGTTCTCCGTATATCTCTTTCCTCGCCTATTCTCTGGATGATCTCCTCATTCCTTAGCTTCTCAGTAGGTAGGAAAGAGATGAGGAAATAATGACATCTAGCCGCACGGGATATACGGCAAAGAAACGGCGAGAGATGCAAATTGGTGCCGGACTCGGAGTCGAAGCCGGATGCTTCACTTGTCTAGAACGATTGTATCAACCGCTTTGGCCATCCGGAAACGCTTTCATTCGGACTTGAATTCTCAGCTTCCTGATGGCCGTACCGCAGCGATCTCCTTCCGTTAACACCTACTCGCAGATTAGGAGCTCGGACGTTGGCGAAGCATGCGCACTGAAACATTTTCATCAAACAGCCGTGGCTCCACTGGAATTGTAGATATGAGTCGCTTCTGTTCCGTTGGACATGTCCGACAGAACAGACACCAATCGTATCTACACTTCCTACATTGGCGTACACTGGGGACGACCAGATAGCCGATATTATTTATCACTCACTGTGCTTACTTAATCTGTTCATAGTCACTGGTATCCCTAATTTACCTCCCTTTATATCAAATACTTATTATAAATCGAAAACTGCAGTATCAAATCGGATACCTCCTGCATCTTGGCTCTGTAACTTTGCGCAACACTTCACATATCCGTCTTCTTCTAACGCAGTAACACAGAAAACTTAAGTTCAAATAAGTAACGGGAATGAAGTCCGGCGACGTCGTCAACAACCGCCAATATTTCGACTTTGTCATTTTCAAGGCGAAAACTATTTCAACCGAGCGCTGAACAAAGGAATTAAAAAATACGGTTTCCGGAACCATTTCGGAAAGATTGCACACACAAACACACACACACACACACACACACACACACACACACACACACACACACACACACACGCTCGCACGCGCGCGCCCTGTAGACACTATTGCCACCACACAACCGAAGAAGACCCACACCAATAGTGAATCAAAAGTGGAAATTAGTAAACAACGGATGAAATAGAACAAACCTTTTTGACAAGGGAGAGAGCAGAATTTAAGCAGAATCTTCGATCTCTACTTACAAGGTAATTTGATAATTTAATTTCGATTACTTCTTTAATAACTCTGTCCCGACAGCTAGAAGTGCATACCAGAATCTCCTTGTAGCTATATTCCACAGGATGACTAGTGCCAGAAGTGCATTTTGCTATCGACCGACCGTCAAGTGATAACAATACCGAGTTGTCATAAAGGTCTACGGTCTTTCTAGCTTACATGGAGCATTTACAACAAGATCGATCGTATTTTGTGGACGTACGATGTGAACTATTTCAGACTACCATCCAATATTGTGGCCCTTGTAAGTTCCGTTAAAGATTATCTTTGTTTGCCTAAAACTGGTATCTATCGTATTCCTTGGAGTAGTTGCATGTCATATATTTGTCGGATTAGCAGCACCGTGTAGCCTAGGCGTCACACACTGCCAGCAAATCTGCTATTAATGAAGTCTGTCTTAGCACCGGTCCTCGTCTGTATTACAACACCGCCAGCCGCTGTGGCCGAGCGGCTCTAGGCACTTCAGTCCAGAACTGCGCTGCTGCTACGGTCGCAGGTTCGAATCCTGCCTCGGGCATAGATGTGAGTGATGTCCTTAGGTTATTTAGGTTTAAGTAGTTCTAAGTCTAGGGGACTGATGACCTCAGATGTTAAGTCCCATAGTGCTTAGAGCCATTTGAACCATTTATTACAACACCTACTCATAGATTCTGGCATGCACTTCCATCTGTTGGAATAGTATTATTAAGGAAGCTGTTAAAATTAAATTAGCTTGTAACCTTGTAAATAGAGATGCAGATTTTTTCTCTTAAATTCTGCGTGGCGTCCTGCTCCCTCCCTTGTCAAAAATACAAAGGGACACAATGCTACCTCAACAGTTGTTTAGTAATTGTCACTACCGGTAACTTCTGGCGTCCGAATTCCTTGGTTGTGTGGTGGTGTTAATGTTTACACTATGTGTGCTTTCATTCCGGAATTTCTCTGCGAAACGAGGTTTTAAATGCCCTTGCAAAGAGCATACTTTCTGCAGGTTTGCCTTGAAAATAACAGGGAGGTCACCTGTTGAAATATCGGTGTTTGTCGACGTCATACCCTGGCTGTCTTTCCGTAAGTTATTTGAACGTTGTATAAGCCGGAAAAAAATTCAAGTCTAGAAAAATGAAATGTGTCTATTTCGTTTATGACCAGAAATCCCTTTACAAGAATTTCAGCCACTTGGTGGAAGTCTTCAGTGATTTGCCAGTCGATGATGACGAAATGATCATGAGGGCAACAAACACGCCCCGTCCTGAGCCTAGAATAATTCCCCACTCGGCTGGGAACGAACCAAGGGCCCAAGACGCGAGTAATCAAGCTAACCACAAGATCACGTTCTGTCAACCCTGTGATCTATGTCTTATCCAGGAACACTCTGGATTCGCGAGGAGATTAAGCCTTCATCAGTTATCATGAGTTTAGCTCTGGGCATATTTCAGCTCTTTCCTTTTGTGGGAACCGGTATATATCGTAAACCATCTATGCTACTGACAACTCTTTCTGTATCTCTTTCTTCCTTCCCTCTAATTTACTAATTTTAACTTTATTTCTCGTCCTATCTCTAACGAGTCAACTTTATCTACACAATGATTCCTCCTGTAACGTAGCCGGGAATTTGTTGCCCATTACTCATATTCGACAATAGTATAATGCGAAAATTTCTTAAATACCTAATACTCATTACTATGTAGCTATATTATTATTATTGTGATTATTATTAGTACTATTATTGTTACTACCCAGTCCAGTATCCCAGGGTACTTGTGAGTTGGACAGCTATGCTTTTGTTTGCAGAAGACATCATTATTAGTCAAAAGAAGGAAAATGATCTGCAAAGATCAGTGTACCATCTGAATGAAATATGCAAAAAATACAACTTAAAATTTTCTAGTAGTACAACGAAAATAATGGTACTACGAGGAAAATAATCAGTCAGATAAGAAATTATTGTGGATAATTGTTGTAGAACAAGTCTCTCAAATCTCTTATTTAGGCCATGCCACAAGAATAGAATGCCCAAGTTCCATGCTGCCTGTGGCACCATTAACAGAACATTGGGCTATAGAATACAAAAATAGACCATCATAAAATTCTATAAAGTGTTGGTGGTTCTTGTGTTGTCCTATGGAAGCAAACATTAAAAATTTTCAACATGAATGAAAAATTTCAAAAGTATCGTAATGCAATTTTGTCATATGATAACATGATGGAGGCCGTGGCTGTTGTTTGAAGACAAATGTTGATGGTGTTAGGACAGCAACCAGCCACAAATTTACTTTCAGTTCCTTTATTCAAAGGGTACCGTTACCGGTTTCGAATCGTTGTGATTCATCATCAGACGGTTTACACGCTTTCTTTTTGACATGTGATGTGTTTTATACAGATTAATTGGTCTAAAATATAAATAATACATAATCATAAACACGCCGCACATAGATGGTTGCGTTACAGATTTTCGTTGCATGTGACTTACGTGAAACGCCGGTTTGGAGTGTTTGTTTTCATAACATTTGTCCAACAGATGTGAATACATTCCCACTGCATTCTTATTGTTGCACACGTAAATTGTTCTCACTGAATATTTTAGATTTGTCACTGAGAAGATTTCCACCACGCACCACATGTATTGATACATACAAAGAGCTTACAAACATATGAGTTTCAAAGATGCTATTATATATCGTAACATTTGACGATGATGTCCTATGTTTGGAAAGGATCATATAGTCATTTACGCAACTGTAATGCCTTTTACACTAGTACTGAGACATTGAATTTTTAGTTGATATTGTTAAATTAATTACGAAGTTTTTTAAATATACACTCCTGGAAACTGAAATAAGAACACCGTGAATTCATTGTCCCAGGAAGGGGAAACTATTGACACATTCCTAGGGTCAGATACATCACATGATCACACTGACAGAACCACAGGCACATAGACACAGGCAACAGAGCATGCACAATGTCGGCACTAGTACAGTGTATATCCACCTTTCGCAGCAATGCAGGCTGCTATTCTCCCATGGAGACGATCGTAGAGTTGCTGGATGTAGTCCTGTGGAACGGCTTGCCATGCCATTTCCACCTGGCGCCTCAGTTGGACCAGCGTTCGTGCTGGACGTGCAGACCGCGTGAGACGACGCATCATCCAGTCCCAAACATGCTCAATGGGGAACAGATCCGGAGATCTTGCTGGCCAGGGTAGTTGACTTACACCTTCTAGAGCACGTTGGATGGCACGGGATACATGCGGACGTGCATTGTCCTGTTGGAACAGCAAGTTCCCTTGCCGGTCTAGGAATGGTAGAACGATGGGTTCGATGACGGTTTGGATGTACCGTGCACTATTCAGTGTCCCCTCGACGATCACCAGTGGTGTACGGCCAGTGTAGGAGATCGCTCCCCACACCATGATGCCGGGTGTTGGCCCTGTGTGCCTCGGTCGTATGCAGTCCTGATTGTGGCGCTCACCTGCACGGCGCCAAACACGCATACGACCATCATTGGCACCAAGGCAGAAGCGACTCTCATCGCTGAAGACGACACGTCTCCATTCGTCCCTCCATTCACGACTGTCGCGACACCACTGGAGGCGGGCTGCACGATGTTGGGGCGTGAGCGGAAGACGGCCTAACGGTGTGCGGGACCGTAGCCCAGCTTCATGGAGACGGTTGCGAATGGTCCTCGCCGATACCCCAGGAGCAACAGTGTCCCTAATTTGCTGGGAAGTGGCGGTGCGGTCCCCTACGGCAATGCGTAGAATCCTACGGTCTTGGCGTGCATCCGTGCGTCGCTGCGGTCCGGTCCCAGGTCGACGGGCACGTGCACCTTCCGCCGACCACTGGCGACAACATCGATGTACTGTGGAGACCTCACGCCCCACATGTTGAGCAATTCGGCGGTACGTCCACCCGGCCTCCCGCATGCCCACTACACGCCCTCGCTCAAAGTCCGTCAACTGCACATATGGTTCACGTCCACGTTGTCGCGGCATGCTACCAGTGTTAAAGACTGCGATGGAGCTCCGTATGCCACGGCAAACTGGCTGACACTGACGGCGGCGGTGCACAAATGCTGCGCAGCTAGCGCCATTCGACGGCCAACACCGCGGTTCCTGGTGTGTCCGCTGTGCCGTGCGTGTGATCATTGCTTGTACAGCCCTCTCGCAGTGTCCGGAGCAAGTATGGTGGGTCTGACACACCGGTGTCAATGTGTTCTTTTTTCCATTTCCAGGAGTGTATATTCATAATGGCTCCTTTTTCTGCTAGATGTAAAATTTTTAAGTTGTCCTCAATGTTTCCCACTGAATGGTTTTCTTCAGCAATATGGGCTGCAAATGCTGATTTGTTCAAGTTACCAAATCATAAAGCATCAATATCTTCCTCACATCTAGTTTCAAAACTTCTGCCTGTATGTCCAATGTAGAATTTTGGGCATGTATCGCATTTGAGTTTGTATATTCCTGATTTACGGTAGGAACTTTAGGAGGTATCTACATAATGGATTACTTTTTGTTGTAATTTATTATTTGTGGAAAAGCTGATTGTAATATTTTTCTTTTTAAATAAGTTTGCTATTTGGTATGAAAGTGGGCCTATGTATGGGAGAGTAGCATATTTAGGTTTGGCTTCTGTGGCACACTGATTTGGCTTGAAGTGACGGCAGTGAAGTGGATTTGAGGTTTTTGTCTGCATTTTGTTGTGGAGTTTTTCTGTTATTGTGGGTTTATATCCATTACTATGGGCAACTGTTTTAATTATTTATGATTTCATTTTGTTGGTCTGTGTCACTCATTGGTACTTTCTTAATTCGGTGTAGCATCGTTCTGAAATATGCCATTTTTTGTTGGCGGGGGTGGCGAGATGAGTTGTCACCACATCTGTGATGGTAGGTTTTCTGTAAGTAGTAAATTGATGTTTATTGTTACTACTGCAAATTTTCAGGTCAGTGATTGGAGACAAGGTCTTATCAGAGTTCCAGCTCACAGAATTCCCCACAACATCCTGACTTACAAGCCTAACTGGGAAACAGATATCGGTAGACCTGGAAAAAGATGTTTGTGAGCTCGGAAAGGTGAAAGCCTAATCCATGAAATAACGGAGAAGATTATGATTATTACTACCATTGGGAATGGGCAAGAATGCCCAATCCATGAAGTGGAGAAGAAGAACAAGAAGAAGAATTATTAATCTTAGCGTTATGGTTACTATGTTGCTGGTATACTGTACAAACTGTATTCACCAATGAAGTCTGGTTAGCAATAACAGAGGGCCTGAAGGCCCTACTTTGGCATCTGAAATAAATTGAAGAATAAATAAGTTTAACTTTTCGACTTTCGTACTTCAGTGAAATACATTGGTTCTAAAAATAAAACAACTCAATGTAGCAAGGAATCACTGATTTCTGCCGCTGCCCGACACAGCTGAGTAAACACTGCCTTTCTTTCTAGAAATATCAGCTGTCCTACCGCGCGTGGGTCGAAGTCAATTCGGCACCGGCAAAGCAACGCAGCTACGCAGGCCTCGACCGCCACTCACGTTAAGACTTGTGATCCAGACTAATAGGCATTAACGCAGTTTGGGATGCGCCGCTTAGCCTTAGGGATTCCCCTGATAGATAGGCGACACCGCGACACGGGAGCCGGATTAGCGTCGTCTCAGCGAAGGAGCGCTAACGTTTCACTAACCGTTAGCACGCGCGTACTTTAAACAGGCGGATTCTTGGTAGCACTGCACGGCAGCGTGCTCATCTGTGACTTGCAGCAGAATCTGATTGCTTCTTATTAAAAGATTAGCATTGGTAAATCAATGATTTTCAGTCAAGTAATTGCTATATTTAGCAGATAACAGTACACAACGATTATCAGTCCTCTTCTGGAGTACTGCGGTACTGTATAGTATCCTTACCAGATAGAAAAGACGGAGGATATCAAAGACGTCTAAT
Source organism: Schistocerca nitens (assembly GCF_023898315.1). Classification (NCBI taxonomy): domain Eukaryota; kingdom Metazoa; phylum Arthropoda; class Insecta; order Orthoptera; family Acrididae; genus Schistocerca; species Schistocerca nitens. The sequence continues at coordinate 872,452,715 of NC_064614.1, read as the reverse complement.
GAAGGCAGCTCACTAGATATGGTAGAGAGTGTCTCATATATGGTAAGCAAGTCGTGGTGGCAGTCATTAGAAGAAAGCCGTTTTTTGCTGTGGCGAGGTCTTTCGATCTTTTCAATGAGAAACATTGACCTCTGAATGACAAAAAGTTTATTGTCATCTACATACGGAAAAACGAGCATCTAATAAAATAATAATAATCAAAATCTTATCGGGAGATTAAATTATTCATTTTTCTAACATGATATTCCGGACTGAAACGGTCGAGAAACAGTCTGAAAATCGCCCAGTGAAGTATCTGCCAAACGTGTGAGAGTTGAAGAGCAAGCATGTGCTTGTAAAAGTAGAAACATTTCCGATATAGTTCACGTTGAGTGTCTCAACTTAGCATATGCTTTCGCAATGTTTTCAGAAAATCATCCGGAAGCAGATTATCAAGTACTTCATATGGAAGAACATCTGACGCATCCATCTATGAATATCATCTGGTACATAAAAAAATATGATAAACAATTCACCAAAATAAACAGAAACAGGAGTACACTCACGTCCAGAAAAACAGAACACGTTAACGATTAGGGATGGGACTTTCATGTTTACAGAACACCTACACTAGTATGTTCTGCAGAAATAATTAACATTTCAGTCGCCTTGGTTCAGCATATGTCGTTGACTAAAGTGCACGTCATTTACGATGGCGGCCGAGTTTAGGTTCGTTCTGCGCATCTGACGTCACAAAACACAGTCAGCCAATGAACAGAGAAAGACGTTGCCAGAGCTCGATTGCAGTGCAGAGCACGGACGAGTGTCTTCAGTTTTAGAAACGTTCAGTCATAAATAAAGTAATTGAACAAAAGCAATGTCTTGATAGCAAACTTTCTATAAAAGAAAGTTTGGAAAAAGCATTCTTTATACCAATTGCTCCATATTCTATTAATTAATTAAACCAAACAAGCAATAAGCCTCCTAATTTAGGTGATAGCAAGGAAATTCATTCTCACTAACCGCTTTTTCGCAATAAAGAACAGCGGTAATTGTTTATTTCCTATTGTACTTCGACGAAACGTGAATAATTCATAGTCATACCAACAGCGTTTGTCGGTATTTTGCGTGATGGCTTAAAGCCCTCCAGGAATTATATTGCATGACGAGCTGCACTAGCGTAATGGTTAAGGTGCTTGGCTGCTAAGCAAAAGGATCTGAGTTCAAACCTTGTGCTGTGTTTAATATTTTCTTTATTTAAAAACAATGTCGAAGGGTTTTCATGAATTTATTCGTTTGAATGTAATTATTTGAAATTTCTAGTGGCAACTAAAATCGACCATACGGAAAGTATACGCTGTGGACTTTTACCTCTGCAAACTCTTCAAAATTTCGTGCACTGGTTTACTACATTTAATGCTCCACAATAACTGCGTGGAACGTCAAAACAAAATCAAGTCATTTATGGGGGGAAGATATCAGTCAAGAAGATGTGTAAAAATCAAATGTTTCGGCCAAATACTTTTTGTGAAATCGAATAAGTGTGTCAAAGCAGTCGGAACACTATGTGTCTGCACAGGTGAGAAGTGCAGTGATGACAAAATCGCGCACAGCGCGGAATGCGGGGAGCACGTCTCTGTAGCAGAGAAAGGGTTAAAAATGCGCGCTCCCCCATAAACGTAAGTTTGCGATCCATACTATACTATTCTATACTATGGCGCTGCTTCTCTTGGTGCGTGCAACTGGCAACGCAGCAATCTCTCGCGTCTGGGTGGGCATGCGCGAGCCGCCAAGATAAAAGAATTGAACTATAGTAGACACAGGGTCCGCCATTGGTCTTCAGAATTTGTTCCATGTATAACAGCATCGACGTGGAGAAGGCGCGATTGGCTCCTTGTAAAATAGCCATCCATGCCGCTTACACCTGGTTCCAAGGTTCATGCTGTAGTTAACATTGGGTCGCAGCTCTGACCCGTTGTTTCACCATATACCACACATTTTTGATTAGAGACAAAGCTGACGAACTGACGGGCCAGGGCAAAAGCCTCACATTCTGTGCACGTGTTCGTGCAGCCAACTGTGGTCGTGCATTGTCCAGATGAAAAATGGCATCTGGGGCGATGTGCAGAAAGTGTATGGCTACTGGTCGAAGGAGATCAAGCGAAGAGGATATAGTTTTTGAATAGTGTTAGTATCTTTTTAAGAGAGGAAGACTGATGCAAGACTGCAACACAGCGCACCCAATTTGTAGAAATGATTATTGTGATGCTAGTTTGTTCACTTTCTCAGAGCCGAGAGAAAGACAACCCCAGTCCCTGAAACAGGCATTAAGATTTCAACTGGCTAAGCTGTTTCATTTTTATAGAAATTCTCTGCTAACATTGTACCCTATTTAAATAATTGTTCCCTTTGTTAAGCCTAGCATTTTGCAGACTTACGTTACGTGTGAAGACCACGCGAAGCTTTACTCTTTCTTTTTGAATAAATACTTCATTCTAAAATCGCTGTCTTGGAATAACATTTAATAGTAATAATAGCCCTTCCCACCCCAGTGTTTATCATTAAGCATTACCACATTTCACCATGTCGTATGCAACAGTTTGAATATAGCTTTGAAATTTTATTTGGAATTAGCAATCTAGCTTAACCGCTGCCTGCTTCCTGCTTGCTGTTGTGTTTTCGAGAACTCTGCAACAAAGTGGCCAAGACGCGAGGTAAATGGAAATTCTGATTAGGGCCACGTAATTGTTTTGCTTTAGTGGCGCGTTTAACATGAAGACAAGTTGCATTGAGATCAGTTACAGTTGAGTTTATATTCGTTTTTTTTTAGTCAAAGATTAGCACACAAGTTTAAATTGGATAACAATTTGTAGGGGCATAGTTCTGGTAATACGTAGATTTTAGTAGAATTGGAGTAAAGTTGGGTTAAATTTCAGACAGACACAAATATAGTGGGGGCATGTACACTTGCACTGGAAGATAGTCGGATATCACTTTACGATTAACTAAGAACTTTAGTATACTATTCTGACTAACGACACTAACTGGCTGCTGTATCTGCACTACGATGTTTGTGCTACCAGAGTGGGCTGTGAAAGGCTGGGCCAATAGTGCTGCACTCTGACCTAAGTATACTTTCAACAGCGGCGACGTACGGAACGTCTTTAGACATGTCTTCGTCGACGTCTCTTACTCGTGGCTGCGTCTGGCAGCGAGTGTCTGTAGCTTGTGGTTCTGTTGTGAGCCGACGACCAGTGTCAGCCCCATGTCCCAACCCCAGTACCCACCTCGCATGTGACCGTGAACATCGGCCGAATATCCGGCCATAGGGATGCTGATGGACTGACGGCCAAGTCGGGCGGTGACGGCGGCTGAGGTGGCGCGACTTCGACCTCCTTCGGCACCGCTCTGTATCGAGACAGGCGGACAGGCAGAAATGACTGCCGGTGTCGACACGAACAGCGTGCTGGGTCCGCGGGCAAAACTTCTTCTGCAGAATCGCTGACATAAGGAGCACTGCAGCTGATTCCGGTGACATCGATGCAGCCCAGTGGAACCAGGAACCACGTAATACGAGCGATCAAGTAGCATGCTTCCTACTCTGAATCGTGCCAAAATCTTCCTCCTGCAGTTGAAATTTCGTCCGACCTGGCAGAACGAACTGTTTCCATAGATGCTGCAGAAGTTGGAACAGGGAACTGCTGCAGAAGATGGAACAGGGAACGGTGATGACGACTGTGTAATAATTCTGCTGCGACTTTCCATCACAAGGCAAAGAGTGGTAGCAAGAAAGAAAAATCTTCAAGGCTTAATGCCTTGTGTGGGAGAAACGGAGTTTCTCCCTCTGACTTTTGAACGAACCGTTTACCTCCGCCGTAAGAATGTGGGTGAAATGGAGGAATAGTTACGTAGCATGTGTTGTTGCCGGGAAGAAACCATTGAAAAGCGGCTAGCGTGAACTGAGAGTCTGTCTCCAACAGAAAGATCTCTTAAAGACCTTCGGCACAAAAAATAGCATAAAAAGCAGATATAGTACTAGCAATAGATTTAATGTGGACTACAAATCGAGATTTAGTGTATGCGTCCACCACCAACATCGTTCTGGTGTTCCAAAATGAACCCGAGAAACCAATTTGCAAGTTTCCAGACGGACGTGGCCACTAAAAATGCACTGCAGTGGAGCAGATTGATGCTCCGCACAAGCAGTAAGAAAAAGGTCGTATGCTGAATTTGGGCGTCCATGCCTTGTCAAATAAAACGACTTCAGGCAAGTTTCTTTCTGCGAAGTACGCTCCAGTAGCCTTTGTGTAGCAATGACAATACTTCCCGCTGGAGGAAGTGAGGAATCACAACCTGTGTATCGTCGTTCTCTGTAATTAGCTGTAGAACACCTGAAAAATGAACAGTGCCACGACGCGAAAAGTAGCGCCTCACCTCTGGGTGGGGAATTTCTTTCAGACTACGTGGCGCACGGTTGCAAAACAACGCAATGAACTGGGTCAGAAACAGATGCTCCAGTAATATACCGGAAGCCGTATTTCAAAATCTTGGATGTGAATTTGATTAAATGGTTTTTCAGACAAATCAAACGCTTTGTTGGTACCGACTGATAACCGAGACAATAAGTATGCGTTCTAAAGCTGTGCAGTGGACCAGTACGACAACTAGTATTGATAATTAGACAATAACAGAGCCCAGCGTTACAATTTCTGCACTGTCTAGGTGGGATGGACTTGGAAGGATTGTACAGAGCCGTTAAACGCGAATGATTCGTTATCAAATAAAACTTTCGACTGTATTAATAATGGTTGAACTTCACAACGCCATACGTAGCAGCCGTCAATGAACTCTTTCTAACCATCCGATCTCTTCTCTGCACTTCAAAGTGGAAAATCTTTTGTGTTCCTAATGTTGACTCCATTGCTGTACAGCCACAGGTTGCATTTTTTTCGCCGAAAGACATTTTGACTTTCACCTATGCTGAATCCCTACTAGCATAGGTCATTTCTTCTTCGATTTCTACACATATTTTCCCTCCTGATATTAAGCTTTATCCACGGTGAACCTCATATTTATTTCATACCTGGATGACTTACGCCGCTGTCTCCCACCTTTTTCCAAATTTTTTTGTATTTCATTCTTCAAATCAACTGAAGTATTTCATCTGATACTCAAGGTTTCTTCTCAGTTACCTTCTATATGCCTATGTTACTCTGTCCAGATTTTCCGATTCTCTTACCTAGAGCTGTTCACTCCAACAGAACTGCGTACTATAGTACTCACTAATACTATATACACATCCGGACAAAACTTTCTCAACCGCTGTATTGACTCATACTACGTAACTTTTATAACTGCCTACTACGGTATTCACTATTACAATACTCACATCCTGTCAAAACTTTCTCAACTTCTGTATTGACTAATTCTACAGAACTTTTATAACATAGAACTTAGACGATTCAATTGTGTACAAGCTACAAAAAAATTATTCACAGAAACAAATATTACAGTAAGCATAGGAGACACAAAAGCTGAATGTACTTTAACAAACTAGTGCGGAACTATGATGTTAAAATCAAATACACATCATATAGTGACATTAAAGACAAAATTAAAACATGGAGGTACTATACTAATAAAGTTAACAGACTACTAAAAGGACACATTTTAGTCAGTGTTGATGATGCGGTAATTCTTCCAGAAAATGTCGATACCCTGCAACAATCACTGTATTATATGTGTAAAACAAACGATATCAAGATTCGAAGAGGTTATTTGAAGTGTCTTAAATCCATAATTCGTTATTTTCAATATTTGTATGTGATGTTTTATACCGCCAGATATCATGTTAACACGTTATTGGATCCCTAAGTGTCTCATATGCCGTGCTGAAACAGTTGGAAAATAGCCGTTGTTTCCAAAATGTCTTATGTCCCAGCCTTATTGATTTCCAATATGTCTTACATCCATGTGACAAATGCGCTGACTCATACAAAGCACGTGATTCATCATAGCCCTGTCACGACGCTCCTTGTTATCTGGAGGTTAACAACAGTGGGCTGTAAGTTTGTGTGTTGCTTCTTCCTGCTTATTTGAGTGTAATAAAACAGATGGTTAGTTTTAAAGAAGATGTACGTCACTTAGGACGGACAGTGAGGAAAAGGTCACTAGGACCTTCAGGGTGGGCTAAAAACAAAGAAAAACACCGTAAATACGCTACTGTTGGTAGTATACCAAAAATGCCTTGTAATCACAGTGATGGAATTTGTACAGCTCCAGAGCATTCTACCACAGACTGTGAGCGTTTGCATACAGTACTTCATAACCAAAAAACTAAGGTGGAACAAAAGTAATTTATTGCAGATTCCATAGTTATACAGATAATACAAGTATTCGTTGGAAACAGAACGAAAGATATCGGGAATTTTCTATTTAGTTCTTCATTCGAATAAAAGATGGAGATAAATTAAAAGTGTGTTCAGTAAGTTTCCGGAGCTGTGCAGTTACTACTGTTACATGTTTTTATGTTTTCAATGTTTTCTGCTTGCTTAAGCTGGTATTATAATATTAAGTATCATTTTCTGATATCTTCGTGTCACAAACGGCGTATACTTTTCTGGTTCAGTAGCCTGTATGATATCTGAAGATGCCACAATAGACAATTTTCCATTGTGAAGGTGGTCCATGATCGGAACAGGTTTTGAATAAATGTACTGTAACACCGCATAGTGTGTATCATGCATTTCTCCAAGTAAATCGATGCCTAAAATATTTTTAATGTGTATTCCTTCTTGTGCTTACGTAATCGGTCACTAGACTGAAACACTGGGCTGGAAACAGTATGTGTTCTTATGTAGACTATCGTTAACTTACAACACTTCCCCTTAGAACAAAGACGTGCCACCAGATAATACAGGTGACCGAAAAATTTTTCTATTTGCAGATGACAATTGTTATTGCCAGAGGTGTAGAATGCAATATACGATTGTTGAATCTTTAATTGTGGCAGCTATTTATTTACTGCTTATAAGCGTTTCACAGATTTACTGTCATTCAAAGGACTTATTAACACTGTGTGCAACCCGTTGCCAGCAATGTGGAAGTCGCAACATATCCTCAGAAGTGCCAGTAATGTTAATAGTTGGGGTAGAGCCATGAAGACCTTCTTTCAGTTTAGGTATTAAGTTCAAGCAATAAGGATGTAAGTCCGAGAAGTGTGGAGGGTGGTGTAGTATTTCAAAGCTCCATCGATGGAACAAATAGCCACATATGCTCGAGCATTGTCCTGCACAATGATGGACGGTTTCTGTCGGAAGTGTCGCCGCCTCTTTCTCTAATCTTGTCACAGTCTGTGTTCCCAAAATAAACAGCTTAGAGAAAGAATTGACGATAATTTCTGCAGAGGCCGCCCATTGTTTTGCAGGACAACGCTCGAGCACATGTCGCTGATTTGTTGATCGGGCCGCGCGGGATTAGCCGAGCGGTCTAGGCGCTGCAGTCATGGACTGTGAGGCTGATCTCGGCGAAGGTTCGAGTCCTCCCTCGGGCATGGGTGTGTGTGTTTGTCTTAGGGTAATTTAGGTTAAGTCCCATAAGATTTCACACACATCATCTGTTGATCGATAGGGGCTGGGAAATGTTGAGTTACCCATTACACTCCTTCGGCTTACAACATTGTCACTTCTACTTGAACACTTCATCGTATTCGCCTCAAATCTATTATAAAGATTCGCCGGGCAATAGAGCGCTCCGGTCAAACTACACCTGGAAAGATGCAGTCGGTTTAGATCCTCTTGGGGGTAGTAGAGGTACTGATAATGGTTTCAACATCGACAGCGAATAGACCGGGTAATCGCCTAGCTACCAGAGCTCTTTAATAGGGAATACTCACAGCCAGAAGGCTCAATGTGTTGTAAACGCCAAAAGCAAGCAAGAAACCATGCCACAGAGACGAACTCATGCTTCCTACAGTCAAATGAGCAGGTTTGAAGGGGCTAATACTGTAGCCTTCAGAGTGTAGGGAGGGTTCTTATAGAGGACTGCTATGGAAGTTGGACGTGCTGCGTCAGTTGTGCGACGATGTTGGTATCAATATTATCACAACCGTAAACGAGGTTCCGGAAGTCCACGCAACACAGTCTCCCCTAGGATCGTCTTGTTGTAAGGGCAGCAGTGACAGATCGTACAGCTGCTACAGCACAGATAAGGAGAATTGTGAGCCAAAGGTGTCAACACGAACTGTGGCGGTTCTGTTATTAATATTGCGACTTCGGGCAATTACACCTCTGGCTTGTCTTCCATTCACGTGACAGCATCCACATGCACTGCTCGACTGGTGCCAAGAGAGGATCGCTTGTAAGCTGGAATGGCGCATCATAGTCTTCAGCGATGGAACAAGATTCTGTCTGCAAGCAATTGACGGTCGTCTGCGCTGTCTCGTAGACTGCGTTTGTCCAAAACGTAAAGGCCCTACCCCAGGCCCCACAGTCTGGGATGCGATAAGCTACAACACTCGTTCACTTTTGCTGTTCCTGGAGGGGACGTTAAACAACGCTCAGTACGTGCTCGATGTTGTGGGACCCTTTCTTTTGCGATTGTTGCAACAGGGCAGTGATGTGTTGTTCCAACAGTATGTTTGCCCACACATTGTACGTAAAAGTCAATCGTTACCGTAAGATGTGCAGCAACATCCCTGGCCAGCATGATCCTTGAAGCATCTAAAAGAGGGTACTTTTTATCCGGCAGTGTATCAACACAACTAGCGCTGCTGAGGGTATCCTATGCCTGCGACATAGCAGGCAACCGGTTAAACACAATGCTGGTGATTACTTTCAACGATGGTGAAATTCTTAAACATGACTCTATATCCTAAAAAACTTGCCACTATTAATATTCCAAACATCCTAATTGATGTAGCTAAGCAATTCATACAGTTTCATAGAAAGAAGCCTTGTACAAGGTAGTCAGTCAGCGAGGACGACCATTCTAAATTACTGGGACTGAAGGTGAATGGAAGGCTTTTTTGGAATAATTTAAGATCTTGTGCAGAAAAGAACTGTAGTTTATACTATAAGAATCATCTCCACTGTCACTCTGTTATATTTCGGGGCACCTCGGTGTACTCTTTTTTAATCCAGGAAAGGGCAATGGTATTACGCGAACTTCCTGTAAACCGTTGTTCAAGTGTCTTAAGAATTCTACTCTGCCATTCTTGCACATCCTTCGTAGAATGTACTGTAACATTTACTCAGTGATCACTAGACGGGAAAACGATGACCATTTGTATAACAAAATGGCTGTGAGCACTATGGGACTTAACTTCTGTGGTCATCAGCCCCCTAGAGCTTAGAACTACTTAAACCTAACTAAACTACGGACATCACACACATCCATGCCCGAGGCAGGATTCGAAACTGCGACCGATTTGGATAACACTTCATTAAACATTCTACAGGAAGTTGTGCGCTATTCAGCAGGTTTAATTTTCAATATCGTTTCAACAGATCTGAAAAATTTATTGATAAATGGCTATTATTTAAATCCAAATTGAGAGGAGTCCTTGTGTCACATTGTTTCCTCGCAGTAGCTAATAACTCTCACTTGTCAGGTGCTATTTATTATTGTTTTCGTGTTTTCTTTAATTCATTTGTTTTCGAACTCTTCAATCATCATTGCAAACTGCTTACTGCCTCGGTTCAAGACGAAATAGTATTGGTCCTTATGATGTCACTGAAATCGATAGATAAATGAATAAACAAACAGAGACTATAAGGGAAAGAAACCGTATTTATATCAGTAAGGTGACTCGTAGGGTTAATGGTGCTTTTCCTGTACTCGATTTCCCCTTCAGTAGGTAAACAACACGGAAAAAATTATGGCTCAGATATTCCTTTAAAAGTGGCTGTGTTTGTGACTGGTCCAGCAATCTCAGGCCACTAATTTCCATTGGCATAAGAAATCATTAGAGTGTGTAAGACTGGGTCCTCGTTATTCCTCTCCGTCATTTCAGGACCAAACCCATTAAAAGAAATACGGTCCAGTTGGCCGATTTATCCGTGCGCCCCACAGCTGCTTAGCGAGCAATTGACGTTTGACTGATTTCAACAAGAGGCATTTCGACTGAAGTTGAGGCACAGGCAAATTTTGGCTCGAACATTAAAGTGAGTTAGCAGGCCCTCCAAAAAACCTAGGCTATACATTATTATCAACGAGAAGACATTATGAATCCTCTATAAATAAACATCTGTGAGTAAGGTAGAGCAGACCATGTCACGCAATGAGAAAAAGGGCCGCTAACAACTGTTGCGTGTAGAGCGTAATTATATACTTTTTTCCTCTTTTATGTATAAACTAATGATTGTGATAGCTGTGTTCGTTACTCTATTTATTTCAGTACCGGTTTTGGGCACTTAATTCCCTTCTTCAGGACCCGTATAGAAATTAAATTTCTTTTATACAACTGAGTGCCTGTTATTTGATTATACACTTTTAGGTTTGTGATGACTTTACAATGCCGTCAAAGGGGGTTTTCTCCACATCATCAACTTATACATTTACATCCCCATTGAGAAGACGCTTGAGTTGATAAGAAAATAATTAAAAAAATATAAGTGAACCAGAGATTGAAAATACCGCTACGGTTCTAAGGTTCTTTTGTTATCACACTACCGGTTTCGGGCTCGTATACTCCCATTTTTAGGTGTCGTAACTTGGGCTGTGACCCCCGAGTGCTGCGTTGGAATGTACAAGGCGCGTTGTGCTACCTACGAGCGCAGAGCATGGGGTACAGGTAGCCAAATAAAATAAAAGTGTTTCATTTAACATTCTGTATTTAATGGCGTACACTGCATCGTTATTTGTCTCTTAGGCAATGTCACGCAGTAAGCAGGCTTGGTATCAACTGCAAGGTGTGAAAGTTCCTCTTCTTCACTTGATGTGCCAATTTCACTGGAAATTGCAATTGTTGTGAATCTTACCGGGTGATCAAAAAGTCAGTATAAATTTGAAAACTGAATAAATCACGGAATAATGTAGATAGAGAGTTACAAATTGACACACATGCTTGGAATGACATGGGGTTTTATTGGGACCAAAAAAATTGAAATTTTCAGAAAATGTCCGGCAGATGGCGCTTCATCTGATCAGAATAGCTATAATTAGCATAACAAAGTAAGACAAAGCCAAGATGATGTTCTTTACAGGAAATGCTCAATATGTACCACCATTCCTCAATAATAGCTGTAGTCGAAGAATTATGTTGTGAACAGCACTGTAAAGCATGTCCGGAGTTATGGTGAGGCATTGGCGTCGGATGTTGTCTTTCAGCATCCCTAGAGATATCATTCGATCACGATACACTTGCGACTTCAGGTAACCCCAAAGCCAATAATCCCACGGTCTGAGTTCTGGGGACCTGGGAGGCCAAGGATGACGAAAGTGGCGGCTGAGCACACGATCATCACCAAATGACGAGCGCAAGAGATCTTTCAGACGTCTAGCAATACTTTTTTTTGGTTCTAATAAAACCCCATGGCATTCCAAGCATGTGTGTCACTTTTTAACTCTCTATCTACATTATTCAGTGGATTATTAAGTTTTCAAATTTATACTGACTTTTTGATCACCCGGTATTTTAATGATGGCAGCGACAACAGCAAACATTACAAATTGTCTCGAATGAGAAACAGCCCACAGTTGCACTAAATTTTGTTTATTTTAAACCTTGACCAAGGATTCTGCTATAATAATATAGCATTTTTCAGAAGTCCTAAAAATGATCAAAATAACATCTAGACCAGTGATACAATCTACACAGTACCTTCAAAATTACGTAAGCAATGACATGTTACTTACATACACACTAATAAATGTGATTCTCGTTTATTTCGTCTTGTGTCACTTCCTCATTGATGTTTTTGATGACGATCTGTCGCTCACGATCTTGTTGCTTGTAAATAGATATTTGGAGTTCTCGGGAGGATTTTAGTGCAGTTAGCTGATCGGCGAGCGTATCGGAGTCATATATTATTTGGTTGCTTCGATTAACCCTTTTTGGTTGTCCTTTATTCCTCCGTTTGAGTACTGTTTTGAGCTCTAGGTACTTCCCTGTAAAATTTATGGTTATAGGTGGCTGTTAGTTCGTTCCATTGATCAATTTCACGGTAATCGCTATAACTGGCAACGTGTCAAGTGCATAAGAAATGCACATATGAATCAAGGTTATTTTTTATTATTTTTAAAGCTTGAAATTTTTATTACGTGCTCCATTCGCTTAAATAGCACAAAATACTTATATTACACGTATAGATTTATTTATTCCTATCCAAGAATTCATCTGTCAGACACTTTATTTCATTAAGTAAATTATTGAAAAGTCTTACAGCACCATATTTTACCCCTTTCTGTGTCAAAGATAGGTTAAGTAACGGATATTGTAAGTCTTCCTTTCTTCATATATTATAATCATGAATGTCATTGCTGTTTTTAAATTGGTGCATGTAGTTGAAAACAAATTTCATTACTGCGTAAATGTACTGTGAGGCTGTTGTAAGAATTCCTAACCTTTTAAACAGATGCCTCCAAGGTGTGAGACTAGAAGTCCTAAACATTATTGAAACCACTGTCTTTTGAATAGTGAATACTTTTTTCCTAAGTGCTGAGTTCCCCAAAATATTATTCCGTAAGACATTTGAGAGTGAAAGTATGCAAAGTACGTTAGCTTACTAATTATTATTTTCTCAAAATTGACAGTTACTCTGATTGCAAAAGTTGCTGAACCAAGTCACTTTAGGAGATCGAAAATATAATTTTCCAATTGAGATTCTCATCTGTATGTTCACCCAAAAACTTAGTATACTTTACCCTGGCTATCGACTTCTGTTGATGTATCATCTTCATTGAGGGAACTGTACTCCTTGCAGCAGAAAATTGGATGTACTGGGTCTTTTCAAAGTTCAGAGCAAGCCCATTCGCAGAAAACCAATCAATAACATTTCCAAACACATTATTTATATCATTTTCTATTGCTTGTATCAACAGAAAAAAGTGTCAGTTTAATTTCACATTTCAGATAGGAAGGGAGGTCATCCGCATATAGGAAGAACAGAAGGGGACCCATGATCGAATCCTATGGGACATCTAACGTAATTTCACCGCAGTTAGATGAATTCTGGGGTTTGCTAGTACTGGCGTCATGAATGTAGTGTAATATCCATGTCGTTGTGCACTGGCAACAACTGTCGCATGGAGAGGTGGAAACATGTTTCCGTCGGTATTTGCAACGTCTGTGGTTTTTTCGATGGTTGTGCTGGTGACTGCTTTTCCTTCTCTTGTTTTTCCGTGTTACATTCTGAAAATATGTGTCGAATTTTGATTGGTTCATGGCTACATACATTTCCTGTGATCACTAAAAATAAAAATTAGAAAACAAAACTTACTTGCCAAATTACAACCTAAAGACGACACTGTCAGAAAAGAAATTGATATTATTGTTCACGCTGGAATGGGTAACAGATATGCTGGAAACATCATTTGCAACTCTCAACAAGAAAAAGACACCTGCCATAGATTCAAAACACTGTATTTGCGTTCTTATCTTACTTTGGTCCTGTCTGTGATGAAATACGCCATGCTTGTAACAAGGTCAACGTAAAAATAGGTTTTCGTACCCGAAAAAGTGGATTATCTTTACGCAGTAGTCTTGATGACAGGACACACAAGTTAAAAAAATGAAAAGAACCTGGAGAATACAAGTTTAACTGTTACTAATGTGATAACATTCACTGGAAGAGATTTTGCCACACGTTATTGACAACACATAAAAACAACAGTGCCCTCAGATTACATTTAAAAAGTGAAGGGTATGTACTATCATCGATTAATAATAACACAGATATTTTGCGCACTGAGGCTAAATGACGGAATCTGGAGGTTCCTGAGAAGCTTGAAATTTATATTCATCGTTCTAATAGTCTTTCAAAAGTGATTAACATACTGACACGGTCGGTTTATCAATGGTTTTTCAATGTTTTTGGTGGCATGTTGCTTACATAGGTGGTTTCCAGGTTGCAGTACATATCTTCCTTACTACTTCAACTGCATAAGTTCATTCCTCCATGGGTGGTTCTGGTACCTCTTTCAGTCTTTCTCCCTCCCGCACCCCCCAACCTCAACCACCCCCGCCCTGTTTACTTCGTGTTTTAAATCTAAGTCGTGACCTCCTCTTGGTGTTTTTTTCTGAAATTTCACCCCTACCCTTATTCATCCTCTTTATCTTCACTCCTTACTAAGATACTCTGCAGTCATCAATATTGTATATATGCCTGTGTAACTTTAATCTGGGCTACGTTTTCTGTTATCATTTTGTTAATGTATATGCATTTTCCAGTGTTATACATCCATCAGCATTATGTTAATATATTACCTTCATTAAAATTTCAGCATATACAGCCGCTAAGGTAAAAGGTTTCTGTATCTCTAAGTTTCGTAATGTATACTGATTTCTTAATGCATCTAATTCTTGTTACTTAATGCCAAACGAAAATGGTATTTAAATGTATACTACATTAATCTATTCAGAATGTATGGGTATATGTAATTAAAAATTTGTCACTGCCAATCTTTGTTCTCCATCTTTCCTACTCTTAATTTCAGCTATATGTACTTATTTTACTAAAGTAACTTAAAATATTCATTCTTTTGTAAAATGTAATGCATACCGATTTTAGATATACGTAATACAACATATGAGTACTGTGCCTCCCACTCCTTCACTTTCTCCCCCACCCTACTCTTGACCATAGATTTCTGTTCAATATTCATTTATTTCAATTGATTTTTCATATTTGTAATGATGTATTTTATGGTCTTTGTTGTATTTCGTAGTTTTTAATATTATTTGTTTTTAAGTATTCTTATATCTGTATTTGATCTGCCGAACGCTTACATTGTGCTCCCATCGACGCCACCTCGATGTCGTTTCCGTTGTTTTCTATGTAACGTCAAATGTGCTTGCTGAGTTGCATTCTCAAATAGATTACTTGTACATATCGCTACACTGTGTGTATAAAGCCCCTTTGGTGCGTCCATTCTAATTGACACTCTATTAAACATTTGTCAGATTACTGTTTAAATGTTAAATAGCCTTATTATTCATGAGTTTTTGTTACCTTACTGCAGATATTCTGAATATGAATTTTCTCGAAGCACGTAAATAAAGCTGAGTTGCTGAATATCAAGTGATTACGTTTTTCTCCAGCGACCTCAGTAACAGTGTATAAAAAAAATATAGGATATAGAAAATGCTCCATTGAACTTTGGCAGGGAACTGAGGACAGAGAAGCCAGCTTAATGACAGTACTGAGCACTTTTTCATTTACATTACTTACATTTAACTGGAAAAATCATCACTGAACAATGAACGTACCATTTGTACTGCAGCTTACAAAATGTGCTGAAACTGTCGGCCACAAACCCCAATACAAGCAGGACATCGGCGAACAATATTCTGACGCACCCTGACAAATATCCCTGTTGTGATTTGAATCACATCACAGGCAGCTACGGCATCTAATTCCATCTCCGTATCCACTGGGATCTCATACACAAGTGACTTTAGATACTCCCATAGGAAATAATCAAGAGAATCTAGGTCAGGTGACCTGGCAGGCCATGGAACATGAGACCCTCTTCCAATCCAACGACCAGGAAATACAGCACTGAGTTGGTTGCTGACATACACACTGATGTGAGAACGTGTTCCTTCATGTTGTATCCACATCCTCTCACGTCATGGGACAATGTAAATACGATACATCCTGCATCATGAATTCCTATTAATCAGATTCGTCCTCCTTGGTTCCTTGTAGGAAATAAGGAATGTAAATGTAAACAAGCAGCAAAATACATGTAAACTCTTACACATGTTAATTGTAAACAAAGCTCAAAACAGTAGTGCTAGAGTTTACTTCAATACCGACTTAAGCTGTCTTCTCTGACCCCAGGCTCCCTACCTAAAACTGTTCAGTGGAGCATGCTCTATGTCCCGTTACATTTTTCCACTCTCTTAAGGAAACACCTTGTGTATTCCCGTCTAGTACAAATGTGTTTAGAGGAAACCTGTTGCACGTGAAGATTGGCACTGGACAGCCAGAGAATTTTCAACTGGTCACAGAGAATCAGACCCATTATTGTCAATACCATTTTGTTTAATTTTAAAAAAGATGGAGAACACAAAATATTAAAACCAGTAGAATAATGACTAATAACATAGTAAATCGGCTTGCATAGGCGGACGACGTTGCTCTAATAAGTGATAGCAAAGAGGAGTTGCAGCTCACGACAAGATCTTGCAGAAGTATTACAAGAAAATCAGGGTTGCAAGTCAACGAGGGGAAAACTGAGTACATGATCGTGGGCAGCCATCCAACGTTGCCACCCAGTTGAAAGTTTATGAATTCTCTTATAAAAGAATATACATATTTGAACATTTGTTAACCACTTTCAGCGAACAGAAGTCAATGGAAACTGAGATTAAGCCAAGAATCTCAGCCGCATATAGTATAGATTTCGGCTCACATGGCGTACTGTACAGGAGAACTGTTGAGTGAAGTCCTAAAATCAGATT
Organism: Schistocerca nitens; assembly: GCF_023898315.1. Lineage (NCBI taxonomy): Eukaryota > Metazoa > Arthropoda > Insecta > Orthoptera > Acrididae > Schistocerca > Schistocerca nitens. The sequence goes on along the minus strand of NC_064614.1, from coordinate 872,436,109 downwards.
GTACCGCAGTGCAGTTCTCTCTGTAGCTGTATACGTGTCTGAAACATATAAATTAAGGATAAAAAAAATTCCTATCCTTCAAGAGAAACACTTTAAGAAAAATATTTGTCCCCCATAGGCGCCTCCAAGTCACAGCAATGAAGGATTTTAAAAACAAGGAACTGGCAGGTCTATACTCAACAGTCCATAATGGTAGATGGTTGAAGAGAAAAAGAGTTATGCGGGTGGTAAACCTAATTAGAATGGCAGCGCTCTCGGGAGGGCACAGGGGGCTGAGTAAGGCCACGTGTAAGATGGAAGGACGATGCAGAACGATGTGCCTAAGGAAAGGAGAATGGGCTACGAGCTAAGTAACATAAATGACTGATGGAGAAATATAAAAAACGCATATGGCCTTCCAGGCCAAAGCGCCTATAAGAGGCAGAAGACTTAGAAGAAGAAAAGAAAAGCATCAACCCAGTTCTTGATCTGAGGATCACAACTAAAACCACCACCCATTTGCAGTTCTCAGACACTTCCACTTCGATCTTAATTACGTTCCAAAAGTATACCTTATTATATATGTTAGGTCAAAACCATAGTTCCACCAAAATGTATTCGCACTTCATATTTCGCTAGACAACAGTCCAGTTAGGCAAGAACCAGCCAAACATAACACCTATGATAATGCTGTGATAACACACAGCAAAATTATGACAGAAGGTGTATTCACTTATTCTTTAGAAAGGTTATTTACAATATCTGCTCTAGGACAAAAAAACGACACACTTCAAAGGAATAACCCGAATAGATCTGACGGAAATCCGTGGATGTGATGTACACGTACAAGAAATTATTACAGTTTCAGAAAAATTGGAAGATTTAACCATAAGAAAGAGCTTCAGAAATTGAGCAAGGCGGTAGCACGTTAGTTCACCTCCGTCCCTTATGCAAGCAATTATTCCTCTTGGCATTGAGTGACAGCGTTGTTAGATGTCCTCCTGAGTGAAATCGTGCCAAATTCTGATCAACTCGCATTTTAGATGAGAACACCTCAAACGTTCAGAGATGGGGAAAGATGCGGTGACCTCGCTGACCAAGCCGGGGCTTAGTGAGCACGAAGACAAGCTGTAGAATCTCTGCCCATGTGTGGTCGACCATTGTCTCGCTGAAGCTTATATCGAGGATGGAGTGCCATATAGGGTGATAAAACGGGGCCTACACTATTTCCGACATACCACGCTACCGTAAACATCCCTCGGGTGACAAACAAAAGGATCTTGCTATGAAATGAAATGGGGCCCAAGACCGTCACTCCTGGATGTCAGATCGTACGACGGGCGAGAGTGAGGTTGGCCCAGGGCGTTTACAGACACGTTTTTTTGGTCATCGAGGCGCAGTTCGAAGCGTGGCTCATCTCCGAAGACAATTTTACTCCAGTCTGTTTGAGTTTCCTGGCAGAATGTGCCAAACACCACTCAAAACTGGCTTAGTGGTGTGCAGAGATCAATGGTAGTCGGCGCCAGGGAGCCGTGAGCTCAGACCCCTGTCTGCGAACCGCCTACTAATGGTCCTTTTGGTCAATGAAGCACAGCTGCACGTCGGACCGATGATAATGATGAATCCGCGGTTTCGTGTGCCTTTCTAAAAATTGCTCGGTCCCCATTTTCTGTCGTCTCTTTAGGTCGGCCGCTTCTTCCTTGACTCTGTGTTCGGTCTTGGTTCACCCATTCCTGTCAACATCTTTCCTATTGGAACGTCAAAGGATTCACCAATTGCTCCAACCGACTTCCTTGAGTCCAACTACTTCAATGCTGAAATCTGTGTATTATCTTCAAGTGCCTGTCTGCGAGCTACAATTACTGTCCAACTGTGTACACGTAATGTCACCTGTTTATTGTACTTGCCACATTGCCAGATGCGTTGTGAAACTGCACAGCGTCAAACATCTATCCATCGGACGCCATAGCTTACAATTTTACATTTTACTTTGATACCTGCATGAATATCACGATATAACTAATGTTCATAAATCCTTCATGGTGCGTTTTTTCGTGGTTTTTAATGCGTATCGTCTCTCAATTGCAATTACGGACTCTGAATGTTTTCCTTTTCAGGTTTACTGCGTGCAGCTGATATATCAATTTATCACGAGTCAATATGAGGCTCCCCAGCAATGTTCGTCCTTGGGTTTTCGTAGTTTGTTGCTCAGTAAGACAAACTCTCTCCTAGCATTTATCGTTGCAAAGCGGTTATTCTTTGGGAAATTTGTTTCGTCAATGTCTTTTACAGGTTTCTATCGTTAGTGATGGTTTTGAGGGATATGAGGGCTTAATTTTATGTTGTCTGCTCTAATAGGCTCCTCATTATATTAGTTCATTAATTCACACTGCCGATCTCGGATCTCCTTATCAAAATCATTCAAATGGATCTGAGCACTGTGGGACTTGACATCTGAGGTCATCAGTCCCCTAGAACTTAGAACTACCTAACCTAAGGACATCATACAATCACACACATCCATGTCCGAGGCAGGATTCGAACCTGTGACAGTAGCGGTCCCGCGGTTCCAGACTGAAGCACATAGAACCGCTTGGCCACAGCGGCCGGTTCCTTTTCAAATGGTCAGATGTGATGATAAGTAAATAAATGTAAAATATTTATAAGTCTTATCTCATTTCATTGTGGCCTTCAAACCATCTGTTACAAAGGCTTCTGTGATACTCCTACATAAATTGCATTCTCTAACTCCTTTTTCAGCAGCAGGAATCCGACTATGGAGAGATTTCTTAGTATCCCAGAAATGAATAACTACTCTAACTTCAAAACACTGCTAATGCCATATCCATTAAAACAACAATACGTGTTACAGGATACTTCCTACGTCGCGGTCCCGTAATGACTGATGATATTTTTAATATGATAAACAGTAAACAATGAAAGGAATAAAATTAAAAATAATTGGAAAGAGGATGTGAATGTATCTAATTCCAGCTGGAACAACAATATTAATTATAAGTAACATTGTAACAGTACTACTACTTACGATAACGATGGAAATAGTGACATTAGGAGATACTCAATGTATTTATGGAAGCTCAAAAGTTTGATTGTATGACATAGTGAATTCTGAAATAGAGAAATTCACATAGACCATCAACTTAGGTATTCGGGAAATGAGTGTGCTGTTGTGGGAAAGAGGGGTACTTAGTTGAACGAACATAATAAAGACAAACATTATTGTTGCTTTAATAGAAAAGTCATTAGCAGCCTTTTGAAGCCAGAGATGTTGCTCAGTTCTCTCATATAGAGAGATCACTCCAAAACCCGATTCATGCTACTGAAAACGAAAAAGGCATGCTGAATGAGTAGGATGGAACGGTTTTCGGTCTGGTAAGGTTTCCTAATTTCATTAAGGTTGTAAGGTGTCAGGCAAATACAACACCTTCCATGAAAACCCTGACATGATAGCAAATCCGGCAGTATGTCACACAGCTCCAAATAAATCCTGACATTAATTTAACCAAAGTAATACGATCAACGACTGAGCAAATGGAATACCACAGACTAACACAAGAACGCCTAAATGCATGTCATACCTTCCCACCGTGAAACAGACGCAGTTCCGAGGGAAGAAACGAGAACAGAAGCCGAGAGCAGAATCGTGTAGGCTAGGAGGCCGTACGATAAGGGACGGACACTCACGTCGCCAGCTGACCACCAAAACCACCCCCCAGCCCATGTTAAAAGATAGAGCCCTCCAGAAGCCGGCCGAAGTGGCCGTGCGGTTAAAGGCGCTGCAGTCTGGAACCGCAAGACCGCTACGGTCGCAGGTTCGAATCCTGCCTCGGGCATGGATGTTTGTGATGTCCTTAGGTTAGTTAGGTTTAACTAGTTCTAAGTTCTAGGGGACTAATGACCTCAGCAGTTGAGTCCCATAGTGCTCAGAGCCATTTGAACCATTTGCCAAGAGCCCTCCAGAAGAACAGTATAGATCTTACGATAACACTAAAACGGCCCCATCAGCTGCAAGTTTTAGCGTGAGACTTTTTCGCGTCTCTGTTACGTTGCAAACGTTAAAAACATTGCCCCACCACGAAAAGTATAACGTTTCTCATTGGATAGGCAGAAATTTTGTAGGCGGAGCTTAAGGTTAACACTGAGACCCTGATTGGTCAGTTGAAAACACAGCGAGATAGCTTTTCTAAAACCAACTTCGGTAAATTGTAGTAAGGAGAAGTTAGGGGAGAGTTGCTTCCGAGACGGCGAGGTGTGGAGCTGCACTGCCCGCCGCCCCCTGACGCTGCCTAACCAACGACAAGGTAATAACGCACGCGATGCCGCATAACAGCGCATAAAGCTTCACTCAGAACTGCAGAAGTCTCATCTGTTACACCCCCTTTTTGCGTAATACTAGTGTCGATCGTCAATTAAAGCCCATGGTATTCACATTTGCTACGTAAGCTAAAATCTGAAACACGATGATTTTTCTGTTATATAATTATTGAGAAGCCACATCAGCCACTGTAACTTATGACAAGTTAAATAAGCAATTGAAGATAATTGAGGGTCACTGTAGAAACTTAATTTAAACCTAGATTATAGATGTGATATGACATAAGTCATCCTTCGATCCATTGTAGAACTTGGAAACCCATTCAGGGAATATTAGTTCACATTTTTGTTGAACGCAGTGGGTTTTTATCATCGTGTATTAAAACATTTCCTTTTATAAATAGTGAAATTTATAAACAATGTTTTATGAGTAGAATAAAATTTCCAATGGTAAACTTAACTGATTTTTCGACGTTATTTTACCACCTAACTAAAAATAGGAAAGCCTTGAACCCCTTGCACTAAATTTAGTTAGTATTAAGATTCATTTACAGGGAGTGCAGTAGAGCTGACGCTGAAATCATTAAGTATTTGATTATATCACCGCTAGTCTCACTGAACTCTTCTGAACTCTACATGTCATGTGTGGTCTGGCGTCTCCTTACCAGCAACAGGTCCCAGGTTCAAACTAGTAAATTCCCTAAAAAACACGCTCGGAGCGTCGTTGCGCGAAGTGGTAGGGAGACACGACGTAGAACAAACAGACACCACGCAGAATGTTAGAAGGTTCATGAGAAATATTTTTTCTTTCATGAGTCGTCAGGATTCTGACTGGAATGATGCAGCCCGCCTCGAGTTCCTCTCCTGTGCCAACCACTTCATCTCGGTGTATCATCTTCAACCTACGCAATCAATTATTTGCTAATATATTCCGATCTCTGTCTTCCTCTTCAGTTTTTTCGTCTCTACAGCTCCTTCTAGAACCATGGAAGTCATGCCCTCCTGTCTTAACCCATGTCGTATTATCCTGCCCTTCTCCACCACAATTTTCACCACTACAATTTTCTCCACATATTTCTTTCCTCTTCGATTCTGCGCAGAACCTCTTCACTCCTTACCTTATCAGTTGACCTAATTTTCAACATTCGTCTGTAGCACCACGCTTCAAATGTTTCGATTCACTTCTTTTCCTGTCCTCCCATGGTCCATTTTCACTACCACACAGTACTGTACTCTACACACACAAATACTTCGGAATTTTTTCCTTAATATAAGGCCTATGTTTGATACTAGTGGACTTCCCTTGGCCAGGAACCCGTTTTTTTGCGAGTGGTAGTCTGCTTTTGATCTCCTCCTTGTTCCGTCCACCATTGACTATTTTGATGGTTGAGCAGTGAAACTCCCTGAAATCATCTACTTCGTGACCATCAATCCTGAAGTTAAATTTCTCACCGTTTTCATTTTTGCTGCTTCTCTTTACTTTCGTCTTTCTTCGATTTATTCTCAGTCCGTATTCTGTACTCACTATACTGTTCATTCCTTTTCAAAAGCTCATGTAATTCTCCATCACTTTCATTCCGGATAGCAATGTCATCAGCAGATTACCCTTTCAGCCTTGAATTTTTATTCCACTCCTGAAGCATTCATTTATTTCCATCATTACTTCTTCTGTGCACAGATTGAACAATAGGGGCGAAAGGTAACATCAATGTCTTACACACTTTTCAATCCGAGCACTTCGTTCTTGGTCGTTTTCTCTCATAATTCTCCCAAGGCTCTTGTACGTATTGTATATTACACGTCTCTCTCCAAATCTTACCCATATTTATTACATAATTTCGAACATTTTGCAGCATTTGACTCTGTGGAAAGCTTTTCGCACGTCAACGAATACTATGTATTCGTCATGATTTTTCTTCTGTCTTCCTTCCGTTACCAACCGTATACCAGAATGGCCTCTCTGGTACCATTACGTTTCCTAAGGCCAAACTGATTGACATCTTACACATCCTCAATTTTCTTTGCCATTCTTCTGTATATTATTCTTGTCAGCAACTTGAATACATGAGCCGTTAAGCTGATTGTGCGATAATTCTCGCACTTGTCAGATCTGGCAGTCTTCGGAATTGTGTGGATGATATACTTCCGAAAGTCACATGGTATGTCACCAGGGTCATACATTTTACACAACAACGTGAATAGTCGTTTTGTTGCCACTTCTCCCAACGATATTAGAAATGTTGATGGAATGTTATCTCTCCCTTATGACTTATTTGATCTGAAGTCCTCCAAAGCTTCAATGCGAGATGCTTGTAATAGTTTCCACAACGAAACCTGACCGAAAATCCAAACAGATATTGGTCGTATGTAATGTATGCGAGCGGCCAGACTCAATCAGTGCCTTCTCTGCGTGACAGCAGTGGTAATACTACCGACGACAGGGCTGTAAAAGGAGAGTTATTAAACACAGCCGTTCGACATTCCTTCACCAAAGAAGATGAAGTAAATATTCCACAATTAGAATTAAGATACGAGTAACTTAAAAGTAGATATCCTCGGAGTAGTGGAGCAGCTTAAATGACTTAATAAAAGCAAGTCTCCTGTTCCAGACTGCATATTAGTTAGGTTCCTTTCAGAATATGCTGATGAAATATCTCCGTACTTAATCATCATGTACAACCACTCGCTTGACGAAAGATCCGTACCCAAAGACTGGAAAGTTCCACAGGTCACACCAATATTCAAGAAATGTAGTAGGAGTAATCAACTAAATTACAAGCTCACATCATTAACGTCGATTTGCAGCAGGATTCTGGAACATACATTGTGTTCGAACGTTATGAATTACCTCTAAGACAACGGTCTATTGACACATAGTCAACATGGATTTAGAAAACATCGTTATTATGAAACACAACTACCTCTTAACACACACGAAGTGTTGAGTGCTTTCGATAAAGGGTTTGAAATTGATTCCGTATTTCTAGATTTCCAAAAGGTATTTGACACTGTACCACACAAGCGGCTTGTAGTCAAATTTTATGCTTATGGAACATCGTCGCAGTTATGTGACTGGATTCATGATTTCCTGTCAGAGAGGTCACAGTTCGTAGTAACTAACGGAAGGTCATCAGTGCTGGCCGGTGTGGCCGAGCGGTTCTAGGCACTTCAGTCTGGAACCGCGTGACCGCTACGGTCGCAGATTCGAATCCTGCCTCGGGCATGGATGTGTGTGATGTCCTTAGGTTAGTTAGTTTTAAATAGTTCTAAGTTCTAGGTGACTGATGACCACAGATGTTAAGTCCCATAGTGCTCAGAGCCATTTGAACCATTTTTTTTAACGTCATCAGTAAAACAAAAGTGATTTCTGGCGTTTCCCGTGGTAGTGTTACAGGTCCTCTGCTGTTCCTTATCTATATAAACGATTTGGGAAACAATCTGAGCAACCGGATTAAGTGGTTTTTGCAGATGATTCTGTGGTTTATTGCCTAGTAAAGTCATCAGAAGGTCAAAACAAATAGCAAAAGGATTTAGAAAAGATATCTGAACGGTGTGTAAATTGGCAGTTGAGCCTAAATAATGAACAGTGAGAGGTCTGCATCATGAGTGCAAAAAGGAATCCGTTAAACTTCGGTTACACGATAAATCAATCAAATCTAAAGGCCGCAAACACAACTAAATACCTAGGAATTACAATTACTAACGGTTCACGTTAAAAAGAATACACATAAAATGTTATGGGGAAGGCAAACTGAAGACTGCGATTTATTGGCAGATACTTAGAAAATGTAACAGATCTACTAAAGAGACTGCCTGCCCTAAGCTTGTTCATCTTCTGTTGGAGTACTGTTGCGGGATCTGGAATCCTCACCTAATAGGATTAATGGAGTACATCGAGAATGCTCAGAGAAGAACAGCACGTTTTGTAGTATCGCGAAATAGGAGAGAGAGTGTCACTGACATGATACAGGATTTGGGGTGGACACCACGGAAATAAAACTTTTTCGTTGCAGCGGAATCTTCTCACGAAATATGAATCATGCTTTCTTCTCCAAATGCGACAGTATTTTGTTGACGCCGATCTACATAGGGAGAAACGACAATTATAATAAAATAAGGGAAGTCAGAGCTGGTACGGAAAGGTGTAGGCACTTATCACTGTTTACATACAAATGACCCGGCAAAGTTGCCAATAGCGAGCATATCAGTTTGAAAACAGAAGTGTCATCTCATGGTATAACGTGGAACGTCAAACTAATATGAAGAAGTGCATCACTTACCATGTTTCACATGAAATAATCCTGTTTAAACTATCGCTGACAGTTGTTAACGGTATGGGTCTTAAAACATCTTACAGTAACTAGATACTACTGTGGTGATTTTTGTAATAAAGAAAAATTGCAATCTATTACGTTTCAACAAGTCATTGAATTTACAGCCTTACTTTTGAGTTACCAACGGGCTGCATCATTGTAACCCGACCGCTAATGATGGTTTCAAATTCACTGTTCATACGGGCTAAATTTGTCGACTTGTCGACTGAGGGAACGAACAGCACTACCAACTTTGATTCAACCTTTGGTAGCATCTTTTTTGCTTCACCAGAATCGCCTGTATTTGTTTCTTCGGTCCAGAATAAAAACTGTGGCGACCAATTACTGATTCTCATATAGCAGGCAAGCGAAACGAAGCACCATAATGAGATGAAATATTGTCGCTCGGATGCTTTTGGGAACATCCACCTCCAACACGAAACCGACTGCTACACTGCAATATTTCAGGGAACAAAAATGTAAAATGGGAGTGGGTCGATGTATTTGCGAAGGGTCAACCCTCGCCCATGTTTTCAGCGTAACATCGGCCAGTATTGCTTCGCTTGGGCAGTCTTTAAAAGACCAGTGTATATATGCCAGTAGAGAGAGAGAGCGTTTGCCGTGTTTTGGCTCTTGTGTTAGCGATGGGAGAATGAATTCTCGAACAACAGTTTTTGAGACATTGGTAACTCTGATTCGAATTGGGTGCATCTGTAACGGTAGGAAACAAGGGCCGAGCGTTGTGATGAAATAAATGTGAAAGACCTGACCTTGTCAAATTCCTTTAAGAATTCAAGCATTGACATTCGTGCAACGAACACCTTTCTCCTCACACAACAGATTCAATAAACGAACTACTTCCTGAGCTTTATGAGTTCTATGCAATACGTAAAAATAATTTCTAAGCTCTATTGAGAATAGTTGTTTAAGAGCATTAGGAATCTTGTGGGCAGGCGAAAGCAGTTTTGTCCAGACACAACTGTGCATTCTTTGAATGCACGGGGAAAAAGCTTATCAAACTAGACTACAAGAAATATTAATTCCCTGTATTACACAAGTGAATAAAAAACTTACTTAGCCTTGAGATACTTGTTTGCAGTAGGAGTACTGGATAGTTAAAAACTGTCATTGATTACAAAGCATCACTTGATGTACTAATTAACAAACTGTTCTCTTGAGGTACAATGTTCAACATAACAACGCTACAGTTTCATTTGAAACTTTAATTCTGGTCCTGGACGATGATGTAGACTGGTGTAGCTGATGCGTAAAACCGGGATAGGCTCTTGCATGCTCGACACTATATTCAACTCCCTCTGAGGTCTCTGGGAAACGTGGTCTTCTGGAGCGTATCCCATACCTCGCTGCGGATTGCAGACAGCCCTCTCTAATGTCTGCCGTACTGGTTAGCATTGCGAGTGGCGTGGCAGAGCGGCCTCTGGACTGTAACATAAGGAGAAGATTTCTGACCACATAACTTACACGAACACGTGACTCTCTTGTCTTCTACACTTTTTATCTTTGAAATAACTTTGTCTGGTTCTTATCAAGCAAAGTGGCACAGCGGTTACCATGGTAGACTCGTATTCAGGAGAGAGAAAGTTCAAATCCCCATCCAGGCATTAATTTAAGTTTTTCGTAATTTCCCTAAATAGCTTAAGGCGAATGCCGGTATGGTTCCTTCGAAAGGTCACGGATTTCCTTTCACACCATTAATCACCAATCCGAGCTTTTTCTCCAATGACCTCTTTGTCGATGGGATGTTGGAATCTATTTTTCCTTCCTTGAGGTTCACTTTTTAAGCTGTTCTTATACCGGCACCGTGGTCTAGGGGTAGCATATTTGATCAATTCGCCTTCGGTCCTGGGTTCGAATCACGCCGCTGCTTAAATTTTGATTAATAAGCATCATAGGCGGACGGAGACTTCCAGCATAAAAAGTCATACCTCATGCTGCCAACGACCTTGTCAAAGAAGGCGAAGGAGCGGACTGAGGTTCAGGGCACTCTCTTGTCCTAGCGGTGGGCAAATGTCCCTAAAGCCGGAAGAATCAACAATGATCAACCGCATGAGATTGCAGAAGGCAATGCAAAACACTGCATTGAAGAGATGCAATGTGTATCTACAAGAAATGTGGCCTGTAATTGAAGAAGTGTCATGATGATCTCTCCATTGGTAAAATATTTCGTAATAGTCCCCCATTCGGATCTCCAGGAGAGAACTGCCAAGAGGGAGGGTACCATGAGAAAAAGACTGAGTACTGAAAAGAAGGATAATGTTCTACGGGTCGGAGCGTGGAATGCCAGAAGCTTGAATGTGGAAGGGAACTAGAAAATCTGAAAAGGGGAATGCTAAGGCTCAATCTAGATATAGTAGGTGTGGTGACACCGCCAGACACCACACTTGCTAAGTGGTAGCTTTAAATCGGCCGCGGTCCATTAGTACATGTCGGACCCGCGTGTCGCCACTGTCAGTGATCGCAGACCGAGCGCCACCACACGGCGGGTCTCGAGAGACGGACTAGCACTCGCCCCAGTTGTACGGACGACTTAGCTAGCGATGCACACTGACGAAGCCTCGCTCATTTGCAGAGCAGATAGTTAGAATAGCCTTCAGCTAAGTCAATGGCTAAGACCTAGCAAGGCGCCATTAGTATTACATTGCATGATCTACAGAGTCTCACTTGTATCGTCAAGAGCGATGTACAACAATGATGGATTAAAGTTAAGTATTCCAGCAGCTACGTACTTTTCTTTATAGCATTCATTACGTATCCTGTTTCAGACCTATCTCTGGCCTGCGTGAGTTTAACGCGTGCATTCGGCCTCCTCAACCAAGTAGTGTGCGTAGTGTTGGCTAACTGCTAACACTACAGTAGGAGTGAGTGAAGTGGATGGAACAGAAGGATTTCTGGTCAGATGATTACAGGGTAATATCAACAGCAGCAGAAAATGTGACAACGGGAGCAGACTCGTTATGAATAGGAAGGCAGGACAGGGAGTGTGTTACTATGAACAGTTCAGTGATAGGGTTGTTCATATCAGAATCAATAGCAAACCAACGCCGACAACGATAGTTCACGTATACATGCCGACGACGCCAGCTGAAGATGAAGAGATAGAAAAAAGTGAATGAGGTTATTGAAAGTGTAATACAGTATTTAAAGTGCTATGAAAACCTAATAGTCATGGGGGACAGGAATGCAGTTGTAGGGCTAGGAGTAGATGGAATGGTTACAGGAGAATACGGGCTTGGGACCAGGAATGAGTTTTGTAACAAGTTTCAGCTAGTAATAGCGAATACTCTATTCAAGAGTAACATGAGGAGGAGGAATACTGGGAAAAGGCCGGGTAATACGGGAAGATTTCAGTTAGATTACATCATGGCCAGACAGAGATTCCGAAATCAGATACTGGAAATTAAGGCGTACCCGGAAGCAGATATAGACTCCGATCACAATATAGTAGTGATGAAGAGGAGGCTGTAGTTTAAGACATTACTCAGGAAGAATAAATACGCAAAGAAGTGGGGTACGCAAGTACTAAGGAATGACGAGATACGGTTGAACTTCTCTAAGGCATTAGAGACAGCAATAAGGAATAGCTCAGTAGGCAGTACAGTTGAAGGGGAAATTACATCACTAAAAACGATCATCACAGAAGTTGGGAAGGGAAACATAATTACAAAGAAGATAACGGCGAAGAAACGATAGGTAACAGAAGAAATTCTTCAATTTATCGATGAAAGAAGGAAATACAAAAATGTTCCGGAAACTCAGGAATAGAGAAAGACAAGTCGCTGAGGAATGAAATAAATAGGAAGTGCAAAGAAGCAAAGACGAAATTGCTGCAGGAAAAATGTGAAGACATCGAAAAAGAAATGATTGTCAGAAGGACAGACTCAGCATAGAGGAAAGTCAAAACAACCTTCGGTGATATTAAAAGCAAGGGTGATTACATTAAGAGTGCACACTATCAACACTAGCATGTGGTTGATATGCTCATAAAGCGATGTCACAGTCTTGCGGAGTAGAAGCGTCGATGAATTCAAACATCTAAGATGATTGAACGCAGACTACGACATCAAGAGAGGACTAATAGTTTGATGTACTGTGGAAATTTGAGCAATTCAACACGATAGCGTGTGTATATCATCCTTTATAATATCATATATAGCTCACGACGATAATGGCAGATACTAACAAGACCGAATCATTTTATTAAACTGCTTCCATACGTGGTAAGCTTGATAAATACTTCCACTTATAGCCTAAGTAATCGGAACACTTTGAAATCATTGTGCTTCAGCAAATTGGTTAACGCCGCGGTTATGACTCATTACTCGCAGAGAACATGGTGTCCAGACCACTGTTCACGCCTAAAATCACCTTCCGCTACCGCGTGCTATTCGTGACAGCGTATGGGCATTGATGTCTAATAGCACAACAAATGCTATCCGTAAACTACTCGAAGAGTGCGTGTGGCACTGGACCCATTATCAACATAAGGTTAAACAAATATATTGAATTTTCTGTTTATGTCCACTTTATTATAAGCGTGTTGGTCCACCTTTGGAAAGCAACACTGAAGCAGTTCGGTGTGGCACGGATCCCTGGTAGATATCCGGAGGTATAAGGCCACAACTGTCTATGCACATATCTCTCAGTTCTTGTTAATTTCAAGCCGGTGGTTTGACGGTGAGGAGCTGACACCAGATAAAGTTTTAGATATGCTCCATCTGATTCAGGTCAGTAGAACTTGACGACCAAGCCATCAACGTGGACTGATTTCGGCCTTGCGTCACGGGCTTGAATCCAGCCAGAAAAGGCCATCGCCGTCGGGGAAGAAATCAAGCATGAAGTGATGCAGTTGGTTAGAGCCCAATAGTGCAGCCGGCCGCTGTGGCCTAGCGGTTCTAGGTGCTTCAGTCCGGAACCGTGCTGCTGCTACGGTCGCAGGTTCGAATCCTGCCTCGTGCATGGATGTGTGTGATATCCTCAGGTTAGTTAGGTTTAAGTATTTCTAAGTCTAGGGGACTGATGACCTCAGATGTTATGTCCCATGGTGCTCAGAGCCATTTGAACCCAGTAGGGTTACCCGGGGCGCAGTATGTGCTACCATCAGCCAGTCGCCTCGATGATGTAGTAACCGGACACTTTCGCCTACCTGGTGTAACGAAAAGCGTGATTTATCCGATCAGTTGACACGTTTCCTTTGATCCATGGACCAAGCTCCATAGTCCTGTGCCGCGGGACATCGTAATTAGCTATGTATTTGAGTCAACATAGGAAACCGTTAGGGTAGTTTCCTCTGGAGCCCTATGTTCAAAAGTGTCCGCTGAATGGTGTGATCCGGAACGCTGGTGTCTGCACCAGAACTGTATTATCGTCTGATCCGCCGTATTTCGCAGCCAATAGTTAACTACCGATCGTGCTAATCTCCGACCTCTACTTCTATAAAGACGTGGACGTCTCCGCCTGATCGTCCTTCAACCATCTACGTAAATGTAGACTTTCCCGGTGTATACAGCTGATGAAAAGTTCTCGGCTATATGCACTTTGAGGGGATGGCTCTCCAAATCTTTCGCCGGAAACCCAGCACTACTACCGCTATGTGGATGATACTTTTGTGGATTTGGAGCATGGCAGATAGGCACTGGATGATTTTCTGGACCACTTCAACAACGTCCACGAAAACATCGCCTTCTCCTTGGGCAACGAGGAGAATGACCGTTCCCAATTTCTCAATATGCTAATAGGAAAGATGGCATGTGGCACAATAGGCCATTCAGTGTATAGGAAGAAGGCCCATACAGACCTATACCCTCACGCAACAAGCTGCCGCCATCCAGTGCAGCAGCAATCAGTACTGTCCACCTTGGTTCACAGGGCGCACGTCAACTGTGATGAAGAAAGCCCCCCAGACGAACTGCAGCATCTGAAGAGGTACTTCGCAGAAATGGGTTCAGCAAAGAACAAATCACGAGAGCGTTCAAGACGAGACAGGTCGCGGAAAATAGGGAAAAGGGATAAGAAGACAAGAAACCCCCTTTTTCCGTATTTGGGAACGCTATCAGCCAAAGCTGGAGGCCTTCTGGAAAAATCACATATAAAAACCGTCTTCCGAACACAGCCGAAAACGGAAGAGTGGGTTGCCTCTGCGAAAGACCCACTTAAACTCAACGTCCCGTGAATTTACAGTATCGCCTGGGAATGAGCTCGACAGTATGTTCGGCAAACTCAGTGATACATTTCTAAAGGCTGCGTACAACTACCAGGTATATGCGGCTGGGACAGACGGAGGAATCGGCGACAGCAGAACACAGCAAGATTTGACTCCGAGATCACCAATGTGTTCTACCAAGCCACCGGGCAGTGTCATACAGGTATCAATCGAAATTCGGATTCACGAGAACCTTGTAAACATAGACGAAGGATACAAAATGTGAGCAGCATGGAATCCAGCGATAATGGCAATTCGTTGAGAGCGCTCCCACCACCATCCTCCTCGCGAAACAGGGCCATAATGGTCTGACAGAGATGCGAACGTCACGTCTACTATCCATACCACCATTACTTTACCGCACCCCCCCCCCCTCCTCCGCCACTAAATCCGTCCTCTCTGTATCCAGCCTCCCGGAACCAGGTAGAAGAGAGCACATTGCTGATATAAATAGGAATATAAGTAGGACTGGTTCCGCAAAATCTCGACGCTTCATTAAAAAAATGGTTGAAATGGCTCTGAGCACTATGGGACTCAACTGCTGTGGTTATCAGTCCCCTACAACTTAGAACTACTTAAACCTAACTAACCTAAGGACATCACACACACCCATGCCCAAGGCAGGATTCGAACCTGCGACCGTAGCAGCAGCGCGGCTCCGGACTGGAGCGCCTAGAACCGCACGGCCACCGCGGCCGGCACGCTTCACTAGTTGAAACATCGCGGTCTAAAAATACTGTCGTCTGGCTGGAAACCCAACAGCTTTTCACCAACAGTCCTTCAACCTCTTTCCATGGATGCTCACGAAAACATTTCGCGTTCAGTCGACCAACCTCGTAGTTAGCCAGAAGCTCGTCGCAAGCGCTAGGGTCATTGGATTTCTCCATTTTCAGCCAGCATCGTCGCTAGACTAATACCCCTTTCGTCTCTGATCCCCTTAAATATTTTACTTACGGAATCACATTCCCACAGATCCAACTGCTGGCATTCAGTCTCATAGTGGGCAGTTAGAGTGTTTTGGCTCATTATTTCTGAATTGTTTTTGTGATTTGCTTGTTGATTTCTGTCAAATGATTAGGAATAGTGAGATGAGTCCCACAACGTCTAACATTAATGAGACAATTCGCTTTGCTTATCCATACGAACAACATTTAATTTAAAGCATTGTTTTATGTGTACAATGGAAATGATTTGGTGCAGTCGTACTCCGAAGACGTTTTGGCTCCTATGTTAAACGCTAGTAGAAATAATGACTGTTCTTTGAGTTTTTTCAGTGACCTCCAACAACCAAATTTCAGTTGAACATATCAGGTCAAACCTAGTTTTATTAATAGGATTTAGGAATCCTGTGGTTCCTCTAAACCACTTGTGGCAAGCGATTTTAAGATTCTTTCAAATTTGCTCAGTTGATTTCCTTCTCCGTCTTCTCCGTGTTACATATAATTTAAACTTGGAGACCAACATTCCTATTATGCAAATTTAAATTAGGTGTAACACTTTTTGCTGCCTTAATGTATGTGTAAGGAACCAGCTGCCAAAGTTAATTGTGCTGTGAATGGAAATCTGTTGATGGGCAGAGACCGAAACGTGTAATCTGGAATAAGTGCACCAAAAACCTAGTAGTTCCTGTTTGTTTCCGACTACTCAGCTTCTCTAAAATCCAGTAAATTATATTAATAATAACAGTTACATACCTCTATCGTCATTTTCGGGACGACATACGTAATTTCCATATCCCTTTTCTAGAGAATTACCCGTTCAGTATCCTCATATACATTCACCATCTATCTTCGGACTGCGATGTTGCGTCAATCCTGTAACTGTCGTTGTCGGTTCCAGTTAGTGTATTGCAATATTTCGCTACCGGGCGCTGTGGACGAAGGAACATTTGAGCCACAAGCAGTGCGGAAGACTTAATGCGTGACGGGCACCGTTTAACTGGTGTCTGCGTCTTTGTCAAAGGGATTGCTCTGTTTAAAGTCTGGCGGACAGCAAGAGGGGTGCCATCAAGTCACAAGCACATGTAGAAACTTATACGGAGAAATCTCGACACAAACAGGTGGGGCTGTAGTGGTATGGCTACTCCTTTGACAGATCACAATTGCATACAAACACCTGAAACTACACTAGAATGAAAAACTTACCGACGAAGAAGTGAGACTAAGTAAAAGAATAGAACTAGGACCATATGTATATAGAACTGGTACAGTGTAGTACAGAAGATAACTGAAGAAAACACGCAAGGAGACGGTCAGAAATGACACTTTTATTGAAAGGAAATACGAGGGACTTCCGAGAGTAAGTTTCCGTATTTCTTTTCATATGGAAACGTTATTGCCGAAACCAGAAACACCTGGCATTATCAACTAGATAACATGCTCTATTTTTCGACATAGTCGCCACCGAGATTGTTTCATTTGTCGTAGCGAGCAATCAGTTTGCAGAAACCACTGTGGTGAAACTAGATGCCACACGACACAAGGAACTGTCGCAAAACTTGCTACAGCTCAGCACTGGTTTGAAAGTGACGTCCCAAGAGTGCGGCTTTCAATAAAGAGAACGGGTGAAAGTCCATTGGAGCAAGATGGGGCTGTAGGCGCCCGCGTGGTCCAATCTCTCGAATACGTAGCGACGAATCTGACCTTGCGTGAGTCTCGTTGTGGTTAGTTTCGCGTTGTCGTCGCAAAGCACAACACCTTCACTCAAGAGCCCTGCTCTCTTTCGTCGTTTGGCGGAACTGAGTTTCAAGAGCGTGTCACAGTAGCATGCCACATTGATGGCGACTTGCTGTAGGAATTGAAGAAAAATCCGCCTTTGCGTAATAGAACAATGTGGCCATCACCTTTCCTGCGAATGAATTTTTTCCTCACTGGTGATCTGGGATGCTTCGATATCTTTGAGGTATACCCATGTCTTATCGCCTGTGATGATTTTGGATCGAGACTCAATTCAAGTGATGGAGGCTGATACCCACTCTTACACTCTTGTGATCCATGTCAGTACATGAGCGTCTGCCATCATGGCATGTACTCGAATAACCTAGACTTAACACCGGTCTGCTGTTATTCTCTCCGCTTCGGCGCTCTGCGCATGACTCATTCGGCCTCTGCTGACCCCCATTCCGTCGTTAAACCAGCGACGGACGAGGATAACAAATGGACCTGAGCACTATGTGACTTTTCATCTGAGGTCATTAGTCCATAGAACTTAGAACTACTTAAACCTAACTAACCTAAGGACGTCACTTACATCCTTGACCGAGTCAGGATTCGAACCTGCGACCGTAGCAGTCGCGCGGTATCGTACGAGTATACGAATGGCGTTTGTGTCGCCTGGTGTGTACTTTATCTTTCAAAAACAAATGAGGAAACTTACTTTCGAAACGTACCTCTTACTTAAGAAAGTGATCATCGTTTATAATGGTCTTCGGGACATTAAAAATTTGGACCTTGGTTCTTAATAGGGCTTCTGATCATCACAGACGGCACTACATGCTCTAAAACGTACTCTTACGCTGACCACAGGGATCGTAAGGATTTCTTGTGGTAGGTCGTTCCATTCCTTGGCCAGCGCGCCAGCGGGTTGTCAGCTGACGGGTGTTTGTAAGTGCATGTGTACACGCTGCAATACGTCTCTCCAATGCCACCCACAAGTACTCAATGGGATTTAAGTCCGGGCAAAGGGCAGGCCAATCCATTTTCGAATATCCTTTCGTTCAAAGGGCTCTTTCATTTCCTCAGTTCAATGCGGTCGCGCATTGCCATCGATAAAAACTGAATCAGGGCTGAATGTACTCCTGAATAGAAGAACATGGGGAGGGAGTACAGTTTAGCATTAACATTGACCGGCGAGTGTACCGTATTCAAAGATGTGTTGAGCATTTCGCGTATGCAACATTAGACCTCCGCACGCCTTTATATCTGGACCACCAAAATGATGACGTTCGACAATATATCCTAAGGTGAGAGAAGGGAACACGGAATGTCTTCCTGTTCTCCCACTCGGTACATGATGGATACGTTGGGGAGGCGTATTGCAGTACTTCCTCACGAGCAATGACGGTTCAACGGTTGTAAATTTGCGGAAGGAAACGCTCTACAGCATAAACTCCTAACATACCTTGTGGGCAGCATGAGAGCACGTTGCAGAGCGTGGATTAGCGAACATGGCATTCACACACCCTGTTAACAACAATTTTCAAGAAAGCATCGTACGTCCCCATGACTTTAGTGCAATTAGTATCTTTCAGAAAGTAATTTTGTTCATCTCACTGGGTATTTCTATCACCTCCCGTGCTATTCTCTTGCTGTCCATTCTATGTATAGCCCAAGTCTCATCGATTTATTTGGCAGTGACACATCATGAGAAAGTTACCTTCGTCTTACGTTTTGCACGCCAGAGTATTCGCTGGAGAGACTGAAGCCAGCAATGGGCTCTGCTACAATGAGAATCACATGGAAATGAGATGGGAGTTCCCAGGTAGTATACCAGCCTCAGTTAGAGCAGATGTTTTCATCCTGTGTGACGACCAGGAGGCTTGGCTATGCAGAATCGATCGCTCATTGAGCTGGATTAAAAGCTGATCACACCAGTCCAACGACGGAGGATTCAGCACACCAATAGGGCAGAGTGAGCGAGGCGAGTAACAAAATTTCTAAGCAGAAACATCCCAGCAACCATTCAGGCAGTCAGTGAGAGATCCGTCAGTCATTCACGCAGTGGACAGTCCGATGCGTAGTGAGGATCAATCAGTCGAGCAGAAAGACCGTCAAGAGACAGTAATAGGAACCTTAGATGGAAAAGAGAGTCATGAGATGGCCAATAGAAAAAAGGAATCAGAAGAGTGACTTTTGGAAGCATGCCAGGCAACTGTCGACGTGGTCATATCCCTGCTTACAAATCAGTGTTTGTCGTCACTTTTTGATGACTGATTTTCACTCAGTGTTGAATGGATGAATCCTTGCTGTCTGGAACTTGGATCTGAAAGAGCGATTGCTGCTGTTTGTCGAACCACCATCATACAAATAATGAGGTGTTCGGCGCGTCGCTCTGACCTCACGCGTGCCGGACATGTCTTCATGCAAAACTGACTGTGTTAAGTGAGACAGTTGAGTCTCCACTTCTACTTGCCCAATTATGCCCAATTACTGAGTGATGTCTAAGCCCAGTAATATCGTCCCAGATATTTTTTTTTCAGTCTTCCACAAATTCCTTCCCTGTGCCAATCTTTTCATCTCAGAGTAGCACTTGAAATGTGCGTCTTCATTTATTTGCCTAATGTATTCCCGTCTCTATCTTCCTCAGCAGTTTCTACCCTCTAAATCTCCATCTTATAATCCTGTAATTAATTTATTTCCATGATTCAATCTCAATTTCCAAATGTAATGCAGCATGTAATCAGCTGGGATTTATACAAAATAATGGAAGTCAGTTTCGCTGTAGATCTGTAATAAGCTTCCCAATTTTTTTAAATTCTCTAATACAAGTTTATAGTGATAACTGTAAGCAAACTGATTCTGATTTCATCATAAAACCAAGGCCACTGTTTTAGTATGGACAACAAATTTTTACTGATATTTACAAATGTCTAAAGCCCTTACTCATTGTGTGGATACAAGGCGGTGGGTTAAGTGTGGTAGGTTGAAAATATGTGATAAGTCCAAAAATTACACTGTATGGAAGCATGGTGCAAAGTGGTCCTAGAATGAATGGCCTGCATTAAATGTTATTCATAGATGTACATCTATGAACGGAGTCGAAAGTAGCGGATTACCCTGCAGCAACTGTAAACCTTATACATGTTTCAGCACATCACTTTGTGGATCACGTGCTCCGAAGCTGACAATGTGGCTTACCGACGGTGTCGCAGCAACTGACGATGAATTTAATAGCAACATGCTGACATATTGAACTACTACTCCGGCGCTTTGAACTACCAATGAGGCCTTCCTTGCATCAATCATGAGTGACCACAACATGGGTTGACTGCCATCAATCAGAAACAGAAACCAAGAAAGAGAAAGAGAGAGAGAGAGAGAGAGAGAGAGAGAGAGAGATAAGAGGTAAGGGTAGAGAGCTTTAAGCAGTGGTGGCATCTGTATGTCGAGACAACTCATAGAAGCATTCTACTAGAGTTCAGGCAGTTCGTTGGTGATGCAGAACTGGCACATGTCATGCCTGAGGCTCTCACAGCGGTAAAAATGGTCCAATATATTCATTCAATGCAATAGGAATGATTCAATGGAATGCTAAATTTTCCTTTCTCACAGACGGCAAGATTTTCATTAAATGTGTGAATATGGTCGAACACGAGTAAATAATATGTTCGTATTGAGTAGTCACTTGGAAATGGTATACACAACAAAATCGCTGTTGTGATACGTGGGTGAGTCAAATGAAAACCTTAAATTTGTAATAACAAATCGAAATTTCTCGCCGTTATCCTGTAAGTTGATAAGCGTGCTACAAACAGTGTGCAGAATGGCCTGTAGGTGGCAGCATTGTGCTGATGCACACATACCGTCGCAGTATCAAGGTTCAGTACGGTGATGCATGTTTGTCACAGCAGCAAGTCTGCGAGTGGAGTAGGAAGTTTGCAAATGGTGGGACTTCAGTGAAACATGCTCCTCGTCCAGGTCAGGCACAACGAGTTGTGACTCCACAGAACATTGCAGCCATAGTGAAGGAAAACCGCCTAGTGACAGTGAATGACATTGCAGCATGTTTTCATATTAGCCATGCGTCAGCACGCCACATTGTGCATGATGTGCTCCAGTTTCACAAAGTGTCTGAAAGATGGGTGCCACGGCAGCTGACTCCTCAAATGGGACAACGACGTGTTGATGCTTGTGAAGAACTTCTTCGGCCCTTTGAACGAGAAGGTGATGGCGTCCTTGCAAGAATGGTTACTGGGGACTAAACCTGGGTTGACTTCCACAAACCGGAAACGAAGAGAGCGAGCAAGGAATCCCGCCATTCCTCATCATCAAAACCAAAGAAGTTTCGAACAGAACCATCAGCAGGGAAGGTTATGCAGACTCTCTTTTGGGACGAAAAAGGCGTCATTTTGGAGCATTACATGCCTAGACTGACCACTGTCACCAGTGCATCATAAACAGATCTCCTAATACTCATCTGCGTTCTGCAATCAAATCAAAGCGACGTGGATTGCTGTCTGCAGGAGTCCTTTTGCAACATGACAATGCAATGCCCCACACTGCCCGTACAAGAGTTGCAACAATCACAGACCTGCATTTTGAGTGTCTTCCTCATCCACCATACTGACCAGACCTTGCCCCAAGTGATTTCCATATCTTTGGACCACTCGAAGACGGAATGGGAGGAATGAAGTTCCGTTCTGATGAAGAGGTATGCCACGCGGTGCATGAGTGGTTACGCGGACTACCGAAAGAGATTATCTCTAAAGGAATTTATGCACTTTGTAAGCGCTAGAGGACTTGCATTGAGCGCGGGGGAGATTATGTTGAAAAGTGATACACCTTTGCACCACTTCTGCACAATAAATAATATTTTAAAAAATGTTTATGGTTTTCATTTGACTCACCCTCGCATAAATAAGTCCATTTGCGGATCAAAGTGTTGTTTCTGAAAGATGCATTCGGCTCAGTGGAGACAATGGTGAAGAGTAATAGAGATTTGTACGCTGTGTGCAC
Source organism: Schistocerca nitens (assembly GCF_023898315.1). NCBI lineage: Eukaryota > Metazoa > Arthropoda > Insecta > Orthoptera > Acrididae > Schistocerca > Schistocerca nitens. Next base: position 872,413,589 of record NC_064614.1, on the reverse strand, counting down.
ATTCAGTAGCATTTAAAGATATTTCCGCTTTATTTCATCTGGCCCTCCCATTATGTGTACTGCTACGGTCGCAGGTTCGAATCCTGCCTCGGGCATGGATGTTTGTGATGTCCTTAGGTTAGTTAGGTTTAAGTAGTTCTAAGTTCTAGGGGACTTATGACCACAGCAGTTGAGTCCCATAGTGCTCAGAGCCATTTGAACCATTTGAACCCATTATGTGTCCGGAAACAAGAGACAATATAAATAAGGAAGGACAATGTTTCCTTTTTTGTTACCAGTGGAATATGAAAAGTCACTTTACCGAGAAACATGAATGTAAATGAGCTTGTAAGAAACGTGATAAACATTGGTAAATAAATCAGTGGACGTGTTAAGTGCGTTAGAGAGTCAGTGAGGGGCAGAGCTCTGCATCCGCGTGCCGAAGCCTATTGAGTGACAGCCATCGGGTCTCCCTTGCTATCATGCGAACGAGCACACGCCGATGGCAGCCCAACAGGCGCGTCGTTCCTTCCGCGCGGCTGAGGAAACAATGCGGTTTGCTTACAGGAAAAGCATAGAGTCTGCGCACGCTGCAGTTCCGTGCGTCAACGAGCGTTACTAATGACTGTGGCGACTGCATAGGCGGCCGCGTCAGAAGGCGAAGTACTGTCGGTCATTTTCCTACTTCCGTAAAGCTGTGCGAAGTTTATTCACGCAGAGCGAACCATACGTGCACTTCAAGCGCTGTATAGAGGATTTCTGCGACAAGGACAGAATGATTTTGCGAACAACAACCCCCAGCTCTAACCCAGTAGTACCACACAGACAACAGTGTGTTTCGATAAAGCGATGTGTGAAATACTGTAGATGTTAGCTGGGTGCTTCAGGAACCTCTCATTGCAAAATTGTGTTTGTCTCCATGGCTGTGACCAACAAAGTACTGTTGGGGCTCTTAACCCTCTGATGTCACCCATCTCTCCTATTTTCCATCTCGTATTCTAAAATAAGTACTACACTCACGTGAGAGTGTAAAACTGTGCCGTATCTCCGACTCGTTTCCAAATTTCTCGTTTCCTTTTCTACTCGTAGAAAAAGTGGTTCAAATGGCTCTGAGCACTATGGGACTCAACATCTTAGGTCATAAGTCCCCTAGAACTTAGAACTACTTAAACCTAACTAACCTAAGGACATCACACACACCCATGCCCGAGGCAGGATTCGAACCTGCGACCGTAGCAGTCCCGCGGTTCCGGACTGCAGCGCCAGAACCGCTAGACCACCGCGGCCGGCTACTCGTAGAAGAAACTTATCCTACGTCCTCGAAGAATTACCTCTTTGCATTGAGCATTGCCATTCAATAGGTGAAATGTCAAACCTGATCAACAGCGTTTTTGCGGGACTATAGTCAGTCACTCCACTATGTAGTTTTACATATATGCTGCTCTGGTGAACTTTGTAGCTTCTGAGCAGGGAAGTAGCCACACTACAACAAGCCCGCTTGTTTATAACTCCTCATCTTCGATCTCCATATATGTGCTTTATTACATCAGAGCAAATGGTGCAGAAACTAAAGTTGAACTAAGAAAGCCATCAATTAATTCATGCTGAATACATATCTGTAAATCAGGAGCTCAACACAAACGGCTCACCGGACACGATCAACAATTGTACATCGCTTTCATTTAATACGAGTGCGTACTTCAAGGCTAGAATGAAAAAAAGCAGCCACACTCTAATGTGACAGTCGATGGCGATACAAAACAAATCCAGTAAGAAACAACTGAACATGTTTATTTATCAAAGATTCACAGCCCATCTGTTCTGATGTGGACTAAAACAGACCTTAAAATAATTCACGTGTTGAAAGAGAACAATAATATTTCTTGTGACTGAATGTTGGTTAGATTGTCACTGAGTCTACATTCATTAAACACATATTTTATTGCAATTAGAATCGTGTAGGACCCTCATTCTTAAAATATAAATTGACTTAAGAAGTGCTTTAGGGAGCAAAATTGTCTAAGTCCGACATTTAGATAAACAAGAACAAATTTACAAGCCCACAAAGTCTGTCACGACGACAGAGACCGCGTCTTCTTTGGAGAGGAGGCCACTAACACCAAGTCCACGGCTGGCAGCTCCCGGGGTCGCGAAGTCACACGTAAACAGCAGTGATCTCATGGAGGCTCTCCTCGAGGAAGAATCTTTATTCATGGATTTCAGAATCAGCATCTGGACTCACTTGTAGCGAATTGCTGCCGTATATACCACTCAGCAGTAGGATACAGCGGGGCCTATTTTCGCTCGTGTGTCTTGCAGAAGAGAATACGCCTGTGTTCCCAGAAAATTGTGCGCTGTTTATTAGGCATAAAAAATGGCTCTGAGCACTATGGGACTTAACTCCTGAGGTCATCAGTCCCCTAGAACTTAGAACTACTTAAACGTAACTAACCTAAGGACATCACACACATCCATGCCCGAGGCGGGATTCGAACCTGCGACCGTAACGGTCGTGCGGTTCCACCCCGGCCGGCTTATTAGGCATCTTGGTAGCACTTACGTGATGTTGGTTACTGACACTGCAGCCTCGATAGAACACCACCCCATACATATCTTCGATTCGGTATTTCAACTAGTTTGTTGCTATCTCGCCCTATCTGCTGCCAATCTACGACTTATATATATATATATATATATATATATACAGGGTGTTTCAAAAATGACCGGTATATTTGAAACGGCAATAAAAACTAAACGAGCAGCGATAGAAATACACCGTTTGTTGCAATATGCTTGGGACAACAGTACATTTTCAGGCAGCCAAACTTTCGAAATTACAGTAGTTACAATTTTCAACAACAGATGGCGCTGCGGTCTGGGAAACTCTATAGTACGATATTTTCCACATATCCACCATGCGTAGCAATAATATGGCGTAGTCTCTGAATGAAATTACCCGAAACCTTTGACAACGTGTCTGGCGGAATGGCTTCACATGCAGATGAGATGTACTGCCTCAGCTGTTCCATTGTTTCTGGATTCTGGCGGTACACCTGGTCTTTCAAGTGTCCCCACAGAAAGAAGTCACAGGGGTTCATGTCTGGCGAATAGGGAGGCCAATCCACGCTGCCTCCTGTATGTTTCGGATAGCCCAAAGCAATCACACGATCGTCGAAATATTCATTCAGGAAATTAAAGACGTCGGCCGTGCGATGTGGCTGGGCACCATCTTGCATAAACCACGAGGTGTTTGCAGTGTCGTCTAAGGCAGTTTGTACCGCCACAAATTCACGAAGAATGGCCATATAGCGTGATGCAGTAATCGTTTCGGATTTGAAAAATGGGACAATGATTCCTTTGGAAGAAATGGCGGCCCAGACCAGTACTTTTTGAGGATGCAGGGACGATGGGACTGCAACATGGGGCTTTTCGGTTCCCCATATGCGCCGGTTCTGTTTATTGACGAAGCCGTCCAGTTAAAAATAATCTTCGTCAGTAAACCAAATGCTGCCCACATGCATATCGCCGTCATCAATCCTGTGCACTATATCGTTAGCGAATGTCTCTCGTGCAGCAATGGTAGCGGCGCTGAGGGGTTGCCGCGTTTGAATTTTGTATGGGTAGAAGTGTAAACTCTGGCGCATGAGACGATACGTGGACGTTGGCGTCATTTGGACCGCAGCTGCAACACGGCGAACGGAAACCCGAGGCCGCTGTTGGATCACCTGCTGCACTAGCTGCGCGTTGCCCTCTGTGGTTGCCGTACGCGGTCGCCCTACCTTTCCAGCACGTTCATCCGTCACGTTCCCAGTCCGTTGAAATTTTTCAAACAGATCCTTTATTGTATCGCTTTTCGGTCCTTTGGTTACATTAAACCTCCGTTGAAAAGTTCGTCTTGTTGCAACAACACTGTGTTCTAGGCAGTGGAATTCCAACACCAGAAAAATCCTCTGTTCTAAGGAATAAACCATGTTTTCTACAGCACACTTGCACGTTGTGAACAGCACACGCTTACAGCAGAAAGACGACGTACAGAATGGCACACTCACAGACTGCATTGTCTTCTATATCTTTCACATCACTTGCAGCGCCATGTGTTGTTGAAAATTGTAACTACTGTAATTTCGAAAGTTTGTCCGCCTGAAAATGTACTGTTGTCCCAAGCATATTGCAACAAACGGTGTATTTCTATCGCTGCTCGTTTAGTTTTTATTGCCGTTTCAAATATACCGGTCATTTTTTAAACACCCTGTATATATATATATATATATATATATATATATATATATATATATATATTCAATTAAAAGTTATCAAAGCTATGCACCAATAACTCTATGTATCAAATCAGTTATGGCTCTTAACAAGTAGTGCATGTGTCTGCTGTCCTACATATTGTACGTACTACTTTTGCTTAGCACTCCTTAAATGTACGTGGCTGTATTCCGAATCGCCCCTCTAACCTACTCTGTGCTCCATGTTATTTAATTAATGTCTTTCCTGCTCTGACCCATTTCTGTACCTCTTTATTTCGTACTGAAAAAGAGTTACTGTACTTGCAGTTTCTTTTCTCTGTTTTTGCCATGGTGCTCACTACATGCGTACTCAATACTATGCAGAGGCAGTTGCATAACCTTCAAGCTCGTTTCTACGTTAGTTTTACAAGGCTGTTTCGCTATTTCGTCGAAGGGAAAATTCTTTCCTGTCGACAATGTTATGTAATATTGATTTCTAGTTACCAACACAGCCATTCCAAGCATCTTAATCGTTAGCCGGAGGATGCCTTATCTAAAGATGGCCTACCAATGGAGGCCGAAACTGGTCGAATATTTTACAAATAATTTTGCTATCCAGACTGCTTTTTACTAATTTTTCATTCGGTGTAAGTTTCTTCAGCAGCTGTCGATAGTTATCTACTTTCTCCTATTTTACATCATTTCTGTTTAAATGGCAACCTAGAACGTGAATTTCTGATTTTTCTGGAGCTCTCTAGAATAATAGTACCCTTTCACGAAAAGAAAGTGAGAAAAATCAGCGCAGCAATAGGCTAGCAGTCTGCAAGTGTATTCGAATGATGAAACACAAATGCGAGTGTAACGGAAATGCCGTGCGTGTCGAGAGCTTTCAGCAGCCGCCGGGGTGCCGGAAATTTTTGCTCGTGTTTTTTTTCCACCGGCGGCGCTGCGCCCGCTAATGAACACAGCCGGGACGCAGCAGCTGGCCACGAGTGTTTACCCAGCAGTTCATAATCCGGCGGGACGCTCCACGGCTTATCTGCGTTTCCAGGCGGCCGCGGACACTGCGCGCCCGCTCTGATGACGTAATTAGCGACCAGCGTCTCGCGTCCGCCAGCGCTGGAAGCGGCGACCACTCCTGCCGAGTCTCACTTCAGCCTTCCTCCTGCTGCGCCGGTGAGCCACGCACTACGAATGCGCTGAGAAAATACTGCTCTCAATTATGGAAGCGTTTGTAGGTTCCCGTTCAGGGTATTCATGCAGTCAAGGATCTAACGTACCACTTGATAACGTAACGGCATTAGATAAATCGATTTCTCTGTTCCTGGAAGCGTTTGGGAGTGAACTGGGAGTTATGTGGCTTAACGGTCTTTTAATCTGAAACACAATATCTTAAAAGTAAGGCAAATCTAGCAAGTTCCGGAGCTTTCTTGCACTACAGAAAATGAATATAAATACACTAAGGTGATAAAAGTGATCGGATAGCGATATCCACACACACAGGTGGCGGTAGTAACATATACACAAAGTATAAAATGGCAGCGGCTTGGCGAAGCTGTCATTTTTCAAACAGGTCATGAATGTGGAATAGTTTCCTACGTGATTATGGGCACACGACGGTAACTAACAGACTCTGAACGTGGACTGGTAGCTGCAGCTAGATGCATGGGACATTCCAATTCGGAAATACTTCGGGAATTCATTATTACAAGATGTACATTGTCAAGAGTGAGCTGAGAATACAAAATTTTATGCATTACTTCCCACCACGGACAAGGACGGCCTTCACTTAACGACCGAGAGCAACGGTTTCTGCGTATAATTGTTAGTCTTAACGGACAAGGAACACTGCCGCAAGTGACCGCAGATACCTATTAGGGACGTACGACGAACGTATCTGTTAGAATAGTGCGGCGAAATTTGGCGTTCATGGGGTATGGTAGCAGGGGACCGACGCGAGTGCCCTTGCTAACCGCACGGCATGGACTGCAGCGCTCTCCTGGGCCCGTGGGCATGTCGGTTCGACCCTAGACGACTAGAAAATCGTTGCCTGTTCGGATGAGGCCCAATTTCTGTTGGAAAGAGCTGGGTTCGAGCATGGCGCAGTCCCCACGAAGTCATGGATACAAATTGTCAACATACCACTGTGCAAACTGACGGTGGATCAGTGATGTTGTGGGCTGTGTTAACATATAATGAACTGCATCCTCATCATGTTCGGTACTTGGAGACATTTTGTAAGCAGTCATGGACGTAATGTACCCATACAATGATGGTCTCTTTATGGATGACAATGTGACATGTCACCGGACCACAACTGTTCGTGACTGGTTTGAAAAACCTTCTGCAAATGGTATCTATAACAGAAGGATTACGTTGGGGAACGGTGTTCGTGAAGAAGGTGAGAAAAGCGGTATCTATTAACATGGAAAGCGGGAAGCCAGTACAAGATATATGTGAAAGAAAAACCTTTGATGCTGAATGAACTGAGATGCCGCATTTACGCATTTGAGATAGTTGAATGAATATTAAATAAATAACTCAGACAAGTTTATCTGTTGCGCAACGGATACCAATAGTAAGTGAGAATGGAAGATTGCGAGGGAACAAGTGGCGGGACCGGCGCCAGTTGTACCTCTGACACGAGTACGATCGATTTCCTAGTACAGACGTTTGTCTTGAGGCTTGGGAGCCACGGGATATAAGCGAGCGCCGACCACGAGTAGAGGGGTACAAAAGTTTTACAACGGAAGGCGGCGGTGCGCGAGTCGGCGATTGGCGGGCGGACAGAAGCGAAGACGGCGTGCCTGAGACCGGTCGGCGGTTATCACGTGGTTATACTGGAGGCGGCGGGAGTTGGCCGGCGCTGTGCACTCTCCGGCAACCTCGTGAGCTGTGGATGTGCCCGCTTCCCTATTAAGATCTTGCGAAGTGATGGTCTGACATCTTCGCAAAATTGCCCCCGCATCAAGACACCCAGTTAAGTACTCTAAGTACTAAGAGCGCTTAGTTAACTGTGATTGTGATCGCTCTTGGTATAGTAGGATGTTGCCGGACGGGTGATATTATGTTTGTTTGATTTCATTTGATGCCTCTTACTAACAGTGTGCTCTGCTTCCGCATGATATTGATGTGTTTGCAGAATGTTAGTTCATGAGCTATTATTAGCAAGTGTTTAATTTGCTTACGATATCGGTTAATCTATGTCAATATGTCCTCTGCGTGTGATCTGAGTTTTTATTGCTAAAGCTTACCGTGTTGAGCTTTGCAGGCCCACTTAAGATGGCCTATATGTGTGTCATTAACTTCTTGTGAGTGTCAGTTCTCGTGAACCCGTTCATTCCCCATTATTAGCGTTTGTTTATCAGGTACTGTTTCACTTACAGATAGAACTTGCGAGTGAAATTAGTTGTTGTGTAGCCTTGATTTATAGTGTTAATTTACTGGTCAATCTTGAATGTTAAAGTTAAGAAAAGTTTTTTCGCCTCCTGTTTTCGGGTGTGGTCTGTGTTTCAATGAGCTGAGGCAGCGGGCAGCCGAAGCGCTGAGTTTCCCTTTAGATTACAAGTTTGGTTTACGGGCAGTGGACTTCGCCTGAGTTCATGTGTGCCTCTTCTTTATTGTTTGCTGGGTTCACATTTCGGTTGCCTACTCGATGTGGGGTTGCAAAAAGAGCCACGTTTTGGTTCGAAGTTGAGTACAACTTCCCTCAGTCGGTTCCACTGTTCGTGGTTAAACTTCGGCCTTACAAGCTTGGGTCTTACTTCTGTTGTTTCACATTTATGATTGCACAAAGTTGTAACTTTCCATGCCCTTAAAGCCCATCTTACAAGCTAATGGGAATTTGAATAATTTCGTGGTTCGCTCTGCAAGTTTCTCTGGGCTAGTAATTTGCAAGATTGCCCAAGTTACGTTCTAATAAATATATTCTAAGTATTCGTGTAAAAATTGAGGCTGTGTCTCCACTGTTATTTTACATGTACTGTTAAAGTATTGGAATTGAAAGGGTCTTAAATAACGTGTCTTAACTAGAGCTGTTTTGTTGAAGCTATGTTAGCTTCAGCCTTAGTGTCTTCTGTCAATTTTTATGTGAGATCGTTGCAAATGGTTTACTAGTTTATTAATGATTTAATGCAATGAGAGAATTTTCTTAAACATTTTGTGTGAGTGGCGTTTTCAATGTTTATGGGAGATTGTTGGCTAATTATTTATTAACATGCTTATGATTTTATGTAATGAGTGTTTCGTAAATAATCTTGCCTGAGTGGCGTCTGTGAGATTGTTTTTGGTAGTTAATAAACAGATTGGAATTGAAATGTTCACTTTATTGGGTCGGCTCTTCCCCTCCCTTTAGATTTAAAGGTTAAACAAAGTATAAGTTAAGTAAAAACGTTCCATATTTGCTCTTATAAAAATATGTTTATTCATAAACAACTGAACAAACTCAAAAATTAAAGAAATAATAAATGGATGATGGCTGCTGTCCTTCATAACACTTTCGGCTCAGTTACGACTGCCTCTTGGAGACCCCAGCCCGATGCATCATTAATTATGGAAGCGTCTGAGGAGACTTTCGGTGGCGACATTCACGCACATGTACACATACCACAGAGTTCAGGGCAAGTATAAGAGTAAAGAAAAAATTTCGCCAGTGTGCACATGGTTAGTAAAAGAACCCTTGTTCGTTTATTAACCATGTGCACACTGGCGAATGATCATCGATAAAAGTAAACTGTTAATAATTGCGCCATAAATGAAATTCTCAAACTAATTTGGAAGACTTAACCCGAGAATCAGTAACTGTGTTATTTAACGATTCTCACGATCCGCGAAGACGTGGTCGACACAAAGAAAAGTGGTGCTTAGAATGAATGGTAAAATTCAGAGTAACTAATCAAACTGGATAGGATAAATTACTATGGCACACGTTCTTTGAACATAAGGCTCTCAGATCCATACATAACACGTGTTGTGACAATGAGGACATGTGGAAACTAGAAATTGAAATACACGAAGTTTGAGAAATCTGTTCAATTATACTATACTCGTGCGATCACCAACGAACAAAATCAGACTGAAATGAGAAGATACATCACGTGTCCACACATCTGAACAAGGGTAGAGCAGAACAATGGTTTGCTCACATAGCTAATTGGAACTAGTTGTAATGTTCCAAAATTAGCGACAAAAAATCCTTATACCGCTCAACGAGCAACGAGCGGTGAGAGCAAGAAATTAAGTTTGACTGGAGCTGAAATCTGCGAAAATAAGGTAATGTATAACTATGAATAAGTACACTCACACTTAGTCGGTGTCGCCCGTCCCGCGTCTCCCGGAACACTGCCGAGCGAACTTTTTTGGAACCCAAGCTTCCCGTTCTCCGTAACTGCCCAGAGAGCTCCCCATTTTATGGTGCCAACCTATATAAGAGCCTCGACCAAGGCGAAAAGAAACCTCTTTGCTACCTGGCACGTGCGTTATAGGGCTGGCTATTCTGCCACAATAGCAGAGTAGTTTCACACCCACAGATCTACATATTGAATTTATCTTATATACTCGCATTCATGCTTTTCATTGATCAGGTGAAAGGACGAAAGGAAGTGTACACTGAGATATTGCACATAAACGTATTGAATATGCGTCCTAGATTCAGATAGTTACTGAAATCTTAGTGACGTAAAGATAATATAAATTGCGGCCACTTTAGTCTTTTTTTATGTAGTTGATAGTTTGCGCCGAGAATTCAGGTGCCAGGGATGGGGACATTAAATTAAATGTTATACAAAATCATGAGGGAAGAGACTCATCTAGAGACGCTTCATCTGGAAAATTCTAGCGATTGATTTGGTAACACAGATCTCCCGATTTCAATCCCATCGAACATTTCTGGGACGTTACCAAGAGGTCAGTTCGCGTAAAAAATTCTTCACCGACAGCACATTCGCAATTACGGACAGCTATAGCGGCAGCATGGCTCAACATTTCTTCAGGGGACTTCCAGCGACGTTTTGAGTCCAAGCCACGTCGAGCTGCTGCACTTACCCGGACTAAAGGACGTTTGCCACGATATTAGGTTTCTCATTAAGTTTGTCACCTCAGTGTATTTAACTGTAATAAAAAAACTCAGAAAACAATACGCCTAATAGTAAAGGTACAAGCAACGAAAGAATGTTCCAGTCATGGGTACAAGATTAACAGCTAAATTTCTGTAATGTAATTCAAACTCGGCGTACGTCATGACGGTACCAAAAGGTTATGCAGTGTCGCGGAACTAGCTTTAACAGCGGATATGAGGCACATTCACAATAAAGTAAGCATTACCTGATCAAAAGTCCTCAGCAGCTCGCTTCTAGACGTCTTGAGAGATTTTCTATCATGCCGTCCCTTCTGCTTGTCTGTGATTTAAAGACTTTTCTATCCTGTCCATTTTGCGCAGAGCATCCTCATCCCTTAGCTTGTCACTCCACCTAATTCTCAACATTCGTCTGGAGCATCACATCCCAAATGCTTAGGTTCTTTTCTTTCCCGGTTTTACAACAGTCCATGTTTCACTACCCCACAATGCTGTGTTCTAAACGTACATGTTCAGAAAATTCTTCCTCACATCATGGCCTACGTTTGATACTAGCAGACTTATATTGACCAGGAATGCCGTTTGGCAGTACTAGTCAACTTTCGATTACCTCCTTGCTCCGTCCGATGTTGGCTATTTTGCTGCCTAGGTAGTGATCATCAATCCTGATGTTAAGTTTATCGCTGTTCTCATTTCTAATACTACTCATTACTTTCGTCTTCCTTCGTTTTGCTCTCAATCCATATTCTGTATCATTAGACTAATCATTCCATTCAGCTTATCTCGTAACTCTTCAGCTTCACTCAGGATAGCAATATCATCATCAAATCGTGTCACTGATATTCTTTCACCTTGAATTTTAATTCCATTCCTGAACCTGTCGTTTATTTACATAATTTCTTCTTCGATGAACGGATTGAACATTAGGCGTAAAAGACTGCATCTCTGTCTTACACCCTTCTTAATACGGGCACTTCGTTCTCCCTCGACCGTTCTTATTACTCGTTCTTGCTCTTATACATATTGTATATTATCCTACAGCCTATCCTTGTACTTCGCTGAAACAAGAAGATCTCGCACCATTTTGCATTGTCGAACGCCTTGTCCAGGTTGACAGATCCTATGAACGTATGTTGATTTTTGTTTTAGTCTTGTTTCCATTATCAGCTAAAACGTCAGAATTGCCTCTCAGTTGTTTGTCAAACTGATCGTCGACTAACATATCCTCAATTGTCTTTCCATTACTCTATATATTATTCTTGTCAGCAATTTGGATGAATGAGTTGTTCACATATTTTTTCGGAAGTCAGATGGCATGTCCTCGAACTCAGACTCTACACGACTACGTGAATAGTCGTTTCCTTGCCTCTTTTCCCAATGATTTGAGATATTCTTATGGAATGTTATCTATCTCTTCTACATAACTTGATCTTAAGTCCTCCAAAGATCTCTTAAATTCTGTTTCTAATACTGGATCCCTTATCTGTTCTAAATCGACTCCGGCTTCTTCTTGTATCAACTCAGAGACATTTCCCTCTCATAGACGAATTCAGTGTACTCATTTCACCTACCGACTTTCTCTTCTGCATTTAACAGTGAAATTCCCATTGCACTCGTAATGTTACCACGCTTGCTTTTAGTTACACAGAACGTTATTTTCACTCTCCCACGTGATGAGGAAGTCTTTCGAAAATAATTTCTTTTTTGAGTTCTTCACATATTTATGCAGCCGTTTCCTCTTGGCTCCCCTGCGCTTCGTATTGATTTCATTGCTCAGAAATTTGTCTTTCTGCTTTCTCGAATTTCCGAGAACATTTTTGCACTCCCTTCTTACATCAGTCAAGTGAGTAATTTTCCTGTTACCCATGGTTTCTTCGCAGTTACCTTCTTTGTACACCCACGTTCTTCTTTTCAACTTCTGTGATTGCTCTTTTTAGAGATGTCCATTGCTCTACAACTGTACTACCTACTCAAATACTCCCTATTACTGTATCTATAGTCTTAGAGAACTTCAAACGTATCTCATCATTCTTTAGTACTTCCGTATCCCACTTCTTTTGGTATTGATTCTTCGTGATTACTCTCTTATGCTTCAGCCTACTCTTCATCACTACTATGTTGTGATCTGAGTCTATATCCGATTTCGGAATCTCTGTCTGACCATGATATAATCTAACTTAAATTTTTCCTTATCTCTTCCTCTTATGACTCTTGAACAGAGTATTTGCTATTACCATCTGAAACTCATTCCAGAATTTTATTAGTCTTTCTCCTCTGTCATTCGTTGTCCCAATCCCATATTCTCCTGCCACATTTCATATAGTCCTTCTCCTACAACTGCATTCCAGTCCCTCGGGGACTATTAGATTTTCATCTCCCTTTATGTATTCTCTCAATATCCTCATATACTTTCTCTAATTCTTCATCTTCAGGTTGTGACGTCGGCATGTAAACCAGAACTATCGTTATCGCAGTTGGTTTGCTGTAGAATCTGATAAGAACAGCACTCTCGCTGAACTGTTCACAGTTACAAATCCTCTGCCTATACTCATCTCACCAGAATATCTTGTCTTCTTTCCATCTCATTTCCCGGCCCCCTACTGATCTAGGCTGAGTTTTTATGTTTCCTTTTTCATATTTTCTTGTTTCACTACTAGTTCAAGATTCTGACAATTCGACAACCCGATTCATAGTACTTTATACTTTCGATCATTATTCACTCTTTTTCTCATGGTCACCACCCTTTTGGCAGTCCTACCCCAGAGGCCGAATCGGAGACATTCCGGAATCTTTTGCCAATGCAGAGATTGTCATGACACTTTCTCAGTTACTGGCCACATGTACTGTAGAGTCACGATATGTGTCTTTACTAGAGTGGTTTTTGTCTTCTGCATCCTTATGCCGTTGATCATCGCTGATTCTTTCGCCTGTGGGGCAGTTTCCGTATTCAAGGACAAAAGTGTTCATTGGAGCTCTGTCTGCTCCTCCAGTCTCTTTGGCAAGGCCGTTGGTAGAACGAGGGTGACAACGTATTCCAAAAATATGATTATTAATCAATATTTAAGCAGTGACGGGTTTCGAAACCGGGACCGACGCTACCCCAAGACCCCGGGTGCACACCTATTAGGGGACATTAATATGTTGTGTGACAGCCCTTCGCCACTGTCACAGCCTGACCTCTCTGGGGATACTTTCACTTAGGTGGCATTAATGTCTGGGGAGGAGTGATAGCACGTTCCATACCCGAAACCTGAGAAGATAGTGCCGTGGCACGCTGGGATCTGGATCGAAGTGGCATTTCTAACTCATCCCTAGGGTGTTGAATCGGGTACACGTCGGAACTCTTGGCAAACCCATTACATAAACTTTATAGCCTTAAAAAGATGTTGCTTTTTGAAAGGTCGCCATGTAATGCAGATATAATCTACTGTGTGTAGCACACGGTCATGTAAAGTATTATAATAGTTATTACTATAATGGAAATTACTAAGGGTTTTCTTAAGCAAAATAATGTAATCACGCTCTAACCTTGGAAAACGCCCCAATACCGTAACACACCATACGTAACTGTTGGGACTACACATGAAGTCGGTAAAACTTCCATCGGACTGCCCGTGGGTATGGAGTGATATTTTAGTGTTGGGTGATTTGTTACTCCAAGTCACGCATCCCCCGTCATGATGGTGTTTACATCATCTCAAGAATCGTATCCACACAGAAGTGTGTATCTTATGATGCACACTTCATTTGTTTTAACGATCTACGCAGAGTCGTTGTGTTAGCTGGACCGTAGTTAGTGCTCTGGAACTCATGGGTTATTTCGTGCGATCTTCTTCGATCACCTTCCGCACTGCTCTGCCAGTATTCGTCAATGTATCATGTCTCCCTGGTGTTGACATGGCTGTGGCTGTTCATTCACGTTTCCACTTCCACTCACATCACCAAAGTCGTTTAGGGCGGATGAACTGTCACTGATGGATTTGTAACTCAGGTGACATCCAATGATTATTCCAGGTTCGAAGTCACTGAGTTGCTGTTAGTGCTTCCCTACTCACAGCACGATACTCCCCGCCTCGTTTTTTACTGGCGACGTCTCATGTTCAATTCTACTTTACGCAGAAGTGCCCCAATATCATTAAGTACATCGTGTATGTAATCCTTATTCGTCAGGCCACTGTGGAGCGTCGCTTTCAGTTGATTCAGGGAAACCGTTGATAAGATAAACGTTTGTGAATTAAAACAATCTGTAGGAAGAGAAGATTTACTCGGGGTATATTACCAACTAGACAACACAGCACAATGCCCTAAGCACATCCACGCCTAGAATTCTGCAGACACAAGACAAAGAGACCGACCAGAAGTCTCTTGAGGGCACTTCAGATTGCAGAGCGCTCGTTCTATTGGCCTCCAAACTCTACGGAATCGGGGCAGTCCAGTCCCTCGCCAGCCCACGGGGCGCGCTGTCAGCAGTGGGGCGACTTCCACGGCCGTGGCTTGTGTTCTGCTTTTGCTGCCCCAACCGTGTTGATTGTCGCGCGGTCACAGCGTGGCTCCACATCGGTCACTCCATCACTCTCTCCTCTTCAGTGGCGCTAGATACAATCACCGTGATCTTTACAGGCTGCCCTCTCGTCCGCAGTGAGAATCTCTTGCAAAATTTATAGCCAATTGGTAAGTGAACAGGTGCCTCCACTGTGCTGCGATTTACGTCACACAGGGGCACAACACTTTCAGCTCAGTTACCTCCTTAAGTCCAAATCTATATTATTCATATGAAGGTGATATTGATTTTTGTTTTCTCTCATTTCCGTTCTGGTAATACGCGCGGTGTTCGTGAAGATAAAGTGACGCTGGTTGGCGGGAAGAGTTACAGCACAGTGTGTATTCCTATGTGATTGTGTATGTGAGTGTGTGCGTGTGCGTGTGCGTGTGTGTGTGTGTGTGTGTGTGTGTGTGTGTGTGTGTGTCTGTGTGTGTGCGTGTGTGTGTGTGTGTGTCCATGTGTGGTTGCAGCTGAGTTGCCTCTATCACTCTTTCTGAAAAGTGGATCGAAAGTTGTTTATTGTTCCCAATATCATCACTAGCCTGCGTATCTTCAATCTAACTGAACAGTTTAGCACGTGTGATGTCATGTCTGAACAATGAACTGTACAATTATAGAGACTGCAGTGCAATTGACACAGGACGTTCGCCTGAGCTACGGACTCGCCCTTTGCGACTATAAATTGCGGAATTCTCTGCGGTTATCGTACGCATAATACTGGCTTCGTCGGTTTTATAGACATCTACCTCCTGCCAATACAGTATTATCTCTATGGAAAAATAAGCGGTTTTGGATTTTACTAGCGGCTACCACCCAAGCTGGATAGAGGGATTGCAGAGAAGCTGTTAGGATTTAGAAGAGGAAAAGGAACACGAGATGCTATTGGTCTGTTAAGAACTATAGAGGAAAGATATATCGAAAAAGGGACAGAAGTCTTCGCTGTTTAATAGATTTAGAAAAAGCTTTTGAAAGAGTTCAGTGGAATAGGCTGATGGATATTCTGTAGAGGAAAGGAGTAGATTGGTAAGAGAGACGACTGATACAGAAAATATATTTGCGCCAGAAATCAAAACGACTCAAATAAATTCCATTCAGGCAGTTCGGGAATCAAATATATAACACTAATCCGTACCTTGTATACCATGGTAATTGTTGCACTGACACCTTCGCAACTGAAAATCACCATATTTTAATGGTAATACGAATAATCGAGAGTACTACAATAGTAATCAGTGTAACGGCGATCATTCGGGAAACAGAAGGTCCAATTCACGTGATTACCAGACGGCTAACGGTAATAATAACAACTGTGCTATGCGCAATACTAATAATAGGCATTATGAATAGAGACTGAATGACGGTAATAGCAGTTCATTCAACAACACACGAAAGCGAAAATATAACGATCATAGTATGCCACCGGAAAATAATAACATGAGACACTTCTAATGAGATAACAAACTGACCGTTCCGAGGACAGCGTCTGCAAACGTAATAGACACGTCAGGGCAATAAATGCCACCTCAAATGACACACAAAAAAATAGGCCCTGTAATCAAGACCATGAATGTGCGATTCAGAACGATAAGGCACGAATGTTGTTTGTAGAGGAACGGAATAATGACAGGACAATTGAATCAACACACTAGAGCCAGTCTCTCTACGTCTTCCGGATGTGGCTGGTCGTGAAGAGGAATTCGATATGTAGTTAGAAGTAAGAGTGTTATGATACAACGAAGGATGGACGTTCGAAAGGAATTACTAGGAAATCCGAGTGGACGTAGCATAATACCTAAGAAATGGTACAGGCAATGATCGAAAATTTAATAGATAACGAACCTGTAAATATCCTGCTCGATGTTGTAGCGACTTTTAGTGTGATGAGCGTTTGTCTGTTTAAATAATTGAACACTAAAAAAAAAACTGCCTGTGTTGCCAGTTTCAAACAGTAGGCTTTCAGGTGCGTTGAGTGCTCATTCCGTTCCTGTGAAGTCTCAGGAGCAGGTAGCATTTGTTGCACAAGGGGAAAGACTATTAAGCAAGCGCCTTCTCGTTAGCTCCTGCACTAACTTATCAATGCACCTGGGGTTGGGATTTTTTGAGGGATTTAAAATGGTTCAAATGGCTCTGAGCACTGTGAGACTCAACTTCTGAGGTCATCAGTCCCCTAGAACTTAGAACTACTTAAACCTAACTAACCTAAGGACATCGCACACATCCATGCCCGAGGCAGGATTCGAACCTGCGAAAGTAGCAGTCTCGCGGTTTTGCACTGTGGCGCCCAGAACCACTCGGTCACCCCGGCCGGCTTTCTGATGGATAAAAATGCAGTAATTGACTTCTTAAAAGGGAATAATTAATACTAATCACAACAGTTCCATCAGAAACTTTAGCGATAGCAGCTTGTGATGTAATCCAATCACTTCCGACGGCCAAATCTAGATTTAGATATGCAAGTGCCTTTTATGACCCGCCCTCTTTGACAAGGCTGTTGGCACAATGAGGGTGACCTCTTATGCGCGAAGTCTCCTACCGCCAATGCTGATTACTAGTCAAAATTTGAGCAGCGGTGGAATTTTTTTCTTTCTTTTTCATTTTGTTCGAAATAGATCGTTGCGTTTGGTGTAGGCGGACGTCACAAGACATCCGTTCAAGTTGATCGTCGATTCCTTGACTCAGTTTTTGTTATTCCATAAAGCACGCAGCCCTCTGACCCAACATGCTGAGCTACCGTGCCAGCGTTATAAATGGTTCAAATGGCTCCAAGCACTATGGGACTTAACATCTGAGGTCATCAGTCACCTACACTTAGAACTACTTAAACCTAACTAACCTAAGGACATCACACACATCCATGCCCGAGGTAGGATTCGAACCTGCGACCGTAGCAGCAGCGCGGTTCCGGACTGAAGCGCGTAGAACCGCTCGGCCACGCGGCCGGCTAGATTCGAACTCGAGACGGAAGACGTTTAGGTTATGAATTAAGGACACTACGAAAAGACCACGGTGCCCTGTAATTGAAGAAGTGTCATGATGATCTCTGCTTTAGCAAAAGATTCCCGAAAGTCCCCCACTCGGATCTCCGGGAGGGACTGCCAAAAGGAAGTTTACTATGAAGAAATTATAGAATAATCAACGGATTGATAACATTCTACGAGTCTGGGCGTGGAATGTCAGAAGCTTGAACGTGGTAGGGAAAATAGAAAAACGGAAAAAGGAAATGCTAAGGCTCAGTATAGATATGGTACGGGTCTGTGAGGTGAAATGCAAAGAAGACAAATATTTCTGGTCAGATGAGTACAGAGTAATATCAACAGAATTAGAAAATGGTATAACGGAAGTAGGATTCGTTATAAATAGCAAGGTAGGGCAGAGAGTATCTTACTTTGAACAGTTCAGTGATGGGGTTATTCTTATCAGAATCGACGGAAAACCAACACCGACAACGATAAATCACATGTACATGCCGACGTCGCAAGCTGAAAATGAAGAGATAGATATAGTGTACGAGGATACTGAAAGGGTAACACGGTATGTAAACGTGGAAAAAAGTCTAATAGTCATGGGGACTGGAATGCAGTGAATAATTGAGTTTTCTAACAAGTTTCAGCTAGTAACAGCGAATACCCTGTTCAAGAATCACAAGGCGAAGAGGTATATTACGAAAAGACCGGGTGATACGAGAACATTTCAATTAGATTACGTCATGGTCAGACACACATTCCGAAATCGGATACTGGATTATAAGATGTACCCAGGAGCAGATACAGACTCATATCACAATATAGTAGTGATAAAGTGTAGGCTGAGTTTAAGACTTTACTCAGGTAGGATCAATACGTAAAGAAGTTGGATACGGAAGTACAAAGGAATGACGAGACACGCTTGAAGTTCTCTGAGGCTATTGACACAGCAATAAGGAATAGTTCAGTAGGCAGTACAGTTGAATAGGAGTGGACCTCTCTAAAAAGTCGCTGAGATGTGACACAAATAGTTAGTGCAGGGGAGTTAATTCGAAATGGTGGCATGAAAAATGTGTAGAAATCGAAAAAGAAATGTCGGTAGAGCTGATTCAGCATATGGGAAAGTCAACATTCGATGACATTCAAAGCAAGGGTGATAATATCAAGAGTGCAACGCGATTTCCATTGTTAAATGCGGAGCGGATAGGTGGAAAGAATACATTGAAAGCCTCTATGAGGGGAAAGATTTGCCTGATGTGACAGAAGAAGAGATAGGGGACCCGGTATTAGGATTTAAAAGAACTTTGGAGGACGTAAGATCAAATAAGGCTAGATAGATAACATTCCATCAGAATTTCTAAAATCGTTGAGAGAAGTGACCACAAAACGACTATTCACGTTGGTGTGTAGAATGTGTGAGTCTGGCGCCATACCATCTGACTTCCGGAAAAACATCATCCACACAATTTCGAAGACTGCAAGAGCTGACAAGTGCGAATATTATCGCACAATCAGCTTAACAGTTCATGCATCTAAGTTCCTGACAAGAATATTATACCGAAGAATGGAAAACAAAATTCTAGATGAGGACCATTTCGGCTTTAGGAAAGAAAGGTACGAGAGATGCAATTCTGAATCAAGTTGCGGTTAATAATGAAAGCAAGACTAAAGAAAAATCAAGACACATTCATAGGATTTGTCGACCCGGAAAGAGCGTTCGACAATGTAAAATGGTACAAGATGTTCGAAATTCTGAGGAAAATAGGGGTAAACTATAGGTAGAGACGACTGATATTCAATATGTGCAAGAGCCAAGAGAGCATAATAAGAGTGGACTACCAAGAATGAAGTGCTCTTATTAAAAAGGGTGTAAGACAATTACTGTTCAGTCTGTGCATCGAGGAAGCAATGATGGAAATAAAAGAGAGATTCTGGAGTGGAATTAAAATTCAAGGTGAAAGGTTATCAAAGATACGATTAGCTGATGACATTGCTCTCCTGAGTGAAAGTGAAGAAGAACTACATGATCTGCTGAATGGAATGAACAGTCTAATGAGTGCAGAGTGTTGATTGACAGTAAATTGAAGACAGACGAAGCTAATGAGAAGTAACAGAACAGCGAGAAACTTAAAATCTTGATCGAAGGTCACGAAGTCGATCAAGTTAAGGAATTCTGCTACGACGGTAGTAAAATAAGTGACGGACGGAGCAAGGAATTCATCAAAATCAGACTAGCAATGGCAAAAAGGGCATTCCTTGTCAAGAGAAGTCTACTAATATCACATATCGGCCTTAATTTGATGAAGATATTTCTGAGAATGTACGTCTGGAGTACAGCATTGTATGGTAGTGAAACATGGACTGTGGGGAAACCGGAGCAGAGGAGAATCGATGCATTTGAGATGTGGTGCTACAGACGAATGTTGAAAATTCGGTGGACTGA
The DNA here is from genome assembly GCF_023898315.1 of Schistocerca nitens. NCBI lineage: Eukaryota > Metazoa > Arthropoda > Insecta > Orthoptera > Acrididae > Schistocerca > Schistocerca nitens. Next base: position 872,393,353 of record NC_064614.1, on the reverse strand, counting down.
TAAGGCAAGGAGTGAGGAGGTTCTACGCAGAATCGGAGAGGGAAGGAAATGTGGAAAACACTGACAAGGAGAAGGGACAGCATGATAGGGCATCTGTTAAGACATGGGGAAATGACTTCGATGGCACTACAGGGAGCTGTAGAGGTCGGAAACTACAGAGGAAGACAGAGATTGGAATACATACAGCAAATAATTGAGGACTTAGGTTGCAAGTGCTACTCTGAGATGAAGATGAGAGGAATTCAGGAATTCGTGGTGGGCAGCATCAAACCATTCAGAAGACTGATGACCAAAAAAACGCATTCACTACCGCTTCGTTAAAGTCTAATTTCGAATTTTAGTTTCACCACCTACACAGTTTGCCATTGCTTAACAGTCTTACGAAAGTACAAAGTTTCAGTCACATTAATAGGTTCACAATCGTAGCGATAATTCTGTTTCGACGCTATATTCGGTGCTGCAGGTATATGTGGTGTGAAACAATGTGAATTGTGATAACTACCTGGGACTTTGAAAAGTAAGTTACACGATAATAATACGGACCTAGTAACTTTTATAGACTGCAGCACTACACCTCAATGTGACGGAAGCTCTTTAAGATTGTTCGCAGATGATGTAGCTTTCTGTCAGAAAGTAGCAACACCAGGAGGCAGCATCAATTTGCTGAATATGCTACATGTGATTGATGAATAGTGCATTCTCTAACAGCTGATCGTGAAAGTAAATAAACGTAGGATATTGCACAAACATATGATAAGAAATACGCTACATTTGCAACTACACTTTTGATGACAAATTGCACGAAACCGTACCCATTGTTAAATATCGAGGAGTTACTATCTAGAGAAACCTTAAGTGGAATGACTACATAAAAGCAAAGGGAGGAAAAACAGAGGCCAGACTGAGATTCATACGGAGAATCTAAAGGAGATTTCACTCATCCCCGAAAGAAGTAACTTACAACGCGCTCGTTCAACCGATTCTTGAGTATTGTTCTTCACTATGCGACTCTTACCATGTGTAATTGATAGTAGAGATAGACAACATCCAATGAATAGCGGCGTGTTCCTCACGGGATCATTTGGTCGGCGCGAGAGCGTTAACGAGATGCTCAACACATTCCAGCGGCTGGCGCTACAATAGAGGCAATGTGCATCACGGAGAGGTTTACTATTGACATTTCTAGACAGTACATTCCGAGAAGAACCGAAGAACATACAAATTCCTCCCACAAACAAGTCGCGGTCTAGCACCGACGAGAAAATTCGAGAAATTGGAGCTATTACAGAGGCTTAACAACAATAACTTTTCCGATGCGCATTCACGAGTGGAACAGGAATGGGAGGAACGGTTAGTAGTACCAGAAGTACCCTCCGCCGTATACTGTCAAGTGGCTTTAGTAGTACTCACGTAAATGTCCTTGTTGATCCAGTCAGTATGATATTGACACCATCACAAGCCGTCGATGATCTGGTCTTAATGGAATACACCGTAGTGGATGGTGGCCAAAGACATCACTTCCACTGTGGAGCGTGAGATTACGTACCTTGTGCTGTCGTTAAATGCGATTTGCAATTGCAGCCGCTGTTTCCTTTTTGACGTAGGTCCCTTGTTGCATGTTGCGTAATTTAGTGGTTACCTTGTGCTATAGCTGACGGTGGTCGACCACGTGCTCTGCTGCGGGCAGCAGACCCTGTGGTTCCTCATGTAAGTGCAACAGTGCTGCGAGCAGTACCAGACTCCAGGACTGTGCTCGTCATATTTCGTTCTACTTCCAGTTTCTCGATGAGTCTTCCCCGCTTGAGGCCATATAAATCTTGTTTCCGGACCAGGTTGTAATGAACAACACCATCACATCTCGCTGATGGACACATGCTGTTTTCCCCCATTCTTTCAACGCATCATGCTGCGGTGCGAGTCGCATCTGACGATACAGTCATGTTGATCTCACGTCGTGTGACGTTCACTCTCTGTGAACGACTGAGAGACATCTGGATACATGCCTGCACACTTCCATTCATATCCACCGAGTAGTTAATACGTTACGTTACTTTATCCATTTCGGACTTACAGTGAGTTTTGCAGAGCAGTGTTGTACCATAACTAATGGCGCAAACACATACAGTTTAAATTACACAATGAAACAAAAAAGTTCATTAAATACGATTTTTAAAATGCATACTTGAAGAGCTATGCGACTTTTCGATACAGTTCATCATTACTACTGTGAAAAACATCTCTTCTGTTGAGCAAGAGCTCATAGTTATTTAAGTATGCATTTTAGAGCCCACCTTTACTGGACATTTATTTCTTTTACTATCACCTCTCACAATATGGAAAGCAAAGATCTTGTAGTAGAAGAGATCTGTTTCACAGTATCGAAGGTAAAGAAATGCCCATAGCTCTTCAGGTGTGTATTTTGGAGCCCATGTTTACTGGTGATTTTTGATTCTACTGTAGTGTGCTTTCAATTCTCTCCATTCACACTATTAATTATGCTACAGCCCGTATATTTACAGTCATCAATGTGCAACTTTCGATAATGCGACTGTTGATCAAGGAAAATCTCTCCTCCAAGGCCAATTCTTTGAAAAACAACTTCAATCATGCTGTTCAGTTGTTTATATTATGTGAAGCCATTGGTAGTTCTTGCTTGTGGGAAAGTTAGTGTAATCCAATGAAATAAATTAATGATTTTTAGAGTAATGTGTGAGCCATAATTAATATATGGATGCTAATTCCTACAGGGTGGAGCAAATAGAAGTGGCGAGGACGAGTGACTGACTTCAGCGCGTCGCATTGCCAACATTCGCAGCATTTTGTGGTAGCATTAACGGAGGACGAAAAGACCTACAGTTACTTCCAACAGGATGGAGCAACTGCTCATACAGCAGACCGAACATTGGAATGTATTTGCACAATCTTCACGCCTGACAGAGCCGCCAAGTCAGTCTGGCCACCTAGGTCTCCTGATCTGTCAGTGTGCGATTGCTTCATGTAGGGAGCCTTCAAGTCTAACGTGTTTCGCAACAGCCCTCATAGTCTTCAAGAGCAGGAGCAGAAAATTTCGGGTGATACTACAGCAATTCTAGCAGTCCAGCTTCGACCCGCCTTCAGCAACTTGCTGACCAAGTCCAAAAAGCGCCAAGAGACGAATGGTAGTAACTTTCAACACCTGCTATAGTCAGGTTAATACTGCATTTCCTTTCCTCTGTGTGTTTCTTTGTATCCTGGAATTGTGTTCTTTATGCTACTTTTATTTGTCGAACCCTGTATAAGTAACAGCTTGAAGTTGATTTTACGATGTGAATAATTCGTGTTACCTCGCCATATGTAGTACTCACTTGCTCCGTTTTTCCATTTTTACGCAGTTAAATGAGCCTCAATACACTGCAAACAATTATTAATTGCGTTTGCCATCATAAGACGAGCTGGTAAGCGATTCGAAACCGGAATGGTACAATCAAAATTGAATCGTCATAAAATAAGACTAAATACAGTTATCTTTTTAAAATACAAAAAATAACTTCAGCTGACTGTAAGAAACTTGTTGCCTATGACAAGCTTTCGGAGAGTAAAGACAGTTATATGTTGAAGACATAACATCCAGTGACTCCACCATTGTAATCCATACTATTTGTATCCAGGGTGCCTCAGTTGGTAAATGTCGAACTGCTAATTGACAAGAACGATGGTTCAATCGGTCGTAGGATTACAAAATTTTTCATCTCGAGTGGTGATCTGTACATGCAAAAAATGCCAAATTGTTTATCACGTAAGTTAGTTCTAATCTCAGTCTCCAGTTGGTATATACCTAGTTCATATCAACATTCTGGTTGACTACGACTCTATCTTGTCATTATCATTGTGACTATGTTTCATTGGAAATAGCTGTGTTCCTTGGGTAATTCATTAAGTATAGGATGATTTCGGTTTTTATAAATGGTATATTTTCATTGATAAGAGTACAATAAAAAATTTTTGCTCTATGGAATGTGTGTTCTGTCTAAAGACTTAATGAAAACTACGCGTTTACAAACGTGACATAAATCTGATGTACAATTCCATCGATCTTCACATAATCTACAAGGGTAACTTGGCGATCAATTTAACCTGGAACAAAGCACTCGAAAACAAGGATTCTTTCCATCAAAAAGCGAACTATCTCGATCAGTATCTCAAATTTTGATTACATCTTGTACTGTATAGCGCGTGCACTATGCGCTATCATCGTAATCATCAGATTGATCTCATAGTTCTTGTATTGGTAATTGATTAAGTCCAAATGCTCTCTTATTCCATAAAGGGGTGTCCAAGTGAACTATTAGCAATGATTTTGAATGGTAAGAAACATTACGCAGACCAGACTCACGTAAGACTTAGAAAGTGATTTATAACTAATGACAACGTTTATAATTCACTACAGCAACCAATCGCCACGTGCTCTCATATTGCAGAGGACTTTTCTTTGAGCTCACGTACTTGGTTCAGTGACAGAATAATTAGTTCACAGGACTCATTATTCATTCCCGTGTTGCTTCTAGGAAGACATATGATGCGATGACCACCTAAACCTTCGCCTGTTATTTATAAATTAGTAAATCCCAGTTCATAAACAAGAATGTCATGTTATACTCTTGAACAAAACACTCATAATCCGGAGCTTTATAAAGCTGTATGTAGAAAAATTATCGACAATTTGAAGCTGAAACTTCTTATTTTGCAAGCTATAACATCATAATGACAAACAAATTTAACTGAAATTGAACTCCTCTCCATGTCTGTCGTGGTGATTTTAATCTTTGCTATCATAAACTGTTCTGATGGTGGCTGGGAGCAGTTACGGTACCATGGTGTGGCTCAGCATTGTCTGCGAGCATTACTCCCCGTGGTGCAGCGTAGTAACTCCCACAGTGGGCTGCTTGACATTGACAGGTAGCACAGCAGGTACGTATTGCATCTATGGGCGCCAGCTGGTTTGCTCACAGAAACGATATATAGGACCTACCACATATCTCTGACGGTTTAGCTGTTTTAAATTGTATCTTGAGTGTTTAGGACATATTTACTCCTATATTTTTTAGTAGACACCATTTCGGAGGCACGTGTGCTTAGTATCTTTAGTCTGTTTCTTACAGGCAACTCTAATGAATACAACATGTTCAGCAAGACGAATGTGTCCATAGGGTTAGTCCCACGTTCATACAGGTGAGTCTCCTGCGTCTGTGTCCACCAGTGCTTTGTATTTCCAGCTTCGTCCAAATAAGTCTCTTGCCGGCCGTCCTCACAACAATTTGTCATAGTGCCTTACCAGAATCAGATATCTCGGCTGGAACTAGAGATGAAGACATATTGTTTGAAACTGCAATTGATTCCATAATAATTTCTTGGGAATGCAGTGTGCGTTTGGCACTACGAAAAGCTTCTTGTATTTTTAAACCGATTCAAATTGTCTTTTTCTATTTATTCTTCTTTTCGGGTGATATGTACATGTGCTCGAGGAATGAGACAGTAGCCCGATCTGAGTGGTTTTTCTTTATGCGGTCTCTTATACGTTATCTTCGTAATTCCGTTGTTCTTTTCCTCTGTCTTCTTTTGCTACCTATTGTTTTTCAGAAATACGTATCTAAGGTATATCATAAAGATACTATTTTTTGTCACTAGTCACGATTCAAGTTACGTATGTCTGGTACTGTTCTCGAACCAACTGATGACGAACTAGCAGACATGCTCAAATAATCACCATCTGATTTTTGTAAATTTGACTTGAGCGTAAGAGACGGGAAAAAGAGATCAAAAATTCCAAATACATAAGGGAAAATAAAATACTCATAGACTGAAACTGAGAGGATTCAGTGCCACCATTATAAGTCTATACGTTCCAGAAGAAAGAAAAATGAGTGGAGAACCACTACGTGAAGAAAATGGAAAAATACTACGATATTTTACCTCCTACACAAAATCTAAAGGTGACAAGCTCATTGTTAAGCAAGAGTTCTACAAAAGTACGCTTAGGGCAGTAGAGGTCTTAGACCAAATCTGACAGCTTTTGAGAATACGATCAAGTAGCGGGTCAAGTAAGGGATACAAGAGTTAGCAGAAGACAAGATAAAGGTCCAGATCAATTTCCACTTATCTCCATAATACGAGGGCGGTTCAGAAAGTAACCTCCGATTGGTCACAGTGCGGGTTGTGGGGGGAGTAGCGACGCCATCTGTGCGTTCACGCACTCAACAGGTCAGTCGGCATCAAGCCGTGGTCGAGTGAACGTCGTACCTGCGCTAGTTTAGTTTTTGTGGCAGTTTGAAATGTGTGCTGCAATAGAAAACCCCGCCAAATGTGAAGTGCGTGCTGTCATAAGGTTTTTTACAGCCAAAGGATATTCTGCAGCAGCTATTCATCGTGAGCTTTGTGCCGTGTATGGACCAAGAGTTATGAGTGAAGGAGTTGTCCGTGAATGGGTACGTTTATTTAAAAGTGGACGAGAAAACGTTCATGATGAAGAGAGGAGTGGTAGACCATCATTGGTGACTGACGAACTCGTTCAGACAGTTGATGCAAAAGTTCGTGAAAATCGACGTTTCTCAATGTCGGAGTTGTCTACTGGTTTTCCACTGATTTCTAAGACTCTCTTGTACGAGATAGTGACAGCAAGATTGGGTTACCGTAAGTTCTGTGCACGATGGGTGCCCAAAATTCTTACCGACCACCACAAAACTCAAAGAAAGGCCTCTGCATTAGACTTTCTGTCACGTTATGAGGACGAAGGAGAACCATTGTTCAACAGAATCGTGACCGGTGACGAAACCTGGATTAAGTACGTGAACCCTGAGACAAAAGAACAATCAAAGATGTGGGCACATTCAAATTCGCCTACAAAACCAAGAAAAGCCTCGCAAGATTTTTCTGCCAGAAAACTGATGGCAACGGTGTTTTGGGATGCCAAAGGGGTGTTGTTGGTTGAATTCATGGAACGTGGTACGACCATTAATCAAGACGTGTACTGTGAAACAATAAAAAAGTTACGACGGGCTATACAGAACAAACGCCGTGGTATGCTGACTTCCGGTATCGTTTTTTTGCACGATAACGCCCGTCCTCACTCTGCTCGCAGAACAACGGCCCTTCTTGAGTCCTTCAAGTGGGACGTTATCAAAGATCCACCTTACAGCCCAGACCTGGCGCCAAGTGATTATCACCTCTTCATGCATTTGAAGAAATGGCTCGGGTCACAGCGGTTTGATGACGACGAAGAGCTCAAAGATGCGGTCACAGGCTGGCTCCAGGCACAAGCGGGTGATTTTTATGCAGAAGGAATTTCAAAGCTTGTGAAGAGATACGATAAGTGCCTCAATCGCTATGGAGACTATGTAGAAAAATAGCGCAAAGATGTAGTTGTAAGATGTATATATTAAAATATTTTTATTTAACTTGGTGTATTTTTTTAAATCAACCGGGGGTTACTTTCTGAACGGCCCTCGTAGATCTTTTTGTGAAAAGGCATTGTTGGTGATGTCTTGACTGGGCACCATGTTCTTCCACCTACGCTCAATGGAGCACGTTATCATGATTTCATACGGGATACTCTACCTGTGCTGCTAGAACATGTGCCTTTACAAGTACGACACAACATGTGGTTCATGCACGATGGAGATCCTGCACATTTCAACCGAAGTGTTCGTACGCTTCTCAACAACACATTCGGTGACCGATGGATTGGTCCAATTCCATGGCCTCCACGCTCTCCTGACCTCAACCCTCTTGACTTTCATTTATGGGGGCATTAGAAAGCTCTTGTCTACGCAACCCCGGTACCAAATGTAGAGACTCTTCGTGCTCGTATTGTGGACGGCTGTGATACAATACGCCATTCTCCAGGGCTGCATCAGCGCATCAGGGATTCCATGCGACGGAGGGTGGATGCATGTATCCTCGCTAACGGAGGACATTTTGAACATTTCCTGTAACAAAGTGTCTGAAGTCACACTGGTACGTTCTGTTGCTGTGTGTTTCCATTCCATGATTAATGTGATTCGAAGAGAAGTAATAAAATGAGCTCTTACATGGAAAGTAAGTGTTTCCCGACACATGTCCACATAACATATTTTCTTTCTTTGTGTGTGAGGAATGTTTCCTGGAAGTTTGGCAGTACCTTTTTGTAACACCCTGTAGAATCTGAAGATGGTCATTGTATGACCGAAACCGCTTATTACTGTGTTATAAGAATAAATAAACAAAAAATTTTACAAAGTTTAAAAGTGGCTGAAAACTGTAGGTTGCTGTTTAACAGGTGGCCAACGGTCTTGCCGCAGTGATAGCACCGGTTCCCGTCAGATCACCGAAGTTAAGCGCGGTCCGGCTGGATTTGTGACCATCCGGTCTGCCGAGCACTGTTGGCAAGCAGGGTGCACTGAGCCCCTGTGACGCAAACTGAGGAGCTACTTGATTGAGATGTAACGGCTCCGGCCTCGGAGGCTGACATACGGCAGGGAGGGTGGCGTGCTGTTCACATGCCCCTCCATATTCACATCTAGTGACGCCTGTGGGCTAGGGATGACACGGCGGACAGTCGATACCACTGGGCCCCTCAAGGCCGGTTCAGACGCCGTTTAGTTTTGTTTAACAGGCAGAGTTCAAGGAACGGCGCACAAACGCTTTCCTTGGGCCATAGACTCAGTCTCAAATAATTATGCAACGACATCAGAATGTCGTTGTATGTGGAACTTACACAAACTGCTCTAATCAAGATTTACACCACCCACATATCTGTGACAGAGTGGGCTCAAAGTCAAGGCGAGCAAGAAATGAATGACTAAATCTTCTGAAACTAAGTAAGTAGCTGTAACCAAAGTAAAATCAGTCGGTCTGTAGTCACATCTGTGAAATCAAAAATTTGCATTCTTACATGATTGGATCCTTCTCGTCACGCAGTCCAAGTGGAGTTGAAACGTTGTGACTCAGAGCGTCCGCTCTTTGACAACGGTGTTCTGGAGCACATCCGCTGTGTGATAGGCGTTCCCACGGCGACTCGCTGTTACTTTCAACTAATCCCTAGGGTGCTCAGTGGGTTTCATGTAGACTGTTAGCGTCAGCCATTCCATTCGCTTTACTCCTACCTCTAGGTGCAATGTGTCCATTAAGGAGGCGCTTTGTGGTCGTCTATCATCGCTTCCAACACAAAGCGAAAGCCGTTTTATAGGGCTAGACCACGGGTGCCGACCCACTATTGGTTTCCATCCGGTCAGCGGAGAAAAATTCGTGGGAAGGAGAGCGAGTCTGTAGCATTGTACACCACCCGGAACCTGTTTTCATACATTTCAGCCGAGTCTCGATTCGCCTCGGGATTGCAGCTCATGATGCACACGAGAGAAACGATTTGCTTACTCCGCGCACGCACAATGCCATTTCACAGCCGCTGGATTTGAACAACAAACCGAAGCACGTTTCCAGTCTGAGCACCAAGCTATGGACCATGTGCTTATGTGCTTGCCAAATGTGAGGGAAGCTGTTCACTATCTTGAAGACGTACGGGGAAAAGCATTTTTACTTCTGGTTCAGTGCTGAAAACATACGAAAGTTACTTACTGCTTACTATATCCGTCTGTGCTGCACACTGATAAACGTGGCTACACAATGATGGATGGCAAAACTTGGTAGTTTACGACAGTGGCACAAACATTGGTAACGGGATGCCATTCATATCGATGCGTTAAGCCACAAACAACAAAATCGCGGACGCTTTAATTTTGAATCTATACGCAAGGACAGCTGCTGTCCCGTCACCTGACAAGGCGGTCAGCGAGCTTAAGGGAACCTCGACATAATGAGAACACAAAAAATGTTTTTTTTTATTTAATAAAATTACTTTGAGTCTTCCTGATTCTAAAAATGTATCGTTCATGTATAGCACCTCGTCATTTTCGTGTTTAAATGCCTTTCTAAAGCAGATAAGGCGGACTGATGCCTAGCTGTCACACTAATGTCAAACACACAACATTCCTTAAAGTGTCTCTGTACTTAATTTTGGCAACTATATGTCCACAGCAAATTGTTTGGGAACTTTTCTTAAATATAGACTGTAATATGAGGAGGAATTTCTTGGAATCGATCTTTCTGGTTTATGTCTTTGTTGGTACGTCATGTTTTCAGATTGGTCTGATGGACACCACTATATGTTTTAACGATGGAGTAACAAGCACCTTAAAATCATGAGCAGACTAGGCATCAAAAAACAACATGAAAAGTGGGCTGCTACAAGTGGACAGGCAACGTGCCACTGATGCCAAAAAAGCTGCCAGAAGAACTACTAAACACCCCAGAATGACAAAGAAAGGAAAGGGAACTAATGAAGATGAAAAGGACACTCAGAATCAAAAATATTGTTGAGCTGCAATGTTTTAACATGTTATAATGAAGAAATGGTATGCAAATCTTCAGTTCAGTTTTCCGTCATCAACATTTTTCCGTATTAAGGTATCATTATCTCATACAGTATTAAAACTACGAAAACAAGATTTTGTATAATAATGTAGTGAAACATGGACTGTGGGAAAACCGGAGCAGAAGAGAATCGAAGCATTTGAGATGTGGTGCTATAGACGAATGTTGAAAATTAGGTGGAATGATAAGGTAAGGAATGAGGAGGTTCTACGCAGAATCGGAGAGGAAAGGAATATGTGGAAAACACTGATAAGGAGAAGGGACAGGATGATAGGACATCTGCTAAGACATGAGGGAATGACTTCCATGGTACTAGAGGGAGCTGTAGAGGGCAAAAACTGTAGAGGAAGACAGAGATTGGAATACGTCAAGCAAATAATTGAGGACGTAGGTTGCAAGTGCTACTCTGAGATGAAGAGGTTAGCACAGGAAGGGAATTCGTGGCGGACCGCATCAAACCAGTCAGTAGACTGATGACCAAAAAAAAATAATTGTGTATTAAACCGGGGACCTAGAACCGACATAGAGGCTACGTCCTGACGTAGCCATCAGTGATTCACAAACCCACGACAGGCCACACAATAGTCCACACACCCCACCGCCATCCCATACTGATCCTAGGGTTATTGTGTGCTATAGCCACCAGCGGAAAATCCCCCTCCACCCCGGGAACGTCTCATTCCAGACGAGTGTCACTCCGGTGTTTGCATGGTAGAATAATTATGGTGTATGCGTATGTGGAGACAGTGTTTGCGCAGCAATCACTGACATAGTGTTACTGAGGCGGAATACGGGGAACCATCCTGTATTCGCCAAGGTAGATGAAAAATACCTTAAAAACCACCCACAGATGGCCGGCACTCTGGACCTCAACACTAGTCCGCCGAGTGGATTCGTGCCGGCGCCGCTAGGGAAGTAGCGAGTTAGAACGCAAGGCTTGCCGGTTGGGCATAGAAATATAGTGCTTGGCTACATAATAAACCACATTATTCAGCAATAAATTAAATATTTGAAGTTGGTGGATTTCCTACATTCTTAAATCATTAGAGAAAAAGTTTACATCAAAACAATTTTTTTAATAGTGCACAAAAGATTGGTAATTTTTTCCCGGTTTGATGTTTCAACAAGTTAATAATTAAGAGAATAAAATTACTTTATCATTTTATTTTTCAATGGTTTGGAAGTGTACTGTGCCTAAATTAAAAACGACATGTAATTCAGAACTTTTTTTGAGTTCGCAATATATTAATTATTTCGTTAAATTTTCATCTAATATCTATTAAAGTTATGGAGCTATTACATTTTGAGTTATTAAATTTCAAAGTACTAGTAACCGCTACAGGCCATGACGTTCAGGTCCCCTTAAGTAAGTATGTGAATTATGCCCACGGGTCGCCAAAGGTTACCCATGTCTCGGCTAGACCCTCAGTCGGAGTATCCTATTCCGATAATGTGCAACATTCAAAGTACCCGTAATACCAATAGGGGCTTCCCAAGAGTGATTCACAGCCCTGCTGAAACTTGGGACTGCGTGACTGTCTCCTTCTGACACCTGGTGTCAGATAAATTTTACGCTCATCTGTGAGGTATACTCAAAGCCGTGGGTGGTGATTTAAATCCACGTATTCCACGACACATCCTCTTGACGAATCACAGGAGTAGGATAGTTTAAGCTGTCGTTTCATAATGGATCCCTGAGGCGGAAATGGGGAACCAGCCCGCATTCGCCGAGACAGATGGAAAACCGCCTTAAAAACCATCCTCAGACCGGCCGGCACACCGGACCTCGACATTAATCCGCTGGGCGGATTCGTGCCGCGGACCGGCACGCCTTCCCGCCCGCAAAACAGTGTGTTAGACTGCACGGCTAACCGGGCGGGCTCTAACACCCATAATACCGTCCGAGAACAGTCTTAGCTAGAAATGACACCTTCAGACATGTTGGCAGACTGAAGAGTGTAATTAGCTCCACATATCTGTTCACGGTTTGAGACGTAGGCCTCACTAATGATCTGCAGTGAGACGTCAAGTTTACTTTCACCTCTACAAAGCAGATGATTGTAAACAATGACCTCCTGTTAAGGAAACATGCTATACGTAGCGAGAGCAGACGCTGTGGCAATACTACGAGTACTTGTTTTATGCACGCTTAAGTCTATTAGTAAAGGTCGTTCTTTCATAAAGTAGAGTACGAGTACTGAAATCGCTGCAAAGCGTTGCAGTATTAATAATCATGTTGCTGCTGCGTTATTGCAACAAATACGTTTCTCTGGTATTTAGTTGTAAATGTTTATAATGGACTCGCTGTTTCGACACATTAAATAAAACATGCATTTCCCATTCAAACAATTTTCCTTTAAATATTTGCTACACTCAGCCTTCGAACGCTTTCAATCACGGGAGGACACGTTTAACTCCAAATAGCTCCAACACTCATTAATTGTACACTCAGCCATCGCTGTTAACACAAGGCCGTAATATGCAACGCGTGCCGATTGAGCACTCTGTCCTATTTTCACGGAACATGGATTCCATTTCGAACGCCATGCGAATATTCGAGCACCTCTCATATTATCAGAGCTGTGTCTATTTAGAAAGACTTTATTGCCTTATTTACAAAATTTTCATAAAAGTGAATCAGTTTTGTTTATCATTTGTTACGGCTTCGTGTGGTCTCGTAACCACGCCCTTACCTCTTCTATATTAATTTGCGGCGATGGGACGGATGGGACGTGGGTTGACAGAGAGGGACACGCTTAGCTTAAAATTAATTCTGAACTTGTTTCCTAATATGAAATGTTTCTATAATTCCACACAATTTTAGGTGAAAAATTGATGCTTTGAAAGAATAACAGCAGAGATGAATGTACTTAGTTTACTGACTTCTTGAGGGTAGCACACTTCGTAACAATGCCAAGACTCAACCACGCTCATAATAACAGTTAAATGTATTCCACTTTCACAATGAAGTTTGCCACTACCTTTTTGGTTTTCTGAATTAATGTTTCACGTTGTAAATACTCACTGAATCATTTTTATAGCTTTTAGACCATTATGTATCACGCCAAGGAAAGCCGCTAGGTGGAAACGACGATATTATTTTGTCGAATCATTTTATAGGTAACCATGAGTACCTTCTGCGAGAAAGCAGACCCATCGACATAAAACTTCGAAAGTTGTACCTCATAACGTAAGCAAAACGTTCAAATAATTTAGCTGCGATGCAGATACACGTGACTGCTCCGCACGATTTGGTGCGTGACGCGTGGCTACTAGGTATTGTTGAGCGACAACAAGACACCGTCTCTCCGGAAAAAGAGTGCGCTCATGGAGAGAGATCAGGATTATGGAACAGATGCTCAAGTGTCTACCACTTGTGTTTCCATGACTCCCGTATAACGCCCAGATCGACTTGGAGCACTGACCCACGATGGCAGTTTTCAACAAATGCGATGTCCTGTACACATTCTTGTTCCCCAATGGAAACATACCGGTGTTTGTCCTTCGGCAGCTAAGAAAAGAACAACAGCTCATTGGTTCTGTTTGGACGCATTTGGTAATTACCTCGCCATAACAATAGTAGTATCCCTTCCCCTTACCATTCCCCTGCCCTTAGAATTCTTTCATAAACGCAAAAACCCAAAAAACAATAAATCGCCCAAAAACTCTTTACCCAGAAACAAGACTCTGCAACATGATCCCCCAAAAAACAAAAACCCGAACACTAACAAATAACTCAGCGCCGCGCGGAGTGGCCACGCGGTTAGAGGCGCTATGTCATGGATTTCGTGGCCCCTCCCGCCGGAGGTTCGAGTCCTCTATCGGGCATGGGTGTGGTTGTTCTCAGGATAAGTTAGTTTAAGTTAGTTTAAGTAGTGTGTAAGTCTAGGGACCGATGACCTCGGCAGTTTGGTCCCTTACGAATTCACACACGTATAAACTTTTGAATAACTCAGCAATGACCCCATGATAACTATAATACAATAAAAATATAAGCCATACACCACATTTTCTCACCCTACCGTCTGACGCAACCATCTGCTTACAGTTTAATTTGATGTATAGTAAATAGGTATATGATGCGCAAATAATTTATCTGGTTTTATAGTTAGACTGAACGGCAACGAAATATCAAAACAAAAAATGAGATGAGCTTGTGGCATTGCTGAGTGCAAATTCCGTTCCGTTTCAAGGGCATCTCAGTCTCTCCAGCAGTTGCCCTGTATTCACATTCGCCAGATTTCGCGATCATGGCCAGCTTTGACGATCATGATCTATCATATACATCTTGTTCATCATTCCAATTACTCCCTTTCTCCATGTCAATCTCAGCCGTACACGCTTCTCCTTCCTGGCGGCGACTATTCCAGGATTGCTTTTGGTTATCGTCCTTGCTCCATTCGCCGCTATACCAGTGATGAGTTCTGTTCTGTTATTTTCACTACTGGTGGTTCCATATCCATATGTCTCTCTGATTTCCTCATTTCTTCTCCGCTCTGTTCTGGATATCCTGGCTGCCTTCTTTATTCCATCAATCTCTGCTGCCTGTTCTCTCCTTCTCCGCCTCTCTCCCAAGCGCAGCGCATGTTATCATACTTTCCACTACTCTTCTTTGTTTCATTTGATGTTTCCCAGCTCCAAAGAACACCATTTGGCATTTTAACTGTTCCTCTTGCCTGCTGGATACTGCGTTCCACATCTGCTTCACATTTTCCCCGGGAAAGAATAATCGAGCGCAGATATTTAAGCTGCTTCACAGCCATAATAGTTCATTGCAGCAGTACTATATCCCATTCATTTTCTCCCCCTACTAGATATTCTGTTTTGCTCATACTTATCCTAGACCTGCCTCGTTCAAACGCTTCAATTTCATTTTTGTCATGAATTTGACATCCTCTCTACTTTGAGCCATCAGTACTTGATCATCGGCAAGTGATAATGGGTACGTACTACCATGATGGAAAGGAAATCCTGTAGTTCCACATGACTTACTGTCCATTCCAATTTATACTGCATGTATATTTTAAATACGGTCGGTGATATCTTGTAGCGTTGTCTACGTCCTTACGATGTTCATGATGTTACCATGTTTATGATAAGCGTGTGGTCTACACGCCAAGCCCACATTAAATTAATTTTCTCTTTGTATAACGATCGATAGCGTTTGAAGTAGTGTGTTTTGTACGAGATAAAATGCGTCTACTCCACAAGACGTTACCGAAATTCGTTTTTCGATTCTCAGTACTACTGCGTACATGGAGCTGGCCAATGACGGGCTGTGCTCCGACGTCGTGCGCTCCCATGCTAACAATCTCAAGTTCCGATTCGCTGACAGACATATACTGGGTGTCGTGGTTGATCACGCTGGTTTTTGCCTTCGAAAGTTGCAGGTTTTCGAAGTACCGTCGATCGGAGACGTCGCTCCTCTGCATCGCCCACTGTGTTACCTCTATCTTACGCGTCAGGCAGCGGTGCTGCCTGCTGCACCCCCTCTGAATCAGTCGGTACCGGTGACGACTCCTCTAGTCGACGCGATGGAAGTTCGCTTGTCTCTCCTACACTCCTGCCTGAGGCAATACAAATGACCGTCAGCTGACACTTGCTGCCTGTCCTGATGTCATGGTTTTTGATCATGGAGCTTCGTCTACCGGCCCTTTTCTGCCATCTGGCCACATGTCGGACGACAGCTGCCCGCCGTCCGACAGAGAACAGCATGTTAGGAAGTAATGGTCGCCAAGAAAACGGAAGAGACAACGTCATACCCCTCTTGCTGCCTGCGTCCATCGGATGTCTGCACAGGATGATGACCCTGCTATTGATGGTGTGCTGTCCTTTGACGCCCTGACACCTGACAATGCAACCTCCTTCCCCGCATCAGTCTCCAGCCAGCGTCCACCACCGAACGCCGACCTTCCTCCGCCTGCCTCTGATTGGTTGCCTCCGTTTCTATGTCTGACGCTGCCTGTGGGCGCACCTTTGATAATGTTCCACTGAACCGGCGCGGTGAGACGTCTGTCTCCTGGGCGGACCACGTTGATACTGAGGTTGGACATTCTGGAGGTGTACAGACTGATGGGCCCCACTTGGTGGGGTCGGTTCCGTCACAATAATGTGCGCTTCCCTGGTGGCCTAATTGGGAATTTCCTGTGGTTCTCCCCTGTTTAAATCGCACATGCCCTGGTGATGGCAGCTTTCCAGACTTATCACCTAGCTATGGTCAATGTCAACACCACTCGCTTACGCTAAAAAACTGGCTTTATTCCATGCCATCGACGTTGACGTAGCTCTACTTCAGGAGGAGAACTTTGCAACTTTCTGTGCTCCCCATGGTTTTACAGCACATGTCTCCCATGCTTACCCTACTACTAGTAGGGTAGCGATCCTGTTACGTGATGGTATCCACGGTGATGCAGTTGCCTATCTCCCTGATGCCAGAGCTATGGCCCTCACGTTTAATGGCGTCAGGATCGTCAATGTCTGTGCGCCATCTGGTTCTGGTCGCCGCCGTGAGCGTTCCACCTTCCTTTCAGAGACAGTCACGCCACACGGATCGTGGAAACGATGTAAGCTACACTTAAGTACCAGTACCACGTCACTATCTGTGGGCAGTGCGAGCGACTGTTCGCCAGCACCTCTTCCTAATGGGTTCTTGGGAGCATGTTCATGGAGATTGTCCGAGGTTTACGCATTCACTAGCCATTCTTCTAGCCGACTCGATCGTGTTTACACCTCCCGCGATATTTTCAGTATTGCGCAGGCTGGCCCATTGTGTTCTCTGACTATGCCGCATATATCTGCGCCATCAATCTCTGCCGCCAAAGGGTGTGGTGGGATGATCGTGGACCATGGAAACTAAGCACGATCTACTTCAACCGACAGCCGGCAGCTCATTAAAACCACATGGAGAGCTTGTCGACGCCGTGATGCCTATCAGTCTGCCCTGTCTTGGCAGGTGCTCTGTGCAAAGCCTGCCCTCTTCAAGGCTTTAATTGGTTACGGAAGGGAGGGTGTGGTGTGGAGGCGACTGATTCAGGTATTCTATTTCACCATACTATAATGTATATGCCAGAGTGTCAAGCGATGGTGAATAGTGCCAAGGCACAGCTCATTCCTCACTCGCTGCTACCTTGAAGGAGCTATGGTCAGGACGCGAACACACGATGAGTTAGTGCAAGTGCGTCCATCTTTGTATTACGTCATAGCGGAACAACGCCATCGTCGGAGGACTTCAATTAATGTTCTTACGACCGATGATGGGCAGCGTTTCGATACCCCCCCATGCACATTATGTTGCGCTCGGTGTCACCACCATGCCAGACTCTCCTTTGGTTCGAGTCCCGTGGATGCGGCGATGGGTCTGCTTGCTAACCTCACAGAGAATGATACTATCCAGGTAGGTTCAATGAACAGGTCACCTGGCCCTGAAGGCTTTGTCGGACATTTCGTCCCATTCTGTCGACAGCGTTGATGGAAATTTATACCACTCGTGACGATTCCAGGCGGCCTCCTCGATGGTTTCCTCATTCCCATCTACAAGCTTCGGGGTACCTCACGGATATGCGATTACCGCCTCTAGACGTTAGTCAACAGCGAAACAAAGATCTTTACCCAACTGTAGGCTGCGCGGTTTAAAAAGGTAGCTCGGTACGTGATTTCCCTCGATCTAACTTCTTTGGGAGGTGCCAATAGCATCCGCACTACCCCCTGTCGCTTTGAGGACAGAATCGCTCTTGCTCACCCTCGTCGTGTGCCTGGCTGGTTCAAATGGCTCAGAGCACTATGTGACTTAACATCTGTGGTCATCAGTCCCCTAGAACTTAGAACTACTTAAACCTAACTAACCTAAGGACATCACACACATCCATGCCCGAGGCAGGATTGGAACCTGCGACCGTAGCAGTCGCGCGGTTCCGGACTGAGCGCCTAGAACCGCCAGACCACCGCGGCCGGCGTCGTGTGCCTGGACTGGAAGGGGTGCTCCGCAATATGGACAACCCTGATACTACCGTCGACGTTGTAATGCGTCTCCTTGGTGGAGCTACGTCTCGTGTACTTTACAACGGCCGTCTCACTCTTCCCATCTCGATCTGTCGATCAGTGCGTTGTATGCTTTCGCCATGGAACCGTTGCTCTGCGGCCTCCGTCAACGCCTTTCAGGTATTTCTCTCGGTCACCATGTATTCAGCTCCACTGCTTATGCAGACGATTTCGCCATCGTTCTTCGTAGTGGTGATGAGGTCACGGAGTCACTAGCATGGGTTACCACATACGGCGAAGCTTCTGGTAGCTGCTGTAATGCCCGCTAATCGAGCGCCGTGGCTGTAGGTATGAGGCTTCCTGCTCCTTTGTGTGAAGCTGATACTACCAGATGCTTAGGACTCGATTTCGCAAGTGATCTGCGACGAACAATTGCCCTCAAGTGCCGGCGTCTGCTTTCCCAATTACGACCACTGTTTACGAGCACTCGATCTGCTGCAACGGACACAATATGTGGTTCTATATTTGTCGTCACGTATCCCCCACGTGGCATAGATTGTTCCTTTTACACCAACCATGGGCCGCAATGAGTGTCGCATATGCCTTCTACCAGGTAATCGTCGGAGGTGTGTTTGGGAACTGCGGTGATGCAAAAATTTTTTGACGTGTGTAATATGTTGTGCGTCTCCTCCTGAAAAGTGCTGTTCCGAAATTTCAGTAGTAAATCTCTCCGTGATACACAACACTTCCCTTTTGTAGCGTCTAGCAGTGGAGTTTGTTAAGCATCTCGTAACGCTGTCTTCAATAACCAACGAAAGAAGCTTTCTAGAGATGTTGGTTTCATTTGTTTGCCACGGTATGCTGTTAAAGATTCATCTTCTCGTTACAATGTATGAAATCTCTCATATAAGGTGTGAAATTGACATTAATTTAATCTGCCACCTTACAAGTGGACCGGAAAGGAATATGTGGAAAACATGGGAAGGGACAGGGCGATGGGACATCTGTTAAGACACCTGGGCATGATTTCCATGGTACTAGATGGATTTGTACAGTGCAAAAACAGTAAGGATGCAGAGATTGCAATACATGCAGCAAATATTGGAGGACTTAGGTTGCAAGTGCTACTCTGAGATGTAGGGGTTAGCACCGTAGAGGCCGCATCAAAGCAGTCAGAAGACTGATGACTAAAAAAAAAAAGTCTCACTCAATTTTCTCCCTGCTTTAACTCCTCTGTAACACTGGTGGTATATTCTTTGAATTAGGGATATCTGTGGTGTTTCTACATCCATATACACCATCATTTTCCATATCTGTTGATGGGTACAGAATCAAAGGCTTCTTCTAAATCCACAAATATTAGGTTTGCTTTCTGACCCTTAGAATATACCTTCTCACTTATATGTCTAAGACTAAAAATATGATCCATAAAAGATCGTCCAACTGTAAGACCTGCCTGTTCCCCTCGCATCTTTCGCTCAGTCTCATTCTTCAGATTGTTTTTCAGTGCAGGACTAAAGAGTCTGCTGATAGAAGCCGTTACACTAATTTGCCTATAATTATTGGGTGCTACTTGTTTCCTTTTTTTTACGGACAGCAGATATGTAATGGAAAAGATCGTTTGGCGTCATTGGCCGGGAGGCCCGTCACGGGGCAGGTCCGGCCGCCTTGGTGCAGGTCTTATTACATTCGACGCCACATTGGGCCACCTGCGCGCCGGATGGGGATGAAATGATGACGAAAACAACACAACACACAACACCTAGTCCCTGAGCGGAGAAAAACCGCGACCCAGCCGGAAATCGGACCCGGCCCGTAGGACAGCAATCAGCCACGCTGACCACTCAGCTATCGGAGCGGACCGCAGATATGTATAGTCATGGTATTTCCTATCCCTCCACAATATGACTGAACAATTGACTAATATGTCTCAGTATTTGAAGGGGCCCATATTTTCAAAATTCCATCATAACTCCTTCCGGTCCATTTATCTTTCGATTTCTTGTGTACTGCATTTGCTGCAGACTTCTTTCACGTGGTCCTTTCTTTTTTCTGCTAGAGTCTCCTCAATGTGTTTTTTCCGCTGTCCGATAAATGTAGCCCGTATTTTGGGTGCGGGATAACTATCTATTGTCATCATGTTTATTGTCATCCATTTCTCTGCCGAACTCCTGTAATATAGGAACTGTTCTATTTCCTCACATACTCCTTACTGTTTCTTTTCCTTAAAATTTTTTGTTAATTTCCTGGTCCTCTTTTTGTATACCTAGTACCTATTCCAGTCCTCTTCAACGCCCAGAACTTAATCTCATACGATAGTTTCTTCTTTTCCTCAACCACCTTGTAATCTTACCCTCCCACACATCACTGTTAAATTTTTCTTAGTGTCTTCATTAGTTTCGAAACTTTTTACATATATAAATTTTCTCTCCTTGTCGTTGGCTCCAGATTTTGCATCTGTAGGTACATTCTTGCAGCTTAAATTATGATTTAACGTTGTGGGTTCCTGATGACTAAATAACTGATGACGCACTATCTGTTGTTATGATTTTCTTTTATTTTATCCCATTCTTCTATATGACACTGACTTCACAATCTCCATATTCATAAAACCATCAATTACATTGTTTTAGACAAGATTTAAAAAAAAGTCTGCTTTCCCAGTAGAGGCATTCCCACTACTCCTAACATTACGTGGTTCTCACAATATTCCAAAGAGCTTACAAAGCAAAAGAGTTTAATACTTTCTTGACAAATGAAGAATCCTCGCCAAAATACATAATTATTTTGTAAATGAATCGCGAAATAAATTTAATAATTGGCATTCGATAGTACAAATAATAATATGAATTTTAAATATGCCCAAAATTTCCTAATTTCAAATGTTTCTAAAAGAAGATAAATTTTAACTGTACATACAGAGCACTAACAAATTAATTTCTTTCACATATTTTAGCCTGAAATATAATACATCGTATACATAATCAAATGAAATTCTTTCAGTGAAACAGCTGAGAATGATCAACTATTCGGGATTAACCCTGGTATCGGTTAATTCTATAAAAAAAGTTTATGTTAGAAAAGGCCGTCCCATCACAACCTCTAACAACTCCATGGTCATCCATTCGGTTCTTACTCTTCTCTCCCATTCTCTTATTAAAGCCACCTCTGCTGGTTCATTAATTGACAGCTCATTAGAACTTCAGCCCCTCTCCACTGCATCCAATCTTAGATTTAATCTTGGCAGACAAAAGTTATTCGCACTTTCTTCTCGTGAAAGAAGTATCCAACATTTTGGATCGTCTGTAGCTCTACTTTCAGCATCCTCCTCTTTCTCCACCTGTTTCAACTTGGTCTTAAACGAAAAGCAATTTTTGGTGCGAATATAAAGTTATTCCCCCCCCCCCCCCCCCATGAACCATCGACCTTGCCGTTGGTGGGGAGGCTTGCGTACCTCAGCGATACAGATAGCCGTACCGTAGGTGCAACCACAACGGAGGGGTACCTGTTGAGAGGCCAGACTAACGTATGGTTCCTGAAGAGGGTCAGCAGCCTTTTCAGTAGTTGCAGGGGCAACAGTCTGGATGACTGACTGATCTGGCCTTGTAACACTAACCAAAACGGCCTTGCTGCGCTGGTACTGCGAACGGCTGAAAGCAAGGGGAAACTACGACCGTAATTTTTCCCGAGGGCATGCAGCTTTACTGTATGGATAAATGATGATGGCGACCTGTTGGGTAAAATATTCCGGAGGTAAAATAGTCCCCCATTCGGATCTCCGGGTGGGGACTACTCAGGAGGACGTCGTTATCAGGAGAAAGAAAACTGGCGTTCTACGGATCGGAGAGTGGAATGTCAGATCCCTTAGTCGGGCAGGTAGGTTAGAAAATTTAAAAAGGGAAATGGATAGGTTAAAGTTAGATATAGTGGAAATTAGTGAAGTTCGGTGGCAGGAGGAACAAGACTTTTGGTCAGGTAAATACAGGGTATAAATACAAAATCAAATAGCGGTAATGCAGGAGTAGGTTTAATAATGAATAAAACACAGACACAAAGCCCACGCCTACGGCAGTAGTACAAGTCTATATGCCAACTAGCTCTGAAGATGAGGAAGAAATTGAAGAAATGCATGATAAAATAAAAGAAATTATTCAGATAAAGAAGGGAGACGAAAATTTAATAGTCATGGGTGACTGGAATTCGGTAGTAGGAAAAGGGAGAGAAGGAAACGTAGTAGGTGAATATGGATTGGGGGTAAGAAATGAAAGAGAAAGCCGCCTGGTGGAATTCATAGCTAACACTTGGTTCAAGAATCATAAAAGAAGGTTGTATACATGGAAGAAGCCTGGAGATACTGACAGGTTTCAGATAGATTATATAATGCTAAGACAGAGATTTAGGAACCAGGTTTTAAATTGTAAGACATTTCCAGGGGCAGATGTGGACTCTGACCACAATCTATTGGTTATGAACTGTAGATTAAAACTGAAGAAACTGCAAAAAGGTGGGAATTTAAGGAGATGGGACCTGGATAAACTGACTAAACCAGAGGTTTTACAGAGTTTCAGGGAGAGCGTCAGGGAACAAATGGCAGGAATGGGGGAAAGAAATACGGTAGAGGAAGATGGGTAGCTTTGAGGGATGAAGAAGTGAAGGCAGCAGAGGATCAAGTAGGTAAAAAGACCAGGGCTAGTAGAAATGCTTGGCTAATAGAAGAAATATTGAATTTAATTGATGAAAGGAGAAAATATAAAAATGAAGTAAATGAAGCAGGCAAAAAGGAATACAAACGTCTAAAAATGAGATCGATAGGAAGTGCAAAATGGCTAAGCAGGGAAGGCTAGAGGATAAAGGTAAGGATGTAGAGGCTTATCTCACTAGGGGTAAGATAGATACTGCCTACAGGAAAATTAAAGAGACCTTTGGAGAAAAGAGAACCACTTGTATGAATATCAAGAGCTCAGATGGAAACCCAGTTCTAAGCAAAGAAGGGAAAGCAGAAAGGTGGAAGGAGTATATTGATGGTCTATACAAAGGCGATGTATTTGAGTGCAATGTTATAGAGATGGATGAGGTTCCAGATGAAGATGAAATGGGAGAGATGATACTGCGTGAAGAGTTTGATAGAGCACTGAAAGACCTAAGTCGAAAATAGGCCCCGGGAGTAGACAACATTCCATTAGAACTACTGACAGCCTTGGGAGAGCCAGTCCTGACAAAACTCTACTACCTGGTGAGCAAAATGTATGAGATAGGCGAAATACACTCAGACTTCAAGAAGAATTTAATGATTAAAATCCCAAAGAAAGCAGGCATTGACAGATGTGAAAATTACCGAACTATCAGTCACGGCGGCAAAATACTTTACAGATGAATGGAAAAACTAGTAGAAGCCGACCTCGGGGAAGATCAGTTAGGATTCCGTAGAAATACTGGAACACGTGAGGCAATACGGACATTACGACTTATCTTAGAAGAAAGATTAAGGAAAGGCAAACCTACGTTTCTAGCATTTGTAGCCTTAGAGAAAGCTTTTGACAATGTTGACTGGAATACTCTCTTTCAAATTCTGAAGGTGGCAGGGGTAAAATACAGGGAGCTAAAGACTATTTACAATTTGTACAGAAACCAGATGGCAGTTATAAGAGTCGAGGGACATGAAAGGGAAGCAGTGGTTGGGAAGGGAGTGAGACAGGGTTGTAGCCTCTCCCCGATATTGTTAAATCTTTATATTGAGCAAGCAGTAAAGGAAACTAAAGGCAAATTCGGAGTAGGTATTAAACTCCATGGAGAAGAAATAAAAACTTTAAGTTCGCCGCTGACATTGTAATTCTGTCAGAGGCAGCAAAGGACTTGTAAGAGCAGTTGAACGGAATGGACAGTGTCTTGAAGGGAGGATATAACATGAACATCAACAAAAGCAAAACGAGGATAATGGATTGTAGTCGAATTAAGTCGGGTGATGCTGAGAGAATTAGATTAGGAAATGAGACACTTAAAGTAGGAAAGGAGTTTTGCTATTTGGGGAGCAAAATAGCTGATGATGGTCGAAGTAGAGAGGATATAAAATGTAGACTGGCAATGGTAAGGAAAGCGTTTCCGAAGAAGAGAAATTTGTTAACATCGAGTATAGATTTAAGTGTCAGGAAGTCGTTTCTGAAAGTATTTGTATAGAGTGTAGACATCTATGGAAGAGAAACATGGACGATAACTAGTTTGGACAAGAAGAGAATAGATGATTTCGAAATATGGTGCTACAGAAAATGCTGAAGATTAGATGGGTAGATCACATAACTAATGAGGAGGTACTGAATAGGGTTGGGGAGAAGAGGAGTTTGTGGCACAACTTGACTAGAAGAAGGGATCGGTTGGTAGGGCATGTTCTGAGGCATCAAGGGATCACCAATTTAGTATTGGAGGGCAGCGTGGAGGGTAAAAATGGTAGAGGGAGACCAACAGATTAACACACTAAACACATTCAGAGTGATGTAGGCTGCAGTACTTACTGGGAGATGAAGAAGCGTGCACAGGATAGAGTAGCGTGGAGAGCTGCATCAAACCAGTCTCAGGACTGAGGACCACAACAACAACAACCTAAAATGATCGGAGGCACACTATTCCTCCTTTTACCCTTACATTTTGCACCTTAAATATCGACTGCCACTGCACTATTACAGAGTATGTAATTGATTTTAGCTTCCTTGACAGAATGACACAGGAGCACTTCCGTTCTTATGCTGGAATTGGCCATTCATAACAGTAGAAGTGGAACAAAACTAATACCACCCACTCTACATTGTTGCCAAATTTATTCAATATGGCGGATCCAAGATGGCGGCCATCGATGTGGCAATGTCGCACTGATGTCATTGGGGAAAGTTCAAATTTTGGCGGGAAAACAGGTAAATTGGGCTACCTCTACTAATCTAAGCCAGCTTCCCCCTCCCCTCCCCCCTTCCGAAACGATCACTGCAGTGAAGCTTGCTTAATCTTTGAGATGTATACCGCTCCACTTCAATACAGACTCTGAAAAGATCCCGGCACACTTGTAAGACCTCTCAGAGCTCCTCTATGTGTCACTTCACAGGATTTTGTGGGAAATATATCCCGAAACCGATATCATCTGAAAAATTCAATTTTACACGCCAAAACGACGATATTTGGAAGTCTAAAGAAATATCTCTGTAACTCTAAGTAAGAATCTCACCACTTTTCGATTTTAACTGCTGATTTGAAGGCAATGCCAGAGAGAAATATTTCTGCCGCCTACAGCTACTGTGGGATTCATCACTTTTTTGAACCGCTGAGAAGGTTTAGTTCACATTTTCTGCTTGAGTCATTGACATTAAGGCTCTTTTGTTTTTTGTTTTCCACACTTCTCGAAGCACACTGGTATCTAAGACAACATAGTAAAATCAGAACACTTACATATCTAAAAATTCATGACATATTTCGAATCCCACAACAGACCGCGGAGAGGAACACACACAGAACTCGAAGCACCATCCTACAGACGGGATAGATGGCTGGAATTTTTGGTGAATTTTCGATGGCCTGCAACTGGTGTTCTGGAGATGTTCGAAAGCCACAATGTTAGGTGGGGGATTTCGTCTCACCTGTCTGAAGCAGAGGAGGATGACTGCTTTGATTTGTCTCTGAATACTGGGACAAAGAAGATATCACGTAACTCTCATACGTCTAGAACATTCTCTAGGCACCTAGGCCGTGTCTTGTTAGAAATGGCTCCAATGGCTTTGAGCACTATGGGATTTCACATCTGCGGTCATCAGTCCCCTAGAACCTAGAACTACTTAAATATAACTAACCTAACGACATCACACACTTCCATGCTCGAAGCAGGATTCGTACCTGCTACCGTAGCGGCCGCGCGGTTCCAGACTGAAGCGCCTAGAACCGCTCGGCCACATCGACCGGCTATCCTGTTAGAACTAGACTGTAGAGGCTCATACAGGTTGTTACAAAAAGGTACGGCCAAACTTTCAGGAAACATTCCTCACACACAAATAAAGAAAAGATGTTATGTGGACATGGTCCGGAAACGCTTAATTTCCATGTTAGAGCTCATTTTAGTTTGGTCAGTATGTACTGTACTTCCTCGATTCACCGCCAGTTGGCCCAATTGAAGGAGGGTAATGTTGACTTCGGTGCTTGTGTTGACATTCGACTCATTGCTCTACAGTACTAGCATCAAGCACATCAGTACGTAGCATCAACAGGTTAGTGTCCATCACGAACGTGGTTTTGCAGTCAGCGCAATGTTTACAAATGCGGAGTTGGCAGATGCCCATTTGATGTATGGATTATCACGGGATAATAGCCGTGGCGCGGTACGTTTGTATCGAGACAGATTTCCAGAACGAAGGTGTCCCGACAGGAAGACGTTCAAAGCAATTGATCGCCGTCTTAGGGAGCACGGAACATTCCAGCCTACGACCCGCGACTGGGGAAGACCTAGAACGACGAGGACACCTGCAATGGACGAGGCAATTCTTCGTGCAGTTGACGATAACCCTAATGTCAGCGTCAGACAAGTTGTTGCTGTACAAGGTAACATTGACCACGTCACTGTATGGAGAGAGCTACGGGAGAACCAGTTGTTTCCGTACCATGTACAGCGTGTGCAGGCACTATCAGCAGCTGATTGGCCTCCACGGGTACACTTCTGCGAATGGTTCATACAACAATGTGTCAATCCTCATTTCAGTGCAAATGTTCTTTTTACGGATGAGGCTTCATTCCAACGTGATAAAATTGTAAATTTTCACAATCAACATGTGTGGGCTGACGAGAATCCGCACGCAATTGTGTAATCACGTCATCAACACAGATTTTCTGTGAACGTTTGGGCAGGCATTGTTGGTGATGTCTTTATTGGGCCCGATGTTCTTCCACCTACGCTCAATGGAGCACGTTATCATGATTTCATACGGGATACTCTACCTGTGCTGCTAGAATATGTGCCTTTACAAGTACGACACAACATGTGGTTCATGCACGATGGAGCTCCTGCACATTTCAACCGAAGTGTTCGTACGCTTCTCGACAACACATTCGGTGACCGATGGATTGGTAGAGGCGGACCCATTCCATGGCCTCCACGCTCTCCTGACCTCAACCCTCTTTACTTTCATTTATGGGGGCATTAGAAAGCTCTTGTCTACGCAACCCCGGTACCAAATGTAGAGACTCTTCGTGCTCGTATTGTGGACGGCTGTGATACAATACGCCATTCTCCAGGGCTGCATCAGCGCATCAGGGATTCCATGCGACGGAGGGTGGATGCATGTATCCTCGTTAACGGTGGACATTTTGAACATTTCCTGTAACAAAGTGTTTGAAGTCACGCTGGTACGTTCTGTTGCTGTGTGTTTCCATTCCATGATTAATGTGATTTGAAGAGAAGTAATAAAATGAGCTCTAACATGGAAAGTATGCGTTTCGGGACACATGTCCACATAACATATTTTCTTTCTTTGTGTGTGTGGAATGTTTCCTGAAAGTTTGGCCGTACCTTTTTGTAACACCCTGTATAACCTGCACAGAGGATGCCTTCTGACAATACGACATAATGCAACGTCCTGTCAATGGAGCATTCTGATGGGCTCTCACTGAATTACCCTCCATATTGCCGCTGCCGGCGTGGGAGCACCGTACACCACTTTCTGCAGATGGAAAAAATCACAAGACTTTCAGCGGCCATACTATTCGGTATGAAGAAAACGCAGACAATAGTCATAATGCAGTGATAGCTAAACCTTGCAAAAGTGATCTACAGATCAGGATATATGGAAACTATCGCCGAGAGACTTCGTCAATTACACTGCTCTGCATACATACCATAACCTGTTTGTACCGGGGTTGGATGCCAACCCCTCTCTCCGCCCACCCACCCGCTCCCACCAAACCCTCAACCTGGAGGACTGGGATATTTCCTAAGGGTTTACTCCCCTAGGGACACTGCTACTTTAAGTCAGCCTCCTTGAGAGGGAAAAATATACACTGGTGTGCAAAGCTTAAGGATAAAAGTAGATTTCACATGACATGTCACTTCCAAGTAACGTGCATGACAGAACTTAGAACCTATATTGAAAATACTGCGGTCCCACATAGTCATCCATGAAATTGAAGTCAACGCCGAATGTATCCTGAGAAGACCCACGTTGGTAAGCAGTACAGCATCACAATAATCCTACACTACTTTGCCATAAGCCTTCTTCTACTCAGAATTTTGATGACACTGATGCGCGATGAAGAGATTGTGGTATCAAACAAATAGTGCAACGATACACTCAACTCGTGATTCAATGGCTGTCTACTGCATCAGTTTCCAGGCTGCCTTATATCCAGATACGTGACTCTTCACTTGCCTTCTTGTTCCCATGATCTAAATTTGAGTGACCTATGTTTTGGGAACAGCTGAAGTCCCTAGTACAGGGTTATTACAAATGAGTGAAGCGATTTCCCAGCTCTATAATAACTTTATTATTTGAGATATTTTCACAATGCTTTGCACACACATACAAAAACTCAAAAAGTTTTTTTAGGCATTCAGAAATGTTCTATATGCGCCCCTTTAGTGATTCGGCAGACATCAAGCCGATAATCAAGTTCCTCCCACACTCGGCGCAGCATGTCCCCATCAATGAGTTCGAAAGCATCGTTGATGCGAGCTCGCAGTTCTGGCACGTTTCTTGGTAGAGGAGGTTTAAACACTGAATCTTTCACATAACCCCACAGAAAGAAATCGCATGGGGTTAAGTCGGGAGAGCGCGGAGGCCGTGACATGAATTGCTGATCATGATCTCCACCACGACCAATCCATCGGTTTCCCAATCTCATATTTAAGAAATGCCGAATATCATGATGGAAGTGCGGTGGAGCACCATCCTGTTGAAAGATGAAGTCGGCGCTGTCGGTCTCCAGTTGTGGCATGAGCCAATTTTCCAGCATGTCCAGATACACGTGTCGTGTAACGTTTTTTTTTTTTTCGCAGAAGAAAAAGGGGCTGTAAACTTTAAACTGTGAGGTTGCACAAAACACGTTAACTTTTGGTGAATTGCGAATTTGCTGCACGAATGCGCGAGGATTCTCTACCGCCCAGATTCGCACATTGTGTCTGTTCACTTCACCATTAAGAAAAAATGTTGCTTCATCACTGAAAACAAGTTTCGCACTGAACGCATCCTCTTCCATGAGCTGTTGCAACCGCGCCGAAAATTCAAAGCGTTTGTCTTTGTCACCGGGTGTCAGTGCTTGTAGCAATTGTAAACGGCAAGGCTTCTGCTTTAGCCTTTTCCGTAAGATTTTCCAAACCGTCGGCTGTGGTACGTTTAGCTCCCTGCTTGCTTTATTCGTCGACTTCCGCGGGCTACGCGTGAAACTTGCCCGCACGCGTTCAACCGTTTCTTCGCTCACTGCAGGCCGACCCGTTGATTTCCCCTTACAGAGGCATCCAGAAGCTTTAAACTGCGCATACCATCGCCGAATGGAGTTAGCAGTTGGTGTATCTTTGTTGAACTTCGTCCTGAAGTGCCGTTGCACTGTTATGACTGACTGATGAGAGTGCATTTCAAGCACGACATACGCTTTCTCGGCTCCTGTCGCCATTTTGTCTCACTGCGCTCTCGAGCGCTCTGGCGGCAGAAACTTGAAGTGCGGCTTCAGCCGAACAAAACTTTATGAGTTTTTCTACGTATCTGTAGTGTGTCGTGACCATATGTCAATGGATGGAGCTACAGTGAATTTATGAAATCGCTTCAATCATTTGTAATAGCCGTGTATATGTTTGAATGCTACACAGCCTTGAAGACTTGAAGACGACAGGGAAGGAGGAAATCGTTCGTATTCCACATTATTCGTAAATTGAAACTACCAAGAATTCAGGGACTGGCTATTATCACGCATAATATAAATGCCCGGCATCTGAGCAACGTGCAAAACATAAATGAAACTATTATTCCGAATCCACACGTAATATCTGGGAAGCATATGATTCCTTTGACAGGCCCATGTTTCGAAAATCCGAATATTTTACAGTTTCAGGGTATTTGGATGCCTGATTTAAGCAACTGTGTAAGGACATTCGTAAATGACACGGAATTTCTTAATGTAGTCAGTTGCCTACTTGGACTGAATGTGTGTAGTGACCAAAACTAGGTCACCCTTTCCGTACCCAAGTGGAATGGCTGCGCTGAATTCTCGTCGGACCTCCTTCTCGTCTCGTACCTCTTCTTCTTTAAGCAAGTGTCTTAGTAATTTTCCTGTCAGACCGACAGACCCACTGGCAAACTGAAATTCCACCAGAATTTATCCCGTATATCGTGGGGTACATTACAGACTACATCCACAAAATTTCCTGTTAACTGTCTCCATTTTCCATTTCATTTATGGCAGTAAATTCGTCATATACGATCTTTCTCTATCATAGCTCGCTCCACATTATTCAAGGCAGGTCTAAACCGTGACAGAACACTGGTTATATATGATGTCTTCTTGAAACCTGTTACATTTCTCACATGAAAACTAGGTTCCATTCACTGACAACTTATTCCGGGGCACGTATGTTTATGAAGTAGTCATTCTATTCTTTCAGCTACATTACAGCCTGTGGCTTTTTTCTGTGACTGCAGTTTGACCTATTTCGATAAAAGTTTTGCAGTTACACGAATTGTGTTTCTGCTCTTAACGACAAAGGCAAAGAACTACGAAGACGACCTCTACAGTCTCTTTAAGTCATTTCGTCAAAGAAGGGTGCATAAAACTTTTACGCTTAGTGGTGGTGGTCTTGGTTTTCCCTAAAATCTCATATTTTCTCGATAAATGTCATATCCTCTTCACCATACTGAAAAATAAACAATCCCGTCAAAATTTTTCCAGGTACTTGTTTGGTGCAAACAGTTAAAAGGCGAGTATCATTTAGGTTCGTCTATCGTATAATAGGGTATGCACAATTTTTGCTTAGCTTTGGCTGTATTAGTTCTTCGATTTAACACATCTTTATGCTCTAGGTAATACGTTCGAATTTCTCTTTCCCAGGTCACTGACACATTATTTCCTTCAGTGATAAGCATTTATCCGTGTTCTTTTCGCATCGTACGTTTTCTGTATCTGCAGACTGTTCCTGATCGAGCCACACATGAACAGCCTGTTACCTTGAGCAATGCAGCACAAGACAGTTTTCTGGAAATTTGTTGTAAGGACTTACGGGACCAAACTGTTGAGGTCATCGGTCCCTAAGCCTACACATTAATTACTTACTACACTAACTTACGCTATGTACAATACACACACCCATGCCTGAGGGAGGACTCGAACCTCCGACAAAGGAAGTCGCACGGACCTTGACAAGGAGCCCCAGACCGCGCGGCTCAAGATAGTTTCTCTGAGAAATGTAATGTTACAAATAGGAAGCAAACTCGTCGGAAACTAGATGGGAAGACAATAGCGATAGGAACTGTATGGTCGTCGTAACATTGGCAAATGGGGGAAGTGATGTATGATTGGCGATACGACAGAGAATTAATGGACCTAGAAGAATGAGATGAGACAGAAGAAACTTTGAAAAATTCCATTCGTTGTCTTCACTTGGTTAAAATTCGGTTTCCACCCATAACAATAATGTAAATACACATACATAGGCAGATGGGCTCCACATCATAAAGTGGGTCACGCACAGCCTTCAGCAGCCATCTCCATGCACCTATTGCCAGTGCCTAGACGATTACCAAGAGCCACTTCAGTATGGTGTGTGCGTGACTTTAGCAGCTGCAACAACACAGCAGATCCACTCTGGCGCGTCTAATTACTGACCGTCGTGCCAGGCAGATGACAGAAGCGCAGTACGTCGAATCAGCGAATCATCGAGTCTTCAGTCGTTGTCGTCCTAGCCTTCGCTACGAGGTTAACACCACTCAGTCATCAACCTAACTGGACCGCCATCTGAAGGCTCCAGCTGCGGCCAGAAGATCAGACGATCGTACTCGGGCTCTGCGGGCCTCTGAGTCACAGGGTGCTCACCAGCGACAGCTGCTGCCAGCTAGACGTCACTCGCCTCGTCTGGGCAGGTTCCGGCCAAGTAACAACACAAATCGTCGGCATAAGCATTTGAATGACACAGTGCTGTTGCGAAATGATCGTGGCACACGGTCACTAGAGAGTCTGGGCCGCTCTCAACACAGTAGCTAATGACATCCTCTTAAAAATGCGCGCTGGTGTGATCCGCGAGATCGATACCTGACACCTCTGTGGAACACAGAAGCCGTGGGTCAAATTCCAGGACGCTCCACTGGAGGAGGGTGCTTATCTGTAACTTTTCGAAGTTCATTCGAACAATACAGTGTTTACAAGCACGCTGTCTGTATTCCTGCAGCCCCGTTAAACTCTTTTTTTTTTCTTTATTGTGATTTCATTCCCCTGCCCCATATGGGCAGGGGAGGGCTGTCAGCGGCACAATCCGCCGCTCTTCAGCCGAGAGACACGACAACTAAAACAAGAATAAAATGATACATACATAAGGAGATAAAAAAAGGGGAACATAAAACAGAGTAAGGGGAGAAAATGGAGGTAAAAAGACATGGACATGTAGACGTTCATGGGGTACAGTTAAAAAAAAAATCACTAGAAAGTTAAAAAACACAGTTGGCGATTCTTGAAACACAGAGAAGACACTGAATGCGAATGCACAGGTTAAAAGTTGGCCACAGTATTAAAAACACTCCGAAACAACACACATAAAACCCACTTGGAGCACACATGACGAAGAGTAAAACTACCAGGTGGGAGCTGCCGAGGGAAGGGTCAGACAGGATGGAAAAGGAGGCGAGAGCATGGGGCAGCTGAGGAAGCGGCGGGATGAAGAGAGGAGGGGCAACCGTGGGTTTACGAAGAGGCAGGAGACACATGGGGCGGGAGAGGAAAAGGGAAGACAGGGCAGGAGGGAGCGCAGAGACACTGAAAGGAGGCACAAGAGATGGAGGGGGAGTAGGAGGGGAAAGCCGCTCAGGAGGAGGGAGGGGGAGGAGAGGGAGCCCTGAGGAGGAGGCAGGAAGAGGGGGTTAGAGTTGGTAGGAAGGGTAGATGTCAGGGCGAAGCTCATCATCCGGGAGGGGTAGATGGTGGAAGTTGTGTTGGGAAAGGAGGGTGTGGAGATGGAGAGAGGGAGGGACACAACGGTAAAGGCGCGGCAACTGGTTGGGAGTGGAGAGGAAGGGAGACACCACGGGGTGAGGGGGATCAAGGCGGCGGGCAATATATAGTGTGCGGATGTGTTCCAGGAAAAGGAGAAGGTGGGGGAAGGGGATGAGGTCGTAGAGGATGCGCATGGGGGACGGAAGTTAACCTCTTACAGACGGCAACTCATGTAACGCACAACGCCTAGGTGGAAGACGAGAACACCATCCAAACAACTAGAACTGCTCCTCCATCACTCCACAGTTGCAGACATTGTACTCCCGTCCGCAAAATTGTGGTGTCAAGTTGGAATTTCAAAGGTGTTAGAGTCGTTACCAACGCAAGTACATAGCAGCAGTTGCATTCTATAAACCATATGTGTTGATCATCGGAATCGTTATCTTCCCACTCTCCTGTTTCACATTATGTCACATAGAGACTCGATTGTGGCACTGGGGATGTACCAGGGAAGGAATCAGTAACACTGGTTGTGTGCGCACGACGTGGCCTTTGCACTAAGCGCAGCACTAAACACACAGCGTGATATGCTGGATATGACGCAAGGGAGGTCATTACGATAGGCAGTGTAAAGAGGATGCTTGATTGAGACAAGAAAGGCTCTACGGACCAGTGAAGAGTAGTCAACACAGCGAGGCCGCAACTGTAGTCATTGCTTGTTGCAAATAATGTTGATATGTGGATTGTGAGGGTGTGGTTTAACATCCACAGAGTATCGGAGTCAGTTGCAGGGCCTTTATCTTCCGCCCTGTTTTGCACCGTACACTTGCGTTTGCTCTGTTTTCTGGTAAAAGTAGTTGCAAACCTTCGTACAGCGCTGACGAAGTACAAGAAGTCTGTATCGTAACAGTAAGTCTTGTATTTTTGTCTTTAGATCATACGATTATATCTCTAAGCGCTGACATTCCATAGATTCGAGGTAGGTAATTGACCGCGATGTCATCGTTATAGTAATCCAAGTTCTTCGAGTTTATTGGGCACGATAGCGGAAAATCTAAGATGATTGCCATAATCGGTGTACGCTGTTATGGGAGACTGTATCCGATATTTTGGACCTACCTCGAGAAGAAAACATTATAGAATGTTGTAGATTTCATTTAAAGGGCACAGGCAGCAAGTGGTAAAGCGCCTATGATTTAATCAAATACGTCAGTGGTATCACCAGGCTCATGAAACAAGATGTGCCAGACGGGTCTCTCCGTAATTAGAGATGAAGTTTCTTGTTTAATTGATATTTCCCCGATTAGTATGATAACTGTGGGTGTAGTGACTTGATCAAGCATTTCTTTTCGTAGATATTTCTTGACAACCTCTTTCCGAAAATGTGGGCTTGTTTCATGACGAGACAGTTTGGCTGAAGAAGAGGAGGATGCCGATAATGGTAGGGGCCAAGGTTCGTAACATTAGTAGTAGTATTGTTGTAGGAAGATACCCAGATTTTCACACCTCTATCCCTAAAGTAGTAGATGAGTTTTTCTATTTGCGGAGAAAAATAACTGATGATGGTGGATGTAGAGAGGATATAAAATGTAGACTGGCTATGGCAAGAAAAGAGTTTCTGAAGAAGAGAAATTTGTTAACATCGAGTATAGATTTAAGTGTCAGTAAGTCTTTTTGAATGTATTTGTATGGACTGTAGCCATGTATGGAAGTGAAACTAAGACGATAAATAGTTTAGAAAAGAAGAGAATAGAAGCTTTCGAAATGTGGTGAAACAGAAGAATGCTGAAGATTAGAGAGATAGATAACATAACTAATGAGGAGTTACTGAATAGAATTGGGGAGAAGATGAATTTGTGGCACAACTTGACTAGAAGAAGGGATCGGTTGGCAGGACATGTTCTGAGGCATCAAGGGATCACCAATTTAGTATTCGAGGGCAGCGTGGAGGGTAAAAATCGCTGAGGGAGATCAAGA
Organism: Schistocerca nitens; assembly: GCF_023898315.1. Classification (NCBI taxonomy): domain Eukaryota; kingdom Metazoa; phylum Arthropoda; class Insecta; order Orthoptera; family Acrididae; genus Schistocerca; species Schistocerca nitens. The sequence continues at coordinate 872,357,812 of NC_064614.1, read as the reverse complement.
GACTATACTAAGCGGATTCAGAAGGATGTATGTTGCAGTAGGTACTTTGAGATGAAGAAGAATAGGATAGAGTAGCACGGAGAGCTGCATCAAACCAGTCACTGGACTGAAGACCACAACAACAGCAACGTCCCTATGAAATGGTTTAATACAGCTGCCGGCGTAGACTGACACAGAGTTTTCGACTGCTCAGCGGGCCAGACTGGATATTAGTTAAGGAAACAGCGAGGTAACAACGAACAAGGAACTTAAGGGTGCGTAGTGCAAGTGTAAGACATACAAGATGCTTCTTCTCAGAGCCAGTGAATTATAGTCACCGTCACTGACTGGAACCATATTGTCTGTGGGGAGATTTTAAATTTGTTTTGATGTTACATAGCGATATTATGGGACAGTCAGTGCAGCCTCAGAGGGCCAAGCTTGAAAATGGACGTGTAACGTTTTTAAAATAATCGCCTAATAGATAACTGCAACTGTTGACAGAACCATTAAGAAACGCTTTAAGGAATTTAAATAAGTTGGTGTTCCCAGTCAGTGAAATGTTGAAAGCGAAGAATGTAAAGAATTAACATCATCCAGATGAAGCAACAGCGAGAAACTGGTGGTCTCATTCTCAATGACGGTAAAAGCGTAAAGGCATAATTCTAGGCAGATGATCTCTGTGTCGTAAAGCAGGCCACTTGCGCAATAAACTGACCCAGCATGTCCCACATTGGGCTAATTCCTCTGCTGGCTGGGGCCCTGATGTTTACTGAAATCAGCAAGCGCTTTGGAATGTGAAATATCTCACTTTAGCAACTACAACGCTACAATACACCCGCTCTGGTATGTATAGGTACTGGTCGCCCAGACGGGCAGGTGAACATATCATCGGTCGATCGAATCATTGAGTAGTCTGTCGTTCACTGACCATGAGCTGGTGTCCACCACGAGGTCACGGCCATTCAGACGTCGTCGTGAATAGAACATCTGCTATGGGATCCAACCACGGCCAGATGGGTTGACGACAGAGCAATGTACCTCCCGGCTCCACAGGGTGTTCGCTAGCACCAGCAAGTCATAGCTCGTCTCGGATGGGCAGTTCGGGGCCAACGTGCTAACAGTTTAACAACACCATTCGTCCGCATGAGCATCTGACACAGCACCGCTGGCAAATGTTTACTACACAAAGCACTCCACGTTAGGGCCTTGCTGAGGGGTGACAGTTAGTGCCGTCCTAGCGGAAATGCTCGCTGACGTGGTCAGCAAGATCGATGCCTGACAATTCCGGGGAAAACGTACACCATAGGTCGACGCCACGCTACGCCACCGGACAGGGACATATACAGTACATATAAATGCTATACGTTTGTTGCAACAATAAACAGTTTACAAGCACGCCTTGTGTCTTGCTGAAACCGCTTTGCTATATCGTCGGGCCCCTAGTTCGCTCTCTAACCAATCGAACCCAAATCACAAGGAGGGAGAGCCGAACGCTATCCTCATAACAACAAGAACACCTATTCCACACGTCCTTAACATTCGTTACCTTCCAGACCGCTCCAGAAGGAACTGTTAGAGTACCGGGTAAAATTTTACCTCAGCAGTTTACGTTAGCCATATGTAAGCCTTATACGTTTTAATGAACCACATAAATAGTTAAGAATGATGATATATAAAGAGCGTCTATGTAAAAAGATGACGTAAATCATCATAGGATTTATAACGCCCATGCCGTATCAGTTAGTCTGTCTATCTCTCTCTCTCTCTCTCTCTCTCTCTCTATCTCTCTCTTTCTCTCTCTCTCTCTCACACACACACACTCACAAACACAAACACAGAAATACTCCTTCTCTCTCGCTGTCTTCGCATTCATTGAATTTCTAACTGTTGGCTTGTTATTAAAATTTGGGGTATTAACCTGAACCAGCCTGTAGCACAATATTTAGTTACTTATCTCTTCTGGTTACATACTATTCACTGTGTGGTTTTATTTTAGTTTAAATTATTTTTATGTCCTTCATACAATTTCTTTACATGTAATATATTTTCTGTCATGCAATTCTGTACGAAACAAAAATTATTTAACCGACTCATGTTGCATATCTATGACTCAATATACATATGTAATATCAGATAGCGTCTGTGCTAACTAGGAAAAATTTAGTGGCTGAGGGATGCTGAATTGAGACTTTCGGAAGAGGTGTAAAGGAGCCATTACTGTCAAGAATTAATAATTATGTTAGTGTACGAGGAAACGTCTATGCGGGGTGTAGTGTGTGACAGACTGTGCCGTTGGAAACACTAATATCTTACCTGTGTTCTTTTAGCGAGAGGGTCTCGATGTCAGAGAGAGTTGGAATGGCAGTACACCAGTGTAGACGGTTTATGAGATATTGTCAGGGTGAAATGTTGTGGCGTGGTGTTTTGATTGGGACGTGTGCAGGGTAGTGTTATTTTTCTTCTTGAGCTAGCAGTCTTTTGACTGGTTTGGTTGGCCTGTCACGAATTCCTCTCATGTGCCAATTTCTTCATCCCAGAATAGCACTTGCAAACTATGTCCTCAAGTATTTGCTGGCTGTACTCCAGTCTCTGATTTCCTCTAGAGTTTTTGCCTTCAGCAGCTCCCTCCAGTACCATGGAAGTCATTCCCTAAACGCCAACAGATGTCCTATCGTTCCGTCTCTTCTCCTTGTCAGTTGTTTTCCACATATTCTTTTCATCTCTGATTCTGCGTAGAGCCTCCCCATTCCTTACCTTATCAGTCTAACCTTCGTTGTAGCACCACGTCCCAAATGCTTCGATTCTCTTCCCTTCCGGTTTCCCCACAGTCCATGTTTCACCATCATACAATGCAGTGCTCCAAAGGTACAGTCTAAGAAGTTTTTTCCACAAATTAAGGCCTGTATTTGACACTAGTAGACTTCTCTTGGCCCTTTTTGCCAGGGGTAGTCTGCTTTTGATGTCCTCAGTGTTGCTTCCGTCAATGATTATTTTGCCGCCTTGGTAGTAGAATTCCTTAACTTCATCTGCTTCGTGACCATGAAGGCTAATGTTAAGTTTGTCGCTGTTCCCATTTCTGCTGCTTCTCAGTACTTGTTTCTTCGATTTACTCCCAATCCATATTCTGTACTCATTAGATTGTTCGCTCCATTCCGCAGATAATGTAATAACTCTTCACATTCACTTAGGAGAGCAATGTCATCAGCGAATCGTATCTTTGATAACCTTTCAACTTCAATTATGATGCCCCTCCTGAACCTTTCTTTTATTTCCATCATTGGTTCTTCGATATACAATTTAACAGTAGGCGTGAAAGACGACATCCCTGTCTTATACCCTTATTAATCTGAGCACTTCGTTCTTGGTCGTCCACTCTTATTATTCCCTCTTGGCATTTCTAACATGTTGCACCGTTTTACTTTATTGAACGCTTTTTGCAGGTCAACAAATCATACGAGCGTGTCTCGACTTTTCTTTACTCTTGCTTCCATTATCAATCGCAATGCCAGGAATGCCTCACTGGTGGCTTTACCTTTCCTAAACCCAAACTGATCGTCATCTAACACATCCTCAATTTTCTTATCTATTCTTTTATATATTACTCTTCTCAGAAACTTGGAAGTAGGAGCTATTGAGCTGATTGTGCAATAATTCACTTAATACCAGATACCGTCTGCGTTCAGAACGAGAAATTTAGTGACTGATGGACATTTAATCAAGATTCTCGGAAGAGGTGGAACGAAATTATTATTAACGATTTAATAATGATGTTAGAGAATGAGCAAACGTGTGTATAGGCTGTAGGATGTGATAGAGCGTTTTTGTCGAAAACATTAAAGCCTTACATGAACATATGAGATTAGGAACAAAATCAGAACTTTCAAATAACAGGATGACTATCGCGTGGGGTGAAATTCAAAATAAATATCCCTGGAAGTATATGAAGTATATGCTTTACTACTGCAATGTTGTAATTTCGCTAAACCCCCACGTCATATCCGAGGCAGAAGTTTTACTGTAAGTATTTGAAGACTTACGTACGTCAGATTTGTGAATGGATTACTCACAAGAGCTAAACTTCAATGTAATGTGTGGATGCTGGACACCGAGAAAGGCCATTTGGAAAGGACAGCTACGATCCACTATACGAGGGAGAGGACGAGAGAGCATACAGTATCCATCCATACCCAGTAACACCAGAGACATATGAAACTGACATAAACAATCGCTGGTCCTGGCAATAATAACAAACCACGGTGTATGAAACGTAACCCTTGTCACTTCTTTCACATTCAACGCTGTTAGGTAACGGAGCAAATAAGAGAACTAAAGTCGTACGGCATTAATGGCTGGGAGGCCCCGAAGGACAGATTCAGCCGCCTAATTGGAAAAGTTTTCCTATCCTTCGTACCCGCAGGCACGTTTCCCTTGTGCAGTATGAGAGCCGTGTGTGTGAGCGTAGTTGTTAAGTGCCGATGACGGTAAATACGTGTGTGTGTATAATGTAGTACTGTGTTCGTGTTGGAGAGGAAGAGAGCTAAATCTTTTGCCGACAAATAGCCTAATCCTCTCGAAGAGATCCAAGGGGTCGTCCGAACTTAATTTCCGCATCCAAAGTACGGATCGCTTGCTCTCGCTTCGTGAGGCGCTGTGGAGAGGTTTGGGCGAAAGGCTGATGATCAGAGTGTTTACAGCATAATTCCCCGATACACCGTAGCATTCACCGTAAAGCCAAAGGGAACATTGTCAACAGGATGCGGTGTCCTCGGATTGTCACTCATCCAAGTAATCGTTACGTTCGACGGTAATCGGCTTCGGTGATCTGACGGCAACCTGTGTACCACCACGACACAGCCATTGACTCCTAGTAAATGTCATACTTTAATTATACAAGTGATAAGCAGTTTAAGGAAAACTACTACTTTCGTAACGTGAAATTTTACAGCTGAAAGCATAGGGATCGTAACAAGTTCGACCAGCTTATTTAGCACAGTGAAAGTGCAGGTATGAGGTTCATAAACTATTACATAATACTACCACACTTACGTTGAACAAAATACGAACACAGGGTAACATGGCTCACGGCCTATGCGTCAAATCGAAAGTTTTATCAAGAAGCTTCTCAGTGTGCGTGGCTGAGTGGACTCATTTAAAGAGCAATCTGTCTGTAAAAAGTCTGGACCGGACTGCCGACCACGAAACCTCTGCGTGGGTTGTCTGTATCGTACAGGATGTGATAAAACGGCAAAGGGACTTCGGTTCTCCACGAGCAAATGTATGAAACAGAACCAGATTTTTGGAAATAGTGTTCTATAAATTTGTAGTTCTTCACGTTTACATCAAAACATAGAAGGAAATTGTCATGTATGACGACAGTTACTGTTTAAAACACTATTTATGTATTTTTCTGTCCTCATAGATCTGAAATTTACGAATTTTAACAGCCGACACGTTTGGTTCTCTTTTACAAAGCACCATCAGTGATCGCGGTGCAAAAATAGTAAACATTCCGCTGTTTCTATGTTGAAAACAGTATTTTGTTTATAAATTTGATATCCAATGTACTTTCGATGTTAATTCTTTCTTTTTACATTGTCTGGAGTGGCAGAGACTGAAATCGAAAATATGAGGTTGCAGTTTCACTTTTTAGATTTTTCGACTTTTAGGAACTCGGTTTTTTCTTTTATTCACACAAGTGCAGCGACTCCTTTCTGCGGATTCCAGTATTGGGAAGGAAGGCTTTGATAATCATAAGCGCTGTGCTCTGATAAATCACAAACGTTGTTCCTTTATCATCGGACATTGGTCGCGGAATGCTCCGATTGCCATTTAAGCTGTCCACTGATTGTCGGACTCAGGCAGTTGCCCTATAGGTTTAGCCGAAATAGAGCTTCTGACAAATAATTGAAACAATATAGATGTGTAAACAACACTGTGGATTTTCATTTGAGGGTCCATTACGCTTTGCACGAAGTAGGGTACAAAATTCTGATCATAGTCGTCGCCAGGAGAACCTTAAAAGTTGGACCAGTAACGGAAATCAGCAGGCGACATGTGTTTTGTACCATTATAAAATATTTTTTATGTATTTTGTTAAGTGATACACACAACTTTATGTTCCTTTACAGTGGTGTTTAACTTTGGTACAAACATCGAACGATAGTCACTAAGTGTGCAGAAAGTGCTAAGAACGATCAGTAGGGCAACGGGTGTTATTTATTATTACAGACACATGCTGTGAGAACTAATATTGACAATTTTTGCTTCCTTTTAAGTGTTGTTTTACTTTGACACAAAGATAGGACAACCGTTTCATTTGGGTGCCCAATAGAGTCAGAGAAAGGGTTGTCCACTATGGTAAACATACTGTTTCATATTAATAGCCGATAGCCTGCTATCAGGAGACGAAAATTTGCATTTGTTGGCTTAGTACCTTAGTATTAAGCTACTTTAAGCTTTTAGTTACACCAGAAGTGTTAGTATCTTTATGTATGTTGATTAATAATACAGCCAACGTTAATGTGGAGTAGTATTTGGTCCTTTAAGCAACCCATACTGTGTTATCTGTCACTGAAAACCATACACGACATTTTCATATTCTCTTGCTCACTATCTGCCAAGTATTAGTGCCACAGGAAATACACTATTAGCCATTAAAATTGCTACACCAAGAAGAAATGCAGGTGATAAACGGGTGTTCACTGGACAAATATATTATAGTAGAACTGACATGTGATTACATTTTCACGCAATTTGGGTGCAAAGATTCTGAAAGTCAGTACCCAGAACAATAACCTCTGGCCGTAATAACGGTTCAAAATGGTTCAAATGGCTCTGAGCACTATGGGACTCAACTGCTGAGGTCATTAGTCCCCTAGAACTTAGAACTAGTTAAACCTAACTAACCTAAGGACATCACAAACATCCATGCCCGAGGCACGATTCGAACCTGCGACCGTAGCGCGTAATAACGGCCTTGATACGCTTGGGCATTGGGTCAAACAGAGCTTGGATGGCGTGCTGTCTGTAATGCTGCCCATGCAGCTTCAACACGATACCACACTTCATCAGGAGTAGTGACTGGCGTATTGTGACGAGCCAGTTGCTCGGCCACCATTGACCAGACGTTTTCGATTGGTGAGAGATTTGAAGAATGTGCTGGCCAGGGAAACAGTCGAACATTTTCTGTATCCAGAAAGGCCCGTGCAGGTCCTGCAAATGTGGTCGTGCATTATCCTGCTGAAATTAAAGGTTTCGCAGAGATCGAATGAAGGGTAGAGTCACGGGTCGTAACACATCTGAAATGTATCGTCCACTGTTCAAAGTGCCGTCAATGCGAACAAGAGGTGACCGAGACGTGTAACCAGTGGCACCCAGTACCATCACGCCGGGTGATACGCCAGTATGGGGATGACGAATACACGCTTCCAATGTGCGTTCACCGCGATGTGGCCAAACACGGATGCGACTATCATGATGCTGTAAACAGAACCTGGATTCATCCGAAAAATTGACGTTTTGCCATTCGTGCACCCAGGTTCATCGTTGAGTACACCATCACAGGCGCTCCTGTCTGTAATGCAGCGTCAAGGATAACCGCAGCCATGGTCTCCGAGCCGACAGTCCATGCTGCTGCAAACGTCGTCGAACTGTTCGTGCAGATGGTTGTTGTCTTGCAAACGTTCCCATCTCTTGACTCAGGGATCGAGACGTGGCTGCACGATTAGCTACAGCCATGCGGATAAGATGCCTGCCATCTCGACTGATAGTGATACGAGGCCGTTGGGATCCAGCACGGCGTTCCGTATTACCCTCTGAACCCACCGATTCCATTTTCTGCTAACAGTCATTGGATCTCGATCAACGCGAGCAGCAATGTCGCGATACGATAAACCGCAATCGCAATAGGCTACAATCCGACCTTTATCAAAGTCGGAAACGTGATGGTACGCATTTCTCCTCCTTATACGAGGCTTCACAACAATGTTTCTCCAGGCAACGCAGGTCAACTGCTTTTTGTGTTTGAGAAATTGGTTGGAAACTTTCCTCATGTCGGCACGTTGTAGGCGTCGCCACCGGCGCCAACCTTGTGTGAATGCTCTGAAAAGCTAATCATTTGCATGTCACAGCGTCTTGTTCCTGTCAGTTAGCACCTCATCTTCGTGGTGTAATAATTTTAATGGCCAGTAGTGTATGAAAAGAACTTCTTTGAAGTAAATTTAATGTACTGGGATACGAGTTAGCTTGAGGGCATGGTGTTCGAATTATTCAAAAACAACGTGAAAAATTATCTTCAGATCTTCAGATGCACCTCCGCCCCTACACTCATTCCCCACTAGTCAGTTGTTCGAGTACGTTCTCGTGGCACTCATTCCTACCACTGTAAAATAAAATTTGGGCTACACGAACTACTGCTGATATTCCACCTTTTTCGGTCTCTCTTGACTCTGATATTACGCAACCAGCAAAGTCAGCTACTTTCTTAACATTATTATTTTAAATGTGCCCGTGAATGTAATAAAATGTAAACACGTTTGTCAACGTTACGCTAAATCTAATTACGTTGACATTTCGATCCAAACTCAACCGTTACAATCACAATAGTTTTGTAGTCAGGTCTGAAGAATGCAAATACGCAATGGTTATGTTATGCTGTTGAAATTCATAACATTGTTAAACAAAATTTACACAAATATCAATTTTATTATTTGTAGTTGCTCGACTAAGCCGGTTCGTAATAAGGCCAGTCAATGAAGAACAAAGTAGTTCGAAAGTGGGATATAATTCGTGCAGTCACAAAATGTTTGTACAGTGGTAGGAGGGAGTGCAATGGAGAACTTACTAAAAATCCTCACCATTATTGGCTGAGTGTGGGGGTGTGGGTGCGATTGCCGGCAATTTTGTACATTGGTCTTTGAACAATTAGAAAACGGCATCCCCAACCGGAAACGTATCCCACTACACATTTGAATTTAATAAAATATCCTCAAAAATGTTCTGATAGTTTCTTCTGCGTGATCATTAGTTTGCACGTAGTGAGCAAGATAATACGAAAGTCTCGCTCATGGTTTGTACATCAGATATAACATTGCAGGTTACATAAAGCGACATCGGTTGCGGAAGCTGAAACCCCATATATGTCCAGGGTACAACGAGTGAAAATGCAGACATTTGTATATGTAGTAGGTTAATATGTACACACATCACTGTGTTGGTTGTTTCTCTGCATTGAATTTCCTACCTGATGATTTCTGCATAGTTGCGCCGCTAAGTAGATTGTGCCTATCAGCATAGACTTATTGTTTTGCGTTCAGACATCCACAATTCAACACTTGAGATGCTGCTCAGGTGAAAATAAGGATTAATGTATTCCTCTTACCCGCATGTAGTTGGAAGTAGTTACCAACCTAAAAACATTCCACCTGTAGTAGTTATAGTTATTAGCCTGGAAATGACGTAAATACTGATGTAATGTTTTTCAGTACATCGTCCTGAGCCACGAATAGAAATATCTGCACTTGTACCTGTTATGTGTGCGTTTATATATAAAATTGTGGTATACGGAACTTGAAAATAACAGTGCATGTACACACACACTCACACACACACACACACACACACACACACACACACACACACACACACACGTTGTTATATGCTGTTGTTTTCAAGTTCGCCAAACCCAGTAGTGGTGGCGTTGTATTAGATACTGGCATCGTAGCATCTTGCGATTCTGCTGTCAGAGTAATTCACTCAGCTCTCAGCTATAGTGTGTTTAAAATTAATTGCGACTTTAGACAATTCAGTACTAAACGAGTGGAGGGAAGCGCCCGCGGGGGATTAGCCGAGAGGTCTTAGGCGCTGCAGTCATGGACTATGCGGCTGGTCCCGCCGGAGGTTCGAGTCCTCCCTCGGGCATGTGTGCGGGTGTGTGTTTGTCCTTAGGATAATTTATGTGCAGTAGTGTGTAAGCTTAGGGACTGATGACCTTAGCAGTTAAGTCCCATAAGATTTCACACGCATTTGAACATTTTGGTGGGAAGCGTAGATGCAGCGTGGGCTGGACGCGTCAGCATTTGACTGCATGAACAGCAAGCTGCGCAAGCTGGTCGATCTGAAATCTTTGTCAAACAATTTTAAAGAAACTATAAGCTGAAAACATCTGATTCTCGCACATCTTATTGTTTAATTCGTGAGCTTCATGATGAACTGCGTAGCATTTTGTTAATGTTCGTAGTTATTGTGATATTAGGTAAACTACTGCAAGAAATACTTAAAGTTTGCAGTGAAAAATAAGTGCCGCTATGAATTTGCGTTTCTTGTACGTTACTTCATATGTTGCTTCGTATGAAATGTAGAACACGTACTGAATTATTCTTTAAACATGAAGAGATCAGTCTACAGCCTCGAGAAAACGGAATGTATGTAAAGCTTTCGGTCATGGAAGCAGGTGCCAGCGAAAAATCCAGAAAGAAATAGTGATAACTCCCCTTTATCTCATAAACCATTCGAAGTATCGAAAAAAGATTTTGGCAAATGATAGCACACAATGAATAGAGTATTTTGCCACATGATTAATATGCGAAACTTTCATATATGCCATGATAATCAAGCTACTACAGACTTCTTTCAATGCAATAATGTAATTTTTAAGGACCATCGATAGCTGGTGAAACGAGAATTGCTGTGGGATTTATGACAATATAAATGAAGAAGCTGCCTGTGTATTTTATTCTGAGAATGAGCTGTTTCATAAACGGTTGACCTGATTTGGCCTGAGTTACTAGTTTAATAACATACAATTTCATGATTCTGTCGCAATTTCAATTGCTTTAGAATGTTAATGAGATGGATGTTTGTAAACTATGCTGTGTTTTGACAAAATAAATACATTTTAAAATGGCAACAAAAAGAAGTTACGTATTACTCAAATCTTGTCATAGTCCTTTCTGAATCCATCTCTCCCTATCTTCTTGGTATGGCTGACAACTCGAGACCTAACCTGTGGTGTAACATTTCCAATGGCTTCTTCTTTCAGCATTGTAGCTTCACTGAGAGTATTCTCAGTCGGATTTAAGGTAGCGTGATATGGACGAAAGCTGATTAAACTATGTCCTTTAGCGTCAGCTAATTAGTCGACCTGGTATCGTGCGGTTTTTTGCTTGTACAGCATTTCAAGATATTTCGTCTTATACGCGCTAGTTGAACTTTACCCAGTGCAACATTTCTTTGAACCTAGAACCAAATATCCGCTTTCATCTACTTCATCGTTATAGCTTTATCCATGACAAAGAGAGGTATTGACCAATGTGCAGTATTGTCGAATTCGGAGTAATATTTTGCCGCAGAACATTACTTTCACAGCCAGTGAATGTGTTCTTCAACGTCCACTTTTATTGAGAAATTTGCGTCTCCAGATTTACTGTGCTGCTACTATTAATGCAGCGCTAACATGAAACACTCTTTCACAGTATCTGACGACGGTAGCACACTTCAACGCCAGAAAATATTACTTTACAACGAGAGCTTATGAACATGGGTACCTCTGACGCGCAACATCACGTCGTATTGTTTACCCAGGGTGTGGCAACAGGGTAGCCTTACAAACAGAACTGTTGGCGACGTGGTAGGGAAAGCCGGCTCGCCGTTGGTGTTATCTGGGCAACAACGTCACGTTCCTGCCGTGAGCCAAACATCAAAAGTCGCAACTAATTTTAAACGCACTATAGGTGGATGTAAGGCTATGTCCTGGGAGGAAACCTGAATATGAACAGACTATTAACAGTCGCCGAATAGTCAAACTGCCAAAGAATACATGTATGAGATACAATACCATGTTTCTGCTGTAAGTCCTTTACAAATTGTAGAAGTGTTAAACAAGTTTTCCAGTAAACAGAGCTTGAGGACCCTTAAGGACAGCCGGCCGCGGTGGTCTAGCGGTTCTAGGCGCTCAGTCCGGAACCGCGCGACTGCTACGGTCGCAGGTTCGAATCCTGCCTCGGGCATGGATGTGTGTGATGTCTTTAGGTTAGTTAGGTTTAAGTAGTTCTAAGTTATAGGGGACTGATGACCACAGATGTTAAGTCCCATAGTGCTCAGAGCCATTTGAACCATTTGAACCTTTAAGGACATTCCTGTACAAAATTAATTCCTTCAGAAGTAAACTGACTTTGTATTGTCGTAGAATTAGTTGAAAAACAGAGTCATTGCTTAATTGCTACAATCTGATAGCAGAGGAAACATGACTGCATAATATTTTCAGCATTGCGTTGGAATATTAACTAGGCAGCCAAGAACGACAGCTTGCTCACGTAGACTTTTTTCCGAATTCGTTGGATTTCTGGAGGTTCCTGAATAATCAGCTAAACAATGGAATGTCAGTTATGACGATACAAACGTCAGACAACACAACACCCAGTCCTCGAGCGCAGTTAGTCTCCTCTCCGGCTGGGAATCGAAGCCGGCCCCTTCGCTTAACAATTCGCTGCGCCGGGCGCGCAGCTATCAAGACTGGCAACGTACATACAAATTCGTTAGTAAGATATACTGTAGTAAATAGTGTATCGATATTTGTTTTCCAGCCGCGTGGTCTAAGGTGCCTAGTCACGATCCGCGCGGCTGCCCCCGTCGCAGGTTCGAGTCCTCTCTCGCGCATAGGTGTGTGTTGTCCTTAGTGTAAGTTAGTTTAAGTTAGATCAAGCAGTCGGTCAGCTTAGGGACCGAAGACCTCAGCAGAATGGTCCAATAAGACCTTACACATATTCCCAAATTTGCTTTCCGTGTACTGTTTCCTCGCGCTTCCCGCCAGTATGCTTCAATACTAAGCAGCAGCGTCAATTGTCACCAGACGGAACGTAGAATAAATGATAATATGGTCCCGACGGAGGTTCGAGTCCTCCCTCGGGCATGGGTGTGTGTTTGTCCTTAGGATAATTTAGGTTAAGTAGTGTGTAATCTTAGGGACTGATGACCATAGCAGTTGAGTCCCATAAGATTTCACACACATTCGAACATTTTTTGAAATGATAACAATTAAGCCAGCAGCCAATATCTTTATTAAATTGCTTTGTTATTATTCAAGTATGCTCCCTCTTCCATGCTTTCTCAGAAGTCAGTCTCACCTAGACACTCCTTCGCGGACAGGAACTAAAACCAACACGCAGATGCTAACCAGCCCGCCCCTTCAGTAGTGCTTCTCTTAACAAATATGTAGAGTGCATACATGCAGTTAACCACACGCATACATTAAAACATATCTCCATTACATAAGAAAACTTTTTTAGAAAAATTAACTATTGGCACAATCATATCGAAAGCTGTGAATATATGTAAAAATCAAAACTGGAGTATGTGTTTAACGATGATTGTAACTTGTAAGTGATGAATGCTTGTAACATTTGGAGCTGGATGTTATGTTATGTGAACCTGGGACCTAGAAACGACGGAGAGGCTCCGTCCCCGCCGCAGCCGCAGTGGTACGCAACCCCACGACGACTACCGCAGTCTACTTCACCCCTCCGGCACCCCACACCGAACCCAGGGTTATTGTGCGGATCGGCCCCCGGTGGATACCCCCCCCCGCCCGCCCCCCCCCCTCCAGGGAACGTCTCACAACAGACAAGTGTAACCCCTATGTTTGCATGGTAGAGTAATGGTGGTGTACGCGTACGTGGAGAACTTGTTTGCGCAGCAATCGCCGACATAGTGTAGCTGAGCCGGTATAAGGGAAATCAGCCGGCATTCGCCGAGGCAGTTGGAAAACCGCCTAAAAACCATCCACAGACTGGCCGGCTTACCGGACCACGACACAAATCCGCCAGTCAGATTCGTGCCGGGGACCGGCGCTCCTTCCCGGCCGGAAAGCCGTGCGTAAGACCGCACGGCCAACCGGGCGGGCTGAGCTGGATTTTAGTCAGATAATAACGTTAAGAAACTTTCCTTGTAGTTTAATACATTCCATAAGCAAAAACTCAAGGGCAACCGTTAGTTTGAAGTTTTTGTTTTCCAATGTGAAACTGAAGAGAGAGAGAGAGAGGTGGGGAAAGAGAGAAAAACATTTTTAGAATGATTCACTCCGATGTGTTTTCCTACGGTGTTCCTCACCGTTTTGTGTGCTGGATGTTATGAAATATAACTTCATTTAATAGCGAAAATAATGTAAGTAGAGAATGAGCAGTATTTCCACGACTGTAATAAACCGAACTTAAAGGCGTAGACAGGATAAAGGCTCATTGTGTTCGTCGTCATTATGTGAACCGTTGTTTCCTGTAAACATAGACGACCCAAGTGACATTAACTCAAGAAGGATTTGCTGGGGTCATAGCCGGCCGCGGTGGTCTCGCGGTTCTAGGCGCGCAGTCCGGAACCGTGAGACTGCTACGGTCGCAGGTTCGAATCCTGCCTCGGGCATGGATGTGTGTAATGTCCTTAGGTTAGTTAGGTTTAAGTAGTTCTAAGTTCTAGGGGACTGATGACCACAGCAATTGAGTCCCATAGTGCTCAGAGCCATTTGAACCATTTTTGAGCTGGGGTCATAAAGTCAGTCCGAATAAAACACAGATGTATCGAAGACTGGAGAGTGCTTACTGTGCTTCGCAGTATATGGCTTTCGTTTTATTTCATCCGATTCTCGTAATTCTATTGCGCTAACCAGACATAGAGAGGAAAAATTCTCGACCGGATGGCTGAAAAATTAATGCTGACTCTCCAGCGCCTTATAGCACAACATATTTCGTGCATACAATACTCTAAACGAAGGTTTAATATCTGTCTTATGTTGTAAATTCAACTCACGATGTGATAAGTTACTGAATTCTAGCACTGATTTCGAAAATGATGTTTCGCTCAAATCTAATTACTACTGATAATGTTACTCACATGAAAATAATATGAGGTCTGAAACACCTTCTTCTGTTGAGATTTTCACGAGCAAGCTATGGGAGTCTCTTACTCTAGTCCTCTGGAGGTCATCAGAGAAGCTTCGAAGATGGAAACACACTGCATCTCAATTTTGAGACAAGTTCGGATGTTTTGAAAACTTCCCGGCAGATTAAAGGTGTGCTGGCCCCGGAACCAAATATGGAGCTATGCCTTTCGCTGGCAACTGCTATAACGACATCGGTGCGTGCGCGGGTTAATGTTGCCAAAAACCCACACTCATTAAACTTCACCAGAAATTATTATCTCAGTAAACATTATATACCAATAGATGCCCTGCAGGAAGGAAAAGTTCATAAAACGGCCCTATCTCTCCAAGGAATTCCTATTTTTCGTAAATGGGAACTACAATTACAACAGCACAATGCAACACGATGTGAGAAAATTTAGTGATGAAAACACTACCAGAGGCACCAGGTCGACTGGGTACCAAATGGTAAAACGGACAATAGTGAATAACTCCAAGCTTTACTCAATACAGCTAATAGCATTGGCCCCTTGTTGAAATTTTAATTCGAAGGACACAACGGAACATCGTTTTGAGTGTCCAAAACTAGTCGCACTATGGGAAGCAGCAACGGACTTGATTAGACTAATCAATAAAACAGAAATAGACAATGTACAGGCCCCGACGCCATAGTAACCGAATGAAAGCTGTTTATCAAAGCAAAGCGACGCGTAACAACGCGGATTATGGCGCACACAATTCATACAATTTTTGGTCTCAAATTATCGGACAACCTACAATATCTGTTTTACTTACGGGGTAAACAGAGAAAGAAACTCCTCATCCAGAATACAGTATTACGTATGCAAAGGTCCCCATATATAAAGCTTATGACAATATTTTGAAATTAAAACTTATACAGAGAAAACTACCGTATAATGAGAATTTTAAAAAAATATGTCTGGTCAGAAGTAATTCTTACAGATATGCATATGGAAGACTGATATGTGATTGTGTTGTCAAGTATCCAGTTACATATAAAATGAGTTTGTTCCATGTTATGTGGTATTATTATGTAAAAATATTAAATTCTAAATAAATAATATGAAAGAAACTGTGACAATCAATCACAATTCACGACCCGCCATTATAGAATTTTCTCCGCCAGTACATCTCGTCCACCCTTGCAAACACTGCAGTATCTGTGCTATAAGATTGTCAGCGATGAGCAAAATCGTCAGACGTGCTCTTTGTCTGTGACGTTTTAACGCCGTTGGGAAAATACCTGCCGCAGTAACTGAGCAAATGCTTTGGTCATGCCTTGCAGTCCATTCAAAAATAAAATCGATTGCTCATACGTTCATTCTCTTGCTAACCGCTTTCACGAATCATTTCATTGTTGAAAGTACCTCACCCGACTCTGTCATACGCTAGAATGGCAATATTTTAAAATGCTCAGGATGAGGCTACTGTCGTCTACGGCAGCCACGGCGCTGATATCACAAACAATTGTGTTCACTTTTCATAATGCGTGATTTGCTACGTTTTACTCCTGCTGGAAATATACTTTCCGGAAAGCTGTAGTACATACGTAGACGACGTGCACAGGTGCTAGAGGGCCCAGGGGTAAAGAATGAGTACCGTGTCATCATCCGGAAGCGGTATCTTTGGATGCGGTATGGACAGGTGTGGAAACAGCACACCGTTTTCCCAGATTTCGTGACTTGGAGCCCTTTACTACTGCGTGTTCAGTTGACAATACGAGGTTTAATGCTCAATGTTCCAGTTCCCCCTTCACGAAAAACTCCCTGGCAGTAAAGGGAATCGAACCCCAGTCCTCGAAAGGGGAGTCATCCGCGATGACCACTCACCTACTTAGGCGGACACTTTTCTTCGATAGTTCAAACTGCAATAACGAAAACTGGATAAACGAAGAATCATAGTTGAACCATGTCGCTTATAGAGTATGTCTCAGTGTCATAATTTTTCCTATGGAAGAAAATAATTGAAAAACCACTAGTGTCCATCTACAAGTTGTTCAATGCGATACATGTGTGATGGAGTGGCCACAAGTAATGATCATAAGTGATGATCATCAACCTTAGTTGTTTGAAAGTATCAGCGCTTTCAGGTTGGTAGCTGGCTCTTATGTAGGCGTAATGAAGGGAAATCTGTTATGGCGACTAGGAAAGCCGTCGGAGACAACCACCAGGAAATTCAGCAACGGCACTTCTCCAAATCCGTGCTGCGGAGTTCGCATCCGGAACAAAGTAGTTCGTTGGGTTACCCGTCCTTCTTCCAACCTCCGCCTGGAAGCCCCAGCCTCCCACCCGTGGATGCCTTTACCACCAATTAATTACGCGCATTATCCCGCCCACTGCGCTAGCGCTGTTTAACTTGCAATTACGACCGGTTTCCGTAGCTTTGATCTGAACCGCCAGCGCTGTCTCTGCTCAGGGACGCAGCTGCTCCCTCACACAATTTAACTTCATTTGTTTGCGCCTTGCCAATTAAAGCGGCGCGATGAACGGAAGGCGGGGTGCCTTCGTTAGCCGCTTGAGTGTTACTGGATACGTACCTCAGTGGAAGATATTCCGCGCACTGAGGACCGGGCCGACTCACAAAGGATATGTCCGCAGCCAGTGGCGATAACGCGGAGGCGGTGGACTGGCTTTCCGTCCGCTCAGCGAGCGCTTGCTGCCGATTATGGTGTGTCGCCAGATCCAGTGTTGATTTTGTATGGCTCCTCTACACGTGTATCTTACTTCTTGGCTGTTACTTCTTGGTACGACTGCGGAAGCTTCAGCCACAAATACCATTGTGCTAACATTTCGCGACGTTGCTCTCTTGATAAACGTTCCATATCGCTGTTTAACGAACTGGAGTGGTCGGTATTAAGAACAGCAGACAAGAAACGAGTGAGATTGACGGACGAAATGAAGTGATAAGCTTCCAGGGAAAGTATGAACATTGTATTTCATCATTATAAATGGCGATGTATTTAAAAAAAGGCCAACACAAATACAGGGAGGTCAGTAAACGTCTGGAAAGCTTGTGTGGATGTTGCAGGGCATGTTGTCCTGACACACAAACGTTAAGAAAAAAAAATCGAAACCTTGCACTGTTTCCGAGTTAGCTAATAACGTCGTCCTGTGCGCAAATTCAAGTTTCAGCTAAGCACACACTCGCTGGGCAACACCGCCCCTGGCGGACCAATTGAATGTGAGAGCGCGACGCCCCGACTGGCCACTTTCAATGCTCAATAACTCGGAAACAGCATGGCGTTCCAGCCATTTTCTGACCAACCCTTATATCGACAACGTGAGCCTTCACCAAAGTGCCCGAGCGATGTGGCGCAGTGGTTAGTACACTGGACTCGTATTAGGGAGGACGACGGTTCAAACACGCTTCCGGCCATCTTGATTAACGGTTTCCGTGATTTCCTTAAATTTCTTCGGGAAAATGCCGGAATGGTTCCCTTGAAAGGGCACGGCCGACTTCCTGCCCCATCCTTCCCTTATCCTATGGGGTTGATGACCCTACTCTTTGGTCCCCCCCCCCCCCCCCCCAAAATCAACCAACCAACCTCTATCGACGCGTAGTTTTCGGTAAGGGCAATTATGTTTATACAGAAAGTTCGCTTATTGTCTATTACAAATTCGAAAAAACTACACTTTGATAGATTTAGTGGTTGTCGATATACGGGGAGGCCAGAAAATATTATTTTAAAGTTACTACCTGCAAGATTACGAGAACGATATAATGTATTTTTTATCGCTGTGGAAAGAGGTAACGAAAAGGACGTCATCAACATATCGTAACTTTATAAAATGGGAACAAGATAAAAGCACCCCAAACCACTATCCCACCATTAGAAGTAGAATTCCAACATCCATCCTACTGAACTAAGTGTAAGCAAAACTGTAACTTAAATACTGTTTGTTTGTTAACCTCGGTACTTGAAGCCTGTCAGTCTCTGCACTGCTGCTGTAGCTATCAAATAGGCGAGCGAGAGTATTGTATGCCGCAAGGTATCTTGATCGTTCAAATTTCTCTCATCTTTAGTAATGTTCATCATCCGTTTTTAAGAAACGGTTGTGACAGATTTTAGCTAAATGTGGGCCGACGTACAGCGAAATTTATGAAGTCGTGTCTACATTTTGTGTCCACATTTTACATGTAATAACTGTTATTTGGATTTATTTACACTTCAGTACGGCATACGCACAATAAAAGAAGGAATTGAGTGCGCCAGCTTCGAAAACGTAATTTTATTCTAAAAAACTTTTCTCTGATAAGAGCTACAAAGCTCTCTATTGATTCTTCTTGTTTCTGTACAACGCTAGTAAGCTGCTCACGATAAATGCTAAACATCTTTTTCTGTAGCTCCTCCAAGGACTAAGGAACACGTTACTTCTCACTACACATTACACAAGCCGTACCATCCGCTGTTAATTTTAATCCAAAACACAAACGTAACAACGTCGCTGCTGTATTCAAATTAATAAAAAAGATATATGAAAAATCTTGTCCAGGTCTACCAGAAAATGGGGCTACCAATGAGGCAATACTACTATCAAATGCTGAAACGGCCTCCTGGGTTTTCAGTTTTTCACCGACAGAAATTTTACTAAATACTAACGCCACAAGCAGCTGCAGTGCCGTATGATTTGTTTGCCTGCCTTGGTTACTTCCCTTTAAGTGGACTCTCCCTACATTCCACTGTTTCGTTTATCTCAGCCAGCGTCATATTATCGTTGGGGTGTGTCGTTACGTGTTGACGTGAACGTTTAAGTTTAGTTCTTTTGTTCGTTTGTTTCGATTTTGTCACTGTTAAAATGCTAACCATTGAAGAACGTGTGTTTTTAGTGGAGCAAGTGTTCAAAGCTGCCGGTAAATACACAGTTTCAGTTCGTCAAACATTTGGTTCAGCTTTCCCGGAGACAACACACCCACATCGCGATACTGTGCGGTATTTGATTACGTGTTTAATTGCAAATGTGTAGCCAAATACAGGAGCAAATGCGACTGAAGACTCTTAGAAGAGACACTCACCTCATAAATGATGTCCCAGGAGGTATGGTAAGCATTCAGAGATAGGACATGAAACGTCGAGTCAGGGTTCCTCTCAGAGACTTTCTCCGCTCAGTGATTGGGTGTTGTTTTGTCCTACTCATAATCATTTCATCCCAATCGACGCGCAAGTCGCCGAAGTGGCGTAGAATCGGAGGACTTGCACCCGGGTTTAAGATGCGCACCTACGCTTACAGATTAAACAAATCAGAAACCAATTATGACAATGATAAGACTTGCTTCAAAGCGAGCAACCTTTTCATTTCAATCAGTAACCGAAGTGCGACTGGATCCCATCCCGTCTCTTTTGACAATCTTATTGCGACTAAAGACCTGGTGACAATTGGGTGTTAGTATGTTGATGTTGTGGTCTTCAGTCCTGAGACTGGTTTGATGCAGCTCTCCATGCTACTCTATCCTGTGCAAGCTTCTTCATCTCCCAGTACCTACTGCAACATACATCCTTCTGAATCTGCTTAGTGTATTCATCTCTTGGTCTCCCCTACGGCCGGCCGCGGTGGTCTAGCGGTTCTAGGCGCTCAGTCCGGAACCGCGCGACTGCTACGGTCGCAGGTTCGAATCTTGCCTCGGGCATGGATGTGTGTGATGTCCTTAGGTTAGTTAGGTTTAAGTAGTTCTAAGTTCTAGGGGACTGATGACCACGGATATTGAATCCCATAGTGCTCAGAGCCATTTGAACCATTTGAATCTCCCCTACGATTTTTACCCTCCACGCTGCCCTCCAATACTAAATTGGTGACCCCTTGATGCCTCAGAACATGTCCTACCAACCGATCCCTTCTTCTGGTCAAGTTGTGCCCAAACTCCTCTTCTCCCCAATCCTATTCAGTACCTCCTCATTAGTTATGTGTTCTACCCATCTAATCTTCAGCATTCTTCTGTAGCACCACATTTCGAAAGCTTCTATTCTCTTCTTGTCCAAACTATTTACCGTCCATACGAATTCTTTCAGAAATGACTTCCTGACACTTAAATCTATACTCGACGTTAACAAATTTCTCTTCTTCAGAAACGCTTTCCTTGCCATTGCCAGTCTACATTTTATATCCTCTCTACTTCGACCATCATCAGTTATTTTGCTCCCCAAATAGCAAAAATCCTTTACTTCTTTAAGTGTCTCATTTCCTAATCTAATACCCTCAACACCACCCGACTTAATTCGACTACATTCCATTATCCTCGTTTTGCTTTTGTTGATGTTCATCTTATATCCTCCCTTCAAGACACCATCCATTCCGTTCAACTGCTCTTCGAAGTCCTTTGCTGTCTCTGACAGAATTACAATGTCATCGGCGAACCTCAAAGTTTTTATTTCTTCTTTCTCTAAGTCTACAAGTGCTAGAAACGTAGGTTTGCCTTTCCTTAATCTTTCTTCTAAGATAAGTCGTAAGGTCAGTATTGCATCACGTGTTCCAACATTTCTACGGAATCCAAACTGATCTTCCCCGAGGTCCGCTTCTACTAGTTTTTCCATTCGTCTGTAAAGAATTCGCGTTAGTATTTTGCAGCTGTGACTTATTAAATTGATAGTTCGGTAATTTTCACATCTGTCAACACCTGCTTTCTTTGGGATTGGAATTATTATATTCTTCTTGAAGTCTGAGGGTATTTCGCCGGTTTCATACATCTTGCTCACCATATGGTAGAGTTTTGTCAGGACTGGCTCTCCCAAGGCCGTCAGTAGTTCCGATGTAATGTTGTCTACTTCGGGGGCCTTGTATTGACTCAGGTCTTTCAGTACTCTCTCTAACTCTTCACGCTTTATCGTATCTCCCATTTCATATCCACCTACATCCTCTTCCATTTCCATAATATTGTCCTCAAGTACATCGCCTTTGTATAGACCTTCTATATACTCCTTCCACCTTTCTGCTTTCCCTTCTTTGCTTAGAACTGGGTTTCCATCTGAGCTCTTGATGTTCATGCAAGTGGTTCTCTTATCTCCAAAGGTCTCTTTAATTTTCCTGTAGGCAGTATCTATCTTACCCTTAGTGAGATAAGCCTCTACATTCTTACAGTTGTCCTCTAGCCATCCCTGCTTAGCCATTTTGCACTTCCTGTCGATCTCATTTTTGAGACGTTTGTATGCCTTTTTGCCTGCTTCATTTACTGCATTTTTATATTTTCTCCTTTCATCAATTAAATTCAATATATCTTCTGTTAACCAAGGATTTCTACTAGCCCTCCTCTTTTTACCTACTTTATCCTCTGCTGGCTTCACTACTTCGTCCCTCAAAGCTACCCATTCTTCTTCTACTGTATTTCTTTCCCCCATTCCTGTAAATTGTTCCCTTATGCTCTCCCTGAAACTCTGTACAACCTCTGGTTCTTTCAGTTTATCCAGGTCCCATCTCCTTAAATTCCCACCTTTTTGCAGTTTCTTCAGTTTTAATCTATAGGTCATAACCAATAGATTGTGGTCAGAGTCCACATCTGCCCCTGGAAATGTCTTACAATTTAAAACCTGGTTCCTAAATCTCTGTCTTACCATTATATAATCTATCTGATACCTTTTAGTATCTCCAGGGTTCTTCCACGTATACAACCTTCTATCATGATTCTTAAACCAAGTGTTAGCTATGATTAAGTTGTGCTCTGTGCAAAATTCTACCAGGCGGCTTCCTCTTTCATTTCTTAGCCCCAATCTATATTCACCTACTACGTTTCCTTCTCCCCCTTTTCCTACACTCGAATTCCAGTCACCCATGACTATTAAATTTTTTTCTCGCTTCACTATCTGAATAATTTCTTTTATTTCATCATACATTTCTTCAATTTCTTCATCATCTGCAGAGCTAGTTGGCATATAAACTTGTACTACTGTAGTAGGTGTGGGCTTCGTATCTATCTTGGCCACAATAATGCGTTCACTATGCTGTTTGTAGTAGCTTACCCGCATTCCTATTTTCCTATTCATTATTAAACCTACTCCTGCATTACCCCTATTTGACTTTGTGTTTATAACCCTGTAGTCACCTGACCAGAAGTCTTGTTCCTCCTGCCACCGAACATCACTAATTCCCACTATATCTAACTTTAACCTATCCATTTCCCTTTTCAAATTTTCTAACCTACCTGCCCGATTAAGGGATTTGACATTCCACGCTCCGATCCGTAGAAAGCCACTTTTCTTTCTCCTGATAACGACATCCTTTGAGTACTCCCCGCCCGGAGATCCGAATGGGGGACTGTTTTACCTCCGGAATATTTTACCCAAGAGGACGCCTTCACCATTTAATCATACAGTAAAGCTGCA
The DNA here is from genome assembly GCF_023898315.1 of Schistocerca nitens. NCBI lineage: Eukaryota > Metazoa > Arthropoda > Insecta > Orthoptera > Acrididae > Schistocerca > Schistocerca nitens. The sequence continues at coordinate 872,334,596 of NC_064614.1, read as the reverse complement.
TGCCATCGGGAAATATTACGGCCGTAGTTTCCCCTTGCTTTCAGCCGTTCGCAGTACCAGCACAGCAAGGCCGTTTTGGTTATTGTTACAAGGCCAGATCAGTCAATCATCCAGACTGTTGCCCTTGCAACTACTGAAAAGGCTGCTGCCCCTCCTCAGGAACCACACGTTTGTCTGGCCTCTCAACAGATTCCCCTCCGTTGTGGTTGTACCTACAGTTCGGCTATCTGTATCGCTGAGGCACGCAAGCCTCCCCACCAACGGCAAGGTCCATGGGTCATGGGGGATGGGGTGTTAGTATATCAAAAGTTAAATTGCTTCTCCGTTATGAAGGAACGATTTAAAACATTACGTATGAGCACTTATTACAAGAGACCTCACTTGGCGGAGTCACTACATCCAGTTAAAAATACACCAATAATGACCCGGTCTTTCAAAGACAGGAACGCAGATTAGTACAACAGGTAGTTAAGATTATCCTAAATGCGATTACAATCAAGAAATTGAGCCGATTAACATCTAAATCCAACCACTGGACCCCTGTTTGCTTAACGGCAAACTGTGTCTTGGTACAATTGTTTAGAATGTATTTTTAACCAGTAGCTGATTCATTAAGACATTGATGATCGGGTATAAACTAGAGAGGAAGGGCTATATGAGATCAGATCAAATTTTCAAACAATAACTTGTGTCTTAGTATAACGGCCTGTATTTACGACCAAAGAGCCGACCGATTAAAACCAGAAAATAATTAGGAGGTGTGGTAGACAATGACACCAATCCCTACTAGGATTACAGAATGTTACTCCCCTGTATCAGCAAGCAGCGGCGGTTATTGAGTGGTGCGGATGACAGCCAGATAGAATCGGGGGGCCAGGCCACGAGCTGTCACCCGGCACAAATGTTTCCAACCAACTGACGGGATGCGACCGACTGTTTGTAGTCAACGCTAAACCCGGTGAAGTACTCCGGCATCGTTACGCTGCGCAGGCCCTTCTTGCGTAGCTCGTAGCTTCGGCGGTGCGGACCTCGTGACCGCCTCTTGTTGCGACGCTACCGCCAATCCCCAAAATTGGTGCCTCCTCTTTCGGGCCAGCAAAACCGTATATATAACGGCAAGCAATGACCTTGTGAGGACACAATCCACAGATACCAACCCTCTTCCTCATAGATACTGGCAAGAGGGATAGTCGATACTACCCTTGAGCTAGTGACGCCAGAGAGAACAGTCAACCAACTTAATGGCACCACGGCTCACTGAGCGCATGGCGTCTCTCACTGGCAGCGGCATTTCTGTGTTCGCGCTACAAAAAAATATCGAAAGCACAAAAAGCACGCTAAGGTGGCACCAAGGGCAAAATTTCGCCTCTAGACGCAAACTCCTACCAGCGTGTCTCTAGTTCGCTGGAGCCAATGCCATCGCCGTCCGTTCGAGCGGCGGGAAAAGGTGCTCAGTGACGCTGACGTCGCAAGGTTTCTGTCCAATCGAAAATTACACTGCACGAAAACTGGTCCGAAACCTCACCTGACGAAAATAAAGTAAAAACGTGGAGACTAGGCGCGTGCGCTCGGCACGACAGAGTCGTGCACCTATCAGTATCAGAAACTTGTAGCACCGTCGTTCTCCTACCCTACAACCGTTGCTATTTAACGAATGAGTTCCAGGTAGCAGCTTTCGACCGGAGCGCTCTTTGAAGTCGGCCGGCTTCTAGTACATCAGCTGGATGCAAGTTCCGGGAAGTTCGTGGCTCGGTTATTGTCCACAGTCGCTCTAGCCCAGAATTCTTCGAAAGGGTCTGCTAGCCCAGAATTCTTCGAAAGGCGTCTGCGCCTTCCCCCCACCCTCAACGCCCTACCCTCCGGGTTTTACAACAGGAGCGCAGCCTGCAAACGTCTACTGTGTGAGAGCCCGGCCACCTCCCACTGCGGCCGAAAGCCACTTCCACACTCAGAATAAAGCCTCCACAAGCAAATACATCACATTTTTCCAAATACTGTGCATCTTGTGATGCCACTGTTGATGCAAATCACAGCAATGACCGATTGTCAATTACCAATATCGGGGTAAACAACAGTAAATGATACAAAATTGACATCAAACTCTTAATATAATTAATCTGAATGAAAGGTGGCCTGTTAAATAAAACAGACCTTTTCTTAATTGTAATTTCTTTGCTTCGAGGCCACACTTACACTGGGAAGTTTATCTGGAAGGAGCTAGAGAGGCTGTGAGATAGCAGGGAACTGAATGACCGATGAGAACTCGTGGCTGTGGTTGTTTGTGACGCAGACAATCGAAAGAAGCCGGAGGTCAAGTTTTTTGTATCGAGGAACAGGAGCGGAGAAAGCAGTGACGACAGTAGGTTTTGGTACGAAGGCGGGGCGTCTAGTAGAAGTGCAGAGAACTGACAGCGCCGCGAGGAGCTGGAAGCAGCACGTGGGAAGAGCGTGGCAGTCCGGCCTGGACAGGTATCAAATGCAAAGCGCCGAAGTAAACTTCATGCTGTTTCATTTATGGGTAGGAGCAGGTAATTCTAAGCGGTCGAAGGCAGGAGGACAGTTAGTTCGTAGGTTTTACTAGCTCTCATGAAGGTCTGGAAATGACATAGAGTTTGCTGAGGCTAGTTTAAACATTATTTGTCATAGTGTTAAAACAACGAGCATTTACAAAAGGCTATGAATACGGAGGCTAGATGGAACCTTAATTGTCAAAATATAAAAAAATGTGGAAACATTTATTAAAAATGGTAATAGAACCCTTTTCACTTTTAATTTCTATTTCCATGTCCATTCAACAATTGTGTGTTGGATCCTGTTCGTCGATATTTCATTTTCTGTTTCCACCGATGTTCACCGATGCTTATGAACCGTCGCTGGGTCTTCGAGACTGTCAGACGAGCCATTGATTCCTATTTAGAATAATTCCTCTTGTCTCAAAGGGTGAATGTTTTATAGTGAAGCTGGAGAAACAAGCAATTAGATTTATCAGTGTTGGAAGGATTGGTATTGAAGGCTGCCGAGAGCAATGAAACTAATTTAAGTAGCCCTCTCCAGGGTGGTACATTGCAAAGTGTTTGAATACCTTTGCAAAACTTGCAAGAATGACGCAGTGACCTCATGTATCACAACTATGGGAAGTCATTCAGAATACAATTCTTAAAAACGTGATAGAGAAATAAAATGGAATCGGCAAGTTTTGTACTATGAAAAACTGTAATTTGAAAACGATATCTGAGGTATGTGTGCACTCCCTGGTAACCTACTGTACATACACGTCACATATGTCACGGTCAGTACATAAACAGAGTATCGTGTGCAGACGATTGCAATAATGTACAAAATTCTATGTTCCAAAACGGCTTCAGCCAAGAAGATCTCAGCGTACATCCCACGTTTGACAGTCGTATGGACACGAAAATGACATATATAGACATAAATTATTACAGAATTAAGCGACGGACAAATCCCTCACAAGCAAAAAGGGCGCAGAAACTGACAAGGTGCATGCTAGATTTCTTATTGAATGTGCTGTGAAACTGCTACCGTAATGTACCTTAGACCGCTGAATAAAGAGAGCGTTTAACGTAATGGGAGATAACTGCGGAACATTCCACCCTATTGCAACGGGTGCAAGTCTGACGTGCAAACCTGTACATCAATATAAATGGCGCCTGTTTCTTCTAAAGTTGTGAAACACCTCTGGCGCTTACGTACGATGACTTTCATATAAAATGAATAGCTCCTATGTAGGAATCAACAAGCTTACCATAACCACCGATTGTGTGAAATTCAGCATAGTTTGTTCCCTTATCAGATGCAAAAGGCAGTTACATAGCGGCTCTTCTTGAATTTTTAGAAAGCTATGTATACCGTTCGCACTGACCACTAGACAACAAAATTACGAGAATGTGGACTATCCGATCACATATGCAGCTGGTTTAGAGATTTACTACACAACGGATCCAGAACTGAAGATAATATCTACTAGTTTGTTAGGCCCCATCATGTTCCTGTTCAAACTTCTTCTTCAGTAGCCGAAGTTCCTACCTGTCTACTGGGGACTTCTTTAGAAATCTTCTAGTAGCTCCGACTGGCTGAACACTGTCGAAAGTCAGTAACGCGTTCACATATAGAACGATGTTTTCCCGCTGTTATTCAGAAGAAGTGTATTACGTATAGGGATCAACACTGCTGTTTTTGGATCATTGAATAGGTAATGATTACAAATAACGAAAGAGAGTGGAAATGTTAATTAAAATACTACCGTCTTGCCGCGAAGGTGTTGCTGTTCGTTGTTTGTATTCCTCAAGAAACGTGGCAGTGTTATTTTCTTCCAACACGACGGGAAGTCACGAAGTTTGAACCCTCTAGCTGTCACCTCTGTTGTACTGTTGGAGATATGAGTCAATTCTTGAACTATCCATTAACAGATGTTGTTGAGTTTGGTTAGCACTCGTGTAGGATTAAAATTTCTGTCCAAGCTGCAATCGTCCTGAAGAATCACTACCGTTGATTCCACATTTTGTTGTAAACATATGTGAATTACATGCTCTTTAATCGGTTGTTTTACTAGCCCACTTTCGCCTGTAAATGTTGGCATAGCCACACGTGCTATGCACCCTTATCCACAGGGCTTACGATGGTTTGCAGAATAGAAAAAGGGATTGAAAAAAAAGGTGGGAACACCATGGGAAGTGCATTCTTGAACATGAATTAAAATGCTAGCCAAGATTGCAGGATATGCTGTTACATTCGACCACGAACAGCACCTTTGCAACGTCCTCAATAGTTTGAAATAGTCGGTAGTGTCAGAACAGTGTACTGTGTGGTTATGAGTGCGTTACGTTGGAACTAACTGATATCGAAGGTGGCAAATTGTAGGTGCTCATATGGTGGGTGCCTCTGCAGCCGAAGTGTCTGGTGTTTTAAGAGGCACTATAACGAAGATTTACACCGCGCACTAGGAAAACTCGAAAATTTTCGTTTGTTAAGTCACAATGCGGAATAATGGTGAGTTGACGGCCGGTCGTCGAAGAGGACTGTGACGAAAAATTTGGGAACGACAGCTGTAACAGTCAGTGCGGAATCGAGTATCCCTGTCTCACATTCCCTAAGCACCATATAAACACGATGGCAGTTCCATGAGAAGGGAGTAGCCAAACGAGCTGGAACTCAAAAACCACAAGTAAATTACGCAAATTCCCGTAACAGAAAAAGTGATGCCAAAGGCATAAAAACTGGAATGTGGAGTAATATTAAGTCTTGTTCCACACTGTCTCCAACATTTGGCTGAGCTTACTTACCAAGAGCGAGAAATGGTGTGGGTTCGGTGATGACTTGGGCAGCAATTTCGTGGTATTCCATGAGTTCATGGTTATCCTGCCAAGAATTATGTAAGCAATTAGGCCTATCTGGCCCATCCCACTATCCGATGTTTGTTCCGAAATGGAGATACTGTGTCCTAAGTCTACAAGGCCTCTGCCTACACAGCTCTCATCGTCGAGAAATAATTTTGTGAGCACGAGGATGAATTGTCTACGATGGCCGCTGCAGTCCTCGGACCTCAATATCATTAAACGTGTGCGTGATCGCTATTCATTCCCACTATCGTTACCCGAATATGACACCATTTCACTTGAAGAATGGTACAGGATCGCCTTGGAAACCATACAGGACCTGTATTTATCTTTTCTGAGATGATTGGAAGCTGTGAACGCTAACAGGTTTTCTGTACCGTATTAGGCGCCATTTTAGGCTTGGTATTGTGTTGTGCATTTGATGTTTCGATAATTTATGTCCGAGGAGGAATGATCGATATTCAGGGATAAAGGAATAGACAGGAACGAGCATTCGAAGTAAAAAGTCTAGTAAACATGGTCTCTAAAATGCATGCCGTAAGAGCTATGAGCACATCTTCATATTCGGCAGTGTGAACCAAACCTATGCAAGCGCTTTCCTTTCTGTATTTTTGGAGGAGGTAGCAGGGACCAAAGCAAGAAAATCTTGTCTCCCAAACACGGAGTCTAAAATACGTAACTTAAGATGTATTTATATTTCATGACGAACTAAACTAACTGAGGTTCCAAATATTGACATTTACTCCTAAAATTCAAATTAAAACTGTGATATGCATACCTAAAGAGATGTGTAAAATTTGTATCGGACGGGAACTTGACTCTGAATTTTCTGATAGCCGCGAGCGGTCGCCTTACCACCTAGGCTATCCGAGCACGCTCCTTGGACTGAACAACTTTCATATGTCACACACCTGTCTGTTTCTTCTCATAGATTACTGATTCATTCACTCACTCTCGCATACCTCGCGATTGCTCAGCAGGTTTTAGAATCAAGACAACGAGAAACCGTAGACGATCGCGTTATTTACGTCACAGGCACGTCTTTGCCTTATATATGTATGGTGTTTTCGAAATTGTGATTACAAATTTCTGTGACTCGTAGAGAAGAGCGAGTACATAATCGTACCTCCACAGTTGAAATGGAGGACAGTGGGACGTCAGCTGGTATAAATTTATTTTAAAAATGAACAAATTCCTCCAGCTGTATTTAAGGTGCCGATTTTATTTTGGCAACTAGTTTCAACGTTGTAACAACGTCATCTTCAGGCCCATAAACTTGTTGAAGTCAACTGCATGCGGCTGATACTACAAGTCAGTACATAATAATCTGAACAGGAACCCATATCCGGAAACGTACCGATTCCGTTCTACGACGGTTTGAATTCAGATGTGTAACACGTCCACGTCTGCTCAAGGAAAGAGAAAAGTCTCAGGGCTGGTTGTCCTCCTGAGCAATAGGCTCGACAGGATGACGTGTATTACGTCAGACGGTCACCTGATTTCACTTAAAATTTGTCTTGTTGCAAGAATTCGGGTGTGAGGCCTTGCCGTGGATTACAACAGTCCGGCCTCCTCACGGTGAAGATACCTGTTCCGCGAAGCCACTGCGTAACTTGGGCAAGATGTTTGTGCGATGGCGTGTTACGTTGCGGAAAACGTTCGTCATGCAACCGACTAGCAGCTCTTCCGTTTCCTCCAGCTTCGCGGTACACAAGAAGCATGCGTGTACCGAACCGCCGGCCGCGGTGGTCTAGTGGTTCTAGGCGCGTAGTCCGGAACCGCGGGACTGCTACGGTCGCAGGTTCGAATCCTGCCTCGGGCATGGATGTGTGTGATGTCCTTAGGTTAGTTAGGTTTAAGTAGTTCTAAGTTCTAGGGGACTGATGACCGCAGAAGTTAAGTCCCATAGTGCTCCGAGCCATTTGAACCATTTGTACCGAGCCATGTTTACCGTATCGGAGACGCAAAGGCATTGAAAAAAGTGATAAATGTATGTTTCGTTATGTTTCCTGACGAATTGTTATCTTTGTACTGCGTCACACCTAATTTAAATCCTCAGGCAAAAGTGGATAAATTAAATATCTCAATGTAATCTGTCGTAGAATGAAAACAAAACGCCTCCGGACATGGATTCCTTTTCAAAATATTGTGTACTCTCTCCCCTCTACAGTTCCTAGAGGTTCGTGTTGCCAATTTTCGAACACTCTGTGTATATATTCAGGGTTGAGTCACTAACCATTGCCACCACGAATAACTCCGAAAGTGTGGCAGGAGCTGTAAAGTTTGTGGCACAAAAGTAGCGTGGGACAATGGAGGCCATGATATGACGCTGGATTTTTGTTGCTAATTGGGTTCGCTTCGCCGGCCGCGGTGGTCTAGCGGTTCTAGGCGCTCAGTCCGGAACCACGCGGCTGCTACGGTCGCAGGTTCGAATCCTGCCTCGGGCATGGATGTGTGTGATGTCCTTAGGTTAGTTTGGTTTAAGTAGTTCTAAGTTCTAGGGGACTGATGACCACAGCAGTTAAGTCCCATAGTGCTCAGAGCCATTGGTTCGCTTCAGAGATATGGTCAACTTTGTTTTTTTTTAATGAGATGCTATAGTTTTATTTTCTGATAGCGGCTATCGAGACGAATCCAATGATGTTTAACAGTATGGTCTTTGAAAGTTAACGAAGGTCACAATGGTGGCATGAACGTGAATTTACGGAAGGTGTTCCAAGTGATGACCTTCGCTATCAATGCAGTGCTGCAATCTCCTTATTATGGATTGACTGATATTTCTTATCACTTCGGCACTTATCGAAGCACATGCTCTGACAATTCTCTCTCGTATATCATGCGTATAATAAATATTCGTTGAATATGGCCTACCCATGTAACGTGCCACTGACGTGTAAACACCATTCGACAGTTTCGCAATATAACACTAATGGGAACGCTAAGACTAGTATCGTTGAATCAAGCGAATGTCAATGATGTATTCCTTCGAGGAACAAGTCGATACGCTTCTAATTTACGGAGAATGCCAATAAAATTCAGTGAGAGCTAGAGACTTTTACGCTGAAAGATATCCTTAACATACTCACCCTACAAGACGTGCATTTAAATATATGTATGATAAATTAAGAACAACTGGATCTTTAACGCATCGGAAACATATCCGGCAAAGGAAAGTTACAAACGAGGAAACAGAAACTGGTACTCTTGCCACTGTGGTTCGCGATCCTTGCTTTAGTTCGCGTCAAATCGCAAGGGAAGCTGCCACGAGCCAAAGTAGCGTTGGTCATGTTCTGCATCGCCGTAAATATCATCCATCAAAACTTCACTGGTCCGTATTGTATGCGTCGCATTATATTCTACTGATGGGCTCAACTTCAGATTCAGAGGAATGACAGATTTATTAATTTGAGTTTGAAATTTCCTAGAAGATTAAAACTGTGTGCCGGACCGAGACTCGAACTCGGGACCCTTGCCTTTCGCGGGCAAGTGCTCTACCAACTGAGCTACCCAACCACGACTCACGGCCCGCCCTCACAGCTTTACTTCTGCCAGTACCTCATCTCCTACCTTCCAAACTTTTACAGAAGCTCTCCTGCGAAACTTGCAGAACTAGCACTCCTGAAAGAAAGGATATTGCGGAGACATGTCTTAGCCACAGTCTGGGGGATGTTTCCAGAGTGAGATTTTCACTCTGCAATGGAGTATGCGCTGATATGAAACTTCCTGGCAGATTAAAACTGTGCCGGACCGAGACTCGAAATCGGGACCTTTGCCTTTCGCGGGCAAGTGCGCTACCAACTTTTCTTCTTTTTTCCTTTTTTTCCTTTTTTGGTTATTTTATTTTTTCTTTCCTCACTTTTTAATTTTTTGTTTGGTTTTTACCAACTTTTGTTTTGTTTTTTATTTTTTTATTTTTTGCAGGTAAGGAGAAAACAAATAAAAACCTCTTGTGTATGAAAATAAGAGATGACGTACTTCATAAAATAACGCAATAGCCTTTGAAAACGTAAAACATAAAACGTAGCTATATTTCCGCAATGGCCTTCTTTTTTTATTTTTTTTTTGTTAACATAAATGAGTATACAGACTCACCATCAGCAGACCCAAATTTTTTTAAGTTTTTTTTGAGGGGGGGGGGGAGCACATCAGAAAGAAAACAAATAGGCTGCAGATAGGGAGCTATACGTGAAAAGGATAAACATGTAAGGGAAAGAAAAGGAGAGGAGGAGAAAAGGGAAGTGAAATAAAATAGGAATACTTTCCGCCCCATTCTCCACTTTGGCGCTCCATCAGAACAAAATGCATTCTATCATTGACCACTAAAGGGGAACGTGAGATCGTCCAGTCTTGGATGACACGGTTCGTTGAGATTCCAGCTTTGAGGCAGGTTGGTGAAAATACTCTGTAAATAATTCGCGAAAGTGGCCCGACAGTGTCGATGTCGGCGAGGGGTGTGGTAATGTACTTGTAGGCGTGTCCAAAAGTCCGCCGGATCGACGATGTCGTCCCAGAAGAGGTAGTTGACAGCCATGCCACTGATCCATGTGACGGCGTGCCACTTAGCCGATGGAAAGTAGGTCGTGTCGGGATATATCATCATGGTAGGAGAAACGTGATGTGGTGGTACTCGGAGGTAGAAAGCTACAATCTTCTGTACGAGGGTCCAGACAGCTGCTGCTGGCCCACACTCAAACCGATGTAAATCTGTATCTTCGACATTGCACTTGAGGCACAGGGGTGAGTCCACCAGTGCGATGCGATGCTGTTTCTGTCTTGTAGTATACTTGCCGTTGACGAGAAGGTACCACATAGAGATGGTGTCAGTGGTGTGATATGGTTGGTGGATCGTTTTCCAAACCGTAGGCCATGAAAGCAGGGGGTGACGTGTTTCGACGGCTTTGCGGGGTGGAACCTTTCGGATAAGGCATTAGATGTCACGGGTGGTCGTCTTCCTGGTCCTGGGGAGCTCATGCATATGTAGCTGTACTCCAAAAAGAAATGGCCGATATATGAGATCGGAGGTGAGATGTGTGCCAGAGACGTCGGTGGGCGTCTCGAAACAGGTGCGAGCTCGGTGGTCAACATTCCAGTAAAACAAGCATTTTGGCTTTTCCATAACCGGAGCATAGTATTGGTGTAAAGTGCCGTAGTCCTGGCTCTCACATTAACCACGTCGATGCCACCGTCCCGCTTCGGTAAGTTGAGAGCTTCATACTGGACTTTGAAGATGTGTCCAGAACAAATAAAATAGCCGAAATCCGCCTGTAACCTGGCCGCCATTGTCGCAGTGATGGGCAGAATCTGCGCTCTATGGGGTATCCGGGCTGCCAGATGGGTATTGACGAAGGTGACTCTCTGGCACATATTCAGCGGGCGTAGTATGTGATTTTGTATGTTGGCCCGGATGCGTTGCAGTAGCGCCCGAAAACTGATCGCCGAGGTGCGGCGAATGTCTCGCGTGTACACCAGCCCGAGACAACGAAGGGTGTCCACCAGTTGAAATGGGACTACGCTGTCTGCGATAAGGCCACGGCCGATCTTCATGGCGCATGATTCTGCCACGTTCATAGCGCTCCCTTCCCCTGCACTGTAACGGGTAATCCACTGCATCGCAGCTTGTACGTCGGCCGCTGAACGTACGACGAGGGCCAAGTCGTCCGCGTAAGCTCGGCAGCGGAAGATATTATCCCGGAGTGGAATACCTGTCAAACGTCGCCGTAATCCGCAAATGAGAGGATCCATCGTAATAGCATAAAGCACCGTCGACAAAGGGCAACCCTGCCGTACTGAGCCTTCAATCCGTATAGGTTCTGTAAGTCGGCCGTTGACGAGAAGTCTGGACGTGGCTGCACGAAGGAGCCGCATAATCACTTACGTGAACGTCGGGGGAATTGCCATTCGGTTCATCACTGCGTTGAGGAATGCATGATTGACGCGGTCAAACGCTTGTTTGAAGTCGATGGAGATTAATGCGCCTGGCAGTCGTGAGTGTGTTACCACAGCGATCACATCTCGATATTCGCTGAGGGCTGTCTGTATATTACGATCGCCGCCTAAGGGTGTTTGTTCGTGGGAAACAACGTCTCGTAAGACATGTTTGAGTCGCACTGCTAGAAGGCGTGTGAAAATCTTGAAGTCGGAATTGAGTAACGTGATCGGCCGATAACTGTCGAGTCGTGTTCCTCCTGCGGGTTTCGGGACTGGTACAAGTAAGCCATCAAAGAACATTGGTGGCGGGTTCGCCGCGCCGGACAGGAGTTCCCGGTACATGTCCCTCCATCGTGGCAACATCAAATCTTGGAAGGTTCTGTAAAATTCGAGAGGTAAACCATCCGGGCCGGGAGATCGATTCAGAGACCCTTTGGCCACAGCGCTTTGGACGTCGTCGGTGGTCACTTCACAAGTCAGGAGGGTTGCACCTGCTGCGATTAGAGTACCAAGTCTCTCCTGGGCAACCTCAGCAATTGCCTCTGCACCGGCAGGTACTTCTTGATAGAAAAGTCTATAGTGCGTTGTGAATGCATCCGCAATGGTAGCTTGCGAAGTCATCCGTCGTCCATCAGGTAGGTCTAAAGTTGTCATTAAAGCCTGTCGGCGTCGACGAACATTTTGAACAATTTGATGCATAGAAGGTTCTTCACCGTGAATCCTATCTTGGCTGCGTGCTCGTACAATGGCTCCCCCTAGACGGCATCTGGTCAAGGTTAAAATCTTTGCGTTGATGCGTTGAGCTTCTTTTAGACGATCCGGGGATGGAAGGTGGTCCATGAGTTCACGTAGAGTGCTGTAGTAGAAATCAGTTGTGTGGTGATTCCACCTGGCTTTGGCTCTGCCATAGTGTGTCAATGTGCGTCGGATGGCCGGTTTGGCGCACAGCAACCACCACTGCAGTGTGGTCTCGTAACGGAGAATGCGTTGAACACAGGTGTGCCACGTGTCGGTGACCTGTTGTCGACATTCAGGGTCCCGCATTAGCGTGACATTGAGTTGCCAAGGTCCTGCACTACGCCATACAGATTGTCGACGTAGGTTCATGGTACAGATGTAGATGTCATGATCCGAAAAAGCAGACGGACAACGTTCCACGTCGAGGAGAACTGATTTTAGATCGTCAGAGATGTATATTCTATCAAGTCGGCTGGCGGAGTGGCTCGTGATTTGTGTATACCCCGGGCGGTCGCCGTGTACCACTCGCCAAGTGTTGAGGAGACGAAGGCGGTGGACGAGGAAGCGAAGTTCCGGACAAGTGGAGAAATGTGGGTACTGGTCTGTACGCTCGAGAACACAGTTGAAATCTCCACCTACGATGAGATGATCGTATCGGCCGAGGAATAAAGGCGTGATATCTTCTGCGTAGAACTGGGAGCGATCCCTCCGTTTATCAGTGCCCGATGGGGCGTAGAGATTTATGATTTTGAGTCCTTCAACTGTTATGGCCACCCCTCGCGCCGTTGGGAGGTATGCGACATCGGAAACGGCAATCCCTTCTCGTAGGAGGACGCTGCGCCTGTGTGTTCAGAGCTGCAGGGACGGCGTACGTCTCATATCCATAACACCCAGTCCAAGTTGCTTTCCTCAGTTCTTGCAACAGGGCGATGTCGATGTCCGCTGCTCTTAGCGTGTCGCGGAACAGTTGAAGTTTAACGTGGGAGCCGATATTATTAGTACTGATAGTAGCTATTCGGTACGCCTGATGGAAGATCCGTGCTGCCGATAGGTTCGTAGCTGGTGAAGATTGTCGTGGTGGATGCTGGAAGTCCATAGAAGTCGCTGGAGTCGCCGTAGAAACTTCCCCCATTTTAGTGTTGATCTAACGGAGGAACAGATCTCATTTCCGCATCAGATGGAGGTGGGAAATCGTGTCATCTGCCCATGAAAAATGTCCGACAGGTTTGACATCGGCGAGAGGTGGCAGCGCCGGCCGAGTCGGTCACAACAGGCGTGCTATGTCCCATGGCTTCTGGGCGCAGGGCTTGCGCACTTTGTCTGTTGGACGGTTCACCGTCTTGTGGATGACGCGTCTCCGTGGCAGAGGAGAAAGTCTTATCGTGTTCTCCGTCAGAGTGATGCGCCATCTCTTCGTCCTGCGGAGGGGGCTCAATGGTCGAATCTGATGTCTTGCGGCGTTTTTTCCGTCGTTTGGGCGACTTCTGCTTTCGGCAATGAGTTTCGGTGTCTGAGGAAGGAAGATTCACGTCGTTCCGGTACAAAAGCCGCGGGTGCTATGATGCGGTCGTCATTCTCCAGAACACTCTCATTGGTATCCTTGTGATCTTCCAGCGTGGGTGTGTCCGGCTGTAGGACCTGTTCACGGGCGGCATCGCTGGTGTCAAGATGCTGGGACGCCTCCGGGTGTATCGGACCAGAGAGACGCTCATTAAAGGCGTCTTGTGAGGGCTGGACGTGTAGTGTCGCCGCACAGGTGACTGGAAGGGTGGTTGTGGTTCTGTCGGTGTTCGTATAGTCGTGCCTTACTTGTGTGGTGCGGTGTTTCAGGCATTCATTACGGACATGGCCCTCTTTGCCACAACCGGAACATGTTCGAGGTTGTCCGTCGTAAATGACCACCGCACGGCAGCCGCCGACAGAAATGTACGATGGAACGTGCCGTTTGAGATCGATTCGGACTTGTTTCACACCATTAAGCACCGGATACGTCGTAAACTGTGCTCATGTCTCGGCTACGTGGCTCTAGACTTTTCCGAACGGGCTTAGCGCCGCGATGACTTCATCTTCATTCACCTCGAAAGGCAGTTCGAATACACTGATCGTCCGAAGGCCAAGTCTTGCATGGTCGACATCCACAGGCCCGACGTTTCCGTCGCAGTGCCGAAATTTGAGTCCATGTCGCGTCCTTTGAATAATCTCGGTGCAGGCATCGTCGGAAGTCATCTTAACGTAAACGACGCTGTTAATGATCGATAGGTGTATGCTGATAAGTTCGTCACGGGGGACCTTCACGTCTTCGCGAAGGAAGCGTTCGACGGCCAGTGCTTTGGGTCGTGCGTATTCATTTGAGAAGGTGAACTTAAAAGTGTTCTTCCTGTAAGAGTTGGCCATTAGAGCTTGTTCGACTGAGAAGCGCTGTGACGAGGAAGTAAACAAAACACACCGCGCGCGCAGCGGCGTGGACGGCCGAGCGCGGTGCGCACTGCTGCCCTGCCGAACGCAGACTGCGTCCAACTGAGCTACCCAAGCACGACTCACGCCCCGTCCTCACAGCTTTACTTCTGCCAGTACCTCGTCTCCTACCTTCCAAACTTTACAGAAACTCTCCTGAGAAACTTGCAGAACTAGCACTCCTGAAAGAAAGGATATTGCGGAGACATGGCTTAGCCACAGCCTGGGGGATGTTACCAGAATGAGATTTTCTCTCTGCAGCGGAGTGTTCTCTGATATGAAACTTCGCAGGAGAGCTTCTGTAAAGTCTGGAAGGTAGGAGACGAGGTACTGGCAGAAGTAAAGCTGTGAGGACGAGACGTGAGTTGTGCTTGGGTAGCTCAGTAGGTAGAGCACTTGCCCGCGAAAGGCAAAGGTCCCGATTTCGAGTCTCGGCCCGGCACACAGTTTTAATGTGCCAGTAAGTTTCATATCAGCGCATACTCCGCTGCAGAGTGAAAATCTCGTTCTGGAAATTTGATTTTATTTACTGACGAGGCTACATTCACGAACCATGGATATGTTAATTTGCATAACATTCATTATTGGGTAACTGAAAATCCACGTTGGCTGTGGCAAGTTGCACACCAAAAACCGTGGTCAGTGAATGTATGGTGTGGGATTCTGGAGGACAGAATTATAGGCCCCTCTTTCATCAAACGAAACCTTAATGCAAGGAACATTAGGTCTGTTATTGGAAGAAATACCTTTAGGAACAAGGAACAGAATGTGGTATCGACACGATTGGTGTCCGGCACATTTTTCACTGACGGCTGGAAATGAGTTGCAGAGACAAGTCCCAAATCGTTGGATTGGACACGGAGGACATGTGTCGTGACCGGATCGTTCGACAGACTTGACACCTCTGGATTTTTTTCTTGTGGTGATTCGTAAGAGATGCAACGGCCTTGCCGCAGTGGATACACCGGTTCCCGTCAGATAACCGAAATTAAGCGCTGTCGGGCGTGGCCGGCACTTGGGTGGGTGACCATCCAGGCTGCCATACGATGTTGCCATTTTTCGGGGTGCTCTTAGCCTTGTGATGCCAACTGAGGAGCTACTCGGCCGAATAGTAGCGGCTCTGGTCAAAGAAGACCATCATAACGACCAGAAGTTCGGTGTGCTAACCACACGCCCCTCCATCCGCATCCTCATCTGAGGATGACACGGCGATCGGATGGTCTCGATGGTCCACTTGTGGCCTGAAGACGGAGTGCTATTCGTCAAAGATATTGTTTATAAAGAAGTTCCAACGAAACCTGAAGATATGGAAGAGAGAATTGTCTGAGCATGTGCTTCAATTAAGTGCCGATGTGATAAGGAATAGCACTCAATCCATGATAAGAAGGTTGCAGCACTGCATTGAGATCAATGGCTATCACTTAGAACACCTTCTCTGGATGGACGCTCGTGCCACCTTTGTGACCTTCGGTAACCTCCAAAGACCATCCTGTTACACATCACTGGATTCGTCTCGATAGCCGCTATCAGAAAATAAGTACCAAACTACAGCATCCCATTAAAAAAAAAGTTTACCCCACCTAACAACAAAAAACCAACGTCATATTATGTCCCCCGTTGTGCCATGCAACATTTGTCCCACAAACTTTTTACCTTCTACCACACTTTCGGAGTTATTCTAGGTGGAAATAGTTACTGACTCATCCTGTATTTGATGCCGATTTGCGTAGATGGACTTGTGACGAAAATGATTACGTAAGTCTATTGTTTCTCCTTGTCTGGAGTCTAAAAGCTACACGGGAATGACGAGGTGTGTGAGTGCGGGTAAATGCATCAGTAATAACCCGTAGAAGAAGTAGACGGGTCTGTGGCTTATAGTAGCATGGGTCGGTCCGGGAGCGTGTTCAAATGGTTCAAATGGCTCTGAGCACTATGGGACTTAACATCTATGGTCACAGTCCCCTAGAACTTAGAACTACTTAAACCTAACTAACCTAAGGACAGCACACAATACCCAGCCATCACGAGGCAGAGAAAATCCCTGACCCCGCCGGGAATCGAACCCGGGAACCCGGGCGTGGGAAGCGAGAACGCTACCGCACGACCACGAGATGCGGGCTCCGGGAGCGTGTTCGGACAGCCTAAGCAATAATGCGACCGCTAGCAATTAGCAGGAAATCCGGGTTCGATTCACCATTCAGTGCAAGTTTTCAAATGTAGCTTTAGATAATACATCTGCACCTGTGACAAGACTTCAACTGTCTACTACAGTTCGTCTAATTAGGATTCCCTGAAACTCTTATCTTAGACATGACCCTGATCTAGCAGACACTGTCGAATAATATCTGCAGGGTGTCCTACGATTGGAAGTGAATTTCGTGAATAAATTTCAAACGTAGCTACAGTGCTATGTGCATTTTCTCAGTAGGAGACATGTCTTTCACTATACCGAAGGTGAACAAATGTTCATTGCTCTTAGGGTATGCATTTTACAGGCCTTGTTTACTTAATATTTTTGTTCGAATCATCGTTCCTGTCGTATCCCCATTAATCTGCATTAATTCTTGGACACCCTTTAGATGTAGGTGTCACCCGACAGTGCCTGACAGGTCAGAGTCATGTCTAGAGTATGTATATCGAGGAACCCCAATTAAATCATTAGTAGTAGAGACTAGAAGACCTGTGATTTCCGTAATGTGGATTACCAGACCCTAATGCGTCCAAATGACGCGCGACTCACCACCACATTACTATGATTCCATTTAGCTGGAGCACGAGGCGATAATGACCGGACGCGGTTTCCTTTCCTGGCAGCGGATATGGGAGAGAAGTTGCTGAAAATCAGTGCGCCGAGTGGCGGACGCCGCAGACGGAGGGAAGGGCGCTAACTAACTCGAGGATTCGACCAGCGTCCGCCGGCGGAAAGCCTCGTTAAGGTCCAGCCCGTCGGCCGCTAATTCTTCTGTTGCCCTCGTCGCCACTGTTGTCGGCAATTAAAAAAGTTAACAAGGCTGCAACTCTGGACACAAACAAAGGCGCCCGCCGCCGCCACCGCCTCCTCCGCGACTCCGGCAACTGATTGGAGACCGGATACCGGGCACGAGTTGGGAAACAACTTCTTTCCGCTGTCAGTCCCGCCTCCTTTGTTTGTCTTTGAGAGGAAGAACATTCGACAGAGGAGATGAGCCAAATTAACAGAGCGTCCGTACGCAGGGGATGTTAATGAAGTTATATTTCTTTGTCGGAAAGGTGTACAAAGATTGTCGTTATAAACTACTCTATTCCTCAAGGGCAGGGGGGTTCCTAACCCTTTGTCCGTGCTCCGTCCAGAGAGTTCGATTACACTCATTTTCCGATGGCTCCATTTGGCTTTGTGTGAACTTTACATCATCTTTATAATGTGGCTATCGACCGAAAAAATTCTTTTCTTCCGTCGGCAATGAGAGCCAACAGTATGAAGTAGCCACCTCAATCATAAACAGAATTATTAATGTGGTCATTACATCATCTGTTGTGCGTCCTCACGGGGATAGGCGTTGCCGTGTTCTCTGCATTGGACTGAAAATCAAGAGAAGTTGAATTCGACTCCCGTCTGCTCATTATATTTACATCTTTCGTAGTTTTACTGACTGGCCTCTAGCAGGCTTGCTTAATTCCTGTGAAAAGTCCATCCCAGAATTCCGTGCCCATTCTTGTCCAACACAGCTACGTTGTTGCTGGTGGCATGTTGAGCTCAAACTCTTTCCTACGTTATTACGTCTATATCTATTATACAGAAGTCATCCTATTGAGTATGGAAAAGGGTAATTCTGGTACGACTGACAATACCCACCTTTACTGTTCCAGTCCGTAATGATGCTTGGAATGAACCACTGCTTATAAACCTGCGTATCAGCTCGGATATCTCTCACTTAGCTTCATTTTCGTAACGGCCCAACTCCTTAGGGAATTCTGATTCACTAGATACGACGTGAAAATCAGTTGTCTCATGGACACTCAACAGCGAATCCACAGTGTGTCCCAGGATGAATTGTCAGTATTCAGGCATATGAGAGGAACCACCACTCGAAGCAGCAAAAGCAATGAACATGCACTCTAAAGCGCGTAATTTAAGAGTTCCTAGCACTTCTTCCTATTTCATATGTGAAACAAATTTCTTATACTGTAAGATCCTTGCTTTGCAGCTCTTTTCTAGTAAACAAAGGCTCTGAAGTGCATACCTTAGGATCTATAAGTATTTGATCATCTTTGCTACTGGACACACATCTGCTGTTTATAGCTCTTCACATAGCTACGCAGTTCAGAGCACATGTTAACTGGCCTTCAGACTTTCGGATCTCTGAATATTAAACATTCCTCCCGGGACACACTGTCTTGTAACGTGAGAATGTGTTTAGTAGTAATTCACGAAGATAATCAGAGGAGGTGCTAAAAGGACCAGAGCAAAAACTGAAACGAAAAGATGATGAATTTTCAGGATGCCTACCCGATCGTCCATTAACACTATAAATGTTTCAGAGCGATCCAAATCACACTCCACCAAAATTAAGTTAATATAAGTACAAAATTACTGAGCAACAGTCAATTCTATACTATTTATCTAGTCCTGCCACTGTGGGACAATCTTCATTGATGTGGGTTAATGGTTTGATGAACTCGTCTGTAAAACAGAAACGTTACGGTGGCGCGCAAATACCAAATAAAATTAGTAGCTCAAAAACCTGACACAAGACTGAGTCTCTTTCATATAAAAACGACACGCATCAAAGGAGAGGGTTGGAACTTAAATAGTGGCAACTATTTACTCACAACCGATACAAAAGAGTTACCTGTTTGAACCTGTTATTGTCCTTCCAAGTAGTCACAGGCGTTGTGTAAAACCCGTTGCCGGCGATGTGGAAGGCGTAGTATACCGTTAGCAGAGCCTGTTCTGTTGGTAGTGCGATTGGAGCGGTCTACTGCCTGTCGAACCACTGAAACAGTTCTAAAGCGAATGCAAAGAAGTGGTGACTAATTTGAAGGACAGTAACAGGTGCAAACACGTAACTCTTTGGTATCGGTTGCGAATAAGTAGTTGCCACTATTTAAGTTCCAACCCTCGTAGTTTGTAGGTTACCTAGAGAAAAATGAATCATTGTTTTGAGACGATGTTTAGCAATAACATCCCCCAGCTCAGTTCATTCCTGCAACAGTTATTTCGAAAGATCCCATCAAGTCTTCAGGTCAACACCCTACGGGCCGGCCGAAGTGGCCGTGCGGTTAAAGGCGCTGCAGTCTGGAACCGCAAGACCGCTACGGTCGCAGGTTCGAATCCTGTCTCGGGCATGGATGTTTGTGATGTCCTTAGGTTAGTTAGGTTTAACTAGTTCTAAGTTCTAGGGGACTAATGACCTCAGCAGTTGAGTCCCATAGTGCTCAGAGCCATTTGAACCCAACACCCTACGACAGGACAGAATTATCTGTGAGCACACACGTTGATTCGTACATTACAGATCTCATGTACAGGATGGTTGCAATTAAAGTGTGGAACCACACTACAGATTGCTCTACTGCTGGCAGAAACAACGGTGGACCACAGAATGTTCAGTTGTCGTGACACAACTTGTGCACTGTATAAAGATCGCATATTGCGTCAGAATTCTCAGCTGTGGCAATTATTTGCGGTGTAATTCGCCGTCGACTTATCTCTGAAGATATCTCCAGTTGATTCAAACTTCCGAATAATGTTCTTCAGCCCCAGTGAGGAAAGAGGACCTCTCCGTATTTCTTTAACGCGTCGATACTCAGCCGCATTACTGCTGTTGGGTTGATGAAACAGCTTTACGAGTAAAGCCCCGCTCAACTTGACTAGACCATTTCTACTTCCTGCAACTATAATTCACACAGAGGCTTGCGTGTCAACCCTATGTCGCCGTACCAACGGCAGATCACGATAATAACGCACGTATAACAACGAAAATCCTGCAGTGAACACTCTGAAAATAATTTCTATAAAGTTGTGTACCAATACGGTTGACAGTTTTCTGTCTACACTGGCTAAAGTAGCGGAAGTTTGAATACAACCACTTTGTACTGTAGGGTGTCGCGTGATGTTGTCAGTTATCACTCCAATAAGCCTGCGCAGTCATACCACTTAAAACTAAATAAAACGTAAGCATTTTTCCTTCGTGGATCTGAAACGTGAAGTCGATTTACGAGGTAGTACTCCTTTAAAGACGAGGAGACTCAGTCAAATTTTGTAAACTAAACGAGCCATTCTTTGAAGAATTTATCAATAAAATATCAAGTGAGATGGAGGAGAGACTAACATTTGATGTACCTACGTTCAGATCACAACCTAGCAACTTATAGTTAACTTCTCCATTCATGCCCTGAAATCCTCTAAAATGATAACTGATATTATTCTAGCATTACATGTAACTCAGTGCTCTGACACGAATTATCTTGCTATCGACGTCAAGAACTGTCCCAGAACAAAGGAATATGATAGTAGCCTTTTCATTCCGAAGGTATTGCTGCTCAACTCTGAAAAGTGACATTAAGGTCCTGTCGACGATGTAGTTGGGTATGCCGTGTAGGTTCGATAATGGGAAGGAACTGAGTCATGCGGTTTCGAGGAATCCACCTTAGAATCCGCCTTAAGAAAGTTTTGTATGTCATAGTTAACCGCTGGTCTAAGGATTTGCCGGGCCGATAGTTCAACATGTTCTATCAGAGGGCTGGCTGCCCTCTGTAATAAATGCACTGAATGAAGTATTCAACGAAGAACTTGAAGGTGTGTCATGTGATGTCGGCCTAGATCAAATGCCGAGAACAGTGACGAACAAAATGAAGGAAAGGAGGGTAGTGTCTTTGACTAGTCATCAAATTTTCTTTCGTCACGGGTTCAGACCCAATCACTTCCTAATTTTTGAATAAAAATCATCAGCAGTATTGGTCGAAGGCTTCCGGCATAAGAAGTCACCCTCGTTCTGCCAGCAATCTTGTCAAACAGGTTGGAGGAGCGGAGGTTCAGGTGACACTCTTGCTCTTGGGGTGGGAAACTGCATTAAAAATGAAAGACTCAATAGTTATCAACGGTTTGAGAAGGCAGAAGGCGAGGTAAACCACATCATTAAAGACATCTGGCTGTAACGGAAAGTCTGACGATGATCTCTTCACTGGTAAAAATTCCCGACTAGACCCCCCATTTGTATTTCCGGGAGCTAACTGCATAAGGGGTGGTGACTGTGGCAGAAAGATGGCATAATACACAACGGAATAACATTCTACAAATTGGAGCACGCAATGACAGAAGTTGGAACGTTGTGAGAAAGTTAAAAAGTATGAAAATTGCGATGTAAAGACTCGGTCTGTGAAAGGTGAAGGTCGGTGAAGTGAAAAACAAAGAAGATGTGGATATCCGGTTAGACGAATGTAGTATAATATCAAAAGTAGCAGAGAATGGTGTAACGGAAGCAGGGTACGTTATGAATAGGACCTTAAGGCAGAGAAAGGCCAACTGTGAACAGTTCAGTGATGAGGCTGTTCTCATGAGATTCGAAAGCAAACCGTCGCTAAAATCGATAGTTCAAGTATGCATTCAGACGACAGCAGCAGATGAAGTGACAGGGAAAGTATTCTCGGACACTGCACGGGTAAATCGACATGTAAAGGTAGGCGAAAAAATGGATGTCACGGGGGATTTGCAAGTGGTTATAGGGCTAGGGGTAGACAGAAGTGCTATGGGAGAATATCTGCTTGACAGTAGGAATGAAAGAGGAGAAAGGCTAAATAAGTTCTGCAATAAATTTTAGACAATAATAGCGAATACCCTATTCACGATTCACAGAAGGCGGAGGTACACCATGTGGTCAAAACTATGCGGACACCTAGCTGAAAATGACTTACAAGTTCGTGGCGCCCTCCAAATCAGTAAAGCTGGATTGAATATGGTGTTGGCCCACTCTTATCCTTGATGACAGCTTCGACTCTTGCAGGCATACGTTCAGTCAGGTGCTGGAAGGTTTCTTGGGGAACGGCCGCCCATTCTTGACGGCGTGCTGCACTGAGGAGAGGAATCGATGTTGGTCGGTGACGCCGGGCCCGAGATAGGCTTTCCAAAACACCCCAAAGAGGTTCTGTAGGATTCAGGTCAGGACACTGTGCAGGCCAGTCGATTACAGGGATGTTATTGTAATGTAACCACTCCGTCACAGGCCGTGCATTATGAGCAGGTACTCGATCGTGTTGAAAGATGCAATCGCCATCCCCGAATTGCTCTTCGAGAGTTGGAAACCAGAAGGTGCATAAGACTTCTGTGCAGTCCTGCGATACGACATTGCGACTTAAAACAACAAGGGGTGCACGCCCCCTGCGTGAAAAACACGACCACACCATAACACCATCGCCTCCGAATGACACTCTTTGCATTACACAGGCTGGCAGATGACGTCTTCGCGGCTTCCTCCGTCGGAGGTTAGAAGCCTCCCTCGGGCATGGGTGTGGGTGTTGCCCTTAGCGTCAGTTTCTTTAAGTTAGATTAAATAGTGTGTAGCTTAGGGACCGATGACCTCAGCAGTTTGGTCCCATAAGATCTTACCACAAATTCCCAAATTTGCAATTGACGTCCACTGGGCATTCGCCCTACCCACACCCTGCCATCGGATCGCCACATTGTGTACCGTAATGCGTCACTTCACACCAGGTTTTTCCACTGATCAATGTCCAATGTTTACGCTCCTTACACCAAGCAAGGCGTCGTTCGGCATTTACCGGCGTGATGTGTGGCTTATGAGCAGCCGCTCGACCATGAAATCCACGTTTTCTCACCTCACACCTAATTGTCATTGTGCTAGCAGTGGATCCTGATGCAGTTTGGAATTTCTGTGCGATGGTCTGGATGATTGTTTGTCTATTACACATTACGACTCTTTTCAACTGTACGTATCCCTTAACGTTTCCACTTCGCTATCACAACGGAAACAGAGGAGCTAGGAATGTTTGGGAGTGTGGAAATCTCGCGCACAGACGTATGGCACAAGTGACACCCAATCACCTGACCACGTGAGTTCCGGGAAGCACCACATTCCGATCTCTCACGATGTCTAATGACTACAGAGGTCGCTCATATGGAGTACATGGCATCACAATGCACTAATATGAGAAACGTATGTTTTTTGGGGCGTCCGGATACTTTTGATCACATAGCGTATATTTGGAAAAGACTCGGTCATACGATAGGATTCCAATTGTAATAAACCTCTGTGAGAATACACTGAGAATTCAGATATTGGACTACAAGTCGGAGCCAGGTGTAAATGAAGAGACAGACTACAATTTAATAATGATGAAGTGTAAACTGACGTATAAGAAAATCGTCCGAAGCAATCAGTATGGAACAAAGTGGAATACTAAAATGCTGAGAGGTATTTGAAGATCGCTAAGGATGTGGATCTCCAGAGTAGGCAGCTCAGTTGGAGAGGAAAGGACGACTCCGAAAAAGCCAAAACAGATGTTGCACAACCAACAATAGGTACAAGGAAGATAACTGCTAAACCTTGGATAATAGATAAAATACTTCAGTTGATCAAAGAAGGAAAGATGTACAAAGATTGTCAGGGAAACATGGGCATATAGCATTATATATCTCATAGGAATGAATAGGCAATTAAGAGGGTGAACGTACGTGATTACGTGACAGAAAATGATATTTCAGTCGATATGGATGTCACAGTGGATTCAGTACTACGATCAGCCTTGAAAACAGCTCTTGAACACTTGAGATCAACTGAGACAGATGACATAGATAACATTCCATTGAAACTTCTAAAATCAATGGGGTGGGGGAACTGGAAACCCAACCAGACGACTGTTAAAGTTTATGTATAGAATCTATGAGACTGGAGACGTATCATCAGACTTCTATCACTCACAGAATTTTGAAGTTAGCGACGACAGATAAAAGCAAAAA
Organism: Schistocerca nitens; assembly: GCF_023898315.1. NCBI lineage: Eukaryota > Metazoa > Arthropoda > Insecta > Orthoptera > Acrididae > Schistocerca > Schistocerca nitens. The sequence continues at coordinate 872,310,167 of NC_064614.1, read as the reverse complement.
TGATCGCACAATCACCTTAACAATTCATGTATACACTGTAAGTAGGCTGTTTAGGTTGTCATGTTGATAACGCCACGTAGCGCTCTGTATGAAAATCACTGGCTGCGCTGTGTGGAGTCTGTGGCTGGTTGGCATTGTTGTAATATTCGCTATTGTAGTGTTGGGCAGTTGGCTGTTACCAGGACGTAGCGTTGCGCAGTTGGAGGTGAGCCGCCAGCAGTGGTGGATGCGGGGAGTGAGATGGCGGAGTTTTGAGAGCGGATGATCTGGACGTGTGTCCATCAGACAGTAAATTTGTAAGACTAGATGCCATGAACTGCTATATATATTATGACTTTTGAACACTATTAAGGTAAATACATTGTTTGTTCTCTATCAAAATCTCTCATTTGCTAACTATGCCTATCAGTAGTAAGTGCCTTCAGTAGTTAGAATCTTTTATTTAGCTGGCAGTAGTGGCGCTCGCTGTATTGCAGTAGTTCGAGTAACGAAGATTTTTGGGAGGTAAGTGATTTGTGGAAGGTATAGGTTAATGTTAGTCAGGGCCATTCTTTTGTCGGGATTATTTGTTGAGTGGTACTAAAGTAAATAAATTAGTGAAATCAAAGTGAACTAGAAATTAGAATATAAATGAAAAACTTGGTTTAGTTTAGAGAGTTACATACTCGCAAACAGCGGGCCGAACAGCAGAACAGATGAGACAATGACCGTGAAGTCAGCAAGTTCTACATAAGCGGGCGCTGTCGATTCAGCCGTCAGGGCATCGCCCGACCGGCTCACGTGTTTCTCAGTTGTCGTATGTGAGCAAAGGCCCTCGCCTACATCCCAAGAGCCAATGACCGACGTAAAGAAGATTCTTCGAGAAGCTATTCAACGTGATGAAGAGGCAATGACCGGCTCACGTGTTTCTCAGTCGTCACATGGGATCAAAGGCCCTCGCCTACATTCCAAGAGCCAATGACCGACGTTAAGAAGATTCTTCGAGGAGCTTTTCAACGTGACAGAAGAGGCAATGACCGTGAAGTCGTTCACCTCCAGTAAACTGAAGTGAATAAATACGCGAGATGCAGTGGGCCAGACAGATGAAGACAGAGGAAGACGGAGACGGAGACAGAGACGAAGATGGAGACGGGGACGGAGACGAGACGAGAGACAAAGAAGGAAGAAAAGAAGAGTAGCAGTAGTTTTCAGTCAGTTTCGGTGCTGAAGACCGTCATGCAAGAAGAGTCTGCATCATGCACAGACGAACCAAGTCCGCCGCTGTAATGGAATAGCAAGCAGCAGCCGCGGCGCCAGAAGACAGAAGTTAAAAGGTATTTGAAGTCTGATTTTTACATACCCGGGTGACTCGTGAGGACGGGAAGGAGACGGCCTCACATCAGTAGTCACCTGTGAACTGGGATGAAGACCTGACAGCCGAAGACTGGCAAGCGGGAGTCCGTGGTTCGAGTCCGCCACACTGGCCTTCCCCCGCCGCGCCGCTCCGCTGGCCGACGCAAAACATACGCGGCCGCTTAGAGAAGAGAAACACTGGGACGCGACACCCAAGGTATCATCCGATGCACGATTTCGCTCGCAATAATTAAACGGGCCACCTTGCGCTGCGAGTCTCCAGTCAACTGGGCGAGACGATGACACGAGATACACACCGCTACGCGTAATCAGACGCCGCCGCCGCCGCAGCAGCAGCAGAAGACTTCACAAACGACACAGATGCCGCTCTCCGAACCAGAACATTCCGTAAGATACAGTTGTACAAATCTTCAATAGAAGTTATCTTATGTAAAAATGATGTTTCATTCGACCTCATACCCGAGCCAAGGAAGAAGCCACCCGGCCCACATGTTGTTAAGAGAGAAAAGTTAATTTATTTAATATTTTCACCCTGATAGAATGCTTTAGAATGCTCATCCTGACAATTGACTTGCATCAAAAGAGAAAACCCAGTTTCATTTAGTGACAGAAGTGTCACATTTAGTAACACAACTGTTACATTTTGTGTCAGAGAAAAAACCCTTGGCTCAATATAAGGTGTGAGTGACAGTCACTAAAGGTCCACAGTTAGTATTGTTTAATGTGTGAAAGGATAGAGATTTGCATAGCAGTCGTAATATTTTCTTTATTTAGAAGTGTATTTTCTCTCATGATTTTAAGAGTTTTGTCGAAAATATTTAAACATATTTAGAATTCAGTGTGGGAATATTGTGTAACTAATAGTTTGTAAAATGATGACACGAAATCGTACAAAGTCAGAGTCAGCACCACAAGCGGTTTCTACTGAGGAAGCTATTCAGAGCTTAGTTAATCAGATAGCAGAGCTTAAAAATGATAATAATGCATTATTTAAACAGTTGAGTGAGGTTAGGCAAACCAGTTCAATCCCTCCCACCCTAGATTCCTCAGCAGCAGCCTTAGTAACTCCTTTTTCAAGTAAACCTGGCGAGGACAAGTCGTTTAAAACCTTTTAAGGGCGCTCCAGAGGTAATTCCTTCAACAATAGTGCCTGCTTTTCCGAAGGGTGGAGGAAGTTCCCGTAAAGGAAAAAGAGTGGCCACGCCAGCACAACATACAGACATGGCACCATACAATCTTCGATCAAGGGTGCGAATGTCCTAGTTGAATCTTGATGATTTAGTAGCAGCTGCAAAGTTAGTATCATGGTCAGATGAACAGCTCTTACAAATGACAAAGTTAAGATTGACAGGAGAGGCTAAAGCACACGTCTTATACCATGAAGAATTACGGAATGCTCCAACATTGGAGGAATTGAAGAAAAGATTGCTTAAACGTTTTCAAAAACAGAACAGCTGTAGATTTTATAGGGAACAGTTAAACACTATCACTCAGAGGCAAAACGAGTCGTTAGAAAGTTTTGTAGATAGGATTAGAAAAGTTAATATTAACACCTATCAGTTGACAACTAGTGATGAAGCAAATAAAGTTATTTTACAAGAGGCAAAAGATAGAGCTCTGGATACATTTTTACGTGGGTTACCTCTTGAAACGTCCCGTCGTGTCAGGGCAGAGTTTCCTAAAAATTTAGCGGAAGCTGTATCTGTGGCGACGGCTTTCGAAGAAATAGACATTGCCACCAGATACAAGGAGAAGCGAAATGTATTTTCAGCAGGAGTACGATGTTTTAGGTGCGATCGACAGAGACATACAGCAAAAAATTGCAGACAACCTAAATGCACTAATTGTCAAAGAATAGGTCATACATTCAAGGAATGCTGGTCTAAGAAAGTTTTTGGAAATGGAAATCAGTTAAACTCAAACGGGAATGTCGGAGCCGCCGCCAGGCCTTCCCAATAAAATTTCATGCCATTAAGGCGAATGTGAAGGCGGAATGCTGGTTATCTGCTACCATACAGGATAAAGAGGCAAGGATACTAGTGGATACAGGTGCAAAAGTATCAATAGTAAGTAATGAATGTATTGGAGAAAAGAAATATGACCCTCCAAGGTATAGATTGAGTGGAGTAGGAGGAGGTACAGTGAAGTCATTAGGATGTACATCATTGATTTTCTATATTCACTGTGTACAATTTAAGGGCCGGCCGCGGTGGTCTAGCGGTTCTGGCGCTGCAGTCCGGAACCGCGGGACTGCTACGGTCGCAGGTTCGAATCCTGCATCGGGCATGGGTGTGTGTGATGTCCTTAGGTTAGTTAGGTTTAAGTAGTTCTAAGTTCTAGGGGACCTATGACCTAAGATGTTGAGTCCCATAGAGCTCAGAGGCATTTGAACCATTTTGAACAATTTAAGGAAGATGTAGAAGTGGTAACAAAAGTAACTGACGGGTACGACGCGATCCTAGGACTGGATTTCCTGAATAAACATCACGCTAAAATCGACCTCAGACAGCAAACTGTAGAGCTTAGCGAAATAGTGTTTCAGCTAGGTGACACCGCTGCAAAGGGCCCTATGCCGCAAGATTTCCCTAACCAGAAGGCAAAATCAACTATACTGTGTGCAATGTCCTTGAAGGTTGATTCGCGGGATCAGATACCATCTGGCTCAGGAAAACTTTTCTGGATGACCGTTGACCCCGAGGTACCTACAGATACAGTATGTCTAATAGAGCCATTAGAGAAAAATGAGGAATTAGATGTATCACATTGTTTTGTACGTAGAAGTGTTGTACGGGTTCAAGACGTTGAGGGAGAAAGAAAAGTACCGGTACATATTGACAATTTCGGAGTGGAGGACAAAGAGTTGCATAAGGGAATATTAGTAGCTACAGTCAGTACTTTTGAAGAAGAAGATTTCATTTGGTCAGATATTAACGATGGTCAGAAACCAGACGCCTATAAAACCGCATTACGCCAGAAGATTGAGCATTTGAAAGGAAATGATAGAGACATGATAGAAGCAGTTTTAGTTGAGTTTCAAGATTTATTTAATGCAGAAGGTCCACTGCCAGCAACAGATATCACACAGCATAGGATCCCAACAGGAAATAGCCCCCCAGTTTATAGGAAGCCTTATAGAGTTGCGCATCACTTACAGCCAGTACTGGATGAATTTATAGAACAGCATCTAAAAGATGGAATTATAGAATATTCTGATTCGCCTTATAATTCAAATATCGTAATTATTCCAAAGAAGTCTCCCGACGGTACGAAACGATATAGATTTTGTTGTGACTACAGACACCTTAACAAACAAACTATCTCAGATGTTTATCCTCTTCCAAACATTACAGATATCATTGACAGTTTGGGTAACAGTAAATACTTTTCAACAATCGATCTACGTAGCGGATATCATCAATTGGAAGTTGCTCCTGAAGATAGGCATAAAACAGCATTTTCTACCCTGGAGGCCACTGGCAATTTAAAAGAATGCCTTTCGGTTTGAAAAATGCACCAGCAACTTTTCAAAGACTACTCGATGGAGTATTGCGAGGACTCAAAACTCAGCAATGTTGTGTATATCTAGACGATATTCTTGTATTCTCCAAAGACATTAATGAACATGCTGTGCGTCTGCGTAATGTTTTTCAGAGACTTAGAAAAGCTAAATTAACATTAAATATCGAAAAATGTAGTTTTGCATTGACAGAGGTTACATACCTACGGCATGTCATTAGTGAAAAAGGAATTAAAACAGATCCTCGATTAATTTCGGCAGTTAAGGACTTCCCAACACCACAACGCGTTAAGGAAGTACAAAGTTTCATTGGTCTCGCATCGTACTACCGGAAATATGTTCAAAATTTCGCTGAAATTGCCCGACCCTTAACCCAATTATTGAAAAAGGGTGCAAAATTTCATTGGTCTGAAGATTGTGAATCAGCATTTCAAACCCTTAAAGATAAGTTAACACACAGTCCAGTATTAGCCTACCCAGATTATAATAAGGAATTTATTTTATCCTGTGACGCAAGTGGTCATTCAATAGGAGTTGTTTTGAGTCAGAATATTAATGGCGCGGAACACCCCATAGCCTACGCTTCGAGACAACTAACAACGGCAGAAAGAAATTATTCCAAAACGGAGAAAGAATTGTTAAGTGTTATTTATGGTATCAAATACTTTAAATGCTACTTGTATGGTAGAAAATTCAAGGTTATTACAGACCACGCAGCTTTAAAATGGTTGCTTGGATTAAAGGATCCATCTAGTCGTCTTACCCGTTGGGCCCTATGTATTTCCGAAATGGATTTCGAAGTTATCCATAAACCAGGGAAAAAACACACGAATGCAAATTGCCTAACTCGGAAAATAGCACTTTTGGAAGCAACAGGCCGAGATACTGAGGACTGGAGAAAGGAACAAGATGAGGATATAGAATGCAAAAAATACGCAACTCAAAAACAATTTTGCTTTGAAGATGGTGTATTATGCCGTAAAACAAAACTTGGACCGCGAATTGTTGTTCCCCAACACCTCAGACAAGAAATAATGGTAGAGGTCCACGATCATATCCTTGCAGGACACAGTGGACAGCGGACAACCGAAAGACGTGTAGCAGAGCGATTTTGGTGGCAAACCAGAAAGCTGGATGTTGCGCAGTACGTTCGTAATTGCATTGCGTGCGCACAACGAGCTGAACTTTCTCGTTCAAAAATACCCTTACAGAGGCTCCCCGAGGCTTCATGTCCATTTCAAATCTGTGGACTGGATCTCTACGGGCCATTTCATAAAACACCTGCTGGTAATAAGTATGTCCTTACAATTATAGATCACTTTTCACGCTATCTAGCTATGGTGAGTCTCCCAGATCAGCAAGCAAATACAGTTGCCCAAGCTTTAGTTAACAACTGGATACTTAAATTTGGCGTACCTGAAGCTATTATCACAGATCATGGATCTAATTTTATGTCTGAATTAATGAAACAGCTATGCCACTTACTAAAAATACGTAAATTACGCACAACTCCGTTACACCCTCAGTGCAACGGGCGCACAGAAAGAGTTCATCGGACAATCAGCAAGATGCTTAGTTATTATATTAACGAACAACATTCTAATTGGGATACGTATTTACCAATAATCGTGTCGGTATACAACGCCAAAACGCATGAAGCAACTGGCATGTCACCTTATGAAGTGGTCTATGGCAGAAAAATGCCGTCCCCTTTTGATGTAATCAGGCAGAAAAACGGAAAAGTTGGAGAAACAGTAAGAGATTTCAGTCGAATGATGAAGGATGTATGGAAAAGGGTTCAAAAATCTAATACAAAGGCTTTGGAACGAAAGGAAAGATTAGGTAATACCCAAGCTAAATATCCAAATTACAAAATCGGTCAGTGGGTTATGCTTTCAACTCCTTACATTGCGAAAGGAAAAACGAAGAAATTTGTAACAAACTACAGAGGTCCTTGTCAAATTATTGAGATCACGTCACCAGTCAACGTTAAATTGCAACTGCCCACCCGAACTACTATTGTCCACGCAAGTCGTTTAAAACCTTTTAAGGGCGCTCCAGAGGTAATTCCTTCAACAATAGTGTCTGCTTTTCCGAAGGGTGGAGGATGTTCCTGTAAAGGAAAAAGAGTGGCCACGCCAGCACAACATACAGACATGGCACCATACAATCTTCGATCAAGGGTGTGAAAGTCCTAGCTGAATCTTAGTAGACTGTAGTATACATATGTAAATAATTAATAAATGATAATGGTTTATTTTTTAAGAAAAAAAAGTTGAACGTAGAAACAGGTAGATCTTGTAGTTAACAATGTATTCCTTCTTTTCTTTGTTTTTGTTTTTACTAGGTTGGTAGGTTCATAACCATGTTGTGTGCTCTTTTCAGAAAACGACATGCAAAGCATTTCCTACACAAAACCTTTCCTACCTCAATGACTCCCTTGACAGTTCCCTTCTGAAGCCATTAGATATGTTCATAAACTCGCAGCAAGGCAAAATTGATGCCGATTTTATGATGAAATAAGTCTTAAAATTAAAATGTGAACACAAAACTAAAATTATACTGCTAATCTGGAACCTTTGTGTTGGTGTTTCTACTTTTTACAGTTTTCTTTTATCTAAGACGAAAAAATAAGCCAAATAATAATATACCACTTCATCAAATCCCTGTTAACTGGATACCACACTCTTAACTGGTGTACTTCAGTGGTTACTTTTGAGCATTAGTGTATTAATTTTATTTATTGTAATTCACTCTTTACTAAACAGTCTTATGTTAAAGTAAACAATACTGTAGAATAAATATTCTTGCATTCATATAGGGTTGATTAAACAGGTGTTGCTATGGTACTTTCTAAGTGAATAATCTATTTTTGTTTATTCATTGTCATCAAGGTTTGTTACACTTATTACAACCATTTATGTAAGAACTATGTGATTCACGACCGTACAGTGCTTTTATATAGTGATAAAGTATTTTCCACATACTTAATGTGAAGCGTGTGTAATCTTCTACGTCGAGAGTTTTCATTGCTTGTGCTTTTGCCGTGTGAAGAGTGGAGGAATGTTGAGTAGTAAATTCGAGGGCGAATTTCTCCGAAGGGTGGAGGAATGTTGAGTGGTACTTAAGTAAATAAATTAGTGAAATCAAAGTGAACTAGAAATTAGAATATAAATGAAAAACTTGGTTTAGTTTAGAGAGTTACATACTCGCAAACAGCGGGCCGAACAGCAGAACAGAAGAGACAATGACCATGAAGTCAGCAAGTTCTACATAAGCGGGCGCTGTCGATTCAGCCGTCAGGGCATCGCCCGACCGGCTCACGTGTTTCTCAGTTGTCGTATGTGAGCAAAGGCCCTCGCCTACATCCCAAGAGTCAATGACCGACGTAAAGAAGATTCTTCGAGAAGCTATTCAACGTGACGAAGAGGCAATGACCGGCTCACGTGTTTCTCAGTCGTCACATGGGATCAAAGGCCCTCGCCTACATTCCAAAGGCCAATGACCGACGTTAAGAAGATTCTTCGAGGAGCTTCTCAACGTGACAGAAGAGGCAATGACCGTGAAGTCGTTCACCTCCAGTAAACTGAAGTGAATAAATATGCGAGACGCAGTGGGCCAGACAGATGAAGACAGAGGAAGACGGAGACGGAGACGGAGACGGAGACGGAGACGGAGACGAAGACGGAGACGGGGACGGAGACGAGACGAGAGACGAAGAAGGAAGAAAAGAAGAGTAGCAGTAGTTTTCAGTCAGTTTCGGTGCTGAAGACCGTCATGCAAGAAGAGTCTGCATCATGCACAGACGAACCAAGTCCGCCGCTGTAATGGAATAGCAAGCAGCAGCCGCGGCGCCAGAAGACAGAAGTTAAAAGGTATTTGAAGTCTGATTTTTACATACCCGGGTGACTCGTGAGGACGGGAAGGAGACGGCCTCACATCAGTAGTCACCTGTGAACTGGGATGAAGACCTGACAGCCGAAGACTGGCAAGCGGGAGTCCGTGGTTCGAGTCCGCCACACTGGCCTTCCCCCGCCGCGCCGCTCCGCTGGCCGACGCAGAACACACGCGGCCGCTTAGAGAAGAGAAACACTGGGACGCGACACCCAAGGTATCATCCGATGCACGATTTCGCTCGCAATAATTAAACGGGCCACCTCGCACTGCGAGTCTCCAGTCAACTGGGCGAGACGATGACTCGAGATACACACCGCTACGCGTAATCAGACGCCGCCGCCGCCGCTGCCGCAGCAGAAGACTTCACAAACGACACAGCTGCCGCTCTCCGAACCAGAACATTCCGTAAGATACAGTTGTACAAATCTTCAATAAAAGTTATCTTATGTAAAAATGATGTTTCATTCGACCTCATACCCGAGCCAGGATTCCAGAACTTCGTCTACGTTGTGATCATAAACTTGATGTTAAGTTTCTTGCTATTCACATTCTGCCCACATGTTAAGAGAGAAAAGTTAATTTATTTAATATTTTCACCCTAACAGAATGCTTTAGAATGCTCATCCTGGCAATTGACTTGCATCAAAAGAGAAAACACAGTTACATTTAGTGACAGAAGTGTCACATTTAGTAACACAACTGTTACATATTGAAAGTCAGATTGCGTTGCGCTAAAATATTGTGTGCCAGTTTAGTGTTGACCAGAATAGGTAAAGAGCGAAATGTCTGAGTACGTTCAGTTTTGCTCAGCTGTTTGAATTTCTAAGGGACGTTTCAACACGTTGCTGACAGCAACAATATGCAGACGAATGGGGAAGAAAATTAAGGATCGATTAGATGACTACCATTTTGACTTTATAAAAGGCAAAGATACCATAGAGGCGTCCTCACGTTAATCTTCAAAATGGAAGCCAAACTGAAGAAAAATCAAGACGCGCTCATTGGAATATGTCGACCTAGTGTTCGAAATTTTGAGAAAAATAAGTGCGAACTATAGAAAAAGACGGAGAATAGGCCTTTACCATATGAACGAGAACCATGAGGGATCAATAATAATGGAAGACTAAGTAAGTGCACGGATTAAAACAGTTGTAACACGGGGATGCAGTCCTTCGCCATTACTATTTAATCTATATATCAAAGAAACAATGAAGAAAATAAAGATCAAGATTGAGAATAAAATTCACGATGAAAGGATATCAATGATAAGATTCGATGATGACGTTGCTATCCTCAGTGACTGTGAAGAATAATTACAGCCGACCAGAGTGGCCGAGCGGTTCTAGGCGCTTCTGTCCGGAACCTTGCTGCTGTTACGGTCGCAGGTTCGAATCCTGCCTCGGGCTTGGATGTGTGTGATGTCCTTAGCTCATTTAGGTTTAAGTAGTTGTTCTAGGGACCTGATGACCTCAGAACCTAAGTCCCATAGTGCTCAGAGCCATTTGAACCATTTTTTTCAATAATTACAGGGTCTGTAGTATAAACAGTCTAATGAATATATGTTCTGTGAGTAGAAATTAAAAGTACCAAAGGAATGTGAAACAGCAGAATGTGAATAGCAAGAAACTTAACATCAAGCTGATGATCACAACGTAGACGAAGTTCTGGAATCCTGCTAAATGGAAGCAAGATTTTCTGTGCTTGTTTCTGTAATTGCTCTTCTTCAAAAGGAGCAAACTGCCAATCCTCAATTGCATCTGGGTTAAATTGGTAGATATCATTACAGGAAAATACATTTAAAACTATGGGGACTGACGCAGCTGACATTCGTGCTTCGCTGAATTTCCCATTGAAACGAACATTGCCCGTTTTGGTGTTGGGATTTCTTTGCTGGCGTTTTGTTGCAATCTCAAATAAATATGTTAAGAGAGTCTTGAAAATAGAGCTGTCCAAGGGCTGTATCACATGGGTAGTGTCCGGCGGTAAATAAAACACTTCGATCTCATTCTTCCGACAGAATTCCAGTGGAGAGTGAAAAATGTAGCAGATGCCCATTCAAAATAAGAAGTACTTTTTCTGGCCCTCTGTTTCCTTGAAAAACTTTGAGCCACTTCAGGTAGGAGACGTGATACTGGCAGAAGTAAAGTTGTGAGTACCGAGCGTGAGTCGTGCTTCGGTAGCTCAGATGGTAGAGCACTTGCCCGCGAAAGGCAAATGTCCCGAGTTCGAGTCTCGGTAGGGCACACAGTTTTAATCTACCAGGAAGTTTCATATCAGCGCACACTCATGCATGAAATGGACGCATTGGGCAAGTTAACTGTCAGCTCCAACCTATGTCTTTGGCCCTCGAAGATAACAAGTGGTGCTAAATAGGCACCTGCTGTGTTGCAACAAGCAATAGCCGTAACGTTCTAACCTCTTGTGGACTTTCGGAGGGCTATTCTTGAGTTGCAATCCTGTTTCATCCACGTTATATACATGTGTTGGTTTGTTATGCAGGGAGAGATTTGTAAGAGTCTCATTTAAAACTCTGAAGTGCTGTTTCACAGTCACTCTACTTAGAGCGGCTGCTCATGCTTTCGAGATATCCTCTGGTTTTCTCAACGCAAGATTGTTTCTTATACAGTCCTTGCCAGCTATGTCTTTCCAGGGGTGTTTGACGTTATTCTTGGCAACTGGTTTGATGCTGCAATAAGCACATCTTTCTGTGTCCGTCCAATTCCGCTTTTTCCAAAATGCCGATAGGTTTCCAAATCCTTAAAAAAAATATTTGGATGTCCAGCAGGGACGGCCAGTGTGGCCGAGCGGTTGTAGGTGCTACAGTCTGGAACCGCGCGAGTGCTACGGTCGCAGGTACGAATCCTGCCTCGGGCATGGATGTTTGTGATGTCCTTAGGTTAGTTAGGTTTCCGTAGTTCTAAGTTCTAGGGGAGTGATGACCTCAGCAGTTAAGTCCCATACTGCTCAGAGCCATTTGACCCAATTTTTTGTCCAGCAGGGTCATCAATATTTTTTGGTCAAAATCCTGGTAGACTTAGGCATCCAAGACCAATATAGTAAAAATGACCCTTAAATGCTAATTTCTTGCTGAAAAATCTCGTAATGGTTTTTGGAGATTTCTTTTTTATTTCCACATTCACAACGTTCATCATGCCCAGCCCATCGTCTGGAGAGCTGTCAGCAATTAAAATTTTGGATTACAAACTCTTCCCATAATACAAATCCAAGTATACACAACTGCAAAGTTCACAAACATACAAAAATAATAAGAAATCTAAGATGTAAAAAATTACAAATTATACACTCCTGGAAATTGAAATAAGAACACCGTGAATTCATTGTTCCAGGAAGGGGAAACTTTATTGACACATTCCTGGGGTCAGATACATCACATGATCACACTGACAGAACCACAGGCACATAGACACAGGCTACAGAGCATGCACAATGTCGGCACTAGTACAGTGTATATCCACCTTTCGCAGCAATGCAGGCTGCTATTCTCCCATGGAGACGATCGTAGAGATGCTGGATGTAGTCCTGTGGAACGGCTTGCCATGCCATTTCCACCTGGCGCCTCAGTTGGACCAGCGTTCGTGCTGGACGTGCAGACCGCGTGAGACGACGCTTCATCCAGTCCCAAACATGCTCAATGGGGGACAGATCCGGAGATCTTGCTGGCCAGGGTAGTTGACTTACACCTTCTAGAGCACGTTGGGTGGCACGAGATACATGCGGACGTGCATTGTCCTGTTGGAACAGCAAGTTCCCTTGCCGGTCTAGGAATGGTAGAACGATGGGTTCGATGACGGTTTGGATGTACCGTGCACTATTCAGTGTCCCCTCGACGATCACCAGTGGTGTACGGCCAGTGTAGGAGATCGCTCCCCACACCATGATGCCGGGTGTTGGCCCTGTGTGCCTCGGTCGTATGCAGTCCCGATTGTGGCGCTCACCTGCACGGCGCCAAACACGCATACGACCATCATTGGCACCAAGGCAGAAGCGACTCTCATCGCTGAAGACGACACGTCTCCATTCGTCCTTCCATTCACGCCTGTCGCGACACCACTGGAGGCGGGCTGCACGATGTTGGGGCGTGAGCGGAAGACGGCCTAACGGTGTGCGGGACCGTAGCCCAGCTTCATGGAGACGGTTGCGAATGGTCCTCGCCGATACCCCAGGAGCAACAGTGTCCCTAATTTGCTGGGAAGTGGCGGTGCGGTCCCCTACGGCACTGCGTAGGATCCTACGGTCTTGGCGTGCATCCGTGCGTCGCTGCGGTCCGGTCCCAGGTCGACGGGCACGTGCACCTTCCGCCGACCACTGGCGACAACATCGATGTACTGTGGAGACCTCACGCCCCACGTGTTGAGCAATTCGGCGGTACGTCCACCCGGCCTCCCGCATGCCCACTATACGCCCTCGCTCAAAGTCCGTCAACTGCACATACGGTTCACGTCCACGCTGTCGCGGCATGCTACCAGTGTTAAAGACTGCGATGGAGCTCCGTATGCCACGGCAAACTGGCTGACACTGACGGCGGCGCTGCACAAATGCTGCGCAGCTAGCGCCATTCGACGGCCAACACCGCGGTTCCTGGTGTGTCCGCTGTGCCGTGCGTGTGATCATTGCTTGTACAGCCCTCTCGCAGTGTCCGGAGCAAGTATGGTGGGTCTGACACACCGGTGTCAATGTGTTCTTTTTTCCATTTCCAGGAGCGTACATTCCACACGCAAATACATAAGCTCAAGATGCAGTTGTAATTGATGTACATCTACAAATGCATATGATATATCAGGTGCAATAGCTTTCCACTTTCCCAGACACAAGCCAAATGTACCAGAGCGAGATCTGCAGTTAACGCTCAAACAATCTGCGTGGTGTCTGTTGTTCTAAGTCGTGTTCCCTACCACTTTCGTGCAACAACGCTCTGAGCGTGTTTTTTAGGGAATTGACTAGTTTGAATCTGGGAGCTGTTGCTGGTAAGGAGACGCAAGACCACACATGACATGTAGAGTTCAGAAGAGTTGAGTGAGACTAGCGATGATATAACCAAATACTTAATTATTTCAGCGTCAGCTCCACTGCACTACCTGTGATAGAATCTTAATACTAACTAAATTTAGTGGAAGGGGTTCAAGGCTTTCCTATTTTTAGTTAGCTGGTAAAATAACGTCGAAAAAGCAGTTAAGATTACCATTGGATGTTTTATTCTACTCACAAAACATTGTTTATAAATTGCACTATTGATAAAAGGAAATGTTTTAATACAGGATGATAAAAACCAACTGCGTTCAACAAAAATGTGAACGAATATTCCCTGAATGGGTTTCCAAGTTCTACAATGGATCGAAGGATGACCTGTGCCATATCACATCTATAATCTAGGTTTAAATTAAGTTTCACAAAAGAGAAAACTATCAAAATGGTCTACAATGACCGTCAATTATCTTTAATTACTTATCTAACTTGTCGTAAATTACAGTGGCTGATGTGGCTTCTCAATAATTATATAACAGAAATATCATCGCGTTTCAGATTTTAACTTACGTAGCAAATGTGAATACCATGAGCTTCCATTGACGATCGACACTAGTATTACGCAAAAAGGGGGTGTAACAGATGAGACTTCAGCAGTTCTGAGTGAAGCCTTATGCGCTCAAAAATGCAGCATCGCGTGCGTTCATTACCTTGTCGGTGTTCGTCAGGGGGCGGTGGGCAGCACAGCTCCGCTCATCTCGCCGTCTAGGAAGCAACTCTTTTCTAACTTCTCCTTACTACAATTTACCGAAGTTGGTTTTAAAAAAAAACTATCTGGCTGTGTTTTCATCTGACCAATCAATCTTAACCTTAAGCTCCGCCTTCAAAAATTCTGTCTATCCAATGAGAAACGTTATACTTTTCGTGGTGGGGCAATGTTTTTAAAGTTTGCAACGTAACAGAGACGCGAAAAAGTGTCACGCTAAAACATGCAGCTGGTGTGGCCCTTTTAGTGTTATCGTAAGATCTATACTGTTCTTCTGGAGGGCTCTATCTTTTAACATAGGCTGGGGGGCGGTCCTGTCGGTTATCTGGCGACGTGGGTGTCCGTCCCTTATCGTATGGCCTCCTAGCTTAACACGGTTCTGCTCTCGGCTTCTGTTCTCTTTTTTCCCCTCGGAACTGCGTCTGTCTCACGGTGGGAAGGTATGACATGTATTTAGGCATTCTTGTGTTAGTCTGTGGTATTCCATTTGCTCACTCGTTACTCGTATTACTTTGATTAATTTAATGTAACGATTTATTCGGAGCTATGTGACATACTACTGGATTTGCTTATCATGTCAGGGTTTTCATGGAAGGTGTTGGATTTGCCTGACACCTTACAACGCGTTCAGTGTCCGATGGAGGGCACCTTGGGCTAGCACAATGCCAGATAATGGTCCCACTAGTATCATAAGTATATTTAATATAAGTTGTATATCCAGATTACTAACAATGACAAAAGTAATGCTCAAAGGGATAAAATCGTTTAGATATTACAGCAAAATTACATATGTGAAAATTGCAGCACATAAAAATAAACTAAAAATATACAAACGTCACCGTACATTTGATAATAGAAACAGTAGCTGCCAAGTGTGCACCATTTTTTCTCCTAATAGAAATTGAAGAGATTATCAAAAGTATGAAGAAACCAACCTCTTGTTCCACAGATCTGCTCATAAAGTAATCTGTTATGGAAACTCTTATGTACAAAAATTTCTAGGTGTTCCAAGATACTCAAATAAACACCTTCATTCTCATAATGAAGAACCTGTAAATTGTTTTTGGCGTCATAAAGCTGATGGAAACACTGACTTAAATGACCTCCTAGTCCACTACAACAGTTAGCATAAGCGAGTTCGCTATAACGCGTTCTGAACTCCCTCCCAGTTTGTCCGATTTAAAACTTAATCTTATAGACCCCACCGTTGCAAAACACAGTAACAGGCTGCTCTGTACTACAACGGAGTAACTTCCCCTATTTCTTAATAGCATTTAAACCTACCAACACGTAATGCTTATTAAACTCATTACTAATCTTCAGAGAGGGTGGGCCAGCATACGTCATAAAAGCATACTTAACTTCTTCGTTCTTTACTGTGGTCCCGTATTGAGTTAGTGACAAAATTCAGTCACCCATTTTCTTAATATAATTTAGTCTACATGCTTTTGCAGTCCCAACCGGCATAATGGTGGCAATTTCCCTAGCGGTGGCCTACTGGCCATATGTACTTTTCTTTTAACTTGGGGAACACTGAACAAAAGACTGGTTTATTATCTGACGGGGGATGATTAGAATTCGCAAAAATAATGACAAATGTTGTTGTCAGCTTACGAAAAGTCTCGTATTCTAAACACTGGTCATTCCTGCTTATTGGTAAGTCCAAAAAGTTGAGAGAACCCTCAACTTCAAACTCCATAGGGAAGTTAAAATTAGGGCGTAAAGAGTTAAAAATTTCTTGTAGGTTGATAGCCTCGTCCTCACTCCCGTCAAAAACGACGACTATACGGTCAACATAAGGTTTGTACAGTACACTCCTATTAACTAGCTTATTCTGGTCCGCGAAGAGTTTGCGCTCCAGACTGTTTACAAAAATGTCAGGTAAAATTCCAGAAAGACTTGAGCGCATTGCCAAGGTGTCATTTTGACGAAACAAACGTCCGTTGAAGAAAAAAATAACTAAACGGGAGACACTGTCCAAATAAATCAGCAAATTCATTCACCAATGATAAATCTGTTTTGTTATGAAAAATATTCCGAATCATCTCTAAAGTTTCAGCAATAGAAATATTGGAGTATAAATTAGTGATATCCAAGGAAAACAAAACACAGTCACTCGGTAGCCTAAGATCGTTAATGCACTGAATAAATTCATAAATGTTTTATAAGCAATGCACAATGTCGAGTGCATAGAATCCTTCAGTTTCATTTTGACAGTATATGTTGACGAAATAAGTTGGACTCCAACAGGAGCTAACCACCGGACGGATGGATTTTTCATTTTTATTTAATTTAATTTGTGATGTAACAGCAGGCATTTTGAGATCACCATGAGCATACAACTCTTCTCTCTTTTGGTTCGAAACTAAACCTCAGAATTATTGGCTACGGATTTTACCACACTTATGAACTAAGACAGCGGATTTTTAACAACCTTCACAACACTAGTTTCACAAAAGAATTTAGAAGTCTTAGTAATGTAATCACTACCATTTATTAACACTACGGAGATGTTTTCATCCAACTTCGTGACAATCACCTTATTTTCTTCCAATCTACCGTTCAACTGTTGAGCTTGTTAAATTAGTGTCTGTGAGCAACTATAGGTTCTTGCTCCTGAAAAAGCATACTAGGTTGCAACTATAAGATTAGCCTGAACATTCTTGGGGAATTTCAAAATTTCACACTTCTCTTTCACCTCTGCAACGACACCTTGTAGCCGAAGAGGGTCTGATGGAGGCTGGCATAATGAAGTTATGACCTATTCCGAAGAGCTTCATTTCACCATCTGATAGCGTCAAACGAGAGAGGTTGACCATACGTGGTGTGAGAACATTCTCATTTACTTGTTGTTAAATCGGGCGCCTATTAGATTGACACTAGAGAAACAGCATGTATTTGCGTTCTTGTCAGACTTGAATGACATCAGGTTCGTAAGGAACCTACTGATGAGTTATCCATTGCACCCTTCCATACAAAAAGGGTGACAGATGATTACGTTCAAAAAAATGTGTGTGAAATCTTATGGGATTTAACTGCTAAGGTCATCAGTCCCTAAGCTTACATTCTACTTAACCTGAATTACCCTAAGAACAAACACACACCCATGCCCGAGGGAGGATTCGAACCTCCGCCGGGTCCAGCCGCACATCCATGACTGCAGCGCCTTAGACCGCTCGGCTAATACTGCACGGCGATGATTACGTAAAAACTACTTACGTTTGCCAGCAACTTCATAGCGAAGGATTTGGTTTTATAAGTCTTTCTCATATCGCCCTTTACCCATGATAATTCACTTTTATTTTTTACATTATGATACATACAAGACTTGTCTTTACTGACTGCTCAGAACGCACCTCCACTTTCATAATGTGCATTAACCTTCTTCCTCACCAAGCTACGTTTCATAAAATTTATTTCAGGCTGGTAGTATGGTACAGGCAGGAAACCATGACCAATATAATAAAAATGACTAAAAATGCTTGTTGGTTGCTGAAAAGATATCGTCGCTAGTTTTGCAGATTTTTGATTTCCACATTCACAACATATTTCAGGCCCAGCTCATAGTCTGGTGACCTGTGAACAATTAAAATTTGGGATTACAGACTCTTCCAATAATACAAATGCAAAGTTTGAAAACGTACAGAAATAGTAATAGATCGAATATGTCAAAACAGACAAAAATGCGCATACCACTTGCAATTATGTAGGCTCAAGAGGCAGTTGCCATACATCAAGAGTTGCATATGGTATATCAGGTGGAATAACCTTCCACTCACACAGACGGAAACCAAATCAACCAGAGCCACAGCTGCAGTTAACACCCACCTTGGCCAATAGTGGGACAGCACAATGCTAGGTGGCGGGGCCGCCGGTACCAGAAGGAAATTTAATAAATTTGTATATCCAGATAATGATAAAAGTAAAGCTCGTTAGCACAAAATCGTGTAAGACATGACAGAAAATTGTGGTGTCACCGCCAGACACCACACTTGCTAGGTGGTAGCTTAAATCGGCCGCGGTCCATTAGTACATGTCGGACCCGCGTGTCGCCACTGTGTGATCGCAGACCGAGCGCCACCACATGGCAGGTCTAGAGAGACGTACGAGCACTCGCCCCAGTTGTACGACGACGTTGCTAGCGACTACACTGACGTAGCCTTTCTCTCATTTGCCGAGAGACAGTTAGAATAGCCTTCAGCTAAGTTAATGGCTACGACCTAGCAAGGCGCCATTAACCATTTGTAACGTTGCATGTACCTCAAGATAGAGTCTCACTTGTATCATCCAGAATGCTGTATACCAAAGGACAATATAAAAGTTAAGTGTTCTAGTAGCTACGTTCTTTTCTTTATCACATTCATTACGAATCCTGTTCCGGACTTAACGCGAGACGGCGTGAGTTGACGCTTGCCCTTTCGGCTACTTCACTGTGGACTGGCTGCCTTAACAGTCCGCTACATTGGCGACGCGGATTAATCAGGATCTTGTTCTTTCTCATTGCTTCCATTTACTTGTGTCATGGCTTCGCCACATTCTCCAGATGTACTGTCCGAATTTTATCGCTTGCACAATCAGCAGACGCAGGCGTTATTGGATGCCCTGGGACAGCTCATCCAGGGTCAACGTGCGCTGCAAAACGATGCGGCCGCCGCTGCTTCATCGCTACCGCAGCCACAACACGCCGTTGCACCGTCCTTCCGTAGTTTTGATGCAGCCAACGAATCTTGGACAGAATGGTCCCGACAATTTGGATTTCATCTCGCCGCCTACAGAATTCAAGGTAATGAGCGGCAGCCGTTTTTGCTTTCATGTGTCGGTGTGTCCACCTTCCGTGTGATAGTGAAATTGTTTCCCCGACGCGACGTAGCAACTCTGTCATACGAAGAAATTTTGTCTGCTTTAGATGCCTATTTCAAAGAAACAGTTAATGTAGTTGCAAAAAGGTATACGTTCTTTCGTACAAAACGTACGGCCGATCAGAATAATAGGGAGTGGGTTGCAACTTTGCAAGGACTTACTAGGGAGTGTGCGTTTGAATGTGACTGTGGCCTCCCTTATTCAGATACTATGGTGCGTGATGCAATAGCACAGAACGTTTCTGATGTTCGCATAAGGGAACAGATTTTGAAACTAGTTAATCCCTCCCTTCAACAAGTGATAGACATATTGGATAGGCAAGACACACTTGACTTTGCTCAGGAATCATTTGAAACTTCGCCAGCCGTGTGTCACATTAACCGGCCCGCCGGGCGCGCTGCATGGGCCGCTAAACAGCCCTCGCGCACGTCCGCGCAGCTGCGGCCTAGCTCTCAAACACGTGTGCCGCGTAGGCAAGCAAATGCAGTGAAATCATGCCCGTGGTGTGCAACTAGACATTCGCGTGACAATTGCCCCTCCCGCCAAGCTATTTGCTTTTACTGTCATAAGAAAGGACATGTTCAAAGTGTTTGCCAGAAAAAGCTCGGATCAGACAATAGCAGCCATTCCAGGACCTTTGCTTCGCGCCTGAATCAACCCAAGGGCACTCGGGCTCGGGAACCTTCGCCCATGGACATTCATGTAGTTACTGCCACTCCACCCAGTGTTCCTCTCGCTAACAGTGACTGTGTTCGTCCCACAAAAAGTGTGCGTCGATGTCGACGGAAGTCCCGTCACGTCGCACGTGATTCTGTACCAGTGTCTGTTCAAGTTGCACATAACAGTCGCTCTTGTCGTCAGCAGGACAATAAACGTTTTGTAGATTTGGACTTTGCCGGACAAGTGATACCGTTCCAGCTCGATACCGGAGCTGCAGTTTCATTGCTCAATCACGCCACGTACAAACAACTGGGCGCACCTCCGTTGCGTGCCGCCAATGTTCAGCTCACGAGTTACTCAGGACAAAAGATCCCTGTGTTAGGACAGTGCACTCTTCTTGCAACATACAAGGGACAAACAAAACTTGTGTAATTTTACGTTCTTCGTTCTTCTACTGCAGTGAACTTGTTTGCTTTAGATTTATTTCGGTTGTTTAACTTGTCTATAGTCAATCAGGTCCTATCAGTGAACGAGACTGTGCCTCCAGCCAGTGTTTCTAGTCTATGTGACGAATTTTCAGACATTTTTGCACCGGGCCTTGGTTGCGGTAAGAACTATGAAGCACATTTGGGACTGAAAGTAATCGCGCAACCGAAAATTTTCAGAGCGCGCAATGTTCCCCACGCATTGCGTTATGAGGTCGCCAACCGCTACGATATCTTGTATCGGTCCACTGCTAAGCACGGCAACGCTGATGCATTGTCCCGTTTGCCTGTTGCTGAGGATAAAGCATTCGATTCTTCCGAACTTGCTTGCATATTCATTGATTCGGAAACCGATGACGTGGTCGAATCGTTTCCGATTGATTTTCGTCGTGTAGCTACAGCCACAGCTTCTGACCCTGTCCTTGCTACTGTTTTGCGTTTTGTTGCTACGCAATGGCCCTTGTCGAAGTCACGGATCGAGGATCCGTTGGTTCGCCGATTTTTTGCTCACAAGGAGAGACTTTTTGTACGACGTGGTGTTTTGTTGTTGCGTTCTGATAATGATCAGTCCAGAGTAGTGGTCCCACGTTCATTACAGTCCTCTGTCTTACGGCTCCTTCACCAAGGACATTGGGGTATAGTGCGCACGAAACAACTTGCTCGTCAGCACTGTACTTGGTTCTGAATCGATGCTGCGATTACGAATATGTGCTCTTCTTGCATGGCGTGTGCCGAACAACAATCCGCGCCGCCGCGGAAATTCTTTGCTTGGCCGCAAGCCACTTCCCCTTGGCAACGATTGCACATCGATTTTGCTGGTCCATTCTGGAATGCTCGATGGTTGGTTGTGGTCGATTCTTTCTGTTGTCCGGATGTCTTCCACGACGTCTTCTGCCACCATACAAGCGTTATCCGCTATTTTTTGCGTTGAAGGTCTTCCGCCGACTATTGTTTCCGACAATGGCCCACAATTCATGTCCACAGAATTTCAGTCATTCTGCAAGGCCAATGGTATTCAACATCTGACATCCGTGCTGTTTTCGCCTCAGTCAAACGGTGCCGCTGAACGATTGGTCCGGACTTTCAAGTCACAGATGTTGAAATTGAAAGAGTCGCATTCTCGGGAGGACGCGTTACTGCTCTTTTTGTCTTCGTATCGCTCTCAGCCCCGCGATGGTCGCTCGCCGGCTGAGTTGCTCCACGGTCGTCCTCATCGAACCTTGATGTCTTTGCTGCATCCGCCGCATCAGGTTCCTGTGCAGCGGCAGACTCCAGCTTTTGCTCCTGGCGACGTTGTATTTTAGCGCAACTATCGAGGTTCACGGCGTTGGCTCGCAGGGCGCATTCTTCGCTGCCTCGGCCGCGCGATGTATTTGATTTTGGGGGCCTCTGGTGAGGTGCGTCGGCATCTCAATCAGCTGCGCCTCTGTCGTCGCCCGGGTTCTGCCGCTCCCCGTCTGCTTTCAGCGACGGTGCCGTCCCGTCAGCGCCCTGGGGACCCATCTACTGGCTCGCCTCATCCCCAGGTGTTACCGACGCTGCCTTCCCTATTGCCTCATGGCGACATGCCGCCGCCGCCGCCGCCTGTTCTCCCGCCGGCGCCGCCCGCAGTGGACGCTTTGCTGCAGCCGCCCAGCGCTTCCCTGAGTCACGCGCCGCCGATCGCTTCCCGTGACCAGCTATCCTCCGCCATGGAACATTTGCCCGCTCCGGCCCAGATGTCGTCATCGCGCGTCGGCTCCCCCGAGGCAATGGAAGTCGAACCTTCGGCCCCTCCTGTCTCATTACGGGCGCATACACCGCATGTTGACGTGCACCCTGGACTAGGTTTTCAGGCGTTTCCTAGCTCCCCGCGGACCGAATGGCAGGGTGCGGGTGGCACAGCCTCGCCTGTTGTTAGGCTCCCCACCTCGTCGCATACGTCAACATGGGGTCCTCCCCACGGCGGGCGGAAGCCTTATCACACGTCCGTTCGCTGATTTGCGGGGGAGGAATGTGGTTTCACCGCCAGACACCACACTTGCTAGGTGTTAGCTTAAATCGGCCGCGGTCCATTAGTACATGTCGGACCCGCGTGTCGCCACTGTGTGATCGCAGTCCGAGCGCCACCACATGGCAGGTCTAGAGAGACGTACGAGCACTCGCCCCAGTTGTACGACGACGTTGCTAGCGACTACACTGACGAAGCCTTTCTCTCATTTGCCGAGAGACAGTTAGAATAGCCTTCAGCTAAGTTAATGGCTACGACCTAGCAAGGCGCCATTAACCATTTGTAACGTTGCATGTACCTCAAGATAGAGTCTCACTTGTATCATCCAGAATGCTGTATACCAAAGGACAATATAATAGTTAAGTGTTCTAGTAGCTACGTTCTTTTCTTTATCACATTCATTACGAATCCTGTTCCAGACTTAACGCCAGACGGCGTGAGTAGACGCGTGCCCTTTCGGCTACTTCACTGTGGACTGGCTGCCTTAACAGTCCACTACAAAAATATTGCAGATTTCCAAATTACAGCATATACAAATTATCTCAGGCTGGCGGCAAAAGTAGACGTAAATTTGGCGTTACAAACAGTGGCGGCCAAGAGCGCATGATTTTCACTTCGAATGGCAATTGTAGACATTATTAAAAAAGTGAATAAACCTATCTCTTGCTCACTGACATGATAATTACGTAATCGTTTATGGAAGCGCCGTCTATGTACGAAAATTTCTAGGTCTTCCAAGATATCCGAACAAACATAGCTTTCGTTTCTTACAAACTGCAAGAATTCCCTAGCGAATGCCGTGTCACTTTTGCAAACCGTGCAATGACCAGTTGAAAATCACTCACTTTCTACACTTTCAATAAGTCATGAGTCAATTTATGAGGTCAGAAAACGAAACAGATATGTTCACTGGACTGGACGGCAAGACTTTCGACAAGATTAATCACGCACAAAATGGATTTTCCTCTTTGCTATTGTCAACGAGCACGCGCAAATGCTTACATTTGTGCGTATAGGTCCTCTATGCTAATGGATGCTGCTATGTCGGTCATGCTAACCTTTTGCTAGTGCTAGACAAGGTGCAGCTTGTGACAATTAACAGAAAGTGGCAGATGTGTGGTATTAAAGTAATTTAGTAAAGGAACTAAAGAAATTTACGTGTGCTCGCGTGGCGTGAAAAAATTCCTGCACACGATTTCTGTACTCTAATTCTGAGCTGCATCTTGATTTTCAAGCCGCGTAATTCCTCGCTTGGAATTTAGAATTTGTGACATCTAACGTAGAGTCAAAAGTTTCATGGAACACAGCGAAAGAATATAACTTTAAGATATTTTTCAAAGTATCGCAAGTCGTGTAATTAGAGCACTGATCTATAGATAACCAGGGAAGCTCTTCATTCTGTCATTACGGGCACGGTTCCTAAAAACATGTTGAATATCAGAGCGGCAATCGGCGACGCAACAGGCGTGCGGCAGTCCCGTTGTCGCAAATGGTGTCAAGAGGTTTTTAGTCGCTAACATTGTACCATATGTGTAGGTTTGTGTCCGCGATAGTTTATGTAACAGCCAAACCTGAAAGGATGTGCAGGAATACATGCGAATGAGAGGTAAATGACTAGTCTTGCGCGATCATCTTCTGGATACGACCGTCACATCCAGAACACGTAGGAGGCAGTGATGGTAAGCAAGGGGAAGACGTAGCCGCGTTGTGTCTTTTCACTGATCAGTCGCTCGAGGTAGCAGTAATAGACTAGCAGATAGTCAAGTGCACAGATCTGTAAACGGTGAAGGTGAGCTTGGGAGACCAGAAATGCGTGAGGAAATATGCAACATGTCTGTGAGTTGTTTAATTGTAGGTCGTGCCCTTCGAATTTTATCATACGAAAACAGATTTGGCTCATGAAATTGTAAACATAAATTATTTTTATAATTTAATGGGTAATTTAAAAAAGGTGTACACATCAAGTTTTGGTGACTAGAGAGTAAAATTTGATATCTCAGCAGCACATTTGTGCAAGGAAGCAGAAAATTCTGTCAGGGGTGGAAGCAGTCAAAGTTAAACTGAGAAGAGCGAGAGTCATATGCAGAGACGAGAGTGAAATACTTGTAAGTAACACAAGCCGCCCTTGAGAATGGTGAGAGGCGGATGGGCGCCCGGTGGGAAGGGGGGGGGGAGGGGTCAAGCAGAGAAACCTTACAGCCGTAAGATTTCTAAACAGGATATGACACAATTAGTAGCGGCCGCTTAGCATGCCAAGCTGAGAGGTGCACTAGGGGCGAAGTGCAACATTTGTAGACAATGCGCATTACAATTAGTATTATGAACAAGTGTGCGACCGAACGAGCTAGCTGTATCGTGCACATCCCTAGCAGCAAACATGCATTGCTGAAACTTGCAGCTAAAGCCAAGGCAAGCTTTAAGTTCGGATGCAATTGTTAAAAGTTACTTTCAGTTTCCATTTTAGTTCCTCAATGAGCTGTAGGTCTGCGAAAACCTATGCTTTCTGACATCATATGGTTCAAATGGCTCTGAGCACTACGGGACTTAACTTCTGAGGTCATCAGTCCCCTAGAACTTAGAACTACTTAAACCTAACTAACCTAAGGACATCACACACATCCATGCCCAAGGCAGGATTCGAACCTGCGACTGTAGCGCCTAGAACCGCCCCGCCACTCCGGCCGGCTTTCTGACATCCGTATCCCCTCCGTGGACTCATGCTTTCAGCTTAGATCTCAATAATCCTTCATCGACCGCATCTCGTGGTCGTGCGGTAGCGTTCTCGCTTCACACGCCCGGATTCCCGGGTTCGATTCCCGGCGGGGTCAGGGATTTTCTCTGCCTCGTGATGGCTGGGTGTTGTGTGCTGTCCTTAGGTTAGTTAGGTTTAAGTAGTTCTAAGTTCTAGGGGACTGATGACCATAGATGTTATGTCCCATAGTGCTCAGAGCCATTTGAACCATTTTTTTTAATCCTTCATCAGCTGCAACAAATTGAACTATAAAGTTTTCTTTCAGGTCCTAAAATTGTGCAGATCTGAAGAACACAGTTTTTTTCGGGTGGGTCAGCTATGGACCACGTCCCAGTTTCAGTTCCTTAACCGTTGTTCTCCTCTTCTCTTCCAGTATTCTTTCACCTGTTCTCAATGGTTTTTCCTTCTCTCTTCCCACCATTCAGTATAACATTCTTTATTCATCTATCTCAGAATCCTTCCACATTCAATACTTTTTCCCTAACCACTTTGCTGTTAGTTGTTTCATCAGCTTTTATATTATTTGTTTGTAAATCCTTTATTACTTCGTAGTTCCATCTTGTTATTGACTTCTTATCCCACAAATATTCGAAGATTTTTGTTGGATAATATACTGTGTTCCATGCGGTAGGTCCAAAAATACCAGTCTTCTTTGTTTCTAATAAAAGAGCACGTTGTCGGTTATAGGCTGTATTCTGCTTTACTGAAATTGAGCTGTTAGCTAATGTCGGCCGTGAGCCATTATCGAGCAGCTGAAATAAATCAACGTGCTACTGCTATGTGCAGTTACATTTCCTTTACTGCTGGTGTGCTACACTTAGTTGAAGGATAGTGTACGCGGGCAGTCGGTAACCAAATGTCATATAGGGGCATTATTATTCTTTCACTACATTAAAATTATTTATGAATGTACAGAGTTTATCAAAAAGAATCATCCAGCTTGGCACGTCTATATGTCTGAATCTAATAAATATACGCAACGAATTTAGCTTTTTATGAACGGAAAACTCAATGTTTTTCATGCCATTTCATAGGTGTTCAGCATGCTCCCCTTGAGATGCACGGCACATGTCAATGCGGTATTCAAATAGTTCCCACACTGCAGCGAGCATGTCTTGAGTTACCTCTTCCACAGCCGTTGTTATGCGATGTCTCATTTCATTCATTATTTTTGGCAACGGAGACACATAAAGAGTCTTTTATAAGCCCCCACCAGAAACAGTCACATACAGTCAGGTCCGGTGACTTTGAAGGC
Source organism: Schistocerca nitens (assembly GCF_023898315.1). Classification (NCBI taxonomy): domain Eukaryota; kingdom Metazoa; phylum Arthropoda; class Insecta; order Orthoptera; family Acrididae; genus Schistocerca; species Schistocerca nitens. The sequence continues at coordinate 872,283,649 of NC_064614.1, read as the reverse complement.
CTAATCATTTGGTCTAGTGCCACCAATCCGTCCTTGAGTATCCTTTGATTTAAAAATTACCGCACTTCCAGATGCCAGTGTGGCGGTGTCCCATCCTGTTGGTAAATGAAGTCGCCAATGAGTCTCCAACTGTGAGAAAAGAAAGTTCTAAAGCATATCGAGGTATGTTCTACGTGTGACAGTGTTCTCGGGAAATAAAAGTGGACCTTACACCTTTTATCCATGGAACTGCATACAACACATTAAATTTTAGGGAGCACCACTCATGTCCTACAGCTTCATGTGACTGTTCCGTACCCCATATTCTCACATTATGAGGTTCCACCTTTCCATTTAAATGGAATGCTGCCTCGTCACTAAATACTAAGCTAGGAAGAAAACTGTCATCCTCCATCTTGCCAATAACGAAATTACATAACTCTACATGTTGTTGTTTGTCCAAGAAGAGCTTGCAGTAGCTGAATTTTGTATGGTTTCTTCCGTAAACGTCGACGCAACACACGCCAGACGGGCATCGTGGACATGATGAGCTGTCGATCTGCAAGGTGACGGATTTCTGCGGACTCCTTGTGAAACAATGGCGGATGCGTTTGACGTCTGTCTCAGACACCCGTGGACAGTGCAGCGGTTTGCCTTTACGCAAACAACCTGTATCTCGGAATTTTTCATGCCATCGTCTAATGCTCCGTGCTGAAGGAGGATCCACACCATACCAAGTACGAGAGTCACTCTCAAAAGTTGTTACTGACGCGTGCTGCGCAAAAGGTAGAACAGGAAACGCTTTCTGTTGTCCCAACACCATTCTTACTAGAACTGAAGTGGGCGCACACTGCTGATACCTAATTGGAACCATGTAAAACTCGAGAGTTGGCTCTTTCCAGCAGTAGGTTGTTCACGCACATACCTCAAATAACATAACAGTTATAATTTTCTTATACCCCCTGTATAAATATTTGAAATATTGACACAGATGGAATCTATTTATTCGTGGCATACCAGACTTAATGAAGATCTCGTAAGGTAGGTTATCAGTGACTTAAGGTTACATACAGCTATACGGAACCAGCTTATTGACATATTGTACAGATGAAGGATTCATAAACATAAAAAAGTTCAAAAATATTAACGAAAATATTGTAACGTATGTCATCAGTGACTTAAGGTTACATAGAGATATGCGGTAACCGTCTTATTGGCATATTGTACAGATGAATGATTCATAAAAATACGAGTTTCAAATATATTTTAAGTTTATATTATCCATGATGCATCCGCGGGACGAGATGACAATTGATGACAAGCGAATCAGTGACTATGGTCTGCCTTTTATTACACCAAGTTGGGTAGGAAGTGATGGGTAGGAACTAATAAAGATTTAGGTCTATGAGTACACTTAAAATTCATTGCAACAATATTTCACACGGAAAAATGAGAAAACAGCCGTCTCAAAACCATACATTATGCAAAACGCGTAGCACAAACTGCATTATTTAAAGAAAAATATACGGAATCAAGTAGCAACGTCTGGAAAATACAGGCAAAAATAATTTCGAGACATGCATGGAAGGAAAAACAAAATTCTTTTTTCTCATTACTTCTGATATTTCCTCTATGTTTCTATAAAAATGGTTCAAATGGCTCTGAACACTATGGGACTCAACTGCTGAGGTTATCAGTCCCCTAGAACTTAGAACTAGTTAAACCTAACTAACCTAAGGACATCACAAACATCCATGCCCGAGGCAGGATTCGAACCTGCGACCATAGCGGTCTTGCGGTTCCAGACTGCAGCGCCTTTAACCGCACGGCCACTTCGGCCGGCTATGTTTCTATAAATTGCATCATTACTACGTAATTTCAAAACTTCCACAGCTTTATGGGCTTAATATTTTCCTTATATTCCACCTTTGTAGTACTTCCAGTTTATCAGAATTATAGTTTCATGGCAAAAATTTGCTTCACATTGACGTTGTGGTTTCACTACAAATGTATTGCCTTATTTTTGCATTTTTGAAGGGCATTTTTTATGTGGGGGACCCGAGTTCGATTGCCAGTACTGCCAGAGATTTGTACGGGATCCACTCAGCCTTTTCAGGAGAATTGAGGAGCTACTCCACCGATTAGTAGCGGTTGCAGTGTCAAGAAACCCTTCAGGAGAGACATGCCCCTCTGTACCCCGTACGATGAGGCCATTGGTAGAGGATGACACAGCGGTCGGTGGCGATCGATTGGCCCGTCCACGCCCAGAACGCAAAACTTTTCCCTTTTAGTTTTTGCTCCATAGCAATTTTCCTCAATTCATGTTCTTGGATTATCTCTCGAAGAGAGGTTTTTTTTAGTTTATCACCTATGCAGCTCCCTTTGGCACCATGGAAGTCATTACCTAATGTCCTATCATCCTGCCCTTTCTCCTTGTCACTGTTTTCCACATATTCCTTTCCTCTCCGATTCTGCGCAGGATCTCCTCATTCCTTACCTTATCAGGCCACTTTATTTTCAACATTCGTCTATCTCATCTCAAATGCTGCGATTCTCTTCTGTTCCGGTTTCTAACTCTGTCCATGTATTACTGCCACACGACACTGTGCTGCAAACGTACGTTCTCAGTAATTCCTTCCTCAAGTTATAATATAATATAAAAAAATAAAGTTTAGGTATACGTAAATAATGAGATCGTACCGCTTCTGCTGCAGAAATTTGAGTAGCACTGGGGACCACAGTGACACCACGTACTGTTGTAAATCTGTTATTTCAACGACAGCTCCGATCCAGACGCCGTGTAGCGAGGAACCTCAAACCCCAAACCACTGCCATTTGCGATTTAAGGTGTGTGAAATGAGAACCCATTGAAGGCCAGGGTTGACGTCTGTTTTGTTTTCTGACGTATGCTGGCTCTTACTCGACGTCCGTGATGGTCGTGTGTTGGTTAGAATTGAGGGCCTGAAACGGGCCTATTGCGTGGTAGAGATACTGGACCTACACCTTGAGTTAGGGTCAGGGTTGCGATTTCGTATGACAGCAGGAGCACTCTTGTAGATATCCGACGTATCCTGACTGCAAATTTGTACGTCAGTTTCGTGTGCTGCTATTCATGAACAGCATTCCAGGGGTGCTTTCCAACAGGATAACGTTCGCTCACGTACCACTGTTGCAACCCAAGATGCTCTATAGAGTGTCGAACAGTTGCCTTGGCCTCCTCTATCACGAAATCTGTCTCCAGTATGGGACATCATCGGACAACAACTCCAGCGTCATCCACAAACAGAATTAACCGTCCCTGTCCTGACCGACCAGGAGCTACAGTCATGGAATTCTATCCCACAATCTGACGTCCGGCACCTGTGCAACAGAATGCATGTCCGTTTGCACGACTGGTTATTAGTGTACCAGCATTTTACATCTCCAATGGCTTACCTCGCTGTTACACAAACCAGTAATCTTGCAATGTTACTCACTTACGAATGTTACCTACAGAGATGTATTCCCGAAATTTGGTTACTCTGCATTGATTACAGTTGATGCGCAGATTTTTTTCGTCGGTGTGTTTATTTCCTTTACAGACAATGGACGAGATGACAAGAAAAAGTAAAGGCACACAGCTAAAGACTGCCGGCTTTACACGAACTCGCTTTCCAGCTGCCACCCCTGTGTAGTCGGTGGCCATATGCGAGGAGGCAGGGGTGGCGGCGCTGGTTGCGGGCTGCGCGGCGTCTGAAGACGTTCATTAAACTGCGGGTGTGGGCGGGCCTGCTGCGCCGTGCCGCGCCGTGTTCTCTGAATATTCATCACCGGCGCGGCGGCGCCGACACGCTCTCAGCAACCGCCGTCCCTTCACCCTCCCCTCATCCTCTGCCCGCCCCGTGTACGCGACTGGTAAGCCCCGGCAAGCTGCTCACCCAGCGAGCGGCTTCTATGTCTATCCAGACCGGCACTGGCTTGCGGACATTGCGCTCAGCCGCCAAGTTCGAGGAACCCGATGCACGTTCACGTAACTCCTGAACGTGGACACTTCGTCACGTGGCTGGTGCTGTCTATCAAGGAGGCCGTACGAACACCCCCTCACCGATGTAATTTGTACTGACAGACTATGTAGCGCACGTCTAGGACTTCAACGTACGTAAATAGCAAGAAGCACCTGTACAACAGTTTTCGAAAAAATTGTGTTTGAATGTTTTACTCGTGCTTACATACCTCGCATGGTCGCTAATAATCAGAGATTTAGCACATCAATTAATAAGGGCTTATTTTCATAAGCACGAGATCTGTGTATATAATCTCGCTTCCGATAATCATCTTTTGTTTCATTTCCAGTAGATACACATGGTTAGCCGTGAAATTGTTTGATGACGAAGCACCGCTGACAAATCGAACCCTAACTTTTACATCTACATCTACATGGTTACTCCGCAATTCACACACCTGGTATGTGGTTCATCGAACCATTTTCATACTACTTCTCTACCATTCCACTCTCGAATGGCGCGTGGGGAAAAGGAACGCCTACATCTTTCCGTTCGAGCTCTGATTTCTGTTATTTTATTATGATGATCATTTCTCCCTACGTAGGTGGGTGTCAACAAAATATTTTCGCATTCGGAATGGAAAGTTGATGATTAAAATTTCGTAAATAGATCCCTCCGCAAAGAAAACCGCCTCTGTTTCAGTGACTGCCACCCCAACTCGCGTATCATATCAGTGACACTCTCACGCCTGTTGCACGATAACACTAAACGGGCTTCCCTTCTTTGTACTTTATTGATGTCCTCTCTCAATCCTACCTGGTAAGGATCCCACACCGCGCTGTAGTATTCCAGCGGGGGAAGGACAAGTTGAACGTAGCCTGCCTCTTTAGTGGATTAGTCGCATCTTCTAAGTGTTCTGCCAACAAAGCGCAGTCTTTGTTTCTCCTTCCCCACAATATTGTCTATTTGGTCTTTGCTCGTAATTATAATTGCTGTGTATTTAGTCGAATTGACAGCCCTTAGATTTGTGTGATTTACCGTATACTCAAAATTTATCGGATTTCTTTTAGTACCCATATCGATGGCAACGCACTTTTCTTTATTGCCACTTTTCGAGCCATACAGAATTTCTCTCTAGATCTTTTTCTAATTGGAATTGATCGTCTGATGATTTTACTAGCATCATCTGCTAGCAATTCAAGATGGCTGCTCAGATTATCATCTAAATCATTTATGTTAATCAGGAACAGCAGAGGGCCTATGACAGTACGTTGCGTAAACTTCTGTTCTACTTGATGATTTACCGTCTACCACTACCAACTGTGACCTCTATGAGACGAATCCAGTCATACAACTGAGAGGATACTCCATATGCACGCAATTTGATTAATAGTCGCTTGTGAGGAACGATATCAAAAGCCTTCTGGAAATCTAGGAATATGGAATCGATCTGAGATCCCTTGTCGACAAGCACTCATTACTTCACGGGAATAAAGAAGTAGCTGTATTGCACAAGAACGATATTCTCTGAATCCGTTTTGGTTACGTATCAATAACTCATTTTCTTCAAGGTGATTCAAAATGTTCGAGTACAGTATATGCTCCAAAATCCTACTGCAAATTGAGGTCAGTGATATGCGTCTGTAATTCAGTGGGTTACTCCTGTTTCCTTTCTTGAATATTGGTTTGACCTGTGCTATTTTTCAGCCCGTAGGAGCAGACCTCTCGTCAAGTGAGCGATTGTATATGATTCTAAGAAAGGCGCTATTGTGTCTGCACACTCTGAAAGGAACCTGACTGCTATATCATTTGGACCGGAAGACTTGGCTTTCTTAAGTGATTTGAGTTGTTTCGCAACACCTAAGATGTCTCCCTTTTTGTCACTCATGCTAACAGCTGCTCTGGTTTAAAATTCTGGGACATTTACTTCATCTTCTTTCGTGAAGGAATTACAGAAAACTGTATTTAGTAACTCCGCTTTAGTGGCACCATCACCTGTAACATTTTATTCGCTATTGCGCAGTAACGGTATTGACTGTTTTTTGCCACTGGTGTACTTTACATATGACCAGAATATCTTTGGGTTTTCTACCATATTTTGAGAAAATGTTTCATTGTGGAAACTATTAAAAGCAACTCGCATTGACGTCCGCACTAAATTTCGAGCTTCCGTGAAACTTATCCAGTCTTGGGGATTTTGCTTTTCTGCTGAATTTGACATGCTTTCTTTGCTGCTTCTGCAACAGTGTTCTGACATGTTTTGTGTACCATGGTGGATCAGTCGCGTCTCTTATTAACTTATGCGGTATGAATCTATCTATTGCTGTCGATACTGTATCTTTGAATTTGAGCCATATCTGGTCTACACTTACATATTTAGCTTGGAAGGACTGGAGACTCTCTCTTAGGAAGGCATCAGGCGAATTTGTATCTGCTGTTTTAAACTGATATATAACTTTGTTTTTACAATAGACATATTGACAAAACTATGCACAAACAAGATTTGGCATTCATTACAAGTGCTGTATGGCGCAATAATTACTGTTTCACGTTTTTATATGATCAGTATCGTCTTGGTTCGTATACTGCTTCATACGTTACACATTATACTTGTCACGCTTTATATATATATATATATATATATATATATATATATATATATATATATATATATATATATATATATAAATAAATAAGTGACTACAGTGATCTTATTGTGTAATCATTTCTCCCCATTCTCATTACGACAATTTTTGTCCTCTTTTTCAGCTTAAATATTATGAAAATAATAAGTGAATCAATCAGTAATTACGTGGGAAGCAAAAAAGAAACGAGTATAGCCAGGGATATTCGATCGACGGACCGCGCGTAGGATCTAATGGCTTAATACGCGCGGCTGCAGACTTCTTGAGCACTATCGATCATAAGATATACAGGATGACACAAATAAAACTAAAAACTGTGGGGACGGATTCCTGACTGAAATGGAGGTTGGTTCGTTGATCTGAGGGAGGGGGCCAAACAGCGAGGTCAGTGGCCCAGTTAATGGAGGAGAAAAGGTCCTATGAACATGTGTCCGAAATGCAACGTTACCACTATAGTTGGTGCTGTCGAATGACAGTTCCTCTGACTACGTGCCGTGTGTTCCTTGCGTGTTGCAGGCTGTGTGATTGGCGCAGTGTACTGTGAGCAGCAGAAAGTTCCAGTATTCAAATCGGTAACAAGCCAAGGTGGTGTTTGTGTGCGGCCAAGCGCATGGAAACGGTCGAGAGGCAGAACGACTATACCAAAACAAGTACCCTCACCGACCCCAAACACAACTTTTCAACCCCTTTTTGGGCGTTTGTGTAAACGTGGGTCCTGTCAAAAAGGGGAACGTGCAGTGAGGTGGCCAAACTGTGTGTGCACCAGATTCGGAGGATCGTGTTTTACAACATATTGAGACGAACCCTAGTACAAACTCCAGGAAAGTGGCCCGCCAATATCGTGTAAGCTCCGAAGTGCGATTATATGTATCCTGCATGACAGCCACTACTACGCCTATCACCTGCAACAAGTGCTAGGATTATCGGCAACCAGTTTTCCTCTAGGGGAAGGATTTTATTGATGGTTTTGCACCAGACCATCACAAGTATGGGATTCCTGTCATCAGTCATCTTTAACGACGAAGCAACTTTTAAGAGAACTGGAATCATGACTCTGCATAATCGTCATCTACGGGCTGCAGACAATCCTGGGGAAATGGTTTAAGTGTCTCATCAGCATCGGTTCAGCATCAGTGTGTGGGATTCTTGGCATACTTGGACCGGTTTTTGTTCCACAACACCTGAACGGGAGAACGTACCAGGATATCCTGCAGAATACTCGGCCTGGGCTACTTGAGATTGTGCCTTTGGCCAAACGACAGGTTGTGTGGTTTCTGCATGATGGAGCACCACCCGACTACCGCAATACTGTTCACCAACACCTCGACAACATCCTTTGCAGACGCTGAAAAGGATGCGGAGGCCATAGCACCGGACTTAAACCTCCTGGATTTTTACCTTTGGAGGAATCTGAAAAGCACTGTCTGTCCTAAACCGGTTCCAGATATGCAGGCCCTTCAACAGCGTTTTCACGACGCCTGTGACGCTATTCAGAGGGGAGCCAGAACGTGTGAAAGTGTGCGGCAATCCATGATGTGACCACATGCTCACACGACCTTTTTTCTTCCATTTCCAATCAGTAATCCGTCCCTGGAGTTAGTCGGTTTTATTAGTGTTCACCCTGTATAAATATGGCGTAAGATTTTCAAACTCAACTTTCCAGAAAACGTTTGACTGTTTCTTCTTCGGCCGGCCGCGGTGGTCTAGCGGTTCTAGGCGCCCAGTCCGGAACCGCGCGACTGCTACGGTCGCAGGTTCGAATCCTGCCTCGGGCATGGATGTGTGTGATGTCCTTAGCTTAGTTAGGTTTAAGTAGTTCTAAGTTCTAGGGGACTGATGACCACAGATGTTAAGCCCCATAGTGCTCAGAGCCATTTTTTTTGTTTCGTCTTCCTGTTTATATATATTGAAGTCATAGTCGTGCCCTACTCATCCTAATACGAATCAAATCGGTGAGCGGACGTTGGTACGACCCCTTAAAGTGACTTCCACTTCGTGGCTATATGGTGACTCGTACATAATATTCCCATCAGTTACAAAAATCCTAGCTCTTTCCACAAACCAAACAATAAATACAAGTAAAAAAATAAGCTTCATCTCGTACTTGCCCTGTAGCTAAGTCACTGTGATTATTATCAATCTTATTGATTGGCGACTCCACGTTGTCCTGTGCACTACGACCCGATAACAGGTATACTTGAAAAAAGAGACAGCATTGGTCGTATATTTTTTACTATTGCAAAATCGATTTTCTGTCACTGAGTGACCATCTTCAGTGCTATATTGTATAACTTAAATTGGGATGCACTGTTGTCACTAAGCTTACGGCAATCACATAGACTATGATTGCCGTAAGCTTAGTGACAGCAGTGCATCCCAATTTAAGTTATACAATATAGCACTGAAGATGGTCACTCAGTGACAAAAAATAGATTTTGCAATAGTAAAAAATATACGACCAATGCTGTCTCTTTTTTCAAGTATAACTATTATCAATCTACTAATAGATATTGAGGGTGGTTGGGGAATTTACAAAGCAACGACGATAACAAACGCAGGTGACACTAAATTACATGGATATGTCAACGAAACGTGAGGCTCTCCTAATCCACCGACTCTATAATGCTGAAAACAGTGGCAAAGTGTGCTTAAACCGTTCAACTTCTACACATTACTGAACAGGCAGTTACATTTCGATTAACAGGAGAATGTCAAACATAAGAACTACGGTGATACAGGAGAAAATGAATCCTGGCCATGGAGAGATTCTGTGTAACGATGCTACGATGGTTTGGTGAATGAACAGCTGCATAGGCGACTCTGAGTTTCTGTTGCAGTCGTAATTACTCGCTACGCTGGAACATTTATTAATCGAGCTGTCTCGAAGAGTGAGCAACTATGGGTTAGTCGTCGGCAACCGGTAGACTTCCATAGCCCGTTCGGCATAGAACAGCGCGCTTAAACTGTTGGATCATGTGGCCCGTAGGTTGAATGTAACTTCCTTGCAAATGCAAGTTGATTTACTCCAGTTCGTCAAACCAGCGCACGACGACCACTAGTCCTGTTGCGTTGTATTTAAAAGCTCTCCACTCTCTAAGACGACACACGCAGAAGCAGAAATACTTTTCATGGTCAGCTTTTGTCTTTTTTTGAAGGACTACTCTGAGAAATCAAGTTGTCAGTCATTTGCGTCTTATGCAAATAATCGGTATGCAATTTTCTAGACTTCATAACTAGTGCAGATTAATATGAGGCGCGTCCACCCTTCCACCATTGTAGAATACATCAGTGTGGGTGCAAGACTACACTGGTCTTGCAGTCTGATTTGAAAGGCTGCAAATGGCTGTAAGTTTACGCCCTCACAGCAATCACTTTTATTTGTAAGTCATCTTCGTGTCTGGTTTTCCATGCGTCTGCTAAATTTATTCTGCCCACTGACAATGGTTCTTGTCGCTAGCTTGCACCGGAGGCTATCTTAAATATATCTGGAATGCTAAGATAATTTAACGAAATACTGGGCTTGTCATTGTTCTAGTCAGTTAGTTATGAGTGATTAATATATATATATATATATATATATATATATATATATATATATATATATATATATATACTCCTGGAAATTGAAATAAGAACACCGTGAATTCATTGTCCCAGGAAGGGGAAACTTTATTGACACATTCCTGGGGTCAGATACATCACATGATCACACTGACAGAACCACAGGCACATAGACACAGGCAACAGAGCATGCACAATGTCGGCACTAGTACAGTGTATATCCACCTTTCGCAGCAATGCAGGCTGCTATTCTCCCATGGAGACGATCGTAGAGATGCTGGATGTAGTCCTGTGGAACGGCTTGCCATGCCATTTCCACCTGGCGCCTCAGTTGGACCAGCGTTCGTGCTGGACGTGCAGACCGCGTGAGACGACGCTTCATCCAGTCCCAAACATGCTCAATGGGGGTCAGATCCGGAGATCTTGCTGGCCAGGGTAGTTGACTTACACCTTCTAGAGCACGTTGGGTGGCACGGGATACATGCGGACGTGCATTGTCCTGTTGGAACAGCAAGTTCCCTTGCCGGTCTAGGAATGGTAGAACGGTGGTCCGATGACGGTTTGGATGTACCGTGCACTATTCAGTGTCCCCTCGACGATCACCAGTGGTGTACGGCCAGTGTAGGAGATCGCTCCCCACACCATGATGCCGGGTGTTGGCCCTGTGTGCCTCGGTCGTATGCAGTCCTGATTGTGGCGCTCACCTGCACGGCGCCAAACACGCATACGACCATCATTGGCGCCAAGGCAGAAGCGACTCTCATCGCTGAAGACGACACGTCTCCATTCGTCCCTCCATTCACGCCTGTCGCGACACCACTGGAGGCGGGCTGCACGATGTTGGGGCGTGAGCGGAAGACGGCCTAACGGTGTGCGGGACCGTAGCCCAGCTTCATGGAGACGGTTGCGAATGGTCCTCGCCGATACCCCAGGAGCAACAGTGTCCCTAATTTGCTGGGAAGTGGCGGTGCGGTCCCCTACGGCACTGCGTAGGATCCTACGGTCTTGGCGTGCATCCTTGCGTCACTGCTGCCTGGTCCCAGGTCGACGGGCACGTGCACCTTCCGCCGACCACTGGCGACAACATCGATGTACTGTGGAGACCTCACGCCCCACGTGTTGAGCAATTCGGCGGTACGTCCACCCGGCCTCCCGCATGCCCACTATACGCCCTCGCTCAAAGTCCGTCAACTGCACATACGGTTCACATCCACGCTGTCGCGGCATGCTACCAGTGTTAAAGACTGCGATGGAGCTCCGTATGCCACGGCAAACTGGCTGACACTGACGGCGGCGGTGCACAAATGCTGCGCAGCTAGCGCCATTCGACGGCCAACACCGCGGCTCCTGGTGTGTCCGCTGTGCCGTGCGTGTGATCATTGCTTGTACAGCCCTCTCGCAGTGTCCGGAGCAAGTATGGTGGGTCTGACACACCGGTGTCAATGTGTTCTTTTTTCCATTTCCAGGAGTGTATATATACGGGTTCAGTCTTTAGAAAAATGGTAAAAATTTATTGAACGTAAAATAGGACAAATAACACAAGTTAAACGAAATGATGAATAAATCATGAACTATTAGCAACACAAATGGAAGCAACAGATAATTAGCACTTCACTGGGTGGCATTTGGTTGGAAAAGTTTAAAGTTTAGCTGTTTTATCTGTTTAACTTTGCCCAAAACGTGAAATTATCAAGCGCTGAATAGTCTTTGATGGATTTGTTCTGTACAGAGCAGGTGGCGAGAGTACAATCCTGTTTGCCCTAACAAGCCAGAACCGCAATACTGTACCCCTATCTCGATGCGTAGCGCTGCCCCAAGTGACGGTCGTGGTGCACGCATCTGCAGAGTACCGATGTGCGGCGCCTGTAATTCATTATCACGTTCACGAAATATGCAAAGTCGTGGGCAGGCGAACTGTTAGACGGATCTTAACTACTCCTAAATGACTTCAAAAAAGAAGACGAAGTAAATATTCCAGAATTCGAATCGAGAACAGCGGCCAATGTGGGTAACGTAGAAGTAAATATTCTCGGAATTGTGAAGCTACTTAAAGCACTTAATAAAAACAAGTCTTCTGGTCCAGACTGCATACCAATTAGGTTTCTTCCGGAGTATGCTTATACGTTAGCTCCATACTTAACAATCATATACAACCGTTCGCTCGACGAATGATCCTTACCCAAAGACTGGAAAGTTGCACAGGTCACACCAATATTCAAGAAAGGCAGTAGGAGTAATCCACTGAATTACAGGCCCATATCTTCAACGTCGATATGCAGTAGGATTTTGGAACTTATATTGTGTTCGAAAATTATGAGTTCAAAAATGGTTCAAATGGCTCTGAGCACTATGGGACTTAACATCTGTGGTCATCAGTCCCCTAGAACTTAGAACTACTTAAACCTAACTAACCTAAGGACATCACACACATCCATGCCCGAGGCAGGATTCGAACCTGCGACCGTAGCAGCCGCGCGGTTCCGGACTGCGCGCCTAGAACCGCTAGACCACCGCGGCCGGCAAAATTATGAGTAACCTCGAAGAAAACGTTGTATTGATACACAATCAACTTGGTTTCAGAAAACATCGTTCCTGTGAAACACAACTAGGTCTTTATTCACATGAAGTGTTGAGTGCTATTGACAAGGGATTTCAGATCGTTTCCGTATTTTTGGATTTCCGGAAGGCTTTTGACATTGTACCACACAAGCGACTCGTAGTGAAATTGTGTGCTTATGGAACGTCATCTCAGTTATGTGACTAGATTTGTGATTTCCTGTCGTAGTGAAACAAAAGTGATTACTGGCGTTCCCCAAGGTAGTGTAATAGGCCCTTTGGTGTTCCTTATCTGTATAAACGATTTGGGAGATAATCTGAGCAGCCGTTTTCGGTTGTTTGCAGATGAAGCTGTCGTTTATTTACGAACAACGTCATTAGAAGAACGAAACAAACTGCAAAACGATTTAGAAAAGTGGCAATTGACCATAAATAACGAAATGTGTGAGGTAATCCAGATGAGTGCTAAAAGGAACTCGTTAAACTTCGGTTACACGATAAATCAGTTTAATCTAAAAGCCGTAAATTCAATTAATTGCCTAGGTATTACAATTACGAACAACTTAAATTGGAAATAACACATAGAAAATGTTGTGGGGAAGGCTAACCAAAGGCTGCGTTTTATTGGCAGGACACTTAGAAAATGTAACAGACCTACTAAGGAGACTGCCTACACTCCGTCCTCTTTTAGAATACTGCTGCACGGTGTGGGATCCTTACCACATAGGACTGACGGAGTACATTGAAAAAGTTCAAAGAAAGGCAGCACGTTTTGTATTACTGCGAAATATGGGAGAGAGTGTCACAGAAATGATACAGGATTTGGGCTGCACATTTGGCGTTTTTCATTGCGACCGAATCTTCTCACGAAATACCAATCACCAACTTTCTCCTTAGAATGCGAAAATATTCTGTTGACACCGACCTACATAGAGAGCAACGATTACCACGATAAAATAAGGGAAATCAGAGCTCGTACGGAAAGATATACGTGTTCATTCTTTCAGCACGCTATACGAGATCGGAATAATAGAGAATTCTGAAGGTGGTTCGATGAACCCTCTACCAGGCACTTAAATGTGATTTGCAGAGTATCCATGTAGAAGTAGATGTTGATGTACTCTCTGATGGAGCCTTGAAATCTCAGCGTATTCCAGTGTGTGACACTCCCGTTCACTCTCTCATACGGCAGTGTATACAACGTCAAGGTAGCAGTGGCAGACCTGGTACGAGTAAGACTGTCGTCGGCACAAAGAGTTGTCTGTGATGACTGAGATCTAAACTGTGATTCTTCAGTTTCTCCAGGCGTATCTCATGACGAAATAAATCTCGAATGAACATCTTCGTGTGAGTGTACAAAGGACACAACATTTCGGCAACCGACCTTGTTGCCATTATCTGGTGTGTAAATTGCGTCCTTTGTACACTCATACCAGGCTGTTCACCCGAGATTTATTTCGTCGAGATCTAAACTGTCTTTACAACTATGACTTCACCACAGGCTCCCCTGTGATGACCAATGCCAGTGCGAAATCTTCCTCAGTATTAGTGTCTCAAGAGCAACCCACTCATAACAAAACTGCAGACCAGTGTCTCCTGTCCAGACCAGAATCTGAATGAATACAGCCGTGTTTCTCCACTACTCCTCACATAGGAGTGACTCAGTCCGCCTTAACCGATAGAGGTGCTTCAGGAACCGTCTGTAGTAAATGAAGCGGGGTGACTTGCTGAGCAGGAACTCTCTGTGATACCTCCAGCCTACACAGTACCAATGTCAGGCAAAAATGCTTGGTAGTGTACGTGCATAATATCCTGTTCGTACCATAGGCTCCACTTATTGTTCCACAAACTTCTGATTTGCCGCAGGGTATCTTTGAGGAGGTCTGTGTAAGGAACATGTTCATGCGCCTTTTCCCCTTAGTGAATGGCTAAGAGAAAGGTGAATGTCTCACTTCAACATATGTATTGTTCCATTTAGACACTAATATTACTTAGCGTGAATATATCATAAAACAGCAATTAAAAACAATAACAAAAATGATGCAGTGCTCTAGACAGTAATATTTACAAATGTCTACGGAGGTCGTGGATTGATGCTAACATTTTTAAACTTTGTCCAGCGGTTTGTTCACATCGCTGTGCACGTGTTTTTGTTAATACGGCTGTCAGAAGCACTAAAGCATATGTAGCAGACAACAACAATTGTGAATGTCTTTTACAATCAAACGCAGCTTAACCTCATAACCAATTATGTTTCTCTACAGTTATTTATTGTAAAATGACTCAATTTTTCTACCTGACGAGACAAGGTGTAAAGGTCATAACTACGATACCAGTGCAAGGTGATGATTATGAAAATTTACTTCTCCTCCTTATTTTAAGTTGCTAGGATACACAGTACAAAAGCTATGTTGCTACGGATGTTTTAACACATGCATAATGGCGTTCCAAGCACTGACACTAGTCATATCTGTAACAAGTGACTTCTTCGTTTATTATCTATGACTTGGTGCGCTGTATATAGATTTACAAAAAGCCCGTACTTAGTGAAATCGAGAATTACCAGGATCAGCGAAATGACAAGGAAGGACTAGGTCCCTTTAATTGACATAATTTACCCATGGACAACAACATTTATTTTTATATACACTACTGGCCATTAAAATTGCTACACCAATAAGAAATGCAGATGATAAACGGGTATTGATTGGACAAATATATATTATACTAGAACTGACATGTGATTACGTTTTCACACAGTTTGGGTGCATAGACCCTGAGAAATCAGTACCCAGAACAACCACCTCTGGCCGTAATAACGGCCTTGATACGCCTGGGCATTGAGTCAAACAGAGGTAGGATGGCGTGTACAGGTACAGCTGCCCATGCAGCTTCAACACGATACCACAGTTCATCAAGAGTAGTGACTGCGGTATTGTGACGAGCCAGTTGCTCGGCCACCATTGACCAGACGTTTTCAATTGGTGAGAGATCTGGAGAATGTGCTGGCCAGGGCAGTAGTCGAACATTTTCTGTATCCACAAAGGTCCGTACAGGACCTGCAACATGCTGTCGTGCATTATCCTGCTGAAATGTAGGGTTTCGCAAGGGTCGAATGAAGGGTAGAGCCACGGATCGTAACACATCTGAAATGTAACGTCCACTGTTCAAAGTGCCGTCAATACGAACAAGAGGTGACCGAGACGTGTAACCAATGGCACCCTATACCAGCACGCCAGGTGATACTCTAGTATAGCGATGACGAATACACGCTTCCAATGTGCGTTCACCGCGACGTCGCCAAAAACGGATGCGACCATCCTGATGCTGTAAACAGAACCAGGATTCATCCGAAAAAATGACGTTTTGCCATTTGTGGCCCGCATCTCGTGGTCGTGCGGTAGCGTTCTCGCTTCCCACGCCCGGGTTCCGGGGTTCGATTCCCGGCGGGGTCAGGGATTTTCTCTGCCTCGTGATGGCTGGGTGTTGTGTGTGATGTCCTTAGGTTAGTTAGGTTTAAGTAGTTCTAAGTTCTAGGGGACTGATGACCATAGATGTTAAGTCCCATAGTTCTCAGAGCCATTTGAACCATTTTTTTAAGCCATTTGTGCACCCAGGTTCGTCGTTGAGTACACCATCGCAGGCGCTCCTGTCTGTGATGCATCGTCAAGGGTAACCGCAGCCATGATCTCCGAGCTGATAGTCCATGCTGCTGCAAACGTCTTGGAACTGTTGGTGCAGATGGTTGTTGTCTTGCAAACATCCCCACCTGTTGACTAGGTATCGAGACTTGTCTGCACGATCCGTTACAGCCATGCGGATAAGATGCCTGTCATCTCGACTGCTAAAAAAAGTGATACGAGGCCGTTGGGATCCGCATTACCCTCCTGAACTCACCGATTCCATATTCTGCTAACGGTCATTGGATCTCGACCAACGCGAGCAGCAATGTCGCGATACGATAAACCACAATCGCGATAGGCTACAATCCGACCTTTATCAAAGTCGGAAACGTGATAGTGCGCATTTCTCCTTCTTACACGAGGCATCATAACAACGTTTCGCCAGGCAGCGCCGGCCAACTGCTGTTTGTGTATGAGACATCGTTTGGAAACTTTCCTGATGTCAGCACGTTGTAGGTGTCGCCACCGGCGCCAACCTTGTGTGAATGCTCTGAAATGCTAATTATTTGCATATCACAGCATATTCTTCCTGTCGGTTAAATTTCGCGTCTGTAGCACGGCATCTTCGTGGTGTAGCAATTTTAATGGCCAGTAGTGTATTTTCTTTGATAAGACCAGGCTCCCTTGGAAAAACGGGTACAAAAATTGAAATTACTTTGCCAACACAGGCGTTCAAATTGGTTAGTGAGACAGCCGCTAGTTAAAATAATAATAGCCTCAAAAAAATTCAAGAAATAAATCCTTAAAAATATTTGATTTTTCAAAATTTTTAAATTAAACAATTTAAAATGAAACAGCCCATTTAAAATAATTACAAGGCTTCTAGATAAATTTTTCAAGTTAATTCAAGTCCGAGACATTAAGCCGACCCCCGGAAGATGAATATTAAAAAAGGTAACATAGGGATCACACACAAAAATTTACAATAAAACTTTGACAAGAACGCAATGTGTATTAGACGTTAAAGAGAAAATTTCCTGTGTGAAGCCGGATAACCAAAGGCCTTTTTGTCCGACAGCAAAATTTCGTTTACAGTGAAAGTCAGAAAACATAAGATACGCAACCCGAGCACAGACAGCCAGGAGGCGCAACTGCAAACATACTGCAGTTCGCGGTAGGAAATGCTCGAAGCTGTGCACACGGCCTCAATGAAGGCAGGCCTACGCAGCATGAAGCTGCCGACACGCAACACTCCCCCAGAAACTTCGTAAGTGCTGCTAACAAACAAGGAAGGTAAGGGTCTGACTGTATAATACTATAAGTAAAGTTACGGTTTAACCATGATTGCACTTACAGAGCGTTTCCGGTAAGCTGATACGCCTCAGGAAATAAGCTTCCCTAGCAGTACTACAGTAAGGGAGCTGTAATTTCTTCAGGAAGAAATATATTAAACACTCGCTACGATCTTACCATTAGACAGACCTCATAAAATGCCTAGAAAGGCTGGATAATAGTAATACCAGAGAGCCTACCAGCTTCTGGAACATCTTGAAAACAAGTATGAAAACTTAGAACAAATTGTTCTCTTGCATCAGAACTTTAGAACAACGCTTTAAAAGAGAACAACTAGTAACATTTAGGCCCCCGGTACAGTTATGCGTGTCAATGGACATGTAACGTAACCATAAAAACATTATCCATGGCAATCCTTTGAGAGAGAATGCTGGCCAGCAGATTAAGAAAACTTACTTCAAAATCACATAGAGCCGACGGGGCGATACTCTATTCCTAAAATCACAGCGCAATGTAACAAGGCGTGTATGAGGACACGATTAACATAAACACGAACATCTGTTCAAATAGCTTGCGGAACGGAAAATCGGTGCACAGAGCAAAACAACGAGTTGCGCACAACATAAACGAACCAGACCTCTACCTTCTGCCCAGTAATGGCGAAGTAGAATTAACGACGACCCGGAAAAGACGTCGTTCCGATCCGCACCGCGAGTATGTTGCTCCCGGCCACAAACTGTGCTAAAAGTCCCGGCAACTGACGGCCTCTGTTTTCGGAGGCCTCTCTATTTAGACGCGATTCTAGCGGCCGCTTTTGAAGGCTAGACGAGACAGCGATAACCGCACAAGGGAGTAATCTGCGTCCCCGGGTGAGATGCCAGCTAAACGTTAACGTTAATGAAATTAGCCACCACGGCTCAATCTCAGTTTATTTGGGTAATGTAGGATACCACTCTTTACTTCTGTCAGGAAGCTATCTGCGTGGCAGAACGACCCTTCAGCTACACCAACGTAAAACTTTACGCAAGTGCAGTCTGACTCTATCTAATAATTTTGGCCCAAATTGTGAATCTGAAGTGGACATGACGTAATAGACTTTAAATTACATTATCTCCCACATACATTAATTTAAAAAGGTTCCAGGTACTCATGTCTACTAAACAGTGTGATTACACAGTTTTGCTTTCGGAAAAAACAGTATAAAATTTTATGACAAAACGTACTCTTAAATAGAGTGAGTACAAAAGGTGCTGAGATGCAGCTGACAAAGTCGGTAGCGGGTGGAGTTCCTACACCAGAATTCACAATCACAAAATAGATAATGATATCTGACTATAATATGTACCTACAGGGCATGTGGTGTGTAATTCAAAAGTGTCATGATGATCTCCCCATTGGCAAAATATTCTTCAATAACCCCCCATTCGGATCTCTGGGAGGGGACAGCCAATGGAGGAAGTAACCTTGAGCAAAATGTTCAGTAAACAACAAAAGAATAATGTTCTACGAGTTGGGGTTTGGAATCTCAGAAACTTGAACGCGGAAGGCTCAGCTAGATATAGTAGGGGTCATGCGAAGGGAAATGAGAAGAAGACAAGGATTTCTCGTGAGATGAGTATAGGGTAATGTCAACAGCGCAAAGGGAGTAGGTTTCGTTGTGAATAAGAAGGTAGGGCACAGAGTGGGTTAGTACGAATAGTTGAGTGATAGGGTTGTTCGTATTAGAATCGACGAGCAAACCAACACCAATAACGACATTTTAGGTATACATGCCGACGTCATAAGCTGAAGTTGAAGAGATAGACAAAGTATAGGAGGACAATGAAAGGTTAATACAGTATGTAAAGGCAGAGGAAAACCTAACAGTCATGGGGGAAATGGAATGCAGTTGTAGGGGAAAGAGTAGAAGAAAAGGTTACAGGAGATTAAGGACTTGGAACAAGGAATGGGAGATGAGAATGACTAATTATGTTATGTAATAAATTTCAGCCAGCAATAGTGAATACTCTGTTCAAGAATCACAAGAGAAGGAGGTATACTTGGATAAAGCTGGGAGACACTACAAGGTTTCTGTTAGATTATATCAAGGTCAGACAGAGATTCCAAAATCAGATTCCAGATAACAAGGCGTACCCAGGAGAAGACACAGACTCACATCACAATATAGTAATGATGAAGAGTAGGCTGAACTTTAAGATATTAGTCAGGAAGAATGAACAGGCAAAAAAGTGGCTATGGAAGTATTAAGGAATTCTGAGATTCTCTTCAAGTTCTCGTAGGCTATAACTACAGAAGTAAGGAATAGCTCAGTAGGCAGTACAATTGAAGAGGAATGGACATCCCTGAAAAGGCAGTCGTGGAAGTCGCAAAGAAAAACGTAGGTGAAAAGAAGGCAACTGCTACGAAAACATGGGTAACAAAATAAATACTTCAGTAAATGGATGAAAGAAGGAAGTACAAAAACGTTCAGGGAAATTCAGGAACAGAAATACAAATCATGAGAAATGACATACAGTAAATAGGACCTGCAGGGAAGTTATGACATAATGCAAAGACAATTCCACTGTTAAATGCAGAGGATAGAGCGAATAGGTGAATAGAGTACATTGAGGGCATGTATCAGAGCAAGAGGGGATGTATGTCTTACCTGATAGAAGAGGAAACAGGAGTGGATTTAGACGGTGTATCCAGTATTAGGTTCAGAATTTAAGAGAGCTTTGGAGTACTTAAGATCAAATAAGGGAGAAGGGATAGAAGCGTTCCATCGAAATATCTAAAATCATTGGGGCAAGAGGCAACAAAACGAGTAATCACTTCAGTATGTAGAATGCATGAGTCTTGCGTAATAGCATTTTACTTTCGGAAAAAAATCATCCACACAATTCCGAAGACTGCAGAAGCTGACAAGTGAGAGAATTATTGCACAATAACCTTAACAGCTCATGTGCCCAATTTGCTGACAAGAATAAGACTCATACATTCTACACACCAACGTGAATAGTCGTTTTGTTGCCACGTCCTCCAATGATTTTGGCAATTGTGATTGAATGTTATCCATGCCATCTGCCTCTTTTGATCCTAAGTCCTCTGAAGCTCTTTCAAATTATGATTGTAATACTGGATCCACTGTCTCTTCTAAACAGAGTCCCGTTTCTTCTTCTATTGCATCAGACAAATCTTCCCCCTCCCTCATGGAGGCTTTCAACGTATTCTTTCCACCTATCCGCTCTCTCCTCTGCATTTAACGGTGCAATTCCCATTGCACTCTTAATGTAATACTCCTGCTTTTAATGTCACTGAAGGTTGTTTCAACTTTCCTGTATGCTGAGTCTCCCGTTCCAACAATCATTTTTTTCGATATCTTCACTTTTTTCCTGCAGCCATTTCGTCTTAGCTTCCCTGCACTTGCTGTTTATTTCATTCCTCAGCATATTGTATTTCTCTATTCCTGAGTTTCCCGGAACATTTTAGTGCTTCCTCCTGTCATCGATCAGTTGAAGTATTCTTCTGTTACCCGTGGTTTCATCGCAGTTACCTTCTTTGTACCTATGTTTTCCTTCCCAACTTCTGTGATGACCCTTTTTAGAGATGTCCATTCCTCTTCAACTGTAATGCCTACTGAGCTATTCCTTATTGCCGTATCTATAGCCTTAGAGAACATCATCCATATCTCCTCATTCCTTAGTACTCCCGTGTCTCGCTTCTTTGCGTATTGATTCTTCCTCACTAACGGTTTAACCTTTAGCCTACTCTTCATCACTACTATGTTGTGATCTGAGTCTATGTTTGCTGCTGGGCACGCCTTACAATCCTGTATTTGATTTCGGAATCTCTATCTGAGCATGATGTAATCTAACTGAAATCTTTCGGTATCACCCGGCATTTTCCAAGTATACCTCCTCCTCTTGTGATTCTTGAACAGAGTATTCGCTATTACTAGCTGAAACTTGTTACAGAACTCAATTAGTCCTTCTGTTCTCCGATTCCTTATCTTAAGCCCATATTCTCCTGTTACCTTTTCTTCTACTCCTTCCCCTACAACTGCATTCCAGTCTCCTATGGCTATCAGATTGTCATATCCCTTCACGTACTGTATTGCCCTTTCAATATCCTCATACACTTTCTCTATCTCTTGTTCTTCAGCTTGCGACGTCGCCATGTATACCTGAACTATCATTGGCAGTGTTGATTTGCTGTCGGTTCTGATAAGAACAACCCTATCACTGAACTGTTCACAGTAACACACTCTCTGCCCTACCTTCTTATTCATAACGAATCCTACTCCCACTATACCATTTCCTGCTGTTATTAATATTATCCTCTGCTCATCTGACCAGAAATCCTTGTCTTCTTTCCACTTCACTTCACTATTCTATATATCGCTTGAGCCTTGTCCCGCAGTTACGTAGGGTCAGCCATCGTTAATCGGATTTCGCATGTTAATGTTTAAGGGGTGGCTAGATGCCCTTCCTACCGCCACCCCAAACCCACCGGGATGGAATTAGTGTACCCCAACTGTCTGCATCGAGTGTAATCCATGGAATAGTGCGAAACAGTTCAGATGTCTGCGAGCCGTGTAACTGAGGCGGAACATGGGGACCAGCCCGGTATTCACCTAGCGGGACGTGGAAAACCGCCTAAAAACCACATCCGCCGGGCGGATTCGACCCGAGGCCAGCGCACCTAGCCGAGTCGAGGAAGCAGCGTGTTAGCGCTCTCTGCTACCCTGACGGGTTTCCACTTCACTTCACTGACCCCTACTATATCTACATTTAGCTTTTGCATTTCCCTTTTCAGATTTTCTAGTTCCCCTACCACTTTCTCAGCTTCCGTTGATTATTAAATCTTTTTCTCATGGTACTCTTCGTCTTGGCAGTTCCCTCCCGGACATCCGAATGAGGGTCTATTCTATAATCTTTTGCCAATGGTGAGCTCATCATGACATTTCGTCAATTGCAGGCCACATGTCCTGTGGATACACGTTACGTGTCTTTAATGCACTGGTTTCCACTGCATTCTGCATCCCCATGCCGTTTGTCATTGCTGATTCTTCCGCCTTCAGGGGCGATTTTCCACCCCTAGGACAAGATAGTGCCCTGAACCTCTTTCCGCTACTTCGACCACTTTGACATGGCCGTTGGCAGAATGAGGGGTGACTCCTTACGCCGGAATGCTAGTTGCTAGTTGTTAATAAAAAATTGAGCAGCCACGAGATTCGAAAGCGTGACCGAAGACGTTTTGATGATGAATGAAAGTCGCTGCCCCTAAACCACGGTTGCAAAAACCGTTGGTCAAAGAATTACAGCCTCCTCTGCTCGATACAGGACACGGAATTGCGCCTTAAAACCAGACATGAAATTGTGATGACACGCGAACCAAGGCACTTTATCAGAAAATTTGCTGATAATTGCGTTATAGACCACACACAAAAATTCGACCAGTTCCTTTTCCACCTAACCACTCTCTATTGCGCCACGGAAAAGGTGCCCTCGACATCTCGCCAATCAAGGCACAGATTCACCGTTCACGTGGAAACACGGGCCTGAGAGCCTAAATCGGTGTGCGGCAGACATATAGCGGCACTGACCCATTACCTGTTAGGTGTTTCTGGTAACAGTAGAGACAGGGACACAGGAGAGAAAGGGATACCCCACCAAGGCGTTTAAACTGTGTTGCAAAAACTCATTGTGTAAAGGGTTGGTGTCCATAAAAATCTTCGAGATACCATGCTCACGTGATGGAACCATCAGACGGTATCATCTCTCTACTAGCGAGGTTTTTGGGAAGCTTCAGGACTTCAGAAGAGTTTCAGGTTGGAACTGAACATTTATGGTGGCTCTATAATGGCGGCCGAAGACTTCCGACATAAGAAGTCAATCTCATTCTGCCAACGGCCTTGTCAAAGAGGGCGGAGGAGCGGATAGAGGTTCAGGGCACTCGCTTGTCCTAGGGGTGAGAAATTGCCCATAAATGCGGAAGAATCAGCAATGATCAACGACATGAGGATGCAGAAGGCAATGGAAACCACTGCATTAAAGACACGTAACGTGTATCCACAGGACATGTGGCCTGTAATTGAAGAAGTGTCTTGATGATCTCTCCATTGGCAAAAGATTCCGGAATAGTCCCCCATTCGGATCTCCTGGAGGGGACTGCCAAGGGGGAGGTTAGCATGAGAAAAAGATTGAATAATCAACGAAAGGATAACGTTCTACGAGTCGGGGTGTGGAATGTCAGAAGCTTGAACGTGGTAGGGAAACTAGAAAATCTGAAAAGGGAAATGCAAAGGCTCAATCTAGATATAGTATGGGTCAGTGAAGTGAAGTGGAAGTAAGACAAGGATTTCTGGTCAGATGAGTATCGGGTAATATCAACAGCAGCAGAAAATGGTATAACAGGTGTAGGATTCGATATGAATAGGAAGGTAGGACAGAGGGTGTGTTACTGCGAACAGTTCAGTGACCGGGTTGTTCTAATCAGAATCGACAGCAGACCAACACCTACAACGATTGTTCAGGTATACATGCCGACGTCGCAAGCTGAAGATGAACAGATAGAGAAAGTGTATGAGGATATTGAAAGGGTAATGCAGTATGTAAAGGGGGACGAAAATCTAATAGTCATGGGCGACTGGAATGCAGTTGCAGGGGAAGGAGTAGAAGAAAAGATTACAGGAGAATATGGGCTTGGGACGAGGAATAAAAGAGGAGAATGACTAATTGAGTTCTGTAACAAGTTTCAGCTAGTAATAGCGAATACCCTGTTCAAGAATCACAAGAGGAGGAGGCATACTTGGAAAAGGCCGGGAGATACGGGAAGATTTCAATTACATTACATCATTGTCAGACAGAGATTCCGAAATCAGATACTGGATTGTAAGGCGTACCCAGGAGCAGATATAGACTCAGATCACAATATAGTAGTGATGAAGAGTAGGCTAAAGTTCAAGACATTAGTCAGGAAGAATCAATACGCAGAGAAATGGGATACTGAAGTACTAAGGAGTGACGAGATACGTTTGAAGTTCCCTAACGCTGTTGATACAGAAATAAGGAATAGCACAGTAGGCAGTACAGTTGAAGAGGAATGGACATCTCTAAAAAGGGTCATCACAGAAGTTGGGAAGGAAAACATAGGTACAAAGAAGGTAGCTTCGAAGAAACCATGGGTAACAGAAGAAATACATCAGATGATTGATGACAGGAGGAAGTACAAACTTGTTCCGGGAAAATCAGGAATATAGAAATACAAGTCGCTGAGTAATGAAATAAATAGGAAGTGCAGGGAAGCTAAGACGAAATGACTGTAGGAAAAATGTGAAGACATCGAAAAAGATATGATTGTCGGAAGGACTGACTCAGCATACAGGAAAGTAAAAAAAACCTTTGGTGGCATTAAAAGCAACGGTGGTAACATTAAGAGTGAAACGGGAATTCCACTATTAAATGCAGAGGAGAGAGCAGATACGTGGAAATAATACATTGAAAGCCTCTATGAGGGTGAAGATTTGTCTGATGTGGTAGAAGAAGAAACAGGAGTCGATTTAGAAGAGATAGGGGATCCAGTATTAGAATCGGAATTTAAAAGAGCTTTGGAGGACTTACGGTCATATAAAGCAGAAGGGATAGATAACATTCTATCAGAATTTCTAAAATCATTGGGGGAAGTGGCAACAAAACGACTATTCACGTTGGTGTGTACAATATATGAGTCTGGCGACATACCATCTGACTTTCGGAAAAGCATCATCCACACAATTCCGAAGACGGCAAGAGCTGACAAGTGCGAGAATTATCGCACAATCAGCTTAACAGCTCATGCATCGGAGCTGCTTACAAGAATATTATACAGACGAATGGAAAAGAAAATTGAGAATGCGCTAGGTGACGATCAGTTTGGCTTTAGGAAAAGTAAAGGGACGAGAGAGGCAATTCTGACGTTACGGCTAATAATGGAAGCAAGGCTAAAGAAAAATCAAGACACTTTCATAGGATTTGTCGAACTGGAAAAAGCGTTCGACAATGTAAAATGGTGCAAGCTGTTCGAGATTCTGAAAAATATAGGGGAAAGCTATAGGGAGAGACGGGTCATATACAATACGTACAACAACTAAGAGGGAATAATAAGCGTGGACGATCAAGAACGAAGTGCACGTATTAAGAATGGTGTAAGACAAGGCTGTAGCCTTTCGCCCCTACTCTTCAATCTGTACATCGAGGAAGCAATGATGGAAATAAAATAAAGGTTCAGGAGTGGAATTAAAATACAAGGTGAAAGGATATCAATGATACGATTCGCTGATGACATTGCTATCCTGAGTGAAAGTGAAGAAGAATTAAATGATCTGCTGAACGGAATGAACAGTTTAATGAGTACACAGTTTGGTTTGAGAGTAAATCGGAGAAAGACGAAGGTAATGAGAAGTAGTAGAAATGAGAACAGCGAGAAACTTAACATCAGAATTGATTGTCACGAAGTCAATGAAGTTAAGGAATTCTGCTACCTAGGCAGTAAAATAACCGATGACGGACGGAGCAAGGAGGACATCAAAAGCAGACTCGCTATGGCAAAAAAGGCATTTTTGGCTAAGAGAAGTCTACTAATATCAAATACCGGCCTTAATTTGAGGAAGAAATGTCTGAGGATGTACGTCTGGAGTACAGCATTGTATGGTAGTGAAACATGCACTGTGTGAAAACCGGAACAGAGGAGAATCGAAGCATTTGAGTTGTGGTGCTATAGACGAATGTTGAAAATTAGGTGGGCTGATAAGGTAAGGAATGAGGAGGTTCTACGCAGAATCGGAGAGGAAAGGAATATGTGGAAAACACCGATAAGGAGAAGGGACAGGATGATAGGACATCTGCTAAGACATGAGGGAATGACTTCCATGGTACTAGAGGGAGCTGTAGAGGGCAAAAACTGTAGAGGAAGACAGAGATTGGAATACGTCAAGCAAATAATTGAGGGCGTAGGTTGCAAGTGCTACTCTGAGATCAAGAGGTTAGCACAGGAAAGGAATTCGTGGCGGGCCGCATCAAACCAGTCAGTAGACTGATGACAAAAAAAAACAAACTAATAATGGCCTGTGCTGTGATACAAAAGCACTTCGCTTAATTTAGACAAGACCCCTTGTCAAAACGCTGACATATTCAGCCTTTCCAGGTAATGACGGGAACAGTGGAGAATCGAAGCATTTGAGATGTGCTGTTGCAAGTGAATAATGAAAATTAGGTCGGCTTATAAGGAAAGGAATGAGGAGATTCGGCGCAGACTCGGACAGGAAAGGAATAAATCTAAAATACTGACACGGAGAAGGGACAGGCTGATAAAGTATCTGTGAAGACATCAGGGAATACTTCCATGGTACTAGAGGGAGCTGCAGAGGTCAAAAACCGTAGAGGAAGACAGAGGTTGGAATACATCCAGCAAAAAACTGAGGACGTAGTTCGCAAGTGATAATCTGAGATGAAGAGGTTGGCATAGGAGAGGAAATAGTGGCGGGCCGCATCATCCCAGCCAGAAGACTGACGTCACACAAAAAAGGCGTAACCTCCAGTTGTCTCCCAAATCATTGTCGCATTCAGTTTCCATTTTAGGAGTGTTGGAAACTGAAAATGTGTGAACAAAATTGTAATGTCTCGCGTGATCGCAAGAGATTTTCAAATGACAGGCATTATTTCAACGGAATTATGACACATGTTGCTAATATACGAGGTGCTGTACGAGCAGTGCCTCGTGTAATACGTTTGTTCCGGCAAACCCTTGGCCCTTCAACTCCTATTTAGTTGCGAGTGCTTAAAAAAAATAGTGACAGCGCAATGGGCCGATCGCAAAATTTATCATGCATAACAGCTGGCGATATGTACACCAGAACGTCAGCGATTGGCTCCAAACATGAAAACTTATCGTTAACGTGTGTTATATCTGACGGTGGACTCTTTCATGTGCGATACATAATGTTTCTTCACCATTTAAGCTTCATTAGCACAGATTACCTCTTAGAGATACGTTGCGATCTCTCTATGTGTGTGATTTCTACGACAGATAAGTATTCCGTGAAACGCATAGCAAAAAGCGACCTAAGAACTGAGACTGTCGAAGACATCATGGCAGAAGCTGAGGAATTTTACTATCCATAATCTAAATTACACAAGATGATCAGGGTAAGGGGACCACATAGAACAGACTGCCAGAAGTCAAGACTGCGTTTCTCGTCAGCACAGTCGAACTCGCAGAAGCCAATACTAAACAACGGGAAAATTGCAAAATTAAGTAAACTGAATTGTCTGTGATGTGGTTGAGTGCGAATTAAGGAAACTCAACACGCTAAACTAAAAATCTGGAATTACGGATATTGAGATGATGGGTGTAACGGGTGTGCAAAATTGAAGAGATTCTTGTATGACAGAGATGAAGTGGTATACAACGTAAAATTAATGAAAAGACAAATGATTAATAAGGTGAATTCCAAAATAAATCAGACATTTAGCATTGGAACACCATAAACAATTGCTTTTGGCTGAGCATTGCATGTTCCAAAACGTTTCTGTGGCAAGCAATGCTTTTAATGTTTGATCAACTATCAGACAAAGTGAAATCTTCATCGTGCAGCCGTTCTTATGAAACTTAATTTCGAGCGTTATCTACTGTTTAGGGCCTCTCTATATTTTCCTGTACCCCTATAACGTAGAAAAACTTTGCATTTGTGAAAGCCAAAAGAGAATGGATCGAATGCTTATAAATTGTGGTTTAAAGGAATCGCTGCATAGAGAAAGGCAGAGCATAATATTGGATTGGAAGGTTGGAAAAGTGGTCTCAGAAATATAACAACGAAATAGATGAAGTAGACCCAAAACTGAAACCACTAATACGATGAACTAATCTCCAGGTGATATCTTTCCGTATGATATTAACCTACCTATGGACTGGTACTATACCCACCATGTAGCATATCAATGGCATTACTGGAGTAGCTCATAGACTACTGCTGTACCGGATACCCCTAGAACTCAACGCAACTATTACTCTTCAGTAGTCCCTTATTTGTCCTCAGGAGCGACAATGGACTCTGTAAATGAACTATAACCTAGGTATATTTCTTAACAGCACTGTAATTCTGTTCTACAATCTCGTTGAGTCAATCACACTACCAGACCATTCAACTATGGACGCATATCGTTGTAATACTGTTGTGTCAGTCTGTACAGTCCCCACAAGACCAGATGCGTAATTGCAGAATTTTTATTAAATAATTTATAAATGAAAAAGCAATCATTGAAAGACTACGTTGATGACAGACACAGTTCCCTTCCTAGAGAGCATTCACTACGTCTGACCGTATTGGTTCAAATGGCTCTGAGCACTATGGGACTTAACATCTGAGGTCATCAGTCCCCTAGAACTTTACTTAAAACTAACTAGCCTAACGACATCACACACATCCATGCCCGAGACAGGATTCGAACCTGCGACCGTAGCTGTCGCGCTGTTCCAGATTGAAGCGCCTAGAACCGCTCGGCCACACCGGCCGGCCCCTGACCGTATTATTGTCAGGAAAACCAACTGAAGGCTATACAGTTTGTTCTTACATTGAACTGTTTCTGGATGATAGAATCATTTCAGATGCCCACAGCAGACAGTCAGATTCTTTATACAAGATCACATTTAGTGCTTCATGTATTACATGAGGTTACTATCCAGTTTAGGTCATTGGCCACAGTCAGATGAAGTTGCGTCGGTGATATATGTGTCATATTTACAAACGATTTAACCCTGCTTGGAAACAGATACTTGTTCCCACACACTAACACCGAAAATCTTCGTATATGGTCTGAATTTTAAAATGGCCAAAGACCAAATCTGGTCGGTTTTGTGACGTAATAAATGGTAAAATAATGTTTCTTTTTTCCACAAAGGATGTCACAGTTCTCAGTGGTGGTTTAAAATGGTTTTGTCGTTCAGAAATTGCGTCTAGGCTGTGGACCCCCACATGAACAAAATAATGAAACAATTTCTTTGTGTAAGGATCAAAAGAATTTTGCTACAGAATGAAGTAGTTCTCTGCGCCAATAGTTCATATGGAACAGCTATTACTCCAGCCACTGTATGTTTCTGTTAGTATTACTTAATTTGCAGAAATGAACGTGATTCAGTCAGCTGTACGTGTAGCGCCAATATACGAAACCTCCTCGGTGTATCAGCGTATTCTGATAACCCGTGAACATTTCAAAAGTGAAATTATGCTGGAATACCTGTTTTCCCATACAGTATAAATTGATCAGCCATGTCATTATGACCACCGACCTACTCCCGATACAAACCCGACAAGGCGACAGCAGCGTTACGTGGCGAGGAATTACTGCTAGTCAGACACACGCACTGTGCATGTAGTTTCAGTGAATGTACTGTCTGTGTGTAGAATGGGGAAGGCGCGCGATCTACTTATATCTGAGTTTGACCGAGGCCAGATTGTGATGGCCAGAGGATCCTCATTAGCAATTCGGAAACTGCACGATCTGTAGGGTGTTCGAGGAGTGCTGCGGTGAAACCACGTCTAGACGCCGTGGGGTTGGGCTGCCACCCCTCATTAGAGATGAAAAAAATGTTCAAATGTATGTGAAATCTTATGGGACTTAACTGCTAAGGTCATCAGTCCCTAAGCTTACACACTACTTAACCTAAATTATCCTAAGGACAAACACACACAACCATGCCCGAGGGAGGACTCGAACCCCCGCCGGGACCACCCGCACAGCCCATGACTGCAGCGCCCTAGACCGCTGGGCTAATCCCGCGCGGCTCATTAGAGATGTCGGAGCCGTAAGCTGGGCAGACTGGTAAAACAGGACAGGCAGCGAACTGTGGCGGAACTAACATTTTAATGCTGGGCAGAGTCCAAGTGCGTCTGAACGCACAGTGCACCGAACGCTCGTAATGCTGGGCCTCCTCAAACGACGTCCCATACGTTTGCCGATATAAACACCACGAAATCAACAACTACAACAGAAATCGGTACTTGACTCTCGGAACTGGTCGTTGGCGCAGTGACAGAGGGTTGCATCGTTTGATGAATCCCGATATCTTCTTTATAATGCCGACGGGAGGGCACGAAACCGTCGTCTTCTAGGAGAACAGTTCCTCGACATCTGTACTGCGGGGCGGAGACAAACTAGCGACTGCGGCGTTCAAGGAACCGTGACGGCCAAGGAGTAATCTGGCTACATACCACGTACACCCCTTCATGACGATCATGTTGCCCGACGGCAATGGCATTTTTCAACAAAATAATACGTCACTCAAAAGGCCCAGAGTGTGACATAATGATTCGAGGAGCACAGTGGCGAGTTTGAGTTGATATACTAGCCCGGATCGAACACTTCTGGCGTTTGATTGAACGCGGTGTCAGAGCTCGTCGGCCCCTTCCTCGGAATTTACTGGAAATAGGTGACTTGTGTGGTGCTAACACCCTCCAGTGACCTATGAAGACCTCATTGCTTCCGTGCCGAGCCACGTCACCGCTGTTATCCGTGCTACGGTGACCATCCCAGCTATTAAGAAGGTGGTCATAACGCCAGTGCATACTTTCCTTCACTTGCAGCATACGATGATGAAGTGAACCTAGTTACGATGCTCTTGGTGCCGAATACCATTGTGGTGGTCAGAAGTGCAACTTCACTCCACCGTCGCATCCGAATGCCCCCTGCCGTCCCCCCCCCCACCCCCCCACCCCCCACACACCGAAAAAACATCTTGTTATTGCACTATTCGACAAGATATCCTATTGAAGAACAACAACGAAGCACATTTAAAGCACTGTCAGCTGCATATGATACTGTCTAACACATACTTAGAATCTCCGTGACCTTCACATAAATCGCTCACCATCAACACCTGACTCTGTTGAGGCCGCTTACATACTGTATTAGGCCCGGTGACAACAGTAAACACGAACACTAATTTACCACAGAGAATTATTATTTATCTACCTGTCAATGGGGTGTGTGTGTACGAAATTACATTGACACCCTACCATGTTTTCTGAGATCTTCACTTGTTTTGTTAGGCAGTGAGCACTTAGGTGAAACAGTCACCTACGGAAACAGCAGTCCATTTGTTACGTGATGAAAATTACATAGCGTTCGAATATCGGTTACTTGTAGTCATCTTAAAAACAAGTAATCTTACCTTTGAATTTAGTCACCTACTTCTTGATGTTTAACATGAAGTATCAGACATTTTAAACATCATCACCAACGTCGGATGTACTCTAGATGTTGTGACAGCGAGGTCGTTGCGAAGATGCTCATGAAACCCAGGTGGCGGACGTTGGAAGAGAGGTGTATGCATCAGTGAAAAATTTACAGCTGAAATTCTGAGGGAATACGTTCCAGGAAGACGGGCAACATATCACTTCCCCACTGATACGTCTGGAGAAATTCTCCAAACGAGAAAATCCGAGAAATTAGAGCTAAAACAGAGGTTTACCTAGAATCATTCTTCACCTGCGCCATTAGCTAGTGAGACAGGGAAGGGGAGACCAGATAGTGGTAAAACGTCAAGTGGGTTGCTCAGTGTCCAAATATATGTAAGTAGATCAATCAAATAAGTCAAGCCACTATGTTTGGCTGAAACGACAAAGACATAACACTAATAAGGAAGGCGGATCTATAAAGCAGACTATTTCATAGAGCAGATTGAGTCCTGAATGAAGTATTACGATCAGAATGATTTCCTCCTCTCCTACAAGCATGGATTCCGAAAATATCGCTCTTTCTTCACGTGATATTCCGAAAGCCGTAAATCATAGCAGTTAGCTACATGCATTATTTCTTGATTTACAAAAAGCATTTGATTTAGTACCATATGTACAATTATAGTCGAACGTACAGTCATGTCAGGGAAAATTGGCAGTGGGGACGCAGCATGTATTGTTGGTTGGAGATATGACGATAGATGCAGGAGCAGATTCGGGAGTGCCCAAGGGAAAGTGTGTGTTGGGAACGTTACCGTTCATGTTGTATCATAATGGTCTTGCAGACCATACTAATAGTAAGAGCACTGGCCCGCGAAAGGCAAAGGTCTCGTGTTCGAGTCTCGGTCCGGCACACAGTTTTATTCTGCCACGAACTTTCATAACAGCGCACACTCCGCTGCAGAGTGAAAATTTCATTCTGGCTAAGTCATGTCTCCGCAATATCCTTTCTTCCAGCAGTGCTAGTCCTGCAAGGTATGCAAGAGAGCTTCTACGAAGTTTGAAAGGTAGGAGACGGAGTTATGGCGGAATTAAAGCTGTGAGGATGGGGCGTGAGTCGTGGTTGGGTAGCTCAGTTGGTAGAGCATTTGCCCGCGAAAGGCAAAGGTCCCGAGTTCGAGTCTCGGCCCGGCACACAGTTTTAATCTGCCACGAAATTTCATATCAGCGCACACTCCGCTTCAGAGTGAAAATTTCATTCTGAATATTGATAGTAATATTAGGCTTTTTGCTTATCATGTAACTATCTGCGAGGAAGTTCAGCTACGTGTTCTGGGTCTGGACTGGCCAATCGTGCTCGACCGCCTGTCGTGTCATCCTCTGCCAACAGCGTCACCAGACACGATACGCAGGGCGTGTGCTCAGCATATCGCTCTCCCTGTCGTCGTCGGGCTTCTAGACCATTGAACGGCTACTAATCAGTCGAGGAGTTTCTCTTTTATCATCATGAGGCTGATTGCATTCCGTATCAGTCTTCCCAACTAGTAAAAAATCCTGGACGTATCAGCAATCGAACCCGTGATCTCGAGCGTGGTAGTCAGCCATGGTGACCACGCAGCTAGAGAGGCGGATATTTATACAGAAGTACTGCCTTAAAAAGTCGTGCACAGATTTTCAGTTTCATCTTGACAAGTTTTCAAAGTGGTGCAATAATGGGTCACTTGCCTTAAATTAATAATCCTCGTGGGAGACCACAGTCATGCTGGACTTCATGAACGACATTTTTCGCTGTATGACTGTAAATTACCATTAATTCATATTATAATAAAAGGACAGTAATATATAGTCAAATGGCGAAATTTTCTTTCAAAAACTTGGTTTAAATTATTTCAACCAATATGACTGGAAGAGTCAGCAATCTTACTTATGATGATACAGTCATGTGAGACGGTCACGATCGCAAAATATGATTTATTGAACAATAAATGATACTTTGAAATAGTGACCGTTTCTTCACAAGTAACTTGCTCTAAATGTTCAGAAATGTAATACTGAGCAGTTTGAAAAATTACTTGCCTCTGCAGCCGATGTCGCTAACGCACACAGGGGCGGTGGCGCTCGACTCAAGCCTGTTCGAATCCTGGTGGTGGATGAAATATTCGGTATCGGTATTTGGTCGGAAAGAGGAGGAGAAGTGGTGGTGTATAGTACTTGATAACCAGTCTAAGCGTCAGTGTCATGGATTAAGTTGCAAACGTCTCCTTAGTGTCTCGTGAAGTGAAAGCCCGTAATAGTGTTCATTGTGATCCGTCCATCGGATGCTGACGTTAAGCTCGACACCACCTTGGTGTTATACGTGAGGAGTAGACTGTGTGCCGACACCAGGGTTCACCCTTCTCTTTTTGTATCCAATACGAACACGACTCATACTACACATACAGCCATTACAGTCACCTACACTTATCAGTAATTTTTACATACACAGTTTACGCTTCGCGGCGGAACTCAGCTTGCTGATGAACGTGATAGGAAAACCTTTCCAATTAGGCAGCCCTTACAGGCCGCCCAGCCATTCATGCTACTTCAGTTTAGTACTATATACATGAGTCATAACTGGAATTGGGTTTGTAACATTCTGAAACTATCACTGCGAGTCACTGACAGGATACTAACGATGTGCAAGCAGTCTACAGGGCGAATTTTACAAAAGACTAGTGCGACACAGTCTAGAATATCTGAAGAAAATATACTTACAAAACTTCTCACCAGTTTTAAATCATGAATCTAGGATTATGCTAAAACCACCTATGTATTTGTCCCGTAGGGATCGCCAGGACAATATTGGAATAAACAGGGTGTGCTGAGTATTGAAACAGTTATTTTGCCGCTCTCCAGATGAGAATGAAATGTGAATAATCCTTTATAACTAGTACTACGGAAATTACCCTCTGTCGTTCACTCTGGTTTGTACAGTATGCGCTGTGAGCGAGAGGATCTAGGCGCTTCAGTTCGGAACCGCGTTGCTGTTACGGTCGCAGGTTGGAATCTTGCCTCGGGCATGGATGTGTGTGATGTCATTATGTTAGTTAGGTTTCAGTAGTTCTAAGTCTAGGGGACTGATGACCTCAGATGTTAAGTCCCATAGTACTTAGAGTGATTTGAAACAATTTTGTAGAGTATGGATTTAGACTACCTGAAAAAATTTACTACATCTGGATAAAGACGAAGTCGTTTAGATCCGATTCGGGTATATGCAATTTGGGGGGTAGTAGATGTACTGATAATGTTTTCAGCGTCGTACACTAGTAGAGAGCATAGTGTCGTAGCTATCAGTGAGTCTTTTTTCTACCATTTCATAGCCAGAAGGTTCGGTACACTGCGAACGTAAGAAGCAAGCAGGCTACCATGCCACGGAGACGCATTCGTCCATCCTACAGCCACTGAGGGATTTTGAAAGATATCAAATTGTTGCCTTCCGAATGGCACAGTGTTGTGTCAGTTGTACATCGACGCTGGTGTCTGTGGTCACGTGAACATTCTCATACCCGAAGACGAGATTCTGGATGTCCATGCGGGACAGACGCCCGACATGATTGTCGTATTGTAAGGGTGCAATTGCAGGTCGTGCAGCTACCACAGCACAGATAAGAGGGTTGTGAGTCCAGACGTGTCAAGAGTAACTGTCGTTAGCAGTGGGACTGCCACACGTCTAACCCGTCTACCACTCACGCCACAGCATCGACCTCCACGGATCGACTAAAGCCGTCATAGGATCATTTGGAGGATGGAATTGCGCGCAATGGTCTTCATGGATGGAAGCAGATTCTGCCTGCACGAAAGTGATGGTCGTATGCACGTGCAACGTAACCCTGATAAGCGCTGCCTCGTAGAGTGCATTAGTCCGAGGCGCACTGGTCTCGTGTGCAATAATTGCAACTGTGGCCACCCTCGGTGTTCCTGAACGGGACGCTAACCAGCGCTCGGTACGTGCAAAATGTTTATAGACATGGTATTTTGCCAGTCTTGCTACAGGAAGATGAGATGTTGCTCCAACAGTATAAAGCTCGCCCACACATTGGCAGCGAAACTCAATGTACTGCCCAACAAGTGCAGCAGCTTTCCTGGCTAGCATGATCTTCGGATTTGTTTCCAGGTGACCATATGTTGCATGTGATGGCCAGAGAAGTGGCTCGTGTGATTCGTCAGCCAATAACTCTTATGGAAGTACGTGAGAGGTTGAGCAGGCGCGGCGTTACGTACTACAAGACAGTATTCGCCGTCTGTACGATCGACTGGATACCAGAGTCGGCACCTACACTGCCGCCCGGGAGACACCACGTAATAATACGGATGTATGACCCGTGGTTGATTCCTAGTACTCAGAATCACTCACCTACTCCATATGCACAGTTGCAACAACAAATCTTGAATGAACTGGAAACCACTATTACGGTGTGCTACTTTTCGTTTCCGGCACTGTGTATGTAGGTGTAGATTTTTTGGCATACTTTATGAGTGCCATGAAAATAATAGATTGTCGCCACCACCTGTGTCACCCCGAGAATACTTCTCCCAGGCGCACCGGTGGCTTCTTGGGCGCCCGCAGCGTGGCCGCGTTGCCCCTGGTCTAGGGCGGTTGCGGCGGTGGCGGCGGCGGCGGCGCCGTGTCAGCGGATGATGAATATTCAGCGGGCGGTAAACAAGTGGCGGCTGCCCTTTGCCGCGGCCGCTGTTTAGCTTAATTAACCGTCCACCGGCGGCCCGGATTAACGCGCGCAGTGTTTGCAGGGCGGCGGGCAGCCCGTGGCTTCCTGTCGCCGGCACGACGCTGCCAATTCACCCATCCGCGGATAGTCACTGGTCGCCTCTATCAGACAGAGGCGTTAACGCAGAACGGTCACAGTGATCTCCAAAGGTCATCGGGTTCATAGGAAACAGTGTCGCAGTAAATGACCCGACATACTAATTATTCAGAGCGCTGAATTATGCTTCATTCGCTATCGAAATGAGACGTAAGTGACTGAAGCAACACTCGTGGTTTGTTTGCTGACTGCAGGAGGGTTTCGGAAATAAAAGGTTCTGAATGTGGAAAAAAACTGCAAAAAAAGTACGGTAGGTATATGGTGAGAAGTACGTATTTAATTGATTGAAGGGTATAATGCCACACTCTCAAGGGACAACAATAAGACTCTATCGTCACTTAGGTTAAACAGTATGACGTACTTACAACTAAACATTTATTGAGAAATTGAGGTAACTAACTCTTTTGCTGCTACAGGCAAGCTCTTTGCATACCGTGCTGAGGCTTCTTTTGTTATGACTGTTCTCCACGCCAAATGCTGGTGCCTGTGCTCAGAGATGGCGTTCTGGCCGATATGAAATACTTATCATACGATTTTTCGAAAACAATTAGGAGTAAAAAAACTGATTTTTCAGATCTTACACAATCGTATCTTCACTCTATAAAGAACTGAATTTCTTTTCGTTACCCATGATACTTAGCATGCTGTATTCAGTAAAACATTGCACGAAAATTTGAAGAAATTGCAGAGGTACAAACACATTATGTAAGCTTTACGTATGGTGATTTTAGCTTATTCATTGTAGTGAAACAGATGTACGTGATATGTCGAAATTTTGTTTAAAATTGAGAGTAGAACTATATCTTATTTGGTTCTCGAGATACTGGGTTGTATGTCCGACAGGCAGTCGGGCGCGAAGCGCTCAGTTCCGTCCTTGTGGACTTGCCGGCTGCTATGAAACACATACCATCCTCTTTTAAGAAAATGATTAGCTGGGAAAAAAAGACTGAAGTAATGCGAAGTAGCAGATATGGGAATAGCGAGTGACTTAACATCGAAATCGATGATAGCGACGTAGACAAAATCAATAAATTTTTCTATCTTGGAAGCAAAAGAACCATGGTGGACGAAGGAATGAGGAAATAAAAGGCAGATTAATATAGCAAAAAAAGTCTACTGATACCAAACCTAAAGTACGTAAAATTTCATTCTGAAAACATTCCCTGGCTGTGGTACCTCCACATTCCGTATCAGTCCATTTAGTTTTCAACGTTCTAAAATTCTGTGCTCCAAACGTACAT
Source organism: Schistocerca nitens (assembly GCF_023898315.1). Lineage (NCBI taxonomy): Eukaryota > Metazoa > Arthropoda > Insecta > Orthoptera > Acrididae > Schistocerca > Schistocerca nitens. The sequence continues at coordinate 872,245,712 of NC_064614.1, read as the reverse complement.
TCTCAGAAATGTTTTCCTCGCATTAAGATTTGTGAGCAAAAAAACTTCCTGGCATAATAAAACTGTGTGCCAGACCGAGACTCGAAATCGGGACATTCGCATTTGGCGGACTTGTGCTCTTCCAGCTGAGCTACCCAAGCGATACTCAGTATGCGCCCTCACAGTTTTAATTCTGCAGTACCTGGTCTCCTACCTTCCAACCTTGATAAAAGCCCTGCTGCACCTTGCTCAACAAGCACTCCTGGAAAGAAGGATATTGCAGAGACATGGCTCAGCCACCGCCAGGGAGTGTTTCCAGAATGAAATTTTCACTCTGCAGTGTCTTGTGCGCTGATATGGAACTTCTGGCCGATTAAAACTCTATGCCGGAACGAGACCAGAACTCGGGACCTTTGCCTTTCTTGGTCAACTTGTTTAATGCTACTCGCCACAAGTTACTCTCCTTTGCCAACCTATTTATCTCAGAATAGCACTTAAGCCAACGTCCTCAATTATTTGCTAGATGTCTTTCAATCTCCGTCTTTATTTTCTGCTTTTACTACCTATAGTTCCCTCTAGTACAATGGACGATATTCTCTGATATGTTCACAGACGTCTTATTGTACTGTCCTTTTTCACATATGCCTTTCCTCTCCGGTTCTGCGCAAAACCTCCTCATTCCTTACCCTATCAGTTCACCTAATATTCAACATCCGTCTGTAGCACCACATCTCAAATGCTTCGATTCTCTTTTTTACAGTGTGGCAAATCCCTGAAGGCGAGCAAATAGCGTTTAGTGATAGGTGATGTTTGTATAGTTTTCAAGTTACGTCAATTAATTAATCTGTTGTTAGGAATTATAATTGCCTTGCGCTTTAAATCACCAGAGGATATTCGACAACTACATTACAGTACATTGCATTCTCATTTAACCTAGAGGTATTAGAATCACTACACATGTGCCGTAGATGCAACATTTTTACTGTACAGGTATCCTTTTCCTTTTTCCTAACAATTATCCGGTTCAGTACAGGGTTCAATTTTTGAGGTTTTGGTAAGTTTTATTATTGAACTCTGTAACTTGATGTCCTTTCCAGAAAATACAGCTCTCGAGGCAACCTAAGAGGAATAACCATGTGCACTATCTGCGTGTTATCACCATCATCATCTTCACTTCAAGCCTTAAGCCATTTTTGTTTTGCCTATTTCGGTACCAATCAGTTCCCCGGTCTTCCTTGACTTCTTTTCCCAATTGGCTTGAATTCTCTTATCTGGTGAGGCAATCATTCTCCGCTCATTCTTTCGAGATGCTCATTCCAGTTGGTCCCGTTTTCTTTTGTTTTATCGAGGATTTAAATATAATCAGTTTTCCCTAAATTCCGAATTTAGAAATCTGTCGGCTCTTGTGGGTCTCTTTACTGTGCTTAGAAACTTCGTCACTGTTGTTTTTATGCGACTTTCTTGACGCTTACTTACAACCCACGATTCGTTTACTTAAAAAAACCGTTGGAACTGCCACTGCCTTATAAAATTTCAGTTTTGTTTCTTTCCTCATGTTATTTTTTAGAGTCAGTTTATCGTTCCACATATATTACCGAACTTTGCTAATTTCTTCTCGATATCTTCATCTTATTCATACTTGACGTTATAACCTAAGTAGTTAAAATGTTGGGACTGTTCTGTTGGTCTATTGTTGATCAAAATTTTTCTCTGCACAGGATATTTCCCTTTGAAAGCCATTGATGTTGTCTTGTTTTCTGATATCGTCAAATGATGTCCAAAAATGGTTCAAGTGGCTCTGAGCACTATGGGACTTAACTTCTGAGGTCATCAGTCCCCTAGAACTTAGAACTACTTAAACCTAACTAACATAAGGACATCACACACATCCATGCCCGAGGCAGGATTCGAACCTACGACCGTAGCGGTCGCGCGGTTCTAGTCTGTAGCGCCTAGAACCGCTCGGCCACCTCGGCCGGCTAAATGATGTTCTTCACAAACCTTACCTAACAAGTGTATTCTTCTTTGTTGATCAGCTTAATTATCCAGTAGCAATGTGGCGTCGTCTGCACATAAAACACAATGCAAGCAGGAACTACTGTTAATCTTAGTTCCCTCCTATTAAAATCTTTAAGTGAATGTAAAGATCTATGGGTGGAGTTCTTCACCCTTGTGTTACTTCTTTGTCGCTGTAGGCTGTGTTAGACTACTATTTACATTCAAAATTAAAGCCCCGTGTATTAGATACATTCTTTGCCTCATTATTTTCCACAGATTATTCCTATGAACATTATCGAATGCTTTAATAAAATCATGTTTTAGCAGTTCAGCGTTTGTAACATCCATACCAGTAAATTTTTGTACTTTTTTTGGAGTTGAGGTGTTCTCTTAATTCTTTGATACGTAATTCATCTCCACGTTCTATTTCTGTCAGTGATACGTATAAACTTAGTTTCGTGTTGTTGCAGCATCAACTTCCGGCAGCCCTTTGAAACTAGCCAACGGGTGTGTGGGCCTGCCACCGACGTAATTCCGCTACCGGGCACTGCAGTAGCGCTGGCTTAGTACGTTGCAATGCGGCACTGTACCGCCAGGGGTAAATTAGACTGCTACATGCTGTAGCTAGCTGGTGTTTCCACAGGTAGCTATATAACGGGAGCCTTCCTCCTGTCATGACACGGCTTGCAGGAATGAGTAGCAGTGCTCCTAGCTGAGACGGTAGGAGCATTCCTTGTCGCCGTGCGTTCGGGTGGTGCTGTCTCCGCGGCTGTCATATGCTGAATGTGCGCCTCAGCTATTCCATCCTCTACGAGCAGCGTCATCAACTAGGCGAGGACTTTACAACAAACGAGTTCTTGGGGCCAGCTGTGATCAGCAGGGCGCGAGCACGGAGCACGGTGAGCTTGGTCCCCTCACTACTGACGCAGGGTCTAGGGTGAAGGAAGGAACTGAATGGGGGACACAACAGTTCCCGTCGCACGTTCGTCAGTCAGGCTGCATGAAAATCACCACGGTAAATGAAATATTCTTCCTAAAAATAAAACGAATAAACAAAAATATACGCAAGATACACATCTTTATTAATGTACGAGCATACTTCTGTATTTTCCTTGGTTTGCTTTGTGAGATGTTGCACAAAAACGAAGATATTAAAGTTTGGGATTCTTTGTGTACTTGCACTTCCTCCTCTTCAAAATGCTTCTGTGTTCGGTGTAATTTCTGTGCGCTGTAGACGCAGCACATGCAGTTTCGATTACTATGAAACAGCTATTTTCTCAGAGATTTCTTATCACTTTTCAATGCAGAGAATAATTGTTCACAAGCATATGTGGAACAAAACATTGATATTATTGTAGCCTATATGAGTTTGTGGTGTCTGTTCTTTCGGAGGTGTCCGAAAGAACTCAAACTGTACATTCATAAAACTGATTCACCTTGACGGGCAGTGGCCCCACCTTCTTCAGCATGGATCCACTAGTATGTCCTACATCCTATGGGAATCTCAGAGTAGCGAGCTATGAGAAAATGATGCGGATAGGTTGGGGATCGGTGAGGACGTTACTCGGCCAGGGGTCGTGCAGAAACAGTCCGCGCATTTGCAACAAACACCCTCGCCGGGTGCTGCAAGTGGCGCAGTTCGGCTCAAGCAGCCGTGAAGTGCAGACGTCCACTGCATCCCACATGTTCTGGACATCGAGCGCGAGTTGTTTACTTCTCGCCGCGGTTTCCAGTATTCAGTGCCTCTTACGAGCGAGCCATGGCACACTCTTTACGGCCGCGCAACGATCCAGATCGCATTCCACCCACAATATACGTGACCAAAACCTTATAAAATTGAGAACTTTGTACGGGATGACTGAGCCATGGTAAAAATTGCTGTTTTGAAGAGCGCGCCGCAGCGCGTAGTGTGAAGCAGTCGCCCTCCGTTTCTGGCGGTGGCGCCGCTGTGGCATTCGCAGCTTTGGTGTCTCCCTCTGGTGGGAAAGGGGAAAGGTTGCTTGTTCATGTGCATTTAAGGGGCGCTATGAGCTCGTCAGTTGGTCAGTCAGTCGGAATGAGTCTGAGCCGGCGAGTCTAGTCAGTTGGTCAGCCGGGTCAGTGTGGGGCAATCAGCGTCTGTCTGTCGTACGGAGTGCTACTATGTGTTACGCCGCCAGTCTGCTCAAGTTGCTCGGGCAACGGTCATTGGCGGTTGGATCGATCGGTTGGTCATTCGCGTACTGAGACACAAGATGTCTTGTCCGCCTTGAGCGTCGGCGCATGTGAGGTCGCCACGTGAGTCCAGTCGGCCGCGCCGTATAGCGAGGGATAGTGGCTTCGCGGCCGACACGAGAGCAACATGAGTCAACCCAAGACGTCGGTCGGGCCGGAGCGAGCTGCGACGCCGTGAGATCGGCGCGCCTTCCTGCGTCCCTTGAAGCGGCTGGCAGCGGACGGCTCGGGAGAGCGTTTTTGGGGTGCTGCGTCAGGTCTTCGCCAGACACCGCGATTTATTAGAACTTAAGTGATTCGTGATGTGTTGTTTCATTTACTTGTTAAATTCTACTTGTTTTCTTGGTCGTCTCCCGTCCCCAGCTTGCTCGTCTGCCTCTCGTCCGCATTTGTTAGGCAGTTGGTGTCAGTGTCGGTCTGCCGTACATTAGTAGTTGCCTCTGTCATCTTTGTCGGATTCGGTGTTAACGAATTTATTGCTTAAGATGTAAAGGCCGAATTCCTTGAATACGTTTTTATCTTGCCTATTATCTTGATAGGCGGTATATGTGTAATGTAGAGCATATTTCTACATTTTATGTAAGACTGCATTTCATGGGTTTTTATTTAAATGGTCATTTTAGTATACAAAGTTGCCACCTTTCCACCGTAAGAGATTTCTCTTAAAAACAAGTTGCACTTTCGGTGGCAAGTAATATTTTTAATGTGAGTGTTTTGTACCATTTCCATCCCTCCTACGGGGTGCATAGTTTATGTGTTTGTGAGAGTTGTTAAAATTTTTAGTTTAAATTAATCTGGTGTGTTGCAGATTTGCACCAGTGTAGTCTTTCAGAGGTTGCTGTGAGCGGCCGTGACTATGGCCGTGTTAAAAGGGAGCGGCAAGGTTCTCAGCCCGCAAGCACATACAGTAAAAAAAAAAAAAAAAAAAAAAAAAAAAAAAAAAAAAAAAAAAAAAAAAAAAAAAAAAATTCAGCCTCTGAATAAATTGTAACTTGATATTTACAGGGCGCTTTCTGATTATAAATTTAAATCGGTTTCAAAGGAAAAGAGCTTTTAGGAATAAAATTTCAATTTATTAAAAAAAATTTGTTTATTTTCATCTGTTACCCACTGACAATTACTTCCACGTTCACATAGTGTGGTTAAATGTGTTAATGGTCTTGGTGAATCGGTAGTAAATTAAGTAAATTCATTAAGAAAAGATTTTTAAAGTAAAACCACGGTTCAATGACCTTCACCTGGATCCGCAGCATGTCACTGGCATTCATTTTTCCATCACTGGGAACATTGTATAAGTCAAGATGCTTACCAAATAACTGTCTACCCAAATTGTGAGCACCCATGTGTGAAACCTCAAGTGTAAGCGCCCATGGGACACATAGATGATGTAGAACTAGACTGTACTCAAAGCCTTATGTCAAGTGAAAACTGTATTGGTGAAGGATGTGTCGTTTTACTTGGCTATAGGAAGATGCTGGGCCATTATTATGTGTGCGCTGCGGCGAGGGAGGGCATGTTTCCCAAAACTATATCCAGTCGCGGATTCTCTAGACCTCACTGAACGATGCCGCCTCCACTGCGCCGTCCGCAGTTCTTCCCGTCGCCTAAGCCGCGGTCACCGCACCACCTGCTGATCTTCCGCACAACGCACGCTACCAGACACAGGTGATGACTACCGTCGAGGAGACTAATCCAACACTTTTCACTCACTGAAACCAGAGGCGCTGTCGGGAGGAGACACCCGTCTGCCTAGTACCGCTGACCACGACACGCAGGTGGATCTGACGCCTGGCATTGTACTGATTTGCCAGCCAAAAGTGGCCCTTCAGTCTGGAACCGCGCGACCGCTACGGTCGCAGGTTCGAATCCTGCCTCGGGCATGGATGTATGTGATATCCTTAGGTTAGTCAGGTTTAATTAGATCTAAGTTCTAGGGGACTGATAACCCCAGATGATAAGTCACATAGTGCTCAGAGCAATTTGAGCAATTTGTCTCGCAAGGAAGGGATGGACATTGGCTCCCATTCTAAAAGCATGTACGTAAACAAAAGGCCTCACGGAAGCGCAGCAAGCGGCAGCGTTGTACCTCGCATGATTATGGTGAAAGAATGGGGCCGCAAGATGAAGACAGCATGTCCGATGACGCTAAGTTCTCTGACACGCAGATATTGGACAGTAATGTTCCGCCACCTCACCCGATGACTGCTTCACATCGTAGTGACGGGAGGCTTGGTTCAAATGGTTCAAATGGCTCTGAGCACTATGGGACTCAACTGCTGAGGTCATAAGTCCCCTAGAACTTAGAACTACTTAAACCTAACTAACCTAAGGACATCACACACATCCATGCCCGAGGCAGGATTTGAACCAGCGACCGTAGCGGTCGCGCGGCTCCAGACTGTAGCGCCTAGAACCGACCGGCCACTCCGGCCGGCGTGTGACGGGAGGCGCCAATCCCTTTTGCAAGCGTCCTGGGTGACACCCCTCCGGATACGCCAACTCAACCTACGTGCACAGGGGGGCGGCCTTTTGTGGGGCATCGCATCTCTACTTACGAGCCCCTGGACTGATGGCGTCGAGGATGACGCTGTACTACTGCCTCTTGCCTCGGAAGGGCACGCCCCGACGGAGGTGCCGGGACAGTTACGACACAGTGACTGAAAACGCGATGGGTGATTCGGATGGTCCGTCCCCTCACAGCCGCCGCAAGAGCAGTCCGTCCAAACTTTGTCTTCCTGTACGGTTTTTGCCTCGACAGCACCCTCGAGTACCATGGAAGTCATTCCTTGATTTCTTAACAGACGTCCAATCATCCTGTCCCTTCTCTGTATCAGTGTTTACCACATGTTCCTTTCTTCTCCGATTCTGTGCAGAACCTCCTCACGCCTTATCTTGCCAGTCCACCAAATTTTCAACATTCGCCTATAGTACCACATCTCAAATGCTTCGATTCTCTTCTGTTCCAGTTTCCCCACAGTCCATGTTTCACTACCATACAATGCTGTACTCCAAATGAACATTCTCAGCAATTTATCCAAGGCCTATGTTTGATACTAATAGACTTCCCTTTTTGTCTGTGCTAGTCTGCTTTTTATGTCCTCCTTACTCCGTCTGTCATAGGTTATTTTGCTGCCTAGATACCAGAATGCCTAAACTTCATTTACTTCATGACCCACAAACCTGATGTCAAGTCTCTTAACGGTTCTCATTTCTGCTACTTCTCATAACTTTCGTCTTTCTTCGATGTATTCTCAATCCATGTTCTGCACTCATTAGATTGTTAATTCCATTCAGCAGATCAAGTAATTCTTCTTTACTTTCACTCAGGGTAAAAATGTCATCACCAAATCTTATCAACGATATCCTTTCAAGTTGAGTTTAAATTACACTCCTTCATCATTCTATTATTTCCATCATTTCTTCTTCGATATACAGATTGAACACTAGGTCTGAAAGATTACATTCCTGTCTTACAACCTTTTTAATCTGAGCACTTCGTTCTTGGTCGTGCACTCTTACTACTTGTCAGCTCCTGCTGTCTTTGGAACGGATGATATTTTTCCGAAAATTGGATGGTATGTCGCCAGGATCATACATTCTACATACCGACGTGCCACTTCCCCCTGTGATTTTAGAAATTCTGATACTAATCCTGGATCCGTTATCTGTTCTAAATCGACCACAGTTTCTTCTTCTGTCACATCAAACAAATCTTCGCCCTTATACAGGCCTTCAGCGTACTGATTCCGCCCATCCTCTCTCTCCTCTGCAGTTAACAGTGGCATTTCCGTTGCACTCTTAATGTTACCACCCTTGCTATTAATTTCACGGAAGGTTGTTTTGACTTGCCTACATGGTGAGTCAGTCCTTACGACAATCATTTCTTTTTCGATTTCTTCACATTTTTCATGCAGTCAGTTCGGATTAGGTTCCCTGCACTTCCTACTTATTTCATTCCTCATTGATTTGTATTACTGCATTCCTGAACTTCCCTGAACATTTTTGTGCTTCCTTCTTTCATCGATCAACTAAAGTATTTTTTTGTTACTTTCTTTGTACCTATGTTTCTCCTTCTTTATGCCTATGCTTCTACTTTCAACTTCTGTGAATGTGCTTTTTAGAGATGTCAATTTCTCTTTAACTGTGCTGCCTAATGAGCTATTCCTTATTGCTGTATCTGTAGCCTTAGAGAACTTCAAGCATATCTCGTCATTCCTTAGTACTTCTGTATCCGACTTCTTTGCATATTGCTTCTTCCTCACTGATCTCCTGAAGTTCACCCTACTCTTCCTTAGTACTAGTTCTGAGTCTGTATGTGCTCCCGGGTAGCCTTAATCCAGTATCTGATTTCGGAATCTCTGTCTTATCATGATGTAATCTAACTGAAATCTTCCTGTATCATCCGGCGTTTCCCAAATATACCTTCTCCTCTTGTGATTCTTCAACTAAGTATTCGCAGTTACTAGCTGAAACTTTTACAGAAATCACTTAGTCCTTCTGCTTTCTCACTCCTTATCCTAAGCCCATATTCTCCTGTAACCTTTACTAGGTGTCGATTCTGATAAGAACAAACCTACCACTGAACTATTCATAGTAGCACACTCTCTACCCTACCTTCCTATTCATAAAGAATCCTACTCCCATTATACCATTTTCTGATGCTATTGATATTACCCTACATTCATCTGACCAGGAATCATCTCCTTTCCATTTCACTTCACTGGCCCTACTATAGATTGAGCCTTTGCATTTCCCTTTCCAGATTCTCTAGTTTTCCTAACACGTTCAAGTTTCTGACATTGCACGCCCCGACACGTAGAACGTTATCCCTTCGTTGATTATTAAATCTTTTTCTCATGGTAACCTCCCTCTTGGTACTCCCCTCCCGGAGATCCGAACTGGAGACTATTCCGGAATCTTTTGCCATTGGAGAGTTCATCATGGCACTTCTTCGATTACAGGCCACATTTCCTGTGGATACACGTTACGTGTCTTTAATGCAGTGCTTTCCATTGTTTTCTGAATCCTCATGCCGATTCTTCCGCCTTTTGTGGCAATTTACCACCCTTAGGACAAGAGAATGCCCTGGACCTCTGTCCACTCCTCTTCCATCTTCGACAAAGCCGTTGGCAGAATGAGGGATAATTTCTTATGCCGGAAGTCTCCGGCCGCCAATGCTGATTATTAATCAAAATTCAAGCAGCGGAGGGATTTGAACTCGGGACCGAAGACGTTTTGTTTATAAATCAAAGATGCTACCCTTTTTTATCTAATTTTTATTCTATATATTGTTCGTTTAATTTGTTCGTGGCGGACGTCTGATGACACTCGTTCAGATCGTTCGTTCATCCGTTCACTCAGTTTTTTTTTAACTAAACCCTCTGCCCTCTGAGCGAACACGATGAACTATCGTGCCGACGCCCCTAGACGCTACCCGAAGGCGCTATACCTAGATTGAAACTTTGGGTCTCCGATTTGAGATTTTTGCTTCCCTACCACATTCAAGCTTCGGACATTCCAACCCCCGGCTATAGAACCTTATCGCTTCGCTAGTTGTTCGATCTCTTTCTCATGGTCACCTCCCCCTTGGCAGTTTACTTCCAAAGATTCTAATTGGATACTATTCCAGAATCTTTTGCCAATGGACATATCATCATGTCTCTGTTATAATTACCGACCAAATGTCCTGTAGATAACGTCATTAATTTACTGCAGTGGTTTCCATTGCCTTCTGCATCCTCATACGATTGACAATTGCCGATTCTTCCGCCTTTAGGGCCAGTTTCCCACCCTAAGGACAAGAGAGTGCCCACACTTCCTTCCGCTCCTCCGCCCTCTTTGACAAGGCCACTGGAAAAATGGTGTCTTCTTATGTGACGATTAATTGGAAGCAGGTCTGTCCACCGGATTCACCTGGCGCCACCACCATTATGTAACACGTGCGTCACGGAAGACGACGAAGGCCACCGACTCGTGTGCCGCAAGTTGAGTAATATTTGGCTTTTGGTCCGTCAGATGCTGCCGTTCATAACACCCACGCCTCACATCACATTACAAATGATTCTCTTACCGGACGTGGACTATTATCCGTGTGCAAAGACCTACCCAGTGTCCTGGATTAGCGGGCATGCAATAAACAACGTGTTTGGCGGTGATGACAATTCAGCCCTCGATTTCTGGCAATACCTTAACGATCGACGTTGTGCAGCTGTCAAGAACACTAAGTACCAACAATATTTCTTGAACATCCTCCGAAGCGCTTTCCACAGCCACCCTCGCAGCTGCATAAACAATGCAAGGAGCAGCTGACATATGACCCATCTTCCTTTTTACAGATTCCATCCTGTCTGCGGTTATTCGTACACACTTCCCGGAACACGTACATCGATGTGTAGCCATCAAGCTGGATTTTCTTTCCCGGTGATGTCGAAGGCGATCGCCAACATTTGTGGGAACGTACTGGTGCGACGGAGATGGATTCATTCATGATAAAGAAGACAGTAAATAAATAAATAAAAAGTAAATAAATAGTATTAAGAACAAGCACCTTCCTTGCATCCTCACTCGCTTTTGGGACTTTTTCTTCAAAATTTAGCCTGAAAGTGGGTGGCATTACCTCCCCTTTTATTTCATGGTTTTATATAATTTCCGGAAAGCGAGGATAACAAACAAAAGTGGTTAACGGACGTCGTAGCTGCCTAGTAAGCAAGAGATCCAGGGCTCGAATCCTAGTCATTCAAACATTTTCACTCGTCGCCGCTGATGCCTTAATGAGTCCTGATGCGGCTGTTATCGATAATTCCTTCCCTTCCACTTTCTTTCTCCCCCCTGCTCCTCCTCCTCCAACTTAACCCATTATTATAGCAAAGTCTGTCGAAACGAGGAAATCTGTCCCGAGGGACGTGTCTACAGAATTCCAATGTGTTTTCTTGTACTGACATTCGTCTTTGTATTTTCTGTCACACAGAAGGGCAATGCTTTCTAGGTGTAGTTCAGATCGAATCTCTTCAATATTCTTCGATAAGAGATGGGGAGACACACAAAAATCATTTTGTAATGCCGTCAGATCTTGAAAACGCCTCTCAAATTCTTCCAAAAAAATGGCTCTGAGCACTATGGGACTCAACTGCTGAGGTCATTAGTCCCCTAGAACTTAGAACTAGTTAAACCTAACTAACCTAAGGACATCACAAACATCCATGCCCGAGGCAGGATTCGAACCTGCGACCGTAGCGGTCTTGCGGTTCCAGACTGCAGCGCCTTTAACCGCACGGCCACTTCGGCCGGCCAAATTCTTTCTTAATGAATGCTAAAATACGCTAATAACGTTGAAAGTCTTCGTTAAGAACAGTATATAGCACGGACGAGATTTTAGGAAAAGAGCTTGATTGAATTTTCCCAGCTACCATTGTACATAACTGCCGTTTTGCGTAAAATGGTAGTATTCCTCGCACAGAGGACTGAGGTGCAAATACGAGTCGCCGTTTCTGCTGTTAGACGGCACAGCTGTCAAAACTGAGCCTCCCATATATCACAGATGGAGTCTCTCCCGTGTTGACGAGCATTTCCCTCACTCCCCATCGTGTCGCGACTAAGAGCGTGAGCAGGCGCGAGAGTTCATGCACAAAATCTGTGACTTGTTAAACCGTCAACTAGGTGAAGCTGCTGCTCTACGAGCCATCAGCTAGAGTGGTGTTTCTGGCTTCGAACGGCATACGCCGAGCTGGAGCAGCTGAGTGAGTGCCATCGTCTGACACTCCAGCCACTCTCCGACGGTCCTAGGTTCACATCGTAGTACCTGCACGTTGCCGCCAGCAGTATCGAGCCGCACACGATTCTCCCCACCACCGTCGCTGAGTCGCGGAAATGCTGCGTCTCCAGTTGTAAGTTGCTGGGACGATGGTATCCCACCAAGGGACTAAAGATGAACGTTTACATGGTAGAGGCAGTAGAGTATCTACTGTAATTGTTTTATCAGGAAATTTTCTTAAATAAAATCAGTGCAAACTCTTCTCGTCACTCACCACAAATTCATTCCTGATGACCTGCTTTAGTTGTAATATTGTATGAAATCATCGAGTAATGAAGAATGTGTTGTACCGAGCAAGCAATCTTGCCTGTGCGTTCGACACGGTGCAGGAGAATTTGTCTCACAGGTACCCACAAAAGCCCCTTTGGAGTCAGAGATGGTCATTTACACATATTCTACAAACCACCACATGGCGTGTGGCGGAGGGTACCCTATACGACTACCAATCATTTCCCTTCGCGTTCCACTTACAAATAGAGAGAGGGGAAAACGACCACCCGTATAGCTCCTTATGAGCCCTAATCTATTTTCACGGTCCTTACGCGAGATACACGTTGACGGAAGCAGAATCATTCTACAGTCAGCCTGAAATGCCGGTTCTCTAAATTTTCTCAGTAGTGCTCGTCGAAAATAAAGTCGTCTTCCCTCCAGGGACCCCAATTTGATTTCCCGAAAAATCTCCGTAATGCCAGCATGTTTCATATCAGCGTACACTCCGTTGCAGAGTAAAAGTCTCGTTCAGGAAACATCCCCCAGGCTGTGGCTAAGCCATATCTCCGCAATATCCTTTCTTACAGGAGTTCTAGTTCTGCATGGTTTGCAGAAGAGCTTCTGTGAAGTTTAGAAGGTAGGAGACGAGGCTCTGGCAGAAGCTGTGACGGAGGGTTGTGAGTCGTGCTTGAGTAGCTCAGTCGGTAGAGCACTTGCCCGCAAAAGGAAAAGGACCCGAGTTCGAGTGTCGGTCCGGCACACATCTGCGAGGAAGATTCATATCAGCATAGACTGCATGTTGTTCAGACCTCCCGGTAAGAAATCTACCAACCGGAATTTGAACTATTTCGATGTCTTCCTTTAATCCGACCTGGAACAGTACTCGAATAGTACTCAACCACTGGTCATACTTGTTTCCTATATGCGCTCCCCTTTACAGATGAAATATACTGTCCTAAAATTCTTTCGATAAACTGAAGTCGACTATTCGCCTTCGCTGTTAGAATCCTTACATGCTTATTCCATTTCTTACTCCTTTGCAACGTTCCGCCAGGTATTTAACTGACGTGACTCTGTCAACCAGCACAGTACTGATACTGTACTTGAATATTTTGTTTGACTCCTCATCTGCATTAACTTCAATTTCCCTAGATTTAGACTTAGCTATCATTAATCGCACCTACTATAAATTTATTCTTAATCATTTTCTATCCTCCTACAGTTACCCAACGAAGGCACGTCCCCATACAGCTGCTTACCCTGTCCGCCAGATCATTCATGTGTATAGAAAATACCAATGGTCCTATCACACTTCCCTGGGGCACTCCTGATGTTACCCTTATCTCCGACGAACACTCCCCGTCGAGGACAACAGACTGTTTTCTGTTACTTAAGGTGTCTTCGAGCAGCTCACACACTTCGGAACCTATTCCGCATCCTTGTACCTTCGTTAACAGTCGGCAGTGTGACACCTTGTCGAGTCCTTTAGTGAAATCTAGGAATACTGCATCCGACTCCTGCCCCTCATCCGTGGTTTTCAGGGTCTCGTGTGAGAAAAGGGGAAGCTGAGTTTCCCACGAGCGGCGCTTTCTTAAACCGTTCTGATTTGTTGGTAGATCTGTGGGCAGAACCTTCTCCTTCTCCAGAAGAATCCTGCAACACAGTAAGCTATTGCATTTTAACTGCTCGTATACTGTTATATGTCAGGTGTAATGGGGGGCCCAGTTAAGCATTTGCCTAAACGAGCGTGGGAAACCACCTAAAAACCACAGGCTGGCCGGTGTAACGGTCCACAGCCGTTAACGCGCTGCACTGATTCGATTCCGGTCGGTCTTAGCACCTGTCCCACTTGTTACGCTGTATGTGCACGTCCATTTACAGTACGCTACATTACCATTCATGGACTGAGTTTAGGGAGAATGACTGCTGTGAAATTTAGTATTACCCTTACCTGTTCACAATATCTACGTAGTTGGTTGAAAAATACTTTATCTTGGAGATTAGCTCTTGGAATTGTTTGGAGGTGTTCAGAATAAACAAGGCACACTGTTTCGTGTGGCATTATTTAGCAACTTATTAATGAAGTGCATCTGCTGCCATGCCAATGCACATTTAGAAGTCGCAGCTTCATCATAAGGGTATCAATTCTTCTTTAAGAACCTTCAAAGCGATTCCGACACAAATAAAAGCTAATCAGCGTATTTTGTTGATTTCATTTGTGTATGATATCACAATGAAGAAACCTTGTATGTTTACAAACAATGTAGCAAGCATTATGGGTCAATTCAGTGTGCTGTCATACATAAAATAAAACAATAATATTCGCAGATACGTATTTCTTTGTGTTCGTTATTGAACTGAAATTCTGATTGTGAAGTTATGACATCTAAATGCTCATTGACATAATGACAAACGCTCCTGGAAGACAGTTGATGTATTTTATTACTATACCCGTATTTTCTACTACACGCTACCAGCATTCAAACTAATCCGTGACCATATGCGCTGTACTGAGGTAATACACGTGAGCAATATTTCAATACAATTTGTAAAAAAGATTAAGATATCTATTTCATCGAGAACTTCACTTTCCCTGTCTCCTAGGAATACAATGTAGCCCGCCATTTACCTCCCTTATACATGTGCCTGTGTGGTTCAATCTACATGTTTCCCAGCTCATTGTTACTGCCAGGCGTTTGTTTGAAGTGAATTTCTCCCGTGTCGAGTTATGAATCGTTCAGTAGGTAAAGGGCACAACATTTTGGCTTTTTGTGGACAACACAAATGATGAAAGCCAATCATTGCACGTTGTTCGTATTTAATGCATTACTGATTGGGTAATACAAGGTTTATCGCACAAAACTTCCTCTTAGCTAATGCCTCATATTTTTCTTCTCCATAAAATATACATTCTTTATAATTTGCTTTTAAAACTAACTGCTTTTGGCCAATTTATATCGATTCAACGACGATTTAGGCATCTAATTCTTTTACTATTCTTCTTTGCTAATTTCAGAAAGTAAAAAGTAATCCTACAGTCTCTCATTTCTCAGCTAGCTGTTGCTTTTCCTTCTATACCACTGGCTACTTCTCCCGCCTCCCGTTATCAAGTTCTCTAATGGTTCAAATGGCTCTGAGCACTATGGGACTTAACATCTATGGTCACCAGTCCCCTAGAACTTAGAACTACTTAAACCTAACTAACCTAAGGACAGCACACAACACCCAGCCATCACGAGGCAGAGAAAATCCCTGACCCCGCCGGGAATCGAACCCGGGAACCCGGGCGTGGGAAGCGAGAACGCTACCGCACGACCACGAGATGCGGGCAAGTTCTCTAATCCTTAGTGTCAGTGGCAACCAGATTTTTGCTTCATTTTAACTGAATCTTCCTAGTATTAGTGTTTGCTTTAAGTACTTCTCCATACTTCTCCATCCTGTTTGATCTAATTCGGCATTTGCATTCTGGTTCTCATGAAAAAGTACAAGGTTTGTGAAACTGTTACTGTGTTTTAAAATGAACATAAACAGCCTCGACACAAGAAACCTTTTTATTTTTGGGAACCGATTTCTGCCGGTTTCTGACCATCCTCTGAACTCACATCATGACGGCAGCCAGTGGTGGTGAACGGAGCAGGTGTTAAGAGCTCCACAAAAGTCAACTGTTCAAAAGTGTGTGTCTTCTTCGGCTAACGTCACTTACTATTCTTGACTCTACAACCCAAAATACACTGATAAGCCTGAACGTTATGACAACTGCCAATCGCGAGGTTGGTTGCCGTCTGGTGACGTTGCAAGCACGTGACGCACTATGAAAAGCATGGAAGCGCAGAAGAGGCGAATGGGCGATTACCCAAGCGAAGAAATGGGCTGTAAATGGGAAAATACACTGAGATAAGCTCCTTTGTCACATTATTATTACGGAAGGCCTGTGAACGAGTTCTTTTTGTTGTAAAACAACTGACCTCACGCTCGTTGTTGTTGTTGTGGTCTTCAGTCCTGAGACTGGTTTGATGCAGCTCTCCATGCTACTCTATCCTGTGCAAGCTTCTTCATCTCCCAGTACCTACTGCAACCTACATCCTTCTGAATCTGCTTAGTGTATTGATCTCTTGGTCTCCCTCTACGATTTTTACCCTCCACGCTGCCCTCCAATGCTAAATTTGTGATCCCTTGATGCCTCAAAACATGTCCTACCAACCGATCCCTTCTTCTAGTCAAGTTGTGCCACAAACTTCTCTTCTCCCCAATCCTATTCAATACCTCCTCATTAGTTACGTGATCTACCCACCTTATCTTCAGCATTCTTCTGTAGCACCACATTTCGAAAGCTTCTATTCTCTTCTTGTCCAAACTGGTTATCGTCCATGTTTCACTTCCATACATGGCTACACTCCATACAAATACTTTCAGAAACGACTTCCTGACACTAAAGAGGTCAAGAGGATAAAAATAGTACATTATAAAAGGTTTGTCATCTGTAAAATATTTAAAAATATAAAGCGCCTTTTGTAAAAGGCCTTGTCCAAATACATATTGCTTGCAGTTGCTTATTACATTGTACAAACAGGGTACACAGAGGCAAAACTGTTTACATATGCTGGACATATTCTGAACTGTGGTTTGACGAGCATTATAATGAAATCACGTTGATACCTCGAGGACCGAATTTGCCTGATGTAAATCCTATAGAACCCACCACGGTCGCTTCGGGTGCCATCACCGGGTACGAAGATCAGAGGCCCGTTATTTATGCGAATTATATGACCAGTGCGTAGACATCTAATGCCAAATACCTCTACAAATCTACCAAAAAACTGTCGAATCCCTGATATGCATAATTAGATAGGTATTTAGTTCCAAAGACGAACAAATAAGCTATTAATCAGGTGGTTATAATGTTTTAGTTCATCGGTTTATTTCCGTTATATTTGTTTCGTATTTCAAGAACAAAATTTCAGTTTGATCTGGAGTGTCGTTTGATTCGAAAACCGGGATTCGAATTCGAGACCTTATCGCTTGGAAGTTATCTACAGACTACACTATCCAAGCACGTCCTGCGACCCGCCCACACACTTCTACTTACGCCAATAGCTATTCTCCAATCTAAAACATTCACAGAAGTTCTTCACGCCCAGAAATTCTGGAAGTAAAGGTGTTGTGGAGATGATACGTAACCAAAGCCTAGAGGACTGTTATAAGAATGAATTTTCACTTTGCAGCGGAGTGCGTGCTGATTTTAAACTCCTTGACTGATTAAAACTCTACCTACCACGGTCCAGTGCTCTACCAGTGTTTCGTATCCGATCAACAGCTCAGCGTGGTAAAACGACGTTTACTACTCAACAATCAACATTTCACTGATACCAAAGCCAAAAACCGAAAATCTGAAGAAACAACGAGATATATTAGATGACTAATAATCCTTAATATAAGGATGTGAAGCACTGATGGTATAAAGAAAAGATGAAAATACGCTAAGGGAAGCTAACATACAGTTAATGACATTGGAAAAGTGTTGCACAAAGCAGCATCACATCATGACGAAATGCGAACATTTACATCCGTGAATTAAGACTGTAAATGAAAGAACGTAAAAATTAGTTACGAATCTATTAGCATGCTCCAGAACGCAGATGGCTGTTTGAAATTATCAGCATAACGGAACGGATGATGTGTCCCGTTCAGAATGCGCTTTACGTCGTAACAGAGAGTGCCTCATCCGTCTATGGCAGAAGACAAAGATAATAATAATAATAATAATAATAATAATAATAATGATGATCTCTTAATTCTTATCATCTTCTGTTTCAAATTCATTAACTGTCTTCCCCTAACGTTTGTTTTCAGGCAGCGTTTCGCTTCTGATGTACTATTTTCGATACGTCTTTCCTAATCCCGTTACAAATTATGACATTGTAACTGTCTTGTGTGTATTTGTTTGTTTATGGTCTCCTATTCTTTATTTTCGTATGTTTAGTATTGTAGTGTGCACGTTATATCACATGAACAATGCAATGAAATTATGTAACTGTATTCCAATAAATTTTTCCTAAAAAGATTAGAAAACTTACAACTTTATAGCAGAGAAGCTATCCTGTGAAATTTTATGTTGAGCACTGCTGTGGACAGTTCTAAAATGTGTAACAAATGTGTTTTGCAAACCCAAGAAACAAAACAGACAAAGCAAAGAAATCCATAAAATTACAAACCCAAACTTGGAAGAATTAACGTCAAAAATGCTTCTGTTAAAATTCTCTTCATACTGAGGTACCAAAGCTAACCAAGTCAAATTTCGAACATTAAATGGCAGAAATGGGAATATGTAACACTTTACTGTGAGAGTAAGACTGTCTGACAAAGAGATGACGCCGGGGTTAAAGTTTACGTGAACTGATCCTGAAGATAATTTGTAATGCAACGCTTGACTGTAATTGATCTTATTGTGTCCTGAAAGTGACGTTAAACTGGGCCAAATAAACTTTCGCAGCTTAACGTGTAGTGAAGGAAACTTGGTGAAAGTTAAAATGCAAGGAAACAGAAAACCAGCTAAAGAAAACCTTGTCCTAGTGCAATTCAAGGAAAAGCAATTGCATTAAGTTTTCAGCTTGAGCAAATGTGTTACTCCAAGTGCGATGAAGTGGCACACAATTTCGAAATAAACCATTAGTAAGGGGATACTGAAAGAAGCTGAACTTACTTGATGATATAGGAGCGGCTAGCATTTAAAATCTCCATTGTTTAACTCACTTTTACCTATTACAACTATCTTTACAAAATTCAGTTGGAGGTGAATCTATAATTTAAGTCATGTGAGGTCTTAATTTTGCTTAATCGCATCCTGACAATCAAACTAAAGCATCTGAATCAATGAAGGAAAGTAATACTGGAAATTTGCCTTTCACAAACCGATATGTGATGCCACCCACCAAGGCTTCCAGAAATCAACTGAAGGTCGTGGAGGATAAACGAGATAAACTATGGCTGGGGTTCTATGGCACCAAAGGACTGACAAACCGCTCATGGACAGCACCAAAACACTACCCAGGCGAAAAGCTTTCTTCTCGCACGTGATCAAGTCTGACGACTAGCTGACTTTGTACCGTATCTTTGACGAAAGCTGACCAGCATACGTATCACAATTTTTTTATTGTGCTTCCGTTCATGGATCCACATATGTTTCAGTAAACTCTCTTCCAAAGTGAAACCTCTGGTATCTGTCATTGCTCCTTATCAAATGCGGTAAGTTGAAAAAATGAACTGATTAACCTACAGACCTTGTCGTCCTCTCCAGACACTATTGTGGCATTTCCGTGGAAACCACGCTGCAGTTTACGTGAGTGACATTGTTGCCATGTCAGTGATCAGGATGGGATATTCAAACCTTGCTATCTTACACTGTTACACACATTTAATTCAGTTGTAGAGCTACTTCCTGGTGACCATCTAGACTGCTAGGGAAATGCTTACTCAGAGCATCCCAGGTCTGTCAGGATTGCTTAAGTGAAATTCCAAACTGCAGTGCTATCTCGTGGCGAGCTGCGGCGTTACGATTCTTGAAGTTTCAAAAACAGTTGTGCAAAAAAGCAAAGCGCTAACGTTGCTGCAGGTGGCACCCTTGCCGCAAATGTAACAGTACGTGTCTGACACTTTTCGGAAAATGGCAGTCGAGGAGTGGGGCAACACAAAGTTTTCAGAGTCCTCCAGCATTTACAGGCGAGAACTCATCGTATTAATACAGAGAGGTATATTCCTGGCGGCTTCTCCACGACGTCATCACTTCCCACAAAGCGAAAACTGTGCACGAGTATTTAGCCAGCAAATAGATCACAGTCCTGGGTCACCTTCTATATTTGCCGGATTTGGCCCCAGCCGACTTTTGACTGCTCACCAAACTGAAGTTGGCAATGAGAGGACACTGTTATGACGGAGTTAGAGACATCAAGACAACTATACTGCAATACTGAATGTAACCCCTAAAAGGAACTACAGCGACTGTTTCAAAACACATTTGAAACGATTTCCGTTGAGTTTCGACTCGGAGGGACACTATTCTGAATAAATACTGTGGTTTTGTGAACATAGTTCATGAGTCCTAGTTCTCATAGCCACTGTCCTAGCCGGCCATTGTGGCCGAGCGGTTCTAGGCGCTTCAGTCTGAAACAGCGAGACTTACAGGCTTCGATAAATATCAACGGGGCAGTTGCTTACATGACAGACGCTCTATCCGTCTGAGCCACCGA
Source organism: Schistocerca nitens (assembly GCF_023898315.1). Lineage (NCBI taxonomy): Eukaryota > Metazoa > Arthropoda > Insecta > Orthoptera > Acrididae > Schistocerca > Schistocerca nitens. Next base: position 872,225,258 of record NC_064614.1, on the reverse strand, counting down.
GGACACAGAGGATAGTACAAGTGCAGGGACTTATTTCTGGCACGCTTCCCGTGAGACCCAAATTTCCAACCTACTTACCACACAGTACATTTGTAGTGCCACTGCCCACTATACTAATTACTCGCGGCAGTCAATCTACCGATTCCCGCACGAGTTTGTGCAATGTGAGTGCATCCGCACTGAAGAAGATCATTGGCTGGCTAGCCTTAACAACGCCTGTAAGCATCTGATGGTCTGGATTTCATTGTAATATCATTCTTCGAGGCCGGCCGTGGTGTCCGAGTGGTTCTAGGCGCTTCAGTCTGGAATCACGCGACCGCGATGATCGCAGGTTCGAATCCTGCCTCGGGCATGGATGTTTGTGATGTCCTTAGGTTAGTTAGGTTTAAATAGTTCTAAGTTCTAGGGGACTGATGACCTCAGAAGTTAAGTCCCATAGTGCTCAGACCCATTTGAACCATTCTTCGAGAGCTGCGAGATCACTGATGGTATCTGTTCTTTAGAACATGTCCGGAAGAACAGATGCCATCTTCAACACTTGCATACTGGATATACTACTGGCTGGTACATTTAACCCCAGAGAATGTTAATTTAATTTGTTTGGCCCTTGTTTTTGTACGTACGAGTAAAGTTACAGGGCAAGTATATGGTTACAAGTTTATTTCTTTTGGGTTTCACAGTAAATTTAATTTCATTCTTTCCACCTCAGAATTTCACATGTGGAATTAATCTCTCTTAAATAATAGATTACGGTTTATTTATTGTAACACTGCAAACTCATATAGGCTGTTTAAACTTGGATCGACACTGCTATGTGATATTACGAATTTAGTTAATCCTCTTAATTTACAATATGACGTAAGAAAACAGCGTGTCTTACATTTTTTCCATAGACAGCTGACGACAGAAAAGGTAAATAATTTGGGAATGTACTTTTTGAACTTCTGTGTCTTGGAGCGGGGTGTTCTTACAGTAAAATATTTACATCTTCAACGTGTTTCCTAAGGGGAGGCTGCATCTCAGGTACTTATACCCCTGACTACTTGGTCTCAAATTTTTACCACCAAATGTCGTTGCTTAAGAACTGAGTTCTTTATTGTTCTTTTTAATTTCCGCTTTATCATCATTAAACAGCTTGATGTTTCTTGTCCGTAGTAATGTAAACCTCTGAAATTGTGAATCGAAATCTACACAAAGGTCACAATGACCCTCAACTATTTTCTGACTGAATATAGAATATTTTATATTGAAACTGGGCTCTCATAAACTGAGAACTCTTTATTTCATCTCTGTCACATAGATTTTCAATGAGTTTTAGTACCAACGCATCCAAAATTCGGGACTAAGTGCAAACTGTTATGGAAAATTTTCGGTATTGAAATTTGATAGTGATCCTGATCTAAAGACTTTATTTGCTGTTCAATTAGATGAAGGTGCTAGTCATTTAATGAAATGCACATATTACACAGATATTTTGGGCGGGGGGGGGGGGGTTATCAGTTATTCATAAATACCTTCATTCATTATTTCCATACACTTGGCAGTGGGGACTAGAATGTTATCGTCAACTGGCCGACCTTCTGAATTAGAGACAGCTGTGTTCCAGCAGCGACCATTCTTACTCTGGAGGAATGTATTTTCTTCAGCGCTGTCTAGAGATACAGCAGACTGGTTGGTTTCACCATTGTCCTAACAGCTGCACGAGTATCAGCTTGAGAATCAGTTTCGTCAGGAAAGTCACTTACCAGTACGTCACTTTCACGGTTCAGTTCTTCTAACAAAGCTACACGTATAGGGCCTTCATTAATGTCCTTTTCACGTGCCATTATCACGTAAATGTATTTTACACTCGACGACAGAACAGTTACACTATGTTACTCAAGAGTCACAGCGACCCTTCAAAATATAATGCTGTCAAGTTAATGAAACAACGATATCTAACAAATTTTAACTTCCGTCCTTTACTAGGTCACACTCAATGCTGAATTTACATATGTAGCAGCCGGCTGTATATGTGCGTTGGTGTATGCACATTAACAAACAAAAAACTTAATAACCTTCAACATCGCAGCGCGTCAGCAATCGTTGGTTAATATATTAAAAAACTGAAAACCCGCCTCGATTGCGAAAAAAGCACCTAGTGGTAAGTGTTAACCCAGGTTTCGGCGCAGATAACTACACCTTCTTCAGAACAACAATAAAACCCACAAGTGCCTAAGATGACCTTTGTCAATGATTAAAGGAACACCATAGCTATACATCTATAAACGAAAAAGAAAAGGAAAACACAAGCAGTACATATGTACAAAGTCAAAATCACTACTTAACTTAATGGTGTACGCTCCACCTCATGGCGGGTCATGGCCCATCGAACACAGGCCGGTGTGAGGTGGAGCGTACACCATTAAGTTAAGTAGTGGTTTTGACTTTGTACATATGTACTGCTTGTGTTTTCCTTTTCTTTTTCGTTTATAAATTATAGCTATGGTGTTCTTTTAATCACTGACAAAGGTCTTCTTAGGCACTTGTGGGTTTTATTGTTGTACTGAAGAAGGTGTAGTTATCTACGCCGAAACCCGGATTAACGTTTACCACTAGGTCCTTTTTTCGCAATCGATGCGGGTTGTCAGTTTTTTAATATAAAAATCTTAATAGTCAGACTGACTCCGGAGTACATTTCTAGGGTTATTGTGTAGATCCCTTTTCCAGCAGTTTCAGTCATACGGATATTTAGTTTACAGCCGCTCTCATGTTTCGTATGTAGCTCTTTCGTCAATATTGTGTTACGGTATATTACTTGTCCAAAGCTGAAAACGTTTGTCCTGGAACATTCGTCCGCTATAGTGGGAAAAAGCGGTCGTATATTCAGGGTCAGATCGAGAAGTGTTCCATCTCACATTTGGTGATGTAGCGGTTCTCACCACTCCGCTACGTTTCTCTGATGAAGAACGACAGAAAATTTCCTAACTTTTACTCTTGCCACTCGTAAAAGCACCGTATACGTTTGTGACGCAATCCGGACGGAATATTGAACTTCCGCACATTGTGACAGCTTGCGAGAGAGCGAATTCTCACTACCTCTACCACCTTCTCTCATTCTGTCTCTTTCTCTCTCTGTCGGCGTCCCCATTGGCCCTTTAGCAGGGAAAAGCAATATTTACGCCGGCAGTTTTCTGCTCCAGTGGTCTGGATACCGTAGGCGCTGATCGCGTCTGCGTAGATCAAACGCGTGACGCAATATCCTGGAGGAGGGTACGCCGACAGACAGCCGAGCGCGCCCGGCTCGGCGCCGCTTGTCCAGTAGCTTCAGCACAGTGGCACATGGCGTAAGCTGTGGCGGGGGAGGGGGTGGATGCGGAGGAGTAGAACGAGAGCTGCTGGCGGGAGTAGGGGGGCAGAGATGCCTGTCAGGAGGGGAGTTTAATTAAAGGGCCCGAGCAGGGTTCCGAGTTGGCCCAGACCGGGCCGACGCGGCATAGACAGGCTGGCGGCCAACTACCTGCTGTGGCGGCGGCTCGGCGTTGGCAGGCGGCGCACGCAGCTGCCGCCGGCGAAAGGAGGCGGCGTCTTCGCCAAATAAGTAATTAGCTTCCTGCGGAGCCGGTCGCTGAACCTCGGCGGGCCGAACGCCGACCTCTGCCCCCTCCCGTGTTCCTCCTGCCCGGCCCCTGATCTTCACCGCGCCCTACCTTCTGCAAGGCGCCCGGTCAGCTACAGATTCGCCGCACCTAGTGCCGCCGGCCGAACGTCCATCTTCTGTAAACTACTCCACCGGGAACGGGATCTTCCGCTAATGAACTGATCACTCCTCTGACGAGCCTCTCCGCGTTTTCGTGTAATGAGCTTACGTCTCCGAAAACCCGACGCTAGCCGTGGTAGGCAGAGCTCTGCTCGTTACCACGTCATGGCCCTGTTAGCGCCGACTCTTTAGAACAATTAGCAGCTACATTTTACTGTCTTCTGCCGGTCCTGACAACTGTAACACCTACAGCGCCTCTCGGCGTTGAAAAAACGAAAATAGCTCCCCAATTAGCTTCCATGTCCTTAAAATATCAATTCACAAAATGACCCAAGTCCCTCCGCGAGTAGTGTAAGTAGGCTGTTTAGGTTTTTATGTTGGTAAAGCTACGTAGCGCTCTGTATGAAAATCAGTGACTGTGCTGTGTGCAGTCTGTGGCTGGTTTGCATTGTTGGAATATTCTAGTGTTGGGCAGTTGGCTGTTAACAGCGCGTAGCGTTGCGCAGTTGGAGCTGAGCCGCCACCAGTGGTGGATGTGGGGAGTGCGATGGCGGAGTTTTGAGAGCGGATGAACTGGACGTGTGTCCATCAGAGACACTAAATTTGTGAGACTGGATGTCATGAACTGGTATATACTCGTATATTATGACTTTTGAACACTATTAAGGTAAATACATTGTTTGTTCTCTATCAAAATCTTTCATTTGCTAACTATGCCTATCAGTAGTTAGTGACTTCAGTAGTTAGAATCTTTTATTTAGCTGGCAGTAGTGGCGCTCGCTGTATTGCAGTAGTTCGAGTAACGAAGATTTTTGTGAGGTAAGTGATTTGTGGAAGGTATAGGTTAATGTTAGTCACGGCCATTCTTTTGTAGGGATTAATGAAAGTCAGATTGCGTTGCGCTAAAAATATTGTTGGTAAGTTTAAGTACAGTCATTTATAAATTTTCTAAGGGGAAGTTACAGTAGTAACTACGAAAAGTAAATAAAAACAAAAAGGGGAAATAGCTAGTACAGAAAGCAAAAGAAAAGAAAAGGAAAATTTAATTATAAATTTTAGAAACATGGGAAGGGGGAAAAACAGTAGAAAATATTAGTCATTCCAATACGTAAGAAATACAATATCATAGTCACTGAACGTAGGTCTGGGACACCAAAGATAGTGTTTATTAAAGTATAGATAGCCATACGTTGTAATTACGATACTCCAGTCTCTAGTCTGTTCTAGTTCGGAAGTTGTTTAGGACGTACAGCTTTAGAGAAAAAAAAATTGGGACTTAATTAAACGGGGATCAAGAATAGATCGTGACGAGATTGAGGATTGTCAATTCAAGACTTTAATTTGGACATTTATCAGATTAGATAAACGGGAAGGTGAATAGTAATCTCTTTGGCTTTAATGTCAATACGTGTGAATATTTAAACGCTTTACTAAATTGAAAATTTCAACCGGATTCGGACTTTGAATTGTGATAGTGGGAAACTTTAACTTCACGCGACTAGTGATCATAGTTAATGACAAAAAAATGGTTCAAATGGCTCTGAGCACTATGGGACTTAACGTCTGTGGTCATCAGTCCCCTAGAACTTAGAACTACTTAAATCTAAATAACCTAAGGACATCACACACATCCATTCTCGAGGCAGGATTCGAACCTGTGACCTTAGCGGTCTCGCGGTTCCAGACTGTAGCGCCTAGAACCGCACGGCCACCCCGGCCGGCAGTTAATGACAGTTTGCGGATATTAAATAGAAATAAGTTAGTCACCGAAAGTGACAGGGTGTTATCTAACATCTCTGATACTAGCGGGAATCCTACTTATACATCTAATTAAAGAGCTTCTTTGAATGAGATCGTATGAGTGAACCTGTTTATTAATAATTCTCGTCAATAAACTGACGTTGTTAATTTGAAACATAATACAAGTCTTGAACATTAATTTAACATTAATAAACGTTAAGGTTACGTGATCTATAACAAGAACAACCTAGCGATTCGTAACTAAAACAATTGAACGAAAGGTTAAAGTATCGTCGTCTGTAAACATTGGTAGTAAAGCTACTAATGATTTTTTCTCTCAGAGTTGGGAAGACTATATGTGTAGTGACCCACGTTCAACATTGGGTTTTAAAAGTAATCAAACTGATACTTAGCCGGGACAATATTAAGTAAAAGTCAAACCCTTCAATGACAGTCAATGTGTAACAAATAAAATCAAACTTTCACCTATTAAACGAAAAAGCGATAACAGAAAAAGGGCTGCTATACAACTCTCTTTATTCTCTGGTCCTTTACCATACTCCATAGATCTGAATTTCTCCTTGCTTCCTTTGTAGACAGTACCGAGTATACAATTTCATACTAGAGTATTTTATCCAACAACTTTTCTCTTACTATTTACAGGTATTGTGCGATACCTTGACAAATATTGATGAAGAGCAGTGAAATACGGGAATGCATTTGCCTTGGTAACATATTAAAGTGATTAACGTTCCAAGATCACAGGTTAATGTGCGAGATAAGTCATTGTAAATGTGAAATGCTGGCACATTAATAACCATTGTAACCGCCTGTATGTTGAATGCAAGCACGCAAACGTCTATACGTTGTGTTGCACAGGTGGTAGGTGCCAGTTTGGGGGGTGGAGTTCCATGCCCTTTTACCCTTAGTCGGTCTATACGGGGACAACACGCTGTTCGCGGATGACGCTCGAGTTGTCGCCCGGTGATGTCCCACATGCACTCGCTTTGAGACAGATCTGGTGACTGAACAGGACATGACAGCCAACACGTTGGCACCCTTTAGAGCAGGGGCGGGCAAACGTTGCATGCGGCTCATGAGCGCACAGCGCTGCACGTGTGCTGCTTGCGTGCAATCGTCCACCGGGGCAGTGCCGACTGCCGGCAGGTTGCAGCAGAGCAGTACCAGCCTAAGCTGACCACTACGTCGTGAACGTTGTATTTCAAGAAGAGGAAAATGCAGAGTGTATCAAGGAAACGGAGAAGTGGAGATTTGCTATCATTGAAAAAGGAATGGAGAAACATTTTTCTTTGTGCAAAAACGTGAAAATTCGAAATGTTTAATATGTGGCAGTATTCTCGCTGGTCAGCGGAAGTTTTGTATTGAACGCCATTATAATAAATTTCACAAGGACGAGTACAATTTATTGTCGGATTCTGAGCGGATGGGGAAATTGACTGAGCTTAAGAAGAGCGATCTGACTATACTAGATGAATATGACGTAAGTTGCTGTTGTCCCGAGAGATCTGCGACTTCCTTTCGTAATGTGTCTCATCTAACTTATTTAACATTTTACGGCGCATTGTTTTCAATATTTCAGGATGACAACAATGATAGGCCAGCGGTACGTTCAAGTTATAAGATTGTGCTTAATATAGCGAGAGCTGGAAAACCATTTGCTGAAGGTAAGTTTATAAAGGAGTGCCTCAATGACGCAGCTGATTTACTTTGCCGACTAAATGCAAATCAGTTTCGAGCTATCACTCTTTCTCGGCGACTGTAAGTCGTCGTATAAGTGCCATGGCAGGTGACGTTTACCGTCAATTAAGGAGTGCAGTGCAGGAGTTTATTGCATTTTCCATCGCACCTGATGAGTCCACAGATATTTCAGACACCGCGCAATTAGTGATTTATGTCCGCGGCGTGGACACTGCTTTGCACATAACAGAGGATTTCTTTAGATATGATATCTTTAAAAAGAACGACCACTGGCGCAGACATCATAAAAGCCATTGAAGAAGCTTTCGATTCAGCTGGCTTAAACTGGGAACGTTTGGTGTCAGTGACAACAGATGGAGCACCTGCAGTGAATGGGGGAACAAATGGGATTTGTTGGATTACTAAGAAAAAAGCTACAGCGTACAGAAGAATAATTGTTCAGCATCCACTGCATTTTTCACCATGAAGTAGTCTGTGCAAAACCAGCAAAACTGGGGGACGTCATGCAAGTGATTATTAGGCCAGTTAATATCTGAGATCCCACAGGCTTACACACAGACAGTTTCCACAAATTTTGCTGAAATTTGGGAAGAGTGCGGTGACATACCATTCCACAGTGAAGTCCGCTGGCTTAACCGCGGTTGTTGTTGTTGTTGTTGTAGTTGTTGTTGTCTTCAGTCCTGAGACTGGTTTGATGCAGCTCTCCATTATACTCTATCCTGTGCAAGCTTCTTCATCTCCCAGTACTTACTGCAACCTACATCCTTCTGAATCTGCTTAGTGTATTCATCTCTTGGTCTTCCTCTACGATTTTTACCCACCACGCTGCCCTCCAATGCTAAATTTGTGATCCCTTGATGCCTCAGAACATGTCCTACCAACCGGTCCCTTCTTCTTGTCAAGTTGTGCCCCAAACTCCTCTTCTCCCCAATTCTATATAATACCTCATCATTAGTTTTGTGATCTACCCATCTAATCTTCAGCTTTCTTCTGTAGCACCACATTTCGAAAGCTTCTAGTCTCTTCTTGTCCAAACTATTTATCGTCCTTGTTTCACTTCCATACATGGCTATACTCCATACAAATACTTTCAGAAACGACTTCCTGACGCTTAAATCTATACTCAATGTTAACAAATTTCTCTTCTTCAGAAACGCTTTCCTTACCATTGCCAGTCTACATTTTATATCCTCTCTACTTCGACCATCATCAGTTATTTTGCTCCCCAAATAGCAAAACTCCTTTCCTAATCTAATTCCCTCAGCATCACCGGACTTAATTCGACTACATTCCATTATCCTCGTTTTGCTTTTGTTGATGTTCATCTTATATCCTCCTTTCAAGATACTGCCCATTCCGTTCAACTGCTCTTCCAAGTCCTTTGCTGTCTCTGACAGAATTACAATGTCATCGGCGAACCTCACGTTTTTAACTCTTCTCCATGGACTTTAATACCTACTCCGAATTTTTCTTTTGTTTCCTTTACTACTTGCTCAATATACAGATTGAATAACATCGGGGAGAGGCTACAACCCTGTCTCACTCCCTTCCCTACCGCTGCTTCCCTCTCATGCCCCTCGACTCTTATAACTGCCAACTGGTTTCTGTACAAATTGTAAATAGCCTTTCGCTCCCTGTATTTTACCCCTTCCACCTTCAGAATTTGAAAGACAGTATTCCAGGCAACATTGTCAAAAGCTTTCTCTAAGTCTACAAATGCCAGAAATGTAGGTTTGCCTTTCCTTAATCTATTTTCTAAGATAAGTCGTAAGGTCAGTATTGCCTCACGTGTTCCAACATTTCTGCTGAATCCAAACTGATCTTCGCCGAGGTCTGCTTCTACCAGTTTTCCATTCGCCTGTAAAGAATTCGCGTTAGTATTTTGCAGCCGTGACTTATTAAACTGATAGTTCGGTAATTTTCACATCTGTCAAGACCTGCTTTCTTTGGGATTGGAATTTTTATATTCTTCTTGAAGTCTGATGGTATTTCGCCTGTCTCATACATCTAGCTCACCAGATGGTAGAGTTTTGTCAGGACTGGCTCTCCCAAGGCCGTCAGTAGTTCCAATGAAATGTTGTCTACTCCCTGGGCCTTGTTTCGACTCAGGTCTTTCAGTGCTCTGTCAAACTCTTCACGCAGTATCGTATCTCCCATTTCATCCTCATCTATATCCTCTTCCATTTCCATAATATTGTCCTCAATTACATCGCCCTTGTATAAACCCTCTATATACTCCTTTCACCTTTCTCCTTTCCCTTCTTTGCTTAGAACTGGGTTTCTAACTGCGCTCTTGATATTCATACAAGTGGCCCTCTTTTCTCCAAAGGTCTCTTTCATTTTCCTGTAGGCAGTATCTATCTTACCCCTGGTGAGATAAGCCTCTACATCCTCACGTTTGTCCTCTGGCCATCCCTGCTTAGCCATTTTGCACTTCCTGTCGATCTCATTTTTGAGACGTTTGTATTCCTTTTTGCCTGCTTCATTTACTGCATTTTTATATTTTCTCCTTTCATCTATTAAATTCAATATTTCTTCTGTTACCCAAGGATTTCTATTAGCCCTCGTCTTTTTACCTACTTGATCGTCTGCTGCCTTCACTACTTCATCCCTCAGAGCTACCCATTCTTCTTCTACTGTATTTCATTCCCCTATTCGTGTCAATTGTTCCCTTATGGTCTCCCTGAAACTCTGTACAACCTCTGGTTTAGTCAGTTTATCCAGGTCCCACCTCCTTAAATTCCCACCTTTTTGCAGTTTCTTCAGTTTTAAGCTAAAATTCATAACCAATAGATTGTGGTGAGAGTCCACATCTGTCCCTGGAAATGTCTTACAATTTAAAACCTGGTTCCTAAATCTCTGTCTTACCGTTATATCATCTATTTGAAATCTTCTAGTATCTCCAGGATTCTTCCAGGTATACAACCTTCTTTTATGATTCTTGAACCAAGTGTTAGCTATGATTAAGTTATGCTCTGTGCAAAATTCTACCAGGCGTCTTCCTCTTTCATTTCTCTCCCCCGATCCATATTCACCCACTATGTTTACTTCTCTCCCTTTTCCTACTCTCGTATTCCAGTCGCCTATGACTATTAAATTTTCGTGTCCATTTACTACCTGAATAATTTTTTTTTATCTCATCATACATTTCATCAATTTCTTCATCATCTGCAGAGCTAGTTGGCATATAAACTTGTACTATGTAGTAGTCATGGGCTTCGTGTCTATCTTGGCCACAATAATACCTTCACTATGCTGTTTGTAGTAGCTCACCCGCACTCCTATTTTTTATTCTTTATTAAATCTTCTCCTGCATTACCCCTATTTGATTTTGTATTTATAACCCTGTATTCACCTGACCAAAAGTTTTGTTCCTCCTGCCACCGAACTTCACTAATTGCCACTATATCTAACTTGAAAATATCGATTTACCTTTTTAAATTTTCTAACCTACCTGCCCGATTAAGGGATCTGACATTCCACGCTCCGATTCGTAGAACGCCAGTTTTCGTTCTCCTGATAACGACGTCCTCTTGAGTAGTCCCTGCCAGGAGATCCGAATGGGGGACTATTTTACCTCCGGAATATTTTACCCAAGAGGGCGCCATCATCATTTAACCATAGAGTAAAGCTGCATGCCCTTGGGAAAAATTACGGCTGCCGTTTCCCCTTGCTTTCAGCCGTTCGCAGTCCCAGCACAGCAAGGCCGTTTTGGTTAGTGTTACAAGACCAGATTAGTCAATCGTCCAGACTGTTGCCGCTGCAACTACTGTTACCGCTGCAACTACTGAAAAGGCTGTGACCGTTTTCAGAAACCGCGGTAATGTACTCAAAAGATTTTTTTAGCTGAGAATACCAGTAAATCAGTTTTTAAAAGACAAACGAAGGTACGACCTCAAGTTAGAAGTGGGTTGCCGATCTCGCATTTTTAGTGGACATTACCTGACACATGAATGCATTGAACACAAGTGTGCAAGGAGAACATCAGCTAATTTGTGAAATGGCTGAAAAGGTGCAAGCTTTCACTAGCAAGCTTGGTCTGTGGGAACGACAGCTCTCGTCATGGAAGGCAGTGCATTTCCATACTCTGTCTACTCTGCGAGAACAGAATTGCAAAGAATGTGTTCCCGTACTTAGTGCCATAAAAAAGGAATTTCTCAAGCTATTTGGGGATATGTCATAATTATCCCAAGCTTTTGAATGGTTCTCAAGACCATTTGCTGTTTCTGTAGATGATATTCATCGCAATTTGCACATGGAATTAATAGATCTACAGTGTAATTCTCGTCTGAGAGACAAGTTCCTTTTGGCAAGACGTGTATTAAACTTTTATCACATCGTTCCACAGCAAGTTTCCTCGTCTTCATCGTGAAGCCTCGAAGGTAATGTCAATGTTTGGCTCGACATACGTTTGTGAGAGATTTTATTCTGTTATGAAAATTAATAAGTCTTGGTTAAGAGCAAACATCAATGATGAAAATTTACGTAGCTGCTTTTGTTTGTCTGTATGTAGAAATTTTGTTCCAGACATTAAACGTATTGTTAACTCCACCTGTAATAATTAAATAAAACGTATCGTAGGTAATAGGAACTCTTTCAAACCATTATTTCTTTCAAGCACTCCTACTAACTTTATTCCTTCATTCAATGAAGGAAGCTAGGAAACAAAACGCATTACAGAGGAAGGAGCAGAGAGACGGTATGGTGGGGAGGGGAGATAAGCGGATGGCTAGCTTGCCCCTGTGTGCACGCAGAATACCTGTTAACTGCACACGTGCATGTCCACCGCACACGTGCAGGATTCCTGTCCGCCCCTGCTTTAGAGCATATTGGCTTACAACAGCGACATGAGGGTGGGCGTTGTCCTGTTGGAAAACATTCCCTGTAATGCAGCACAAGCGGTCGAAAGACGATATCCATTCAGATTCCTCGCCAGTCGTGTAAGAGTGGCATTAACAGCGTCACTATGGGAATGCAAATCAGGTTTGCTTTAAACGCCCGCTGTAACAGTCATGAGTGTTAGTTACCTTTAAGATTGACGTGGTAAGTTCATGTTAGTCAAGAATGACCTTAAGGCGATAAACAAGCAATTATCAACACTCATTGAGTTTAAAATGGTTCAAATTGCTCTAAGCACTACGGGACGTAACATCTGAGGTCATCAGTCCCCTAGGCTTAGAACTACTAAAACCTAACTAACCTAAGGACATCACACACATATATGCCCGAGGCAACATTCGAACCTGAAACCGTACATTGAGTTTAAAGAAACATGCCTGCCAACTTTAGTTTATGCCACACAATTGTTTCATTTTGTTGCGATTATTTTTCCGTCAGTGTATTTGTGGCCTCCGGCAACGGTCCCTTTTACAATCACTATCATATATACATCTTTATACTAGAACATTTATTCCATCAACTTGTGTCTTACTTGTTCCATATGTTCTACATAATCTAACGTCCTCCACATGAATTCTTGTTTATTTTTCCATACCTTATTTCGTATCTTCATGGGGTTGGTACGTTAATCTAGATTTGTCAGCTAGTGGGAGAAAGTGGCCTATAAAGTCGTATTTGGGACATATAGGCCCCTAGGTACAACTTGTAACCGTTCCATTTTGAGAGCAATTTGTGAATTAAAAGCCTATAATGCAGTGCTTGAGGTTTTTTGCTTAATTTTATAAAATAATATTATACAATTTATAAATTACCTCTTTCAGATCCTCTGGCTACAATTGTGCACATCAACTTTTACTGTGTCTTCGCTGCAATAGAAGTATTTCTTCCCCGTAGAAACTTGAAGATCGCATTTGTGAATGTTCAAACAAATTTCGGGCTTGAAGCCGGTCGTCGTTCTATACTTCGCACGATATTTCAACTGGGCAACTGCCAGTCATCTTCAGGTGAGCCGTCGCAGACTGACGAAAACGTCCTCCGTTCTTCAATATATAGTGTACTGTAACTATTCTGCGCATGCGTCGAAAACTTGATAGTTGAACCACACTGACCGCCGGCAGCGCCCTCGCTGGTGGAATAGCGGAACTCAGTCGCCCTCTGCGTTGCTGTTTGCCACGGCCGTCGACGCACTCTGTCGTCTTCGATTTGAGCAAATCGTGGAGATGATGGGATTCTATGCACTGTCAAGCTGGTAGCCGCTGTCACGGTTTAACAGATTTTCCGCCAGTCGTATTTCTACGGATTCTTTAGTAATGGAGTCGCAGAAAGGCGTTGCTGTGGACAATATCATTGTTTTCACATACTCCATTGAATGTCCAGCAGAAATACAATGTTCAGCAATCGCGGACTTGCTTGGCTGCAAAAGGCGGGTGTAACGTTGATGTTCAGTGCAGCGTTCTTTCACGGTGCGTGTGGTTTGACCATGTAAGCCATACCACATTGGCACGGTATCTTGTAAATTCCGGCGTTTCGTAGTAACAGATTGTCCTTAACTGATCCCACAAGGTCCGCAATCTTCGATGGTGGCCGGAAAACCACTTTTACCTGAAATTTTCGGAGGATTCTTCGAAGGGTTGCCAACGAAAGGAAGAAAAGCTAAAGATTGTTTCGGCATGTTCTCCTCTTTATTCACTTCCTGCTTCTTAGTTACAGTACGCTGTATATTGCTGAACGGAGGACGTATTCGCCAGTCTGCGACGGCTCACCTGAAGATGAGTGGCAGGTGCCCAGTTGAAATATCGTGCGAAGTATTGAACGACGACCGGCTGCAAGCCCGAAATTTTTCTGAACAGTCAAATCGCCGGGAGAATTTTAAAATTCACACATTTGTGATTGTTCAGCTTTTTCATCATGTGCATGTGGTGCCAAGTCTTGGGCGATACTAAGAACATTTAAGCAAATCAGCATAGCAGTCCGCAGCAGTTCGTGACCACCAGAGTACACGGATGTGGTTGGTTCGCTATATTCCACTCTATAAGAGTGGGACTTAACATCTGAGGTCATCAGTCCCCTAGACTAAGAACTACTTAAACCTAGGACATCACACATATCCATGCCCGAGGCCAGGATTTGAACCCGCGACAGTAGCAGCAGCGCGGTTCCGGACTGAAGCGCCTAGAACCGCTCGGCCTCGGCGGCCGGCTTTTGCATCGTAACTATTGAGTGATTACTCGTATTTTATTGTTTATTAAAATAAAAAATACATCGTAATTTGTTATTTTAGTCCATGAAAATGAAGCCAAAAGTACAAAGGATGATTTCAAAACGGGTACATATTTTTGTATAAATCTTGCATCTAATACCATTAAAAATCGCCTAAGAACGTTATCACATGAAGAAAAATTTTCCTTCCTTAAGAAAAAGTTCAGGTCTGACAGAGTTAAAAAGTTCTTTTCTGCGGTTACACTCGTAAGTCAATATGTTTGCTAAGATTAGTGATGGTAAACAAGTAGTCTAGTGTACGTACAGTGACGTCAGCTGCTATCAAGTACCGGCCTGTTCGTGTAACCTTAGGTGAACGCTCCCGCCTGCCCTCCCCTCCAACTATCCCAAAACACGACGATATGAATTAACCACGTTGAGGACTGTATAAGAATTTTATTCATTACGTTGAAACATATTATGTGAAACATATGAAAAAAAAGCGTTTGCTCAAATATGATCAATATTAAAAGGCAAAGAAAATATGCCTCCTTCAAAAAGTAAATATATTTTTCTAATTCGCCTAATATTCTACAAATCATTAAATATCTTCTTACGCGCACTTTTTAAATAGCCTTTGTTCCTCCTAGGCGTTCAACCTATCTCCATGCCAAATTTCACCGAAATCGCTTGTGCTATTTAGTAGTGGAAAGGTAACAGACTAACACACTTTCACATACATACAATACATATTCGTCGTCCACTTTTGACGAAATGAGGACTATATGTTGCCCCAAGCTACACTCAAATTACCTGCGACAAAACCACGAAAAATCATTAGTAGTTTAGGAGATTAATATGTTCAAGTAGACAAACAGGCAGACATGAGCTTTTTAAAGGTTTATTCTTTGTGTAAATATAGATAAACTGGTGAGATGAAAAAATGAAAAGAAAAATAAAATGAAGTACGCATGCAGCGTGACTTATTAATATCGCTTGGAACAACTAGCCGTTCTTGGAACAGAACGAGAAGATTAGATTGATGTCCATGACAATTTAGTATTTTAGTTTTGAAAGTAAACTTTTGGAGCTATATGTATACATACTTCTTTGCTAAATACAATGTAACCAAATCAAACAATCGACAAAGCAGATTTTGCCTACAGTGAATTCAAATACAGTTTCTCCCCACGTAGAAGCCGTAAAATGAAAATTTTAAATAATCGTACTGACGAAATGGTTTATGCCCACACTCGACACCAACGAAGCTATCTACAATATTTTCGAAACATTGCTTCCAGTAGTGAGTGATGCCGAAACTTTGAGCCTGTGTTGTAAAACGGAGCTTGGAAGGCCACTTCTTATCAACTTACATCTTGACGACGGACCTTGTTCCACTACGATTTGTCGTGATAGGCGATAGGTAAACATTCACAGAGAGGAAAACAGTCTTTATCGTTTTACATGTCCAGGTTTCTACGAAATGAGATGCGAAAGACATTGACTTTCCACCGGACTCGAATTTAGTTTGAAACTATTACAGTTCGGTTACGAATTCTGTTAAAAGTCTGATCGGTTTTGCTAACTGTAGTGCCGAAGGTTTGATCTGGTGCCAGGGGCGGAGCCCTGTCGCTATCGAGAGAGAGGTGTGACAGATGAATGTTTGGTTAATTCAAACAGCTATCTTATCTAAAATGCAGCCAAATAAGCTCATATATAATTGCATTTGCGACTTTAATGACCTTAAGGGTGTCCATATTAAGATATCAGGAACAGATATTTTATTATAAATTTTTATCGTGCGTTCCCACGGGCTTTCGACTGGATATTCTGCGCGTAAATGCGTCCCTGCAATTCTGTCTTGATTGAATTTATGTAATTTTTAATTTTTCGTAGTATCAGAGTCAAAAGTAGACCATCTAGTTTACAAGTTTTGCGCTGAACTTAACTTAAAGATTTCAGTGTTGGCTAGCATCAGGGAAGTGGTAATGTATAAACTATGATTTTGTATGTCAGAGAAGCTTCAGCAGCCCATTTCAATACTGCGAACGATACTTCAAGAAATAACCGTCTGCACGGCTTCATCAGTTAAGGGGATCTACATCTCCATCTACATTTATACTCCGCAAGCCACCCAACGGTGCGTGGCGGAGGGCACTTTACGTGCCACTGTCATAACCTCCCTTTCCTGTTCCAGTCGCGTATAGTTTGCGGGAAGAACGACTGCCGGAAAGCCTCCGAGCGCGCTCTAATCTCTCTAATTTTACATTCGTGATCTCCTTGGAAGGTATAAGTAGGGGGAAGCAATATATTCGATACCTTATCCGGAAACGCACCCTATTATTTATGTATGTCGGTGCAGTGCCCTTTCGGAGAGCTCCACATGTCGGCTGTAGGTTGGAGTTTACGGAAAACCTGCCCATGGGTGTTGCAAAATACTTTTCTGATTGAAGCACATACTTGACTGCTTTAACAAATGTGACTTTAACTGTAAACTGTATTAAAATGCATAATTTAAGGACTAATAATCAGAAACCGTAATATGTTGAAAAATTTGTGAATGGCAACATACCCATATTACACTGACATGAGTTATTTCCCATTAACATTGCAGTTTCGATTACGGGTCACTATGAAGTTGTTATGGACAATAGAAAGATAAAAAGGGTTGAGGAGTAAAAACAGCCATAAATGATTTGCCAAGCCAGTTAGTGTTTACCTGTCTAAGCTTCCAAAGTGTTTGAAATCACTATGTACTACTAGTGTTGACCTAAGGCACTCACATCAGGTTTTTTAATTAAACAGCTGAAAGTTGCTCCATGAGAATTGGACAAGAGTCAAGAATTACAAGGAGAGATAGGATAGCAAAGAAATGTATCCTGATACAGAATCGAGACATAAATAAGACCGTAACTGAAATGAAATGTAGCTGAGCAGACTGTGCAATCAGACGAATGAGTAATAAGCAGATAAAAAAATTACTAACAGGATTTTGTGAAAAGATATGAAAGTAAACTGACGATTGCCACTATATTCCTCTGAAGGAAGTGGTTGATAAAGCATCTGAGAAGAGAACTGACATAAAAAGAAGTCTTTCGCTATGACATGGGAAAATCGCTAGATGTGAGGTCGGATTCCTAGAACATGCGAGGGAGTAATGCCTCTGAATACTTTATTCTGTTCTCAACACTGATTAAGGTATTCAAATGTCATGCATATTACTCGGGCGACTATTTCGCTTCGCTGACGCAAGTTGCAACCCTCTGCTGCGACAGGGCTGCGAATTGTAGCATGTAACATGGTGGTGTGTAACGTAACTATGTCGCCGCGTAAGAAACACCCTGCTGTAACCGAGTTTCTATCTAAGGAATTCGCCCACACGTGGAGCACCGTCTCCTTCAGCAAGACAATGACAGGCCACACACGAGTGCTGCATCTGCAACAATTCGACACCTTGGGTTCATTGTTACCGAGCACTCTTCATGCATGCCAGACTTGGACCTATCCGAGTTTCATCTGTTTCCAAAACTTAAAGAACACCTTCGCGGTCTTCACTTTGATAGTGATGAGACAGTGCAAGCAGAGGCGAGGGTGTGGCTCCGTCAACAATACCAAATATTCTACAGTGACGGTATCAACAACCTAATGTGTTCGTTATTGAGAAATAAATATGTGGATATAAAGAATAATGATGTAGAATGTTAATAAAGTTTGTTTTATTTAAATTTTTTAACATGGAGAAATTCGGAGGCCTTACATTTCAGAATGCCCTCGTAAATATTATTTATATTTCTTAAATGCTGTTATGGGACTTAACTACTAAGGTCATCATTCCCTAAGCTTACACAATACTTAAACTAAATTATCCTAAGGACAAACACACACACCCATGCCCGAGGGAGGACTCGAACCTCCGCCGGGTCCATGACTGCAGCGCCCAGACCGCTCGGCTAATCCCACGCGGCACCACTTAGCCACTGCTTCTCGCTCACACCCTCTATAAAATGATTAAATTAAAAAACGTATATGATCACTACATTTTCGCTGTTCGTGCTGTCAGACTGCAGCTTCATGCCTTAATTGATTACTTCTTTACTACAACCTTTATTCACAGGACAGTTTGCAGTCAGTAACCGCATATGACACTGAATGTACATGTAAAATTCTATCAGTGTACCATACATGGCTCAGGAGATACGATGTCATAAACATTTAGATGATTGCACCGAAACAAGCCTTTGGTGAAAATGGCGCGAAAAGCTCAGTTTACATTTATCCGATGTTTCATATAGAGACCACTAAGCGATTTACAATGAACTATAATTTCAAATCTTTCCTTACATGTTTAAAGACAAATCTTTAACATATTAACTGATTTATAAAGTAATACGACCTGTGAAGTTGTTTTACACATGGAAGTTCGATTCTTTAAAGAATCGGTGGTTTACTGGTGGGTTTGACAACGTCTGACGACCCCGTATCGTTACAGCTAAAGAAATGTTTGGCTGAAAAGTAATTTAAATCCTATGACAGTCGTCCATTGCTGTTTCTGATAAAGTTCAGAGAATCTGGAACAATGTGCAATGATTTATAAGTATGTTAGAAAACAAGTGCATCTGTAAAATCATAAAGAATGTAGCAATCTGTCGCGGCAACATAATTTTTTATCTTGTAAATCGATTTCGACTGACATCAGTCATCATCGGTGCATTTTTCTAACCGATACATGACATAAGTAGAAGTATTGTCCTTGGCAGATTTATATCAAGAAGTGCAAGGTCATACTTCTGTTTATGGCATGTATCGGTTAGAAAAAGGCCCCAATGATAACTGATATCAGTCGAAATCGATTTGCAACAAGATAAATAAATTACGTTTCCGCGACTCGTTGTTACATTCTTTATAATTTTATATTCCATGGTCGCTGCACAGAAAGGGAACCTTATGGAGCCCAACATTCAAAAGTGTATCTGTCTATACGAGGGATCTCCAGTGCAAAACAAGGACGTGCATACCTTGTCGGTGTATACACTACTCCTGGTGGCGGAGCCAGTGCTTCACAGTGTGAATCATCTCCTCATCGTCCTCAATATGTCTTCCACAAACGGCAACGTTTAATGGCCCAAACAAGTGGAAGCCCGAGTGTGTTATGACAGGGGTGTCAGGATCGTGGAGCTCCGCCGAACCGCTCTCTGATGACCTCACCCTCCATGCCCAGAGACTAACCGTACTTCTGTCGACAGCAGATGCACAACCTTTTGTGAATATTCCCCACAGTTTCTTTCTGTGCAGTGAGAAATTCAATGAGGGTACGATGTTTGTAACGTACATTACATAGAGACGCCACTTTAAACTGTCCTGCAGCTACGCTATCTGTTGGAAGTGCCGGAAACTTCAGGCGTTCACTCAGGTAAGTTCATATAATACTTACGTAACGTTTCGCATTCGTAGCATTGTTTTCCCACACGGATCCTGTGACTTACTTCCTTCCCCCCACCTCCTGCTCTTCCTTGAATGGATACGGATCCTCCATACCTCCTGTAAACCTGATCCCCCTCACCTGCTTTCTCCCATCCTTACGCACCCCAATCCGCTGCCGCGCCTGAACTACCCCACCCACTCTCTATCTTACCACATTCCATATCCTCTCCCAAGGTTGCTTCTGCCAACTCCCTGAAGATGCCCTCGTCCCCTCCATCTACCCCTCCTACCAGCTTTGATCCTCCCCTTCCTCCACCTCTGTTTTCCCCCCAGGGCTCCCTCTTTTCCCCTCCCTCCCTCCTCACTTCCTCCCCTATCCTCTCTCCCTTCCTTCCCCCTCTTCCTGGGCTTCCACACCGCCACCATACCCTCTCCCCTCCACCTTCCTTTCTTATCTCCCACTGGTATCCTATCCCCCCTCCCTCCTACCCTCCCCTCTTCTCTATGGCAGGCCCCCGACTTTTTCGTGCACACTGTATGTTTTAGTGCGCCGACGTTCGTCGCCACTGTGCTAGTGTATGAAACTCTGTGTCTGCGTTTGTGTATAGTACTGAACTTTTTTTATACAACCGGTGCGTCTGTGAACGCCTTTCTTTATTTTAATGTGTATGTCTCCTGTTTTTACCCTCCATGTATGTCTGTTTTTACGTCTTCCTGTTTAATGTATGTTTCTCTATGGCCGAAGAGCGGCATCGATAGGCCGCTGCCTACCTACCTTTCTGTAAAGATTTGAAAATAACAATAAAGAAAAAAAAATAGCATTGTTTTCCATTGAGAATGAAATGTGGTGCATTACTTCCTGGGCAAGCCTCGCTTTTGTCTGGATAAGGATGTTTCACTTGAACCTCGTCCACTACAATAACCTGATGTTTCACGAAAATAATTGTGAATTAATGAGAACAGCATAGTGTGAAAACGGGAACGTAACCGAAACATCATTTATAGTGCCGTTTGTAACATTTTTACTTTATTTGAACGATTGAATAAAGCATTTTGTATTTATTTGTAATGTGGAGTGTTTTAAACAACCTAACGCTTAGTTCTCAAGGGTGAATACGAAACACTCATTGTAGTTCTGTTTCTTTGCTATTTTCACTTGCAAAATATTATCTATATTCTACTAGCGACATTAGAAACTAGTTCCAAAAGTGAACTAGCTTAATGAAGTTCAACGGCGTGACTCCCGCTAGGTAACAACGTTACTGAGGTATTGATCCTGCAAACATGAAGCTGGCATAGTATTAATATTCACGGAAACGCGATTAATTAAAATTTATGCGGTGCACTTTAATGACCATTTACAATATTTAATTCTGAAACGCCGTTAATCAGCCACAGAGGTCGACGGCATTGATTTCCATTATTTACCGTGGGCCCTAACTGACACCTTGTCGTTCGCATTCACTGAGCTGGTTTAATTGGCTGATGTACAAAATTCGGCAACAGAGAGTTCGCTCGCCTCATATACTGAAAAATTTCATCAGTTCTCGGTAACTCTTCGTGGAATTATTTAATTCGCACTGATAAGTAGACCATACACAAAGCTTACGAATGTTTGATCATTACCGAAAATTTCCCCTTAAAGAATAGCGTATGCAAACTAAATGAAACGGAATGAATTGTGATTGCTTGGACGACGATATCAGGAATTAATTGTTTGATCCATTGCACATTCCATTTGATTTATTTCTAATTTGAATCGACATGTAAACACATTGCTGTAAAGACGTTTTCTAGCGGCGGAAGAGGAAGAAGTGGCATTTATTTCCGATCAAACGTGATTATAGCTTGATGCAAGATTTATGACATGGTAACTATGTACGGATGAAAAGATCATGAGTAGATAGGACTACGTGGGAAAGTGCCTGAAATTAGATCGAATGTCTTGATAAAACCAAAATCCAGAGCAATAAGTTGCTACGAATGTCAACCATATAAATTAAAGTACATCTTTCTTGATTCTTGAACGGCTGGAGGGACTCAAGGCGACGACTGGACTACAGTATACCGGAATTATGTATTTAATCACTTATTTGAGCCATATTGCTACCCATAGTCAAATTTGTTACAAAGCTGCCACACATCTTTCTGAAGTGACAGTGTTTCATTATGTGGACGGAACATTTGGAACAAGCGATTGGAAGATAGTATGTCGCATTGTCAGCAATACGATACATGTTTGAACTAATGATATCTGACAAACTGCCTATTGGCTTCTGTCTCGGGTTCTTCGGCCGACGTTCATCTAATGATTTTTCTGACGTTTCGCCAGCACGAGTGGCTGGCATTGTCAAAGCTTCACCCTCCATTGCCGGTTCTGGCTGTAGAGAAGCACTATCACACGCGCTTGTTCAGAGAAGCTGTAGAAATCCAAAAACACGCGAACAGTTTCAACAAGAAAGAGGAAAGCCTTAAGGTAAACGGATCCTGGCTTCCCGTACTGCAGCGAACGACCGTCGCAGGTAGCAAGAGGAGAACCGCACCGGAAATGACCGCGGAGAAGCCCTCGGACGTTGGCGCGCCAGGTACATATAGTCTGCGGCCGCGAGCTCGCCTCCAGTTCACCACCTGCAATGGAGGGTGAAGCTTTGACAATGCCAGCCACTCGTGCTGGCAAAACGTCAGAAAAATCATTAGATGAACGGCGGCCGAAGAACCCGAGACAGAAGCCAATAGGCAGTTTGTCAACAAGTGGCCACGAAAGCCTTAACAATTTTGTAATGATATCTGACTAAGTACTTGAAATCTTACGTTCTCTAAGGACACAGTGTTTAGAAATAACTTCCTCTATTTACTAGGAAGAGTTTAGTAAGTAAAAGAACACCCTGAAAGCTGGTTAATTTGATTCAGGATTCCAAGATACAATATTATTCCCCACCTTTTTCCTATAAAACCCTATATTCTTCGTTTAACGAGACACCATTACGCCACCTTGCTGGATGGGCTAATATAGCCGAATGGTACCACCCTACTGGTCCACACCGGAGCCAACGTCTCGCAACATCAATAATCTCGCCACAATCTACATAATGCTCACTGCGGAGTAGAACCTACATTGGGATAAACTAATACAAATTCGAAGGCGCGAGACCCGCACTGTAGGATCTATGAAGAACAGTGAGCTCTTCTCGGGTGCGCAGACTTGAGTCAGGCCCTCCTCTGTCATGGAGAAGGAGAAGTTAGTTCCCACAAGGTAGCACGTTACAGTGCAGACTTTATCGTTGTACCAGGCAAAAAGAATCCTATGGGGCGGCTTTGAAATTATTCTGCCAAGGGAGGTGCTGCTGCATCAATCCATTGATTTCGATTTATTTCCGGTTCAAAGTGATGAACTCAAGTTTCATCGCCTGTACTGATGATAGAGAAGAAATTGTCACTGTCAGCTCGTAAAGCGCAGGCAGTTCCAAACTGATGGTCCGTCGTTGCTCTTTATAGTTTTCTGTTGGGCGGCGAGGAATGCAGGGGGCACACACCTCTGAGTACTCCAGCTGCTGGACGAGTGTATCAGCATTACAAAAGAGAATTCCAGATGTGCAGCGAGATGTTCGATTGTGATCCATCGATCGCCTCGAATGAGAGTGTCGACACGTTCCAATGTAGCAGGAGTCACAGTTAATTGCGACCGGCCGGCACACGGGAGATCGGACAGGTTTGCACGATGAGAGATGCCTCACCCAAAGACTCACCATGCTTTTGTTCACTGTCAGGTCTCTGTAGACATTCCGCAAGCGCCTTTGAAAATCTGCGATGTTCTACTTTTCCGTCAGAAGAAACTCAGTGTTCTTTGCTGGGAACGCACCCCCATCATGGGCGCCATTTTGACGCCTACGAATATCTCCGCTACCTGTCGGAATGTCAGGAGACGATATGCTCTGAGGCGGGAGTATTCCTTGATGTCCCGCAACAAATTCAGCATTTTTTCGATCGGAATTGGCCTAAAAAATGTGTTTCATTGCTTATTGAAGGCTCCTCGTGTGTTAAATATCACCTATAGGAGTCAGCATCCACAACTGATAGGTCAATGTGTCTCACTGCGATGCTGAGGACACGGTTTCAGTTCCTGCTACTGCCAGGTGTGTGCAAATATTGTTCCTTGAAAAATAAATAAATAAGTGAGAGTGGATAATATTAATTGCAAATTTATCTAAAGAGAAAATGTCATCATATCACAAAAGTAACTTCCTAAGAGAGAAGTGCAAGGTAACCTGAACTAAAACAAATCTGGCACATATTCAGTTCTGACGCGGAGAATAGTACACTGAAAAGGAATTGAACTTGAAGTTAGATGTTAATAGGTGTTCCAAATCAAATGGAAATATTTGCATCACGTGGATGGAAAATCGACAAACCATGTAGGTCATTTGATATGACATCCAAGTGCAGGGTGATCAAGACAAATTTATCCTAAGGAAATGCAGTCCGAAAACAAAGGAAGTAGGTTTCAGTACACTTGTTCGCCGACTACTTCAATACTGCTCACGGTGTGGGATCCGTAACAGGTAGTGTTGATAGAAGAGGTAGAGATCCAACGGAGAGCAGCGCGCTTCGTTACAGGATCATTTAGTAATAACGAAAGCGTTACGGAGATGATAGATAAAATCCAGTGGGAGACTCTGCAAGAGAGACGCTCAGTAGCTCGGTAAGCGCTTTTGTTGAAGTTTCGAGAACATACCTTCTTTCTGAAGTAGAGAAATTTGTTAACATCGAGTGTAGATTTAAGTGTCAGGAAGTCGTTTCTGAAAGTATTTGTATGGAGCGTAGCCATGTATGGAAGTGAAACATGGGCGATAACTAGTTTGGACAAGAAAAAACAGAAGCTTTCGAAATGTGGTGCGACAGAAAAATGCTGAAGATTAGGTGGGTAGATCATATAACTAATGAGGAGGTATTGAATAGGATTGGGGAGAAGAGAAGTTGTGGCACAACTTGACTAGAAGAAGGGATCGGTTGGTAGGACATGTTCTGAGGCGTTAAGGGATCACCAATTTAGTACTGGAGGGCAGCCTGGAGGGTAAAAATCGTAGAGGGAGACCAACAGATGAATACACTAAACAGATTCAGAAGGATGTAGGTTGCACTAGGTACTGGGAGATGAAGAAGCTTGCACAGGATAGAGCAGCATGGAGAGCTGCATCAAACCAGTCTCAGGACTGAAGACCACAACAACAACAACAACAACAACCCTCACCGAGGAGTCAAGCAGTATATTGCTCCCTCCTACGTATATCGCGCGAAGAGACCATGAGGATAAAATCAGAGAGATTAGAGCCCACACAGAGGCATACCTACAATCTTTTTTTCGACGAATAATATGAGACTGGAATTGAAGGGAGAATCTATAGAGGTACTCAAGGTACCCTCCGCCACACACTGTCCGCTGGCTTGCGGAGTATGGATGTAGATGTAGATATCAATGCGTTTGATGTCTGCTACATCGTGTGTTTACTTCGTGATCGCCCAAGAACTGAACTTAACACATGTTTTCGTGTGTACCACTATTCAAGGAAATCGCCACTTCCTGTTTCAAACACAATGGACGACAAATTGACGAAGACAGGAGCGTTCATCGAGTACCACGGATTGTAACTGGAGACAGACAGTCGACGGTGTGTCATTTCGGAAATCCACACATGGAGAGAAGCCTTATCGTCTCACTGCAATGTGTAGACCCACCTCACGCATCTCTTGCCTTACTGAACATATCAAGACACAAGAATCAGTGTGGATGCAAGACAGCCGTCTTCCGACTGTCGACGCCTTATGATCAGTGAGATATACTGAGAATTATCACAACATGTCTTCGTGTTCAGGGAAGCGGAAAAAACAGCTTATTCTCAGGGTTTCAACGGTTAGGAGCTTCATGCTGTAGTATGGATACAAATTAGCATTTTTTGTTAAGTAGAAGAAGAACAAAATTATTTGTTGAATGTATATCTAGAACACCACATCAGCAGCTGCATCAGAAATTCTTCAATTTCCTTTTCCGATTGCCT
The DNA here is from genome assembly GCF_023898315.1 of Schistocerca nitens. Classification (NCBI taxonomy): domain Eukaryota; kingdom Metazoa; phylum Arthropoda; class Insecta; order Orthoptera; family Acrididae; genus Schistocerca; species Schistocerca nitens. The sequence goes on along the minus strand of NC_064614.1, from coordinate 872,199,488 downwards.
AGAGGCCATTCTGAATTGGGGTAGAGTGTTTGACTAGTAACTAAAACGTCGTGAATGCTCCCATCTAGTTGCTTAAATTATGAATACATATCATCAGCAACGGTGGCAGAAGACTTACGGTCTAGGGAGTTTTCCACGTTGTGTCAACGTCCTTGTTGAACAATGCCGAGAAGAGGACAAATATTCTGGTCGCACTACTGTATTTGGAGTGGGGAATTTATCCTAAAACGTGGAAGAACCAGCAAAGGAGCAACGGCATGAGGGTTCAGACTGTAATGAAAACCTCTACATCAAAGAAATATAACATGTATCCGCAGGATGTGTGTATGGTATTAAAAAATTGTCACGATAACATTTCTATCGGGAAAATATTTCTGATCAGTCTCACAGTTCAGATCCCCGGAAGGGGACTCTGAAGGGAGGGTCACGACGAGAAAACGTGTAACGAAAGAAACGGTAACATTTTGCGCGTCCGGATCAGGAATCTCAGTAAGATGAACGTGGCAGGAAAACAAGAAATTCTAAGAAGGGAGATCGGAAGGCTCCCTCTAGATGCAGTCAATGAAGTTAAATGGAAAGAGTATACGGACTTTGGTGCGACGAATATAAGATAATATCAACAGCAACAGAAAACGGTGAACCAGGAGTAGGATTCGTCATGAATAGGACTTCAGGAGAGAGGGTGAGTTACTGTAAATAGTTCGATGATAGGACTGTTCTCATCAGAACTGACAACAGGCAACACCAACCACTATAGTACTGAGGTACAGAAAAGAAAGATAAACACACAAAGTGTGTGAGGATACTGAACGTGAAATTAATTACGTAAATGGAGATGAAAATGTAGTAACTTATGTGTTGGAACGCCGTAACAGGAGAAGGAGTAGAAGACAAGAGTTAAAGGAAAAAGTGGGCACGATAGTAGGGATGGGAATGGAGAAACGATAAGCTAGGAATTGCAGGTACATGGATAAAGCCCCGATACAAGGAAAGATACCAGCTGAATTATATCACTGTCAGACAGAAATACCGAAATCAGTTATTCGATCGTAAGCGGTTACCAGTAGCAGACATAGAGCACAATACAAGAATAATACAGAGTATACTGATGTATAATAATCCGGTATAATCAATATCGAAATAAGTGGATATCGAAGAACTTGGAAATGATGTACGTCTTAAAGCCTAGAGATAATAAATACCACAACAGGCAGTCGAACTGAAGAGGACTGGAAATCTCTAAAAAAGGGCATCACGGAAGATACAGATGTAACTACAAAGAAGGTAACAACGTAGAAACATTTTATTACAGAATAAATATTTACAATAATCGGCGAAGGAAGGAAGTATTAAAAGTTTTGAGAAAGGACATGAATAAAACAGTCTCACTCATTTTGCCACCAGAGGAAAAATGTTCCGAGCCGAGAACAAAAAATGTGGATATGTTCTTGTTTAAATGACTCTGACTGAAAAGTGGGGTACCAGTTGCTTCATTGTATCTTCCTTAGCACCATTAAAATTTTACCCAAAAATTCTGGCATGTGAACATAGTCGCGCTTTTTTCAGCTTACAACTCACTTCATACTTCCACAAGCTCCTCTACTATAACTCGCTCACACCCTCTAGTTCATTGCTCACCATCTACTACCACTTGCCCATTTTCACTCACTCATTTAGCCCAACTCATTGTCATTATCTCCTTGTGTCTGGGTTTCACTGTCTCCTGCCCCTTCGTTCTCTCCAACTACTACTGTACCTTCTCACTGTCACTCCCTCTTGCTCTCACTAGACTTCCTCATTCTTTCGCACTGGGGCTGTCTTTTCTCATTGTCACTATATCTCGCTTCCTCGTTGTCATTGCCATAAGCTCTATTTCTCATTATCTCAGCCGGCCGAAGTGGCCGTGCGGTTAAAGGCGCTGCAGCCTGGAACCGCGGGACCGCTACGGTCGCAGGTTCGAATCCTGCCTCGGGCATGGATGTTTGTGATGTCCTTAGGTTAGTTAGGTTTAACTAGTTCTAAGTTCTAGGGGACTAATGACCTCAGCAGTTGAGTCCCATTGTGCTCAGAGCTATTTGAACCATCATTATCTCTGGCTCTCACTTACTTCCTCCTTGTCTTTATTTCTCTCCCACTAGCGCCGGCCGTTGGTGGCCGAGCGGTTCTAGGCGCTTCAGTCTCGAACAGCGCGACCGCTACGGTCACAGGTTCGAATCCTGCCTCGGGCATGGATGTGTGTGATGTCGTTAGGGTAGTTATGTTTGGGTAGTTCTTAGTTCTAGGGGACTGATGCCCTCAGATGTTAAGTCCCAAAGTGCTCAGAGCCATTTGAACCATTTATTTGAAAATTATAATTCGAAGGACACAACGTAACATCGTTGCTGCCTGTCACTCAACTGTGATATGAAGATCCTTACCCGGCTTTTGGCAGCATGTCTCAGGAAGGTCGTCCGATACATGGTGTCCTACAATTAGGCCTCCTTAGGAAGCGATCACAACGTCTGGGCCGGCTGGAGTGGCCGAGTGTTTCTAGGCGCTACAGTCTGGAACCGCGCGACCGCTACGGTCGCAGGTTCAAATCCTGACTCGGGCATGGATGTGTGTGGTGTCCTTAGGTTAGTTAGGTTGTAGTTCTAAGTTCTATGGGGCTGATGACCTGAGATGTTATGTCCCATAGTGCTCAGAGCCATTTTTTCTCCCACTAGCACTATGTCTTTCACTCTTTTCCCAGCACTGTTCTGTCACTGTCAACCATGTTCCACTGCCACTGTGTCCCTCTGTTTCACACTGCCATTGTCACCTTCGCTCTTTCTATACCACATCCACTGTCTAGTAGCTGCCAGTATCTTTCCCTGTGCCATCTTCTTCATCTCAGAGCAGCACTTGCAACCTACGTCCTCAATTTTTTTTCCAACAGTTCTTACCCTCTGCAGCTCTGTCTAGTACCTCGGAAAATGTTCCGTGATGTCCAACCTCTGTGATTTTCCTTTTTAGATATGCCCATTCCTCTTAAACTGCCTACTGACCTGTCCGTTATCACAGTACCTATATCCTCAGAGAACTACAAGGCTATCTCTTGATTTCATAGTATTTCCGTATCCTACTTCTTTGCACATCGTTTCTTGCTACCCCTAGACAATGCATTACAAACTCTCAACTCTTTATGGCCTGAATTCCGGTACTCTGACGTTGGCAATTCTCAATCCTTTTATGTCATTGAGGGAGACTGGAAACTGCTTTAGTAGGAAGAAAAAACTGGAAAATATATATTTTTGGCCTTTTATTTCATTTTTTACCAAAATGGACTTCAGAGCTCCATCAGTTCATAACGGTCCGGTAATAGACCGAAATTACTTCACGTGAATTGGTTTTGATGAAAAGAATTCTCACTCTCATTGAAAATTGAAAAACACCCTACAGTGGGAATGAATAAGTTCTTGATTCTATATTGTAGATAGCAAAGTTCTCGCATTTTCCACGATTAGCAGTAAAGTCCGGCCATGAGCTCACAGATTTTGTGTTCTTATACCATTTGAAATGAAAAATCCATTCTTTCTTCTTCTGTTCCGAAAGAAAATAATTGAGAGATATTATTATCAATGCCATCTTCAAATGGTTCAAATGACTCTGAGCACTATGGGACTTAACATCTGAGGTCATCAGTCCCCTAGAACTTAGAACTACTTAAACCTAACTAACCTAAGGACATCACACACATCCATGCTCGAGGCAGGATTCGAACCTGCGACCGTAGCAGCCGCGCGGTTCCGGACTGAAGAGCCTAGAACCGCTCGGCCACCGTGGCCGGCAGTGCTATCTTCGAACTGAATTTCGTCAGCTTCTGGAGAATAAGTCGAAATATTCTGTTGACGACTAGTTATGGAATTCTGTCTTTTTTGTTGTTTGGTCTGTAACTGGATGAGTTCAAATTATTCTGAAACAAGTTTTGTTTCTGAATCACTACTTTTATGAATTGGTGTACCAACATCATACGTGAAAAATGTCTGGAGTATTCCATTATCCCCTTACTTTGAAATTTTCTTGCCATGACCTGACATGACAAACGTGAAGTTGTAAACCTACGGGTTTTAAAAGCCCAGAACATTTTACACGAACATTTTCTAAAAATTTTCAGTATTTTATGCTTCTAAGCAATTATCGTAAACAGATTTATCACAGCAGTGGGGAAAATTGTGAGGACCAGATTATGACAGGAAACACTCATCAGATCATACAAACACAAGCTTTCAGTTGTTCGGCGTTCTACACCGACGGCCTTCTAAAGTTACTCACTTCCGAAGCCTCATTGGCTTCTTCGGTGTCGCGGTTTCCACTATGATTTGTTAAGTCGCAAATCACTGCTATTAGGTTTGATTTACATCTCCTCACCGTAAGTTACGTGTTATTTTAATTAGGTCTTGAAAGCCGGATCAGCTATTGCCTGTCATACCGTTTTTGAATATTAGTAGCTCTTCTATTTAATGTTGTCATATTTTGGCAAATTTTTACTCAGAGTTTTGAAATTTTACTGTATACATGGTCCAACGCGTAATCAAAACTTTTCTGTTTACATATGTTTATTATTGTCTATGTTTTAGCATTTCATATTCCGTGACAGTATTTTTTAATGTAATCGTCACAACGTCAAACTGTCATGTTTCTCGCGAAATCTTTGTCCAGTCTGGACGACAGAGGCCGTCTCTTGATTGCAAATTGCCTTCATCGATACTTGGAACAGCAAATATATCAAAGAAAATTCTATATCATATGCTTTATGGAGAAAGAAGAAATATAAACTAAGGAACACATGATTCCTATTTAATAAAGAGCTGTTTTCAGGTTTGTGCTCCTACAGAAACTTCAACATATACGTTGTTACAAATTTTTAATAGTCTGTTTTGTCACGTGATTAATTCCTAGTTTACTGTTAAGTATTACGGCAGTGAACGTGTGCAGTTCTTATTGTTCTGGTGCAGTATTGGCTTCACAAGAAATAAACAATTTGTTTCTTTTGGATGGATATTTTAGTTGTGTTAAAGCTTCCATCACCGGCTTCGCACCCTCATTTTTTCGATAACGCAGAGTAGATGAAAATCGTTATAAGAAACTGAAATGTGAAAACTATGTGATCAGTCACACTAATTTGTGTTATTTGCAAAGAAATCTGGCATTAGCAGGCCCGCGGACAGTGAAGAACTGAAATTAACATCATAGTAACAGGCCAGCAATAAAATCGTTGAAGCTTGGAAATAAGTTGAACGTGTTTCAAAAAGAAAAAAAAAAAGAAAAAACTTTGGGAACGAGAAAAGTTTCTATCTTCTCCACACCTTCTACGCATCTAATGCCAGTTTATGTAAGCCTCATGCATGATGGTTAATGTTTCAGTACCTCTGCGAGAATTTGTCTTATATTTCAAAAGTGAAATTAAAAGGAGGCGAATACGGCGGTCCCTATATTCTAAAATGGTTATATTCCAGCACTGGACAATAAATGAGTGAATAAGAAGTAGGTGTGGGTATCATTCAAGAAAGATGCTACTAACGTCTTAGGCAACAAGAAGTAAACAAATAATATTTCCGGTCAAGCAAACATGTCGGAGAAATTCACGAACTGACGTGTCTCGATACTCAGTTATCGAACAATGTTTAGTACTACGGCGATTTCATTGAGAAATATGGCAGCGCTTTCAAGAATGCATCAGAGTTCTGAATGCACGATATCACGGACGGAGAAAGACCAATATAATGGGAGATTACTTTACCGAGACATAGAGCAGGAAATTTGTTGGAGAGAAACCTATATTAGAAACTTAAAAGATGTAAACCAATTGACAAACTATTCCTATATAGTAAAGAGGTGTTTCAGTGTTTATACTTCAATAATAAATTTAATTCTATTGAAACTTCAAATTACTTACCTGTCTGATTACACGTATTTTACTAATTCTATATGTAATAACGAAGTAATAACGTGACGAAACCGTACAGTATGGAAAAAATTTTGAGGTCAAAGACGTGTTCACTCCCAAAATAAATCCTGAGGTTAAACTCTAACCCAAAAAAAATGTAATTGTTGTTCTGGTCTGTGTCATTTGTTTCCCCCGCTTATCCTACGCTAGACACTGTACATCAGTTAAGAACATCAGTTATAGCTTTGTAAGCTAATCATCGAGTCCGTTTAAAATCTCCTAACATTGCTATGTCGCTGAGGAGTACTTATTAATAAACTAAGTACACAACTTTCTACAGCTCCCATCTGTCTTAGATGTCCCAGTGACCCACCGAAATAAGTTGTACTAATCAGATCAGTAAACAGTGACTAATTCAACGAACTACACGTAATTTAAGCAAACTCATAATATATCTACATAGATATTCCTCAGGCCGCTGTAGGGTGTGTAGTGGAGAGTACCCTGTACCACTATTTGTCATTTCCCCTCCCACTTGCAAATAGAGCGAGGGAAAAACGACTGTCTGTACGCCTCCGTATGGGCCCCAATATCTCGTATCTTATCTTCGTGTGTGTTAGCGACAGTATAATCGTTCATCAATCGGCTTCAATTATCGGTTCTCTAAACTTCTTCAACAATTTGTTTCTTTGTGATAGATATTTTAGTTGTTTTTCAACTTCCGATGCAGGCTCCTCACCCTCAATCTTTCGATAACACAGAGCAGATGATAAGAAATACGCCTTCCCTCCAGGATTTCCCGCGTGATTTCTCGAAGCATCTCCTCAAAACGTGTTTTTCTAAACTACCTGTAACAAATCTAGCAGCCCGCCTCTGAATTTCTTCGATGTCTTCCTTCAATCCAACCTGGTATGGATCGCAAACACTCGAGCAGTACTCAAGAATAGGTCGCACCAGCGTCCTATATGCGGTCTCCTTTACAAGTGAAATACTCTTCCCTAAAAATTCTCCCAAAAACCGAAGCCGACCATTTGCCATCCATATCACAGTTTTCACATGCTCGTTCAATCTCATATCGCTTTGTAACCTTACACCCAGATATTTATATGACTTGACTGTGTCAGGCAGGTCGCTAGTAAACTGTATCCGAACGTTACAGGTTTGTTCTTTCTACTCGTCCGCATTAACTTACATTTTTCCACATTAGTGCTAGCTGCCACTCATCACATAAACTGGAAATTTCGTATAAGTCGTCTTGTATATTCCGACAGTCATTCAACTTCGACACCTTAATGTACACCACGTCATCATCAACGAACAATTGCAGATTGCTGCTCACCTTGTACATACATTCAAACATACATTAATCCTTGTTCCATAGATTATGAATAAGACATTTCGTAATGATGTGGAACGTGTCACTTTAACTAAGTTTTCTTTACACAAATTAATCAATTAATTAATTCTTTTTTTACTTTACCACTTCATATCTAAGAATTCATTTGTTGAGTAGAAGGAGTAGTCATTCAGAAAGTCTTTTAATTTGCTTTTAAATGTTGGTTGGCTATCTGTCAGACTTTTGATACTATTTGGCAAATGACCAAATCGTCAAATCGTTTACGTATATAGAGAACAATAGCGTCCATATCACACGTTCCTGGAGCACTTTGATCAACACTCGCCGTGGAGGACAACGTACTGGGTTCTATTATTTATGAAGTCTTCGGGCCACTCACGTATCTTTGAACTCATTTCGTATGCTACTTTCGTTATCAGCCTGCAATGGGTCACCATGTCAAATACTTACCGGAAATCTAGAAATATGGAATATGTCTGTTGACCTTCATCCATGGTTCGCAGTATATCCTACGAGAAAAGGGCAAGCTGAGTTTCGCACGAGCGATGCTTTCTAAAACCGTGATGAATTGTGGACATAAACTTCTCAGTATCAACAAAGTTTACTTTTATCAGACTGAGAATATGTTCAAGGATTCTGCTGCAAATGGAAGTTATTGATATTAGTCTGCAATTTTAGGAGTCCGTTCTTTTACCTTATAAATACTGGAGTCACCTGCACATTTTTCAGCCGCTCGGGACCTCGTGCTGGGCTAGAGATTAACGATAAATGCAAGCTAAATAAGGAGCCAGTGTCGTAGAGCTCTCTTTGTAAAATCGAACTGGGATTCGATCCGGACTTGGTGATTAATTTTTTTCTAATCTTTCAGTTGTTTCTCTCGCCAGGTATGCTTATTTCTGTGTCGTCAGTACGGGAGTCAGTCAGATGGTCAAATGACGGTATGTTCGTACGGTTTTCCTGTGTGAACGATTTCTTGAATGTAAAACTTGTCTTTCGTTTAGCTATATTCAGCTGCCACCGCCTCCCCCCCCCCCCTTTCTGGTCAGTAACGGACTGAATGATACCCTTAGACCCGCTTAGCGATTTTACACACGGCCAGGATTTTGTCGGGTTCCCTGCGACATATTTTGCTAAGGTATTTCCACGAGACTGACTTAAAAAGAGATCATTACAAGGCAAAATCGTCACTTGAAGCTTTTTGAAAATAAGGAGGATAACAATGTTTCAAAGGATGTATCAGTGTCTTTTTTTATGTGTTCAAAGACCAGAGTGCATATTGCTGCGATAACTTTACATAAGGCAAATAAGAAAGTTGAGTAGTGAAAAATATTACCGACTTTCAGTAAGAGATGATTGGTTCGAAAGTTAAGTGAGAAGAAATCTGAACACACCAGCGGGCAGAATCCATCTTGGAGAACTGATCATGGGGCGGTCATATTAACAAACGAGACGCATCCTCTAAGATGTAAAGGGTTTTCAATTCCGCAGAAATTGCGAGTGCTAAAGCACCAGTCCTAAAGTTTGGCAGGATCTAAATTCTAATAATCGGATAACTGGAATTGATGTAGGTTTATATCCGGTGATGTTTTTGCCCCTGGCGGGCCATCCGTTGCTGCGATATAAAAGGAATGGATTTTCCCCCTCTTCTGTCTCTGCGCTCCTTTTTTTTCCTTTATTCTTTTTTTCGCTCTCCGGATAGTTCCATATTTCATCCGTTGGCACCGCTGTTCCGGTGAATACAAGCCTGAAACAGCCGGCGCTATCTCCCTTAAAGGTAATATATGGCCTTGGGGAGCGCTGACACCTCGAATTCGCACAGGATATGGTTTCGGACCGCGAATGAACTTTGACCAGCCAGTCTCGGAATACGTCGGGGCTATCAGCTCCTAACGCGATGACAAAACAACTGATGAAAGTTCCCTGAACGAAATGCGCAGGCAACACTCGTATTCTTTTCTCCTTACAAGAGAAATCTGTTCGCAATGGAACGTCAGAAACAAACACAGATATTTACTCCATGTTCAGCCTGAGACGTAATCAAGTTGATGACTATTTCGTAGATTTCCAGAATTATTCCGACACCGTTCCTTACAAGCGGCGTCTAGTCAAACTGTGTAACTAGATTCATGAAATTTTACAGTTCGTAGTAATTGCCGGGAAATCGTCTAGTGAAACCGAATCGATATTTTGGTTCCATATTGAAGTGTTATCGACTTTATTCTATTCTTAATCAATCAATACAAACGATTTAGGAAACAATCTAAGCAGCTCTCTTAGATTGTTTACAGATGTTGCAGTCGTTTACCATCTCCAAACAATAAAAAGTGTCAGGTCCTCTATCTCTTTTAGTAATCCTATTTGGAGGGAATTCAAAACCGATGAAAAATACTCGAGAATCTGCTAACCAGTTTCTGTCAGATATCTGGTGTTCCCACACTTCGATATTCGGGGTCATTTCTCTTTAATTCCACAGCGGGTGATTGGTCATAGCCATTCCTGTTCTCAGTGACTGGTTACCAACGATATAAACGAAGAACTGTGGATATTTTCAGCAGTTTATTGCAGTGCGCTACGTTTATTGACTTTCTGACTCAACAGCCTCTCCCTGTCTTAGTCGAAGCACTGCAAGTATTTTTGTATTTCGTTACAGTCTCCTTGAGCTTCAGTCCACCTGTAGACAACAGCATTGTTCGCGATTCGTCTCACGGAGTCTTTAAAATTATTCTATAGGTTATTTATGTAGATCATAAACATGAATCTTTCTTCAATATTCCCCTGCGGTCAACCGAAATTGTTTTTACATCTGCCGATTTTGTTCCGTTTAGAGCGATGAGCTGAGTCCTGTCCCTCACAGGAAGAACCTATTTCATCACTGAAGACAACAGAGCTCCATTCAACTCTCCAGTCAACTCTTCCACAATATCAGATTAGCAATGATCGGTGGTGTCGTGTGTTTCCAGTGGTAGCCTGGCAAGAGGCACACATCTTGCTGCCTCAGGCGGTTTCCAATGGTCCCTGATTACACAGCAGGCGCAAAACGTGCTTGGATCTCGTTCCAGGTTCTGGCACATCAGTCCGGAAACACGCTGTTGCTACGGTCGCAGGTTCGAATGCTGCCTCGGGCATGGACGTTTGTCATGTCCTTAGCTTAGTTAGGTTTAAGTAGTTCTAAGTCTAGGTGTCTGATGACCCCAGATATTAAGTCCAATAGTGCTTAGAGCGATTTGAACCATTTCGTTCCTGTGTGATGTTCGGGCAGTCACCGCTGCTCGTAAATTGCGTCGATCATGACCTGCGTTTGTACCACGCAGCGGGTATGAGAATGTTGAACAGACCGCTGTTTAAAGCACCGACACATCACCGGTACACTGTGCGCAACGTGTGCAGCAAACCGTCGATCCATCCATCCATCTCCCTGCAGGCCGATAATGCGGTCCTTTTCAAAGGGCTGAAGCTGATCGGCCAGGCTACTTAGTCATCCGTAGAGTATGGCTGTATCCTAGAATTAATGTTGCACACACTGTTCACCTTTAAACACGGGACGGTTACTGCCGGCAGTGTCAAAACAGAGGATGCACGGACACTCCCCTGAGTGCCACCCCTCAATATGCTCATATTATACTCTGGTGGCACAAAATACAGTCTTTGTTTGTTGCATCTTTTTCCTGCCGGTGTATCATCGCGTTTGTGAGACTACATGCTCTCCGACAGCGCAGATTGACGGTTATAGTGCAAAGTCACCTTGTAATACGTTTTGTGTCTTGCCAAAAAGTTACATATATCTTCTACACAGGTCGTCGTCTTGGGTGGTGAGTAATACATGTAATATATTGATTTGAAGCACCGGTGGAACACGTCAGAACACTGCTAATATTGTAGAATGGAGAACAGATGGTCAATTAATCTACGTTTACGCTGCTGCAGCGTCAAATTTTTATGTAGTGTAGGCGGAGGTAAAAGTATGCATGTTGTGTTTTCCTAAACATTTAAGGAATTTGCGGCAGTGTTCAATGAAGTACTCATGCAACACCTAGTTTCACGTCTTGGTAACATTCTGTAAAAATTTCATTGTCACTCATTTATTATTTGTGAAGTAATAAAGGTACTGTTAAAAATAATTTTTCGTCCTCTTCCACCCACCCCACCCAAATGAAGGAAACAAAAAGAATTACAAACTGATACATATTAAAACAAATTATGACCTAATTATTTTCAGCGAATCCAAAGAGTAAATGTCGTAATGATGTGATAGGAAGGAGGAAGAAAACGTTTATCGAGGAAAATACTGCACAACCCCTTGTTCTTGTTATAATGAAGTTGCCGTATTGAGCTCCAGTTGTCAATAAGGCCAAGAGCTTCGTCGTAGAGCGGCTATGTTTATTGTCTTCGATTTGATGTTCTCGGTCGGTTTTGAAAAAGAATGCTACTATGGAAGACGTGATTACATTCTAACTGTGTTTGAGAACTAGACATATTTGAAAAACCATTACCCAAAGAAGGAAAATTTGCAGAGGGAAAAATTAGCTCAATTCCTCTACGGTAAAAAATGAGGCATCTGAGGTAGAAAACATCACAACAGTTTTTTGTTAGTATTCTGGAAGGGACTACACTGGTCAAAGTACAGATTATGGGGTAAACGATCACCTACAGTTTCTTCATGGAGTAATATTACTCTCAATGAACTTCTACCCCGTTGGAACTGCGTATTTTTACCACATTCCACTATTTTCTTTTCCAGCAACCTGTAGATAACACAGAACTAAAGTCTGGAGCCCAGGAAGGATGTTGAAAATTTACAGCTACGAGTTCCGGTACTGAGATTATTTAATTTTTAAATACTCGATCAAAACCATACAGATTCTACACAGAAAACGTACGAAAGTGAGTTACCTATCTCCAATTTCAAGCGTCCGACCTCCACGAGGTTCCAGAACAGATCTGAAGAGGTGATGACGTATGCACTGCCTAGTGGAAGAATGGCGAACTTCTGCTTTAGGGACCTGAATATCTTATGTCTACTTTTGCCCCAGGGACGCTGTTACCACTACCTACCCTATGTCTTACACAGCCGATGTGACGAACCTGCCCATAGTGCGGTAGAACTGAAAATGAATTTTTCCTGGCGTGTTTATTGATAGTTTGTTTCTTTTTTCCGTGATCTGATATACATGTGTAAGTTCTGTAAACTTATGGTTTCATTCAATGTGCCCACAGACACTAATGTGTAAAACAAGAGTAATGTAAGGCAATGGGCAGGGAGAGAGAGAGAGAGAAAGAGAGAGAGAGAGAGTGGTGGCGTGACTCTTCTGCACATCGAATGTATGAAAATGAGGATTTGAACGACTCAGGGAGCAACAGTTACTGAAAAAGGTGCGTAGAAGTGGAGTGAATAAAGTGTGTTTCCAAGTGATTAAAGTTTCTGAAATATTGCAAGTGACAAGTGTACAGAAACTGCTGTGTGAGCTTCAAATAAGGGGCAGGAGTTTCTTTAGTTCTTTAGTGAATTACCATGAGTGGTGTTTAATACGAGAACTGTACTTTTGTGATGGCGTAGCAAAAAAAAAAAAAAAAAAAATAGTTCAAATGGCTCTGAGCACTATGGGACTTAACATCTATGGTCATCAGTCCCCTACAACTGAGAACTACTTAAACCTAATCAACCTAAGTACATCACACAACACCCACTCATCACGAGGCAGAGAAAACCCCTAACCCCGCCGGGAATCGAACCCGGGAACCCGAGCGCGGGAAGCGGGAACGCTACCGCACGACCACGAGCTGCGGACGATGGCATAGCACATCTATACTGAAGACCCAAAAATATTGGCACACCTGCCAAATATCGTGAAGGGCCCCGGCGAGTACGCGAAAGTGCTGCAACACGACGTGGTGTAGACTCGACTAATTTCTGAAGTAGTGCTGGAAAGAACGACACGATGAATTCTATAGGGCTGTCCATAAATCCGTAAGAGTCCGAGACGGTGGAGATCTCACGTTGCGACGCATCTCAGATATGCTCAATAATGTTCATGTCTGGCATGTCTGGGGAGTTTGGTGGCCAGCGAAAGAGTTTAAACTCAGAAAAGTGATCCTGCAGCCACCTTGTAGCAATTCTGGACGTTCGGGGTGTCGCATGCTCGTGCTGGAATTGCCCAAGCCCGTCAGAATGCACAATGGACGTGAAAGGATGCGGTGATCAGACAGGGTGCTTACGTACGTGGCATCTGTCAGACATGTCACTCCAATTGCACACGCCAAAAAACATTACTGAGTTTCCAACAGCTTGAACAGTTCCCTGTTGACATGCAGGGTTATGGATTCATGACGTTGTCTCCATAATAGTACACGTCCTTCCGCTTTCTGTCGTGCAGTCATCAAGGGTACGCGAGTGGGCCTTCGGCTCCGAAGCCCATATCAATGATGTTTCGTTTAATGGTTCGCACGCTGACACATTTTGATGGCCCAAAATTGAAATCTGCAGCAATTTTCGGAAGCGTTGCACTTCTCTCACGTTGAAGGATTCTCTTCAGTCGTTGTTGGTCCCGTTCTTGCAGGATCTATTTCCAGCTGCAGCGATGTCGGAGATTTGATGTTTTACCGGATTCCTCATATTCACGGTACACTCCTGAAAGGGTCATGCGGGAAAATCTCCTCTTCGTCGATACCTCGGAGATGCTGTGTCCCTTCGCTCGTGCGCCGACTATAACACCACGTTCAAACTCACTTAATTCTTGAGAACCTGCCGTTGTAGCACAGTAATGGATTTAACAAATGCTACAGACACTTGTTTTCTTGTATAGGCATTGCAAACCGCAGCGCCGTATTCTGCCTGTTTACATATGTACGTATTTGAATACGCATGCGTATACCCCTTTCTATGGCGCTTCAGTCTAATTACTTTATGTGTCCCATGTTCGTGATAAATGATTCAGCTCCCACAATCCAGTATCGGGCATTGGCATCAGATGCGCCCGAAAATATGCATTTGTGGGTGAACCCTTTCGACAAGACGGCCCCTTCAGGTGAGCCAGCCAACGATGACATACGACTTCATCGATACCATGCGGGTATTCTTTTACACAGTGCTGCAGATTTATGTATAATTTTTACAATGGTGTTTTGATTCAAGTCGATTTGTTGTCTAAGAGCAAGCATATACCGGCTGATCAAAAAGTCAGTCTAAATTTGAAAACTGAATAAATCACCGAATAATGTAGATAGAGAGGTACAAATTGACACACATGCTTGGAATGACTTGGGGTTTTATTAGAACTGAACAAATACAAAAGTTCAAACAATGTCCGACAGATGGCGCTTCATTTGATCAGAATAGCAATAACTGTCATAACAAAGTAAGACAAAGCAAAGATGATATTCTTTACAGGAAATGCTCAATATGTCCACCATCATTCCTCAACCATAGCTGTAGTCGAGAAATAATGTTGTGAACAGCACTGTAAAGCATATCCGGAGTTATGGTGAGGCATTGGCGTCAGATGTTGTCTTTCAGCATCCTTAGAGATGTCGGTCGATCACGATACACTTGAGACTTCAGGTAATCCCAAAGCCAATAATCACACGGACTGGGGTCTGGGGACCTGGGAGGCCAAGTATGGCGAAAGTAGATGCTGAGCACATGATCATCACCTAACGACGCGCGCTAAAGATCTATCACGCGTCTAGGAATATGGGTATTGTTTTGGTTCTAATAAAACCCCATGTCATTCCAAGCATGTGTGTCAATTTTTACCTCTCTATCTACGTTATTTCGTGGTTTATTAAGTTTTCAAATTTATACTGACTTTTTGATCACCCGGTATATTTTTGTGTGAACTTGCATACACTAAACAAAAGTGATCTGACGTCAATGCAGAATTAGCGAAGATAGAACTTCAGTGTCAGCCGCCATCTAATATACCATCACATGGAAGAGACTCCTTCCCATAAGTCTTTGGACATCGTAAAACACTGACAGCAAATGGTTCAAATGGCTCTGCGCACTATGGGACTTAACATCTGAGGTCATCAGTCCCCTAGAACTTAGAACTACTTAAACCTAACTAACCTAAGGACATCACCCACATCCAAGCCCGAGGCAGGATTCGAACCTGCGAACGTAGCAGTCGCGCACTGACAGCAGAATTGAGAAACGTAAACACTGTCACCCGTACACAGCAAGAATCAACACATATTTTAAATAAATAATATAGAAGTGTTGATTTCAGTGTACTTTCGTTTAGTATAAATTGAGGTTTACTGGTAGTGCTTTACTAAAGGATTACTCTTATTAATGTTACCATCGTATATATAACCAATCCATTTATGTTTTGTGCTCATATTCTTAAGAAGTTGTGTTTTTTGAAGACTGATTTTTAAGTGAAATTGACAATTATTTGCTACTGATTTATAAATGTCCTCAGTTCTGTTAAATATAAATATTTACTTGTCTCATCGCCCCCATTAGTTGAAATATTTCTGTATCTTAAGAGGTCGTATTATTTGTCTTGTGGCAATGAGCATTATTCTAACTTTTCGTAGAAAAACATTACTAATGTTTTTACATAAATCGAGACAGTCCCATTGACCATGCTGCCCACGTTTCAGTGGTAGCAGAGCTTGGTTGCCTCGGGCGCTGGAGAGTAGTTAAAAATTACTTTGTTGTAATATTAAGTGTCTCACTATTCACAGACTTTGTTTCAGTACCAGAAGTAGAAGATGTTAGGAAGAAACAACTTCGTTATGAATCAGCAATCAACAGGAAGAAAAGAGTCAGAAGCCTGTCTGAGCATGTACACAGGCTACGGGGATTGTCTAACCAGCAGTCATTGTTGAACGGGAACAGCATGGCTACCTGAGTCAGCTCAACAATGATGGACATCCTCTCATACAGCGAGAAATGGGAGAATGTAAGGTTTGATGGTGGATGTGTTATCATGTGTGTGTGTGTGTGCGGGGAGGGAGGGGGGGGTGTATAACGATGCCTGATGACCTCCAAATCTCTGAAAATAGTACAATTACCGGTTAATTTTATTGTTACAGTTTAGTCCTTCCCCCCGAGAGTTTTTCGAGGGCTAAATGTGCCCTGACTTTCTGTGGATGAAAATACGGGCACCCATCGAAGAGCAGTTAGAGGAGCTCTTGGAACGAGACGACATGCCAAACATAGGTGGACTGTCGAGCTCTTTCCCTTGAGTTACATCTCTTCGAGCATGTATGGCAAGCGTTGGGGAGACCTACTGCAGCACTTCCACATGCGTCAGCAATCATCCAGCAACTGTCAACCACGCTGGTGGGGGTAACACCACACCATATCATCTTCTGCATGGGAGCAATGTATGCATCACCGTTACATACCCGCACCATGTACAGCCTTTGAAATGTATTCAGTGTAAGTCTCATTTCCATACATCGTTTTGCATATCCCTTTCAGTTACCTTCTATACCAAATCGTAGAAGTTCTTTTTGTGTATGGTACAAGTTCGTCTAACTATTCCACTTGGCATCGACACAACACGCTAAAGTTATTTTCGTCTTTAAGTTTTGCACAGCTGTTAATTTAACAGCATGCAGTACTACAATTTTAGTCCACAGAAACTACCACATGCTATGAAATTGACAACTTCACAAAGTAATATATGTGCATGACTTACATGCGCATTGTCAACGCATTTTTGCCATACACGTACAGACAAATAGCGGTAGAACATCAGTAATTAAGTAAATTTAAAACGAAATGAAAATTACTGTTAGAATGAAAGACCCGCTTCAGTCGGCAGTAATTTCTTATTTATTGCACAACCGGATTCGAGGCCTAAGGGTTCATCTTCAGGTTCCACGAAATAAGTGTTGAAATAGGTGTGTATATGTGTGACGGTCGGCCCAGACGGCCATGAGGGTCACAACCTCGTGAAACAAATGAATGGTAGCATAGGACCAGCAACCACAGTGCCCGCCTCTTCATACGACCGGAAGTGACTAGTTACGGAAGTCATAGTACATTAACCGGTTAACGCTACTCCGACATTATGCTTCTTCCCCATGTGTGTCTTTTCACGGGTGGATGCACCCTGACAATGCGTGCCGTGTCGAAAGGCGCAGGTGGAGAAGTTCCTGGAACGAGACGATATGCGGCGAATGGATTGGCCAGCTCTTTCCTACGACTTAAACCCCATCGATCATGTGTGGGGTGTGTGCCCGTACAGACAATGTGTAAAATATGAAGGTGAACACTTGGTCCATGACTAATCACCTCCTTGTTGTACTCTTGAGGAACAGTTGGTCCCTAAATTGCTCGATAATCACAGCAGCTTAAAGTTCGTTTGCCATAATTATAATTTAGCCAAGAGAAAAGTATGCCCAAAGAACACAGAAAAAAGATGGAGGCGAAAGACGGAAAAACGGACGACCCAACAGACTCCAAACCAATATAACTAACATCAGCACTTACTTTGTTTGCTGCGTGTCTTCCTGACACCGGTGTAAAAGGCCACATCTGATACGAGTGAAAATGGGCCAAGTTAACTGCCCGTCCAGTGTAAACTACCACAGATGATTCCAGTGTAAATGAGCGTGAGGTAGAGGACTATGGGAGTGTGTTCACGGATGGCTCCTGATGGCAGAATAAGAACATTTATTTATCAACTGCAAAACATTAGTCCCTTTTAGTAGTGGGCCATCTGGGCTACGTTTGTCTTCACTCGTTATATTCTCAGTGGCGACGGAAGCGGCCAGCGGACATTCACACGTGAGCCCACTGCTGCGTCTGTAACTGGGCTGGCGTAACTAGAATCCGCTTCCTCGACCCAGCGCTCCAGTCTTGCTGGGACATACTGCGGCAGGTGGAACCATGTGCCCCGGGCCTCTTTTGTGTGAGGACGTGGCGATAGAGGGACGGGTCAGTTGTGTTGGGGTTGTTTGGGGGAAGAGACCAAACAGCGAGGTCACCGGTCTCATCGGATTAGGGAAGGACAGGGAAGGAAGTCGACCGTGCCCCTTTCAGAGGAACCATCGCGGCATTTGCTTGGAGCGATTTAGGGAAATCACGGAAAACCTAAATCAGGATGGCCGGACGCGGGACTGAACCGTCGTCCTCCCGACGGCACTAACCATTGCGCCACCTCGCTCAGTAGATGGGTCAGTGCCCTGTCTAAGTAAGCATCCACTGCTGGTGGCAGTCTGGCGTCAGCGGGCCAGGGTCCCCAGCTCCGATCCTGGTCAAGGCATTTATGGCGGAAGCGTCCCAGGACGATGGCGACAGTGCGTTGTAGCAAAGCACCCCACCAATGACAGGCGGCCTTCGCTTGACGGTGTTCTACGTAGTTACGGCGGCGACGTCACTCTGGCGCCTCCTAGGCGACGACCTGCATTACGGCGGTGACTGTTACGATGATCGCGCTGGCGGTGATGACTCTGAACTGATGGCGGTGCTAAGTGACACAGGCTCTGCGTCACTCCAGCGTCTCACGACGGACGATATTCACGAGCTGGCTGCCGGTCCTTAAATACGGCTTTCTGCTGCTGATGTCAGCGGTTGTTTTTTATTTTTTCAGTAGCTCGGTGGAATATTCTGGTGTTGCTCGACTGGCGTAACTGACCCGATTACCGCCCTCCATGTTGGCGCCCTGGGGTGCGGTGAGCTGGCCGGTGACACAGCGTTCTCCTTCGTGTTGCTCCACCCAGCGCTCCACCAAAACAATTACGCCACAGTATCGTAGCACTGACCCGCGCAACAGACTGTATCACACACAGGGCTTCTGGCTCCCACTCCACATTTAACTAACTTCATTACTGCAAAAAGTGCTACTTTAAATAACTTAATCAACCTCGCCCATTATTCAACCCTCTACAGAAGCTTTAGGCTTCTAATACGGTCTTGCTGTAAACAAGAAATTTCTCGCAATTGAATCAGATTTTTTATTCCATTTATATGCTCCTCAGTGGCGGATGTTCGCCCTATTAATTATTTTCTGAAAAATTTTCGAATCACACCGCCGGATTAACGACGAGGGCCGGTATGCCGGCCAGCCTGGATGTGGTTTTAGGCGGTTTTCCACATCCCGCTAGGTGAATACCGGGCTGGTCCCCAAGTTCCGCCTCAGTTCCACGACTCACAGACGTTTGAAAACATTCACACTATTTCATGACTTACACTAGACACAGATAGCTGGGGTACACTACTTCCGTCCCCGGGGGTTCGGGGTGGCGGCAGGAAGGGCATCCGGCCACCCTTTGCTATTAACACCGCCAAATCCGTCATAACAAAGCCGACCCCACGTTGGAGCGGGACAAAGGCCCGAGAAAGAAAGAAAGGAAGAAAGAATGCTTGAAGGACGCTGTGCCGGTGTTCATATTTTGAGACTGTAGCATTTCACCTGTAAATGGTGATTCCAGAGGAATGTCACATAATTTGTGAGGTGGTTTTATAGGTTACAATAAACCGAACCAGTTTTACGAACATGTGTACGATTTTCAGTCGTTACGAAAATGCATCAGACTAAAGACTACACATATCCATGAATGAACATGAAGACAACTGTGAATATGATTTACCAAAATGCTTGATAGGCGCTGTGTACCGAATGAAGGTGGGACAGATGGATACTGGAAATTTGTGGGAAGTTCCTATGGAACCACACTGCTGAGGTCATCGGTCCCTAGACTTACACACTACTTAACCTAACTTAAACTAATTTACGCTAAGGACAATAAGGACAACACACACACCCATGCCGGAAGGAGGACTCGAACCTCCGACAGGAGAAGCACGCGATCCGTGACGAGGCGATCAGCTGGCGCGACAACACCGCGCGACGTGGGTTACATGGTGATTCATACTACAAGAGGTGCTCAACGAGTCCCCCACCCATCTCAGTGCACTTATCGAAGTGTTGGACCGTGTGTAATGTTGCACATGAACATCATCTCAGTGGGATTTATTGTGGAGAACAACGCCGGTGATACGAGCTACAAGTCCATCAGGTGTACCCATTTTTGTAGCATACTCATACCCCTTCAACCATTTCCATTAACTGAAATGTACTGGAGTTAGGACGGGTGATATGGCTGGCTGGTTAGTGGGTGCACCATAGCCAATGCACCCATTCAGGAAGTGTATTATTCAGATACGGGGTTACTTTTATGGTACATTCAATCAGTGACCATTGACGTTCAGGTACATTTGCCGCCTTCGTTCTAATGTGACGTCTTCCAAAAGCGCAGGTAGGTCTTCTACAAGAAACTTTTCATATGCTGAGGCCGTCATGCGATTTGGCAGGAACACGTGGAGACGGCCTCACGACTGCTCACTGTCCCAACCCATGATTGCACGCTGCGTACATTTGCAGCTGTTGCCTTGGGCAACCCCCCATATTTTGTAGGATGGATCAGTCATCTGGCCCACAATTATACCGTCCACCACCGCCCTGCACAGCATTTGAGTACCTTCATACTTGTGATGATTTTTGATGATTGCAGCTCTAGATAATCGACTGAGGCCGAAATCTAGAATGTGGAATAAAAATTGTTGTATAGTCAAATGGAGATTATATCTTTGAAGGAATTCACACTTGTCTTCATATTCATTCATGGATGTGTGTAGTCTTCAACTCGCTCCAGTTCCATAACAATCGAAAACCGGATCCATGTTAATAGGACTTCTGTGGTATATTATGTGACATTCATCACGAACCATCCTGTATAAATGACACCAAAAGTGTGTTTTAGCCCGTGGAGATTAGTTTATATTGTAGTAAATGTATTTTGTGGTTACTTTGTTTCATGATGCGGTTTAGCTCTGCTTTCTGTTGCATCTTGCACCGGTGGGGTTGAGTATTTATAGAAGAGAGGAATGTAAAAGCGTTTAATAGTAGTAGGGAAAGACCAGATACGAATGGGAATGATACGTTCCGTACATACACTGCGTAAAATCTGGAGCCGAACACCTGCTCGGCTATTCTCTGAATTTCCCAGTGACAATTTCCCCTAGGAGCCCGTTGGAACCTTTCACCTTTGTGGACTGCCGCACGACGCCGAGTTTGTGACCGGCGTGACGTCAGACGTGTGTGGTAGGCTAAGCGTCGAAAGAGGGGGCGACCCGTTTCACTCCAGGGGAACTGCTGCAGGTCTATATCTGGCCCATGATCGCCAGTCGGTTTCGAAAATGTCTTTTGTTTAAAACCTTATTGGATAAGAAATCTGCTGCAAACGGCAGTTCCTGCAGTTCCTGCAGTTCCTGCAGGCCATATAATAATAGGACGTAAGGCATGACTGCGTGTGCAAAAATTTCTCTTCGACACTTTCAGAATAAAACTTTTCTTGTTACTCTTCTTCCTCAGACATTGACTGCGAATAATCATATAAACGAATTAGCTTTTGAACATACAAAATGGTTCCAATGGCCCTGAGCACTATGGGACTTAACTGCTGTGGTCATGAGTCCCCTAGAACTTAGAACCACTTAAACCTAACAAACCTAAGGACATCACACACATCCATGCCCGAGGCCGGATTCGAACCTGCGACCATAGCGGTCGCGCGGTTCCAGGCTGTAGCGCCGAGAACCGCTCGACCACTACGTCCGGCTTGAACATACAGAAAGGCCAGGTAATCTTCCGGCTGAAATCCTTTCAAGTGACCTCATCAACAAAATAATGTTTAAAAATGCAATGCAATAATGTCTCGTAGCTTTTTGTTAGACCTACACAACAGTTAAAACTTTAAACTCGTCTATTAAAGATCTCAAATTCTGGTGCAATATACAAAGAGCGTTCAAAAATCTTTGCACAATTTTCTCTAACTTTTTTATTTTTGGCAGGAGAAGAATGAAATTTTTTGTGAACATATTTAGAACACTGAGCTATACATTTAGCGTCAGTGTAGTCACCATCAGCTTTGACGCTTCTGGCCCCACGCTCTTTCCATTATGTAAACGCACTTTGGTAAAATTCTAGGGATTGACTTTTACACCATCGCTTGACAAAGGAAATAGGGTCTTTCTGTCTGTCAGACGTTTTACCCCGCAGGTGGTCCTTCAGACTACCAAAGAGGCAAAAATCAGAAGGTGCCAATTCCTGACAGTAGGGAGGATGAAGAATAATTTTCCAACTCATTTTCCTGATTTTCTCTTGCCTAATAAGTACTGTATAGGGTTTGGCACTGTCATGGTGTAGTTTGATGAGTTGACCCTGAAGCTATGGTCCGTGGGTCTTGATGGCACGTCATAGCTTGTCCAATGACAAACAGTAACGGTCCCGGTTAACTGTGGAGCCAGGTTCCAAACCGTTAATGATAATGACACCACATTGATTCCAGAAGAAGGAGGCCATCACCTTTTGGCCTGCTGTTCGTGAAATTCTAGGTTTCTCCTTCTGAGGGGAACCCTGATGACGCCACCCCATGGTTAGAGTTTTGCTCTCAGGTTCGGACAGAAATAATCATGTTTCATCCTGGGTAATGACGCCATCAAAACACTGTTTCCAGTCTCCATGAGACCCTCGCACACGTTTTCATTTCTCTTGTCATTAATTTAGGCACCCAATGTGCACAGATTTTTCTGTACCCTAGTGACTGTACCAGTGATACGACACTACCCAATGACAAACGAGTCACTTCAGCAAGCTGTCGTGTCGTCACACATCGGTCATTTTGGATGATTTGATCAATGGTCTCCTAATTCACATCACTCACTGGCGTCGATGGTCTGCCGCATCGTGGATTGTCCAGTAGAGAGAAATCACCTTTTTTAAACCTCTGTAACCACCGCTGGATACTGCTGCTATCCACTGCGTCCTCCCCATAAACAGGGAGCAACTTCCTGTGAATCGATGTGGCATAGTCATCGCCGGCCTTCAAGAAGAACTCCATCACCGACCGTTGTCGCAACCTGACATGTACTTCACGGTCCATTATGGCTCGCCTGTAAATAAAAGAAAATACTTTTGTGCACCAGCTTATAGCTAAATGTTTCCAGTATGTTTACAAAAATTTCATTCTCCTCCTGCAAAAAATAAAACAGTTAGGGAACACTGTGCAAAACTTTTTCAACCCTGAGATTACCAACGTACTTGAAAACGTTTGCCGCTCTACCGCGGAGACACGGAAAACTAAGAGAAGTTTCTGAAGGGTCCCAGCAGAGAACGAATACTGCACACTTGTCGGTACCAATCTTCGCTATAAAATTTGAAGACAAGACACCTAATGCAATATCTGTTACA
This sequence comes from Schistocerca nitens, assembly GCF_023898315.1. Lineage (NCBI taxonomy): Eukaryota > Metazoa > Arthropoda > Insecta > Orthoptera > Acrididae > Schistocerca > Schistocerca nitens. The sequence goes on along the minus strand of NC_064614.1, from coordinate 872,176,012 downwards.
CTAAAACAAATTCATACATACTGAAATGTTAGTGCATTCCAGAGACTGGGATATACGGACTAACAATGGATATTTTATCATACAGTCGCTGCCACGCTAGGCTAGTCGTACAGTAAGTCGTATTACACGATCACCTAAAAAACTGAAAACGTTCGAACACCTTACCAGTTATGGGATCCAAATAGCTACTACCTTAGATACCGACAAAGGGTTAAGCTTTAATCAGATTTTACACTCCTGGAAACGGAAAAAAGAACACATTGACACCGGTGTGTCAGACCCACCATACTTGCTCCGGACACTGCGAGAGGGCTGTACAAGCAATGATCACACGCACGGCACAGCGGACACACCAGGACCCGCGGTGTTGGCCGTCGAATGGCGCTAGCTGCGCAGCATTTGTGCACCGCCGCCGTCAGTGTCAGCCAGTTTGCCGTGGCATACGGAGCTCCATCGCAGTCTTTAACACTGGTAACATGCCGTGACAGCGTGGACGTGAACCGTATGTGCAGTTGACGGACTTTGAGCGAGGGCGTATAGTGGGCATGCGGGAGGCCGGGTGGACGTACCGCCGAATTGCTCAACACGTGGGACGTGAGGTCTCCACAGTACATCGATGTTGTCACCAGTGGTCGGCGGAAGGTGCACGTGCCCGTCGACCTGGGACCGGACCGCAGCGACGCACGGATGCACGCCAAGACCGTAGGATCCTACACAGTGCCGTAGGGGACCGCACCGCCACTTCCCAGCAAATTAGGGACACTGTTGCTCCTGGGGTATCGGCGAGGACCATTCACAACCGTCTCCATGACGCTGGGCTACGGTCCCGCACACCGTTAGGCCGTCTTCCGCTCACGCCCCAACATCGTGCAGCCTGCCTCCAGTGGTGTCGCGACAGGCGTGAATGGAGGGACGAATGGAGACGTGTCGTCTTCAGCGATGAGAGTCGCTTCTGCCTTGGTGCCAATGATGGTCGTATGCGTGTTTGGCGCCGTGCAGGTGAGCGCCACAATCAGGACTGCATACGACCGAGGCACACAGGGCCAACACCCGGCATCATGGTGTGGGGAGCGATCTCCTACACTGGCCGTACACCACTGGTGATCGTCGAGGGGCCACTGAATAGTGCACGGTACATCCAAACCATCATCGAACCCATCGTTCTACCATTCCTAGACCGGCAAGGGAACTTGCTGTTCCAACAGGACAATGCACGTCCGCATGTATCCCGTGCCACCTAACGTGCTCTAGAAGGTGTAAGTCAACTACCCTGGCCAGCAAGATCTCCGGATCTGTCCCCCATTGAGCATGTTTGGGACTGGATGAAGCGTCGTCTCACGCGGTCTGCACGTCCAGCACGAACGCTGGTCCAACTGAGGCGCCAGGTGGAAATGGCATGGCCAGCCATTCCACAGGACTACATCCAGCATCTCTACGATCGTCTCCATGTGAGAATAGCAGCCTGCATTGCTGCGAAAGGTGGATATACACTGTACTAGTGCCGACATTGTGCATGCTCTGTTGCCTGTGTCTATGTGCCTGTGGTTCTGTCATTGTGATCATGTGATGTATCTGACCCCAGGAATGTGTCAATAAAGTTTCCCCTTCCTGGGATAATGAATTCACGGTGTTCTTATTTCAATTTCCAGGAGTGTAGATTGGAGAGAGTGAATTCTCGAAGAGCGCATTAACTTCTCTCATTTCAGTAGGTTTATAGTTTTAATTGAGTGTGTTTCTTTACATTTTCAGCGTTATCGTAGTTATAGGTATTAAATAGTCATCCTAAAATATTATTATTGACAAATGCTGTTTCATAAAACAACATGTACACTACCGGTCATTAAAATTGCTACATCAGGAAGAAACGTAGATGATAAATGAGTATTCATAGGACAAATATATTATACTAGAACTGACATGTGATTACATTTTCACGCAATTTGGGTGCATATATCCTGACAAATCAGTACCCAGAACAACCACCTCTGGCCGTAATAACGTCCTTTATACGCCTGGGCATTGGGTCCAACAGAGTTTGGATGGCGTGTACAGGTACATCTGCCCTTTTAGCTTCAACACAATACCACAGTTCATCAAGAGTAGTGACTGGCGTATTGTGACGAGCCAGTTGCTCGGCCACCATTGACCAGACGTTTTCAATTGGTGAGAGATCTGGAGAATGTGTTGGCAAGGCCAGGAGTCGATCGTTTCCTGTATCCACAAAGACCCGTACAGGACCTGCAACATGCGGTCGTGCATTATCCTGCTGAAATGTAAGGTTTCGTAGGGATCGAATGAAGGATAGAGCCACTGGTCGTAACACATCTGAAATGTAACGTCCTCTGTTCATAGTGCCGTCAATGCGAACAAGAGGTGACCGAGACGTGTAACCAGTGGCACCCCATACCATCACGCAAGTGATACGCCAGTATGGCGATGACTAATACACGCTTCCAATGTGCGTTCACCGCGATGTCGTCAAACACGGATGCGACCATCATGATGCTATAAACATAACCTGGATTCATCCGACTTTAATGACGTTTTGCCATTCGTGCATCCAGATTCGTCGTTGAGTACACCATCGCAGGAGCTCCTGTCTGTGATGCAGCGTCAACGGTAACTGCAGCCATGGTCTCCGAGCTGATAGTCCATGCTTCTGCAAACGTCGTCGAACTGTTCGTGCAGATGGTTGTTGTCTAGCAAACGTCCCCATTTGTTGACTCAAGGATCGAGATGTGGCTGCACGATGCATTACAGCCATGAGGATTAAGATGCCTGTCATCTCGACTGCTAGTGATACGAGGCAGTTGGGATCCAGCACGGCGTTTCGTATTACCCTTTTGAACCCACCGACTCCATATTCCGCTAACAGTCATTGGATATCGAATAACGCTAGCAGCAATGTCGCAATACGATAAACCGCAATCGCGGTAGGCTACAATCGGATATTTATCAAAGTCTGAAACGGGATGGTACGCATTTCTCCTCCTTACACGTGGCATCACAACAACGTTTCACCAGGTAACGCCGGACAACTGCTGTTTGTGTATGAGAAATTGTTTGGAAACGTTCCTCATGTCAGCACGTTGTAGGTGTCGCCACCGGCGCCAACCTTGTGTGAATGCTCTGAAAAGCTAGTCATTTCCATATCACAGCATCTTCTTCCAGTAGGTTAAATTTCGCGTCTGTAGCACATCATCTTCGTGGTGTATCAATTTTAATGGCCAGTAGTGTATTTAGGGGACACTGTATCGATTAGGGTAATAGTGTTAATTTGTTTCATCGAGGATATTCTATACCATTGCGTTTGAAAAGCGCTGTTGCTTGTCACGGAATATAAATAAGACTACTTGCATTCTTTCCGAGTGATGAGTTTATCTGTTTTCGTTTGTTTGTCTTTTCACGAAAGGGTTTCTTTTAGCATGTTGTTACTCATAACTTGGGTGACTAGTCAGAGGAGTTAACACAAAAATAGTTTAACATTACTCTGGAGACGTTAAGTTAGTATCTTGTGATTCTGTCACCTAACGTGTTGTTTGCCTTAACGCTTGTAATCGTTCGGAAAAAATTTACATTAAAATATGTTCGATGGACCTTTAAAATAACTTTGGTCACCGGGGCTGTTATGCAACCGTTCGTAGTTATTTAACATTTTAGTAATCAAATGTCTGTGAAGACATAACTGCTGTCGTATGAAGCTGTACTGTTAAAATACATGTCGAGAGCTGGCCTCTTTTCGTCGATAATGCTATTACTGCCTTCGTATGGGACAGTAAGCTGGGCCACAATGTTCACTAGTTGTTGTCAGATTACATGCGCTTCTAGTCTCATGTGCTTTAACTTTGTTTAGAGGAAATTGTCAGGAATAGAATACCCAATTAATATGCTGTATAAAAACAGATTATTTTAGTGGTATACTATATATCAACATGCTATTCACGGCAAGGCAATGAGAACAATAGCAACCTACCTAAGAACTTAACAGGAACACCGATGTCATATAATAAAGTATTAAACTGTAATTTATCCATTTCTTCACACTCAACAGCAGTGTTCGTGTATTTTAATATTGAATCGAAGATTAAACGCAGCCATTCGAAAGTTTTCAGTCTTGATAACTTCTTCACTGGTCCACCCATAGTAAAATGTCTTCTCTTTGATCTCTTGCTGAAACGTATTGTGCATTCATGTTCTTATCACTGATTAACTGGTGCGCACTTTGCTGAAGTGTTCCAGTACGTTTAGAGCGTTCGTAGAGTCCTGCATCTTTTGTGAGTTTTTCATTACTTTGATTATCAGTATGTAAGGTAGGAATTGAGATTTCTTCAATAATTTTAGATTCCTTCAACCAGTGGTCCAGCCTCACTAACTATTTACTGATTCACTTGCAGCAACTCATTTTTGAACTTTACTGTTACACATTACTAGTCCACCACAATACCTGATGAAAACTCTGATTTTTGAACGTATATCCAAATGTTCACTTGGATGATAGCAGTACTATAAACTTTTATAAGAGTAATAGTTAATTTTCTAAACTTAATTCCATCGTCTACAGTACCTTTTAGATAGAGAAGTACTCGTTTAACCAGTTAAGTTAGGGTTCAGTAGGTAGATCTTGTGCTTTTGAAGCAACAGTGATAGCTTGTGTTAGATTCGGATGTTTTCCAAATGTTATAGACGCGAGATTACCAAAAATCTCTGTGTATGTGTCGGTACCACTCGCTGGTTGTGAATCACCAGTTACCCATCCAGGTTCATTTGATAACGATATTGGATTTGCATCAATTACGAAAATTTTTTTTGCATATTCAGCCTGATTAATCTTCACACGATTTTCATGTTTTTGAATTAGGATGACAAGATTCAGTTCACTTCGCATGCTACATATACAAATCTTCTTGTGATTGTTTTGTGCAATTGTTTTGTGCAACTATGAACAATTTCATTGGATCCCATTATCAGATCATCATGAATATGAAATTAAAGGATTAAATTCTCATTAAAAACATACATGAATAATTACTACTTACCTGTAAATTTAATTTCTTAATGTACTATTTCAAACACTTATCCCAGCATTTTTCTGTCTGCCTCAATCTATATTAGCTACGATACGATCTGCGTACATGACTGTACCATCATTATAACCTTGTAGCTGTTGCAAGTAAATTTCTTCCTACAACGTACCGTTCAGGAATTCTGTTTTGACACCTGATTGTTTCATTTTACAATTTCGTTGAACAATAACACACAACGGCGCTCTTATTGTCTCAAACCTAACGGCAGGACTAAACGTTTGAGAAAAATCAGCTCCCGACCTCAAACTAAACTTTTTTACAACTAACCCTGCCTTGTAATGGACGATGTCTTTGTTATCAGTCACTTTTGTTGAAAAATCCAGCAGTTACCAATAAGTTCCCTTGCGGCAGGTAAATCAACCAATTTCCAGGTACAACATTTCTCCATCCATTGGAACTTTCCAGTTTTCTGGAACTTTGGGTTTCACTGCTTCATCATAATCCTTTGGACCGTCCCTCAGCTTCATCACATTCGGTTGCTCAGGTTGCTCAGGTTCTAACCATTTCTCCACTCCTCAGTAATCGATGTCCATCTGAAATTTTAGTTCCATTTAAATATTTTATCTTTTGCATCTTCAGTCACTTCAACATGATCATGGTGATTCAGTAGTGTAATATTTACTTCCATGTTTTCCTAATCGTCCCAATTGTATGGTATACTATTTTTAGAACCACGCACAGTCGAGATGCCAAGTAGTCTGTTACTATCACTCATGAATGGTGACTGTAATGTTTCACTCTCGAATTTTTCACCACAGCCAATGATATGTAAATGCTTGTCTACAAGGCACACATGATACCCACAGTCATCATAGCCAAATAGATAACCTTCAAATAATTTAGCATCGATCTTCTTACGTTTCTGTGCTCGAATCTAGAGGAAATATTCTGTCCCAAATACTTTCAGATGACCAAACTGACTCTCCTTTCTCAAAACTAATTCTAGTGATGTTTTGCCTTTAGCTTTTGTTCTCTTGTTCTGATATGGTTCAGAGTGTGAGTTTCCACTCAAGTGAATCTTCACTCCACAATGCTATCTGAATATATCTTACGAAAGCTACGAATGTACCGTCTCACTTATAATCCTGTTCACGCGTTCAGCAAGTTCATTTTGCTGTGGTGAGTATGGCACTGACAGAGAATGTATGTTTCAACCCAACTGATTCACCATGTCTTATTACGTCACAATTATCAAACTCCTTGCCAGTAAGAGCTCGTACTTCCTTAATATATTTTGTGTTTTCACCATCTCAGTAAATATATCCTTTAATTGTATGTAACTCTGAAAGCAGAAAAGTCATCCTTAAAATCAAGAAAATATCGGTAGGCAGTTAAATCCAATTCTTCCACTGGGCCACAGGCATAGCCAAATTCCCCTGGGTAAGTTTATTTGTCAGTTCTGTTACCAACAGTTAACCAATGAGTTTGCTCCCTGCCGCCGTTGGATAAGCAGCTGCAGCAGTAAGTCGTATACCCCTAGCTTACTTATTTGTTACATAGTTTAATTCTTAATTTATTTGCGTGTTTTTGGGTACTTGCATTGTTTAATTCATAAATTTCGGGCGTATTATAGTATTTGAGAGTTGTAGCATCGCGCTTTAGTACCTGAATAGTGTAAATTCGCATAGTCGTCTGTCTTCTGTTTTTGTTTTGAACGGCCAGGAGGTGTAATTTCGAGTTTTAGTTACTGTAATCGTAAATTCAGGCAGATTGTAGGGCAGTCTTTAGGCATTTGTACAGGTTAGTTAATACATTTTCTGCGTGTTTCCCTTGCGTTATCTAGGCACAGACTCGTGTTTCAGTAACTGTTGTTCAACATCGATTAGAATGGAAAGGGACTGTGATTGCTGTGTTCCGATGAGGGCTGAGTTGGCATCCCTTCGCTCACAGCTGCAGGCGGCGCTGACTTCGGCTGCGCAGCTTGAGGCTGTTGCCAATGGGCACCACTGTGAGGAGCCGGACTTGGGTATCACAGGGATGTCAAACTAGTCAAGTCTGTCCCCAGATCGGTCTGCCGCTGTGGTTGCCCCGGTTGCTGCCCGCAGTGGGGCTGAGCCCTCGCTTGTGGTTGATTGGGAGGGCGTTCCAAGGCATGGCAGGCAGCGAAAGACGTACCCGGAAGCTGATCAGAAAGCCGCCCTGGTGCGTCTGACAAACAGGTTTCAGGTACTGTCTCTGACAGAGCCAGAAGAAGCCATGAAGAGCACAGGGTGCAGCCAGCTGCAGGTGGTGGCACATGTCGGCACTAATGACGTGTGTCGCTTTGGATGTAAGGAAATTCTCTCTGGATTCCAGCGGCTATCTTATTTGGTGAAGGCTGCCGGTCTTGCTTACGAGATGAAGGCAGAGCTCACCATCTGCAGCATCGTTGACAGAACCGAATGCGGACCTTTGGTGCAGAGCCGGGTGGAGGGTCTGAATCAGAGGCTCAGACGGTTTTGCGACCGTGTTGGCTGCAGATTCCTTGACTTGCGCCATAGGGTGGTGGGGTTTCGGGTTCCGCTAAATAGGTCAGGAGTTCACTACACTCAGCTGGCGGCTACACGGGTAGCGCAGGCTGTGTGGCGTGGACTGGGCGGTTTTTTAGGTTAGAAGCCTCGGGATAGTATGGGGTGGGCTGCAATCTCAAAGGGTGCATGACAAATACAGGAAGTGCTTGGATCAAGGAACAGTCGGAATTGTAGTTGTAAATTGTTGTAGTTGTGCTGGGAAAGTCCCTGAGGTTCAAGCGCCAATTGAAAGCACAGAAGCTGAAATCTTTATAGGTACAGAAAGCTGGCTAAAGCCTGAAATAAGTTCTGCAGAAATTTTTACGAAGTCTCAGACGGTGTTCAGGAAAGATAGATTAGGCAGATGTGGTGGTGCAGTGTTTGTGTCTGTCAGTAGTGGTTTATCTTGTAGTGAAGTCGAAGTAGATACTCCTTGCGAATTGGTATGGGTGGAGGCTACACTTAACAGCCGAACTAAGTTAGTAATTGGCTCCTTCTACAGACCCCAGACTCCGATGAAATAGTTGCTGAACAGTTCAGAGAAAATTTGAGTCTCGTAAAGAATACATACCCCACTCATACGGTTATAGTTGGTGGGACTTCAACCTTCCCTCGATATGTTGGCAAAAATACTTTTTCAAAACCGGTGGTAGGCAGAAAACATCTTCCGAGATTGTCCTAAATGCTTTCTCTGGAAATTATTTCGAACCCACGCGAATTGTAATTGTTTGCGAAAACACACTTGACCTCTTAGCCACAAACAATCCAGAGCTAATAGAGAGCATCATGACTGATACAGGGATTAGTGATCACAAGGTCGTTGTAGCTGGGCTCAATACCGTTTCTTCCAAATCCACCAGAAACAAACGCTAAATAATTTTACTTAAAAAAGCGGATAAAGTGTCACTAGAAGCCTTCCTAAGAGACAATCTCCATTCCTTCCGAACTGACTATGCAAATGTAGACGAGATGTGGCTCAAATTCAAAGATATAGTAGCAACAGCAATTGAGAGATTCGTACCTCATAAATTGGTAAGAAATGGAACTGTTCCCCCGTGGTACACAAAACAGGTCAGAATGCTGTTGCAGAGGCAACGGAAAAAGCATGCGAAGTTCAGAAGAACGCGAAACCCCGAAGATTGGCTAAAATTTACAGATGCGCGAAATTTGGCTCGGACTTCAATGCGAGATGCCTTTAATAGGTTCCACAACGAAACATTGTCTCGAAATTTGGTAGAAAATCCGAAGAAATTCTGGTCGTATGTAAAGTACACAAGCGGCAAGACGCAGTCAATACCTTCGCTGCGCAGTGCCGATGGTACTGTTACAACGACTATGCCGCTAAAGCGGAGTTATTGAACGCAGTTTTCCGAAATTCCTTCACCAGGGAAGACGAATGGAATATTCCAGAATTTGAAACACGAACAGCTGCTAGCATGAGTTTCTTAGAAGTAGATACCTTAGGGGTTGCGGAGCAACTCAAATCACTTGACACGGGCAAGTCTTCAGGTCCAGATTGTATACCGATTAGGTTCCTTTCAGATTACGCTGATACAATAGCTCCCTACTTATCAATAATATACAACCGCTCGCTCACCGATAGATATGTACCTACAGATTGGAAAATTGCGCAGGTCACTCCAGTGTTTAAGAAGGGTAGTAGTAGTAATCCATCTAACTACGGACCTATATCATTGACGTCGGTTTGCAGTAGGGTTTTGGAGCATATACTGTATTCAAACATTATGAATCACCTCCAAGGGAACGATCTATTGATACGTAATCAGCATGGTTTCAGAAAACATCGTTCTTGTGCAACGCAGCTAGCTCTTTATTCGCACGAAGTAATGGCCGCTATCTACAGGGGATCTCAAGTTGATTCCGTATTTCTAGATTTCCGGAAAGCTTTTGACACAGTTCCTCACAAGCGACTTCTAATCAAGCTGCGGGCCTATGGGGTATCGTCTCATTTGTGCGACTGGATTCGTGATTTCCTGTCAGGAAGGTCGCAGTTCGTAGTAATAGACGGCAAATCAACGAGTAAAACAGAAGTGATATCAGGTGTTCCCCAGGGAAGCGTCCTGGGACCTCTGCTGTTCCTGATCTATATAAATGACCTGGGTGACAATCTGAGCAGTTCTCTTAGGTTGTTCGCAGATGGTGCTGTAATTTACCGTCTAGTAAGGTCATCCCAAGACCAGTATCAGTTGCAAAGCGATTTAGAAAAGATTGCTGTATGGTGTGGCAGGTGGCAGTTGACGCTAAATAACGAAAAGTGCGAGGTGATCCACATGAGTTCCAAAAGAAATCCGTTGGAATTCGATTACTCGATAAATAGCATAATTCTCAAGGCTGTCAATTCAACTAAGTAGCTGGGTGTTAAAATTACGAACAACTTCAGTTGGAAAGACCACATAGATAATATTGTGGGGAAGGCGAGCCAAAGGTTGCGTTTCATTGGCAGGACACTTAGAAGATGCAACAAGTCCACTAAAGAGACAGCTTATACTACACTCGTTCGTCCTCTGTTAGAATATTGCGGCACGGTGTGGGATCCTTACCAGGTGTGATTGACGGAGGACATCGAGAGGGTGCAAAAAAGGGCAGTTCGTTTTGTATTATCACGTAATAGGGGAGAGAGTGTGGCAGATATGATACGCGAGTTGGGATGGAAGTCATTACAGCTAAGACGTTTTTCGTCGCGGCGAGATCTATTTACGAAATTTCAGTCACTAACTTTCTCTTCCGAATGCGAAAATATTGTTTTGAGCCCAACCTACATAGGTAGGAATGATCATCAAAATAAAATAAGAGAAATCAGAGCTCGAACAGAAAGGTTTAGGTGTTCGTTTTTCCCGCGCGCTGTTCGGGAGTGGAATGGTAGAGAGATAGTATGATTGTGGTTCGATGAACCCTCTGCCAAGCGCTTAAATTTGAATTGCAGATTAGTCATGTAGATGTAGATGTAGATGCAGATGATATTTACCTAGCGTACAATCTTCACAAAGTTCGCCATCAGCCTTTACATAGATATCATGTGCTGTCCACAGAGATTGAAAATATCGTCTACTCTGCTGCCAAATCATTCATGCCATCTTTGAAGAGTATCAGTAGCTTCCTGTGCAACGAATCACGTTCAGTGCCAAACGATAATGTAAACTCATGATTTCGTACAAAGCATAGGTAATTGGTATGTTGTTTCTGTAAAATACCCCTGTTTTACCATCTTTTTAATACTTTGACCAGTACCTTTTTCTCCAGCCTTTCTAGGAGAAAATAAATTGAAAGCACTATCTGGACAATACCACACATCTTCCATATTTCGTCTCTTCAACATTTTCCCATCAAATTTTCACCATCAATACAGCCACTTCCATATTCTTAAATGAGCACGTTATTATTAATAGCACTGTACATTTATCTGGTGTATCGAAACGATTGTGTGAAACGTACCAATCTCGACGATTTGTAACATGTGTAGCATCACCTCCAATGTACTGCTAATCAAACACTGATATTTCTATATTTTCAGGTGAATAGGATTTCCTAGAAGTTTTTGATGGCATTTTCTCAGCTGATAACATTGCAAAATGAGAGAGGTTGTATTGGATTTTAAACACACTAAACCTGTTTTGCAGTGTTTCGAAATATGTTCATTTTTACCACAGGAAAAATACTTCTTCATATCGTGTTTGCTTGAATTTTGCCCTTTCTGTACACTAATAAATTTATCTTTGCTTCTTTGCTTTAGCGCAACTACCTAAGTTAGAACTTCATCAAATTTTGCTAGATGGCATTGCGTACCACCTGACCGTTCCCATTCTATTTTATGAAATTTATGTCGTAACAAGTCAATGTTTCTTGCGGACTCTAATTTCTCTGGTGCAAATTTTTCCATACCTATTTTGCAGCCTCAATGCGGTAATTTGAAGAAATGGGTTTATATTTGGTGTCAAACGAAAAATTTCTTTGCTTTGGGATTCGTTTGCGTCCAAGTGGTAACTTTTCCACATAACTTTCAATATTTACTTTTGGTTTGATGAAAATACGACTTACGACTTCATGAATTGCACCACGTTCCGAAATAATCTTCATGAGAAAACATCACGTTACCCATTTCTCTTCACCAGCGAATTTATCGATTTGTCCTTTTTTTTAGTCACACTTTTTTCCTGGCCTCACGTGTGAGTATTTTTCTTCCTCTCTGTCTTCTTTTAATGCGCCTTGAAATAGTGTCACCACAAAGAGCATTCCATGAAGTTACGTGACTGCCGATGGATGACATGGACGTCTTGCAATCATATTTTGGCTGACAACTAACCATTCAGCGATATTCAGGTGAGTGCACTGCACTGTAGATTGTTAGTTCATGTAGCTAACTTTATACCGAAAATTGGCACGTGGATTGACTCTGCAGAGCACTAACTAAAAGTCTTGTGGCGATGTGAATGTGATATTTATCTTGGGTAGTCCCGCGGTGAAGAAGAATTGTCACGCTTTCTGACACACGTGATTACTGTCCACGAGAACATCAAATTTACGATGGAAGTGGAGAATGAAGGTCATCTGCCTTTTGTGCTGTACCGACTGAGCTACCCAAACTCTGCTCACGACCCGTCCCCACAGCTTTACCTCGTCTACTAGCTTAGAACTTCACAGAAGCTCTCCTGCAGAACTTGAAGAACAAGCACTTCCTGCTCGCGGAAGGCGAAGGTCCCGAGTGTGTGTCTCCGTCCGGCACACAGTTTTAATCTGCCAGAAAGTACCATAAAGCGTCTGCTTCAATTCGTCGTTTCTTAAATGACCACGCACATCTGCAACCATGTCGTTAAGAAAATACCTACCAATATGCTGGATACAGAAAGATTTATTCAGTTTCAGAGATCAACATATTACTAATGGGAACATAACAAGGACAACACAACTCGCTTATGAATTAAGGCGGAACACCGATACCATTACATTTGTAATAAAATATGAAATTATAATGTATTCATTCCTTTACAGTAATAAACCATTACGTGGATCGACATTCTTTAAAGAAAGTCCATATTTCACGAAGTATTACTTTTAAATAAGTCAACTCAGTGCACTTGACTTACACAGACAATCGAAATATGTACCTCTTATACTCTTACGAAGGTCAACTGGATAGCAGAATGATAATATAAAATTTTTAGGTCAGCAACATTTTCCACCTTTGAGAAAGTGACCAATGAAACTCTGGTGGCACTGTATCACGAGTAGCTTCCCAATGTGAAATTGTAATTTTAAATGTATACAGGGTCTTTCGGTAATAGCGTGCAAAATTTCAGCAGGACGGAGAGAACGCTCCACTGAACAAACTAGCGGTAGGGCACATTGCGTCGGAGAAACCAACTTAGGGAGATATAAGTAAACTTATCTACCGCCATGTCTGGCACTACTGTTTTCCAGCTTACTTACAAGTAACATGCTCACAAGTTTACACGCACTGTGCTGTTTCTTTACGTGTATATTCTTTATTTCCTTCAAGGAAAGAAGGAGAACGAGTCGTATTTTCTACCTGGCCGTCTGAATGGCCACCTGTACTAGTGGTTCGTGCAAAGAGTTGTACCTGAGTCGTTGGAGAACGTAGCCTTGGTCGTTCGTGAGAGGATGTGGAAACATTATAACGGTGCACCGCCTCACTTCGATATGGGTGCTCGCAATCAGCTCAGTGCTGCATTTCCTGGTCTCTGAATTCGTAGGGGAGGCCTATCCGATGGCTTGCGAGGTCACCTGACCTGAATTACCTTGATTATTTCCTACGGCAATATCTAATGTCACTTGTGTATGAGACCCCAGTAGATACGGAGATGGAATTAGTTGCCAGAACTGTAGCTGCCAGTGATTCGAAGCACACCAGGGATATCTGTCAGGGTGGTCAGGATCTTGATCGCCGATGTCACGCTTGCATTGAGATTGAAGGCCGTCAGTTTCAGAACATTCTGTAAGATAAAGTACAAATGGTACGTCCTCTGTGTTAATGATGGTGTTTGCAGTTAACTGTAACTAAGTAAGTAAAAAGTACACAGTAATGTGAGTTTATTCCTTTTATTTCCTTAAGCTGGCTTCTCCGAACCCAGGTACCCTACCTCAAATAATTGTTCAGTGGAGCATCTCTATGTCCTGTTAAATTTTTGCACGCTCTTACGGAAACACCCAGTATATGATATTTCATTTGACAGTATACATTCAGCCCGCATCTCGTGGTCGTGCGGTAGCGTTCTCGCTTCCCACGCCCGGGTTCCCGGGTTCGATTCCCGGCTGGGTCAGGGATTTTCTCTGCCTCGTGATGGCTGGGTGTTGTGTGCTGTCCTTAGGTTAGTTAGGTTTAAGTAGTTCTAAGTTCTAGGGGACTTATGACCACAGCAGTTGAGTCCCATAGTGCTCAGAGCCATTTGAACCATTTTTTGAACAGTATACATTCCCTTCCAAAATAGGTCTAGATACAAATTCAGTTATAATAGTTTACTGTGACCCTACGACCGTTCGGAAAAACACAATGAGCATGTTGAAATACTGTTGACGAGAAAGATTAGTTTATATAAACGGCATTTTGCGTAGACAGTTATCTCGCTATGTCCAACGTAGTGCACAGAAAACCATTTCATTTTTGAGTGAAGATGTAATAGAAAGCTGTTAACAACGTCTGGTCACCCAAGTATTCCTCAAGAAGACCGATTTAAGCACACGGTGTGACGACAGCGGCAGTTTGGCGTCGCCTCTCCGATATACGGTCGTGTCCCTGCGAGTCGCTTTCCGCCGCGGCTTGCCGCTTCTCAAATCGACTTGACAACAAGTTGGTGCGAACGGAACTGGGGGAGCAAGTCCCAACAAGGCTCTTGGGATGCGACACCGACGACCAGGCGTCAACGCCGCGAAGTTGGGCCCGAATTTCGCCTGACCTTCGTCGCTGGAGAAACTGTTATTTCATAACTCCACGGAAACAGTCTTCCGGCCTCTTTCCTGCCACCTCCCGCCTTCATAAAATACTTGAACAGAGTTTGTTTTTTTCTTATCTTTTACTTTTCCAGAGCTGTTACACGTTTTATCGGAGTCAGAAAATACTTCAAGCGTCATTATTCGAAGTATCAAGATAGAGAAAATATTTAAATCGTTTTCTTACGATCGCTGGATGCAGATACTGGGGTTCAACGATTGTCTTCAAGGACTTCCTGAGTTTTAGTTGGAATTCATTACCTAAAGTTTAGACAATAACACTACGTACTAGACTAGACAAACATTCGTCCCTTCATGCCGGCGGCGGTGGCCAAGCTGTTCTAGGCGCTTCAGTCCGGAACCGCGCGACTGCTACGGTCGCAGGTTCGAATCCTACCTACAACATGTGATGACTCATACTCCTGCAAATAAATATTTAGCTTTTCGCAAAATAATACCGCTCCTCTGCGGTGTCATTGTTCCTTTCGTTACAGAGTTATAATAACACCGTTCCTATATTATGTAATCTACAAGTAAATTACGCAAGTAATAAGAGCATCTGAACCGTAAAGTTCGCATTGTATAAGACTGCGACACACGTTCAGTTAATCCCCAACGGTTCACATCATGAGAATTTCACAAATGTATCCTGAAAACGAGAACGTAAAAATTTGCTACTACCTTGTAATGGATTGGAAAGTGGATTTAGCCTAGGTAAAATGATCACATCGTGGCTTGTGATATTGGACTGTGGCCATGCAGACACACCGGAAATGAGACGCCATGAACGCTTGTCGCCCTTATGAAGAGTACACATTCTTCCCTTCCCGCTATTTCAACAAATTGTATAAAACAACGCAATTATACTCCGACAACGAAAGAGGAAGTATGTACTGCAGTACAGAGCCTGCTAATTGGGGAAATATGACTGTAAGTTCTACATGTGATGACGTATACTTCTGCAAATAAATATTTAGCTTTTCGCAAAATAATACCACAACTCTGCTGGTATTATTGTTCCTTTACCGACTTTTTATACTGTGTTATGCGTATTCATTAACATTGAAACAGCGACTCTACACAAATGTACGTATTCACAGAAAAATGGCTTTAATAAGTAGCAACGTAGTACATATCTCCATATTGAAAAATAATTATTTTGTTTCAGACATTTGAGCTTACGTGCGTCAATTGCTCTGACAGATAACTAGGAAGCCCACAACTGAAATGTATTAGATAAAATAACAACAAATATACCGGAATGGTTTGTGGATAGAGACCGGGAGGTCGTTGTACCGCATATGATTTCTGAAGTACTAAGGACAGTTAAAACTAGTAAAAAGATTCACATAACCAGTAATGGAGAAGTAGTTTCAGTTGACAAAACATTGGTTATACATGTGCCTAGCAGATTATTTCTTGATGAAAGGACCATCCATGGTAAATATAAAGAAGCTCTAATCACGAACAAAAGTTGCAAATGAAAGCAGAAGGCTGTAGATAAAGAGAAACTACATGAAACGCGTTTGCTTGTAAAAAAAATAAAAAATAAAAAAATAAAATAAAAAATTTTAAAAAATTGATAACAGGAGATCATATAAATACCTCTAAATCAAAATTAATTTTGATCATATTTCACTGCTGAAAATAACACCATAAATAGCGCCTAAGCATTCGTCGATGACAGAAGAACATATTGTGGGTAGTAAAGGAAAACAAAATATGCTTAACTACGAGTATACTGTCAAATATTACTTCACGACGGATAATCCAGGAGTGTTGCTCTAGTTTGAAATTCTCACGACACTGCCAAAATAAGGGACGTTCATACCAGATATTACGCACATGTGGACTATCGTGGTCTATCAGTGCTGTTAAACCATTTCCGATTTCTTGACACGTCAATCCAAGATGGAAAGGGCGAACAAGTCTTCCGAAACGTAATGGACACATCGTGAACTGACGAGTCAAGAGACCAGAGAAGATATTACTGCACATACTGAGGTGAGAAGTCGTGGGATAGCGATACACACATATACAGGTGGTGGTAGTATCGTATTCAATGGGTATAAAAACAACAGTGCCAACAGTGCACTGGCGGAGTTTTCATTTGTAATTATGTGAGCCATGTAAAAAGATTTCCGACGTGACTATGGCCGTACGACGGCTTTAAACAGATTCTGAACACGATTTCAATTGGAAACAGATGACAGTAGTTTCCGAGTTGGCGCAGACACCACTGAGTCATCGACCAAAGATGTCAACAAGGCACTGGGCAAGCTGTTGGTGGCATGGAATTGCCTGGGTCCTCTGGTCCGTTTGAACCGATCATTGACTGTAAATGGCTGTGTTCGGCTACTTGGAGACAATCTGCAGCCATTCATCCACTTCATGTTTCCAAACAACGATGAAATTTTTATGCACTACAATGAGCCGTGTCACCGGACCACAATTGTTCGCGATTGGCTGGAACAACGTTTTGGACAGTTTCAGTGAATGATTTGGCCACACAGATCGCCCGACGTATACCCCATCGAACATTAATGGGTCGTACGCTTGGTTGGCGTACAAAATTCTGTACCATCGACACTTTCGCAATTGCGGACGGCTACACAGGCTGCATGGCTCAGAATCTCTACACAGGACTTACAACGACTTGTTGAGTGCGTGCCACGTCGAGTTGCTGCAGTATGTCAGCCAAAATAAGGTCTGACACGGTATTAGGAGGTATCCCACGGCTTTCGTCACCTCATTGTATGTACAACGTTATTACGACACGTGTTCGGAAAATGCGAAATGAAAACCACTGTGAAAATCAAAAATGTTTTATTTGCAACAATTAGCTACAACTTCCAGCTACGTATCTACATAGTCGCCAATCCGAGCTAGACGTTTCGCGTTGCGTTGTACCAATTTTCCAATAACCTCGCTATAGAAGGCAGCCGCCAGTGCTTTCCGCCAATTCTTTACGCTGGCCTACACCTCATTGTCTGTGCCACTTTGTTGTCTTCATAGCGAGCGGTTTATGTGAGCAGAGAGGAAGACAATTACGGGATTTATTGCGTCTAATCCAATTAAAAACGGTGCAGGAGCATCTTCACTACCACTGCAAAATGCGGCTGAGAATTGTCACGAAGAAGAAAACGCATGACAATTATGTGATGTGGGCTGCATAGCTTCAGGCGAAATTTGTCACCACACTCACGTACTTCGTGGGAGACACTACTTTCTAGGCGTTTTTATGTGCTCACTGTGGACTCAGAGCTGTAAAGAGCGACGTAATGTCATCGGTAGGCATACTTGAGACCTTGCTCAACACATCTGTGCAAAGCTTCATCCGATTTTCACAGTGGATTCCATTTCGCGACTGGTCGGACCTCAGTTTCCGAATACGTCTCGTATAAATGAAACGATTTCACGGCTTTCACACAGCTACATTATTTGACATACTGTTGTAGGGCTTTGCAAGAACACAGAAAAATTCAGACATATTGTTTGGCGTATTACAAATAATCCTCACGAGTCCCTTCAGATTCTGCACATGTCAAGTTGATAACGAAGTACTTCACACGTTCGGCGCATGATATCTCAATTAGTTTGTTAAAAAGCACTGTTGATGGTAACTGGCAGTTCTGGTAGGTTTGCTGGTAATGGGACGTACACAGTAAATCCTTCACATAACCACACACACAAAACAACAAGGAATTGGCTTAGGAGAGCGTGTAGGTCATGACATGAGCTACTAATCGTCATCACCATCACGATCGGTGGACATCTTTCTCAATTTCCTGTTTAAGAATTTATGAAGGGGATGGAGCATTATCCTGTTGGCAGATGAAGTCCACACTGCCGGTCTCCATTTGTGGGATGAGCCAATTTTCCGGCATGTGCAGACACACGTGTCTTGTAACGGTATGTTCGCAGAAGAAAACAGAAAACCGTAAACCGCGACACTGCACGTGTGACTATCGAATGGGCACACGATAGCGTGTGGATTCGCATATTGCGCTTGTTCCTTGTGCTATTGACAAAAAATGTAGCTTCAACTCTGAATATGAGCTTCTTAAGCAAACCATCCTCTCCCATAAGCCATTACAACTATGCCGAAAAGTAAAAGCGGCTGACTTGGTCGTCGGCAGTTAGGGTTTGTTGCCACTGCAAGCAATACGGCTTCAGTTTCAATCGTTTCCTTAAGATTTTCCGAACGGTCGGCTGTGACATGTTTATCTCTCTGCTTGCTCTGTTCGTCGATTCCCGTGGGCTGCTTGCTAAACTTGCCTACGTGCGATCAACCTTTCCCTCACTCACCACAGGCCGACCAAATGGTTTCTCCTTGCAGAGGCATTCTGAAGCTTTGAACCGCACATACCAGCGCCAACTTCAGCTGGTAGTTGGCGAACCTTTGTTGAACTTCGTTCCGAAGCGTCGTTACATTGTTACGACAGACATGTGGATGCATTTCATGTATCTGTTGCCATCTTACCTTTGTCCTCACTGCTACGCTGCCGTGGCAAAAATATGAAGTGCGGTTGGAACAATATAAATATTTTTCGGTTATTCTATATGTGTGTGGAGTTTTGTGAGAATATTTCAATTAAAGTGAAATCTCTTCAGTCATTTATAATAACATTGTATCAATACCAGCGGCGCTAAGAGGTAGCTGAAATCGATAACAATCAGCCAATCTCCAGGGCCGCAAAGACTCCCGACCAGATAATACAGATAACTTTCGTCTAAGTTAGCGTCTCTTTTAACTAAAATGGGTGTAGATTCCTAAACATCCTCGGACCAGTGGTTAGTATACAGCACGGGTCATAAGTGTCATCAGGAAGGGTAGCACAAGTAGTATACAAAAGTGCCATCGTTTACCACTCACGTCCATCACACCCCATGAACGATTACAGGCAAATTGTGTTAAGATATCTCGAATAGAATGACCTGCAAGCTCTATGCTAAGGTTTCCGAAAACACTGTTCAAGTGAAACCAAGCTCGCGCGTTTCTCGCATAACGTTCGATAGCCATTGACCGAAGCAGTCATGTAGATACATTACCTCTTAGCATCAGAAAACCATTTGACTTAGTAACACACCAGAATTTAAGTTCATGGGGGTGTAAAAAGAAATTTGTGACTGGATCGGGGAGGACCCAGTACGTTCTCTCGAATGGAGAATCATCCAAAAACGTAGAAGTAAGTTCAGTTGTGCCCCAAGGGAGTGTTTTGGACTCCTCTTATTCGTGTAGCATAGGAGTGGCCTGACCGATAATAATAATAATAATAATCATCGAGACTTGTAGAAGGTACATTTGCTTAAAATTAAATACCAACTGAAGAAATCTGCGCTACTATTCAATCAAGTGTTAATAAGGTTTAAATTGGGTAAAAATATTGGCCACTATCACTAAATTTTGAGGAATCTAACATTGTGCACCCCACAAAATGCCAAGAAACCTAGTGTGAGATGGTTACGATATGAATGAGCACATGGTAATAACCTGGCTCTAGTAGCTTATAGGGAAATGAAGTGGAATGACTACATAGATTCTTCTGTACTTAAAACACGTTGCAGACTTCGGCTCATTGATAAGAAACCGGTAAAAATCAATCAGTTTCCAAAGATTTCTTAGAAAACACTCGTTTAACCCATTCTAGAATTTTACTCTGTTCTATGGGCACCATATCAAACAGGTCTAAATAAATATTGGACTTACACAGAAATGGGCGTTTCATTTTGTAACTACTTTGTACAATCTATGTTAAAATTTCAGTGAGAAGCGGAAGAACCAGAAGGTTTTTAATGTAGAATCCAAATACCCCACGCAACCTATTTATAGTGAAAGGCCTTATATGCTTGGTGCTCTGCAGCTTGGAGATATCTTGCCGTACAGTATGAGTGCAGGTAAAAGTATTTCATTGCCAGACCAGTATTCGGGCTCAGTGGGTTGCATTGTGCCCACATAGACTCGGTTGTTGTGAAATTTCATATTCACGGCGTTCTATGCTTTCTAGATCTTCAGTTTTAACATCAGGTTGGCTTCATAACTCACTCACCCGCAATTTGATACAGACTTACACAATATGTAAATAACCCTATAATTTCACTGTAATGTATGCAAAATGTTTTTTTGTTGTAGATATCGATATGTATATATTCATTTGTTTGTCTGCTGTGTCAGATGCCACTGACAGTGGGCTCTTTGTCTGAAAAGTGATCTAGCACTTAAATATTTTAACATACGGTTCATGATGAGCAGATATGTGTCTTATGCTCTATGTATATTGTTACGGAACCAGTATTAACCGAATAATCTAAGAGTCCACTATAGTCTCCTCCAACTAAACCGTGAAGTCGAGATCACACAAATCGCAGTTGGCACAACGACATTAAAGAACTCACCCCACTCATGCTCTATAGTGGAATAGAATGCGAAGAAACTGTGATATGCGGTGCAGCTGACATTCTGCACAGTAAATAGTGGTTTGCAGAATATAGGTTTGGATGTAGATGTAAATAACATTGACAGCCTGCATAGCTATACGTTTCTTTCGGTACAAAATGGGTGACTAGTGGAAAATAAATTCTTTCCGTATTACTTCAATCAGAAGTTTTTTGAGGGAAAGCTTATCATGTGAATAAAAATTTGTGGAGTCTTCTTTCCCCGCAAGCGTTGATGCAATTCGATAGCAAGCAGCCGTCAGAAGATAAGATTTATTCGGCTGAAAGGGGTGCCATGAAATATGATGGTGTATTGAAGAATGTCGATCAGAGATCCGACCGAGAAAGGTTCAAGGTACGTCGTACACGTGTATAAGGGCGGTCACAGTTAATTTTTCACGAGTTATTATCTCTATTACAGACAATGGTAAAATGTAAGAGAGAACTACATGAAGATACCTCTAATCTCCAAAAGAATGTGGAATGAATTTTTCTTACTAGAAGAAAGCAAGTTTTGGGTTGATCAGCATTTTCAGGTTTGTGCATGTCAACTTCAGCCAGATAATGTAATATCGATATTTGCAACAGTGTACAGGTCCCCACTAGGACACTGGTAGCTATTCATAAAAATGTTTGACTCCCTATTACGCTGTCTGTCAGACAAAACGAAAAAGTTATTAATCTGTGGTGATATCAATGTAAACTTTCTAAGTAATCCTGAAAGTAAAATTGAACTAGAAGTGTTATTAACAACATACAACGTAGAATCAGTGGTCAATTTCCTTACACATGTAGCTGAAGACAGTAGCAATCTAATAGATAATGTATTTGTACCTAATGAGGATGCAAAATATGCACATGCTTTCCCTGTGGTAAATGGATTGTCAGACCGAGATGCATAACTGATTAACTTACAAAACATAACAGGGTGGGCAGTTCAGAAACCGTAACTTAAAACTGTGAGGTTGCTCAATCCAATGTCTAAGGAGCACCTGAGAAAACGTTTAAGAAATATTAATTGGGAGATGTATATAATGAACCAAATGCTAATGATAAATGCAATATACACTCCTGGAAATTGAAATAAGAACACCGTGAATTCATTGTCCCAGGAAGGGGAAACTTTATTGACACATTCCTGGGGTCAGATACATCACATGATCACACTGACGGAACCACAGGCACATAGACACAGGCAACAGAGCATGCACAATGTCGGCACTAGTACAGTGTATATCCACCTTTCGCAGCAATGCAGGCTGCTATTCTCCCATGGAGACGATCGTAGAGATGCTGTATGTAGTCCTGTGGAACGGCTTGCCATGCCATTTCCACCTGGCGCCTCAGTTGGACCAGCGTTCGTGCTGGACGTGCAGACCGCGTGAGACGACGCTTCATCCAGTCCCAAACATGCTCAATGGGGGACAGATCCGGAGATCTTGCTGGCCAGGGTAGTTGACTTACACCTTCTAGAGCACGTTGGGTGGCACGGGATACATGCGGACGTGCATTGTCCTGTTGGAACAGCAAGTTCCCTTGCCGGTCTAGGAATGGTAGAACGATGGGTTCGATGACGGTTTGGATGTACCGTGCACTATTCAGTGTCCCCTCGACGATCACCAGTGGTGTACGGCCAGTGTAGGAGATCGCTCCCCACACCATGATGCCGGGTGTTGGCCCTGTGTGCCTCGGTCGTATGCAGTCCTGATTGTGGCGCTCACCTGCACGGCACCAAACACGCATACGACCATCATTGGCACCAAGGCAGAAGCGACTCACATCGCTGAAGACGACACGTCTCCATTCGTCCCTCCATTCACGCCTGTCGCGACACCACTGGAGGCGGGCTGCACGATGTTGGGGCGTGAGCGGAAGACGGCCTAACGGTGTGCGGGACCGTAGCCCAGCTTCATGGAGACGGTTGCGAATGGTCCTCGCCGATACCCCAGGAGCAACAGTGTCCCTAATTTGCTGGGAAGTGGCGGTGCGGTCCCCTACGGCACTGCGTAGGATCCTACGGTCTTGGCGTGCATCCGTGCGTCGCTGCGGTCCGGTCCCAGGTCGACGGGCACGTGCACCTTCCGCCGACCACTGGCGACAACATCGATGTACTGTGGAGACCTCACGTCCCACGTGTTGAGCAATTCGGCGGTACGTCCACCCGGCCTCCCGCATGCCCACTATACGAACTCGCTCAAAGTCCGTCAACTGCACATACGGTTCACGTCCACGCTGTCGCGGCATGCTACCAGTGTTAAAGACTGCGATGGAGCTCCGTATGCCACGGCAAACTGGCTGACACTGACGGCGGCGGTGCACAAATGCTGCGCAGCTAGCGCCATTCGACGGCCAACACCGCGGTTCCTGGTGTGTCCGCTGTGCCGTGCGTGTGATCATTGCTTGTACAGCCCTCTCGCAGTGTCCGGAGCAAGTATGGTGGGTTTGACACACCGGTGTCAATGTGTTCTTTTTTCCATTTCCAGGAGTATATTTCTTGATAAATTTGTATCCCTTTGTGAACATTGTTTCCCAAAGAAAATTACTAAATATAACACCACACACTTTTCAAAGAAACCTTGGATTACTACAGGCATTAAAGTGCCTTCAGAAAGAAAAAAAAAACTGTATGAGACAGCAAGAACTGGTAATGATCCAGAAGTAGTTTTACACTATAAAAATTATTGTAACACACTGAGAAAAGTTGTAAAGAAGGGATACTAAAATGCTGTTCCACTGAGACAGCAATATACAATTTCACTGTTCACATAATACAGTCTTTAAATAGTAAAATGTCAACAACAGGAATTTTCTGTGACTTGTTCAAAGCATTTGATAGTGTGAACCATTACATTATGTATTACAATTCTATGGTATAACAGGAACAGCATATCAGTGGTTTAAGTCATACCTATGCAACTGGTAACAAGAATTTTCTTTATATGGTCAAGTGATTTATATAAGTTTGCCACTTCATCTAACTGGAGTGAAGTTACATTAGGTGTTCCACAGGGTTCATTCATGGGTCCCCTTCTGTCCTTGATATATGTGAACGACCTCCCTTCTAATCTGAAAGAAGAAGCTGAACTGACAAAGTTTCCTGTTTATACAAGCATCATTATTAATCCAGTAAAAGAACCTCCAATTGAAAAGGATTAAATAAGGTGTTTGGAAAACTCATTAATTGGTTTTCTGCAAATGGGCTTGCTAAAAACTTTGAAAAAAAAAAACACAGTACATCCAAATTTCTGCTGAAAAAGTACAGTTCCTTCAGTAAAAATTACACGTCAACAGAAATCAGTAGACTGGGTAGAGCATACTAAGTTCTTAGGTGTACATACAGATGAGAATATTAATTGGAAAAATCATATATTGGATCTTCTAAAGCGACTAGATTCAGCAACTCTTACAATCAGTATAATTGCCAACTTTGAGGATATAGAAATTAGTAAGCTAACATACTTTGCATACTTTCACTCTCTGATGTCGTACAACAGAATATTTTCGGGGACTCAGAATTTAGACAAAAAGTATTCAGTGCTCAAAAAAAAGTGGTTAGAATAATGTGTGGGGTCCATAGTCGCACGTCTCGTAGGCATATTTTTAAAAGATTGGGAATTGTTACAAAAGCCTCACTGTACATTTACTCACTAATGAAATTTGATGTCACCAACATGGACCAGTTTAGAAACAATAGTGACATTCGTGATCACAACACCATGAAACGCGTATTTATTCAGTACCAGCGATGGCGAGGCATGACAGAATCTCTGACCAGAGAGTTATTTATTGCAGTAGCACGTAGCGAGTCGGCAGGAACAGTTGTTGTGTGTAGCGAGTCGCGAGAGGTAGTAGTCAGTCGAGTGTAGTTGCGAGTGGACGGTTGTATTGAGCGGGCGTCGGCATGGGTCGGCGGCGTGCTCCTTTTGCATCTCTGGTCACGGTTCGGGACGAGGTATATTGTTAAGGAAGGTAATGAAGCAGCATTGCGCACATCTGATAATGTATGTTAATTGTAATTAATTTGTTCAAGAAATGCGCCAATAATAATTTTCTTTACAAAGTGACTGTTTTAAAGAAAAAGAATCATTTCGTGCTACTGCGATAAATAACTCTCTAGTCAGAGATTCTGTCATGCCTCGCCATAGCGTTTCAACCAGAAAAAAGAGAGACTTACACTATCCTTTACTCAACCTATCTTTGTCTCAGAAAGGTGTAAAATATGCTGCTATAAAAATTTTTGACAGATTACCAGATGAAATAAAATGTCTGACAGGCAGAAGTATTAGCTTAAAAAATAAATTGAAATCATATCTCCTTCAGAACTCCTTCTATACCATAGATGAATTACTGAATGAGAATAAATAAACCTATTAATATAGTACATTCATGTTGTGCTGTATCAGGGAATGGGGTGAATAATAGATATATTGATCTTTTACACTATTTTTACACTACACTCTAATATATATATATATATATATATATATATATATATATATATATATACTATATATATACTATATATATATATATATATATATATATATATATATAGTATATTTTATCATATTTGAATTTCTTGTGCACTTGGCAAGTTCCACATCATAACGGTTTCCATACCGTGCAATTGATCAAAGGAACGCGCAACCAACTAACTAACTATGTATCACTTTCCTCGATTGTTTTTTACAATGTCTGATTTCCCTGAAGAAGGATCTAAACTGGTACTGAATATGAATGAGGCATTCTATGCATTATTATAAAATGAAACACAAATGGTTGAAGTAACAGAATATGAGTCGTATACTCATTGGAAAATTAGAGTAGTATTTAGTATATGTGTATCAGCTTCATTTATTTACAGGGTTTAAGGACACTATGTGAGCACAATAAAATGCATTCATCTGAAAAAAAAACAATCAATATTGTTTTCGTTCCTTGAATGAAACACTCTTACTGTGATTAGAAAACACGTATGTTTCAAAACAACGTTTCACCTGCTTCCATCTGACTTGTAACACAAACTCTTCCGGAAAAAAGTTGGAAGCCCTGGAAATACGATGTCGATTTAGATCAGATGATATGCCACTTGGGGACAGTAGACGTACTGACAATACTTTCAACGTCGCCAGTCCAACAGACAGCGTAATAGCATAGCTACCAGAGTGGCAAGTGTACCAACCTTTTAATAGGAAATGTTCACAGCCACAATGCTCTGTGTGGTACAAACGTGTGAAGCTAGCCGGAAACCATGCCACGGAGACGCATTCGCGCTTCCTACAGCCAACTGAACTAGTTTGAAAGGGCTCAGATTGTGGCCTGCCGAGTTGCGGGATAGTCCTTTCGCCGAAGTGCCACACAAGTTCGACGTGCTGCGTCGTTGTGCAATGATATTGGTATCAGTGGTCACGTGAACATCGCCACATCCGTAGGTGAGATTCTGCACGTTCACGCAGCACAAACTCCCGCCAGGAACGTCGTTTTGTAAGGACAGCAATAGCTGGTCGTACAGCTACCAAAGCACAGCTAACCGGGCTTATAAGGTCAGACGTAGCAGTACGAGCTGTTGTTAACCGGTTATTAGCACTTGGACCATGGTACTCACACCTCTAGCCCGTCTTCCACTCATGCCAAATAACGAACGGGCAGAGCTCAACTGGTTCCGTCAGAGGATCACTTGGAAGATGAAATGAAGCTCCGGGGTCTTCAGCAGTTAAATTAGATTCTGTCTGCACGCAAATGATGGCCATTTGCCCATATGATGTGAACACTGTCGTCCAAGACACACTGGTTCACTCCTGACCTTACGACCGGATACCAAAGATACAACGCTGGTTCACTCTTGGTGTTTCTGGAGGGGACGCCAACCAACGCTCGGTACATACAGAATGTTTTTCGAACTTTGTTTTAGTCGTAGTTGCTACAGGGCGGTGATGTGTAATTCCAATAACATAATGCTTGCCACACAATTTACGTGAAACTCAATATGCACTGTAAGACGTGCAGCAACTTCCCTGGCCATCATGTCCTCTCGATTTGTCTGCAGTCTAGCGTGTGTGGGATATGATGGAATGGGAAGTGACTCATGTGACTCGTCAACCAATAACTCTTACAGAAATACGTAAACAGGTCAATCAGGCGTGGCATAACATATCCAGGACAGTATTCGCGATCTGTACAACAGACTAGGTGTCCGAGTCTGCGCCTTTATTGCCACCCCTGAACGCTACGCCACGTACCAATATGGATGTTTCAGTATGGTTCGATACGTGGTAAAACAACCTGTGCTACTGACCTGTAAATATAATCATTTCATGTACTCCATATGCACTGTTACGACAACATAAGTTGAGTGAATTGGAAACCTCTAAAAGGGTGTGCTACTTTTTTTCAGCAGTGTATTTACATGTACGTGTGGCTACTTCTATTCTGAGTTTTTCATTGTAATCAAAGCCCTAAATTATAACACCGCGGATACAAGTTGCGTGGGAGAGATTTTATTTAACTATGTTCCAACAACACTTATTCGCCTAGCATTACGATGATTTCGTTGAAGGGAACCTTTGTATTTATTAGATTAGACAGTGCGAAATAATTTCAACAGTCACATAAGTTCCTTGCGTTAGCTGGATGAGGCACTGTGCTGAAAAAATCTTGATATCGCTGTCATCTCGAAAACAATGAGCGTTTTTGCCACACCAGAATCAAAACAAGGAAAGGTTTATCTCCGTGACCGGTATATATCACCACCAACCTTGTCGTACCGACGTTGTTTTTCTTTCTTTCTTTTTTTTCCTTGCAGAGAGAAAAAGCGCAAAGGAATCACAGGAAAAATTCAAAAAAGGTCTATTCTATTGCAAATATAAAAAAAAGAATCGCGTGTATTGGCTGCTGAAAATTATCTGAGCGAGAAACCGCAACGCTTAACAAAGGGGGGAGAAGGTGGGCAGATTAGGGGGGAGAACAAAGAGAGACAGTGTCCGAAAGGGAAAGGGGAAACGCGGTGAGGAGGAGGAGACAATTGAAACTCGCGTTCGGCTTTCACCGGCATGCGCACAGGCACGCGGAAGGGCTGGTCGCATTTGTATCGCGGCGGCGGCTGAAACAGCGGTCGTATATCAAAGGCAGACCGCAGGCGCGGAGCCGCGGCAGGAACGCTGAGAGACAAAACGCGGAAAACTCGGCCCGTGGAGAGCGCGGCAGAGTGAACGACCAGAGAGTGTCCTCCAACCCTCTCCCACCCTCCTTACGGAGAGGTATACACCACCACACAAGGTGGAATGTTTTATGGGAGAGACGGGTTGGCTAGCCCGCGAAGGTACGATGTCCCCATACGTCCACGCACAGGTGGTGCCAGGATGCCAAGATGACATCACTAGGAGCGATAAGTGCCACCTAGAGTAAAACATGTAGCTTCTGAAATTCGTAACTCCACCAACTCCGACGGCAGTGCTTTCGGAAAAAAAAACCACTTAATGATGTCTGCCGATAGCTGCTCCCGACTATCTTTCTCTTGCAGAATTTATGATGCACTACCGGGCTTCTGAATCATTCTGCATCCACACCATCGCTCTCTAATCCCGTTATGATGTGTGGTGGAGGCTACTTCAGACACTACAGTCCCCTTCTCCTCCATCTCCTTCCTTCCCCCCCCCCCCCCCCTCGCTGTTGCATTGTGAAGAGCGACTGTCTATAGACCTCAGAATCAGTACGAGACACAACTTTCCTGAATTTTCCTTTTACACGATACATAGAGGACGTGGGCAGGGAATAAAGTTTTGCCTGACTCCTTCAAGGACGTACAGGCTCGAAATTTCAACATTAGATATCTCAGTGAGCACAACGCCTAACTTGTAACATCTGCGCCGGCCGTGGTACCCGAGCGGTTCTAGGCGCTACAGTCTGGAACGCGCGACCGCTACGGTCGCAGGTTCGAATCCTGCCTCGGGCTTGGTTGTGTGTGATGTGCTTAACTTAGTTAGGTGACTGATGACCTCAGAAGTTAAGTCCCATAGTGCTCAGAGCCATTTGAACCAGTTTTTTGTAACATATGCCACTGGTGGTTGTTGCCAATCTTTATAACTCACTCGCACCCATCTCGTGTCCAAACGCACCACTTTCTCTATGTGTCATATTATTCAAGTGTTTTCTCAGCGTGTACTATTAACATAGCCTGCTGATGGTTCCAGCAGTACCGAAGATTCAATCTCACAACTATAAATTTTGTAAGCTGCTTCTCCGGCGAATGAATTACATTTATTAACGATACTTCCAATGAACTTTATCTTGGCATCTACTTATGCTACAATCAGTTTTACTTAATTAATTTCTTATCCAAAATATAGAGCATGCTGATGCAGGTTCTGAAACTGTATTATCGGTTCTCGACAAAATGCCAATCCCATTGTAGTTCACTTTTTATTTGAAACACCAAGACCTGTTTCGGCTCCTAGGTCTTTACGTGGTGGTGTAGTTACAGTGGAATTGCTCAAAGAGAGAAGGATGCACCAATAGACATGATCAGCAACTACAGAAACAATGTAGCAAAACGACGAACCACTCACTTCCTAAAAGCAACAAAATAAAAAATAATGGAGCCATGCTGTGGCTCGCATTGGTGTTGTTGGTAGGTTTCCCCCCTCTGTAGTAGGCCAGACCATATCCTTTAGTTGGCATGGTTTCGGTTGTTTGTCTTCTTCTCGTCTTGACTGGCGCCAGTCGGTTTCGCAAGCGTTACCTGTCCGCTAGTGGCGGCAGCGGCGGTTATCGATATGTATTAACCTTAAGGCGACGTCGTTGTTTTTCCGTGTTGTGTGAATGGGGCAGTTCGATTGCGGACTAAGGACGAGGCAGGTCCGCGCAGTGCGAGAACACGCTGGGACCATTGGCGGCGCACATGGACTGCCAGATGTGTCATGGTGCATGACCTCATTGTAAACCAAATCCTAGAGGCTTTAAGATGAGTGCATTTCAATTCAAGTAGAGAAATCTCCACCATTGTGACATCTCGCGATTCTCCAGTGATTTGGTTTCGTGTTGCTGCTGTAAGTGAGCTATTTAGGTTTTTATGTTGGTAACGCGTCGTAGAGGTCTGTAGGAAAATCACTGACTGTGCTGTGTGCAGTCTGTGGCTGGTTGGCATTGTTGGAATTTCGCTAGTGTAGTGTTGGGCTGTTGGATGTGAACAGCGCCTAGCGTTACGCAGTTGGAGGTGAGCTGACAGCAGTGTTGGATGTGGGCACAGAGTTGTCAGACTTTTGAGAGCGGACGATATGGACGTGTGTCCGTCAGAAAGAGGAAATTTGTAAGAATGGATGTCATGAACATATATGATGGCTTTTGAACATTATTAAGGTAAATACATTGTTTGTGCTCTATCAAAATCTTTCACTTGCTAACTATGCCTATCAGTAGTTAGTGCCTTCCGTAGTTAGATTATTTTACTTAGCTGGCAGTATTGGAGCTCGCTGTATTGTAATAGTTCGAGTTACGAAGATTTTTGTGAGGTGAGTGATTCATGAAAGGTATAGGTTATTGTTAGTCAGGGCCATTCTTTTGTAGGGATTATTGAAAGTCAGATTGCGTTGCTCTAAAAATATTGTATGTCAGCTTATTGATGATCAGAATAAGTAAAGAGAGATGGTTTAAATGGCTCTGAGCACTGAGGTCATCAGTCCCCTAGAACTTACAACTACTTAAACCTAACTAACCTAAGGACATCACACACATCCATGCCCGAGGCAGGATTCGAACCTGCGACCGTAGCGGTCATGCGGTTCCAGACTGTAGCGCCTAGAACCGCTCGACCACTCCGGCCGGCGTAGAGAGAGAAATCTCTGAGTACGTTCAGTTTTACTAAGCTGCCTCTGTATCAAATAACGTAGAACTTTACCAGCACAGTAAATTATAATTTTTCTAAGGGGACGTTTCACTGCTGGTAGTGTCGCTGAGGCGAAAAGTAGTGACTGGAGTGCTTGGAGAAAGCGGATCTGATAGCTTCCTTCGGCCTCTTATTACTATTTACTGCGTTCAGCTTGTTACAATTTTTTATGTTCAACCTGCAGTATTTTTCCTGCCTGGTGGCCGCTAACTCCACAGTTACCTGCCCTGGGGATTAGTGTATGTAACGGCAGTGTATGTTTCCTCGACTTGCCGCTGCTGTCCTGTAAGGCGTGTAGTTTTCACAGCTTTCTTCATTGTAGGCCGTTTGTGATTCTTCTACTCTGGTGGTAGTGATTCCTTTCTCGTTCCGGGCGCTGTAAGCACAGTATTCTGGTGACGTAGCGCAACCCGCCGGTTCCGGCTTTGGCGTGTTGTTCCATTCTTGCGTTTGGTTTATCGGACGTCAGGTAGCTTCGGCAAGATTATCATTAGCCATTCGGTAGTCTACCACTAGTCTGGATTACCATCTTGCGAAGTGAATGCAAGTCTTGGCTGCCTATGTCATCTCTCGCGAAAGTGTTTGTTGCCAGACCTTCTCAGAGGTCGATTCCTGGAGCACCGTATGTGACTGGTCCTTGTGTTTTATTATTGTATTATTGATTACCATAAAGGCCTAAATTAAAGGTTATGTATGTCTAGTTATAGTTCTGGTCGCCTTCTGGAATAAACCTAGCAGTGTAAGGGTTGTGTTACAAGGTTTAGCATCATTTTATTTCACTCGTTTGGTTGTCAGTTGCTTGTTTCTTTTAATTAATCTTTGCTTGCATTTGCTGTTTTACAGCTGGTTTCTAAATTTATTTAATATAATTGGCGTTCCTGGCGTGTAAGGCCTTCAGCCGTGATCACAGTGGCCTGTTTTTGTTAAACATCATTTTTATCTGTATTTTATGGTGATTTGTTAAATTGTAACGTGTGGTATTTTTTATTAATTGTTGAGTCAGGAATTACTGTTTTAAGAATAAATGTGTAACTGTAAAAGACAACCAATAGTAACTGATAACAGCCCCGTCCACAATCGCAACCGAATCCTGCCTTTCCTTGACTATCAGGTTTCAATAATGCAGTGTGCAATCGACTACTAAAAAGCACGTACATATTACGTAAAGTAAGTGATGCTGAAAAACAAACAGACAACAAACGTCATAAAACATCCTAATAATGTACATACGGTATGAAATCGTTTACAGTCTAAGAAAACGATCTACATCACTCGAACTTGATTGGCAGTTGTTCTGAGAGAGCACAAAAGCACTGCTAACAACAAGACCAAATGGAACCAAGATTTTATCTCATTTTTTATGTTTATTTAACTTATCAGAACTGAAATATCAATATCTTAAAGCAAGTTAATGCAACTCTAAAAACCCCTCAAGAAAATCGACTTTGAACTTTTCTGTGGCTGCTTAATACACCATAGCGCAGGTAGATTATTGACGGGCAGTTAGGCTTGGTGGTAGGGTGGTGAATAGACCCCTCTGTAGGGGCACCTCTGTTGGGGGTCGCGCATGTGTGGTGATGCCGTAGTTGACGAGGAACTACTGAAAACACTGCGGACAGTTTAACGATATAACTTTAATATATCTTCAGTTCTACACGAGGCAGGGCGCCTTTCATGAACTATGGCCGTTGAAGCTGTCGGCGGCTTCTAAGGTGTGAGGACTCCGGCATGGCGGGGAAGGCGACGCCCCGACCAGTCGGGACAGTGACGCTTCCTGGCTGAGCGACACATCAGGTCGCGGACCCACTGCTGTGCGATGGTGAAGGCGGCTGTGCACGGGTCTCTAACCAGGCCCGTCGGGCAGGCGACAGACGGTGGCCGCCTTGTCTCTCTCTGGGAGTCAGCTTCGGTAGGAGCAGGCACAGACCGCACGCCAGTGGGGTTACGGTACCAAGTCCCGTGACGGGTTCAGTGTGGAGGCAGACGAAGCCTGGTCTCGGACCAGAGGCTGCTGCTGGCTCTGTCCAGTTGTATCGATGTACAGCGATGCTAATGTGTCACGGTGTGGCCACTCTGCGATAAGCAAGTCCCCGAATCGCATGACGTCATGTCCTCGAAGGCAGCCTCATTTATACTCTGTTATTGCCTATTCGTATTTGTAAGACGTGGTGTTCAGGCGTAGCGCCGTACACCGATCCTGCCTTGGAGGCGGTTAAGTGGGAGATGTGTCTCAGAGCGGGATAGTGACAGATGGTGACGCGAGACTGGACGCGCACGTAGATTATGTATCAGCCGATAGAGGACAGTATTGGATAGGGGACTGTGATTTAGTTTCGATTGTGCCCACTAGAGTGCACTTAAGTAATAGAATGTTTTTTATAAACTGTTCTACTATTCTCCTAAAGTGTAATTATGTCTTTTTGTGTATGTAAAATGTTATAAATGTGTTTTAGCAGTATGAATGATGCGTGAGTATGGTTTAAGGTTAATATGAAGATAATTGTTTTACTAGTTATGTTCAAAAATGGCTCTGAGCACTATGGGACTTAACTACTGTGGTCATCAGTCCCCTAGAACTTAGAACTACTTAAACCTAACTAACCTAAGGACATCACACACATCCATGCCCGAAGCAGGATTCGAACCAGTGACCGTAGCGGTCGCGCGGTTCCAGACTGTAGCGTCCAGAACCGCTCGGCCACTCCGGCCGGCACTAGTTATGTAGTGGGGTTTAGTGTGGGAACATTTCGAAGAAGTATGGATGTGGGAAAAGGGGATTTTTGTAGAATAGATGTGTAAAGTATGTAAATGGTAAAGGGAAACTTAATTCAGGTATAAATAACAACAGTAAATAATTTCAGCATATTAGATAATTACGTCGGTAAAAAGTGCAGTCCTTAGGCTTACTATTTTGCGATTGGTTATTGATGAAAAGCGCGGACTGACGCGGGAGAATTTTGTTTTGCTATTGGCTGTTGAGTAAACTGACCAATCGTAAAGCAATATTCTTCGCGCGCCTTTCTCTGCGGGTAGAGAAGACTTAGAGTATTCTAGAAAGGAGTCGGAGCCTTGCCATGAAACATTTCGGACGTGTGTAGTAGTAGTTCCGATGGAAATGATAAGTTGCCGGATCTGGCAGTGTTTCATACATCAAAAGTGTTGTAAAGTGACGGTATAGTTATTCTGATTGGTGTGTAGAAATTTCGGAGTTTTTAAGTGAATTTTGTGACGAGAAAAGACATAAATTCCGCGAGGCGTATTGAGCAGGTCGGTGGCTAAAAACTGTGACTTTATTAGGTACCGACAGTCTTAATATTTGGCGAGAATTCTCAATCAAAAACAATTCGTATGTCTTGTAGCTATTACGTTTTCGGGAAATGCTACACCATAAACTTGCTAACGTGAGTGAAAGGGATGGTGAGTGATTGTGTTAAGACTAACACGGGCTTGGCAGTGATACTTGTTTACCAAAGTTTCAGAATATATTAATTAAGGACAAAATTTCCAACGTTTCATTTCGTGTGAAAACTTTCTCCATAAACGTAGATTAGTGACTTTAATTGCAGCCATGTTCACGTTGAAGTACAGTAGGTTTCGCTCGGCTTCCCTACTGATGATCTGCTGAGACAATGTTCACAGATAGGTGCAGGTCCGTCGTAAAGGGACGGAAGGAACCGCGCCGCCGCAGTGTCTAATCACGTTGCCCGTAACGAAGACATCACTCGGGTGTGGTGGCAACTACCCGCTTACTACATCGTTCTTTGCTGCGAAAGGCAGTTTACCACTGCGCCCAGCTATCCTCGCTTCGCAGCCCACTTGCGCATCTGTTACTGTGCCCTACATGTCGACGTAGCATGGGTCACGGCCAGCGCTGTTAGTACAATATTCCGCGGCAGCCTCCGTGCCTTTTTTCAGTAACCGAAGATTTAATCCTTTTACCTAAAATACTGTTTAGTGCCAATACAATAGGTTTCTCGGCTTCCAAGTGGTTTTCCTGGGGTCGTTTCTTGCAAATTCAAATTTTTAAATGAAGGTGCATGTTCAAAAGCATTTCTGTGAAGCGCAAAATACATATATGGAAGAAATCAGTAGCGATTGTGAGTGGTAATCACTGAGTCGCTTGTTCCAGTACCGTTTCGGTCATTGTTCTTTTCGTTCCTAGGCCATACGAATACCTACATCATTTAAATATTAAAACTCAATAAATATATCCAAATTAACACGTACCTAATTGCTATTTTGTGAAAGATCCACGTCATTTTTGTAATTATTTATGTAACACATAAATCCACTTTCCATTGCAAATATAAATTCTTAATTACCTATATTTTATAAAAGATGATTGTACGAATAAAATTAAGCATTGTTTGATTTTCATGTTTTTAAATTTCACGGGAATTCATGTAAAACCGCTTCTTTCTTCATTTGGCACACCTGGGAATCGAATCCAGGCACTCCACTAGGCAGGAGAGCAACCTACCACAAACCCAAGCGGCCTGTGCAATAATTTGATCACACTATAGGGTATTGAAGGGTGTTTTAATAAAACTGACTTGCTTACAAAATTGATTTTATTAATAACAATTTGGCGTTTTGACTTTGTGGGTCTTCGTCAGATTATGTAAAAATATAGCAGAAGAAACTTTATTTGCCATTTCCACAACAGGGAAACTAACGAGTGAAGTTTCTTAAGCTACATTTTTACATACTCTAATGATGCCTAACAAGGACGAAACGCGTAACTGATAAAAATAAATAAAATAAGAAAAACCAAGAGACTATTTATTAAAAAAAAGCTATAACCGGTTGCTGTACCTGAGAGCCAATTATGAAAAGGGATCGCTATGAACTTCAAAGTCAATTTTCTCAAGAATTTTTTGCGTGTTGTTACACACTGCTTTGGCTGATTGCTGTTTGGGTTCTGAAATTCACGTAAAACAATTATACAAAATAACTTAATTTAGACTGTCGTGTGGTCGCCTCGTAACATGTACCAGGAGATGAAATTTAAATAGGCGAGAGGCATGTTACAGGGAGGGCCGTAGAGAGCATGCGGGTAAGTAAGGGGAGGCAAGTGATGAGATGAAAGCCGATAAAATGCCTTAAAAGTAAAATACAATTCTGAGCAGGATGGTATTTAAAAGTCTGACACAGATCTATAAGAAAGAGACATGTAAGAAGTATTATTCCGAATAGAGAACGGATGCTCAGAAACCCCAAGATGAACGAAAATGTATAGGTACCCAGAGATGGCAAATAAGTGGAATCAGCAAAGGATGTCTCAGCTTAGAAACAGGATATTTGCATGACGTGCGGCCATGAGGTACAAGAGTTCTGTCATTTACAATGAACGGGCCTGCTATACTCGTATGTAACAAAATGTAAGAGTGTACACATTAATTACCTTATGACACTTCACACACACGCTCAGTGGCATCAAAAAAACAATATTTTGTAGGATTCTTGGCTAGTTCAGAATATCGTTCGTATTGTAGTGCGCATAGGTGTACATTTCAATTTCCTAAAAGATGTCGATATGGGTAACTTTCTTCATTTTGCGCAAAGATATTAAGTAATTGATGTCTTTAGCGACAGTGTGTCTTTTTCAAATTGTGTGAGAAGCGAAGGTGGATTCTATTTCTGCATTTTCCTTTCTACTTTTGCATTTTCTTCGAACCTAGTTTGAAAGTTACTCCCTGTCTGGTGAGCACAGAAAGGTATGGTACGAGTGCAGTATATTTTATAGATGTCTGCAGTTATAAATTTCGTTTTTTATCTTTAATATACGGTACAGCTAGCTCACCGAGGATGTTATCGGCCTGAAGACAATTCTAACATAAAAACCCCAGAACAGTGAACTGAGTTTATACGTCACGTTTACATAAACGGGAAATGAGTCGAATTGCCGCGCGGGATTAGCCGAGCAGTCTAAGGCGCTGCAGTCATGGACTGTGTGGCTGATCCCGGCGGAGGTTCGAGTCCTCCTTCGGGCATGGGTGTGTGTGTTTGTCCTTAGGATAATTTAGGTTAAGCAATGTGTAAGCTTAGGGACTGATGACCTTGGCAGTTAAGTTCCATATTATTTCACACACATTTGAACTTCTTTTTGTCGAATTCTAACCTTTTTGCACGATCGTTGCTAAATTTGTTGCATTTAATATGAAAAACCTATTGTTTATAACTATGTATCTCATCAACTATAGAGTAATGATATCTATTTTTGGAGGTAATATTGCGCAATGCAAAGTAGGTCCTGTTTGCATATATATTATCAAGGAGGAATATAAGTAATCTGCTTATAACTGCTTGAGAACCACTATTTTGTTTACCCTGAGTGCAAGTTTTCTAAGAAATAATGACATCAGCTGTTTTGGGCTTGCAATAAATGCCAAACGAATGAGTGTGGTAGACGTTAGTGATGCATAAATCTAGAAATCTAGTATAAATATTATGCTCTTGCTCTATACAAAAGTGAATGTTAGGTTAAAGTTCGTGCATCTTATGAGCAAATAAATCTATATCATCCTTTTATCCTATCCACAACTACAGAATGTCACCAATATATATGTTTGTAATAAATAATTTTCAGTGCCACTTGAAAATGTTTACTGAAAGACTTGTTGTCAAAATAAGTCATAAATGCATTGACAAGCGTGCCAGCTAGTGTCGAGTCCAAGGATGAACCTATATCTACAATAAAAAGTAATTAAAAATTAGTACTAATGCTAATAATTCAGTATGTTCGACTATTTTATCTTACGTCTGTGAGAAGATTAATTTTAACTACCCCAATGGTTTCGTCCATCAGGATGTAATTTAAAAATTGGTAATATCAGACGTTGCAAATCTAGTTCCTTGTGCAGTGGTTATGGTTGTAACTCACTCAGCTACCTAATAATGTTCTTAACGATTAATTCAACGAAAATTGTAACACATATATAACCTTTTAAGAATTCAATAATCAGCGCTGTTAAGTGCATTAACAATCTGTCTTATTGCAGATATCCTTCACGTGTTTTAAGCTGGATCCCAAACTAAGGTGTCAATGGATACATTATGTTCAGAAAACTTTGTTCATTTCTACTAAGTACCAAGAATTAGAATTTTCGTTAGCTTTCCTAATTGCTATTTGAGCGGACTTCTTCTCAACGGCATTATATGAAACGAAAACGTGGAGTGTCTTGAAAACATACTCCGCTTCATGAGCAATAACAAACTTGTTCATCGTATCCTTTGTTTGTTAGAGGATTATTAAGTGATAATTTACTGTTGGTAATAATGCAAATTTTATGTACATGATTAAAAACTTTTCACTAATATCGACTGAAAGCTTAGCTTGCTGATTGTGTTAGTCGTTAACTTAAAGTGGGTAATAAGATCTTCGGCTTTAGATAACTTTAGAGCATAAATTACAACATTTCATAGCCATTTAAGCCTCAAACGGACCTCCCAGCTCCCACACAGAACTGGACTAAGGAATGAGTTTAGCGTAGTATTTGGCTCTTTCTAGAAGTGCCATGTGTGAGGAGTGCCATGTGTACAAATCAGAGAAGAGGATGGGTGATAGTGTTGCCGCTTAACAATGTTATCTTGGTAGTGGACTGAAAGCTGCTTTGACATACCCAAAATAATTTTCTATTAACGATCCGTAAAACGTCCAATGACAGAAAAGTTCTCGACGTAGCATTGGTCATTCGTCGTACTATGTAGAACTTGAGGTATCCGTTAATTCTCTGTCAGAGTGATTTTAGAAAGCGGCTGATAATGATTGAGAATTCTTATGATCTGAGGATGAATCTAGGAGGACAAGTGTTTTGTTTCCGCAAAACGGAAGAAATTAGTGATGCATGAAATTTGTAAGAACATCCATTTTTTTCAGATTTCAGCGAGTCTACCATTAGTTTTTCTGTGCACAGCAGTTATCGTTTCACACATGGTGTAGTTTTCAGTATCTTCGTGCAGTTAAAAATGAACCATCGAGATCGGTGAAAGACGTCATCATGTACTCGTAATGAATGTGACAATTTCGACGTCGACAGAACCATCTTTTTTTGTTCTTCTACTCAATGTGGTCCTTTGGCACGGTTTTTGCTTTCAAAATTAGACTGATGTACACTGCACACGGAACACTAAGTAACAAAAACTGCGAATCATATTTATTTACTGCAAGTTGATGGATACAAATTTTGTTACCTTTCCATCCGAAACTTTATGTGATGCTTAAAAATGAATCATTCCACCAAGTGAAAATCGCTTCACTCTTGTGTCGCTGTCGATATACAAAGCTCTGCAACTCAAGATGGTATCGCTGAGACTAAAATAACATTTCTTGTCTGAACAATCTGAATATGACGCGTATTTAACGTCGCCAATATTTTCGATAGCCTTTTACATCTACTTGCTGCCTACTTTTTCCACCTATGTATTTATACGGAGTCAACTTGAAGACACTCACCAGGCCATGAGCTAGTAATAAGGTCCTGATAAGGACTTCCGATGGTTTGAAGAACTTACAATTAGATCAATTGAAGTGAATAAACCTCCCTTTAAAATAGCAAAACAAATG
Source organism: Schistocerca nitens (assembly GCF_023898315.1). NCBI lineage: Eukaryota > Metazoa > Arthropoda > Insecta > Orthoptera > Acrididae > Schistocerca > Schistocerca nitens. Next base: position 872,136,595 of record NC_064614.1, on the reverse strand, counting down.
GAGCAGTTTTATGCATATCAGAGCTGTCATCAGACGGCTCGGATAACATCAAACTTTGATTACTAATTCCTGCTTCAGTTTCCAAGTAAAGCACTGTGTATCGAGAAATAGCTGAGCTTCATGAAGCTGTTGCTATCAGACTCGAAGAAGATTTCCATTTCACCTGGGATTACATGCTATCGAGCAGAATTACGCTCAAATAACGTAAAGGAAAAAAATAACGAAAAACTGAGGTCACAGTTCCCAAGCACTTTTAGTTATAGGTTACCGTGTCCCATATTACACAATTCTGGCAATACGTCCTTTCACAGAAGCCTTTAATGTTCTACTGGAATAAGGCGATAAACATGTACTGTACTTTACAGCTCGCTCTAATTGCATCCTGGCTTTTTGCAGACCTCGCTGTCAGACAAAGAGCGCTATTCACTTGCCTGCTTTTGAGAGCTTCTTGGATGAGACCCAGCACCTGGCCTATGGCCACAGTGCGCGGCGTACACAACCGCCGATGAATGCGGACGCTACCAATCAAACTCTCGCGTAATAACCCGGTCAGGTTTGGAAGCACACTACGGACATTTTCTCGTCACTCATTACTAAGCGAAATGGTCATTCATTTGGAGCATCCCAAAGCCCTCCAATGAAGCACCGCTGATTAGCTACAACGGGACTATTCAGAATGGGACTTGGCTTTCCACCTTCTCATTCGCCATTCAGGCTTCGCTACACAGTGTGTCCATCAATAGGTAGGCATACAAGGACAGGATACTGTTCGTCGTTCGAATACGACGGCAAAATTCAGTGCGTGTGTGAACGTTAATTTTCCAGTTCTGCCTGCGGGCGCTGTGGTCCAATGTTTCCAGCTCGTCGTAGGTGACCTGCTTTCTCTCATTGTTGTTGGAGCGGATAGTGGCATTTAATCTTACCAGGAAATGAAAATTATTTGTGTGAACAGTCAATCTTATAACTGTAGAGCTGGCAATTAAAATCTAATGGTAAATGGCAGCATATAACTTATTTAACGTGTGCGTTCAGTAGCCTCGTGTTTCTTCGGCTGGAATACGTGTTAGGTGTTGAATTAGCTGCCACCGGACACTGAGAGCAGTATTACGTCACTTGCAAGACAACAAGCGTATCTTATTAACAGGGAATGGAAATTTATGTAAATAAATATCTTTTGTTTATAGATTGAAAACTGCAGTTAAGACAGAAATTCCCCAAACAGTACACTTCAGTCGTGTACTAAATTCTATTTCATATAAAAATACATATATTTTTATAATTTTACGTAAATATATACTTTAAGCAATTCTTTTAAAATTTTAACCATATTTTACAGCTTGGAAAGTGACTATTCAATACACTGGATGTATGAATAAAACGTCTTTCTAATCTAAAGTCAAATATTTTCGTGACAGGAATATGCATTTCATCTCATTCAAGAGAAAAATTAATCATTTACTAAGACAAATTAACCTTGATGATAGACCCACAGTGTCAGAACTGCATCGTGAATTCAACACGAAAATTTGTGACTTAAAGAGTTTTTTAATTCATACCTCCAGTGTACTGATTACAGTCACGTTCCAAGCTGCAAAACATGGATAAAATTCTACTGAATTTGCTCAGCCAGGCGCAGAAAGTAATACACCCATACACGAATTACAAAATAAACCTCATGAAAGCCAGTGCTAGTATCAAGTTCACCAAAAACTGTGTATTGCGTGATTTTCGTCCTAACTATGCCAAAGTGAAGATTAAAAACAGGTCTGCTGCAGCACAGATAGCCAAAAGGAAATGTAAGATAATGTGGATGAAGTCAGAAGTAAAATCTAAGTAGAAGAACTGAAAATATACTATTAGTTGCTATTATTACATATGTTTACAATTAGCTAATACACTACAGCCATTAGAACTAAAAGCTGCTGAAGAGTATGCTGAAACTAATGCAAACAAAATGTAATCTGAGATCACATACAGACACCAAAAGACATTAGAGGTCATACAATTAAAACTGCATCAGTCACAGGAAAACCAACAAACACAATTACAAGAAAGAGTCATTAACCAAATTGACAACACCTTCAGTAAAAAAGAACAACATCTACGCAGGAGGGTGCTGAAACACATTGTAAAACCCAGATTAATCAAAAGTAACCCATAAAGCCTCATCATACTAAACAAGCATTTATTTAGCTGACCAACATAACAATGAACAAACTGTTCTAGCTCACAACCTAAGTAAAATTATTCAGAAAAGCATAGGTAATCTTAGAGAAACCCCATGCAACTTATGAGGAGATGAAGCTAGCAAACAGCAAGTCAATAATAACAGTGCCATGATTCTGAAAGGTTACAAAACCAATTGTGTCGTAATTATGAAGGAAGATAAGTACATTACTAAAACACTCGCCCTCATTTCTTAAAACAAAATAACAGAGCTTCAACAAGATGAAACTGTAAAATTCAAAAACAAAATCAGAAAAATTGTTAATAAATGCAATTTCCTCTTCACAGAAAAACAAGCATGAACATGCATTTTAACGAATCTCACAGCCACAAGACTGAGAGTTCAACCTAAGACCCACAAACACCATGTTCCTTTGATGCCAATAGTAAATTTTGAAAATATAACTGCCTCCAAAGGTTCCCAATTACTTAGCGAAATTCAAAAGCAACACTGTAGTGTTGATAAATCATACTCAGTTAAGATCACAAATGCATTAGCAACTACAACTAAAGATATAACATTCCTGCAAGTGTCAGGTTTGCCTCTTTTGATGTAACTAATCTATTTACAAATGTGCCAAGTGAAGAAACAAAAGGCATATTCTCTGAAAACTTAGTAAAACATAAAAAATTGTCACTTGCAGAAATATTAGAAGTCAAGAACATTTAACAGCTAATTACGTCTTACAATTACTTTACATTTGAAGGGCTCAGAGAGATATAGTCATAAGCCACAACTTTCACGAAATTGAGTTTTTCATGTTGCGGCATTCCTAACAATGTCTTCTTCACAATGTGTTGAAAAACTTACGTGTTATTGCAACAGATGGCAGACTATGACGGAGTGCAGTTCTATGCTGTGCCATCTGGTGGTAGTTTCAGAAGATACATAGTCACAAGCCATGGTAAAATGACAGGTGGGTCAGGAACGTCTGAAGCGTCTTCGGGGCTTCAACGCATATTTGACACAGACAGTAGTGGAAGTGAAAAGCTTTACCCTTTGGATACTGACAGTGATGAATCTTGGCATCCATCGACCAGCAGTTCCAGCTCAGATGATGTTTCGGTAAGTATATAAAACGGTTTATATCTGGTGATTAATTTCCTGTGGCTTGTGACTTTGTTTCTCTCAACATTGCCAACGCATTTGACAGCCATCCTGTGTGTTAATGATGAAACTTGATGGGCACATTTATATTACTGCTGAATGGTGCAATAATGTAGTTTCAAAGGCAAAAGGTGTGTAAAAATATTTTTTCATTAATGTGATTTTAGTGAAATTTAGTTTTGTGTGGCTTATGACTATATCTCAAACACATTCTTAGACTATTTTGCTCTTCATTGGAATAAATGAATAATCACTCGAAAAACCAAAACCTTCACGGAATAGAAAGCGAAATGTTGATGAGTGGAAGAAAAATAAAGCAAAACGTTGACGAAATGCTGGTCAGCAGTATAAGTCTTTAAAAACCCACAAGACTGTTCAGGCTGCTACCATAGGAAGTCCCTGTACTTGTTTAAATAAATGCTTCACAAAACTGCTTGCAGAGGAAGAAAACATTTTTCATTCATTTTGGGACATAGGAAGCTTTAATACCCAGAATACTTACCTGATGAGCTGTATGAAAATGAAACCGAAAAAGCGGAGGTTTGTTCACTATTTAAATACAAATGGTTTAATATTTTGTATATTTATTTCATTTTGTTATATTTGTCATAACTTCTTTCAATGCTATCCAAAAAAGACTTCCAAGAAAATATCATCCAGGGATGTTACATTTTCTTATAATGTGAGGGTATGCGGAATAGAAGTCATGCACTGCAAGGAAGCTTTCCTTAGGGTTCATGACTTACAGATACATGCACGAAAAGTGAGGAATTTTCAACATCAAATGAAGCAGAGATTTGCAGTGCCAAAAAAGATGGAAGAGGTTTGTATGTTACTCTGTGCTATAAGTTAGGGATGTACTCAAACTGAGTACTATACGAATATTTCTGTTAGGAAGAGGATATAAGCTCATCTTTTTTTTCTTTCAGGAAAACATGGAAACTACCCACATAAATTTCAAGACGAAGCTGTAAAAAGTGTTAGAGAATTTCTCAATGCCATACCGAAATATAACAGTCATTACAGTAGGCAACAGAACCCCAGTGAAGTGTATTGGGATTGTGATCTCACAATTGCTTCCTTATTTCGAGATAAACACTCAGAATACTGCAAGGAAAAGCAGGTTCCTGCAGTATCTTAAAATAATTCGGAGAAATTTTCGTGTCTGAATTTAACATAAGCTTCAAACCACCAAAAAGTGACACCTGTTCAAAAGTGACGGATTTCTAATTGTAATAAATAACCCAGAATTACGTGTAGAAGAAGTCACAGAAAAGAAACTACAATATGAACTGTATCTCAAAAAGGCTGACAGAGGACAAAATATGATTGCGTCTTTAACTGCTCTGGCTAAAGAAAATTCGAAAGCGCATCATGTGATAGCAATGGACAGGCAGCAAACTTTCCCCACACCTAAACTAACAGTTGGTCCAGCATTTTACAAGAGGAAAATATGGACATACAACTATGGTATCCACGACTGTGGATCAGATAAGGGTTATATGTTTCTGTGGAGCGAGAAACATAGAGGACGGGTTTCAGATGAGGTTGGGAGCTGCTTACTGAAGTACTTGGGGATAACGAATCCTCAGATAAAACATCTCCACATAATCACAGACAACTGCAAGGATCAGGCAAAGAATTGGACTATTATTGCTTTGGAAAGGTCCTTGCTGCTACCAAAAGATTTGATTTTGTCCATCATTACTTCCCTGTGGTAGGTCACACCATGCTACCTTGCGATCGTGATTTTAGTCGCATTGAACGGCATGCAAGAAAAAGACGTCCAATAGTGTACAGTCGAGATGAATGGGCAGAAGTAATAAAATTTGTCAGTCCAAAACATTTCATTGTAACTAAAATGGAAAGAGAAGACTTCAGAAGTTAGGAAAGCCTGAAGACACTGTCTGGAGATGCCCATCATTTCGGGGAAGCTACTCAATATAAGTTTGAGTCTGAAGATCCCTTCAAGCTAAGTGTAAAGCACTCTTATTCAGACATAGGAGCTTTCATGTCAGTGGATTTTCGTGTCAAAAAGAAAGGAAGGCTAGTTGAACCAAATCCATATCAGCTGCCAATAAAATACCGAAAGCCACTACCAATTAACCAGGAAAAAATTGATGATGTAATGTCTCTTACGCCGTACATACCTCCAGAAAATCAAGATTTCTTTCGGTCATGTACTGGAAATAATGTGTACAATGATGAGGTAGAGGAACTTCCTTGATGTAACTGTATCAATGAAAAAGTAATTTATACATCTCAAATACCTGATAAGTATATATTAATGTGTAAAAATTATATAATCTGCTTGCTGTGTAAGAGTAGTTAAAATAAATCCTTACAAATTCATACTTTATGTTTTAAACAATTTTTTGAGAGATGTAGTCATAAGTCACCGTTGACTACATCTTAATTAGAATCATTCTAAAATTATTATTTTATAGCATGCAGAGAGTTGACTATTTAACAACATGCTTTGCAGGTATTAAACAAGTGTTGGCAGTAGAAATAAAGTTTCTATTTTGCATTAAACATTTTCAGACCTCTGTGGAACTTTAAACTCGCTGTATCTCAAAACAAGTTCGATGTGGCTTATGACTATATCTCTCCGACCCCTTCATTTAATGGGAAAGTTTACCAACAGAAAGAGGGTCTTGCCTTGGGCAGTAGCATATCACGTTTTCAGGCAGACATATTTCTCAGTCGCGTGGAAAGTGAGTTCTTTAATGAAAACCACAGACTCAAAAGTAAAATAACATTCAACTGGAGTTATGTTGAAGATACCTTGCTAATATTAGATGGAACAAAAGAGGAGATTAAAGAACTACTATCAGTACTCAATTCCTTCCAGAGAAACAAAAAATTCAAAACAGGACATGACAACAAAAGCATTAATTTCCTGGATCTTAAAATCACCAACCACAGACAAAAACATAAGGTCAGCATCGCACATAGATAGACAAAACACTGGACAATTCATCACGCCAACTCATCATACAGAAACATGCTTCATTTAGGTCCTTGCTATACAAAATACACTCCCTTGATTTAGAAGAAAACCGTCTCAGGAATGAGATAGATACAATAAAGAGCATTTACAAAAGCAATGGCTACAGAGCCAAAATAATTTGCAATTTATATAGACAAATACACAAAGCTATGACAACAAATGATTGCACTGTGAAAGAAGACAAAATATTTGCCGTTATTCCTTACCTGGACCCCACATCGCAAAAAATCGCTAACTCTTCAGTAAAACAAATTTATCAGCTGCATTATCAACTGATAATAAGGTAGGAAACTTACTCGTCCACAACATAAAATCAAATACACCTACATAAAACAACAGTGGAGTGTACAAAGTATCACAACCCACCTGTCCTGCCTACAAAGTAGAGAAAACAGGCAGAAATTTCAAAACCCCTTTCCAAGAAAACGTAAATTCTTTCAGGCTCAATTATTTCGAAAAGTCATTTATTGCACAACATATGATGGAAGTGAAACATGTCATCAACAGTCTGAAGAAAAAAATTGGTAGCACTACATAATGACGCCAGTAGTAAGTCCCTAAATCTGTTAGAACAACTGGAGATATACCTCCAAAAAAATCAACCTACCAGAATCTATGTTAAATGAACAAACAGATTCAGTAACTTTAGAGACGTGTTCTTAAGTTATTCCCCGCATATGTCAATTGTTTAATAATTAGATCTCTGACACTACGAATAAATTCGTCTGTATAAAAACAGCTGTGAAGTGTTTACAAACATGTGTATGCAGATATGCCTCTTGACTGCAATACCGTGTACGAACAGGATGGAGAAATGAATGTGCGATAGTGCTACCAAATTAAAATCGCTTTTCTTCGATTATGTGGTTAAGTTTACAGTGTTCATTTTTTCCACTATCTCGCACATATTTTCTACGTTTTCATAACCTAACATCAGTCATTTTCATGAGAGGAATATGCATTCACATCATTCAAGACAAAAAATAAATCATGTATGAAGACAAATTGCAACAGATGATGGGCCCACAGAGTCCGAAATGTATCGCGAATTTAATAAAACAAGAATATTAGTGACCTAAGACTTTTTTAATTCATAATTCTAGTGTATTAAATACTTTTACTAAAACACATAATTTATCGTTTTAGTTGTCATAATTTTTAAACTTAACAAACATTTATTGTCTAAAGATTTACATGGAGTGCTACCTGCTAAATATTTCATTGTCATATCATGATAATGTAATTTGAATGAACGTCATTCAAAAAAGTATTGCGTAATGAGTGACCGACATTAAATGTACTGCGTAACTGTATGAACCATGGACCTTGCCGTTGGTGGGGAGGCTTGCGTGCCTCAGCGATACAGATGGCCGTACCGTAGGTGCTACCACAACGGAGGGGTATCTGTTGAGAGGCCAGACAAACATGTGGTTCCTGAAGAGGGGCAGCAGCCTTTTCAGTAGTTGCAGGGGCAACAGTCTGGATGATTGACTGATCTGGCCTTGTAACATTAACCAAAACGGCCTTGCTGTGCTGGTACTGCGAACGGCTGAAAGCAAGGGGAAACTACAGCCGTAATTTTTCCCGAGGACATGCAGCTTTACTGTATGATTAAATGATGATGGCGTCCTCTTGGGTAAAATATTCCGGAGGTAAAATAGTCCCCCATTCGGATCTCCGGGCGGGGACTACTCAGGAGGACGTCGTTATCAGGAGAAAGAAAACTGGCATTCTACGGATCGGAGCGTGGAATGTCAGATCCCTTAATCGGGCAGGTAGGTTAGAAAATTTAAAAAGGGAAATGGATAGTTTAAAGTTAGATATAGTGGGAATTAGTGAAGTTCGGTGGCAGGAGGAACAAGACTTTTGGTCAGGTGATTACAGGGTTATAAATACAAAATCAAATAGGGGTAATGCAGGAGTAGGTTTAATAATGAATAAAAAAATAGGACTGCGGGTTAGCTACTACAAACAGCATAGTGAACGCATTATTGTGGCCAAGATAGACACAAAGCCCATGCCTACTACAGTAGTACAAGTTTATATGCCAACTAGCTCTGCAGATGATGAAGAAATTGATGAAATGTATGACGAGATAAAAGAAATTATTCAGGTAGTGAAGGGAGATGAAAATTTAATAGTCATGGGTGACTGGAATTCGTCAGTAGGAAAAGGGAGAGAAGGAAACATAGTAGGTGAATATGTATTGGGGGGAAGAAATGAAAGAGGAAGCCGCCTTGTAGAATTTTGCACAGAGCATAACTTAATCATAGCTAACACTTGGTTCAAGAATCATAAAAGAAGGTTGTATACCTGGAAGAATCCTGGAGATACTAATAGGTATCAGATAGATTATATAATGGTAAGACAGAGATTTAGGAACCAGGTTTTAAATTGTAAGACATTTCCAAGGGCAGATGTGGATTCTGACCACAATCTATTGGTTATGAACTGCAGATTGAAAATGAAGAAACTGCAAAAAGGTGGGAATTTAAGGAGATGGGACCTGGATAAACTGAAAGAACCAGAGGTTGTAGAGAGTTTCAGGGAGAGCATAAGGGAACAATTGACAGGAATGGGGGAAAGAAATACAGTAGAAGAAGAATGGGTAGCTCTGAGGGATGAAGTAGTGAAGGCAGCAGAGGATCAAGTAGGTAAAAAGACGAGGGCTAATAGATATCCTTGGGTAACAGAAGATATATTGAATTTAATTGATGAAAGGAGAAAATATAAAAATGCAGTAATTGAAGAAGGCAAAAGGGAATACAAACGTCTCAAAAATGAGATCGACAGAAAGTGCAAAATGGCTAAGCAGGGATGGCTAGAGGACTAATGTAAGGATGTAGAGGCTTGTCTCACTAGGGGTAAGATAGATACTGCCTACAGGAAAATTAAAGAGACCCTAGGAGAGAAGAGAACCACTTGTATGAATATCAAGAGCTCAGATGGCAACCCAGTTCTAAGCAAAGAAGGGAAGGCAGAAAGGTGGAAGGAGTATATAGAGGGTTTATACAAGGGCGAAGTACTTGAGGACAATATTATGGAAATGGAAGAGGATGTAGATGAAGATGAAATGGGAGATAAGATACTGCGTGAAGAGTTTGACAGAGCACTGAAAGACTTGAGTCGAAACAAGGCCCCGGGAGTAGACAACATTCCATTTGAACTACTGATGGCCTTGGGAGAGCCAGTCATGACAAAACTCTACAATCTGGTGAGCAAGGTGTATGAGACAGGCGAAATACCCACAGACTTCAAGAAGAATATAATAATTCCAATACCAAAGAAAGCAGGTGTTGACAGATGTGAAAACTACCGAACTATCAGTTTAATAAGTCACAGCTGCAAAATACTAACGCGACTTCTTTACAGACGAATGGAAAAACTGGTAGAAGCGGACCTCGGGGAAGATCAGTTTGGATTCCGTAGAAATGTTGGAACACGTGAGGCAATACTAACCTTACGACTTATCTTAGAAGAAAGATTAAGAAAAGGCAAACCTACATTTCTAGCATTTGTAGACTTAGAGAAAGCTTTTGACAACGTTAACTGGAATACTCTCTTTCAAATTATGAAGGTGGCAGGGGTAAAATACAGGGAGCGAAAGGCTATTTACAATTTGTACAGAAACCAGATGGCAGTTATAAGAGTCGAGGGACATGAAAGGGAAGCAGTGGTTGGGAAAGGAGTGAGACAGGGTTGTAGCCTCTCCCCGATGTTATTCAATCTGTATATTGAGCAAGCAGTAAAGGAAACAAAAGAAAAATTCGGAGTAGGTATTAACATTCATGGAGAAGAAGTAAAAACTTTGAGGTTCGCCGATGACATTGTAATTCTGTCAGAGACAGCAAAGGACTTGGAAGAGCAGTTGAACGGAATGGACAGTGTCTTGAAAGGAGGATATAAGATGAACATCAACAAAAGCAAAACGAGGATAATGGAATGTAGTCTAATTAAATCGGGTGACGCTGAGGGGATTAGATTAGGAAGTGAGACACTTATAGTAGTAAAGGAGTTTTGCTATTTAGGGAGTAAAATAACTGATGATGGTCGAAGTAGAGAGGATATAAAATGTAGACTGGCAATGGCAAGGAAATCGTTTCTGAAGAAGAGAAATTTGTTAACATCGAGTATAGATTTAAGCGTCAGGAAGTCGTTTCTGAAAGTATTTGTATGGAGTGTAGCCATGTATGGAAGTGAAACATGGACGATAACCAGTTTGGACTAGAAGAGAATAGAAGCTTTCGAAATGTGGTGCTACAGAAGAAAGCTGAAGATTAGATGGGTAGATCACAAAACTAATGAGGAGGTATTGAATAGGATTGGGGAGAAGAGAAGTTTGTGGCACAACTTGACTAGAAGAAGTGATCGGTTGGTAGGACATGTTTTGAGGCATCAAGGGATCAGAAATTTAGCATTGGAGGGCAGCGTGGAGGGTAAAAATCGTAGAGGGAGACCAAGAGATCAATACACTAAGCAGATTCAGAAGGATGTAGGTTGCAGTAGGTACTGGGAGATGAAGAAGCTTGCACAGGATAGAGTAGCATGGAGAGCTGCATCAAACCAGTCTCAGGACTGAAGACCACAACAACAACAACAACTGTATGAAAGGGACGCGGACGGCTCACGCTATACTAACAACGGTTTTCGGTTATCCTTCTCGTCTTGTTTAAATCAGAGTGTCTGTACAGTACGGTATCTAAACTGAAGTGACTGGCGATGTACTGCCGAAAGTAAAGTCTAGTGTAAGATCTGGCATGGAACAATATGTTGCTGAATTTAGTGGCCTCTTTACAAATGAAGGAAGAATTGTATACTGTCAAAAATGTGGAAAACCACTAAATACAGACCAGCAATCTCATCTGTTAGAGCTTTCAGCAGGTAGTATACACAGAATGGCGCCTCAAGTACAACTTCTATCCAAGTTGTTTTAGGTGAATCAGCAGCATATTATGCAGGATTATGCAACAATTTTCTTTCGTGTTACATAAATAGAGTAGTCCAGCGCTCAAAAATTTTCTTACGAAATACACAAATTTAGAAACACCATATGGACTAACATAAAAAAACGTGCCATCCTGTTACGAAGAAACATTATGAAAGATCAATGCAGAATGTTAAAATGAAATAAAACAAAAATCTTTGACAAATCACCGGACTCTAGTGGTAGTAAGGAAGAAAATGTGCCAGGAAGTGATAAAACATTTTCCAAGCGGTGTTTGTTGCTACCATGTAAGAATGTAAGAATGGCTCTCTTATTCAATGAATATCTGCAGTTGTTACGATCGAATACTGTGACTTACGGATGGAGCTGCATTTACGGTGAAGGCAACCTACCGCCTTTCTGTAAGCTTGACACATGTAATACATGTAACTAGTATAGTACATCGTTTACACAGGCTATGTGAGCAGATGTGTAAATTCTACAGTGGACAAATCGGTCTCAAACAGCGATAACTTTAATGAAATTGCCAAAAAGAACACTGACTTATTTCAGAGCCAGAATTCCAGATCTTGCACTTACATCTGGATTCATAGTCTGCAGCTAGGTGGGAGATGTGGATGGAAGAGGCAAACAATTTCGAAAATTTTAAATGAGTTTTTGATTAATGAATTAAGGATGATTTTTCTTCAGTTGAAGTTCTTCAGTGTGAACTGTCTTATACATCTGTAAATTTGAATATTTTTGTTTCACTCTGTCAAAAAATTAGAAACGTCAACTGCGTTGTTAACTGAAACAGTTAATGCAATGCATGGCACTGAAAGATAAATTAATCCACTTAAAGGGTCCAAAGTCGAAGATATTAAATAGAAAACAGAAAGTGGCTTCCAACATATGATGGATTTCGTACTATGCGTAAAACTGCCCAAATTTTGGAAGGGGAAAATGCGTGTGCCAGTGACATTCCTTTAATGAAATACGCAAGACTGTCATCATATAATGCTGACAGATCCTTCTCCCAGTAGGGACGGTTGTTTTGATGGTTGGTTGATTTGGGGGGAGGGAACCAAACAGCGAGGTCATTGTCGCAATGGATTAGGGTAGGATGGGGAAGTCGGCCGTGCCCTTTAAAACGAACCGTCCCGGCATTAGCCTCAAGCACGGAAAACTTAAATCAGGATGGCCGGACTTAGGCTTAGAGATTGTCAGTCTGTATGGGACCCTTACCAGTTGGGTCTGATTCAAGAGATTGAGAAGGTGCAAAGAAGAACGGCAAGATTCGTAACTGATACATTTAGCCATCGCGAGAGGGTTACAGCCTCATAGAAAGTTTGAAGTAGGACACACTTGCAGATAGATGACGCGCTAAACGGAAGGGGCTGCTCACTGAATTCCGAAATCGAATTTCGCCGAGGACGTAGAGCATATATGCATATATTACTACCATCAACTTTCAAATCGCGCAATGATCACTATTCAAACATAAGGGAAATTAGTCGTACTAAGGCGTTTAGACAGTTGTTTTTCCGTCGCGCGATCCGCGAGTGTTTGTTCCTAAGTTTGTTGCTTGGTAACAATAGAACATGAGGTGTCGGTTAACTTCATCTGACCATCTCATCCTCTGTCTTTGTTTTCCTTCTAGAGTGTTTGCAGGAAGCATATCCCGCAAAACACACTATTTGGGTTTAAATCATTTTCCGTGTGGCTAGCAGTGTCGTTACCATTGTGGACGGACATAGGGTTCAAGCGTCGTCCCCGACCATGACAACGCTTGTCCGAGGCTTCATTAGTTCTGTCCTGAACCAACTAATCACACTAAAATGGGGGTTAGCCCTATTAGCGGTTTGGTCTTTTCGTCGCCGTTTATGACTGGCAGAACATACCGGAGGCCTATTCTTTTCCCAGTCCTCCACGGGGTTTATTTTTTTATTATTATTATTGTTATTATTATTATTGTTACTATATGAATAATGATCGCTATTATAATAGAGCTGACACTTCTACTGCTAGTTCTGTTACTGCTATTTTATTGTGTGGTATGTTATCTTTATAATGAGTTGTAGCTTTCTAATTGTCTCTTTCGTCACGCAGATGCTGAACCAAGGCCAAGCAGTAATATAAACAATGCTAGAGAAGGACCTACTCTGGGTAAAAGAAGAACTGCACCTCCTGTAAGTGGACCAATACAGAATCGACGTAGAAGAGGAGAACGACATCAGGGTTCACTTCCAGAACCTGGCTCAAAACTCCTGGAGAAGGACGGGATCACGGAGTGGACTGTAGCAGACTTCGGTGTTACTACTCCAGGTAGGATAGGTCAACAGAATATATTGAAAGAAACACGTGGACCTACTCCACACGCAAAGCGGCACGTCTCAAATGATAATGTTTCAAGAGCCTGGCGCCTTTTACTTGCTCAATCAACGTTGAAACACATAAAGAAATGCACAGAAGCAGAGGCACAACGGCTTCTTGGAAATGATTCCTGGAGTTTGCATTTAGAAGAATTAGATGCATTTGTTGCTTTATTATATGACCGTGGTGCACTAGGTGCCAGATGTATTGTAGTAGATGAGTTGTGGTCAAAAAAGTGGGGAGCCCCATTTTTCACTGACACAATGAGCAGAAACAGGTTTCGAGATATTTTGAAATATCTGCGTTTTGATGAAAAGAATACACGGTCGGAACGTTTGAAAAGCGACAAATTTGCATTTATATCAACTACTTGTAATCAGAATGAGATTTTCACTCTGCAGCGGAATGTGCGCTGATATGAAACTTCCTGGCAGATTAAAACTGCGTGGTGGACCGAGACTCGAACCCGGGACCTTTGCCCTTCGCGGGCAAGTGCTCTACCAACTGAGCTACCCAAGCACGACTCACGCCTCCTCCTCACAGCTTTACTTCTGCCAGTACCTCGTCTCCTACCTTCCAAACTTTACAGAAGCTCTCCTTGGAATCATTTTATAGAAAACTGTCAGTTTAATTACATACCTGGATCAAATGTAACTGTGGACGAACAACTTTTCCCCAGCAGAACCAGGTGTCCGTATTTGCAACATATGCCGAATAAGCCTGATAAATTCGGAATCAAATTCTGGCTTCTAGCGGATGTAGAAACAAAATGTCTTTGTAATGGGTTCCCTTATGTAGGAAAGAACGAACAGATGGCAGCTAATGGGAAACTTCCAGAACAAGTAGTAATGAAGTTGGTAGTTCCATATCGCAATAAGGGGCAAAATGTGACTACTGATAATTTTTTCACTACGGTCACACTTGGGGAGAGACTGGAGAAAGAGAAAACTAGTCTTGTCGGCACAATCAACCGTGAATGAAAAGAAATTCCGAACACTATAAAAAATGAAAACTCCTCTTTATACGTCTGTTCTCTTGAAAAGGGAAGGTGGTACTCTGACTGTTTACCAAGGAAAGAAGAACAAAAATGTTCTTCTGTATAGCACCATGCACACAGTTGTTGAAATACAAAATAATTCGAAACACCTTCCCGAAACAGTGAGCTTCTACTTAGCACAAAATTTGCTGTAGATGTCTTGGACCAGATGACGAGGAAATATTCTGTCCGCTCTGATACTCGTCGATGGCCTGTACGCGTATTTCACAATATCCTTGATTTAGTAGCCATCAACGCATGGATCATTTTCAAGCTATTGACAGGGATCAAAATAAGTAGGAGGAATTTCATCCTAAATCTAGCAGAAGAATTACGTTTAGCCTATATGGAAACCAGAAATCAGGTAAGGATGCCAAGGGATGGAAAAGGAAAGGAAGATAAGGACGATGTTGATGAAGAAAAAGAAGAAGCGAAATCCCTGCGAAAGTAAGAAAACCATGCCAAACGAGAAAATGCAGAAACAAGACAAATGAAGTGTGCAGTAAATGCAGGAGATATGTTTGTGGGCCGTGTACACATAAAGTAATAAAGGCAGTAGTTTGTAATGCTTGTAAGCAGGATTAGGTACTATACATGGTCATATTTTATGATTGGTCTTTCTCTTAACATATTCATGGGTACATAGTTTCTCCAGTAAGATTTATTTCTATTATTTTTAAAACTATTCCAATACAAGTAGTATGGTTGCAGATAAATATTGTAAACTATGCTCTTTAATATTAGTAATATTATGTTCCCATTGTTATTGTAAATACAATGATACTGTTATTAAACGTAATAAAAAGTGACACATTGTTATCAAGGTCATTAATATTTACATTCTACAGCACAGCATGTACTTACAAAGAAAATGGTCACTTTGACCACATCGGCGGTTCTAAGTATAGTACTAGTTCGGCGGTTCTAGTGTTAAAGATGGGCCTTCTAAATGTATAAATAGCTGATTCGGTTGAATGACCCTTTCTAAATCAAATCTGTGATTCGCTCAGTATCCCATTACTACATAGGTATGTGATAACCTTGCATTATATAACTTTCTCACATATTTCAGATACTGATGTAAGGAGTGACACTGGACGGTAGTAATTTTCATTTGTTGACTCGCCATTCTTATACAGAGGCCTAGCAATGGCATATTTAAACCTGTCCCATTTCTAATGACCGTATACATCTACATTTACGTGATTACTCCGCAGTTCACAATCAAGTGCTTAGCAGAGCGTTTATCGAACCACCTTCAAACTATGTCTGTAATGTTTTACTCTCGAACAGCGCGCGGGAAAAAGGAACACTTAAATCTTTCTGAGCGACCTCCGATTTCTCTTATTATGGTGATCACTCCTCCCTATGTAGGAAATATTTTCACACTCTGAGGCGAATGTTAATGATTGAAATTTCATGAGAGGGAACTGCCACAACCAAGAAAGGCCATTGTTTTAATGAATTGCCACCGCAACTCACATGTCATATCCGTTGCGCACTCTCTCTTATTGGGGGACGCTACAAAACCAGCTGACAGTCACTGAACATTTTCGGGGTCCTCCGTCGATCCTACCGGATGTGGATCCCACAGCACACAGCAATACTTCAAAAGAGGACGTATAAACTTAGTGCAGGCAGTTTCTTTAGTAGACCTGTAGCATTTCCTCACCGTTCTACTAATAAGTTGTAGTCTTTGGTTTTCTTTATCCACAACATTACTCATGTGATTATTCCAACTTAAGTTATTCGAATGTATAATCCCTATGTATTTAGTTGCATATATAGCCTTCAGATTTGTGTCATTTATCGTGTAACCGAAATTTAGTGGGTCCGTTTTGATACACATGAGGATGACTTCACTGTTTCCATTATTTAGAATCAATTGCGAGTTTTCGAATCGCACACATATCTTCTGTAAATCGTTTTGCAATTAGTATCGATCATCTGGTGACTTTGTAAGACAGCAAACGGCAGCATCACCGGCAAAAATTTAATAGTGCTACTCGGATTGTCTCCTATGTCGTTTATCTTGATAAGGAACAGCAGAGAGCCTACAACACCTCCTTGCGGAACGCCAGATTTTACTTCTGTTTAACACTATGACCTTCCGTCAGTTCCTGCGAACTGTGACCTGTGTGGCAAAAAATCACAAGTGCAGTCACACAACTGAGAAGATAGTCCTTAGGCACACAAGTTTATTAGAAGTCGGTTGTGAGGTACGGTGTCCAAAGCCTTCAGGAAATACAAAAACTGTGGAACAAGTTTGAGATTCCCCGTTAATGGCAATCTTAATTTCATGAGGACAAAACACTAGTTGTTGTGGGGAAGGTGAACCAAAGATTGTTATTTATTAGCGGAACACTTAGAAGGTGCAACAGATCCACTAAAGAGACTGCTTACAATACGCTTTTCCGTCCCCTTTTAGTATTATCGAGAAATAGGCAATAGAGTGCCAAGGAAATGATACAGGATTTGAGGTGGGCATTGTTAAAACAAATCTTTTCTCCTGAAATTTGAATCGCCAGCTTTCTCCTCCGAATGCGAAAATATTTTGTTGACGCCGACCATTATAGCGAAAAGCGACCATAATAATAAAAAAAGGAAAATCAAAGCTCGTGCTGTTAGAGAGTGGAATTATAGAGAATTATTGGGAAGTTGTTTCGATGAATTATCCGGCAGACACTTAATTGTGATTTGAAGCGTATCCAGGTAGACGTAGATGTAACTGTGTTTCACAAAACGATATTGTCTGAGTCCGTATTGCGTGTTTGTCACAAGATGATCGAAGACAGCGTGTGTTCCAAAATCCTATTGAAAATCGACGTTAGCGATATGAGTCTGTAATGTCTTGAATACTGGGGTGACTTGTGAAACTTGCCGGTTGTATATGGTTACTAAATATGGAGCTATTATATGAGCATACTTCGAGAGGAATATGACTGGTATATAATCATAATCGACTGGACGTCAGACCCTTAAAAGTCTTCACTCCCTTCGTCAGAAGATATGGTAAGCTTTTAATCTCTTACAGCAGTATTTCTAGAGAAGCCCTATGTGTATTCGATTGCTTACCGGGTCTCCTGCTTGGACGCCCCGTTGACTTGGCGGCGTGAGCTGTGTCCGGAGGCGGGCGGCCCAGGCAGCTCCGCGGCGCTCCGGCTGCCGGGTGGGTGCCTCGTGAAATATGAATGTCGCACCTGCAGCTTCGGGCTAACTGGCTGGAATTATTAACGGCGCGCCTGCGGAAGCCCAGACACGGCCCCAGCCCTGCTGTATTACACGCAATAATTACAAGTTGCGCGTGCCGTGCGGACCCCGCTAAATATTCATACCGTCATAGCACAGCCTCGACTTAGTTATGAATATCCTGCTACGAAAAAGGCGACGCCTATGAGTATGTTCATGTGGCGCACACCTGAAACACGACAAACTGCAAGGTAGCAGACTGTCCCACTGAATGCGATTCTCAACTGTACGCCGCATGATATTTGTTGGTAGAGACTACTCAAGGAATACAACAATAAAATTTAGTAAGAAAAGTAGTTACTGATCTGGGAAAGTGTAAAGGTATGTTCCGTCCGCAGGCCCTGGCAGGCCCATCGGCATCGACAGACCGCTCTGTCATCCTCCACCAATGGCGGACCTGGACCCAGAGTGGAGGGACGTGGGGACAGCACACTTCCCGGCCGCTGTCAGTTTTCTTGACTTGGAATCGTTAGTACTCATTCAGGCAGCTCCTCAGCTGAAATCATGGATTTGAGTAAACATCGTTCTAGTCGTCCCACGAAGGGGAAATGTCTAGTAGTACCAGGAACCGAACCGAGGTCCTCCGCATGGCGATCAGCTGCAATAACCACTCAGCTATGGCGGAGAACTATTCAAGGGAAATACGGTTCATACGTCCATGAAGGCCACGCGGGATTAGCCGAGCGGTCTGAGGCGCTGCAATCATTGACTGTGCGGCTGGTCCCAGCGGATGTTCGAGTCGTCCCTCGGGCATGGGAGTGTGTTTTTGTCCTTAGGATAATGTAGGTTAAGTAGTGTGTAACCTTAGGGACTGATGACCTTAGCAGTTAACTCCCATAAGATTTCACACACATTTTGTCCATGAAGCCACCTCTATCTACAGCTACACGTGTATTACTCTAAAACTCCCAATGAAGTGCAGGGCAGAGGATTCACTGAAGAACCTTCAGCGAATATGTCTCTGCCGATCCACTCTCGAACAGTGCACGAGTACAAATTAACACATAAATCCTCCAAGGAAGAAACGATTAATAGGTTTAACGTCACGCGACCATCGTGGTCATTAAAGACGCAGCACAAACTCGGATGGTGTCGGGAATGGGGTAGGAAATCAGCTGGGCTCTTTCAAAGGAACCATCCCCCCATTAACTGGAGTGATTTAGGGAAATCACGGAAAACCAAAATCTGGATGGTCGAACGTGGATTTGAACCGTCGTCCTCCAAAAAGTGAGTGTAGTATGTTACCCATTGCGCCATCTTGCTCGGCCGTAAACGTTCCGTGCGAGCTCCGATTTCAGACATTTTGTTACAATTGTTATTTGTGCCCAATTAAACATTTTCGCATTCGGAGGAGAAAATTGGTAGTTTAAATTTCGTGAAAATATCTCGCCGCAGCGGAAACGCATTTGGATTAACGACTTACACCCCAACTGCCGCATCGTATCTGTGACACACTCTCCCACATTTCGTGATAATACAAAACGATATGCCCTTCTTTAAAACTTTTCCGTGTCCTCTGTCGATCGAGCCTGATGGAATCCCACAAGACGCAGCAGTAATCCAGAAGAGGACAGACGAGCTTAATGTAGGCAGTCTCTTTAAAAGATCTGTTGCTTCTTCTAAACGTTCTGCCAATTGAACACAGTCTTTGGTTCCCTTTCCCCACAACGTTATCTACGTTATCGTTCTAATGCAACTTATTCGTAATTGTAATCCCTTGATACCTAGCAGAATCGACAAGCTTACGTGATTTATGGTGTAAACCAAATTTAAGTGATTTCTTTTGTAGTCACGTGAATACCCTCACACTTTTTTATTATTTACAGTCAATTAACAATTTTCACACCGTAGAGGTATTTTTTCTACATAGCTTTGTAATTGGTTTCAATCTTCTGAAGACGTTAGGAAGCAAACGACAGCGTCAGTCATATATCTAAAAGGGTTGCTCAGATTCTCTCCTAAATCGTTTTCGTAGGTTAGGAATAGCAGGGAGACTAGAGCACTTCCTCGGGGGAACGCCAGTTATCAGTTCAGTTTTACTCGACAACTTTCCCCAGTTACGACGATCTGTGACCTTTCTGACAGGAAATCGCGAATCTATTCCCACAAATGAGACGAAACCCAACAGGCACGCAATTTGATTGAACGTCCACCATGATTTACATTTACCTACTTCATAAATCACTTCAGGCGATTGACAGAATAATTACATACAATAGCCACCACCTTTCTCTAACTTACCTGCTTCTCTGTCTATAATAACATCCACATCATAGTTGCCAAAATAGATAAATATTAACTTTTTTCCTTATTCGCTGGCATTGGCTGTTGACCTACAACCTAGGTGCTAAGTCTGATAGTGTTGAACCCGTTATTTCATTTTCACTTGATTCTACAAGTATTTTGCTCAAAACCTTGAAGACACTATCCACTTCTTTTACGTTAATGTCTTAATATCTATAGCTATCTGTCTTGTGATAATTTGTTTGCGACGTAGTGAAATACAAATAAGTGACGATTACGACAGAATCCACATTTATGTCAACATAATTAAATGTCCCATGCTCTGTTGTAAATATGTATTACGACACCTTTGCTCTACGGATAGGGCCTTTGTTTACTTTCAAAAAGTCCTCGGCCACGCGTTCGAAACTCGCCACCGAAGACATCGGATATAAGAACTCACTGCCTACGGCCTTTTCAAAGAGGGCGGAAGATCGGACAGAAGTCCAGGACAATCTCTTGTACTTGGGGTGAGAACTGCATCTAAAGGCGAAAGAATCGGCAATGATCAACGGCATGAGGATGCAGAAGGCAATGGAAACAACTGCATGACATGTGGCCCGTAACTAAAAAAGTGTCATGATGATCTCTCCTTTAGCAAAAAATTCCGAAACACTCCCCCATTCGGATCTCTGGGTAGGGACTACCAAGGGCTAGGTGACCGTAAGAAATACAGAAGCGTTTCAGGTTAGTCTGGTGACTTCTCTTGTATCTGTATCTGGTGATACGGACTGAAGTTTGAATATCAAGGTACATGTTGTGGGAGAATGCAGCGGACGCAGGTTGTCTTGTATGTATTGTGTATTGAACCGGGGACCTAGAAACGACGGAGAGGCTTCGTCCCCGCCGCAGCCCTCAGTGTTTTACAACCCCTACAACAGGCTACAGCAGTCCAGCAGTCTACTCACCCCACCGCCGAACCACACCACCGAATCCAATGTTATGGTGCGGTTCAGCCCCCAGTGGACCCTCCCCCCCCCCTCCTCATACGAGAGGAGTGTAATCCATAGCCGGCCGCGGTGGCCGTGCGGTTCTGCCGCTGCGGTCCGGAACCGCGGGACTGCTACGGTCGCAGGTTCGAATCCTGCCTCGGGCATGGGTGTGTGTGATGTCCTTAGGTTAGTTAGGTTTAAGTAGTTCTAAGTTCTAGGGGACTTATGACCTAAGATGTTGAGTCCCATAGTGCTCAGAGCCATTTGAACCATTTTTTGTAATCCATAATCCTTGCGTGGTACAGTAAATACGGTGTACGCGTATGTGGAGACAGTGTATGTGCAGCAATCACCGACGTAGTGTAACTGAGGCGGAATAAGGGGAACCAGCCCGCATTTGAACAAACAGATGGAAAACAGCCTTAAAAACCATCCACAGGCTAACCGGCACACTAGACCTCGACACTA